>NC_090648.1:408651336-409851336 GCF_040937935.1 Hyperolius riggenbachi | reverse complement strand
CAGCCAATAAAGTGGCAGGCAAACCTGATGTGTACCAACTGGCCAGGGGCGTAACTAGAAATCACTGGGCCCCCCTGCAAAACTTTGGATGGGCCCTCCCCAGCTGTCATTGCTGGAGGTGGGGAGCACTGATGGTAGCCTGAGGTAAGGGAGGAGGGAGGAGGGCCACCCTCCCTGCTGCTGTTTGTACCTGCCCTTCCTGCACTGCGCCCCTCTCTTCCCCTAAAAATGACCCTGGAGGTCCCCAGAGCTAGGGCCTCCTTCTCAGACATCTCCCCTAAGGGCCCACCTGCAGCTGCATCCCTATTGCTACACCCCTGCACCTGGTACACAGCAAAGTACAACCAATGGTACGCTTAGCACAGGTTGAAAAGCCCTGCTCTAAGGAATCAAGACTCTTACCTCTTCTTAGGCGAGTTTGTAGCTTTCTCCCAAATTGGTGGTTACAGGCAGTGATGAGCGAAAATGCCAATATTCTTTTCGCATTCATTTTTGCGACAAATAATGTAAAATTTGGTTCTCAAGCAGAAATTCCAGTGAAAATTTTCCACAAATTTTTATGGTAAAAATACAGATGTTTAGCATTTTCGTGGAAAAAATGTTATGGTAAAAATATATAGTTTCATCGGATGTTCCTGGTTAAAATTATTATTTTGCACGTTTTCACGGTAAAAATACAGATTTTTCACATTTTCCATATGATTTGTCACAAAAATGTTTTCAAATCAAAAATAGGATTTTCAATGGCAAAAATTTGCTGCAGTGGCCTAATTTGTAAAAAAATAGCCTGGTCACTAGGGGGGTGAAAGCCTACAAGTGGTTAAAGCTCTAGTTCACATTCCCAGATCTCTCATTTGTTAGCAAAGGTGAATAGGGGACCATTGCTCAGTACTCACATCATTTTCAAATTTGATTCAGCTAGAGAAATATGCTTCAGAAAAGTCAGTCACATAAATTTAGAGCAGCCAGAGGAGTGGGTGCTTCTTTCTCTGCACAGTGCCATTACTTATTTATACCTCCCTCCTGTGGACAGGGTCTGCTCTGTATTTGCAGGAAAAGCCTGCATGGTGCCTTCTCCTTGACTTCCTTCTGTAGGTGATAACTGTATAGGGCGAAGCATTTGGACAGACTAATGTCTAGGAGGATTCTCAGTGGTCCAAGCGAAGATGCTTTTACAGTTGTTCTCTGCTAACTGTTGCAGCTACATCCTACAGACATTGACAGAGAGTCACTGGTAATTCATGTGGTGTCAGGAAAGAAGAATATTACTGCAGTTGCATAGGGCCAAACATGTTCTGCACATTTTTCATTGCTAAGTGCTGTAAAGATATGCAAAAAAGAAAAGAAAAATACGCAAGATAAATGATGAGACGTTAGGCCCCGTGTCAAAGGATAAGTAGGATTTAGCTAAACATTTAGCTTAATAGTTAATCACCTGTTCTCAGTGTTAAAGGACACCCGAGGTGAAATTAAATAAGCAATGGTATCTATCCTCCGTCTCCTAAAAATGACTTTTGTTTTTATTGTTTTATTGTTTTTGCTTAATGACACATTAATTGAAGTATGCCAGAGCTAAAATCTATGAACTATTCATCCTTTTTAACTCTTTCCTGCTCTCAGAAGCCATTTTCTGCTAGGAACGTGTTTTATAGATGTAATTTCTTATCTTTGAGGGTCACACTGTAGTCTGACCCAGTCCTGACTCTTACATACCGGATGATTAGCTCTTTCAAGCAGAGAAAGAAAAAAAAGGAACACAGCATAGTTATTTATGAGCTAGGCACTGTACATACACATGTCTATCTCATCATTTCACATGTCCCCCGGCGTCCTCCTGGCTCCTCTCCGTGTGCCTCCGCCGGCCCCCGTTACCGGCGACACCCGGGACGGGCGTCGGGCCGGAGTAGTGACAGAATGGGCAGCCCCGCAGATTGGGCAGCCCCGCATGCACAGTAGGAGCCTGGGCCCCATTAAATTGTGCAGCCACGTAAAGCGTCCTAAATATCTCTGCTTCCGCAGCACGTACACTCCCGAAATTTTCAGGCTAGGGAGGGGAGCCCCCGATCTAGCTCTGTGTCGAATTGCAGCCCTTGAGCTACGTTGATTCCCGAGATAGGTTTGCTGTAATCAGTCTCGGGAACCAGTGGAGCTCGGGGGCTGCAATTCGGCACAGAGCTAGATTGGGGGTTTCCCCTCCCTACCCTGAAAATTTCAGGAGTGTAGGAGGTGCGGAAGCGGAGATATTTCAGGAAAATAATGTCTAACTTCCCACTGAGCATGCGTGATACTCAGTGAGTGATGACGACAAGCGTCAGGAACCAGGAAGAGCCAGCCCAACGCCTGGCCCGGTAATCTTTTAATTTTCAAGGCGTTTTAAATCAGGATGATACTATTTATTGGCTAACTAAAAATGAATAAAAATAAGCAAGCTTTCAGCCTTTCAGCCTTCGTCTGGCTTATATCCTGTTAGTTTGCAGGCTGGTGGTACAGACAGCTTATATACATGCAACATCAAAAGGGAAAACAGATATTTTTTTCAAGCATAAATACATGTCATTAAGATGCCTTAATTCAAACAGACCATCTAAATGGGGTTAAAGGTTGTTTTCGGCACTGCTCAGGGCCCCTTTAAGAATCCCTCAATTTTTTAATAATTTTCTCTGTCTCCAGTTGCTGACAACTTCACCCCATCCAAAACTATTTATTTAACATTGGTTTAATTGTTCTTCCCATGATAAACCAGGATAAATCCTGTTTTTCTACATACATAATTGGTATTGTGTCTCAGGTAAAAGAAATTGCAGCTACTGTTAACCATGTTCTGTTTGCCTCATATGGCAGGTGACAACGCGTGCAGAATTGTTAGGCTCAGGACTACTACATCAGGGATGTGAGGCTTCAACAGATCAGTTTATTGGAGTATTTGCACAGAATCGCCCAGAGGTAATACACAGCATGTTACAGTATGTCAGTATACTCTGCATATCATACTACAGCCTGGAAAAGAATGTGACATGTCTGTCTTTCAGTGGATCATCTCTGAGCTCGCCTGCTACACATATTCCATGGTAGTTGTTCCGCTATATGATACTCTGGGCCGTGGTGCAATCCGTTATATTATTAACACAGGTAAGAGTTTATTTTGTGTACACTTGATAAAACTGAAGGTGTCTAGTTTTGAAATGCTATTAAGTTATCCACACTCTGTGCGTCATTATTTTGCAAGAGTAATCAACCATATATTTTTAAAATCCCTTTTATTTGTGGTTTTCATTAGGTGCATAATACATATATACAGTAAAGCTCAACAGATATTACAGCAATATGTTATAAACCAGAAGCAAGTACAGTGTATTGATATTAAATGTGGTACAGATGTGGTACAGAGTATTCATTACTACCAGATAATTTTCTACTATACTGAATGCACCACAATTTAAAAATCATATAAAGTGATCGAGCAGAGCTTTGTCTCTGTCTCTATTAGCCGGAGGCAGAGTGGGGGGTATATGGAGGGCGGGGAACTCAACTGGACTGATGATGAGCATGTGCACGTCATGCATTGCAGGAAGCTGAGGAGAAAATGATGAATGAAAAATATGTAGTATCAGTTGGCGACGTTGGTGCCTTTGGTGGGGATGGCGCTCCAGGCACCTGTAAAGTCTGCTACATTAAACGGCCCTGGCTATAAGATAGATACCAGTGTTAAAATACCTAAATAATGCAGAAGGAAGAAAGCAGGCTGGCACTTGCAAGATTCAAAGCATAAAAAACAGCTTTATTCCATCCGGCTGATAAACTTCAAGTATGCAAAGCGTAAATCACACACATAAAATTGCCTACCCTTCTGTTGATGGCTGTGGGGTAACGTGGGGGCAGTGGGGTTGCCTAACGACCGTTTCGCTACTTGAGCGTCTTCAGAGGCTACTGCGCACACCCGAACGCCGAACGCAGTGTCTTCCTTTTGCATGATTGACATCTGTATACTTTCTGGCTTGAGCACGCTTATCCTGGCATATAACCACCCTGTCTGTTGCCTCTGAATGTCAGTCATGATTGCTTGCTAACAATGCTGCTTGCCAAGTGCTGCTAGACTGCTGCAGTGCCTGTTCTGTCTTCTACCCAATTTTTCTGCAAAATACCTAAATAAAGTATGCAAATTATGTCTATTAATATAAACCTGAATACTAATAATTTATAAACTGTTATGCTATAAATATTTACTTTGGAATTGTGTAAAGTACCACTAATAAAATAATACAGATTAAATGTACATTTCTCCCAGAGTAAAATGCACTATGAATTACTTTATTTTTTACTATGTTACTGTCACGCAGTATAGTTGCTGTCACTGTAGGTAGTATAAAGCTTACTTGGATAGGTCTCTGTGAGTTTTAAGGGGATAAGTTGAGTATAAGGGAAGGTATGAATTATTATAAGTCATGTCATTTGTTCGTATAAAAATGCTTTTTATTTAAACATCTAATAAATTAGACAGTGCAAATATTCATTAGAAAGAACCATAACTTTTTTTTGCCTTTATTCACATTTCACAGTATAAAATACCTAAACATTTATATCATTGCACACTCCATGGGCTAAGACAATATAGAATATATATAGAACATAGAGAACTAAAAAAAATAATACAATTAGTAAATACACACTTATAAAATGTTGATTTCTCTCAAAGTAAGGCTGGGGTCGCACATTAAGGTGTCCAGTCCTGTCCTGTCAGTTTTTGACAATTGGCTTCAGTTTTGCATGAGTTTCTATGACATGGTTCACACATAAACCTGTCCATTTGTGATGCAGTCCTGCCAATTTTGTGATAGTTTTCTATGGCTTGGTTCACACATAAAAGATGTACTTTTCCGATCCTGCCAGTTTTTTTTTATCAGTTTTGGACACATTTTAAACACATTAAATCAGTCCAGCTTTTGTGCCTGCTGTACTATATCAACTG
This sequence comes from Hyperolius riggenbachi, assembly GCF_040937935.1. Lineage (NCBI taxonomy): Eukaryota > Metazoa > Chordata > Amphibia > Anura > Hyperoliidae > Hyperolius > Hyperolius riggenbachi. The sequence goes on along the minus strand of NC_090648.1, from coordinate 409,846,370 downwards.
CATTAATTTGAGACTAACTGATAGAGATATTAATTTAAAGTGAATCTGAAGTGATAATAATAATGTAAAAACAAAAACAAAAAAACAGATACTTTGTTACACTGCAGGCTCATTCATTCAAATCGCCCGCCGCAGGAGGCTTCGGAAGTCTTCAGAGCACGAGTGCTGCAGAAGTCGGGCGGCTCCGTACTGCGCATGCGCAAGAGAGCGTGCATGCGCAGTATGGAGCAGCCCGTCTTCCAGAGCACTTGGGCTCCCGAAGACTTCCAAAGCCTTCCGCAGCAGCAGAGAGCGGTCTCCGACCCATCAGGGACGGGGCAGCCAGCGGTGGAATGCGTGGACCAGGAGAGGAACAGGAAGGCTCTATAAGATCCAAAGCCTGCCCTCTCCTTCAGTATCTGTTTTTTTTTCCTTCAGACTCCCTTCAAAGCATACTTAAAATTATATTTTACTGGCCCTTGAATATGCACTAACTTTTTTGTGCTGTCTGTGTTGTTCTGCCTCCCTTTCTGGCCCCAAACTTTTGCCTGATGGATTGAGTCCTCGATCCCAGCGGACAATAGCCCTCGTATGTACATCTAAAAAGTAGGGATGATCAATGAGATGCAAATACTGCCGAGTTGTCCGGCTTGAAAATGGACCGATCCATTTAAACCTGGTTGGGACTTGATTGGTCCATTTTCAAGCTGCATATATTTGTATACATGTGCATAAATTCTGAAGTATTTGCATATTATTGATTATCCCTACTAAAGAGGTAACGTCACACCTTCTCAATAAAACAACTTTACAGAATGCAATACAACGAACTCCCAGCACTTCTTCTACAGAAGTCACTTAAAGTCAGTCACTTAAAGTTTTTATACAATACTAGTAAAAAGGCCCGCTTGTTAAAAAACTGGCGCTAGGTCACAGCCGCTACTCCCCGCAATGTGCGCACATACGCGTCCCGCTTGCTTGTTCCCCACCACTGTCTGAAGTATATGCACACAGGGAGCTGCTTGCTTGGCAGTTGGAAAAAGCTGTCCCCACAATGCAATGAGAACCTCTGTGAACCACACACAGCAAACTGTCAGATCCGGCCCAGTGTCCTAACTGCCCTGGCTGTGCACATGCTCAGTACAAAAAAGCCAGGGACACACAACCATTCAGTTGATGACGCAGGGACACTTGCATTTTATTGTATAGGATGTGTATAGGAGGTCACTACCATACAGCTCGTCAGTAGATTTCGCAACCAGTACTCCACAACCTCTGATTATATGTATGAGATATCTGAGATAAGTGAAGAAGTCACCCAGTGTAACTAGCCAATCAGAATCTTTGTTTCAACCAGCTAAACTCTGATTGTTTGTTTCTTGTAACTGCTTCACTTATGTCCCGATTCCCTGTGCACCTTTACTGATAAATCTGCTGTTACAAATTTTAAATGTAATTTTGAACATTTGACCAAAAAAGATTTAATTTTTGCAGCTGACATTTCAACAGTAATATGTGACAAACCAGAGAAAGCCAGACTCCTTCTAGAACATGTGGAAAGGGGGGAGACCCCAGGACTGAAGTCTGTTGTCCTTATGGACCCCTTGGATCAGGAGTTGGTGGAGAGAGGGAGGAAGTGTTCTGTGTCCATTCAGACCATGCATGAGTTGGAGGTGACATTTCGTTACATTTTTTGTACATTTGTTCTATGTAAATACAGAATAAAGTGTGCTTGTAGCCCTGGCTCTGCATTTTTCAAATTTTTTTGTAAATGTAATGTAAACTGAAGTATATAAGTAGGTATGGTATTGTGCTATTATTTCAGTTCGGTGTTCTCCCTAGAAATTTTTTTCAGCTGGGTGGCATGAAAAAGTAGCCGGGTGGGGAACAGTGGGAGAATGCAGAGCTGGCACAACCATACTTACATCATTAGAAGAGGATGAAGAGGCAAACTGATGACAGCCGGTGCTCACCAAAATTAGCCAGGTGGAGCACCCGGCTAAAAGAGCCTGGGGCAACACTGACACTTTAAGCACCCATGTTTTTATAGACCTGTGCAGGGGCGTAACTAGAAATTACTGGGCCCCATGCAAAACTTTGGATGGGGCCCCCTACTGCCAATCCCCTACCCAACCCCCGCTTTCTGCACAGGTTTTTCTCTCTGTGACCGGACTCCTCAAACATCACTACAGGACCCAGCATTTGAGGAGTGGTAGAAAGGCTGGGGGTAGAAAAGCACTGTACACAAGTCCCTCCGAACACTTAATAGGGACGGTCTACAAATCTTTGTCTGAAAAACATTTATGATTCCTTATCAGTGGCTGAGCAGATGTAGTCATTAGAACAATTGTGCAGAGAGCAGAAAGCTTTTTCTCTCCTTGCCCTTAGTTGTCAGTCTCTCAGGACAGGAAAAAGGAACTTCTTCCCCCACGGGGCCCCCGCTGCTTCTGGGCTCCCCTGTGGCTGCATCCCTTACAGCGTCTATTGTCATGCCCCTGGACCTGTGTATAAACTTAATTGCAGAGTTTGTATTTGTCTATGTATAAGTGCTTTGCCTTTAATTAGAAACACAAAAATTTGCTTTCCTAAAACAGAAAGAATTTGCGATAATTCAGGTTGGAGTGAGCTCGAGATGTCTCCCAGAGCACCACTGCTGAATATATGCAAATTAACCATTGTTAAATTGTACAGAGCCATAATAATCCAACATGCATACAGACTGTTTCGGATTGTTTGATCCTCATTAGTACCTCTCGGTTTACAAGACTCTGTACAATTTAACAAGCTGACACATCATTGCATTCCAGCGGTTCTGGAGGTGTGTTTAGCTTCTAAGGGTACAATGGTTAATTTGCATATATTCAGCAGTGGTGCTCTGGGAGACATCTCGAGCTCACTCCAACCTGAATTATCGCAAATTCTTTCTGTTTTAGGAAAGCAAATTTTTGTTTTTCTTAACATCTTAGTAAGGGGGCTTTTAGGACCATTGTAGTCCCTTACACACTCCAATGAGTTCTGGGTCACCATGAGCTTGCTGGTTAGTCTGTACCTCTCGGTTTACAAGCCCTACTCCATAGAGCCAAATTAATCCATGCCATGCACTGATGAGGATCAAACAATCCGAAACAGTCTGTATGCATGTTGGATTATTATGGCTCTGTACAATTTAACAAGCTGACACATCATTGCATTCCAGCGGTTCTGGAGGTGTGTTTAGCTTCTAAGGGTACAATGGTTAATTTGCATATATTCAGCAGTGGTGCTCTGGGAGACATCTCGAGCTCACTCCAACCTGAATTATCGCAAATTCTTTCTGTTTTAGGAAAGCAAATTTTTGTTTTTCTTAACATCTTAGTAAGGGGGCTTTTAGGACCATTGTAGTCCCTTACACACTCAAATGAGTTCTGGGTCACCATGAGCTTGCTGGTTAGTCTGTGCCTTTAATTAGCCAATGTTGATTATGCTACTTCTAAACTAGCTCGTAGCCCAGAAGCTGGCTTCTTCCTGTGCCAGACTTCACAAAGTGTGAAGACTTTTGTTTTTTGTTGTAAATAAGCATGTGCTTTGACAGAGACATATAAATGACAGTGTGATAAAAAAATAGAAATGGGCATATTATGATGCCTAAAAATAACCTAAGATTGAGGTTGTGTACCCAAAAAGATCTTGGATTTCTTATTGAGGGTCTTAACTTGTTGGAGATGTTCTGCCCTGAGCTTCTGCCAAGTCTTTATCTGCATATGGAGGTTCTGACCTCAAATTGTTAAATAGTCAGGGCGAGAGTTAGTTGACGTCCAAATGGGGAAGCACAACCTTTTATTTCTCCTTTTTGGGGGTCCAAGAGGATATACTTGCATACATCCCAGGCTAGCTGCAATGTCATAGTATTGCTAGACTAGTCAGGTAATTTTTATGACGCGTTACCTTTTCACGGTCAAAAAGTATGCTCCTTTCTACTTGCCTGTGTCCAACTTCATCCAGTGATATAAATGTGATATTATCACATTGGCTTTATTTTGCATGCCATTCATTAGCTCCTTAACAGCAATGAACATCTGTTTCTCATCATAGTTGTACCTGTCAAGAACAACTGCAAGCCTATTATAACTAGTTAACCATTATGGGTTTTTACCCCTTATGGACTAGAGCAATTTTCACCTGGCAGCACTTCTCCCTTTCATTCGCCTATAACTATATCACTACTTATCACAACATAATGATCTATATCTTGGGTGTTTTTTTGCCACCAATTAGGCTTTCTTTAGGTGGTACATTTTGCTACGAATTATTTTATTCTAAATGCATTTTAATTGGCATAATAATAATAAAAAAATCATTATTTCTCAGTTTTTATTTGTATTTTACTTTTTTATTTATATTTAGTTTTTTGTATTAATATTTTTATACGTATTTAATTTGCCCATTTGTCCCAGCTATTACACCATTTAAATTATGTCCTTATCACAATGTATGGCAACAGTATTTTATTTGGAAATAAGGGTGTATTTTTTCAGTTTTGCATCCGTCAATAATTATAAGCCCTTAATAGTAAAAGTAACAGTAATATACCCTCATGACATACATATTAAAAAAAAGTTGAGTCCCTAAGGTAATTATTCATGTATTATATATATATATATATACACATGTAAATACAGTATACTGCCACAGGAACATTAAGTAGTTAATCATAACCAGTATGTGATAAGTGCTGCCGCCATTCCTGCTCTCCCAACTCCTCCCTCCCCTAATGTATGCTTATGCATCAGGACATCAGGGCCCCTATTCAATTAACTTTTTCTCCTATGTTTTCTCCCAAGTGACACCTTGTCAATAAAATACCTTTTAACCCACCAGCAAGCAATAAAATAATCAAAATAAATTTGATAGTACTTTTTCACTTACTTTTTGGTACTTTTTCAGTTGCAAAGCCCTGAAACAATATTTTAGAAAGAAGTTTAAAAATTATCTCCTAGGAGAAAACTCAGGAGAAAAAATGAATTACATATGTGCCCAGGAGGTTTATCTCAGACATATTGGGCTGGTTCACACTGCAATAGCTTTTTTTGCGCTAGTAATTTGAAAAGCTTTTGGTAATGGAATGCTATTGGCGATTTTTATAAAATCACATTGCTCCAGTGAGAACACACACATAGCATTGCATTATCAAGAGCTTTTAAAATCTCAAATGCTTAGAAAAAGCTCTGTCAGTATGAACCAGCACTTACTCAAATCACTTTTTTTTCCTAAGCTTTCTTCTAGGAGATAATTTTTCATCCTATTTACAATAACTTTTCAGCACACAGCAAACAAAAAAAGTACTAAAAAGTAGGCAAAAAGTAATATCAAACGTATTTTAAATATTTATTTTCTTACTGGAGGCTTAAAAGTTGTTTTGTTAAACAGTTGTGAAAGCATCTCCTGTTCTCAGTCTAAACAATCAAATAAGAGCAATGTCAACTCTCTTGAATAAAATAATAAATATAACAATTAGAAATAATTTTTAAATATCCCAAGAAAAGGAAAAAAGCAACCCCTTCCACATCCACATGTGCCAGCTCCGTGTTCATATAATTAACAGTGGACAAAGCAAGAGGCAGCTGCCCATTAAAGCAGACCTGAACTCAGAAATGCCTCTTTGTTCTAAAAGATATGCAACAGCATAATCACTTTTAAAGAAAGACATTTCTTTTGCTACAGCTGATGCAAATCCTGCAATAAATGTGCAGTTTGTCTACCTCCTGCTTTCATTAAAGCAGACATATTGTTAACATTCTGTGTTTACAAATTAGACAGGCTACACTCTCTTAATACATACAGGGTGCATTTCTCTATGTTTTCCTTTTGTCCTGTGTCCTGTTCAGGTCCACTGTAAACCAGCACCACTGAGATATATCAATTAAAGAATAACAATTTAACAACTAGCCTAGCAGTATTATGACATTGCAGTTGGCCTGGAATGTACGCTAGCACGTATACGGTACTATTGGACCCCCAAAATGTAAAGTTAAGGGTTTACCTTCCCTATTTGAAAGTCTGCTTACTCTCTTCTGACTATTTAAGAGTTTGAGGCAGGCAAGGAGAGATCATGGGTAGGATGGAGGCGCCCAATGTGTGTTGTAATTTAAGATTTTAAAATCTAAAATAAAAAAAATATAATAAATAGAGAGGTAATCGCTTGCCTCTGTTTTTTTCCAGTTGAACTGGTGTCTATATCTTCTAGAGAGGTAAGAGATTACCTCTCTTTTTATTATATTTTTTTAATTTATATTTTAAAATCATAAAATAGAACACACATTGGGCGCCTCCATCCTACCCATTACCAGTCAGACCTCCTTTGGAGGTAATAGCTTTGCAAATTTCTGGAAAGTCTAACATACTACAGGAGGACGACCATCCAGTAACCAGCAGTACCTTGAGTACCAAGCACAAGCAGGGACGGTAAATTCCCTGCAGGCCTATATGGTGGTTGCGGGAACTGTGGCCCATCTTTGTGAGTATATATCTATATAATTTCATCCTCCCTATACCTGACGATACTGCACCATTGGGCTCCCAGTCTCTCCCTACTTCTCACCTAGGTATTCTTGGCCCTTACAAGAATCACCAAAGAAAAAACCCTATAAGGAGAGATCATGAATATGGAGAGGGTAACAGGCTGTTACTGTTTTGTAAGTTAACTCAGGGCAGAGCTGCTGCAGTCAGCTATTTTCATGGTGCCTGCCAACCTAAATGCAGAGTAGGACAGGCAGCACTTTGATATTTACCTGATCCGGATGCTTGATCGAGTCTCGTCTTCCATTATGGAGCGCAGCTGTATGCTTACATAATCCTTCTGGTCCTCCTGATCACATAATAAGACAGAAGATTGGGATTCGAAGGTGCATGCCGGCATACACCACTGGTCCATGGCGAAGGAGGAGACTGGATTCAGCGTCCGAATCAGGTAAATCTCAAAGTGCTCCCTGTGCTATTCTGCATTAAGCTAGCAGACTGGGGGAGGCAGAAAAGTGTGCGGCGTGGGTGCATAAAGTAAAGAGAAAGAAAAAGAAGTAGGCACAAGGTTAAAGGATATTTCTAATTGTGAGTCAAACGGTAAGATAAAATTGAATGATCCTTATATGCTACCTTTCACATGGGAAAATAATGCATAGCATACATACAGAATATGCATTTATAAAATAGAAGTCATTGCTGGCTATCAAACTGAATTAGTCTTCTTTTTTTTAGGAGTGTGGGAAACAAAACAGAAGAGCGCCAGTTGTGAGTACAATATAACATTTCATTGATACTGTGTATTGTATCAAGATGTTTAAGCTATAGGGAGTTCACAACACTAGAAACCTTGAAGAGATCCTGAACTGAAAATAAAAAGTCAAAATAACCATACGCAGGTCATACTTGCCTCCTGTGTAGTCTACTCCTCAATCTCTTACTCCTCTCCTGCGTCCTGTTTGTCCACTGTGATCAATGGAATTCTCCGTCCTCTATTTTAAAAATGGCCATTAACCCATAACAGCTTCCTGGTCAGCACACTGTTAAACTGTAATATCACCCACTTGAGCCATAGGGAAAAATGGACATTACCTGGCACATTCAGTTGTAACTGACAGCTGCTGATATATAAATGACAGCAACTGGTATATTTCAGTTCTTACAAAATATTGTCAGAACTGGAAGGGATCACTGTAAGAAGAAAATGGTGAGCTTCTGAGAGGAACTGGTGGTGAGGTTAGTTTGTAATATTCATTTGCAGCTACATCATGTGTTTATTTTAAATAATTTTACTCGCTTCAGGTTCCCTTGAAGCTTAAAAAAAAGCAGTTTAACTTACCTGGGGCTTCTTGCAGCCCCCTGCAGTCTTCCCGTGCCTGCACCATTCTTTTGTGACCTTCCAGTCAGCAGCAGTGACCCCCTCAAAGCTGGCCAGCCCTAGGCCGTGTGCATCCTAAATGCATTCCCTTAGCTGTGTGCATTCTGCATACGGTTTTCAACACTGTGGGGCTGAAGTGGTTAATGGTTAATTCACAGGAAGGTTGAAAGATGCTTCCCATTAGAATTCCTGCCTCTCATTAAATGATCTCTATCTACCCAAAGCTGTAAAATGAACTACCGGTTAGTCAAAAGGTTCAGCACACACTTTGGTGGCTTGCTGCTGATGTGGTGTGGGGCTTTTTATCCAAACACTTTAAATGTCACATTTGTGCCTAAAACCAGTGGCGTAGCGATAGGGGTTGCAGAGGTGTCAACCGCACTGGAGCCCTTGGGCCAGGGGGCCCCTTAGGGCCCTCCCTCAACTGCAGTATTAGCTCTTTATTGATCCTGTGCTTGTTATGATCACTTCTATAAATGCTTTGAATGATAATAATCATTAACAAGCTTTCCCCCATCCCCTTCTTGCACCTCTGACACTGTGCTGTCCTTGGCAGGTTTTGGTGGACCGCATCAATTGTAATGTAAAGAGTGCTTGGGGGGGGATGTCAAATTCGCACCGGGGCCCATAGCTCCTTAGCTATTCCACTGCCTAGAACTGTATGTCTAGGAATAAAAAAGGCATCTATGGATGAATAGAAAGGTTAGAGATAGAATGAAGGGGAAAAAGAATGCCTATAAGGTCCTAAAACAGGAGGGGACCGAGGCTGCATTAAGCAATTATAAGGAGTGCAATAAAAGTTGTAAAAAAGAAATTAGGCAGGCAAAGATTGAAGCTGAAAATCAAATCGCTAGGGATATCAAATCTAACCCAAAGAAGTTTTACAAGTGCATCAACTCTAAAAAAAAAAAAAATGTTGACTGTATTGGCCTCCTAAAGGATGAGGGTAGGAACTCAATGGTGGATGACCAAGGTAAGGCAGAGTTATTAAATGCTTTCTTTGCTTCTGTCTTCACAAGGGAAACATCACTGTTGCAAATTACAGAGGCAGAAGAGTCTCAATTTTCCAACTGTAATATAGTAGCAAAAAAGTTTCTGTACCGTGTTAGCCAAACAAATTATATAGGTAGAAAAAAACAACGTTTTGTAAAAAATAATACCTTTTAATGGCTAACTAATAGAGTTAACTGTAATATTAAATACTTAACGCAGGAAGAAGTGAAGGCAAGACTAAATAAATAAAAAATAGACAAGGCACCTGGCCCGGATGGCATGCATCCTCGGGTCCTAAGGGAATTAAGTTCAGTTATAGATAAACCCCTCATCTTTTGTGACTCTCTTTCAACTTGCAGAGTCCCAGTGGATTGGAGTACAGCCCACGTTTTCCCATTATTTAAGAAGGGCAAAAAATCAGATGCAGGAAATTATAGACCTGTAAGCGTAACATCAGTTGTATGCAAACTATTTGAGGGGTTACTAAGAGTTACTATACATGACTTCATAGTAGAAAATAATCTTATTTCTCAGCATCAACATGGGTTTACTAAAGACAGGTCCTGTTTGACTAACATGCTCAGCTTTTATGAGGTAGTGAAGGCTAATGTGGATATTGGGAATGCTGTAGATGTGATATACTTGGACTTTGCAAAGGCCTTAGACACTGTTCCACACAAAAGTCTGGTGCAAAAGTTGAGGATGCAAGGACTGGGGAAGAGTCTGTGTGCATGGATAGGGAACTGGCTAATGGACAGAAAACAAAGAGATGTGTGCAATGGATCATACTCAAAATGGGTGACTGTTAGCAGTGGCGTCCCACATGTGTCTGTACTGGGTCCAGTGCTCTTAAATGTATTTATTAATTACCTAGTAGATGCAGTAGTAAGCAATGTTGCTATTTTTGCAGATGATACAAAATTGTGCAGAATCATCAACTCTCAGGAAGATAGGGACATAGGACATATTGCAACAGGATCTGGATAGGATGGCACATAAATGGCAGATGAAATTCAATGTTGAAAAATGTAAAGTCATGCATTTTGATCGTACCAATAGTCTAGCACCATACAAAATAAATGGGATACAGTTGGGGACATCAATCTTGGAAAAGGATTTAGGAGTACTCATCGACAACAAGTTAAATAATTGTACTCAGTGCCAAGCCGCTGCAGCTAAAGCTAACAAAATTTTGGGATGCATTAAAAGGGAAATAAAAACTCGAGATGCTAGCATAATATTGCCCCTGTTTAACTCTCTAGTAAGGCCAGATCTGGAATATGGAATTCAGTTCTGGGCACCACATTACAGGAAAGATATGGCAGTTTTAGAGCAGGTGCAGAGACGAGCAACAAAATTGATACGTGGGATGGAAGGTCTCACTTACCAAGAAAGGTTAGATAAACTGGGTTTATTTAGTCTAGAGAAAAGACGCCTTAGAGGGGATCTTATTAACATGTATAAATACATCAGAGGGCAATACAAATGCTTGGCGGATGAGCTTTTTGTCCCTAGGCCTTCTCAAAGGACTAGCGGACATGATCTGCGCATGGAGAAAAAACATTTTAGCCATTTATTTAGGAAAGGGTTCTTTACAGTAAGAGTGATTAAGATGTGGAATGCATTGCCACAGGAAGTAGTTATGGCAAACTCTATACCGACATTTAAAGGGGGCTTAGATGCTTTCCTTGCGTTGAAAGACATTCATGGCTACAATTAATAGGTGATGTCCAATGATGTTGAGCCAGGGATTTTATCTGATTGCCATCTGGAGTCGGGAAGGAATTTTTTCCCTTTTGGGGCTAATTGGACCATGCCTTGTAAGGGTTTTTTTTGCCTTCTTCTGGATCAACAGGCATATGTGAGGGAGCAGGCTGGTGTTTTACTTTGTTCTCTGGTTGAACTCGATGGACGTATGTCTTTTTTCAACCCAAATAACTATGTAACTATGTAGTGCTGTAAAACACAGGATGCAAGAGCCTTAGTTACTCCTGTATGAATTAACCCTTAAAGGACGTCAGTCGCAAATCATTTAAAAAATATAAAGTAGATGATTTAAATTGCAATTAAAAGAGGTAAAGAAAGGTGTCATTAATTTAGCAAAATAGTAAATGGTTTTCCTTAAAGGGAAAATCCAAGCAATTTGAAAATAGAAAAATCCACTTAATTGGGGCTTCCGCCAGCCCCCTGCATCCGTCCTTTGCCGTCGCCGCAGCTCCGGTGGCTCTCCGGTGGAGATGCCGACTTTGCCAGGTCCACTTCTTCTGTGTTCCAGCATGCTGCTTACTGGTTGAGCATACGTCATCCAGATTGTACAGCGCAGGCACAGAACTACTGCGCCTAATCAGTACAGTCGGGATGATGTCAGTGTGACTCTGTGAACAGGTGCAGTGAACATCATCCGCTGGAGGGGACCCCGGGCCATCAGTGAAGAGCGGAGCTGCGTCGAGGGCTCAGGACGGCTGGCAGGAGCTGGAGGAAGCCCCAGGTAAGTGGATTTTTTTATTTTTAATTTGCTTGGATGTATCCTTTAAAGGGGCACTATGGCGCCAAATTTAAAAAATTTAAATAAGTGCAAACACAGACAAATAAGAAGTATGTTTTTTCCAGAGTAAAATGAGCCATAAATCACCTTTCTCTTATGTTGCTGTCACTTACAGTAAGTAGTAGAAATCTGACAGAAGCGACAGGTTTTGGACTAGTTAATATCTTCATAGGGGATTCTCAGCAAGGATTTTATTCTTTATAAAGATATTCCCTAAAAAGGATTTAAACAATGATGCTGACCAGCTTCCCTGCTCGCTACATAGTTTTTTGGCAGTTGGACAGCGCAACTGTCATTCACTAACTGCTTTTGAAAATAAACAAATCCCTTAGAATCCCATGTAGAGATGGACTAGTCCAAAACCTATTGCTTCTGGCAGATTTCTACTACCTACTGTTAGTGACAGCAACATAGGATAAAAGTAATTTATGGCTCATTTTACTCTGCAAAAAAAGTACTTCTTACTGGTTTATGTTTGCACATATTTTAAATTTTACAATTTTGCCATAGTGCCCCTTTAAAGGACCACTATCACGAAAAAGTAGGTGGGTAAAATCTGACAGAACCGTCAGGTTTTGGGCCAGTCCATTTCCTCGTGGGGGATTCTAGGGTTTTCTTTGTTTTCCACAGCATTTCCTGAACAGCAGTTTAACTGCCAAATAGTAAGATACCAGCCAGCCTCCCTACACACTTGCACACTATTTTGTCAGTTGTCAGACTCTGAGAATCCCCCATGAGTTTCAAAACCTGTTGGTTCTGTCAGATTTTAACTGCCTACTTTTTTCACGATAGTGGGCTTTTAAAGAAAACCTGAAGTGAAGATTAAAAGTCAAAATAAACATACACAAGTCATACTTACCTGCTGCGTAGTCTACTCCTCAATCTCTTTTTCCTCTCCTGCGTCCTGTTTGTCCACCGTGATCAATGGAATTCTCCGTCCTCCATTTTGAAAATGGCCATTACACCATAACAGCTTCCTGGTCAGCACACAGTTAAACTGTAACATTGCCCACTTGAGCCATAGGGAAACATGGACACATCAATTCTCCTCTCAGCTGTAACTGACAGCAACTTACAGTATATATAACTGACAGCAACTGATATATTTCAGTTCTGACAAAATGTTGTCAGAACTGGAAGGGATAATTGTCAGAAGAAAATGGTGAGCTTCTGAGAGGAACTGATGGCGAGGTAACTATGTAATGTTCATTTGAAGTTACCTCATGTGTTTATTTTAAATATTTTTACTCAGTACAGGTTCTCTTTAAATTTCATTAGTAGGACAAAACTAACATCTGACGGAGACTTGGCTAAACCAAGTGAAGGAGAGTTAGAAATACATATTTCATTTTCTTTCCTCACAACTAAAATGCTGCCTACCTCCAGCGGTTGGTACTTCCCTTCCCTGTTCCCTGTCATTAAGTCGTTACTGCTGTTATAAAACAGCCACAAGACCATGAGGTAGTCCTCGTTCACATCATACATGCTTCCGTGCGTATGATGTACGACACACAAGAACGGCATAGACAGCCCTTCTGCTGTTCACCTCAAAGGCGCTGCACAGCAGTACGATGCACTAGGATGTGCTTGTGTACTGCTGCATGCGTTCGGCCCGCAAGCGCAGAGCTGACCCATTCACTGTAATGAATGGTAACAGCAGCGGGTAACAGTGCAGATGGTGTGTGTTTGTACTGTATATACAAATATTTATTTATTTTGTGTTGTTTTTTCCAATATCAGTTTTTTTTTTCAATTACTGGAAATAGACAATAAACTTTATTCAAATAGGCCTATTTAACAGTTTGCTAAACTAATGACACCTTTCTTTACCTCTTTTAATTGCCGATTAAATCATCTACCTTATATTTTTTTAAATGATTTGCGGCTGATGTCCTTTAAGATGGCCAGACACTTATAGATAGGCACTACACCACCAGATAGCTCGATCTCAGATCAAATATGATCAGAGAGGGATCAAATCCTTCCACACATTAGGCATAGATTGTTAATAGTTAATTTAAGCATGAAATCCATTAAAAATATATTGAACTGCAGTGTTTGATCCAGTGCAACCTTATGGGCCATTTATCTGCCGCAGCTTGCGATCTGTGGAAATCAATATGTTCTGTCTTGCTCGATTTCATTATTTTTGGCCAAAATTGACTGATTGACTAAAAAAAATTGTTTAAAATTGGTGTTAATATTTGATGGTAAAATAAATACGTGTAACATGTAACATTTTTTTTTATACACAGCCTCCAAAACCTGAAGATCTATCTATAGTATGTTTCACCAGTGGCACTACAGGTGTGTTTACCAGTCCAAGCTCAAATGTGCCTCAGCTTCTGGCAGTAGTATATTTTAGGATATTCTTTTCTGCATAATTCTCTGTAAAATGTAGGGTTTCTGAGGGTGCAGATCAATGTTTTAACATTGGTTGAATTTAGTGGACTCATGTCAACCACATTATAAAACTAGGCAATCAAATATAACAATATTACAACCAACACTTTATTCCCTCATCTCAAGATGATGTAAGGTGTTGGGCAAAGAATTTGATGCTGCCATAGCAGAATGACAAAAAAACAGTGATTGTAGCACAGATAAACAATAAAACAGAGAACTATTCACTGAAATTAGAGACATTCTTTACTTAGAGGTGTTCTCACTTTTGTTGCCAGAGGCTTAGACATTAATGGTGGCGTGTTGAATTATTTTGGTGGGACAGCAAATTTACACAGTTATACAAGCTGTGCATTGACTAATGTACATTTTATCAGAGTGTCTTCAGTGTTGTCCCATTACAGGACAAAAATAATTAAATATAACTAAATAAAATTATAAAATATTTACAAAAATGTGATAAATGTACTCACTTTTTTGAGATACTGTAGTTGGAATGCACATTTTCCCAAAAATTTAACACTTCTGTTCCAAACCCCACTCTACATAAGGTAAATATACAGCATAGCTGAAAAGTAAAGCAATAAGCTTCTAGATTTCAGCTTGGCCTAACTGAAAGTATGGCTTTTCAATTATCTGTGACCTGGGTTACACTTTGAAATTGTTCACTGGGCCAGATTTATCAAGAGTGCCTGAGACAAAATATTGGTAGGTTTTTAGAAATCCATGCAGAACTGTCTCAGGCATCTTAAGAAATTATTAGATAGTGCAGATTCCTTCTAAAACTGTTGTAGAATATTAAGGAGCTAGGAAGGTCTATCAGACAGTGCAGTGTGTGAGGGGAATTGCTGTTGCTGAGGTAACCAGCACGCATACAGTAAAAAGCGGCGCCGGGGAACAAATGGCGCACGGTTGCTGAACATATCATTAAAACGCTATTTTCCGTTTTATAAATAAAACGATATTTTTTTTTTAAAACAACAGATAGCGTTTTATTATTATCCATGTAAATAGCAATAGCTGCCCGGGGAAAAGTGTAGCAGATGTGCGCAGGGAGTGGGGGCCAACTCCTACCCTCTGTTCCTCACCTCGGGAGCCCGCTCCTTTTAATGGCAGTCAGCGCAGCGGAAGATACAGCTGATCACCTCCCCAGTATGCGGCTCCGGTCTTCAGCAAACGTTAGAGCTGCAGGTCTACGCTGTCTCTTCTCTCTGCAATGCCGATTACACTATTTCCTGATTCAGTGTAATCGGCATTGCAGAGAGAAGAGCGTAGACCTGCAGCTCTAACATTTGCTGAAGACCGGAGTAGGGGGGAGGTGAGTGATCAGCTGTATCTTCCGCTGCGCTGACTGCCATTAAAAGGAGGGGGCTCCCGAGGTGAGGAACAGAGGGTAGGAGTTGGCTTCCACTCCCTGCGAACATCTGCTACACTTTTCCCCGGGCAGCTATTGCCTCCTCCCGCCCCACCGCAGGCAGCCAGGCAATGCACTCTCCCACTCCACCACACCACAGGCAGCCATCCAGCAACAATGCCACGCCACCTGAAAACGGTAAATTACGTTTTCCAAACATTTGAATGGCGCGCCAGAAAGTAGCTGCGGAGCTATGCGCCAGATTTTCCTGCTTCCAACCAGCACACCTGCTGTATTGATAGCACCAGGCTCTGAGGAGGAATTCAGTAGGTGGGAGGAGCCCTTCACAAATCATATTAGATAAAAAGGAGAAAGTGCAAAGCGAGATATAACCAAAAACTCACAAGTTACAGCTTCACAAATCATGTCTAGCCTGCACTCTGCAATCATATCTAGCCTGCAGCTCTACACCTGTAGACCTGCTATCAAGCACTTCTTAATCTGCGCCAGTTTAGGGGTAGATTTGCACTGTTCGTAACTGTAGTGCAGCTCTAGAATTTCATGCTAAATTGCCACTATTAACTAAGATTTAAGAAGGCCCTTATTATCATGCAGAAGTGTTCTCCCTGCTGGTTAGAACAGATTAAGAAGAACAAACTGTCGGTAATGCGTTGATAAATTTCCCCCAGTGTTATCACCTATAGAAACCATGGCTTCTTTGCATTAGAACTTGAAGGACTATAGCAGAACTATAGCAAACAGTAACAAGATGTCCAATATAAAATGAGAAACCTTTCACTTAATAATATTTAAAACAATAATGTGTTGTGATAACTTGAATGGAAGGCTGATAACATTTATTGGCTGAATCAGTAGGGTGGAGAAAACTATCTTTCAAGCTTAATACATGTTATGTGACCTTTGATGTGTTAATGATCAGTAAATACGTGCATTTTAGACTGAATTCTCTATCATCCAATAAAAATAAACATACTGATTAAAAGCATGCTATTTTAAATAGAAGCATTATATATACATATATATTATTATTATAGCGTATACACACTTTCACCTTTCATTTGATTCTCAGCACTGAGTATATAGAAAGAGCATGGATTGTCACTGGAGATCAGAAATAAGAAAACCAAACAATTTTCTGAACTAAAAACATTTACTCAGTCAGGTTTCTGTAAAGATTTCTCTCAACAATTACAAGATGTGCATTTGTGTTCTGCATAACAAAACTCCTCATGTGAAAATGTTGAGTTTTCTAAGTTGAGCTTTCTTCTTTACATGTAACAACTGCTGTAGATACTAGTATTTTCTTCATGTTCACATTATTGCACCAGTGTGTGTGTGTATGTGTGTGTGTGTGTGTGTGTGTGTGTGTGTGTGTTTGTGTGTGTGTGTGGGGTGTGTGTGTGTGTGTGTGTGTGTGTGTGTGTGTGTGTGTATAACACACATTATAACTTCATTTAATAGATCTTGATCTCTATTCTCATTGTAGGCAACCCTAAAGGTGCTATGCTGACCCATGGCAACGTGGTGGCTGACTTTTCTGGATTCCTGAAAGTGACAGAGGTGAATACTTTGGACTGCAATGTAGACCACATGATGGCGAATCTCACCATAATACTTATTTCTTGACCATGTGTTACAAATTTTAGCAACAGTTTTATCAGCTGCTGCCACTGAGGATTTTAGGTTTAATTAAGCACAGCTAGAGGATTGTTCTCGGTGAGTTTTATTTTATGAAGCACTGCCATATAACAAAAAAGATGAACAGTGCGTTCATCTTTTTTGTTATATGGCAGTGCTTCATAAAATAAAACTCACCGAGAACAATCCTCTAGCTGTGCTTAATTAAACCTAAAATCAGTTAACAGGCTCATTCTATAACAGTTTACCATAAATGGGGTGCACTGTCCTTGGATCACCACAATCAGTCTCTTTAAAAGTTCACACACAAAAGTAAAACTTCCGCAATGCTGGCCGCGCATTGTAAGATCGAGCCCGCCCGCTCATGCGTGGGCTGGCACGATCTTACAATGCGCGGCCATGATTACAGAAGAGGAGCTATACGGCCTGGACGAGGAGGGGGTCCGCGCACAGGATAAGGGGCACTGTGGACCACCGAGGGAAGCCTCAAAAGGATCCTAAGGCTTCCCTCTCTGAGGGGTAAATACTAATTTTGAACCCGAGCTTCGGCTCGGGTTCTCTTTAAAGGGATACTGTAGGGGGGTCAGGGGAAAATGAGTTAAACTTACCCGGGGCTTCTAACGGTCCCCCGCAGACATCCTGTGTTGGCGCAGCCACTCACCGATGCTCCGGACCCGCCTCCGGTTCACTTCTGGTATTTCAGACTTTAAAGTCTGAAAACCACTGCGCCTGCGTTGCCGTGTCCTTGATCCCGCTGATGTCATCAAGAGCGCACAGCGCAGGCCTAGTATGGTCTGTGTCTGCGCAGTACACTCCTGGTGACATCAGCGGGAGCGAGGACACGGGAGTGCAGGCGCAGTGGTTTTCTGACTTTAAAGTCAGAAATTCCAGAAGTGAACTGGAGGCGGGCCGGAGCATCAGTGAGTGGCTGCGCCAACACAGGATGTCTGCGGGGGACCATTAGAAGCCCCGGGTAAGTTCAGCTCATTTTCCCCCGACCCCTACAGTATCCCTTTAAAGAGGAACTCCAGTGAAAATAATGTAGTAAAAAAAGTGCTTCATTTTTTACCATAATTATGTATAAATGATTTAGTCAGTGTTTGCTCATTGTAAAATCTTTCCTCTCCCAGATTCACATTCTGACATTTATTACATGGAGACATTGTTACTGTGGGCAGGTTATTTAGCTGTTTCTAGCTGCTCTGGCTGTTAGACAGCTAATAACAGCTGTTTCCTGTCTCTGAACATTGTTACATTGTGGCTGTTTGCCAGCAGTACCGCGGTCTTCAGAGGTTCTTGTGGGAGGGATTTCAGCACAAAATCAGTCACACAGCGCCCCCTGATGGTCTGTTTGTGAAAATCATTGTCTTTCTCATGTAAAATGGGGTATCAGCTACTGATTGGGAAAAAACTCAATTCTTGGTTGGAGTTTCTCTTTAAGGTGTGTAGGTCTGATTTCATGTGTAAAGGATCATAAGGAGTTGGACAGAGCGCTACTGTATAAAAAGGAACTTTTGAAGAGTGCTACATATATCACACTTATAAAATACGGAAATGTAATACAGATAAGCATTGGCCCTCTCATAGTTTTGCATTTTTGTTTATGTTTCAAAATGAATGGTTTCTGATCTTTAAACAAAAAAATTTGACATTTAGCAAAGGGAATTTCAGCAAATGCATTGTAGTTTTTTAAAGCTACTACTTGGTAGTAATAAGCTTAGTTATAAATATCTCATAATTTGGCCAGTTTTTAAGATAGTTACGAAGTAATTTTACGCCACTCTTGTTTGCAAAACTGCTGTTATTCAGACAATGGTAACATTTTGTTAATTAAGGCCCCTTCTACACTTACCACAATCTGTTGCATCGCACAAAAACACTGCATACCGTCGCAAAAGCAGTGATAGCCCTATGGGCCTTATCACATAATCCAGTCATGTTTAGGAATCTAAACAGAAAACTGTACATTTTTTTGCACTTCCTTTACCAAAATAAACAACGTGCTGTACTGCATAGTGAAAACTCAACAAACATTTTTGTAATTTAGTATGAAGAGCCAATTTGTGGTTATATATTGTTTACTTAATAAATGTAGCAAAATGGCTGTAAAATCAGATGCTGATTAAAGAATGCTCAATTTCTACCACACACAGAAAAATGACTTAAAAAAGATATCAGATTTAACCACTTCAGCCTACAATGTTGTTCACCTTATGCATCTGAGCAACTTTCACCACCCATTCATTTGCCAATAACTTTATCACTACTTATCACACTGAAATTATCTATGTCATGTTTTTTCCACCACCATTTAGGCTTTCTTTGGGTGGTACATTTTGCTAAGAATTATTTTAGCCTAAATCCATAGCAGGAAGATAAGAAAGAAATGGAGAAAGAAAAAAAATCAGTATTTCTAATTTTTTGGCCATTATAGTTTGAAATTGAAACATGCTACCGTAATTAAAACCCATGTATTTTATGTGTCCATTTGTCCCAGTTATTACATCATTTAAATTATGTCCCTATCACAATTTATGGCGCCGATATTTTATTTGGAAATAAAGGTGCATTTTTTCAAAATGCGTCCATCACTATTTACAAGCTTATAATTTTAAAAAATATAGTAGTATACTCTCTTGACATGCATATTCAAAAAGTTCAGACCCTTAGGTAACTATTTACGGTATGTTGTTTTGTTTTGTTTTTTAATTGTAATTTTTTTTTTTTAAATTAAATACAGGTTTGCTGTATCAATAAGAAGTATGATGTTATGTATTTGTTTGAGTTTACTTTATGTATACTAATTGTGTGTTCCCGAGAGGACATGTGACATGATGAAATGAACACATGTATGTGTAGTGCAAAATATAAATAACCAGGCTGCATTTGAATTATTTTTATTTTGCTGCCTGAAAGAGTTAATTTTCAGGCATGCAATTGACAGCTTCCATCTTGTTGGTACCTTGTGAGGAATATAGAGAACCCTCACTGATAAGAAAATTACAGCCATAAAAGTTTTCCTGGCAGACTGCAACATCTGAGGGTAGGGGAGTCAATATTTCATGTATTTATAAGATGCCATTAAGCAGAGGCCATAAAACATTCAATCTACCGTACTTTGTAAATGTATAACTATAATATAAAATCATGGGATATCTAAAAAAAGGTCATTTTTAGGAGTAGATGGATACATTCAATAGTTTATCTCATCAGTTTGTTTTCACTTTGGGTTCACTTTGAAGATTTGAAACCATTCATCTGGAACTATGAAAAAATGGCAAAAAGGATTGCAGATATAGAGTTAGCCAAAGCTACCACATGTTCCACATCTTAAAGGATTCTGTCAGGTTTTAACTGCCTACTTTTTCATGATAGTGGTCCTTTAACCACTTTTACTGATAAGAACTCTGAACCTAAACAGGTGGTAAAATCTCTTTTCCTTCATATGCTGTTCATGTCCCTATGTCCTTTATATAGACTAAAGGTGCGTACACACGCACTACAAAAGGCAACGACGGGTCCGCCGGACCCTCCTTTTAGCCGACAGTAGCGCGTGTGTATGCGCTGTCGGCGGACTGATAAGGTTGTTTCCTAACGATCCGCTGAGCAAGGCATCCCAGGGACTCCTTTAGATTTGCAAACTTTGTTGGAGCCTTCCAATGTTCACATCCCAATTTCTTTCCTCTCCTAGGTGACCCCCACAGCCCAAATCCAGTGTGGCCATCACGATCTTCACACCCATAACAAGTGTAGCCAAAAAAAACACCTGACCTAGATAGATCTGTGTATCAGAGGGATGCAAGGAACTATCCTTGCATCCCTCTGATACACAGATCTATCCAGATTGGGGCCCCCACACAGCTCTGCCTCCCTTTCCTGGGGTTGTAGAGGTTGCCCCCCCCCCTATAGTTATGCCCCCCTGGTTCCCACCCAAAAAAGACCCCACAATTTTTGAAGTTGTATAACTAAAACTCAGGCACACACATACAATAAAAACTCTGGGCTACCTCAGCAAGTCTGCAACAATTTCTGTGTAGAATATAACACAGGTGTTCATTATACATATTTGCAAATACTCATGAAGCTATGTGAGTACATCATGCTTCCTGAGTGGTACGCTTAGTACTTTTCTAGCATCCTAAATGCTGGATGTGTATTCCAATAGATGGCCATGCCAGAATTTGCCAGGAAGATGCCAATCACCTCCACTTTGGACACCAAACCAGTTAGTGAGATTTTTTTTTCTCTAGAAATGTCATCTCCCAAGATTCCATTTTGATTTTGTAAAGATTCTCTTAATCTAGAGATAATTGGAAAGTGCTGGATGTCTGATTAATGTAATCATACTAGACAGCAGTTATGGCTGCTGAAAGTTTAACAAATTGGCGCTTCTCACACTAAAGTCTTGTGAATGCCCCTGCAGTGTCTGTAGGCTACTCTGGATATTATTTCCCCTATGTTTCTCGCTGTGGCTGCATGCACACAACAACAACTCTACAAGGCAAATTCACCAACTCAGCAATCCTGTCTATGCCTTGATATGACCCTGGCTAGCTAAAAGCAGACAACCTTTAATAAATCCAATCCAGGCCAAGTGCACCCCAGCTCTTTAACAGAACAGTCCTAATAAACCCAAGTACAATTTTCAGATATTAAACAGAATAAGCTATTTACTAGATCTTAATGCATATGGGTAAAACTGGATTCTTCAGTTTTAACATGCATATATAAGTCTACAAAATGGATGTAATATTAAATACACAACCACCGATTCTAAGCCTACTGTATGTTAGGTTCAAGAAGACCATTGGATGGGCACTTATTGACTTCTATGGTTGCACTAACCTCCATATTAATATTTCACTTGCAAAAGCACTATATATTGTATTAAGTGTGAATTTTGGCATATCCTGTATCTTCTGGTGGGGCTGCCTATTGAAATTCACCAAGGCAAATGTATCCATATATTCTGTAGTATTAAATATTGCTATGTATCTGTGGTGAAACAAATGAGTTTCATTCTAGAGTTAATCATGAAATGAATCTAGAAATATACTTTATGTTGCAAAGTAACAGAAAATGCTGTTGGTAATACCTTTTAATGATTAACTGCAGGTAGCAGTAACTGTTAGCCTTGGTCTCTGTGCTAGGCATTGCAATATAGAGAAACATATTTCTCTAGTAGAAGTTTTACTGTATCAGCATGTTTAAAGCATGGGAACATCTCTCTTTTACACAATTCCTGGCAAAGAGACCTGAGCAGTTTCAAAAGCTTGCAGTAATGCCCATCTGCAGTTAGTTATTAAAAGGTTTTAGCAACAGAAACTTTTGTTATATGGGGCTCTATCCAGGTTCATTTATTAGGTAAGCACTACAGTGGTATTTATAAATTATATTCATTAAGAGCCTCTCTCAACATGACAAAAGCACATCAACGTAACCTTTCTGTGGTGTTTTAGTACGTTTGTCGCCCTAATGTTTACTACTCCTGCTAACATACAGTAGCCTCATTGATCTTGTGGCCTAACACTGTACTGTACTGTATACTGCTCTCTTCTACCTACCTGTCTCTTGACAAACTTTTCCCACTTTTTTCACCATTTATCTTCTTTATTGTTTTATGACTTTCTCGTCTTCCTGTCAGTGTTTCTCTCCTTTTCTGTCTCCCACGCCCTTCACCTGCAGAAAGTGATATTTCCGACACAGGACGATGTGCTCATCTCCTTCTTGCCTCTGGCTCACATGTTTGAGAGAGTAATACAGGTAAGCCACTTGCCTGATCTGACTTGGCCTCGTTGGGCTGCCTATGTTTTTTTATCTTTCCAGAGTCAGTGGGCCCCAACATCCGAGGATGTACACATTTCCTATTTGCCTTTAGCACACATGTTTGAGAGAATGGTGCAGGTAAGGCCTCTGTGTTGGTGAAAGTGTTAGGACGCCACCAAGTATCAGGCTTTGTTACATTAAATAATCTAAGATTCAAAATCAACATTTTTAAAATTTGAATTTAACAGTGAATAAAGTTTGCTGAGAAAATTCATTAGTAGTCATTTGAATACTAACACTAACAATATTAGAGTCTATTATTCAGTATGCAGCTTACGTGTAGCATAAAATACCTGTAAATATAGTAAAGCAATTTCAATCAGATTTACTCATTTTTATCAAGTCTGTCCCAAATCATTTGTTTTAAAATGGATCATAAATGTTTAATTTAGTTTGAGGTCAAAACTTTGATTAGGAATGGAAAATACTGATATCATCAAGTGGTGAAACAGTGGTATTGTACTACAGTGAGTTTTACAAGACGATACAAGTACAATCAGATTTTTTGTTGAGATTGCAATGTGGTTCTATCGATTACTAATGCTTGACTGGTGTATCAGTCTAGGAGTGTTGATTGAGACCAGTATTGGACAATTCTCAGTCCGTCTGTTGCCATGTTTAACTAGTTAGTGCACCGAGTGCAGTATATCTACGCTCCACAGGACTTAGATATTTATCTACCGCCAATATGCACGCTCCTGCGTGCGTTCTCGTCACCACCCATTAATGCACAGATCAGTGAATGGGAACACAGTACATACATCTCCCATTAAAATTACACCCTTACCTCACCCACTCTCCCATAGTTACAAAAATAAAACATTTACACACATGAGGGGATGTTACTGTTATTTTTGCAAATAAGGGCTTGCAATTATTAAAGTATGCAAAACTGAAAAAATACACCTTTATTTCCAAATAAAATATCGTAGTTAAACATTGTGATGGGGAGATAAATTTAACCACTTCAGCCTTCAGTGTTTTTTCACCTTATGCATTCGAACAATATTCACCTCCCATTCATTCGCCATTAACGTTATCACTACTTATCACAATGAAATGATCTATAGATTGTCTTTTTCCGCCACCAATTAAACTTTCTTTGGGTGGTACATTTTGCTAAGAATTATTTTTTTTCTAAATGCATTTTAACTGGAATTTTAAGGAAAAAAAAGGAAAAAATTCATTATTTCTCAGTTAAGGCATTATAGTTTTAAAATATGCATATTGGATTATTTTGCCTCTGTACTATTAAAAAGCTGACACATCATTGCATTCCAGCGGATCTGGAGGCAAATGAAAGGGAGGAGCACTTAAAGGTGAACATTGCTCTGGTCCTTAAAGTGGTCTGAAACTCAGAATTTCATCTTTGCTCTAAAAGATTCCTTACAGCTTTAAACCTACTACCAGAAAAAATGTAGCAGAACAGCATTTAGACAGTTAAACACAGTACTTTGCTCTGGACTGGAAAGCTCCTTCAGCTTTAGATTTGATCCGAAGAGGAGATAACATTGTCTTTATTTACATTCCTCAGTTGTTACATTGTGTGTAACAACTGTGAAAGAAATGCTGGATTATAGGCGGAAGGTGTTTATATCTCTCCCAGATTTCTCTCTTTTATATCTTAAAGGACCACTATTGCGAAAAAAATAGGCAGTTAAAATCTGACTGAACCGACAGGTTTTGGGCCAGACCATCTCTTCATGGGGGATTCTCAGGGTTTTCTTTGCTTTTTCAACAGCATTTCCTGAACAGCAGTTGCAAAGTCATGTTAAGACATGTGAGACATGGTTAAAAAGGAGAAGAAAGAGAAGTTCATACAAGCCATGGTGGGGAAAGGGCTTTAGCCCAAGGTATCCACCTAAAGGCAACCCAAGAAACCCGAATAGGCCAAAAAATTGCAGGAAACCAAAAAAAACTCAACCCAAGCCATCTGCTCCTGCTGGGTCGGGGAAAGGATCAGGCAATAGCTCGCCTGAGTCATGTTGGCTAGATAGCCCGTTTTCAAGTGGTAAGGATGAACCTTCTTCGGAGGAAGAGGTCCCTTTAGAGGAAGAAAACGCATCAGGCTTGGCAAGAGGAAGAAGAAATCCTCAAGGCTCCCCAGGACGACAGAACGGCAAAAGTATTTTGAAGAAAAATCAGATATCCTGGGAACAGAAAACATGGGGATGGATTAAAGGCAGTTAAGTCTTTTCTACCTCTGTTGCAGGAAAGCCCAGAGGAGAATGGATTCGTGTTGTCTGGCCTGGAGGCGGTGCTGACGGCCAACTCCTTCCTCTTCAACCAGCTGCTGGTACCATCAGCACAGCTATGGGGACACCGGTGGCCCCCACTTTTGCCAACCTCTTCATGGGAAGGTGGAAGATTGATCAGGTGTTTTCCGGGAGGAGGGAGGTGCCTCCTTGGTCTGCCCCTGGGCCAGATACATTGATGATATTCTAGTAATCTGGGCGGACACAAATTGAACCTACATTTGACCACTAAGTGGGGAGGCAACTCATTGGATTTTCTGGATCTGAATATTGCAATTGAGGGACACAGAATATTTACCACCACATTCAGGAAGCAAAATGCTTCAGACATGGTGCTGCATGGATGTAGCTATCATCCCAAAAAATTGAAGGACAATCTGTCATACAGTCAAATTATATGAATGAGAAGGAATAATACAGATGAAGATCGGGGTAAATTACAAATGTTAGAAGAATTAGAAGAGGTTATGATTACAAGGTGTTGTCAGCAGCGCTGGCATAGGCTGAGATTGTAGATAGGAAATCCCTGCTTCAACCTAGTAGGAAAAACAAAAGGGAGGAATTCTTTATGCACTTTACCCACTCTCCATTAAGTGAACAAATAGCAGGCTCCATAAGAAGAAACTGGACTTTATTACAGTTGAATCCTTTACTAAAAGAGAAATGTACACAATTTCCATGTATCTCTTTTAAGAGATGTAAGAATCCTCGGGATCAGCTTATTAACCCTCCTGGCGGTATAAAAAATTCCGCGAGGAGGCAGCGCAGCAGTTTTTTTTTTATATCATGTAGCGAGCCCAGGGCTCGCTACATGATAGCCGCTGCTCAGCGGCATCCCCCCGCCCGCTTCGATTGCCTTTGGCGATCTCCGATCAGGAAATCCCGTTCAAAGAACGGGATTTCCTGGAGGGCTTCCCCCTGTCGCCATGGCGACGGGGTGGGATGACATCACTGACGTCACCGACGTCGGGACGTCATTGGGAGTCCCGAACCACCCCTCAGCGCTGCCTGGCACTGATTGGCCAGGCAGCGCACGGGGTCTGGGGGGGGGGGGGCGCGCGGCGCGACGGATAGCGGCGATCGAGCGCGGGGCGGCGGCAATCGGTATGCTGATGCAGCTAGCAAAGTGCTAGCTGCGTGCAGCAAAAAAAAAAATTAAACAAATCGGCCCAGCAGGGCCGGAGAAAACCTCCTGCGCGGCTTACCACGAACTACGTTCGGGGTTACCGCCAAGGAGGTTAAAAGTGAATTTAAGAAACATCAGGCCAGAACATGGCTAAACAAGACAAGAATGATTGGGAATTACAGGTGTGGCACCTGTCTTCATTGCCATCAATTCTGCAATGGAAGAGATTTTTTTCCATCTTGGGAAGCGCTATAAAATTAGTCATTTTTTTAATTGCAGAACAGAAATGGTGGTTTACATGATTATGTGTCCTTGCAGTTATGTATATATCAGAAAGACTACCAGACCAATGAAGGAAAGATTTCATGAACATTATAAATCTATCACCAATGGTAAAGGGGCAAAAAGACTAATAGAACATATAAGGGAGCAACATGGATCAGACCCGGAAGTCCTGAAGTTCTTGGGAATTGACAAAATTGTGTAAAATGATAGTGGGGGGATTAATAAAGATTTGAAATTGATGCAGATAGAAAGTAGATGGAACATGAGATTGAAGGCAGATGGCCCTATGGGGTTTAATGACCGTACTGACATGGGTATATTCCTGTAAATTGGGTGAGAGGCACAATGATGGAAAGCTAGTAGAGTGGTAAGTAGAGAACCGTTCGCCGGTTCTGAGTGACGTCACGCTCATGTGCAGAGAGTGCCCGGCAACAGGAGCGCGATCTAGGACGCGCTCCGCCGGGCAGCGCAGGCGTACTACTCCGGGTCATTGCGACCCGGAAGTAGTAAGAGGCCCAGAGAGGTTCGCCAGGCGAACTGTTCAGCCCATCACTAGTGGTAAGATGTGTATTCACTCTGCCTACCTGAGTGTCGTACCCGAAAGTCATTATAAATACTGTTGTGTAAGTGGGCACCTATGATTTATGATCACGGGTGGCTGAAATGTTTGTTTGGCCTGTCTGTTGATGTGTATTGAGGTGCCCAGTTTATGTAGTACCTTTGTCTTTTGTGCTCTCCTCCTTATGTTCATTGCAATATAAATTAATTTGAGACCTAGGATGTACATCCAGTATATTGGTTGGTATGTGTACCTGACAATAATTGGTTGGGTTGGTCTTCTTCTTCCTCTTGCTAGTATGGTGTTAATTAATGTTTAAATAGTGAGCTATCCTGTTCTACAAGGGTTAGCCAGGGAACATTGGACCAGCAATAATTGCAGTCCTGATGTTCTGTTTTAAGAATGTATGTACTGTACACTGTATGCTTATGTCTTACTTATTGATATCCTATGCTCCTCTGCCTTGCTCTTAATACGTGCTAATATTGTATCTGAGTTGGCCACTAGATGTCACTATATTCCAGTATTGTGGTCTGGACACTGACTTAATAATCATTATAGTTAAAAGCAATGTATCAAGTAGGTGTAATATGTTTACTGGCCACAAGATGTCTCACTGTTGCGCCTGGTGGTATTCGTCGCATGAAGGGGTACGTATATGTGCCCATTGCTATGGTACGCGGAAGGTAATGCGTACCAACGTGGTGGCGTCTATGGAGCGCGGAAATGACGTGATTGGTTGCACAGGAAGTTGAACGAGCGGCGCGAAAGGGACAATTTGATACAGGTAAGCAAGCTGTGGGAATCTCTTTGTGATTGTCCAGATACCTGAGCAAGGGGAGGAGCTGGGGGTATATCAGTGGCTAGTGCGGTGGAGGGGGATACAAGGTCTTGATAAAGCCCCAATGGCTGGGCGAAACTATTGTTGACCGTGACTCCTCTGCACCTCCCGCTGGCCTGTCTCACCATGCTGCCACTTTGCCTTATGGATTTGATAAGTATTCTGCCATTTTTTACTACTGCCATGTTTTAAGAAGATGCTGAAGTAAAGTTTTGCAAGTTTTATATGATACAAGTTTGCTGCTCCTGGTCTCCTTACTCTCACTGTGGAATACCAATTGTACTTGTTTTCTACCGGATGTTGCACCACTTTGAAGATTGTGTATTGTGTATAAGGCAGTATATCGGTGTGCACTTACTAACTTATCTTTTGGGAATATAACTAATTGCCTCATTAGGCTTCAGGAGAAATCATTTAAGTATGGTGTCTCCAGATTTACTCACGCTCTCTTCCTTGGGATCTGCCTGCATGCAGTAAGGAGAGAGCCAGACACAGTAAGTAACCAAACATACAATACTGTTTTGTAGAGTTGGATGCTAGATCCTCTCTATTGCATAGAGAGGGTGCTTATGTATGTTAGTTAGAGCTGGAAAGGCTAGTGTTTATTCTTATGTTTTGTTTTCTGATGTACTCCTGTGTTTTGGATATGTGGAGAAAGCTGGTGCAGTCAGCTTAAACCTTGATCTGCTCACTGTGAACTGTTGTTTCTGAGACCAAACAGGTCCCTGTAATCTACCTAAATACCCAGAGATTGCACAGTTTGGACAAGTTCCCTTACACAACTGAAAACAGGCTCTCTGTGCTTCAAGCATGTACACAGTTCAGAACAGCTCACTAGAAGATTTTAATATATAATAAAAAGCAGCTTGAATAAAATGCAATAGCTACTTTCAGAGTAGAGGCTCTCTATGCTAATGAGGTTTTTCCATTTGGCACTGTTATTGGCCTGAGGAAGCGGCTTAGATCCATGAAACGCGTTGCCTGTGCTTAATAATAAAAATCTTTTGATGTTACAAAGATTTTGTTATTTGAGGTAAGCTACCTCCCTTTAGTTCATTTTTATTTGTTTTTAAGAATTTTATACACACCAGGGCGCCTCTTTCACCTATATTGTACTTTCAGAGTAGGTAAACTTTACTCTGTGAACTTGTAATTTGTACATGGACAATTTTACTTGTGCACAAAAGCAAATATGGTAACTGTATGGGTAATAAAAAGTAGGAAAACACATTGTTATTGAATGTTATGTCAGAGTTTCAGACCACTTTAGGAAGAAAAAACCCTTAGTGTTTAACTAGTTAAATACATTTGTGAAATAGCTAAGTGAGTATTAATGCTGAATCCATTCTGCTGAAACTTTAGGCAGGGAACACACTTGTCTTTCAGTTTTCTGCGCGCGTTTTCCTGCATACTTTTTCTGCACACCAAGTGTGTCATTATGCAGGAAAACACGCGCGTTTTTTCATACCAGCTGATGTAATTGATACAAAAAACTGACAAAATGTGCAGAGTCATGATGCAGAATGTCAGTTTTTTTTCTGCGCGCGAACAAAATATTAAGTGTGTACTAGCCCATTGATTAACATGAGTTCTCAGTTTTTCTGTGCAGAAAACACGTACGAAAACAGTCAAGTGTGTTCCCTGTACAGTAATAACATAAATGCCTCGAAGACAAAAAATAATGCGAAAGGCACCACGACACCGGACTAACAGGTAGTTGACAGATATTATATCCTTACTAGGGTATGTATTCCACCATGTGCTCAGGACATCAGTATTAACTTAGCCATAGCAACATAACATCCTGGTAATGACATACCCTCCGATATGTTCAAGCTGTGGGGCAATGTAGGAGCAGCGGCCGACTTATGACCGTTTTGCTGAAATGGGCATCTTCAAAGGAAGTGACCTGCGCTCCACGATGGTTTAAATACACTTCCCCGCCAGGTTGTGTCATTTCAAACCACTAGATGGTGCCAAAATCTAAAAGAGGATACATCTTCATACTTCCCTTTCAGGAAACTATGGAGATGCTTCCGTGAACTATAAAAACCCTGTAAATAAATTACAAAAGGTAAAGAGGTGGTGAACAAAGGGGAAGGAAATGCCTCTTTCAGGTACAGTAATTGATGTATTTACCTGAATACCAATGTGTAAATTCATTTAAAAAAAAAGGCTTTTAAATTATTCCTTGGAGGTGTAATGACCAGAGATGGCACAGATGATTTCAGCACCTTGTGACATGATCAGCTTCACCTACATGATTTCTCCTGCACCCAAAAGCAAGTACACTAAAACAGAAAGCAGAGGTAAAAATGATCACGCAATCAGTTTGCAAGTGGGTGTGTCTGCCAGAGGCGGGACAAGGTCCTCCAGCACCCAAGGCTGAGACACCAAAGTGTGCCCCTCCATCCCTGCCACCCCAGCCGTCACACACTGATTGCTATTAGACTAAGAGGTGCCACAGGGCCCACAACCTCCCCAACACCTTAATATCTAGTTATCTGGCTTGCAGTCACTGCTATGTATCCCCTTTTCTTATTTCTTTCTGCTTCAAACACAATTAGGAATGACAGCTGAATGAATTGTGCGCCCCCTCCTACACTGCTCCCTGAGGCTGGAGCCTCTCCAGCCTATGCCTCGGCCCGGCCCTGGTGTCTGCCAGTTGATTTTGTGGGCTTTTTTCTTTTTTTACTGTGATGATTTCACCTAGGAAAGAAATCACGTAGGAGACACTGATCATCTTTTATCATGTCATTTTTGAGTCTCATGCCAGACAATGCAGACAATATACCTCTTAAGGTCCTGCTCTTCATTTAATGCTGTGTGGAATTAATCAAATGTCACCTCACTGCTAGCCACATAGAACAGTGGAAAAGTAAACCATAATAAGGGGCAGGAGTGTTGTGTTTTTTAAGTAAAGACTACTTGCAACTGAAGTGAACTCAAAACTATGCTAAGACCTTTTTTATACTTTAGAGTTACAAAAACTGATTAAAAAGTAGTGAAAGATTATAAGATGCCATTACCATTTAGAAATTAATCTTCCATTTTGTAGGAAAATAAAATCATTATTGTGGTTTCTTGCTACAGGAAACTTTGTATTGTCTACTTTTATTCTCTTTTTCAACAGTTTCTCATTTTCTTTTTGGACAGTTTTATGCCCAATTGTGTATAATCCTTTCTGAGGAACCCGACATTATTAGGCGAGGAAGTGGGTTTGAACTGTGAAAAGAGTAGTTTCTTTGGAGACTGAAATTAATTAGTACAGAGGATTATTCATCTTGATTGTGAGACCTCAAAAGATATTGTGAACAGGGGTGCTTACCCGGATTCCGGATATCCGGTTAACCCGGATATCCGAACATTTTTACGATATCCGGATCAGATATAGCTATCTGCGGATATTTGGCCGCATAACCCGGATATAACCCGGATATCCGCGGATATCCGGATCCGAAATACTGTAACTAAGGAGATGACGTCCTGGAGCCAATCAGAGGGCTCCCAGCAGAAGCCCTAGCAACCAATCACAGACGAGAACCTTGGCCAGCCCCACCTGACCTCATTGAGCCAATCAGAGGGCTCCCAGCCTAAACCCTGGCACCCAATCACAGAAAGGAACACTGGCCAGCCCCCCTGTATAATAAGGGGGTCTGCCATGATGAGACATATCGTCTTAGCTTGCTGAATGCTCACTGAGAGACATGCTCCAGTGCTTGTGGCCTAGCAAGGGAGCTGTACACAATTATAAACCTAAAGCTGTTCAGTGATTAAGCCCTTCACTACTATCACTACACTATTGTTAAATCGTTAATTAGCTTGATTGATGTCATACTGTGACAGTTAGAGTGTGTGCTCCAGTGCTGCTGGGCCAAGGGCTGTACACAGTGATAAGCTGTTCAGTGATTAACCCCTTCACTATCACTACACTATTGTTAAATCGTTAATTAGCTTGATTGATGTCATTGTATGACAGTCAGTGTGTGCTGCAGGCAGCTGCTATGTGTCTGTGTGTGTGCTTTGCACAGACTAGGCCAGCTGCTGCCTGCTGGCCAGCTATTAGCCTTAGGTATAGGTTAGGTAGGTTAGGGATTAGGGAATAGGATTACTGTGTTATTGTGTAGTTAGTTAGTACTGTAGTACTGCAGTCAGTGTGCTAGTAGTTGTTAGAGTAGTAGTACTACTGTGTTAGCTTTCTACAGAACTGCTGTACTGTGTGCAGTGCCAGTGTGACCATTAGTGTGCACTAGTGTCTTTTCCTCTGCTGTCTGACTGTCACTCGGCACTTGGCAAGTGCCACGTGACACGTGGCAAGTGCCACATGACACTTGGCAAGTGACACGTGGCAAGTGCCGAGTAACAGTCAGACAGCAGAGGAAAAGACACTTGGCAAGTGCCACGTGACACGTGCTAAGTGCCAATTGCCACGTCCGGCATGCTCCTGGCACACGTTACACCTGCTGCTGCTGCATTGCCCTGCTCCTGCTGCCTGTGCAGCTCCCACCGCCAGGCTAGGATACCACCTATATTTAACCCAAAACACAATTGCTGCGTAATTTTTTGGAGGTGTCTTGGCTGAAAACTGTCATGTCCCAGTTGTGCGGTTGGACTTTGGACACAATGTGGCCTGCACGACCGCTGTCTGGAACCTAGGCCTAATGGTAATTGACAGCCATTTTTTTTGAGGGGGGGGGGATTTTAAGCCCCCACATCATCAATTAGTGTTCCCCTTTAAAAAATAATGATGCTACATGCTTCATTTACCATTAAAAACGTTTTTAAAGCAATTTAAAGGGCACTTCCGTTTTTTCTATCCGGATATCTGAATCTGGCCGGATAGCCCGGATAATGCGTTCGGATTTCCGCATGAACGCGGATATCTAAACGTTCGGATTCAGATCTGGATCAATTCGGATTTTAAAAAGTGGTATCCAAGCACCCCTGATTGTGAATACACTCCATAAACATATAAATGAATCAAAACAAAATAAAATTATGCTACATCAAAATATTTAAATTCTTAATTGATAGCTCCAATAATATCCACGTCCCTGTTAACCAAAAGTGTATGTTAGCGAGACAGAGAGAAAGATAATTTACCAGATCTCAGTAGCAAAATCTTTACATTAGTATTGATATATTTAGTCTTGCTATACATGTAAAAATGCTTCAACAAGAGTGATAGGCAATGAGTTACTCTTGGTCACAATTCTGGAATGAACCAGGGACTTATTACCTAAATGTGTAAGTGGCAAATATGCTGCAAGTGGTCTATTTTATTTTTTCATTAGAACAACAATCATTTTGAACTTGACCATACAACAATTTTCCAACATGTTGTAAAATTTCTTTATATGATGAGTATTTCTGAAGTACACAAGTGATCACCCTTCAATTAACTCAATGATTTCAATTACAGCCCCAATCTGTATTTGTAAGCAGTGTATGGAGAGAGTGTATGGTTGGCACTACAGCAGATAAACTGTTCTCGAGCAGGGAGCTGGCAGGGCCCACGACGCCTCACACACTATGGTTTATGACTGTGCACTCTGATCATAGATCATGGCGATATAACTATGCAGGCAGGCCCGCCATCAGGGGGGGACATCCGTGACTCCCGTCACGGCCCCGGGGCCTGCAGGGGGGCCCCATCCCCGCCGCGGCCCTGGTAAGTGCTGCGGGTGCCGCCCGGCCGCCGCTCAACCCCTCTGGCCGCTGCTCCCTCCCTCCATCCCTCTAGCCGCCGCCGAATCAGACCCCGATCAGGCGGCGACAATAGTGCGGGCGCTAGGACCCAGCGCCCGCACTGATATGCGGAAGTGACATCACTTCCGCATATAGAGCGGGTGCGTCCGGCGCCCGCTCTTACTGGTCGGGTCGCCGTTGATCTTGAGGTCTGACGCTGGGCTGCTGGCAGGGTAGGGGAAGCAGCGGCGGCGGATGGGGGGGGGGGGGCTCCCTGTCACTCACTAGCTAAAGGGCCTCCCTGTCACTCACTCACTAGCTAAAGGGGCTCCCTGTCACTCACTCACTAGCTAAAGGGGCTCCCTGTCACTCACTCACTCTCTAAAGGGCCTCCCTGTCACTAACTCACTACCTAAAGGGCCTCACTGTCACTCACTCACTCCCTAAAGGGGTTCCCTGTCACTCACTCACTGCCTAAAGGGGCTCCCTGGCACTCACTCACTAGCTAAAGGGGCTCCCTGTCACTTACTCACTGCCTAAAGGGGCTCTCTGTCACTCACTCACTGCCTAAAGGGGCTCCCTGGCACTCACTCACTAGCTAAAGGGGCTCCCTGTCACACACTCACTACCTAAAGGGGCACCCTGTCACTCACTCACTACCTAAAGGTTCTCCCTGTCACTCACTCACTACCTAAAGGGGCTCCCTGGCACTCACTCACTACCTAAAGGGCCTCACTGTCACTCACTCACTCCCTAAAGGGGCTCCCTGTCACTCACTCACTACCTAAAGGGGCTCCCTGTCACTCACTCACTACCTAAAGGGGCTCCCTGGCACTCACTCACTACCTAAAGGGGCTCCCTGGCACTCACTCACTACCTAAAGGGGCTCCCTGGCACTCACTACCTAAAGGGGCTCCCTGGCACTCACTACCTAAAGGGGCTCCCTGGCACTCACTACCTAAAGGGGCTCCCTGGCACTCACTCACTACCTAAAGGGGCTCCCTGGCACTCACTCACTACCTAAAGGGGCTCCCTGTCACTCACTCACTACCTAAAGGGGCTCCCTGTCACTCACTCACTACCTAAAGGGGCTCCATGTCACTCACTCACTACCTAAAAGGGCTCCCTGTCACTCACTGCCTAAAGGGCTCCATGTCACTCACTACCTAACCTGGGGGTCCCTGTCAGAATCCAGGTGAGAGGTGTCTACCATAATAAGGGGGCATTCTGCCTATTTATGTGAAATGCTGTCTATTTATGTGCCTCATGACTGCTGAATTTGTCTTGTTGGGGGCCTAAATGATTGAATTTTTACTTGTTGGGGGCCTCATGATTTGTTGGGAGCCTCAAGATTGCTGAATTTGTCTTGTTGGGGGCCTCATGATTTGTTGGGGGCCTCATGATTTGTTGGGGGCCTCATGCTGAATTTGTCTTGTTGGGGGTCTCACGATTGCTGAATTTGTCTTGTTGGGGGCCTCATGATTGCTGAATTTGTCTTGTTGGGGGCCTCATGATTGCTGAATTTGTCTTGTTGGGGGCCTCATGGTTTGTTGGGGGCCTCATGATTGCTGAATTTGTCTTGTTGGGGGTCACATGATTGCTAACTGCGAGACTATGGGAAAAGCTGAATCATTACCATATGAGACAATAGCATTAAACCTACTTTTTTAGCTTTTTTTAAACAGAAAATAAAACTGGGAGGTTCTAAAAAAAATGATGGAGCACTTCCTCCTTCCGGCTTGAAGGAGGAAGTGCTCGATATCGAGGCTTGCAACGCGTCCATTCGGACACTTGCACCTTGTTGAAACGCTGGGCGGAGAGCGGCGTTCTGGGTAATTAACCCCGCCGCATCTAGCCGCTCAGCTGTGGCAATTAGAGCTAACTTGAATCACGAGTATCCACCGTGGTTATTCGTGATTAATTTGTGGACAGCAAGCCTCCAACTAGCTCTGCCAACATGTAATGGCTACGCACATTTCTCAGTTTGGGGGGGGGGGCGGACTGATTATTTGTGAGGGGCCCCAAAATTTCTGATGGCGGCCCTGTATGCAGGAGAGAGGAAGAGAGGAGGAGATCGGCACTGCATTCATCTGTTTATTCCATAGCGTGACACATTACAAAGCATTACACAAAATGTGAAATCATGCGACATACCAGTGTAGGAAGCGATGTGGGTTGCAGTGGGTGCTGGGCAATGTTAACCTTATGGCCGTTTCGCGCAAATATGCGCTTCTACGGAGGCTCTAATGCGTGCTGGATACTAGCCGGGTGTTAAATATACCCCAGGCATGGTGTTTGGCATGTCTGCACCGGTAGAGACCGCCCACCTGCTCTTATATTCCGCTCACCTGCTCTTATATTCCCATTCACTGATGGGGGGGGGGGCAGGCAGCAGGAGCGCTCGCGATCGCGCGACTCAGGCAGCGGCAGGTGGACTTAAGTGGTTAAAACCATTGCTTATATTATGATGAGAGGTCTTATTAAGTGGATTAAGGCCGTGCATTGGGTATATTTAACACCCGGCCAGCATCCAGCCTGTATTAGAGCCTCCGTAGAAGCGCATATCCAAACAAAACGGCCGTAAGGCCAACAATGCCCAGCACCCACCGCAACCCACATAGCTTCCTACACTGGTATGTCGCATGATTTCACATTTTGTGTTATGCTTTGTAATGTGTCACGCTATGGAATAAACAGATGAATCCAGTGCCGATCTCCTCCTCTCTTCCTCTCTCCTGCCCAATCTGTATTTGTACCTGCTACATTACTGCAATTACTAGACTTGAAATAAGCACATGACTAAATAATGAACATGACTATTATAGCATTGCTAAGTTAAAAAATAGAGTTTGGAGGCATTGCTAGGGATACAGCTGACAATGATAAAGCAGATTTAGCTATAGCAAAGTCTAAAGAGATTAACTGAAATGTAGTTCTGCCATATCTGTTCCATTACATATAGACAATCTATACAACAAAATGAAAAATTGATCTTGCAATACTTTTGAAAAAACAAGATGTCTGTGTTCGTTTACCAAACAATCCAAGAAAGAAGTATGAATAGAACCTGATTGCAGTTTTCAATCTACAGTTACAGTATAGTTATTATAATAAACCATGATTCACTTAACCTGTCAAAGATCTCTGGTTATGTTATACTGTTATTTTGTAAATGACTCCTGATTACCTGCCGACACAAATTGCTAAATATTGCCTAAATACTAATTTACATTTTTTTTTCATTTGTACAGTCTGTGGTTTACTGCCATGGAGGATGCATTGGGTTTTTTCAAGGGGACATTCGTCTTCTCTCTGATGACATGAAGACTTTACGGCCCACAATCTTCCCAGTTGTTCCAAGATTATTAAACAGAATGTATGACAAGGTGAGACTAGTTTTCTTTAAATATAAAAAAGGTTTTAGCCCAATGTTAAATAATTTGTAAAACAAGCTGTCCAAGTTACACTGTAGTGGTGCTTGTTTGTTACAGAGTAACAGTTGACAGGGGCATGTGTTTATTTAAAGTCAAGAACAAAGTAATCATAGAGGACATGCCAAATGTCAAAGCACATAGCAGGCATATGTAGCCAGAGATGGGGCACAGTGGCATGACAGAACGAGGATTTTTTGGGCATTGGTGCTCGCCTGTTAATTTTAGTGCCAGCACACCACTTCAGATATAACTTTTGCTGTATCTTCAGATATGGCGGAGGTTCGGAAGTGGCAGCGGCTATGGCACTGACCTTGCGGTGATGATGGCAGTTCAGCTGCAGTGGGCACTGGAGCTTCAGCTGTGGGTCTGGCCGGGTGCTCAACTATAGTATAGACAAGTTTGTGGAGGGTGGGGGGGTTGACACCAGAGGGTCAGCTATGATGCTAGACTATACTATAGTGGAATGCCTGGGGGCTACTTTGGGCACTGGAGGTTCAACTGTAGCCACTGTGGCTATAGCTGACAGACCGAAGCAGGTTATTTGGGCACTAGTACTCATGTGTGGGTGCTGGCATGTGTGGGTGCCAGCGCCCCACTTTGGTTCCAACTTTTGTTGTGGTGTCAGATCCGGTGAGGGTTTGACAGTAGAGGAGGCCATGACACTGACTTTGCAGTAACGGTAAAGGTTCAGCTGCAGCAGGCGCTGGAGCTTTAACTTTAGGGCTGGGTGCTCGACTCTAGTATAGTCAAGTGCTTGGAGGGGGTTTATTTGGTAGTTGGAGGGTCAGCTGTATACTATAGCTGAGTGCCAAGGAGTTACTATGGGTGGCAGGGGTTTTGTTGTAGAGCTGGGCACTCGGCTATAAGAGGGTGCCGCTTTTCCGGCTCTGGGCTATAGTGTAGCTGAGCGTGCGGGGGTGGGAGGATTTAGTTAGAGGTTAATGCTATGTTTTGTTATTGGAGGGTTAATGTTGGGGGATAAAGTTAGAGGTTAGTGTTGGGTAAAGTTATAGGAGGGTAGGTGTTAGAGGCAGGGCAGCCATCAGGGGGGGACAACTGACTGCAGTGAGGGGCCCAGGGCTCCTGGGGGCCCTGCCCCCCTCAAAGCGCCAGAAGGGCTGCATGTGCTGGCTGTGGGCCTGTGGCTCACTAACCAGCACACCGCATTCCAGCACTGAGAAGAGTGACATCAGCACTTGAACGTGGGGAGCAGATGAGTGAGCCCACTAAAGCGGACTTTCTATACTGGGGCACCACCTATATCTGGCAACAGGTTACCTATACTGGGCCACCACCTATACCTGGCTACCTATACTGGGGCACCACCTATACTTGGCTACCTATACTGGGTGCACCTGTACCTGGCTAACCTATACTGGTGCACCACCCATACCAGGCTACCTATATTGGGGCACCTGTATCTTGCTGGCTTATACTGGGGCCCCAGCTGTACCAGGCTACCTATACTGAGGGCATCTACACTAGGCTTCCTATACTGGGGCACCACCTATAGCTGGCTACTTATACTGGGGGAACCTATACCTGGCTACCTATACTGGGGTACCTATGCCTGGATACCTATACAGGGGGTACCTATACCTGGCTAGAGCAGGGGGGCAAGCTGAGACAGAAGAGGACAAGAGGTTACACAGGAATAAGAGGCACAGCAGGAAAAGAGGCGGACAAAAGAGGCCCAGGGAGAAAAGAGATGAGACGGGAACATGAAGTCACACAGAGGGACACAAAAGTGGCACAAACTGAGGTGAGACAGAGGAATACAAAACAGGCACAGGAAGAAAAGAGAGGGACAAAAGAGAACAGATAAAGGACAAGAACGGACTTACAAGTCTCTATCTCATTTGTTAACTCGGGACTACCTGCATTTTGCTAGTATTTGCCTCCACAAACAACATGCCATGGTCATGACCACTTTTTGCTGCATCATGCTGTGCATGCCGCTTTCTTTAGTGTCGGAGCCATGCACACTTTGCGCACGGACACTGGGGTGGGGTGGCTAGTGGGCGGGCACAGCAACGAGTGGTGGGCCCAGGTAGGGGGGGCCCAGGCCTGATGATGTGTGAGGGGCCCCAAAATTTCTGATGGCGGCCCTGGTTAGAGGATAGGGTAAAGGTTAGTGTTAGGTCTAGTGTTAGGAAATAGGGTAGGGAACAAATTAATGCAACTATACAGATAAGTGATGATGTGAATAGCAGCACTAATATTGTTAACTATTAACCTTCCTGGCGGTAAGCCCGAACTGAGTTCGGGCTATGCCGCCGGAAGGCACCGCTCAGGCCCCGCTGGGCCGATTTGCTTAATTTTTTTTTGCTGCACGCAGCTAGCACTTTGCTAGCTGCGTGCAGTGCCCGATCGCCGCCGCTACCCGCCGATCCGCCGCTATCCGTCGCGCCGCAGCCGCCCCCCCCCCCCAGACCCCGTGCGCTGCCTGGCCAATCAGTGCCAGGCAGCTCTATGGGGTGGATCGGAATCCCCTTTGACGTCACGACGTGACGTCATCCCGCCCCGTCGCCATGGCGACGGGGGAAGCCCTCCGGGAGATCCCGTTCTTTGAACGGGATCTCCGGATCTCCGATCGCCGGCGGCGATCGGAGGGGCTGGGGGGATGCCGCTGAGCAGCGGCTATCATGTAGCGAGACTTTGTCTCGCTACATGAAGAAAAAAAAAAAAAATTAAAAAAAAAAGATTTGCTGCCCCCTGGCGATTTTTTTGCAAACCGCCAGGAGGGTTAATGTAAGTAAGGTCTTCAAGACTTTAAAGGGGACGTATGGCCATATTAAAAAACAAAAACTATATACAGTGCATCGGGAAAGTATTCACAGTGCATCACTTTTTCCACATTGTGTTATTTTAGAGCAGGGGTCTCAAACTCGCGGCCCGCGGGCCATTTGCGGCCCGCGATACAATATTTTGTGGCCCCAGGGCCCCAGAGCTTGTAGGGGCCCCCAGTGGCTACAAGAGGAAAAAAAAAATTTTCAAATCGGCCTTATAGTTTTTGAGAAAATCGATTTTAAAGTTGCAAAGGAAAAAAATACACATTTAAAAACCCGCCGACTTTAATGGTTAATAGCAAATCCACCTTAAATGCTAGAAACCCTAAATTTGCAGGATATGTTAAGGAGATCATTAGGAATAAGAGGAAAAAACAATTTTTCAAAAAGACCTTATAGTTCTTGAGAAAATCGATTTTAAAGTTTCGAAGGAAAATAGTATACTTTTAAATGCGGTAAATGTCACTTTTAGTAGCAAGCCTAACGGTAGTGTAATTTTACATGTATCAAAAGAAAGAGCAATACATTTCCTGACAGAGTTTCCAGGGGGTCCATACGCAGCCGCAGCGCTTTGGCCAGGGATCGCTATACAGCCGTAATATGGCTGTATGAAGATTCCGGGCATTTTTTCCTATTTTCCCAATTTTTTTTTTTATGTTTAGAGTGGGCGGGCAGAGGCGGCGATCCGCCGCGATTGACGTCAGGAGGGGCAGAGCTGAAGCTGAAAGCTCTGCCCCTTCCAGGAAATGCCGGCGGATTGCCCCCGGGGCGATTTGGGGGCTCTGCAGCCCTCGTTTTGCGGCGGGGACACGTGAACTCCCTTATGCGGCCCAGCCTCATCCTGACTTTGCCTCCTGCGGCCCCCGGGTAAATTGAGTTTGAGACCCCTGTTTTAGAGCCTTAATCTAAAAATGCATTAAATTCATTTTTTCCTCAGAATTTAACACACAGCACCCCATAATGACAACGTAAATAGTCATAGGTCATTTGTTTGTGATAATACCATATCAATCTTTATTTTAACATAGACACCAAATGTATTTAAAAATGACACAAATACCCTATGGGCTTTGTTCACTATTTGGTGCTAACCTAGTTAGCATGCCTAAAGGCTTTGGGCGTGCTAACTAGGATGCTAAATAGTTAGCACACACCAAGCCGAATAAGATTGCATGCAAAGAACCGCGCGCAAAACTGTGTGCGCGCACAGGCCGGTGCGCGCGAAACGGCGCACCCTATGTGCCTATAAGGTCGCATTGGATGCGCCCTAAACGTTGCATGAGTGCGACGTTTAGGGCACATCCAATGCGACCTTATAGGCGCATAAGGTGCGCCGTTTTCTTTCGCGTGCACCTGCCTTTGCGCGTACAAAGTTTTGCGCACGATACTTTGCGTGCAAGCGCTAATTAGGCGTGATAAGGGGCTTTTCACAAGCGTGCTAACAGTTAGCACCGCTTTGTGAATCAAGACCTATATGGGTAAGACAATCGTGTTCTTCGTGGTCTTAGAGAGGGATATACAGATCCCCTATATAGAATGCCACAAAGAGAAATTATGCAAAATAGTACCACATATTTTGCTGTATACAGGGCCAAGCACTTGGCTCAACACAATTTGTGAACTACCTTTACTTCCTCAGGAATGGTGTCCGGCCCTTATTTAGGCATTATGGATAAATGTACCCACTTTGTCTAGATAAAGGTATATAACACCTAAATGGCACAGCACAGGGATGTTTAGAGTATTCATACTTCAGCTGGTATAAAAAATTAACACCTACAAATAAGGGAGACTACAAGTAGGTTCCCACACATATCTTTGTTGTACCATATCAAACATGATGAAATGCTTCAAATATGGGGCTCCGGTTGGTTTTGTTTGAGAATGCTCCATAGCAGCTCTGCCTCTTACAACTAACATAAACAGAAGCTGCACGAGCCAGTCGGTCCGGTACTTTCACAATATAAAAAAAACAAACATATACATTTACAATCATATACACAAAAAAACTGCAGGCCGAACTAAGGTTTTAGCACTCTGCCATCTCTATAATTGCAAAGAAAGCATAATGTCCACTTGTTTTGCAGTGTTGTTGATGCTAGTATGTTGTAAAGACCCATTCCAGCCTCAGATTTACCACCCGCATGTCTTAAAGGATACCACAGCCCAAAGGCTGTGGTAAAATCAAAGTTGCAATGTGGAGGGAAAGAAAGATACATACTTACCGCTTCCCTCGTTCCCTGCCGACGGGTCCCGCTCATCTGTTACAGCTCCCGGTACCGACCCGACTCTCCTGACCCTTCACCCGGACATACTGTGCTGCGCATGCGCAGTATGTCACTATACTCTTCGCTTCTGCCGTCGCTTCGTGACGGCAGAAGTACGGACACTCCCCCGCCTCCTCCTCTCCCAGCGTGTGCGCTCCAATCTAAAGCTAGCGTGACATGCTGGCTGGAGTTCGCACTGGGATAATCGATGTGGAGAGAGCGGAGGGGGAGTAAGTTAAAAAAAAGACACTGCCGGCTGGAGGGAGGGAGCGAGTGAGTGGGCGGGCGAGTGGGCGGCGAGCAGGCAGCGGCAGTACAGCCCAACCATTCTGTACATAGATGCAATGACATCTATGGTACAGCGAGAAAATTATCCCCACATTTATCTCTGCATATGTGCATGTATATACATGTGTGTACATGTATATATACACATGTATACACATGCACATATGCAGAGATAAATGTGGGGACAATTTTCTCGCTGTACCATAGATGTCATTGCATCTATGTACAGAATGGTTGGGCTGTACTGCCGCTGCCTGCTCGCCGCCCACTCGCTGCCTGCCCGCCCACTCGCCCGCCCACTCACTCGCTCCCTCCCTCCAGCCGGCAGTGTCTTTTTTTTAACTTACTCCCCCTCCGCTCTCTCCACATCGATTATCCCAGTGCGAACTCCAGCCA
This sequence comes from Hyperolius riggenbachi, assembly GCF_040937935.1. NCBI lineage: Eukaryota > Metazoa > Chordata > Amphibia > Anura > Hyperoliidae > Hyperolius > Hyperolius riggenbachi. Next base: position 409,803,810 of record NC_090648.1, on the reverse strand, counting down.
GCATGTCACGCTAGCTTTAGATTGGAGCGCACACGCTGGGAGAGGAGGAGGCGGGGGAGTGTCCGTACTTCTGCCGTCACGATGCGACGGCAGAAGCAAAGAGTATAGTGACATACTGCGCATGCGCAGCACAGTATGTCCGGGTGAAGGGTCAGGAGAGTCGGGTCGGTACCGGGAGCTGTAACAGATGAGCGGGACCCGTCGGCAGGGAACGAGGGAAGCGGTAAGTATGTATCTTTCTTTCCCTCCACATTGCAACTTTGATTTTACCACAGCCTTTGGGCTGTGGTATCCTTTAAGTTTGAACAAAAAAACTATTTTTAAATGATAAAGGCATAGGAAAAAATTAATTTACAGTGCATTTTACTCTAGAACAAAGGTCCATCTTATATGTACTGTACGTATTTTACAAGGAACATTTTTCTGTGATAGTGATTCTATATGTGACTTTCAGTGTGGTCATATGTATTGTTTAAATGACTGCCAAACTATGACAACATTCCCTACTGGCCTCCATGCAAACTATGCCTCCTTCCCTGAATGCTCTGGCTTATTTAACACACAACACCTCCTGGCTCCAGGCGCTAGAGGTCCAGCTCTCTTCTGACTTCTCTGTTGTATTTGCCACTCACGCTCTACAACTTGATTCTAGAGCTTGAGCGATGCTGGAGAGAAGACAGACTGGACCTGGACCTCTAGCACTTGGAGAAGGTGAATGTGCATTGCAGTCCACATCCCCTGTGTCCTAACTCTGCACACTGGGGAGATCACGGAAGTCCTTCCCTCCCCCCAAAGATTGGGAGATGGTCCCAACTTCTATCCTCCCTCCACCTCCTTGGGGGCCCCCTCCCAATCTGTGGGGGAGGGAGGGACTGCACCCTACATAATCAGGGGCTCTGGCTGCCTAAATTGCAGGGGCCATCTACCTATACTTGGGAGGACACTACATCTGGCTACCTGGGGTGGCTACATATACTGCAGAAGTCATCTGGATACCTATACTGGAGGGGCTACATCTGGCTACCTATACTGCAGGTGTCATCTGGCTTTCTATACGGGGGGTGGGTCTTACATCTGGCTAGGTATACTGCATGGGTCTTCTGACTACCTATATTGGAAGGATAGTTAAATATACTATGGGGGTCATCTAGCTATCCATATTGAGGATGGGGCGGGGGGGGGGGGCTACCTACAGTTAGATCCATAAATATTTGGACAGACAACTTTTTTTCTAATTTGGTTCTGTACATTACCACAATGAATTTTAACTGAAACAATTCAAATGCAGATTTTCAGCTTTAATTCAGTGAGGTGAACAAAACTATGACATAAAAATGTAAGGAAACTAAAGCATTATTTTTTGTAACACTATTTTTATTAGCATCAAATAGTACAGACAAACAATAGATAATGTTTGATCCAGTATATACCAACTATTAAAAGGTCTAGACAGATTGCAAAGCAGCAATAAACATCCATACAACAATTTTCTAACTTATTCCAAAAAGCAAACTATACATACAGAGAACAAGTATTCAGAGACAATTGTTTTTAAAAGAGAATAAGACATTGGACAGTTTGCGGAGATGACACAGGCAAAAGTCCGTCAGTATAGTACCTATTGAAATCGCCCATACTAAAGCTGTACCAGCCAAAATAAAAGTTTTTGAGCTACTAAAAAGAAGAAAAGGTAATATATTAACAACAAAAATGAGTAAGGTGGAAGAAACACAACCTATCAGGGGCGTAACAATAGGGGATGCAGCCCCTGCACCCACAGGGGGGCCCAGGGACCCTCTGGGGCTCGCTCAGGGCCGTTTTGGGGGGCAGGAGGGATCGCAGCATGAGGGGAGAGCATTGCACATCGGCGAGGAGGTGGGACAGCCCCCCTCCCTCACCTCGGGCTCTCACCTCAGCTCGCTCCCCTCCTGCATCAATCACAATGGCAGCAGCGGTGGCAGACAGATACCTTATTCCACTGGCAGAGGTTCTGATCTGTAGGTGCTTCACGTTACTTCCTGTTACAGGAAGTAATGTGAAGCACCTACAGATCAGAGACCTCCGCGGTGGATGGAGGCATGTGTCCGCCGCCGGCGGTGCCACTGTGATTGATGCAGGAGAGTAGCGCGCTGAGGGGAGAGCCTGAGGTGAGGGAGGGGAGGCTGTCCCACCTCCTCGCCGATGTGCAATGCTCTCCCCTCATGTTACGACCCCTCCTGTCCCCCCAAAACGGCCCTGAGTGGGCATCCGGGGGGGCATCCAAATTCTTTCAGGGTAGCCCGGGGACTTCTAGTTACGCCCCTGCCACCTATAACTATTGGAGAAGGTTGAGTCGACTCCCACATCACACAGGTAAAAAAAAATTAAAAACAAAGTTCTAACAAGAGATGGGGCTTCATATGGAGGACATAGATTAGGAGAGCTGATGGTCTAGATTATTAGAATTACCAGTACTGATGCCCCAAAGTCCCCATATCTTGTCAAACCTAGCTTCAGTGTTCCGTAGAGTAGCTGTGAACTTCTCCATTAATTTCGTCCAGTTAATTTTGACCAGTACCTCCGAAACTTCTTTCAACTGAAGGCTATGGTTAGCCTGGCTGCAGTAAGGATACGATTAATCAAGATTCTGTCAAACTTACGAGCACTTAAATATTAGCATAAAAACAGGCTGAAACTAAAACATATTTTGACACAATCCCTTCATTTCAGGGGCTCAATTGGACAAATTAAAAAACTGGAAATAAAATATTAATTTCGGGTTGAAAACCCTGTGCAGGCGATGACAGCCTAAAGTCTTGTAACTCATGGACATCACCAGATGCTGGTTTCCTCCTTTTTAATGCTCTAACTGGCCTTTCTTGCAGCGGCTTTCAGTTGCTGTTTGTTTTTGAGCCTTTCTGTCTGAAGTTTAGTCTTCAACAAGTGAAATGCATGCTCTACTGGGTTAAGATCAGGTAACTGACTTAGACATTCAAGAATTTTCCACTTCTTTGCTTTAATAAACCCATGGGTTGCTTTGGCTGATTGTTTTTGGTCATTGTCCATCTGTATCATGTCAATTAATTTGACTGTATTTAGCTGAATTTGAGCAGACAGTACGTCCCTGAACACTTTAGAAATCATTTGGCTGCCTCTGTCCTGTGTCATTTAACGGCGAGGGCACAGGATGGCTGCAGGGGGCCGGTAGATGCCCCAGGTAAGTAAAACACATTTTTTTTACAGTTAAGGTTCCCTTTAAGGCAGCACATGTTTCTCATCAGGTATGCATTTATATGGACATTACTGATGGGTTAATTTGTAGAATGGAAGGTTATTGGTTGCTGCAAGCTGCACTGGGTACATAAAGCAATGTTTGTGAATGTAATGTGTCGCTCTGCATACAGCTGACATTGATATAGGAGCTATGCGTTCCGGAAACGTTGCTGTTTATAGCTGTATGTGGCATTACAATAAAACAGCATAATTAAGTCAAAGGTGCCAGCCTCTTCTTCTCCATTTGATGTTCGATTCAGAGTGCTGCTGAATCTGCTAAGGCACATTGCGACAGAGAAATTGCCGTGCAGCCGCAGTTCTTTTCTTCTAGTTAGATGAATAATTACACCGGTGCCGGCGGCGGGGAACGGGTGATTGGAGGAGGGCAGCGCGGCTCCAGGTAAGGGCCGTTTTTTTTTTTTTTTTTACAGTGCAAGAGAACCCCTTTAAGCCTAGAAACCGCCCTGCACACAAGTCCTAACTTCCTAATCATTAAGCAACCCAGCTACATTCCACTATGATCCAGATAGGGGTTTCAATATTTTATCACCTGATAGGGGACAGTTTTTTTTATAAAATAAAGACCAGGGGCTTGATTCACAAAGCGGTGCTAACCTACTTAGCACGTCTAAAGTCTTTAGGCGCGCTAACCAGGGTGCTAAGTAGGTTAGCATCGGTTTTCTCAATCAGATCACGCGCTAAGCAGCGCGCGAAAAGTTTTTATGTGCGCAAAGTCTTATGCGCGCAAAGTCCCATAGGCTTTAATGGGCACTTCGCGCGGAGCGCCCTGTGCTCTGTGCAGTGCGCGCGTATAGTTTTACGCGCATAAAGTTTTACACGTGAAAAGCATGTTTAGACGTGCTAAGGGGGTTTTCACAGGCGTGCTAACAGTTAGCACCGCTTTGTGAATCAAGCCCCAGGTTAGCTGAGTCAGAATCAGAATTTAGTTCACCAGTTACAATGAGGGTTGTACCCAGAATTGGTTTTGGCACAACAGGGTCAGAGGTGGTACAGTAAAAACAGAGTGTACATTAACTGCAATAGATACAGCAGATCCACAGCAGATATACAGTACTTACAGATGTATATAGTAGTTACAGTGCATATACAGGTGTAGATATACAAGGCATAGGTAGGATACGTAAAAGATGGGCCCAGGAGAAGACCAGGGGGGTAATCCGCTGCCGCCAATGGCACTCAAACGTATATTCAGCGATAAATGAATCACATGCCCCCCAGTCCGTTCCTGGGGAAGAGAAGAGAGAGGAAAAGCAGAAGAAAGGAGGAAAAGAAAAGATAGAGAGAGAAAGTAAAACTGAACAGTGGAAGAGTAAATCCCCTATGGATTGCGACGTAGCCTGGCCGGTTAAGTGTCCTGTTTGGCTGTCCTGGTTGATTTTACAGAGAGCCCTATGGCAACTGCGGATACAGGCTTTGTGAATTGCATGGAGTTGGGGAGTGGAAGGAGTAGTTAGGTGTAGTAGGTGCCAGCTCAGCTCAAACTCTAAAGACAACAACTACAGATTAAAAATGTACAGGGACACCCCTAAATACAGTCTCTGGCAGGATCCAATGTATGGTGCTGTGGTGAGGGAGTTGCAGCTCCTTGCATCCTATGGCTGCTACTTGCAGACTGGCAAACCATCCTGCAGCCTACGTGTTGGTCAGCTGGTGTGAGGGGACTGTGGTACCCGGCTCTGGGAAGCAGTGGCATCCTGATGTGAGGGGGCTGCAGTACCTCACTCCAGGCAGCAGCAATGTGGCAGTGGCACGCTGGTGTGGGCTGGCTGTGATACCTGGCTCCAGACATCAGCGGTGCGGCAGTGGCATGCTGGTGTGAAGGGGCTGCATTACCTGGCTCTGGGCAGCAGCATTGTGACAGTGGCATGCTGGGGTGAGGGGGCTGCGGTACCTAGCTCCGGGAAGCAACGGTGTGGCAGATCTGTGCACATGGGAGACCAGCCGAAGTTCCATGGAAAGGATGGTGGCACACGAGATTGATTGGTACAGCCATTGGGCTGGCATCATGGTGGTGTCTGCCCTTGCATGAGGATCTCCCCGCTTGCATGGTAGACCAGTCCCCAAATCAACATGTGTGGTGGTGCAAGGCTCTACGACAGCTGCGGCATCAAATTCGACTAGGCTGCCTGGCAGTCAGCCGTGCTAGAAAACTCCCGCCTGTCCATGGCAGTGCAGTGTTCACTGGCAGCAGGCAGCGTCAGTGATGGAGAGCTGGATCGGCATCTGCAGCAGCTTGGGCTGGCGTCATGTGAGCTGGAGCTGACCACGTGGCGAGCTGGACCCCAGAGCGGGTTCTGGGGTGCCGTAGCTGGAACCTGGGGAGAGTTTCCCATCTGCCCGAAAGGAGTGGCGGAGCTGGAGGGAGACCACTAAGGATGGTTTTGGCCATCGGTCCAGGAGAAAAGGCGAGAAAAGAAAGATGAGAGCTGGAGCCCCGCTATCAAATTGGCGCCATCTTGGTGATCACTTTTGATATCCATTTTGTAGACCTCAGGTGTCACTGGAGTTGCTTAACAAACTAAGCCCAAGGAGCAAATTAAACTTGCCGAAAAATGAAAGGGGTAAAGCCGTCAGTTTCTTAAAGGATACCCAAAGTGACATGTGACATGATGAGATAGACATGGGTATGTACAGTGCCTAGCACACAAATAACTATTCTGTGTTCTTTTTTTTTCTTTCTCTGCCTGAAAGAGTGAAATATCAGGTATGTAAGTGACTGACTCATTCCTGACTCAGACAGGAAGTGACTACAGTGTTACCCTCACTGATAAGAAATTCCAACTATAAAACACTTTCCTAGCAGAAAATGGCTTCTGAGAGCAAGAAGGAGACAAAAACTGGAATTTCTTATCAGTGAGGGTCACACTGTAGTCACTTCCTGTCTGAGTCAGGACTGAGTCAGCCACTTACATACCTGATATTTCACTCTTTCAGGCAGAGAAAGAAACAAAGGAACACAGCATAGTTATTTGTGTGCTAGGCATTGTACATACACATGTCTATCTCATCATGTCACATGCCACTTTGGGTATCCTATAAAAATGTCATTTTTTGCTTTCTCTTTATTCACATTTCTCAAAACTTAACTGAACGTTTTAACTGGAAAAAGCAAAAGAGAAAATGTCTGTCTTTGTGGTCATTATTCTGCATGTATGTATGTTGGGTTACGTTTCAGTACATTCCTTCAGGATAACTGTATGTCTTTGTATTTTTCCTCTTAATCTGTGCTAGATCTTTAGTCAAGCAGATACACCCATTAAGCGGTGGATTCTGGAATTTGCATCTCGAAGGAAAGACGCTGAAGTACGAAGAGGAGTCATAAGAAATGACAGTATATGGGACAGACTGCTTTTCAATAAAGTGCAGGTAGGAAGATGGATTTAATATAAGCTGATTGCCTGTACTCGGTCTTTGTAAATGATTTTCATTCATCGCTGTCTCTACCTATCTATCCAAAATATTTCTATGATATTTAAAAATGCACATTAAAGGCACTTTATTGGCTTATTACAAGTGTATGGAAACAATAAACAAACTGGCCAGACTAATAAATTTAAAATAATAAAACCGACAACTGACAGCTTAATGCTCTCATTATCTCAGCATAAAATGTACAGCAGGGAGTCACTGATAAGAGCACAAAGCAAGTTAACAGCTGTTTCTGGAGGCTGCAGCAAAATAAAGAGTGAAACTTATCGGGACTGATTTACTGACCCTGGAGAACATAAGAGATCCATAAATCCTTGACATAAAGTGGCCGCTGTTGAGTAGCAATAGTTTTCAACCCTCACCTGGTTCACATCAGAACATAGGGAGGTTTTGATTAACCACTTAGCTATTATTGATTTATTTAAAAAAAAAATGTGTGTGTATTTTTTGTTAAATAAATCAATTGTAGCCAAGTGGTTAGTATTCTTGATTTGCAGGGCCAGAGACTCAGGTGTGAACCCCACCAAGGACACCTTGTACACAAGAATTAATTTTCCACAATGGGTTTTGTCCAGGTTTTTCAATTTCATCTCCCAAACCAGTAACATACTATAAGGTTAAATGACTGACATGCCCTACAATGTATTAAGGACATTAGGTTTGTAACCCCTTCAGAAAGACAGCAAGGACTTTCACATGGTGTGCTAAACTGTGCAATAGTCTGCCTTCTGTCTACCAGTCTTCAAGGTGGCTGACTCTAAATGGCAAGATAGCAGGCACATAGCAGCAATGAGAAGAAATTTCAAACCAGGAAGACGCAGGCTTGATGCAATATTCCTCCTTATCAGTTACTGTACATAGTGATGCTTGTAAGGCCAGGGGCGTAGCAACAGGGGATGCAGAGGTTGCAACCGCATCGGGGCCCTTGGGCCAGAGGGGCCCCGAAGGGCCCTCCCTCAACTACAGTATTAGCTCTCTACTGGTCTTGTGCTCATAATAATCACTTCTATAGATGCTTTGAATAGTGGTAATCATTAACAAGCTGTTCCCCATTCCCCTTTTGCACCTCTGACACTGTAGTTGCCATTGGCAGGTTTTGGTGCACCATATCAATTGTTATGTATAGAGTGCTTGGGGGGCCCCATTGTAAAACCTGCATTGGGGCCCACAGTTCCTTAGCTACGCCACTGTGTAAGGCAGTGCATGGGTAATGAAGCATGCAAGGAGTCATTCAGTTCATACTGCTGCAAGTTTGTGAGAATGAAAGATACCACTTCCTGCCTAGTAAATGCAATTACCACACTAAACAAGCTGAAGGATTGAAATACTGAGGCGTATTAAATAGGATCTAAGGATGTGTTTTCTCATTATATAACCATAGGACATGTAGTATGTACTGCCTGTGATTTGGATAAAATATATTTAAAGAAAAAGAAACAACCTGATTTGTGGTCTAATGTAATATTTACTGTATGTGGAAATCCAGTTTTCCTATGTCTATATTTTCATTTGCTTTTTTTTTTTTTACTTTGATAGAACATTTTGTCCTTCAAACTCTGTTACTCAGCAGGCCGATAAATAATTAAACAAGGAGTGCTGCATCACTGGAAATGAAAATAGCTTCTTAATAGAAATCTGCCATGAAAAATTTAGAAACTGCTGTGCCTTTGAGGAGAGCTGTTTTCCGGCTACATGTACCTGTCATATAATGGTAAAGCTCTGCATCAGAGGAAACCTAATGCCAGACATATACAGTATCATTAATTCATTCACAGCACATACTGTGGATCATTCAATCACAATGTAAGACTTTCTTTCAAAAGAAGCTGATAAAATCACAAAGCATAACATTAACACAACTGCTGTTCAGGAAATGCTTTTGAAAACAAAGAAAACCCTGAGAATCTCCCATGAGGAGATGGACTAATCCAACACCTGTCAGTTTCGATTTTAGAGGAAGAAGAAGATCATTATAGTATTAGTAAAAGATTGCCTCCTGACACAGCTATAGAATAACAAAGCAGTAGTATGGATTCACAGCTTGAAAAAGGAAATGCATTTTTTTCTTGCTATTTATTAAATGTGGCATAACACATATAGCTAAAGTTAGAAGCAAACAGTTTTGGGCTCTTTCACATGACATAACGTGTGCACTAGCGTCATTTTGTGCATGTGTTATGACGGCGCGATGCCTGGGAAGTTGCGGTTCAATACTGATAAGTGGCGCTAGTTCGAATTCACCTGATGGAAAAACACCGGCGCTGGATGATTAAAAGCTCCCAGATGTGTTACAATGTAACGCTCTGGAAAACTTTGTCTAATGTGAAAGGTAACATGAAAGTCAAAAAGACTTTCATGTTAGCTTTCTAACTGCATCCTAGGAGTTTATCATCAAAACGTACGAATACGCTCCTGGGGCTTAATTCACACAGCCGTGATAACTGCTTTGAAAAATTGCTTTGCGTGTGTTTTTGCATGAAAAACGGGTATCGCACAAAAATGTGTGTTTACGTGCTAACGCGAATTTTCGTGTGTTAACGTTCACGCGATAATGCAAATTTATTGCGCGAACGTGGAACATTAACGCGCGAATGCAATTTTTTGCACGCGATAACAGTTTTCATGCTAAATTTCATGCGAAGCACTTTTCACAGCGTGATAACACTTATCACTGCTTTGTGAATCAAGCCCCTAGTGTGAAAGAGCCCTAAAGCTTTCCCTAAACACACACACAACTGCAGGTTAGAATTCTCCAGGACCTGGACTAATTTAGTAAATGTCCTTCCAAAAATAATTGGTTACAAGCTCTCTGTGCGGAACTAAATTGTAACCTTTCTAGCTTAATAGTATGCCAGCATTATAAAATAGTGTTAACAACTTCAAATGATCTCTGGCAGAGTAACGGACCTTTTATGACACTATTCATAAAATAGCCATAGTTCAGAGAACACTGCAGATGGCACAACTACGAGTAGGTGTTATGGAAAGCAAGCTCTGTTATTTGCTAGGGCTGTGTCCCTCATACGCAGTTTTAACATAATCGTAATATCTCATTTTCTGTCTGTGCCATGTGTTAGTCATGCACAAGTCTAGATTCAGCAAAAAAAAAAAAAAAAAAAAAAGTTGCACAATGTGTAAACACCATTGGTTTATTACTTTGCAAACCGAAGACAATCACAATACACCATTGTAGGGAACTGCAAGCCCCATGATGCCCAAAATTAGACTGGCTGAAATTAACAGCTGAAGTTTGCAATCACTAATCCTTTATACCCCCTTTGTGTCTCCAAGTATTTACTGTATGTATTGCTCATTTTTTACGTTTTAGCAAGTAATTGAGAAATTATTTACTACCGTAGTAAAATATACAAACCAATAGGGGGTACCAACCTATATATACCACTTATCTCATCTACAAGGGTTAAATTCCAAACTACGAATATCAATCACATATTAAAACAATACCCCCATTAAAAACATTAAAAAACATTAGGTAGCTTAAAAACAAAGAGCCATAAGTCTCAGCTGGAGTGCACTCCTGTTATTACTTATTTATTACTTAATAATTCATCGCGCCCACTTTGTCGAGTGTTACTTCCTATGTGTGACTAGCAGTATATGGAAGCCTGGAGCGCTGGCGGTTTTGTCACCCCATGTGCATATTCCTTGCACGCCTCTATGCACAAAAGTATTTACGCATTCATTATTGACCCACGAGGTCAAACCTCAATCAATATAAGCGGAAAGATCCTCATATCAAACTCGTAAACAGTTCAAACAGTAAACAGTGCAACACAACTCAGAGCTGGTCACGTGAGTTTGGACTGTTTACAAGTTTGATGTCTATGCATTGATATTCGTAGTTTGTACTTTCTATATACATTTGGCCATTAAAGATGAATTACTATTAGCTCTGAGCTCCCTATGCATGTTTGTATGAGAAATCATTTAGCTAGTTCTTCAATGCTCTGAAAGGTATTGAAATTCTGCCTGTGGAACTCTGCTGCAATGCTTAAAAAGGTTTATAATTAGAGCTGCACTGCCTATTTGTTGCACAAAGCCTGTTTCCAACTGAAAATATGTGGTTGCAGTGTAAAACTTTAAAACTGTATTTTTTAAAAACTAATTTAAGACGTTATCTTCAGTCTGGTAATTTTAAGGGCAAGAGTCTTTTGTCACCCTCTCAGATCCATGCTACTAGACCACAATCCCAGAACTTAACCGATTAGAAAAGTGGGAAGCTAAAATGCATCACTGAGAAGAGGGATTTATAATGTGCTTGTCCAAAGCCTTTCCCAGTGTTCGGAAGGATGCCTATGCTACCTGTCACTGCCCATAGAAACCACTGTACATGTGTGAAAGCTCCATTATTCTGGTGGTGGTAAAAGGAAGGGGGGGAGGGGTGTTGATCTTCGGCTATATATTATTTTATACCTACGGTGATCCTCTGACAAAGCCTTTGGTTCAGGTGTGAAACATGTTAGATTTTGTTGGTGTATTTTGGTTTTATAATTCACAGCACACTGTCCACTGGACCAGTGTGCTCACTCCTAACTGGCTATACTGATGTACATGTCAGGGGATAGACGCAAACCATACTGTATGATACACAGGCCTAGTGTATATGAGTTTGACAGTACCAGGCCACATTTAGAGACTCATATATACAAGCGATCTCTTGATTCCAGCTTGGGCCTTCTAAGCTGCATTGCTGGTCTTGGGACCATTGTGTATACTCCTATCTGGTTATATAGACATTAGATGCTGGGGGAGTGCAGCTGCCCAACTGAGTAATATATAGGACAATAGAGTGTACAGTAGCATGACAGGAATTGTCCATATTCAGATACTCACATGTGCGAACTGTATGCTGTTTCCAGTCTGTTTATTTAGCTGCAGAACTGGTCTTCACATTTTCTTACCAGTATATGTCTGGCCTACTACGACCTTTTAACTTTTATAAAATAAAGGTTATGTTTTATTTCCTGTAGGAACATGCTAAGAATCTATTTCCCCTAGTACACCAATTCAGAGTGTTTTGGTGAATGTCTAACAGAGGTTTTGAAGATTTTTTTTCAGGTCACAGAAGTAGTCTGACCCAAGGTATCACTCACATGTATGGCCAGTCCATGATGGTCAATGAGCAATTTAACTCTAGCTTGTATACCAACAAGGTGTACCACTGACTAGAGCTTGCAAAACATGTACTAGGGGTGCCATCCTGGCCTGCTACAAGTGTCTTGTAGAGATGGCCCGAATGGTTCGACCGCAAACCAATTTGCGCAAACTTCGATGGTTCGCGTTTGTGGTGAACCGCGAACTAAATGCGAGTTCGACCCGCCCCCTATACTACATCATTAGGGTCACCCTCTACATCACAGTCAGCAGACACAGGGTAGCCAATCAGGCCCCCCCCCCCCCCCCCTATAAAACGCAGGCAGTGTCAGCCTTTTCACTCACTCGTGTGGTTGCAGTAATTAGAGAAGGGAGAGAACCTGCTGACATAGGGAAAGCTTAGTGTTAGGCTTGTTAGCTTGCTCCTTGCTGATACTTATTGCTAAAAAGCACTCCTCAACAGCTCTTTTGAGAGCTAATGTTGTTCTTGTGATCTATTTTTTTTTGTGTGTGTCCCACAGACACTTGTGTTGCATATACAGCCCTGTCAGTCAGTCGCAGCTGCTGGACCTTGGCCCCTTGGTAATTCCTACTGTGCCACTGCCAGGCCCAGCACATTCAGTGACTACCTGTGTGTGTGACAGCTGCACATTTGTAATACCAATCCCTGCATACCGGTTGAGTAGTGCACCTACCCACGTGAGCGCACGCAGTGTTATATACCACCAGTCACTGCACCTGTTCACGGTACCAATGTGTGTGACAGCTGCACATTTGTAATACCAATCACTGCATACCTACCTGTTCAGTGCACCTACCTACGTGAGCGCACGCAGTGTTATATAGTCACCGCACCTGTTCATGGTACCTGTGTGTGTGACAGCTGCACATTTGTAATACCAATCACTGCATACCTACCTGTTCAGTGCACCTACCTAGGTGAGCGCATGCAGTGTTATATACCTCCAGTCACTGCACCTGTTCACGGTACCTGTGTGTGTGACAGCTGCACATTTGTAATACCAGTCATTGCATAATTGTTCACTGTACCTGTGTGACCGCACGTTGTGTAATTTACCAGTGTGTGCATACCTGTTAACTGCACCTGTGTGACAGCTGCACACTGTATTGTAATACCGGTGACTGCATACCTTTCACTGCACCTGTGTGACTTGACATTGTATTAGTCCAGTCAGTGCATACCTTTCATTTCACCCCCCCCCCCCGATATGGAGAAAACAACAGGCAGAGGCAGACCCAGAGGCAGACTCAGAGGCAGGCCACCCGGCAGGTCTGTTCGAGGTCATGCTGACGTGGATTGTCCCATCCTACATATTTTTGTATTTTCGTTGCTCCCAGTTCACCTTTATAATAGTGCATGTGCATATGTGTTAGATTTCGCTCGTATATATTGGCACGTCCTCTGCACATAATATAATCTATGTAGGTCATCTTTATATTAGTGCATATGCATATCTGTTAGATTGCGCTCGTATACATTTGCACGTCCTCTGCACATAATATAATTTATGTAGGTCTGTACTATACACATATCCTGCAAGGCAACAGCCTGTATTGGCATTATCGCGTTGCTAGGATATTCTTATCCAATGAGCAACCATCCGCAGAGTCATCCACGCCCATTGTGTATAGTTGTACATGCCCCCCTTCCATCCCAGCAAACCAGCACGTCCATAGTGATGCAATACGCGTCTCATACGGCGCATGCACACTATTGTTGAGATTTCCGTGTGTAAGTGGCACGCATATACTGTAAGTCCGCAATGTATGCGGAAATGCAGCAATTATGAATCATATTGCTAGCAAGTTGATACGCATACATATCCGCAATGCATGCGGAAATGTACCACCTGTTGGTCGCAGTGTTGGTTACCATGCCAACAACAAACTAACAGGATATGAGGTCATATACCGGAAGTGATGCAGCACCATGCTTCGTTTAGATGTATGTGGATACACATGATACAGGTAACACTGCTTATTATGCCTTTCTATGTGGACCAGCAGATTGAACATGGTAATCAGTATACCTTAAGCAATTAGGGGCGGTGGACACGCCCAGATGGACTTCACCCTTCCTCATCCCTCCAGTATTTAAATCAATGCCTGACATGGCAATTCAGCTCTGACTTGGGCTATCTATATGGGGGGCATGCTGTGACTTGGTGGGGGGTGCACGTTTTGATATGACTACTGTATATATGTATAGCACTCTTTGAAAAAGCCGTGAGGTGAAACATGTTAGGGAACCATTATACAGCACCTTGTATATAGAACCTGCACTATATGTTATTGCGTGTCGTCCATTTCAGCAGGCACATTTGAGAGGACCTGATTATAGGTGTTTGAGGGGTGAATTGTATACCCATCCCCCCTCAACACTATTCCTCCACATGTGCCTTATTTAGGTATTGTCCTTTTTCTTCTTTGATGGTGGAATAGCTACACCAGTCCTCCTTATACATATACAGGAAGCACTGGGGGATAAGCAAAGACCTCCACTATTCTCAGAGACCTATGAATAGATAATTTTTAGGACTTTACCAGGGGACACAGAATCTGGTGATCCCCCCCTTGTTTTATTTTAAACTGATCTAACTATTTGCAAGGGATCCATGCTTGCATAATCTATACCTATAGGGCTTGTCCTTGGTGACTCAGTGTATATATGTGTATCCCGCTCCCCCATGCAAAAACTCAGATGTTAGACCCCTTGAAACATCTTTTCCAACACTTTTGTGGCCATCATAAATGTTTCTAGTTTTCAAAGTTCGCCTCCCCATTGAAGTCTATTGCGGTTCGAAAAGTTTGCGCGAACCGAACCTTTTGTGGAAGTTCCCAAAAATCGGAGGTTCGAGCCATCTCTAGTGTCTTGTAGGTAAAGGTGCTGGACAATATGGTTTATCTGACCTTAAGCAAAACTATAATGGCTTACCTCCAAAAATTTAAATATTTGAATTAAAGAATATTTTCTTTCCCTCTAAGTGTCAGTTTTGACACTCTTCCTATACACAGGTGCATTTCAAAAGAAGTATCACCAGCCATCCTACTGACCAGTGTGTAAGAGAGGGGCGACAAAGGCTTCACCTCTCCTACAGAGCCCTTTTCCATATCCCTCCAGTGCCAAGGAGGAGATGGGGGTCCATACAGTATGTCCTGGGTGGCTTATGTAATAAAGGAGACCCCTAGATCCTCTGTCCTTTACAGGTAAATAGGTATACAGCGTCACTTTTGAACCTATACCTATTTAGAGTAAACTTTATTAGGGGGGAAAATACTTTGTATTTTTCTGTTTCTCATATGTCATTTTTTTCTTTATCTACTTCTTTCTTCTCAAGAGAAAAAACAATAACATTTACTGTTAAGGGGCTCATACCCTCAGCCAATTTTCGGTCGATCGATCGATAATCGTTTGTCCAATCAATCGATTTCGATCGATTTCAATCGATCTGACATGTTGGAAAATGTAGGCTTATCTCTTGAGATGGCTTATCATTTTGCATTGGACCTAATGGAAATCTATTTGAAATCTGTTCCTAGTAAAAATGTTCCTAAACACATCAGAAAGATCAGAAAATCTATCTGATGATCTATCTGCTGCTAATCTAACGAGTGTATGGCCACCTTTACACTATATAGCCACCATTTCTCCTTAAAATCTTGATTAAAGAATCTTCTTCAGCCAGTCCCCGTAGCTCGCTGCTCACCAAACACTTGCCACAGCATGCCAGGCTCTGCTGGCCTCATCGATCCCCATTGTTCTGCGCCACCCGTCAGACCCTCTGTGACCACCGCTGCTGGTCTCTGTTACTTTAACACAGTAGATTTGTCAAAAGCATCTTTCAAGCTCCCTCCGGGGGCTTCCCATTCATCCACTAGGTAGACAAATAAGAATAAACCTGATAAGGGCATTGGGTAAATGCCTGGAAACCTGCTGGCTCTAGTGAAGGACATCGGGTGACAGCGTACGGTGCGCATGCATCCAAAGGACAGCACCTATGCACAAAAACACACTCTGCACACAGAGCCATCGCTCAGGGCAACACTGAGTGTGTGCACTGAGTGTGTGCACATTTGCCTGGAATTATACGTTAAAGCCTTCTTTGAAGAAAATTGAATGTGGGCAACATGTTCTTTTTCCACTGTGCATTTGTTTATCTTAGAGGTGCCCACACTTTTTCAGCTGCTGAGCTACTTAAACAAATTAGCAAGTCAAAATGATCTACCTATGTACAATTTTAGGAGTACACTTGTATATGTTTCGGCCAGAACCCGAAGTTTGGCCACTTTGCGTTCTGGCCGGCCACTTCGGGTTCTGGCCGGTCAATGTGCGAACTGGCCGCTGCGCTGCGGCCAATGTTAGAAATGAAATGATTGCAGTAAAGATTAATGTGTGTTCTGGCCGTCTCGCTGCGGCCAAATGTGTCAAAAATGCGTTCATTCATTTAATGAAATTAAGCCGGCGGCAATGTAGCAGATGAAGCCGCCGGCTTTCTCTCCTCCCCCCGCCTCTCTCTCTCTCCTGGCATCCGGCAGGGACATGCGTGCCCCCCCCCAGAGTCGTTCGTCGCAGCAGGGAATCCTGCTGTTCGTTTCTGCAGAGCGGGTGCTGACAGAAGAAATGTCTGCAGCCTCCCCGCTCTGCTGCCCTGGCGCGACGAACGAATCTCGGGGACACGCGTGTCCCCGCCGGCTGACCGAGAGAGAGAGAGAGAGAGGCAGGGGGGGGAGGAGAGAAAGCCGCCGGCTTAATTTCATTAAATTAATGAATGCACTTTTGACACATTTGGCCGCAGTGAGACGGCCAGAACACACATTAATCTTTACTGCAATCATTTCATTCCTCACATTGGCCACAGCGCAGCGGCCAGTTCGCACATTGACCGGCCAGAACCCGAAGTGGCCGGCCAGAACGCAAAGTGGCCAAACTTCGGGTTCTGGCCGTAACATATATACAGAATGGAAAATGTAGTGGGGTCGGGATCTACCATGAATATCTTTGCAATCTACTGGTAGATTGCGATCTACCTAATGGGCACCCCTGGTTTATCTTTACTAAATTTCTTTGTCAAGATCTGCCTCTACCAGGTGCCCAATATTCATTACTATCTATGATTAAATACTTTGTTCTGAACAGCACTTTTTTAATAAAAGACAAATTAAGTAGTAATATTTTATTTGTGATTGGCAAATGTAATTTATCATAAATACAGATGACTAATTTTGACTAATTTCTTATGTTTATTATGCTTGTACGCTTTGTTTTAAAAATAAAAACTAATAATGGAACTTTATTTTTTAGATATTTTTTTTTAGGTGCCCCAAACACAAGCAAATCCAAAATATCCAAAAACTTAGCTCGTAGTCAATGGGTTTTTTTGTTTTGTTTTTTACAAGAAATGTAGATCAGGATAAATTTTTTGACAAAATAATTATTTATTCTTTTTTTGTCCAGGCAAGCCTTGGAGGGCGTGTTAGAATGATTGTAACAGGAGCTGCACCTGCATCACCTACAGTCTTGGGATTCCTACGAGCAGCCCTTGGATGCCAGGTACATCAAATCATTTCACCTTTATTGCTGTCTAATATGACCCAGAATGAAACTGCTGCATATTTATATACCCTTCTGCAATATGCACAGATAAACTGTATCTTACCTCTTTACAACTTATAAGTTAACTTAACCTGGCCTCCTCAGTCCGAATACCTTAACTCCTCTTAAAGTGGACCCAAATTAAAAATACAAGATTTCAGAAATAAAATCTATTTTCTAACTTATAATAATAAATAGCAGCCTTTTTTCAGCTGCATGATGACAAATATAAAATAGTTTACATTTATTGCCTTCCTTTCATATTGCCAGGACAGAATCCGGCAGACTGGTGGAGGAGATAAAAAACAAAAACAAAACACAGGCTGCTACTAATGATGTCACAGGGGAGGTGATCTTACCTTGTGTGAGATTTCACATAGACGACGCCCCTGTGAGGGAGGGTAGCTGATGACAAACACACCCATGATCTAAAACCTCCTACTAAGCTCTAGAAAAAGAGAGAACACCAAGAGCCCAATATAGTGTAGTATGTACTGGTAATGTATAATTGGAAGAGTAATAATATTAATTTAACACTCACAAATCAGGGTTACCAAGTAGGCAACCACTGTCAAGCAGGAGTAAACAGCATCTGCCAGTATCATCAACACTGAGCGCTCAGTGTTGATGAAACTGGCAGATGCTGTTTACACCTATCTGGTTTTGCCTGATGAAGCCGCTTTGTATCCCGCGAAACGCATTGCACTTTATTTGGAGTATCCAATAAAATTGTTTTAACTGAAAATCCACAGTCGTGTGTTCTGCTTGGAGGAGGTGAGTCCACCACTGCCTCCTCTATTCCCAAGATGGGTTTTTAAGTTCTTTTAGTGTTTTTTTATCCTGTTGGTGCCTCTGTTATCCTATTATCTCCTACTAAGCTCAGAAGTAATGGCTGCCACCTCTATAACCCTAGTTATGAAAAGAGAAGGGTGAAAAGCATGCACTGAAGTGCTCATAGGCTTGAAGGAGTGTTTATTTATCTTTGTATATGTCAGGGTGGTGCAACTACATATTTTGAATTAAAAAAATGTTTGGTTTGGGTCTGCTTTAAAGGGACTCCGAGCAGTGCAGAAACTATGGAAAGATGCATATCATTTTAAAGCTCTCTTTCTCCTCTTTCCAATGATATATAAACCACCACCCTACGTCTTTTCGTTTTCGCTATTTTCGCGATTGAAATTGCAGCGGCCGCGATTTCGATCGCGAAAATAGAGAAAACTAAAAGGTGTAGAGCATCGATTTAGGTGTCGTCAGAAAGAGGAGAAAGAGAGCTTTAAAATGATATCCATCAAGCCATAGTTATATTGTATTACACAGGACGACACTTTCTCCAGTGTCAGCAGCTCCATTCTGCTGAATGCAGCTGCTGACTTTGACAAAAAGTCGCCCTGTGTAATACAATATAACTATGGAAAGATGGATATCATTTTAAAGCTCTCTTTCTCCTCTTTCTGACGACACCTTAATCGTTGCCCTACCCCTTTTAGTTTTCTCTATTTTTGCGATCGAAATCGCGGCCGCGGCAAATTCAATCGCGAAAATAGCGAAAACTATAAGGCGTAGGGTGGTGGTTTATATATCATTGGAAAGAGGAGAAAGAGAGCTTTAAAATGATGTGCATCTTTCCATAGTTTCTGCACTGCTCGGAGTCCCTTTAAATGTGTCAAACCAGTGGCAAAATGTGTATGGAGTGAGAATTCAGCCTGTGGGATATTATGACAGGGCCATAGCAAGGAAAAATAATATGGAGTGTCTGTAAGTCTGACAGGGCCATAGCAAGGAAAAAGAAGAGAAAATATCTGCACCTTTAGATGGACTCCTAACATGTAAAGCAAATTGCCTGTACATGAAAGGACACAACAAATCTTGGGATATGCACAAGATTCGCAGATATATAAAGTGCAGGTAGAACTCACCAAAGTGAGAACATTAAAGTAAACCGGAAATGATTAAATGAAAAGATTCAATACTTACCCAAGGTTTCCTCCAGCCCCATAAACATGTTTGAGTCCCACGCCATCCTCCCGCGGTCTGCTGTTCAGCCGCAATCACTCCCGATAATCAGTCGCGTCAGTCTGGGTCTTCCGTGCACGGACTTTAGAATGCTAATCTATTTAGCAATCTACACTGAACACTGCAGTGCGTGCCTTGAAGGCTAACATAACTATCTGCAAGATCAGTGCTCTCTTGCAGGTGCTGCCGGTCCCCATATGCCGCCGTTAACATTTCCAACATTAAAGTTGGACATAGTGATGCAGGAAGAGGCAAAGCTCTTTCCTCCTTGTCCTGCCTGGTACTGCCCATTTCCACCCATCTGCGCCCTCTTTTTCATAACCCCGCCCCTTCATGCACTCTCCTGTGTCTCGGCTCATTGTTTAGAAAGTAAGCCAGGACTCCCTGAAATGTGGTGCAATGCATATCTATAAACATTTGGCGTTCCCTGGCCCTCTTTTCATGTTTTTTTTTTGCATTATAAATCGGCTCTTTGTTAACATGGCTGTGACCCCGGCAGATATATAAATTTAATAAAAAACATGAAAACAGCATAGTGGAGTGGTAAAACTCACACTGAACATATCCATATAGAGTGGGTTGCAAAAGTATTCGGCCCCCTTGAAGTTTTCCACATTTTGCCATAGTACTGCCGCAAACATGAATCAATTTTATTGGAATTCCACATGAAAGACCAACACAAAGTGGTGTACACATGAGAAGTGGAACGAAAATCATATATGATTCCAAACATTTTTTACAAATAAATAACTGCAAAGTGGTGTGTGCATAATTATTCGGCCCCCTTTGATCTGAGTGCAGTCAGTTGCCTATAGACATTGCCTGATGAGTGCTAATGACTAAATAGAGTGGACCTGTGTGTAATCTAATGTCAGTACAAATACAGCTGCTCTGTGAGGGCCTCAGAGGTTGTCTAAGAGAATATTGGGAGCAACAACACCGTGAAGTCCAAAGAACACACAAGACAGGTCAGGGATCAAGTTATTGAGAAATTTAAAGCAGGCTTAGGCTACAAAAAGATTTCCAAAGCCTTGAACATCCCACGGAGCACTGTTCAAGCGATCATTCAGAAATGGAAGGAGTATGGCACAACTGTAAACCTACCAAGACAAGGCCATCCACCTAAACTCACAGGCCGAACAAGGAGAGCGCTGATCAGAAATGCAGTCAAGAGGCCCATGGTGACTCTGGACGAGCTGCAGAGATCTACAGCTCAGGTGGGAGACGCTGTCCATAGGACAACTATTAGTCATGCACTGTACAAAGTTTGCCTTTATGGAAGAGTGGCAAGAAGAAAGGCATTGTTAACAGAAAGAATAAGAAGTCCCGTTTGCACTTTGCCACAAGCCATGTGGGAGACACAGCAACCATGTGGAAGAAGGTGCTCTGGTCAGATGAGACCAAAATGGAACTTTTTGGCCAAAATGCAAAACGCTATGTGTGGCGGAAAACTAACACTGCACATCACTCGGAACACACCATTCCCACTGTCAAATATGGTGGTGGCAGCATCATGCTCGGGGGTGCATCTCTTCAGCAGGGACAGGGAAGCTAGTCAGAGTTGATGGGAAGATGGATGGAGCCAAATACAGGGCAAACTTGGAAGAAAACCTCTTGGAGACTGCAAAAGACTTGAGACTGGGGCGGAGGTTCACCTTCCAGCAGGACAATGACCCTAAACATAAAGCCAGGGCAACAATGGAATGGTTTAACACAAAGCATATCTATGTGTTAGAATGGCCCAGTCAAAGTCCAGATCTAAATCCAATCGAGAATCTGTGACTGTGGCAAGATCTGAAAACTGCTGTTCACAAACGCTGTCCATCTAATCTGACTGAGCTGGAGCTGTTTTGCAAAGAAGAATGGGCAAGGATTTCAGTCTCTAGATGTGCAAAGCTGGTAGAGACATACCCTAAAAGACTGGCAGCTGTAATTGCAGCAAAAGGTGGTTCTACAAAGTATTGACTCAGGGGGCCGAATAATTACGCACACCCCACTTTGCAGTTATTTATTTGTAAAAAATGTTTGAAATGATGTATGATTTTCGATCCACTTCTGACATGTACACCACTTTGTATTGGTCTTTCACGTGGAATTCCAATAAAATTGATGCATGTTTGTGGCAGTAATGTGACAAAATGTGGAAAACTTCAAGGGGGCCGAATACTTTTGCAATCCACTGTATATGTAGGTTCCAGTTCCTCTTTAACCGGATCCGGACTGAAATAGGTTTAATCTACGTCTAGCAGGTCGCACTGCGGCCCTGACTGGACGTAGGTTCAACGTCCCATTAACCGCGCGTCCCCGCTGTTACCGCTCGCCCTGCCATCTCTATGACGACAGAGCACTGTGTGCAGGTCAGGAGCCGTTTTCATTGGCTTCTGGCCCTGTCATCACTGTAAGCCAATCCCATTGGCTTACATTGATTGACATAGTCAGGAGCCAATGAAAGCGGCTCCTGACCGGCGCACAGCGATCTGCCATCATAGTGACGGCAGAGAGAGGAGCCTGCGGCAGGGGCAGAATGGCGTGACCTGTGGGAGAGGCAGATCTTTGCGGCGATTCGTCGGGAAGAGCGTTTTAGTGTACCAGCAGCCTCTGGTCCTTAAGGGGGCAGAGGCTGCTGGTACCGAAGTGGTTAAAAAAAACCTGAGCTGAAGTTTGGGTTCAGAAACACATACTTACCTAAGAAGAAGGAAACCTCTGGATCCTATAGGGGCTTCCCGGGTCCTCCTTGCTCCTGCCACAGCAACCCTCCTTAACATGCATGCATGGAGAATGAGCGTCTCTGGCTTACTGTGCAGGCATGGCCATACTTGTGCAGGCGCAGTATGGACACGCACGTGCCTAAAGAAGAGTGGGGCCTGATGTGCCTACCAACAAGCCCTATCAGGAAACTTTGGGGGGGGGGGGGGGGGGTCCATGCTTGGCGACAAGGGATAAGAGGGTAACATGGGATGCCTCTATAGGATCCAAAGGCTTCCTAATTCTTAGGTAAGTATGTCTTTTTGTCGGGTTCACTTTAAGGAGAGAGCCTCATCTGTAATAGTTATTTCTGTGTATTCCCTATGAGAATTTGATATTCTTGCCATGCCCAGAATAAATATTTTTGTATTTTTGTTGTTTACCCTTATTGTGGTTTGTAAAGATTTATTACTTCTGGCTGCCTGTCACTGCCATGCTGAGGACTCATTTGCCTTAACCAGCACATAATGTTCCCAATTATGCATACATATCCTGTCCCTATTTATCTTCCACTGTATCTTTGCCAGGTATATGAAGGATATGGGCAGACGGAATGTACAGCTGGCTGCACATTTACGACGCCTGGAGACTGGACATCAGGTATGTATAAAGAGTACACCCCTAAGTGAAGTACATCAAAATTCTAACCAAAGTGTCAATATTTTGTGTGCACGCCATTATTTTCAGCACTGCATCTCTTAGGCATGGAGTTCACTAGAGCTTCACAGCCAGGTTGCCACTGGAATCCTCTTTCACTTCTCCATGACAACGCTGGTGGATGTTAGAGACCTTGCGCTAGTTCACCTTCCATTTGAGAATGCCCCACATATTCCAATAGGATTTAGGTCTGTATACATGCTTGTCTAGCCTTTTACCCTCACTTTCTTTGGCAAGGCGGTGTTCATCTTTTATTTATGGGGGTCGTTATGGGGGTCGTATCATGTAGGTATACTCCCTATGGTCCAGTTTCCAAAGGGAAGGGATTATGCTCTGCTTCAGTATGTCACAGTACATGTTTGCATTCATTGTTCCCTCAAAAAACCTCAGTGCCAGCAGCACCCATGCAGCCCCAAACCAAGACACTTGCACCACCAAGCTTGACTGTAGGAATGACACACTTGTCTTTGTACTCCACATCTGGATGCCACTACACACACTCCCCAACTGAACCAAATAAGGTTATCTTTGTCTCATCAGACCACAGGACATGGTTCCAGTTGTCATTGTCCTTAACCTCTTGAGGACCACAGGTTTATACCTCCCTAGTGACCAGGCGATTTTTTACAATTGACGGATCCCTGCTCTGTTTACGAGCAGGGAACATGCACGCGCCTGATTCCTGTTAATTTAACCCACTGTACTTTGACGCCAGTCGGTGTTAGGCGGTCCCCCAGCAGCCACACTCCCACCGGCCAATGGCGTTAAGTGGTTAGGAGCTGGTTAATCTGCTTGTCTTCAGCAAATTGTTTGCAGTCTTTCTTGTTCATCATTTTTAGAAGAGACTTTTTCAGGGAGGACAGTCATGCAGACCAATTTGATGTAGTGTGCAGCGCATGGTTTGAGCACTGGCAACCTGATCCCTCACTGCTTAAACCACAGCAGCATTTCTACCACCACTAATAAATCTATTTGCAAAAGGCTACTTCTGGATAGCATGCTGAGCACATACACTCAGCCGCCTTAGTCGACGAGATGGAAGGTCCTCAAAACTGATTTTCAGGTACTTGGAGATAAACTTAAAGCAAGGACCTCAAAGGTGGCGTTTTCTGAAATACTGCCAGTGCCACGTGCTACATCTGGTAACCAATGCTAGGAGCCTTGCAAATAAAATAGACGAACTAGAGTTCGTTCTGACTTGACAAAGGCTATGACATTGCGAGAATAACCGTGACATGGATGGATGAAAGCCATGACTGGATAGCGAATTTAGAGGGATACAATGTGTTTAGGAAGGATAGAACAGGGAAAAAAGGTGGAGAGGTTTGTCTCTTTGTTGAGAACTCTTCCTCCCATGTCCAAGCAGGCAAAGACAGGACGCTCTAGCGATCTCATGGTGATGTCAGACATGCGGACGTTCTTTAGTCCAACGTCTTGCCTTAGCCTTTCCGGATCCACCCTCCACCAACGCCTTGACCGGCAGGTAGCCGACTACCTGGCCTTAACTGCGGATGTAGACAACAGCGATTAACCCCTGGACTACTGGGTGCGCAGGATTGACCTGTGGCCAGAACTGTCCCAATTTGCCATCCAACTTCTGTCTTGCCCTGCCTCAAGCGTCCTGTCAGAAAGGACCTTCAGCGCAGCTGGAGGCATTATCAGTGAGAAGAGAAGTCGCCTAGGTCAAAAACGTGTTCCGTACCTCACCTTTATAAAAATGAATGAGGCATGGATCCCGGGGGACTACTGCCTGCCCGAAGACTAAGTCAGTCCCCAGTACATACAGCATCTCTGCCTGCACGCCGTGTGACTGCCTGCCCCAAGACTAAGTCGGTCTCCACACAGCATCTCTTCCTGCAGGCCGCTTGACTGCCTTCTCCGCCACCACCAACAGGGTCTAGGACTCCAGGTGGATTTCTGAATGTTTAAAGAGACTCTGTAACAACAAAAACCTCCCCTGGGGGGTACTCACCTCGGGTGGGGGAAGCCTCCGGATCCTAATGAGGCTTCCCACGCCGTCCTCTGTCCCACGGGGGTCTCGCCGCAGCCCTCCGAACAGCCGGCGACTGTGCCGACTGTCAGTTCAATATTTACCTTTGCTGGCTCCAGCGGGGGCGCTGTGGCGACTTTCGGCACGTAAATAGACGGAAATACCCGATCTCCGTCGGGTCCGCTCTACTGCGCAGGCACCGGAAACTTGCGCCTGCGCAGTAGAGCAGACCCGACGGCGATCGGGTATTTCCGCCTACTTCGGCGCCGACAGCCATCAGAGCGCCTGCGCAGGAGCCAGGAAGGTAAATATTGCGTCACGGCTGTACGGAGGGCTACAGCGAGACCCCCGAGGGACGCAGGACGGCGTGGGAAGCCTCATTAGGATCCTGAGGCTTCCCCCACCCGAGGTGAGTACCCCCCAGGGGCCGTTTTGTCGTTACAGTTCCTCTTTAAGCTAGCAGCGGCCGCTTACAAAAACAATAATAATTTTTTTCTGGTGCGTGTACATGCCTGCCTAATTTTTCCGGCTGCACTGCGGCTGCAACATCAAAACAAAAGGCATGTACATGTGTCAATTCCCCTTCGTGATCGTTACCTTGCCACGGTGAAAGGGCTTGCGTATCACAATGAAGCAATGACTGACTATATGAGTGTGTTGGGGGGCACACCTGACCCAAGATAATAAGGTCATTGCTTCACTGTGGACAGACCAAATTCGATCAGCTGGACAGTCACTGTTGTTCTGTCATTGAGCTACCTCAGCCTGACGACCATATGGGCTTGAAAACCGCTATCACCTGCACTCTGGCCATGGTGTGCACCAGTCCAGCACAGCCATCACTACACAAACAGCTGTTTGAGGTGCGTTACACAGTGAGTTTGGTCTGTCCGTGTGAAGCAGTACACTAATTACGCTACCTGATTGACGTATACACACGCAAGATGTTTTAAAGCGCTTTATGCCTCCAATTTAGCATACAATGTGATTTCTGCCCTTAAAATCCTGCTCTGCGTCAAATCCGTAATTTTTAAGATATAAGGTTCGCGTGTATCCCACTCGTGCATCCCACGCATGTATCCCACTCCGCCATGCCCCCCTCCAGGTGTTAGACCTCTTGAAACATCTTTTCCATCACTTTTGTGGCCAGAATTAATATTTGAAGTTTTGAATGTTTGCCTGCCCATTGAAGTCTATTGCGGTTCACAAAGTTTGCATGAATGCGAACTTTTGCGGAAGTTTGCGTTCGCAAACCTTAAATCGCAAACTTTTGGCGTGTATCCCACTCCGCCATGCCCCCTCCAGGTGTTAGACCCCTTGAAACATCTTTTCCATGACTTTAGTGGCCAGAATTAATATTTGAAGTTTTGAAAGTTCGCCTGCCAATTGAAGTCAATTGCGATTCGCAAAGTTCGCGCGGATTGATGCATGTGTGTGCGAGTGAACACTTACTAAGCCTATTCATGTCATGTTTAATATTGTTTAACCACTTCAGCCTACAGCCCATTTTACCTTAAAGGATACCCGAGGTAACATGTGACATGATGAAATAGACATGCGTATGTACAGTGCCTAGCACACAAAAAACTATGCTGTGTTCCTTTTTTTCTTTCTCTGCCTGAAAGAGTTAAACATCAGGTATGTAAGTGGCAGTTCCTGTCTTAGTCAGGACTGGGTGTGACCCTCACTGATAAGAAATTACAACTATAAAACACTTTCCTAGTAGAAAATGGAGGAAAGAGATAAAAAGGGTCACTAGTTCATAGATGATTTTAGCTCTGGCATACTACAGTGAGTGTGTCAATGATCAAAAACAATAAAACAGTAAAAACTTAAAAAGTAGGTTTAAATATAAAATAAAACTGTGGAATGACTTAAAAAGTCATTTTTAGGAGAAGGAGAATAGATATCATTGTTATTTCATTTGTTTATTTTTACCTATGGTGTCCTTTAACAGCAAAAGCTATTTTTACCTGTCAGCGCTCGTTCCATTCATTTGGACACACGTGAATGATCTATATCTTGTTTTTTTTCGGCACAGATAGGGCTTTTTGTGAGCGATACCTGTTTTCAGTAATTACTTTATTTTCAATGCATTTTATAGCAAAAACAAGGAAAAAAAAGAAAAAGTACACTATTTCTCCAATTCCATCCTCTATAGTTTTAAAGAAAGCAATGCTACTATAAAAAACCCATTTTATTTGCCCATTAGTCCCAGCTATCACAACATCTAAATTACATTCCCAGTACAATGTATGGTGGCAATATAATATTTGGAAGTAAAGGTGTATTTTTCAGGTTTTGTTTTTTTTGTCCGGTCAATTGCAAGTCCTTATGTAATGCACTATGGCGCTAGAAACCCTACCCTGGTTTAGCAGTAAGTGTTTAATTTTTTTTTAACATTACTTTTGTTCCATATTTATGAATGGACATGGCCCCTGATCGCGGTCATATCCATTCACTCCAGGTACTGCGATTGGTTCGGTTCTCTTCCACAATCGCCGCTACGGAAATGCAGCCAGGTAATACCCTGGGCCTCGTGGACATGTGCCCCGCACCCACCGCTATAACACTGGACGCATACACGCATCCAGTTAGACTTGAGAGGTGTCTATCTGGACAACTATAGTCGTCCAGATAGACTGAAGTGGTTAATGAATGAACTTTTATTGATTAACCACTTCCCAACTGAGGGGTTTTACCCCTTGAGCACCAGAGCAATTTCACCTTTCAGCGCTCCTTCCATTCATTCGTCTATAACTTTATAATTACTTATCACAATGAAATGAACTATATCTTGTTGTTTTTGCCACCAATTAGGCTTTCTTTAGGTGGGACATTATGCCAAGAATTATTTTATTCTAAATGTGTTTTAACGGGAAAATAGGAAAAAATGTGGGGAAAATGTATTATTTTTCAGTTTTCGGCCTTTATAGTTTTTAAATAATGCATGCTACTGTAATTAAAACTAGTGTTGGGCGAACAGTGTTCGCCACTGTTCGGGTTCTGCAGAACATCACCCTGTTCGGGTGATGTTCGAGTTCGGCCGAACACCTGATGGTGTTCGGCCTTTTAAGTTCGGGTTCGCCCCGAACTACTAAATGGCCGCCGAACAGGGCCGAACAGGGCCCCTGTTCGGCCGAACAGGGCCCTGTTCGGCTGAATACTTCCCCCCTATGGGGTCGCAGGCATAAGGGGGGAGCATGCCTCGATCGCTGGGGGGTCGGAAATTCCCCCCACCCCCTCCGCTAGCGCTCCCCCCTCGGCCCGCTTCCCCATACAAAAGTTTGGCAAAAGTAAAATAGTACCGGTGGTGGTGGTGGCCTTGCACTGTGAAGTGAGTGAGGAGGAGGAGGAGTCCGGAGAGTGACGCGTTGAGGGAGGCCGGGCAGCGGGCGGTTCAGCGGTAGTACCCTTGTGGTACTTCCGCCCTTTCTCTGACCTCACGTCCTCTGCGTGATGACGCATACGAGGGTACGCGTGACGCGTACCCTCGTATGCAGAGGACGTGAGGTCAGAGAAAGGGCGAAAGTACCACAAGGGTACTACCGCTGAACCGCCCGCTGCCCGGCCTCCCTCAACGCGTCACTCTCCGACTCCTCCTCCTCCTCACTCACTTCACAGTGCAAGGCCACCACCACCACCGGTACTATTTTACTTTTGCCAAACTTTTGTATGGGGAAGCGGGCCGAGGGGGGAGCGCTAGCGGAGGGGGTGGGGGGAATTTCCGACCCCCCCGCGATCGGGGCATGCTCCCCCCTTATGCCTGCGACCCCATAGGGCCCCCAAAAGCGGGATGTTCGGGAAGTTCGGGGTTCGGCCCGAACATGACGAACATCGCGGCCATGTTCGGCGAACTTTCCCGAACCCGAACATCCAGGTGTTCGCCCAAATGTATTTGCCTTTTTGTCCCGGTTATAAAACCGTTTAAATTATGTCCCTATCACAATGTTTGGCGCCAATATTTTATTTGGAAATAAAGGTGCATTTTTTTCAGTTTTGCGTCCATCCCTAATTACAAGCCCATAGTTTATGAAGTAACAGTGTTATACCCTCTTGACATAAATATTTAAAAAGTTCAGTCCCTAAGGTAACTATTTATGTATTTTTTTTAATTGTAATTTTTTTTTTTAATTACAAAAAAAAAATAAAAATTGGGAAGTGTGGGAGGTAATGAGTTAATTTTTAGTGTATAGCTAATATATTTGTATATGAAAAATGCTTTAGGGTGTAGTTTTACTATTTGGCCACAAAATGGCCACAGTAAGTTTTTATTTATGCGACCTGCAAGCGTACAGGAAGTACGCTTGCAGGAAGTTCAGGGAGGCTGGGAAACTTTTTTTTTTCACAATGATCGTGCTGCTTCTCGTAGAAGCAGCTGATCATTGTGGGGGGCTTAGATCAACGAACGGGAAAGGTTTTTCCCATTCATTGATCTCCGGGCGAGCAGGCGTCGGCGTGCACAAGCGCGGGGGCGCGCGGACGAGCGAGCGGGAGCGCGGACAGCGGTGGGAGCGGCGTCAGGTGCGGATTTCTCCATCCCTTGGTGTTAACAGGGTGGAAAAAGGGACGGAGAAATCCGCACCGCTGGGGGTAAACTGGTTAAAATATCATCTACTGTTTATTGGAAATTTCTTCTGTTTATTTCTGTGCCCACTAGAGCATTTAGGGATCTCGTCACCCCAAACCAGCAGCTGATTAATCAACCGACGCAACACTGTCACACATTTGATACTTATAACCTAGGCCATATTTATGTAGAGCAACAATTCTTTTATTAACCCTTTGGGGACCAGCCATTTAACCCCCCCTTCGGGCCCAGAGCCGTTTGCCTGGCACAGGTCCCTCCAGTTTAGATAGCCAGGCATAGGTACTGCCAGTATAAATAGTCAGGCAAGAGTGTCCCCCGTATAAATAGCTGTCCCCAGTACACGCAGCTTTAATCACTCACCTCCCTGGGTCCTGCGATGAGCAGCTCTCCCCGCCTACTCTTTTCCGGACATGCGACCTCGCACTGCCACTAAATTCCAGGAACTTAGCAACAGAATGAGGATGGATGCCGGGCAGAGCGGAGGGGGAGCGAAAATCGCTAGGGGAGCGTCAGGAAGGTGAGTGGATCCTCTTCTTTCTTTAGCCACCGCTGTGCTTCAGCGATCACTACAATCGGCGGCGATTGTAGTGATCATGTGATCAGAAGCCAATCGTTATCATTGAGGGGAGATGCCAGCTGTCATATGACAGATTGCAGTGGGAGGGGAGGGGAGTTACGTCCTGTCATCAGCAGGCAGTCACACAGAGGATGTAACTCTAACGTCCTTGGTCCTGAAAGGGTTAATATTCTCAAAGAATTTGCCATGATGTTCCATATTGAGCTTCCAGTGACCAGTATGAGAGAGTGTGAGAACCTTAGCACCAAATTTAACACACCTGCTCCCCATTCACACCAGAGACCTTGTAACATGTTCTCAGGGAGGAAAAATGTCTAATTGGGCAGAATTTTTACATTGTTTACTTAGGAGTGTACTCACTTTTTGTTGCCTGTGGTTATACAAGCTGTACACTAACTACTTTACATTGTTTCAAAGTGTCATATGTTCAGTGTTGGCCCATGAAAAGATAAAATAAAATATTTACAAAAATGAGAGGTCTACTCATCTTAGAGAAATACTGTATATATCAGATAAACTTTCAGCAACATCAGTATGCATTTGTGACACAAGTATAATGCTAGTGGAGGTCTCATGGATAAGGGCAAGTCTCCCATAAAGGCAGAGTGAGCTCAGGTGTGTTACAGTGGGATGCAAAAGTTTGGGCAACATTGTTAATCGTCAGGATTTTCCTGTATAAATCGTTGGTTGTTACGATAAAAAACATCAGTTAAATATATCATATAGGAGACACACAGTGATATTTGAGAAGTGAAATTAAGTTTATTGTGTGCATATAATTGTTTAAACAAAATTAGGCAGGTGCATAAATTTGGGCACCACAAAAAAGAAATGAAATCAATATTTAGTAGATCCTCCTTTTGCAGAAATTACAGCCTCTAAACGCTTCCTGTAGATTCCAATAAGAGTCTGGATTCCAATTGAAGGTATTTTGGACCATTCCTCTTTACAAAACATCTCTAATTAATTCGGGTTTGATGGCTTCTGAGCATGGACAGCTCTCTTTAACTCACACCACAGATTTTCAATTATATTCAGGTCTGGGGACTGAGATGGCCATTCCAGAACATTGTACTTGTTCCTCTGCATGAATGCCTTAGTGGATTTTGAGCAGTGTTTAGGGTTGTTGTCTTGTTGAAAGATCCAGCCCCGGCGCAGCTTCAGCTTTATCACTGAATTCTGGACATTGGTCTCCAGAATCTGCTGATACTGAGTGGAATCCATGCAACCCTCAACTTTGGCAAGATTTCCAGTCCCTGCGCCAGCCACACAGCCCCACAGCATGATGGAACCTCCACCATATTTTACTGTAGGTAGCAGGTGCTTTTCTTGAAATGCTGTGTTTTTTTTCCCTCCATGCATAACGCCCCTCATTATGCCCCAATAACTCAATTTTAGTTTCAGCAGTCAACAGCACCTTATTCCAAAATGAAGCCGACTTGTGCAAATGTGCTTTAGCATACCTCAAGTGGCTCGGTTTGTGCTGTGGGTGGAGAAAAGGCTTCCTCTGCATACAGCATCTCCTTGTGTAAAGTGCGCCGAATGGTTGAATGATGCACAGTGACCCCATCTACAGCAAGATGATGTATGTCTTTGGTGCTGATCTGTGGGATGACTCTGACAGTTCTCACCATTCATCGCTTCTGTTTATCCGAGATTTTTCTTGGTATTCTACTTCGAGTCTTAACTTGACCTGAGCCTGTGGTCTTCCATTTCCACCATATGTTCCTAACTGTGGAAACAGACAGCTGAAATCTCTGAGACAGCTTTCTGTATCCTTCCCCTAAACCATGATGGTGAACAATCTTTGTCTTCAGGTTATTTGAGAGTTGTCTTAAAGAGACACTGAAGCGAAAAAAAAAAATATGATATAGTGAATTGGTTGTGTACTATGAATAATTACTAGAAGATTAGCAGCAAAGAAAATATTCTCATACTTTTATTTTCACGTATATAGTGTTTTTTCTAACATTGCATCATTCTATAATATGTGCAGATTACACAACACTCAGCATTCAAAATGAGTCTTTCAGAGCAGTCTGTGAAGTAATGACCTCTCCTCTATCAGAGAAAAAGTAAACAGTTCACTTACAGTTGAGATAATAAAAGTCAGATAACAGCCCTCTCCACGACTAAAGGCCCATACACACGTCGGATTTTTGCGAACGACCCGTCGTTTGAACGTTCCGTCGTTCGCACGTCAAATCCGGCGTGTGTACAGACTATCGCTCGGGTGATAAGACTGGTTTTCAGTCTTATCACCCCAACGATAGTCTGTACACACGCCGGATTTGACGTGCGAACGACGGAACGTTCAAACGACGGGACGTTCGCAAAAATCCGACGTGTGTATGGGCCTTAAGACTTAGTCGGAGAGTTAATGGCTTGTTTGCATAGAGATAACTGGAGTTTCTTAACTCTTCCTGTACTGGAAACAATTAGACTGATGTATCTGATCTTAAAGAGAACCCGAGGTGGCTTTGTATAACGTTAGTGGGGCACAGAGGCTGGTTGGGCACACTAACACCAGCCTCTGTTGCCCCATGGTGTGTGTCAAAGACCCCCCTGCTCGCCGCTATACCCCCGCAATGCTGGCGACACGCAGCGTGTCGCCAGCACAATGTTTACCCTAGCGCTGTCTGTCAGCGCCGCTCCGCCGCCTCCTCCGCATCGCCGCTACCCGCCCTCGTCCCTTCCCTCACGCTGATTGGAGGGAAGGGACGAGGGCGGGTAGCGGCGATGCGGAGGAGGCGGGGGAGCGGCGCTGACAGACAGCGCTAGGGTAAACATTGTGCTGGCGACGCGCTGCGTGTCGCCAGCACTGCGGGAAGGATAGCGGCGAGCAGGGGGGTCTTTGACACACACCATGGGGCAACAGAGGCTGGTGTTAGTGTGCCCAACCAGCCTCTGTGCCCCACTAACGTTATACAAAGCCACCTCGGGTTCTCTTTAATGTTTTATATCTTAGCTGTACTACACATACAAATCATAATATCATAATTTTTTTTTCACTTCAGTGTCTCTTTAAGTCCCACATGTTGCTACTCTTCAGAGAAAATTAAAAGAGACGGCAAACTTACAATTGACCCCCTTAAATACTCATTCTCATAATTGGATTCACCTGTGTATGTACATCAGGGGTTATTAAGCTTACCGAGCCAATTTGAGTTCCAATTATTAGTTCTAAAGGTTTTGGAATCAATAAAAATACAACAGTGCCCAAATATATGCACCTGCCTAATTTTATTTAAACAATTATTGCACAATTTCTGTAAATCCAATAAACTTCATTTCACTTCTCAAATATCACTGTGTATGTCTCCTATATGATATATTTAACTGACATTTTTTTATCATAACAATCAACAATTTATACAGGAAAATCCTGACGATTAAGAAGGTTGCCCAAACTTTCGCATTCCACTGTATTAAAAAAAAGTCCCTAAGGTAACTATTTATGTAGGTTTTTTTTATTTATTTTTTACAAGTATTTTATTTTGGTAACTATGTGATAGGGGTGGAAGGGGATAAAAAATAATAAATAACATTTTTGAATGTAAAAGTGTATGATGGTATATTTGGACACAAGATGGCACTACACTTAGTTCCGTCTGTTGTTAATAGTAGACAGGAACTAGTGTGTGTGTAACAGTTTGCTTTTGGTTTTGAATGAGAGCTGCATCTCACTGCCACAAGCTCTCATAGGCATGGCGATCAGGGTTGGGAACAGCTGATTCTCATACCCCGATCACGGAACGACGGGGATACAACAAAGGCGAACGGAAACGGCACGGGAATTGCGTTTGGCAGCGGTAAGTAAACAGTGCCTATATATACGCCCCTGATCTCCAAATGAAGTACACAGGGGTGTATATATACATAGCAAGAATCTGCAATGTTAACAAAGGATCTGTAGTCACAGACAGACAACCAGTTGCTGGAGGTCAATAATTCCACCAGTTATAGTGTAATGTAACATGTTTCAAGATAATATGTCGATGATAGTTTCAGCTTATACCATGTGTTCATGGGTTTTATTCACAGGACATGTGGGAGCACCATTACCCTGCAATTATATAAAACTAGTTGATGTAGAAGACATGAACTATTTTGCCTCTAAAGGAGAAGGGGAGGTATGTAAAATATTTTATTACTAGTCATTCAGTGCTGTGGTTATACCTTTTTCATTGACAGAGCTAAATATAATTTTGCCTTTTTAAAACAGAAGGTATTTGCAAAAATTCAGCTTTAAAGGGATCCTTAAGTCAGCTGAAAAAAAAGGGTTTCACTTACCTAGGGCTTCTACCGGCCCCTGCAGCCAGTGCCATTCACCAATGCACCGAGTCGACAAAAACGAAACTAACCCATGGCAGGGGACTGGAAAATTGGGGAGTGGCTACGTGGGCACAGGACGGCTGCAGCGGGCTGGTAGAAACCCCAGGTAAGTGAAAATCTTTTTTTCAGCTGACTTAAGGATCCCTTTAAAGGTTACAGATAAGTAAAGCTAAAGATTCTTTTGTAGGTCTCATGTATCCTTTAAAGTAAACTTGAGACAGGCGGAACAAGTTCTAGTTTACTCACCTGGGGCTGCTTCCAGTCCCCCATATCCTTCCAGGTCCTCTTGGTCCACTCTGTTGTGGCACTGTCCCCCTATGAAAGACTGCATCTGCATAGCCCCGACTGTGCGCCTCCTTGTCTCGGGATCGCGATTAAGGAGGCATGTGACCAAGGTGGTGCCTACGCGGAAGCCTGTGAGTGGTCCAGTTGGCGAGTTTTCGGAGGGTCACAATGGCATGATGGAACAGATATGGAGGAAAGCAAGGGACCTGCAAGGATACGGGGGGCTGGAAGAAGCCCCAGGTAAGTAAAATAGAACTGTCTCAGGTTTACTTTAAGTGAGCAAGTATGGTTTCCCATGATGCATCACTCCCGAATTTCTTTATGTCCCTGAAAGCCAGACACACAATCAGAACCGCTGGAGTATAGTGAGCCTATAGCTTATAAATTTTAGGCACACCAATCCAACATGTATACAATTGTTTCAAATATTCTGGTCCACATCAGTGCATGGCATGGATTGATATGACTCTATGGGATAGTAGTTTGACCAGTACTACAGAGTACCCAGATAGCCAATGATGATGACCCAGAACCCAGATGAGAGTATAAAAGGCTAAGAGACAGAAAAGCCCTCCTACTAAAAAAGTGATGCTAAATATAATTTTGCGTTCTTAAAACAGAAGGTATTAGCAATAATTCAGCTTTAAGTGAGCATGTACGGTTTCCCATGATGTATCACTCCTGAATATGCAAATTATCTCTTTATGCCCCATAAAGCCAGACAGAAAGCCACACCAATCCAACATGAATACAGCTGTTTCAGACTTTCTGATCAGTGCATGGCATGAATTGATAGGGCTCCGAGGGATAGGGCTTGGACCAGTACTACAGAGTACTCAGATAGCTTATCGTGATCCAAAACCACTAGGAAGGTATAAGGGCTAAAAAAGACCAAAAAGTAATATTCTGCAACTGAACAACTGAGAGTAAGAGACTCAGTAAGCTTTGCCTCAGGGCCGGTTCTAGACTTTGTGCTGCCAAAGGCAAACTGGTGAGGATGCGCCTCCACCACCCGATTTGGCATGATCGCACACAGCAATCGACAATTTACTCTGCTTCATTTAATGTTGTCACATGACATGCTGCAGCTCAACACAATAGCACAATGGCTGGCTGTGAGTCTGTGACAAACAAGCTGCTCATCTCAGGAAGGTACACACAGTACAAAAATGCTGTCCCTGAAATCTCTGAGCCTGATGCAAATGTTTCACCTTGCTTCATGAGAGAACTGGCCCTGCTTTGCCTGTCCCTGAGGAGGATCTAGCTGCCTCTAATTTGGTGCTTTTCATCTGTCAAACATGAACATTTTTGTGACAGCTCCTTAACCACTTTCCCCACCACTACAGTATATCTACGTCAGCTGTGGCACCCTCCAAGCCACAGTGATGTAGATATACTGACCTGGCTGCAGCCCTGCTGTGCACGGTCGGGTGTGCTTCAGAGCGCACCCTCCGGCACTGTCAGCTGCAATACTAATTGGAGGAAGGGAACATGTTCCCTTTTGGCCAATTAGTCCACCCCCCTCCCATGAATGATCGCTGCAGTAGTGAACTGCAGCGATCCTTCATCTGTCCCCCTCGGCACACAAATAGTAAAAAAAATCATCCAGCAAGCAGCCTCACTCACCTACCTCGTTCCTGCGACGATCCTGAAGCCTGATCCTCCGATCACCGCTCTGCATTCAGACGCATATTGCCGGAAACCCGGGTCCCGGCTTGATGACGTCTTCAAGCCGGGACCCGGGTTACCGGCAATATGCGGCTGACTGCAGAGCGGAGAACAGAGGATCGGGCTTCAGGACAGTCGCAGGAATGAGGTAGGTGAGTGAGGCTGCTTGCTGTTGGATTTTTTTTAGGATTTTTGCACGGAGGGGGCTGCCTCATGGGAGGGGCATCTGGCTATCGATCCTGGGGGGTGGGGGTAGGATAAATAAAAGGGGGGGTTACATATTTGTTGGGGGGCATCTAATTGACTAAGGGGAGGGGAGGATTTACTAATTTGGTGCATCTGGGCAACTGGGGGGGCAGTAATCATATACTGGGGGCACATTTGTCTATAATGGGGGCAGCACTAATCCTGGGGGTACACCTGGCCATAATGGAGTTAATCCTGATCCGGGGACACATATGGCTATAAAGAGGGGCACTATTCCTGGGGGTGCGTCTGTCAATCTATTTTGGGGCTGTCAAACGCAGGGGACACATGTGGCTATGCTAGGGGGGCTGATATTGGGGACACATCTGAATATACTGGGGGAGGCGGTGATACTGGGGACACATCTGGATATCTATACTGGGGCGACTTTAACTGGCGGCACAGTTTTTATGTCAATCGCACTTTTTATTTCCAAACAGGAATTGGTCAAAATTGAGAAACAATGCATTTTTTAAAAATGTTCCCACTTTTTCCCATTAAAATGCATAGAGAGGAACATTTTACTTTGTACCAAATACCCCCAATGAAAGCTTAGTTTGTCTTGAAAAAAACGATATATAGATAATTTAAGTGGCACAAGTACAGATGAAGTTATTGCTAATTAAAAAGGGACACTGCTAAAGTGTCAAAACTGCTCTGGTCAATAAGGGGAAAACAAGGTCTGGATGCGAAGTGGTTAAGGTGTGCTAGTGTTATTCCACTGCTCCATGTACTACGCATACAGTACTTAATCACCAAATCTGCACATTTAGGCTATGTTCACAGTTGGGCATTGTGGTGCGATGTAATGGAGGCATTTTAACAAGCAGTATTGCACTGAAAGTGTAAGTCTACGCAACGTTCAGAGTGCATCCGGTGCAATGTGGTCCCAATGTGGAGCATGCAGTGCATTACAGCATAATGCACACGCTGACAGTGGCAGTGAAGAATACTTTTCATTGAGTGTATTCTTCTGTGTATGCAATGTAACACATGCATAATGTTCGATTGTAGCAATAGAGTATTGTACCGTGTTAGCCATCAGTAAAAGCAAAACGTTTTGAATCAGGATGATACCATTTTAATGTTTGATGTGACTTTTCCCCTCTGTTGCATTCCTGTTTTAACAGGGAATGCACTGCAGCTTCCACTGTGAACTTAGCCTTACAGTAGTTTGCATTTAAAGGACAGGTGTGAGTTGAAAAAAAAAAAAAACAAGATCTACTTACCTGTTGCTTCCTCCAGCCCCTGGCAGCCTATCTGTCCCTCGCCACAGCTTCGGTGTTCTGGGATCCCCTCTGCTGCAGGCATTTTCTGCACCTGTGTGAGCGCACGGGCATGGTGCTCTCGTTTGCGCTAACGTGGCCTGGAGGGTAGTGTTGTCCGGATCATGAACGATTCGGATCTTTGATCCGAATCTATTTTGTGAGTCGAATCATCTGAATCATCAAAATGAGTGATTCGGATCGCAAAAGGGGCGGGGCCAGGAGCGACACGCCCCCTCTCAGCGGGCAGCGGGGTCCTAGAAGCAGAGCAGAGATGGATCGCTCTGTTGGAGGGGACTCAGGGGAGCCAGCCTTGCAGGGACAGGTAGAGGAGGGGACATGGGTGCCACTGCCAGATATGTGTAGAGCACACATACTGGCTGCAATGTGCTGCTCATTATAGGCTGTTTGTTCCGTAGTGCTGCACAGTGAACACATTGGAAACTTTTGGCTCAGCTCAGCACAGCTCAGTAACTTTGCAGGCACTGTGATTGCAGCGTAATATGATCCTCCTGCACTCGGCACTAAACAGCTGCACTTATCTTTGGGGAATGCTTTATTTCACTGTGCGACGTTTCCATTCAAGGTATACAGATGAACATGTAGGTGAAATATATGTAAAGCATGATTGCAGCATGTGGGTATTGTGTGCAAGCAAACATTTCTGCTCTCTGCTTCCCTCCTCCCTTCTCTGTCCACTCCCTGCCCTCTGTGCATCTTCTCCCCTTCTCTGTGTGTCCACCCCCCTCTCCTTCTCCTGCCCTGCTAGTCATTACAACCCCCGAATGCTTCGGTAGTAAAATGATCCGAGATTCGGATCAAAGATCCGGATCTTTTCAATGATCCGATTCGAATCATCCAGATCATTGAAAAGATCCGAACTTCCCATCTCTACTGGAGGGTCCTGCTCAGGCAAAGTACTTCTGCACCTGCGCAGAATGCTCCAGGCCACGTGAGCGCGATCACAAGCGGCGCGGTCGCACACTCGTGTATAAGATGCCGATTCATGGTGAGGTCAGCTTCTGCAGCGGAGGTGATCCCGGAAAACACTGGAGCTGCGGCGAGGGACAGATGGATGCTAGGAGGAAGCAACGGGTAACTAGATCTTGGGGGAGGGGGGGGGGGGAATTTGTAAGGGATTGCAGGTACTTGTTGATGTCTTTATCAAAATACAGTAATCCTCATCCTCTTAATTTGTATGTATCTCATTTGTATATGTCAGAAAGAGAGTAAAAAAATCTTAACAGCAGAGTAAAATGCCATATATGGCCACTGGAGGGAAGTATAGCTCCACTCATGAAAATATAAATAAAAGCTTATTGTATAATAATTACGTTTTTAGAGTATTTTGATTGAATTAATTAATTAGGATTATGTAATTAGGTTAGTGTACGTAGGTGTGCAAATCATTCGGGTAAGATGCATCTTTTGTATCCCAATTAGTTTCAAATGTAGTAGTACAGCAGTGAAAATAGGAACATTTCATTAAAGAGAATCTGTACTCTAATATTCTTACAATAAAAAGCATACCAATTTATTCATTATTTTCTCCTGTGCCCATCTGTGCTGTTTCTGCCACTCTCTGCTGCAATCCTGGCTTGTAATTAACAGTTTTAGGCAGTGTTTACAAACAAACTAACCAGCTTCTAATAGGCTCAGCTAAGCATAGTGTGTGAGTCATTCAGAGTGTGCAGGGGGCCTGCAGAGGGTGTGTATCGCTTCTACCAATCACAAGCAGCCCTGCACATTCCACACAATCAAGCCTTAGCCCGACAAACAGGACAGAGGAAAGATACATTGATTTATTACAGAGACCGTGCAGTTAGGAAAGACTGCAGTAAGCCAGAGCAGATTAGAACAGGCATAGGAACTTATAGGATAGAAGAACTAAGGCTGAAAAATTTGTTACAGAGTCTCTTTAAAGGACATTAGGCATGATTCACAAAGCCATTTCACCTGGTTTCCTCTGTTTACAACTTATCTATGTTACATTTTTAAGCTCTCAAAGAGTAAAAATATAATATAATTAAGGTAAGAAAAGTAATATTAAAATTAAGTCAGGAACAACTTACTTTAATTGATTATTTAGCTTGTTAATGTCCTGAAAGGGTATTTTTATCACTTAGGTGATAAATAAGTTATTTATGAGAAGTTTTGTGAATAGAACCCATTGAGTTTATTATTTTCTTTAAAAAAAATGTATAATGACTTGTCAGGTCTTTTTTTGCAACTCGCCCCCTGAGCGCTGACTTCTGACCTTTTGGCCCCACCCCCTTGGAGCGCTTCCGTGGCACATTCTTTCTCCGATCTCCATGGCACTTGTCTGCAAGGGAGCAGGGCTGAGCTCCAGAAACCAGTGCACATGGGGCTGTGCCGGCGATTTGCCAAGAAAAGACCTGGCAAG
This sequence comes from Hyperolius riggenbachi, assembly GCF_040937935.1. NCBI lineage: Eukaryota > Metazoa > Chordata > Amphibia > Anura > Hyperoliidae > Hyperolius > Hyperolius riggenbachi. Next base: position 409,763,603 of record NC_090648.1, on the reverse strand, counting down.
TCATTATGTTTTGTTGAGAACTTGATACACGCAATGTAAATTTTAGGCTGTATAGTCTCAAGTTATGTGTAAGTAGGTATGTCTTATTAGGTAGCAAAAGTAGGTTAATCCGAAGCAGGTGGTTTCTGCACCAAAACTAGGTGCCACCATAGCAGTAATGTTATACTGCACAGGGCTTGTAAGGGTAATTTGAGCTTTAATTTGAACCGGACCCCAAATGACTCCTCCCTCCAAGTTGCTATGACTCGGGGGTGGAATAGTATTTAATGCTGCCTTGGATTTGAGCGCCAGCTGGGTGAGTCGTCATATAAATACAATATCTTATATAATGCAAATAGGGGCAATTCATTTTGTAGTTTAAAGGGACACTTAAGTCAAACAAAAAAAATGAGTTTTACTCACCTAGGGCTTCCAATAGCCCTCTGCAGCTGTCCGGTGCCCTCGCCGTCTCCCTCCGATCCTCCTGGCCCCGCCGGCAGCCACTTCCTGTTTCGGTGACAGGAGCTGACAGGCTGGGGAGGCGAGTGATTCTTCGCGTTCCCAGACACATTAGCACCCTCTATGCTGCTATATGGTATATGATATATGCTATAGCAGCATAGATGGCGCTATTGTGGCCAGGAACGCGAAGAATCACTCGCGTCCCCAGCCTGTCAGCTCCTGTCACCGAAACAGGAAGTGGCTGCCGGCGGGGCCAGGAGGATCGGAGAGAGACGGCGAGGGCACCGGACAGCTGCAGGGGGCTATTGGAAGCCCTAGGTGAGTAAAACTCATTTTTTTTTTCGACTTAAGTGTCCCTTTAAAGTAAACCTAAATTGAGAAAACTTACTTCAGGTTTTTATATTTACCTTAGTAGAGGGAAGGCTGTGGATAGTATAGTCTTCCTGTTCCTCAGTCTGGTCCATCGCCCCAACGTTGTCCTCCGGTAAAGCTATTCGACCTGCTCAGTCTAATAGCTATTCGGAACTACTTGCATCCCTGTGTAATACCCGGAACAAATGCATTGCTAGTGTATGTTTTTAGGTATTGTTGCTAATTGCATTTTATTAGGTAGTATATTTATTAGAAATGTTTTAGGATATAGCATTCTTAGTGTTATAAAAGCATTCCCGAAGTGATGTGACTTAATAAGATAAACATATAGTACTAGTCCTACTACTGTTTAAGATAAAATACAAGTCAAATATCAGATGCGCAAAGATAGAATGCCTGAGAAAGAGCAACAAGAACATCACACTATAACATTGATATCATTGTATCATTAATCATTCTCTTTCAGTTTTATTGTGATAATGATGCGTTCCAAATAAGCTCACAGCTCGTCTGGAAACTTGATACATTTCTAATTGCTACTATGTATTTTAGATATGCGTCAAGGGACCTAATGTTTTTAAGGGGTATCTTAAAGACAAAGAAAAGACACTGGAAGCATTAGATGAGAATGGCTGGTTATACACAGGAGACATTGGAAAATGGTTACCGGTAAGTCAGCTGTTTCATTAAGTTGGAAATATCAAAGTTTTTTTCTTAATGCAAATATATCTCATCAGTGTTTTAATTTTCATAATGCAGAATGGAACACTAAAGATCATTGACAGGAAAAAGCACATATTCAAGCTTGCACAAGGAGAGTACATAGCACCAGAAAAAATTGAGAACATTTATATTCGCAGTGAACCCGTATCCCAAATATATGTTCATGGGGACAGCCTACAGGTGAGACTGCTTTATTTACACTCATCATTGGATCATACAGTTACCTGGGAAAACTGCATGCAATTTAGAAATCTATCTATCTATCTATCTATCTATCTATCTATCTATCTATCTATCTATCTATCTATCTATCTATCTATCTATCTATCTATCTATATATCTATCAAAATCAATAACTAAATAGGTTGGTATACCCATGCTTGTGTCAGTAGATTCTTGTTGATTAATTGTACAGTTATACAGTCAATAAAGAACATCACATCTTTCTTGTAATTATGGCAGCAAGAATTCTACATTAAAATCTCCCCATTTTACATTTAAATTGTTGTACATTAATTTAGACATTAGACAGGGAGGAGGCCTCATGGACAAAGAAGTGGCACATGACTTAGTCCCGTTACGAGATCAGAGTTGACAATGAGACAAATCTGTTTCTGATCAAATCTAATCGGAGAGATTTGTTGCCTGCCCATACACCGCAGACCACATTCAGATAAATTTCAACATGAAATCTATCCAAAATCGGTCTAATGACATCATCTCCACTGACGCATGCCCCCCCCCTCCCCCGAGTGTAAAATTCCCACTTCCCATGCAGTGTCTCGCTGGCATGACTCCTGGCCTCAGCCACTATCATATCCATGTCTTCCTTTTACTGTTACTACATGTGATGTCACACACATGCACCTGGTGCCACACGGGGTGATGGCGGAGGAGGTTGAGAGTCACGCCAGCGAGACAGGTGAGTACTTATCACTGCACATGGGCACCAGGGGAAGGTGGGCACACAATTTACACTTATAGGGACAGCAGCCAGGATTTGTTGTGTACGTTGCGATATTGCATGTGGTTACCACAACTCACCCATCGACCACGTAGGTTTTGACATTTTCCAGCATATCTGATCAAGGCATTTTACCAACTTCGGCCCAAAATAGATTGAATCATCGATGGAGCAGGCATGTTGGGAAGGTGGGGGGGGGGGAGGAGGAAATGGTCTATTAAGTATTTGGGACAAAACAGGAGTCCCCAGAGGAAACCCACCCCAATACAGGAGGAACAAACAAATGCCATGCAGATAGCTGTCCTGACCCAGATTTGAACCTGGTGCCCAGGCACCTAAAGACAAGACAGCAATCTGCTACGCCACCATGTCGCTTCATATTAGATTACATTTTTACAACGCCTCAGGTGTTTAAAGGAAGCATCAAGGAAGAAAATTGAGCTTTACTTACCCGGGGCTTCCTCCAGGCCCTGGCAGTGCCCTCGATGCTGCTTCAGTGCAGATGCCGAACTCGCCAGCCGAATGCTCAAGACAATGTGTGAATGATTGACAAAGGCGCTTGCACAGGTGCGGTAGATGCCGACCTGGCGAGATGTGAACCGGAGGGGACCGGGAGCCACCAGAGCTGCGGTGAGGGCACAGGACAGCTGCCAGAGGCTGCAGGAATCCCCGGATAAGTAAAGCTCTTTTTTTCCCCCTGATGCATCCTTTAAGGTTCTGTTTTTTGTAATATCTATATGATTGTATGTATAGTATACTAAATCTTTAATTTTCTATTTTGAAAGTCTGCTTTCAGACATGCATTAAAGAATAACAGAGCTGAAAAGATTAGGAGAAACACAGGCAGCTGTCCTGATGGCCACCGCTGCCCTTAAGGTAAATGCTCAGGTATCAGTGTACAGGTGCTAGGCCGGCTGTGCGCATCCTACAGTGCGTGACAGTGCCCGGGCGCACTCTACGAATGATGTCACGATTATGTCATGCACAGAGCACTCTCAGCCATGGCCACATGCTATACGACGCACACAGCTGGCCCAGCACCTGCACACTGTTGCATAATTCCAGCGACCCAGAAGAGGCTGCTGGATGGCATTTAGCTACAAACAGCAATGGTGAAGAGGAGCCCAGTTGAAATAAAACTAAGGTTAAAACCAAATAAAATCAAAGAAAGTTAGAGGTGGCTTACCTCTCAAATGACACAACCAATATTTAGAAAAAGGTTTGGTTTATTTTGCACAGGCATTGCAATTCATGGGTACATGACCACTTCATTAGGCCAGTCAAAGTATCGCAAAAAAACTCCTACGGTCTAAAGACTGATTTTTTTGTGACACTTTTACTGACCTACCGAACCTTTTTCTTAATATTGGTTGTGTCGTTTGAGAGGTAAGCCACCGTATTTTCTTCGAGTCTAATTGGTTTTTAACTTCCAACTGGGCGCCTCTTCACCATTGCTGTGCTAGCTCCACATCCCCCTCTTCAGAAAGGGGAGGAAGTCGTAATCTACAGTGGTCACACCACTTGTGGTACCGTTCCTTCTTTATTTCTTGGAGTGTGACCACGCTAGTCCTGGAGGTACCCGAGTGGAGACAGGCTTGTATTCTCCACCTGCTCTATGTGGTTGGTTGCTCCTCACGCAGCCTACCTCTGTGAGTATACGTTTTACTTCAAGCTATTTTTTCCATATATAAAGTAACATACTGCGCTATTGGGCTCCCGTTGTTTCTGTGCTTCTTTTCCCAAGATGTCCATCACCCTCCACCCTTTTGACTATTTAGCTATGAAAGGAGGGGGACAGAGGAGAGCATGGCGAGCGGTGGCCATTAGACCCGCTCCCTGTACATGCCTGCTCCCCCTGTTTTTCCCAATCTTTTCAGCTCTGGTATTCTTTAAATGTTTTACACGAATCAGTACTACTAGTGGTAGAGATTATAATAAAAAATGTCCGTTGTTAGAGGGCTGACTGTTATCTAATGCATGGCCAATCCAGAGTTGGGCAGCATGGTGGCTTACTGAAGAGCACTCTCACCATGCAACATGAGGTCTCTGGTCCAAATCCCTGCCAGAAAGCTATCTGAACATACAGTTATCCCTGTGTCTGCGTGGGTTTTCACCGGGAAATCTGTTTTCCTCCCACATCTCAAAAACATACAGATAAGTTAATTGGCTTCCCACTAAAAATTAACCCCACAATAAAATGAACATATGACTATGGTAGTTACATAGTTATTTGGGTTGAAAAAAGACATACGTCCATCGAGTTCAACCAGAGAACAAAGTACAACACCAGCCTGCTCCCTCACATATCCCTGTTGATCCAGAGGAAGGCGAAAAACCCTTACAAGGCATGGTTCAATTAGCCCCAAATGGGAAAAAATTCCTTCCCGACTCCAGATGGCAATCAGATAAAATCCCTGGATCAACATCATTAGGCATTACCTAGTAATTGTAGCCATGGATGTCTTTCAACACAAGGAAAGCATCTAAGACCCCTTTAAATGCAGGTATAGAGTTTGCCATAACTACTTCCTGTGGCAATGCATTCCACATCTTAATCACTCTTACTGTAAAGAACCCTTTCCTAAATAAATGGCTAAAACGTTTTTCCTCCATGTGCAGATCATGTCCTCTAGTCCTTTGAGAAGGCCTAGGGACAAAAAGCTCATCTGCCAAGCTTTTATATTGCCCTCTGATGTATTTATACATGTTAATTAGATCCCCTCTAAGGCGTCTTTTCTCTAGACGAAATAAACCCAGTTTATCTAACCTTTCTTGGTAAGTGAGACCTTCCATCCCACATATCAATTTTGTTGCTCGTCTCTGCACCTGCTCTAAAACTGCAATATCTTTCCTGTAATATGGTGCCCAGAATCGAATTCCATATTACAGGTGTGGCCTTACTAGAGACTATTATGCTAGCATCTCAAGTTTTCATTTCCCTTTTAATGCATCCCAAAATTTTGTTAGCTTTAGCTGCAGCGGCTTGGCATTGAGTGTGATTATTTAACTTGTTGTCGATGAGTACTCCTAAGGCCTTTCTCCACGTTTGATGTCCCCAACTGTATCCCATTTATTTCGTATGGTGCTAGACCATTGGTACGACCAAAATGCATGACTTTACATTTTTCAACATTGAATTTCATCTGCCATTTATGTGCCCATATAGCCATCCTATCCAGATCCTGTTGCAATATGTCCCTATCTTCCTGAGAGTTGATGATTCTGCACAATTTTGTATCATCTGCAAAAATAGCAACATTGCTCACTACTGAATCTACTAGGTCATTAATAAATAAATTGAAGGGCACTGGACCCAGTACAGACCCCTGTGGGACCCCACTGCTAACAGTCTCCCATTTTGAGTATGATCAACTCTTTGTTCTCTGTCCATTAGCCAGTTCCCTATCCATGCACACAGACTCTTCCCCAGTCCTTGCATCCTCAACTTTTGCACCAGACTTTTGAGGGGAACAGTGTCGAAGGCCTTTGCAAAGTCCAAGTATATCACATCTACAGCATTCCCAATATCCATATTAGCATTCACTACCTCATAAAAGCTGAGCATGTTAGTCAAACAGGACCTGTCTTTAGTAAACCCATGCTGATGCTGGGATTCGATTGTGAGCTGCTCTGACAGGCAGTTAGAGACAAGACTATATAAACGCTAAAGTACAGCGGAAGATGTTAGTGCTATATAAATACTAAATAACAACACCATCAAGTAGTTTAAAAAAGATTTTATTGTAAAATATTAAAATAACCACGGCTTACAGATCGTGGCTGTATCAAGTTATATTAATCATTTTCCAATAAATTAATTTTTAAACTACTTAATGGTGCTGACCCAACATTGGATTTGCTATCATTAGTAAACCATGGTGGTGCAGAGAGATTTGAGGGTCTCAGCACATGATAACAAAAACGTTTCCTCCGCTTAATGGGTGTTTGTCCAATTCCATTGTGTGCGCAATGCAACATTTTTGCATTCTTTTCATGGCATTCCAGAGCATTTTCAATTCCAGCTCTTGTCTTATAACTGTTGCAGGCATTTCTAGTAGGTATTGTTGTTCCTGATACTGAAGTGATGCCAGGCTGGGCAAAGAAGAAAGGATTTGAAGGAACATTTACTGAACTATGCAATAATTTGGTATGTAATTTATTAGTACTAAGTTATGTGTGGTATTTTAATTGAGTTGAATGATTACTGGCAAACTGAGCAGATTATAATTGAAAGTTTTCAAGGCAGCTCCGGTCTCTTCACCAGACAAGGTCTAGTACCCCAGTAGCAGATTGAGGGCTTGTTTCCACTGTTGCGACGCGATTTCGGCCGCATTCCGACGCTTGTAAAAACGCATGCGGATGCGTTTCCACATGCGTTTTTACCCGCGATTTCGCCTGCGATTTCGCATGGCAGGGTGCCATGCGAAATTAACCATGACACTGCCAGGGCTAAATAAAATTGAAAAAGGTGCGAAATCGCACGCGAAATCGCGGGTAAAAACGCATGTAACAAACGCATGCGTTTTTACTATTAAATACATTAGCGGCGATTCGCACGGATTCCCGACGCAGGCGAAATCGTTGGCTCTTTTGTGCGTTTTTTTCACGTTGAAAAAAACGCACCTCAAGAACGCTACAGTGGAAACAGGCCCATCCACTTGTATTACATGCGCGGATCTGCATGCGTTGGACGCATGCAGATTCGCGATAGTGGAAACGAGCCCTCAAAAAGCTGCAGTCAGAAAGGGGGTTATAATTATTTGTGATTTGACTTATCTAGTGATTAACTCGGATATTGAAGCTACTCACTCTAGTGACTGATTTTTAATCAGCGCTACCAGACAATTATTCGACTCAAATGCTAAGCTTGATTTGGTCATTTCAATCACAAAAAACGTATCAAATATGCAAGTTCGAGAACACAGAAATAGCGAGCATAATATGGCAACATGTGTCCTGGCTTTTAAAGAACACCTGTAACAAAAATAATCTACCTCTGGGAGATACTTACCTTGGAAGGGGGAGGGGGGGTGAGCCTTATGGTCCCAATGAGGCTTCCCTGTCCTCTGTATTTAAAATTGCACAGGACTCACAAAAAAGGACTCGCACCTACGCAGTAGAGCGGATACGGTCGAGCTTGCCTATTTCCACCTTAGCCTGAACGAAAAGCTGCTACTGCGCTGGACCGCGGTAGGTAAATATTTACCTCACCGATGTTCGGGGGGTCGCAGCGCTGGATTACTGGGTCGGAGGAGGCCGGGAGGAGCTTCGTTAGGATCCAGAGGCTTCCTCCCTCCTAGGGTGAGTATCCCCCAGAGGTTTTTTTTTTGTTACAGGTTTCTTTTTAACAGTTGTGAGCAAGGGGACAACTAAAACTATGAATTTTAAATAGGCCAACTTTAAAGAGCACTTAGAGTGTGCTCTGCATACATTTAATTTTAACCTTGTTCTAAGTTAAGTTAGAGTCAGCAATAGTAAGGGGCAATTCATGTCTGCTTCATCAGAGCCAAACAATACACAGACCAAACTTGCTATGCTTCCACATAATTAAAATTCAGTCATATAGTAAGGACCGGTCCTGTCCTGAAGTGAACACATAGTTGACGCCAGTGCTGCATACATGCATATCATAAAACCACATAGGAAAACAGATTTCTATCACATTAAAAAAGCCAGTTGCCTTGCTGTTTTGCGGATCTTTCAGCTTCAGTCACACTCCTTCAGGAAGCATGCGGATAGCTATATCAGAGTGCGTTGGAACACTTAGTAAAATATTAGAAGCTTATGATCAGCACAACATGCAGGTAGGTTTTAGAAGGAAGTCAGTGTCAGGAACCGGCCCGCGGCACGCCTGCGTATACGGTTTCCAACTGCGGGTTTGACCAGATTAAGCGGGGAACAGCCTTATTTAAGCTACAAACAAGGCTGGAACCCCTCAAACACTTCCCACTGCCACCACTAGCGTTGCTAGACACGTCCCCTCAGCTGTTGAGGGCTAAACACGCAATCTGCGTTTTCGTATTTGGGTCAGCTTTGCGCTTAGGCCGAATACGAGAACGCCACGCACCCACACACACAGTACAGTTGTACAGTAACACAGCACAATCAGACAATGATTTGTAATGCAAGTTACACTGTCGTGCAGCAAAACCACTAACAGTCGTTCCGAACGATACTGTTAGACTTCCCACTCGGCTGTCGAGCGCAGAAGTGCCCCATACACACAATGCAATTACAATTTCATATAGTGTTGCTCAAACATACAATTAGGCACGGACTTATACACAGCTACACTGCAGTCTCCTCTAGGCTATGAGTGTTAGTTTAGTACCGCAGAAGTCAAGCTTATTAAATAACGATTTAATATTCCATAAAAACATAGAACAATGCAGAAAATAATATATACAGAAGATGTACAAAAAACAAAGTAAAAAAGTTACAAGATGAAAGTTACAAAAATACACACAGTGATTTTGCTTACCAAAATAAACGGGGAAATAAACGTACCAGCGTATCGATCTGGCGTTATTGCGGGAGTACGCACTTCTGGTCAGGAACCAGGTTAGTTCTAGCCGTGTGAGCTACCTCCAAGAACTACAAGTTGTGGTTATCCTAGCTGCTATTTTATACTGTGAGATACGCCTGGGGGCTGCAACTTACTTGGGGAGGGGAGGAACTAGTTTTTAGGCCTCTTGCACACTGCATGCATTTCAGATTCCGATTCCGCTTTTTAATCTGTTTTTACATCCGATTCCGATTCAGATTTTTAATCTTAACTGCATGCTGCGTTTTTTGATCCGTTTTTCTGTTGAATGTATTCAAGGAAAATCGGAAACGGAATCGGAATCGGAATCGGAAACGGAATCGGAATCGGAAAACGGATTTGCAGTGTGCAGGGAGCCTTAATTAGATCCTCAGTCATAATTGGATTTCCAGAGGCCTAGTCCATACATAACGCGCGTCATATCCTTTCCTGTGATATGCCACTTGAAACCTTTCCTGTCTCAGTTTTCAGATCATCAAAAAGGTATTTTCCCCACTCCAGGTGACAATTGATTACGACAAAAATTATTTATAATAGTATATTCAATTCGAATCTAATTGTATTTGCAAAGTGGTATCAAAAGAATAGTATCAAAAAAATAGGTGCAGACACTGGCAACACCAAACCTTCGACAAAAAACACCAAACTACCAAGCCAGTATATGTCGCACACTATTAGTATAGAAAAAATACATTACCATTTAGATATTGCAAAAATATATAACATAGTTTATTAAATTGTAAGAAGATTTCTGAAGCTAGAATAAGCTTATATCAGTGAGTGCCGATCCCACCATGGAGTATACCCGTATTACCCATCCCATCATAAAATAAAACCCTCGCCATATATGAAATAGACCATAGTGGTACTCCTCAAAGCCTCCAGTAAGTAACGTGAGGTATCCTAAGTCCTCCCTCTGGGTAACGACCAGGTAAACAAATTTTAATACTCTCACAGAGGCAAAAAAAGTAGGGACCAATATGATCATGCATATATTGCCGCCAGCTCAACATTAAAGCATATTGTACATGGTAAACTCATAGCATATAATACATATGTAAATAGGGCCTATTAGGACTTCCAAAAAAAAAAAACTTGGGGCCTGTTATACGCTCAATATCCTTGGATAGAGCACTAAATGTCCATGGACAGAACTGTGGTACCATCAGAAAAAAAGTATTAGCATGCTCTCAGAGGAAATACACCACATAATGGATTTAGGATTCCGGATCTATGTCAGAGTCTGCATCATAATTGCATAGAAAAATATCTTCGTTGCAACAATAATATATATGTGACCACCATCTGATTAGACCTCGTTGTTTCTGAAGTAATCTGTATCATCCACTTGATTCACAACATATATAATATACCGTAGGTGCATCATCTGGGTTATGCATATAGAAGACTATTTTCAATCCTGTTCCAAGAAAAGTGTTTAAACAGCAGAGCGCTTGTCCACCTGTCCACTCGCAACAGGGATTTCTACACAGATGAATGTCCGCAAACATATAGATTGAATGTATACTTATCAACTCTATGCTGCGCTGTGCGCCTCCATAGTGTTTCACTGGGCCCAGACTGTTTCCAAAGTTCAGCAATACAGTTACCACGCTGGCATGGCGGCTTGGCGTGCGGATATGTTTGTGAGTTGCGTTAATGCTTTTAGCCCGCCCCCGGGGCTTCGTCAGAACGTGTATTACGTAATTCCGCATAGGTTCCGTATTTATAGCCAAAAAACGTGACGTCTATGGTATATCTCCATCATGTGGTTGGTTAGGTTCACTCATCTATTTTTCAGATAATGGAATTTTAGCACCATCTTGTGGCCACATTTCTTATTGCATCTCTGCTCTGAAAAAGAATTCCATTGATGTATTCTTGCACCATCTTGTGGCCATATATTTTATTGCTAGTAAAATTTCAAGTTTCATTCCTAGCTTTGTATCCATAACCTTGCCAGCCAAACAGATATATATATTTCATTTTCAATATGCCTATATAGTATATGGCCTCACTAATACTGACACCAACCATTAGTTAGATGGAATACCTATATCTATTTTTAAGTTAACGATATTTACCAAATTTCGACTATAGATACCTTTGTGGAGGGGAAGTGCAAGGCGGGACACCTTTCCCCCGCCCTTCTCCCATCTCCCTCCAGGAGAGCCAAGAGCCCCAAATCAAATCACAATCCACAAACCAAAACAAAAAACAAAAAAAGCAATCCCATTCCTACAGGAACACTTTTAAATTAAGGTCTGTATTCAGACCCTTTGGGCTCAATGTGTCTAGAACATAAATCCAATAGCTTTCCTTTTTGTATAATTGTACATCTGTATTCATATACAGTATCTAGTACTGGGATTAAGATGATAGATAGCCTTCACCTTTAAACTGGAGGGATCTCGTATGAGCGGCCTTTCCATGTCAGTTCACGGAGGGTGTCTCCGTGAACACCCTGCGAGCCGCCGATCGTGGCTCGCAGGGTAAATGTAAACACACGGGGAAGATCTTCCCCGGTGTTTACATGTATACGGCGCTGCTGCGCAGCAGCGCCGTGGCGGAGATCGGCGATCCCCGGCCTCTGATTGGCCGGGGACCGCCGGCACCTGATAGGCTGAAGCCTATCCCATCAGGCGCAGGACGGAATTCCGTCCTGCGCCGCTCACAGGGGGAGGTAGAGGGAGGGAAGGGGAAGGCGGCCAGGAAGCGCTGCGGAGGGGGGCTTTGAAGAGAGCCCCCCCGCAAGCGCAAGCAGCCGGCGGCGATCAGACCCCCCCAGCAGGACATCCCCCTAGTGGGGAAAAAAGGGGGGAAGTCTGATCGGCCTGGCTGCTAGCTGATCGGTGCTGCGGGCTGGAGAGCCCACACAGCACCGATCAGCAAAACCACCCGGTATCCGGAAGTGGTTAATTTAAAAGTGTTCCTGTAGGAATGGGATTGCTTTTTTTGTTTTTTGCTTTGGTTTGTGGATTGTGATTTGATTTGGGGCTCTTGGCTCTCCTGGAGGGAGATGGGAGAAGGGCGGGGGAAAGGTGTCCCGCCTTGCACTTCCCCTCCACAAAGGTATCTATAGTCGAAATTTGGTAAATATCGTTAACTTAAAAATAGATATAGGTATTCCATCTAACTAATGGTTGGTGTCAGTATTAGTGAGGCCATATACTATATAGGCATATTGAAAATGAAATATATATATCTGTTTGGCTGGCAAGGTTATGGATACAAAGCTAGGAATGAAACTTGAAATTTTACTAGCAATAAAATATATGGCCGCAAGATGGTGCAAGAATACATCAATGGAATTCTTTTTCAGAGCAGAGATGCAATAAGAAATGTGGCCACAAGATGGTGCTAAAATTCCATTATCTGAAAAATAGATGAGTGAACCTAACCAACCACATGATGGAGATATACCAAAGACGTCACGTTTTTTGGCTATAAATACGGAACCTATGCGGAATTACGTAATACACGTTCTGACGAAGCCCTGGGGGCGGGGCTAAAAGCATTAACGCGACTCACAAACATATCCGCACGCCAAGCCGCCATGCCAGCGTGGTAACTGTATTGCTGAACTTTGGAAACAGTCTGGGCCCAGTGAAACACTATGGAGGCGCACAGCGCAGCATAGAGTTGATAAGTATACATTCAATCTATATGTTTGCGGACATTCATCTGTGTAGAAATCCCTGTTGCGAGTGGACAGGTGGACAAGCGCTCTGCTGTTTAAACACTATTCTTGGAACAGGATTGAAAATAGTCTTCTATATGCATAACCCAGATGATGCACCTATATTATATATGTTGTGAATCAAGTGGATGATACAGATTACTTCAGAAACAACGAGGTCTAATCAGATGGTGGTCACATATATATTATTGTTGCAACGAAGATATTTTTCTATGCAATTATGATGCAGACTCTGACATAGATCCGGAATCCTAAATCCATTATGTGGTGTATTTCCTCTGAGAGCATGCTAATACTTTTTTTCTGATGGTACCACAGTTCTGTCCATGGACATTTAGTGCTCTATCCAAGGATATTGAGCGTATAACAGGCCCCAAGTTTTTTTGTATTTGGAAGTCCTAATAGGCCCTATTTACATATGTATTACATGCTATGAGTTTACCATGTGCAATATGCTTTAATGTTGAGCTGGCGGCAATATATGCATGATCATATTGGTCCCTACTTTTTTTGCCTCTGTGAGAGTATTAAAATTTGTTTACCTGGTCGTTACCCAGAGGGAGGACTTAGGATACCTCACGTTACTTACTGGAGGCTTTGAGGAGTACCACTATGGTCTATTTCATATATGGCGAGGGTTTTATTTTATGATGGGATGGGTAATATGGGTATACTCCATGGTGGGATCGGCACTCACTGATATAAGCTTATTCTAGCTTCAGCAATCTTCTTACAATTTAATAAACTATGTTATATATTTTTGCAATATCTAAATGGTAATGTATTTTGTTCTATACTATTAGTGTGCGACATATACTGGCTTGGTAGTTTGGTGTTTTTTGTCGGACAATTGATTACGGCTTCCTCCACATCCCAGCAGGCCTGTCAGATGTAAATTCTAGAGTCCTTTGTTAGCCTTTGAAGTTCCCTGACTCTGTCCTGATTTGTATAATGGGACAATGGGGCTTCTAATTAGCTCCCTGCTCTCAGACGAACTGAGGGTAATTGTATTCCACACTGTCACACAGACAAGTACAGCTTCCCCAAAGCCAGATGACCACCCATACATACGCATCTGAAGTACATAACAGACAGGAAAATGAAAATATTATCCTTACATCATAAGCACCCCAGTATATTCCTGACAGCCAGCAATGACGCCTTCCATATTCCTCTCATTTCAGGTATCCTTTAACCACTCTAGGACCAGCAAGCTTTGACCCCTTAAAAGACCACTGTTGTGAAAAATTGTAAAACTGTAAAATACATACATATAAAATGTACATTTCTCCAAATGTTAAATGCACTATAAATTATTTTTTACTATGTCACTGTCACTTAAATTAGGAAGTAAAAAGCTGACAAATTTTTGACTAGTCTATTTCCTCATCAGCTATTCTCTGTATTACTTTTATTCTTTCCACAATCATTCTCTGGAAAGCATTTATACAAAGATGCAGACCAGCCTCCCTACTTGCATGCACACTATCTTGGCAGTTGGATAAAGCAACTGTGTTTAGTGACTGTTTTTAAAAATAAAGAAATACATGAGAATCCCCCATGAGAGATAAGCATTTTATATGTGGATATTTTACATTTTTCTGATAGTTGTCCTTTATGATTACTCTGTGATTGGCGATCACTGCTTAAAACTTGCTCATGGAACTCAGCTGTCATTAGAAAGCTCAGTTTAACAGCAACAGATGTGCAATTGCAGCAGGTGTGTGCAGAGCTGGACTATTGAAATCAACAACCTCCCAGAGATAAGAAGCTGAAAACAGGACATATATTTCAATAGCATGCAGCAGCATCTGCAACAGGTTAAGGTAGACTAATTTACCAACTAAGATTGCCACTTTGGTCTGGATTGACAGTGAAAATGCTGTATTTGTAACTTGTTGGAAGGTGTTATTCAGGAACAACAGTCTATTATGTGTATATCTATGCATTACCAGCTATAACCACAGGGTGACAATGTGTTCTGGTAACATCCTGTGTCTGTAAAGAAAGATGTCAAATAAAACTTGTTTTGTTGGTTTATTAGCCAAGCAAGCCATTGGCCATGAGGTCTGATTAATCTATCTTTCTACATTTTACATTGCTGTGCACTAAGAAGCTAGATTGAAATAGCTTTAATTTTTATGTTTTATAGGAACTCAAGAAAGCAATAATGGCTGATATGGTGAGACTGGGAAAAGAAAGTGGCCTTCATTCTTTTGAACAGGTAGGAAGTATAAACTTTACCAAGCTTTCCATAGGAAAGCACTTTACTGTAGGTAGGAAATATTACACATCGATATTCATAAGTCATTTAGAAAATAAGATCTAAATACCCAGGGATCTGTTCTGAGGCTTCCATTAATGGTCATAGAGCATGAGTTGGGGTCTGTATGCTAGCCAAGGACCCTCTTGGTGCAGAAAACACAGAACAATTGCATTGGTAAAGGGTTCTGTGGAATCTCTTGACCAGTTCACAATGCTGTATAGTGAAATTCCACTTATTAGAAAATAAAGCTATCCTGCTCAGTTTAGCTCAGTACTTTGCAAGAATTTAGGCAAACATTTTGATTCTGATTGGTATGTTAAAAAAGCATGATAAAAAACACGGGTCCAGTCAAAAATGGCGCATATGAAAAATGGCGCAAGGTGATGCCGCTGTTTTTTTGCCGCTTATCGTTATTTAACAATAAGCTATAAACGTTATTAAACATTATTTAACGTTTAGCTATAAAACGTTGTAAGTTCTTCTCTGTGTTGCCTGCTGTTGATCTCATTAAAAGAGAACCTCAAAGCTGCCATGTCAAATATCAGCCAGATGACAGAGGCTACAAATATAAATGCCAGGGCTTTGCCACGAAAGTACTTTCTTACCCTGTGCATGATGCTCCTGGCTGGTGGCTGGCAGGCAGTGCCTGCAGTCTAGTTGTGCTGGAAGTGATCAAGCAGCGGATCCCGTGTGGGTGACCCAGCTCACTGCTGCCTACATGGAATTCCGGCTCCTGCTGCTGCGCTCTCCTCCTGCCAGCATCATCCCCGCGCTGTGCCAATCATCATCACCCCGGGATCTGCTTTTCCTAGACGGCAGAGGTGGCAGGGCTAACGTGTCCACTCTCCACCCGTCCACTCCTCTCTCTTCCCTCCTGCTGCTTGTGTTGAAACTTGAGAAGCCGCCACATGAGGAAATTGTGTCAGCGAATGAGCCAGCAGCCCGGAGCAACCCTCCTCACGGTGGGTTAATTAACGTTAAAGACAATAAAATGATAATTAGTGGTATGCCGCTTAACAATTTAACCTTTTAATTAGTTTTTCGTCTGTGCGCCATGATTAAACATGTTTCAATGCAGCGCCATTTTTAAACATCGGCACTGTGCGCCATTTTTCTATGACCCCCAAAAACACAGCCATTCAAACCAGTCAACAGATTACCAACAGTTTGGGAAATTCATAGCTGGCTGAAAACTGAAGGAAAATGTTATTTTAGTTACATCAATTACAGTATGACGTGTGTGACGTGTTTATAGTGCTTGGTGGCCATACTGGTTGAAAAAAAGAAAAGAAAAAAAAAACAACATAAAGACAGGCATACATTTTTTTTTTTTTTTTACTGGTTTGATTCAATTCCATTTTCTGCTCTTTTTTAATCATCAGAAAGAAAGCATTGTCATCATTCTTTTATTTAAAAAAATCCATCACAATTGGTCCCCTTCATTTTCAGTTAGAGGTAAAACATGACACTGCATGGATCAGACAGCAGGAATAAAAACCTTTGATTTTCTGGCTCTTTGATCAATCACATTGATCATTTCTGCAGTCCTCTATGAAAACCGTTACGGAGGGTTCTTTTCTCTACAGTACAAGCTGTCTTGAACAGTATGCATATATTACTGAAGTTGAACTACTTGCGCTAAAGAGAAGGGTCTCACTAATTGGATTTTTCTAGGTCTGAGTTTGAGTAACATAAAATGATATTCTGCAGCACGGCCTGACAGAATTTGCTAAGAAAAAGATGAGCAACAACATGTAAGGATTGCAAAACATAATCAACCTGCAATTCCTCACTTAGTTTACATCAGAGCACATGATTAAAAGAGAACTCTAAAAAGTGTCATTAGGCTGGGCATTTAATAGGCATGCAATATGTAATCTATATCTTTTAAAAATATCATTTTTGGGACGCATTTGACGAGACGTTAACAAATGTGTGGTCGAAAACCATTGCATACAATTTCTGGCAGGTGTTTGCCTTCTGCTCAGATGTTTTATATTGGCTGTAGTGCTGTCCAAGTACTGTACAATCATCACCTCAAGATGCCTCCATTAGTTTGTCACACTGAAGGGCAGTGGCATAGCAACAGGGGGTGCAGAGGTAGCGACCACATCAGGGCCCTTAAGCTAGAGGGGCCCCAAGGGGCCCACCTCTCAAACACAGTATTAGCTCTTTATTGGTCCTGTGCTGATAATATTCACTTCTACAGTTGATTTTAATAGTAGTGATCATTAACACATTGTTCCCATCCCCTTCTTGCACCTCTGACACTGTGGTTGTCCTTGATTGGTTTTGGTGTGTTGTATCAATTGTCTATAGCATGCTTTGGGGGGGCCCAATGCTAAACTTACACTGGGGCCCACAACTTCTTAGCTACGCCACTGCTGAAGGGACTGACTGTACAATCACAGGTAACACTGCAGATACTGGCCCAGTGGAACTTATATAAGTGGAGGATCAGAAACTATCTAGGTATACACAAATGTATTGCTGCAGTGTCACACAGAAGGGTAAGTGAGATTCCGGCCGTGGCCATACACAATAGATCAGTCACAATGCTACAAGGATGAGGCAGGCAGATAGTCGGGGTTCAGGCTGGGTCATACACAATAGATCAATAACAATGCTGTAAGGATCAGACAGGCGGATAGTAAGAGTTCAGGCTGGGTCATACACAATAGATCAATAACAATGCTGTAAGGATCAGGCAGGTGGATAGTCGGAGTTCAGGCTTGATCATACACAATAGATCAGTCACAATGCTACAAGGATGAGGCAGGCAGATAGTCAGGGTTCAGGCTGGGTCCCCCCCCCTGAGGAGTGACCTCCGGACACTCCAACCCTGGTTTATCTGGAAAGTTAACATGAAATTCCCGAATTAGATCCTGAGCATGCACCTGTCGTGCAGGGATCCAATACCTTTCTTCAGGTCCGTACCCCTTCCAGTCGATCAGGTATTGCAAAGAGTTCCTAACTCTTCTTGAATCCAACATTTTCTCCACCTCATACTCCGTTTCGCCTTCCACTGTCACGGGGGGAGGTGGAGGTCTGGGAGTGTTTCGCTGGCTTTAATAGGGAAACATGAAAGGAATTCCCAACTCTCAGGGAGTAAGATAACTTGACCTTGTATGCCACCCTGTTCAGTTTCTTAATAATGGGAAAAGGTCCAATGTATCGAGGACCCAATTTTGGTGTTGGTTGGCGCAACGGGATGTTCCTAGTTGACACCCAGACTAAATCTCCTGGAGAGAATTCTGGTAATCTGTGTCTGTCAAAGGAACGTTTCTGTTTCCTAATGGAGTTTTTCAGGTTCCCTTGAACCTTTTTCCATAGTGCTGACATGTACGCCAACCAATCCTCTAGCGCAGGTAAGTTATAGGGTGGTCCTGAAAGGGGAGAGAATTTTGGATTCAACCTGGTAACCACCTGAAAAGGTGACATGCCAGTTGAGAAACTCACCAGATTGTTAAAGGCAAATTCTGCAAAAGATAGGTATTCTGCCCATTCTCCTGATTACCAGACACATAGCAGCGCAGATACTGCTCTAGTGACTGGCTTGTCCTTTCAGTCTGGCCATTCATCACTGGGTGAAACCCAGAGGAGAATGACAAAGTAATGCCTAGGCGTGAACAGAACGAACGCCAGAATTGAGAGACAAATTGGACTCCTCTATCAGAAACTACCCTTTCTGGAATACCATGAAGACGAAAGATGTGGGTAATAAAAAGATTGGCAAGTTCTTTAGCAGAAGGTAATTTATTTAATGGAACAAAATGGGACATTTTGCTAAAGCGGTCTACAATCACCCAAATGACCATGTACCCTTTGGATGATGGTAAGTCCACGATAAAGTCCATGGACAAGTCTGTCCAAGGTTTCGATGGCACAGGTAAGGGTTGAAGTGACCCACTTGGAGCAGTTCGAGAAACCTTATTACGAGCACAAGTAGAGCATGCGCTTACAAATGCCTTGGAATCTCGTGTCAGGGACGGCCTCCAAACTAGACGGGATAATAGCTCCAGAGTCTTGGTTTCGCCAGGGTGACCTGCTATCTTGTCTTCATGGAAATGTTGCAGAACTTTATGTCTCCATTGTGAGGGGGAACATAAATTCGACTGGCACATTTTCCCGAAGGAGCATCACCTTGAAAAGGCAAAAGAATGTCCATTAGATTCTCGTCTGAACCAGGGGTAGTTGTAGCCGCAACAATACATTGAGTGGGCATAATAGACTCAGGGACCTGAGTTCCGGAGGGACCTGGACTAAAATATCGTGACAAGGCATCCGCCTTAATGTTCTTAGACCAAGGTTTATATGTAATTGTAAACTTAAATCTGGAGACAAACAGGGGCCATCGAGCTTGCCTGGGATTCAATCTTTTAGCAGCCTCGATGTACTCCAGATTCTTGTGGTCAGTGAACACTGTGACTGGGTATGCAACCCTCTCCAGCCAGTGCCACCACTCCTCAAATGCCCACTTTACCTCTAACTACTCCCTGTTCCCCATGTCATAATTCCGCTCTGCGAAGGAAAATTTCTTAGAGAGTAAGGCGCAGGGATGTAACCTCTCGGGGGCTCCAGCATACTGAGAGAGGACTGCTCCTACTCGAAGCTCGGATGCATCAACCTCAATAATAAAAGGACGTGTAACGTCCGGATGCACCAGGATAGGTGCTGAACAAAAGGCTTCCTTCAGCGCTTTAAAAGCAAGGTGAGCCTGAGTGGACCACTGACTTGGGTCAGCCCCCTTTTTGGTCAGGTCTGTCAATGGTACCACTTTGATAGAAAATCCTTCAATAAACTTCAGAATCAGAATCGTTTTCTGTTCGCCAAGCATAACTGGGTTATGCCCGGAATTGGATTTGGCACAATACATAGCTCAAGAAAAGAAGAAGACAGACATACATAAAAGGTTCACAGCATGCAGGAACATCAAGCAGAATTTCCTATAAAAGTTGACAAAACCCAAGAATCTCTGCATGGATTTTAAATCAACAGGTTGTGGCCAGTTAAGAACTGCCGAAACCTTAGCCGGATCCATCGTTAGCCCCGAACTTGAAATGATATACCCAGGAAAGGAACCTGGTTGGTCTCAAATGTGCACTTCTCAATTTTGGCATACAAATGATGTTCTCTCAGTTGTTGTAAAACTGCCCGGACATGATCACAATGTTTGGAAAGAGTAGGGGAGTAGATCAGAATGTCATCCAAGTAAACAATGACAAATCTCCCCAAAAAATCCCTGAAAAAGTAATTGACGAATTCCTGGAAGGCTGCAGGGCCATTACAGAGCCCGAAGGGCATTATCAAACATTCATAATGCCCATCATGGGTGTTAAATGCAGTCTTCCATTCATCCCCCTGATGGACTCAAATGAGGTTATAGGCCCCTCTGAGGTCTAATTTGGTGAAAACCTGAGGCCCCGAGACCTGCCCAAATAAATCGTCAGTTAACAGGAGAGGATAGCGATTTTTGATGGTTATTTTATTCAGACCCCTGTAATCAATACAGGGTCTGAGACCGCCATCCTTCTTCTCCACGAAAAAGAACCCGGCCCCTGCAGGAGAATTTGAAGGGTGAATGAAACCCTTCTCCAAGTTCTCCTTGATGTAATCTCTCATGGTCATCCTTTCAGGGGCTGACAGATTATACAAACGACCACGAGGGGGCATCGTTCCAGACAACAATTGGGCAGTCATATGGGCGGTGTGGGGGCAACTCATCAGCCGCACAGGGGGAAAAAACATCAGAAAAAGAACTGTAAACCTCTGGTATTTGCTGAGAAGACAGCTGTACACTGAGAAGAGGTCATGCAAAAAGGCAGTTCTTTATCAGAACCCAGACCAGCTGATGAGTTGTCCCGAGTGCCAATCAAGGACTGGGTTGTGTCGTTTTAACCAGGGTAAGCCTAACACTAGTGGAGTAGAAGGCATATTTAGCAGAAAGAAACTGATTATTTCGTAATGTAAAGCCCCAACTTTGAGATGCAACTCCGGGGTTATAGACATAGGATGACCTAACTGCAATGGTGAGTCATCAATGGCAGTGACCTAAATTGGGTTAACTAATGGCAGAGCTGGAATGTTTAATTGATTGGCCACTGTCAATGAAAGCTTGCCCTGTTATCCCCTTTCCCTGCCAATCAACACAAAAAGGTAACAAAAGGCGTTGATCTCTTGGAGGAATTACCTGCCCGCCTAGGTGAGCTTCCTCAAACCCACCTAGGCATTGGAGTTTACTGACTTCTTCTCGGGACAGATGCGGACCATGTGACCTGCGCCAACGCAATAAAGACAGAGACCCTTGGATCGTCTTCGAGTCTTCTCAGCAGGAGACAGTTTAGAGGAGCCAATTTGCATGGGTTCTTCCCCGTCACAGCAGGGCTCGCAGCATAAGTGACTACTGGACTGACATTCCCAGCCGCAGATCGCTCCAAGCGTTAATCGACGCAATCGGCGATCCACCCTGATAGCTAGGGTAATGGCATCGTCAAGTGATAAAGGAGCTGGAAAATTGACCAAATGGTCCTTAACTCAGCCTCAGTCAGCCCATAAATGAACTGATCAAGTAAAGCAGGATCATTCCATCGAGAGGCTACTGACCACCTTCTGAACTCTGAGGCGTAAACCTCAGCGGTATTTTTGACCTGCTTTAGGCCTTTGATTTTGTGCGAGGCCGTGGTGGTGACATCAGTGTCAGAGTACAGTACGCTCATGGCCTTAAAAAATTTCTCTACTGAAGAGAGGACAGGATGAGCCTGGGGGAGACTAAAGTCCCATGCTTGTGGATCCCCCTGTAACAAAGAAATCACCAGAGCCACTCTCTGTGTTTCTGTACCTGAGGCTCTAGGCCTTACAAAAAAGTACATCATGCATGAATTCATAAAATTACTAAAGGCACTGCGATCTCCCGAAAACTTCTCGGGGAGGGGTAATTTAGGCTCAGGCACCGGTACAGGGGGAGGTGCTGCCAGAGCTTCTGGTTGTACTGGCGGATAGGATCAAGATTTGCCTCAGCAGCAGGAGCCTGAGCTTGCACTAGAGGAACGACCAGATCAGCAAGACCCTTTACCGTCTCTGTTAATTGGTCTATCTGTCGCTGCAAGTCCTCCTGGCCTGTTATAATGTAACGGCGGCCTGGCCGTACAATCACAAATAACACTGCAGATACTGGCCCAGTAGAACTTATATAAGTGGAGGATCAGAAACTATCTGGGTGTACACAAATGTATTGCTGCAGTGTCACACAGAAGGGTAAGTGAGATTCAGGCCGTGGTCCTACACGATAGATCAGTCACAATGCTACAAGGATGAGGCAGGCGGATAGTCGGAGTTCAGGCTGGGTCATACACAATAGATCAATAACAATGCTGTAAGGATCAGACAGGCAGATAGTCAGAGTTCAGGCTGGGTCATACACAATAAATCAATAACAATGCTGTAAGGATTAGACAAGCGGGTAGTCAGGGTTCAGGCTGGGTCATACACAATAGATCAATAACACTACTGTAGTAATATCAGTAAACACACAGTGTGCCTAGCAATGGCGAAGCTCACGCTATAACAGGCGTGGAGCCACGTCCCGGAAGTCCTTATATACCCTAACAACGCATCACTTACGGAACGCCTGCCGCCTGATAGCATAGGGTGGACTCGTACTAATACGCATATGTGCCGTGCAACGATTGGAGCACTCACTTCTGCACAGATCCAACGGAGAAGAAGCCGCGGAACGCAAGCCGGAAGCAACGGGAACGTCGCAGGCGCGCGGATCAGGTAATATCATCACACTCACAATGGTAAATTCACTGCTGGTAGCTGTCGTTAGGAGGGCAGTATAAAGAAAGCATAAAGAAAAAAAGAAGTATGTTTTTTCCAGAGTAAAATAAGCCATAAACTACTTTTCTCCTATGTCGCTGTCAGTTACAGTAGGTAGTAGAAATCTGACAGAAGCGACAGGTTTTGGACTAGTCCATCTCTTCATAGGGAATTCTCAGCAAGGCTTTTATTCTTTATAAAGATATTCCCTAAAAAGGATTTCAACAATGATGCTGGCCAGCTTCCCTGCTCGCTACACAGTTTTTTGGCAGTTGGACAGAGCAACTGCCATTCACTAAGTGCTTTTTAAAATAAATAAATCCCTGAGAATCCCTCCATGAAGAAATGGACTAGTCCAAAGCCAGTCGCTTCTGTCAGATTTCTACTGCCTTCTGTAAGTGACAGCAACATAGGAGAAAAGTAATTTATGGCTCATTTTACTCTGGAAAATCATACTTCTTATTTGTTTATGTTTGCACATATTTTTAATTTTTTGTCATAATGCTCCTTTAAACTCAGAGCAGCCCTTGTACATATCACCTATCTATATATCTAAAAGGCAGTTGTAATATGCACGATGTGGACGCAGTGATGCGGCCCCCCATGGTAAGCGAGCAGGGACAGGACCTGATGGTTTTCTGAAGCGAACAAAAATTGCTACTTTTATCTTGTAGTTCGCTTTAGTAGTCTCATTAGATGTAAACCGCCGCATCCTCGCCGCAAAATGAGGGCTTTAGACCCCTCAAATCCCGGGGCAAACATCCACGACCATCTTGGTCATGTATTGTGCTGCTTTGAGAGGCAGAGCTTTCTGCTGTAGCTCTGCCTCTCCTGACGTCGCGGGGGCAGGGAGAGGCGGCGATCCGTGGCGATTGACATCAGCTGAAAGCTCTACCTCTTTCAGGAAGCGCCAGCTGGATTGCCCCCTGGAATTTGGGGGGGTCTTAAAGAGACACTGAAGCGAGACTAAATCTCGCTTCAGGTCTTATATATAGCAGGGGCACGTGTGCCCCTGCTAAAACGCCGCTATCCCGCGGCTTAACGGGGGTCCCTTCACCCCCAACCCACCCCCCGCAAAAGTTGGTCGTAAAATGGTCGTAGGGAAAACTCTTCCTGGAGGCAGGGCTAACGGCTGCAGCCCTGCCTCCCAGCGCGTCTATCAGACGCGCATCGCCCTCTCAGTGAAGGAAGACTGAGAGGGGCGGGGGAGAGGCGGAGATACGCGTCTGACAGACGCGCATGGGGCAGGGCTGCGGCGGTTAGCCCTGCCCCAACCAGGAAGCGCTCCCCCGCTGCACGGAGGGGGTTTGGGGGGACAGGGACCCCCGTTAAGCCGCGCTATAGCGGCGTTTTAGCAGGGGCACGCATGCCCCTGCTAGCTATGAGGTCTGAAGCGAGATCTATTCTCGCTTCAGACTCTCTTTAAGCCCTCGTTTTGCGGCGGCGATGCAGCGGTTTACATCTAATGAGAGTACTGAAGTGAACTATAAGGTAAAAATAGCAATTTTTGTTCGCGTCAGTCTCTCTTTAAGGGTAAAACAAGGCTGTTGCCCTCAACCACGCCTTACAAGACTCAGCATCCACTAGTAGTCGTCTGCAAACAAATCTGCTAGACACCATATACACATAGTGCGCTGAAAAAAAAGATCCGTCACTGTCTGTGGCAAATACAGCAATTACAACAATTTCACTCAGGCTGGTGTATTCATATTTAGGTCAGCCATGGGCTTTACACCCGAATCACGGGAAGTCGGGAACACCACAAATACAATGCAATACTACATGGGTAGCAATAAAACAACCGAGTATACAATACTCTGCAGTCTCTGTAGGTCAGGAGATGTAAATTCTCTGCTTAGAACACAGAAGACTAACTGAAAACTAACTTATTAAATAAAGATGTAATATTTCAAAAGGGTAACAATTCAGAAAGGATATAAACAAAATAATATTTACAATAACAAAAGTAAAATCGACAATGACACTCAACAAGACATTTGCTTATAAAAAGGGAATAAAACAGAAATAGAACTTTACCCTTGTGTAATGTCTAATTCCTGGTGCAGGGGAACACAATGCTGATTTAGATAAGGGGAACCCTTGCCGTGTAGTATTACCCTAATGCTGGGAATACACGGTTCGTTTGAAATTATCAATCGAGCCGCTGATGGCTCGATTGATAATTTCCGACCTGTCCGATACCCCGCCGGATCGATTCCGCGCTTGATACCGGCGGGGAGAACAAAAGAAGAAACGCACAGAAGATTAGGAAATGCCCACTGGGACGAGCGGGAATCGATCCGCACGCCCGCGGGGACACGCCGGTATCGAGCCAGCAGCTCGATTCCGGCGCATAAACGCACCGTGTATTCCCAGCATTACTTTATGTCAGAGTTGACCATTTATAGACTGAAAAGTAGCTCTATGCTCAATTATTTAATTTCCACCTTGGTATGAATTGGAATCACATCTTCTTCTGATCTACATTGTAACATTGTAGTATTTGCATACTCACTGTATCTATATTCAAGTTGTATTCAAAGATATTTATGGAACTTACACAATGTCATCCCATACCTTGCTTGTTTAACTGTATTGTTAAAACTTTTTGAAGACTCCAATAAAAATTATTGATATTGGAATCACATCTTCTTTGGGTAACAACAGGCCTCACTTTACATATAAACACAGAGTTTCCTGCATTATCAGACAGCTTCCTATTTTAGACAATGGCCTCAATTCACTAAGATCATGCTGGAGATAATAAGGCAAGAGAAAACTTACCACCACACAGTGAGAGAGTTATCTTATCTCTTCATTCCTTAAGTTACCTCCTCTGTAGTTAAGTTACCTCCTCTGTAGTTATTTTCACACGCAGTTAATTAACAGCCTTTCTTTAATAAGCTTAGTGAATTGAGGCCAATGGCCTCAATTCACTAAGCTTATCTCCTGTCTTTAATAACGTTTCTAGCATTATCACCATGGTGATAAGGCATGTAGTATTCAGGAAACATTTTACCTCAGTCAAACCTAAAGTTAACTCTTCTGTCTTTAAAATAACTCTAGAATTCTTAAGTTAAAGACAGGCTGTTATTTAACTGCGTGTGAAAATAACTACAGAGGAGGTAACTTAACTACAGAGGGGGTAACTTAACCACTTAACGACCGCCTAACGCCGATAGGCGTCGGCAGGTCGTAAGTGGTATTACATGGAAACGGCTGCTTGTACAAGTGGCCTTTCCATGTCAGTTCACGGAGGGTGTTTCCGTGAACAGCCTGCGAGCCCTCGATCGCGGCTCGCAGGCGAAATGTAAACACGCGGGAAGAAATCTGCGCAGCAGCGCCGTAAAGGAGATCGGCGATCCCCGGCCTCTGAATGGCCGGGGATCGCCGGCATCTGATAGGCTGAAGCCTATCCTAGGCGGGCGCAGGATGGATCTCCGTCCTGCGCCGTCCATAGCGAGAGGGAGGGAAGGGCAGAGAGGGCGGAAATTGCTGCGGAGGGAGGCTTTGAGGAGCCCCCCCCCCCGCAAACCGCAGATAGCCGGCGGCGATCAGACCCCCTCAGCAGGACATCCCTCTAGTGGGAAAAAAAGGGAGGAAGTCTGATTGCCCTGGTTGCAAAGTGATCTGTGCTGTGGGCTGGAGAGCCCACGCCGGGCAGATCGCTCAGAAACAGCCTTATCAGTCCGCCGACAGACAGACAAGCAGCTGTTGAGATGGAAGCAGCTCTAAGCATGAGCTCCTGAAAACCCACCTAATTTTACCTTGTAATGAGCAACTAAAGGGAAATAATCTGAAAAATGAAGCAACCTATGGAAGAGTAAAGCTTAAAATGCAAACAATCTGAATGAAAAGAAGGAAAAACAATAAAAAGACACCAAAAAGGATTATCAAGCTGGACCACTCAGAGGAAAAGCAGAGAAGATCAAAGGAAAGCAAACAGCAGCAGCAAACCAAATCCTGTCAACCAACAGATCCTAACAGCAGAAACCATCTCTAGAATCGGCCAAGTCTGCAGAACTGAGTCCTTTGAGGTAAGGGCATTCTGCTAAATATTACATTCTCTATAGAAATAAGAACAGTTTACTTAGCCATTTTACAATGGAAAGCTTAAAACCAGCAGAACAAAAGACTAGCCATGTTACAGATGAGCCCAGCACAGCCAGCAGGGGGTCTCTGTCTGACACCCTGGAGATTGTTTACACACCCAAGAGCAAAAGCAAGAAAGCTAAGAAAGCTCAAAAACAGAAAATAATTCAAGATAACCCAGAGACTCTTTATGCAGACTTCTCATCTAAACCCAGAATAAAAACAGATCTGTTATTCCACACAGAGGAAACCGAGGCCTGGCATACTGCTATCTGCCACCAATACAAGAACACTGAATTAGGAAGTATACCAAAAGGAAAACAAATAAGAATTATGGATCAGGAAGACTCAGAGACGGTTTTGCTGACTGTTAGCGTGTACCACAATGGCACAATCATGATACAAGGTGTACAACACTACCTGGATGAGTTTGAAAAGCTGTATCCTCACATGCAAAATCAAGTAATAAGTCAAATAGAAAACCAGCCAGATCCTGATGCCACTAACAGTGGACATAAAAGTACCAAACCATCCTCCAGAGGCAAGGCTGCATCTGGTGTGAAAACATCACATCCCACACAAGACACCCTCAAAGACAGTTTATCTGAATTGGAAAGAGACTTTCACCTTTTCAGAGAGCAGATTGCAAAAAACAAAAGTGACAATGAGATTACAATTAACCAACTAAAAACAGATTTGAAGTCACTCAAAGATGCAAGTGAAAGACTGCAAGCTGAAAACAACCAGCTTAAACAAGAGATTGCAAGCCTTAAACAAATAAACATCCAGCCCAGGGAAATGGCTCCACAAACACACCTCAGAGAAACAAATCAAGAGATCTGCATTTCAAGTTCACAGGACCATGAAACAAAGCAAAGGGAAAAGACATCTCAAAGTTCAAAGAACAACAATAACACCTCTGCAGAGAGACTCCAGCCAAAGAGACCAAGCTATGACATAGTGCTGATAATTGATTCTAATGGGAAATACATCAATACAAGACGTCTTTTTCCTGGGAAACATGTTAAAACAATACCCTGCCCAACAATTGAAAAAGCAGCAGAGGTCATAAACAAGCCAAACTTCACTGCCCCTAAGCATATCATCATACATACAGGGACAAACAACCTGGACAATAGACAAGACCTCATTGCAGACAAACTGTCCTCCTTAATAATGGCCACAGAAAAACAATTCCCTAGCTCCAAAATCATTTTGTCTAAATTGCTACCAAGAAAAGACATCTCTCCCCAGACAATCCAGGATATAAATAAGCAGCTGACTACCAAAATCAGCCCATCAGCAAACCTACAACTGGCAGAACATTTCTCTATATCAGATCAGCATCTTTATGACAATAAACACCTCGATAAGCGAGGAGTGAGCCTGCTGGCAAAAGAGTTTAAAGACCTGGTGCTTAACAGGCCCCTGACGCCCAGACACCAGATAGCTGTAGTACCAGCCAATCCAAGCCAGACTACCCCCAAAAGGCATAACATAAATCGCTCTGTAAACCAAAATGTGAATCCCTTGAGATGGCAACAAAGGAGGAACCCAGCCACCACAAGACCTACAACTGAGATAACACCACAGAGCACTGACATGGCAGAAGAACTAAGGAAACTGCTTCTTGCCACACACAATATGCTGAAGGATGGACTGTGGAAAACTGACTGCCCTATAAACAGCTCATTACAAGGTAAACAAAACCAAATACAACATGAAACCCCTCATAATTAGCAGCTGGAATATTCAAGGCTTGAATGCTTCAGCTTTTGGTACCAAAATAAACGACCCAGACTTTGAAGAAAGACTAAGAAAGGTGGACATACAGATCCTCTTAGAGACATGGACCCAGATAGAGGACGAGTCATCAGTACCCATTGGTTATCAGGAATTCACTGTCGCAGCCCAGAAACACAAACATATCAAGCAGGGCCGCTGCTCAGGAGGGATTACAATCTGGTATAAGGAGGAGCTCCAAGAATACATCAAACCAGTGAAGAGAGGGAAGAGCCACATCTGGTTAAAGTTAAGCAGCCCCATCATCTCTTCTCAGACTGACATTTACCTCTGTGCAGCATATATTGCACCAGCAGAATCACCATACTCTAATCCAGAGAGCTACCAAGTCCTACAAAGGGAAGCTGCTCACTTCCAAACCTTGGGGAAAATACTTATCTATGGTGACCTAAATGCCAGAACAGGAACAGAAAAAGACTACCTCACCTCAGAAGGCAATTTCCATATATTTGGACCTGAGACCCAGTACCCTGAAACCATACAGAAAGATAGAAACAGCTATGACAGCACAGTCAATAAGTATGGGAAACAACTGCTGAACCTCTGCAAAGGTCTAGGACTTCACATCCTTAATGGCCGAACCAAGGGGGACTCTCTAGGGAGATACACACTAAACTCCCATGTAGGCAGTAGTGTGGTGGACTATGCCATCAGTGACATGGACCCTGCAAGCATCCGTGCTTTCATAGTCACCCCACAATCACACCTGTCAGACCACAACCAAATCCTACTATACATCAATTCCTCAAGTAAACCCTCTGTACAACAACATCCAGGAAGCCTGTGTAACCTACCACCCACTTTTAAATGGTCCAGAGAATCAACCATAAAGTACAAGGAGACTCTCAACAGACCAGAAGCAATACAGCTACTTCTGGACTATCAAACATATACCTACAACCCTGATCAACAAGGTGTGCAGCAAGCAGCAAAGTACTTCAACCAGATATTACACACAATTGCAGAAATGGCCAACATAAGAAGGACTGCCCAAAAGAGACCATCAAAGAAAAACTCAAACAAATGGTTCGACAGTGAATGCAAGTCACTAAGAAACAACCTACGAGCCATATCAAACAAAAAACACAGACATCCAAACAACATAGAATTGAGGACAGCACATGACGCCGCACAACGTCAATATAAAGCAACCATTAAAAAGAAAAAACAAAATCACATCCAAAATCGACTCGAACGGCTTGAAGAATCCCTGCAAGACAACTCCTTTTGGGAGACCTGGAAACAAATTGGCAAAAAACCCAAACAAAATAATCAGCATATCCAAAATGGCCAAGTCTGGCTACAATACTTCAAAGACCTATACAGAGACATTCCTATAAAAGAACTCAGCCCAGAACAAGTACAAATATTTAGCAAATTAAAGAACCTGGAGGAGAAGGTGAAAGATTTTCAAAACCCACTTGACACACCTTTCACACTGGAGGAAATAAAAGAGAAGATACAATCCATGAAAGGCAAAAAAGCTAGTGGTACAGATGGAATCCTATCAGAAATGATCAGATCTGGCACCCCAGAAATCCATGCTGCAATATGGAAACTATTCAACCTGGTCCTGTACGCCGGTTACTTCCCTGAAGTCTGGAATGAAGGACTCATAACTCCTATTTACAAGAGTGGAGATCGCTATGACCCAGCCAACTACAGAGGCATCTGTGTGAGCAGCACACTGGGAAAACTGTTCAACAGCATCCTGAATAAGAGAATCCTCACCTTTCTCACACAGCACAATGTTATCAGTAAGAGCCAAGCAGGTTTTATGCCAAACCATCGCACCACCGACCAAATCTACACCTTGCACACCCTTATCAAGCACCATGTACACAGACGAAGAAAGGGAAAAATATTTGCCTGCTTTGTGGACTTTAAAAAGGCTTTTGACTCAGTGTGGCATCCAGGTTTGTTCCTGAGACTCCTAGAGAGCGGAGTAGGAGGGAAAACATATGATGTCATAAAGAGCTCATACACTGGGAACAAGTGCAGTGTGAAAGTAAATGGGAAAAGAACACCTTTTTTCCTCCAGGGTCGGGGGGTAAGACAGGGTTGCAGCCTGAGTCCAACACTTTTCAACATATACATCAACAAATTAGCCTCAGCCCTAGAGGCTTCATCAGCACCAGGACTCACCCTGCATGACACAACAGTGAAATTCTTACTGTATGCAGATGACTTGTTACTGCT
Organism: Hyperolius riggenbachi; assembly: GCF_040937935.1. Lineage (NCBI taxonomy): Eukaryota > Metazoa > Chordata > Amphibia > Anura > Hyperoliidae > Hyperolius > Hyperolius riggenbachi. The sequence continues at coordinate 409,732,681 of NC_090648.1, read as the reverse complement.
ATCACCAACTAAAGAAGGTCTACAAGACAGCCTAGAAATCCTGGAGAAATTTAGCACAACATGGGCCCTCCCCATTAATCTAAAGAAAACCAAAACCATGGTGTTCCAGAGGAAAAACAGGTCAGCCCAGAGCCCATCCTTTATACTCAATGACTGTGAAATCAGCAGAACTGATAAATATACCTACCTTGGTCTGGAAATCAACCAATCAGGAAGCCTTAAGTCAGCCATGGAGGCCCTAAAAGCCAAAGCATGCCGAACGTTCTATGCCATCAGGAAAGAACTGTACCACCTCAAACCACCAGTAAAGGTCTGGCTGAAGGTTTTTGACAGTGTCATCACCCCAATCCTACTGTATGGAAGTGAAGTATGGGGCCCCACCACCTACCCAGACCAATCAAAATGGGAATCCAGCCCAACAGAAATATTCCACCTGGAGTTCTGCAAACACCTCCTCCAGGTCCATCGGAGTACCTCAAACAATGCCTGCCGAGCTGAGCTGGGGAGATTCCCATTACTGCTTGAGATACAGAAGAGAGTGTTGTCCTTCTGGGCCCACCTACAGAGCAGCAGCCCCGACTCACCCCACTACAAAGCCATGCTGCACAATGAAGACCAAGAAAAGCCGTGTGCACTGAAAGTCATGGTCAGCTCTATACTCCCTCCAACCCCCGACCCACAGGTCATAACAAAAGTCCAGATAAAACACACCACAGCTAAGAGCAAAGAAGACTATGTGGAAAAATGGAGGAGTGAAATAAAACAGTCACAAAAGCTAGCCATATACCAGTCTCTACAAAGAGAATATAAAATGGCCCCATACCTGGAAAAGCTGCAAAACTCTCAAGAGAGGAAAATCCTGAGTGTCTATAGATTGAGTGCTCATAACCTCGAAATAGAGTCTGGGAGACACAGACAGACGTACAAACCCAGGGAGGAGAGACTATGCCAACACTGTGAGCAGAAGACCCTTGAGGATGAAAGCCACTTCCTGCTGCACTGCCCCAAATATACTGCAACCAGGGACACTTACTTTAAGAAATTGTTGGAACTATTCCCAGACTTTTTCACACTGGAAGACGAGAGAAAAACATATATCCTACTAGGAGAAGAGGAATCCACAGTGACAATCGCTGCACACTATGTCACAGCATGCCACAGACTGAGAGGAGCATAACGGAACTGAAAACCTAAAAAATGTCCACAGACTGCTTAGCCATTTTCCCCCTACCCCACCCCCTCCCATGTCCCCTATTTGCCCTTGCTTTGGCAATACCTGTAATGAATCTTGGTCATGCCAATAAAGCTATCTTTGATTTGATTTGATTTGATTTGATTTGACTGTACACACGATGTACTGTCTGCTGAAAACCCGCCCAGCGGGAGGTGCCGACGGACCCATCGTCGGCTTCAGTATGACGTGTGTACGAGCCTTTACACAATAACTTGACCGGCTTTCCTCATTTCCAGTAGGCCAATGAATGGGGCTATTGGCTAGGTGATATATTTAAATGTTACCACAGCACTTTTCAAAGGAAATTAAATGCAAATGCATACAGTTTACATATGATGGCATATCATACACACAGCAGACAGAATGTGTGGACAAAAATAGCCTCTATCAGCTAAGATAGCCAAGATGGCTATTCTGCCCTCCAAATGTCACTCATAGTGTCACACTGGTCTATATAACTAAAAGACAATTGTAATTTTGCATGGCAAGGACACATTAGGCTAGTTGACAGTTAAACTGCACAGTTAGCAAGCAGCAACTGCTCATTCAAAAGTGGATCTACAGGAATCCTATAAACTAACCAAAGGTTGTAAGTATGCACAGATCCTGGGTGGTGGCTTAGTGTGGGCGGTGCAGTTAAAGAAAAACTACAGTGAAAATAACGTAATAAAAAAAAGTGCTTCATTTTTACAATAATTATGTATAAATGATTTAGTCAGTGTTTGCCCATTGTAAAATCTTTTAAATCCCTGATTTACATTCTGAAATTTATTACATGGTGACATTTTTACTGTTGGCAGATGATGTAGCTGCTGCATGCTTTTTTGTCAGTTGGAAACAGCTGTAAACAGCTATTTCCCACAATGCAACAAGGTTCAGAGACAGGAAACTGCCAGGACCATGGTCCTCAGAGTTTCTTGTGGGAGGGGTTTCACCACAATATCAGCCATACAGATCCCCCTGATGATGCATTTGTGAAAAGGAATAGATTTCTCATGGGAAAGGGGGTATCAGCTACTGATTGGGATGAAGTTCATTTCACGTCACGGTTTCTCCTTAACCACTTAAGGACCAGGCTCGTTTTGAGTGATCTATGCTGCGTGGGCTCTCCAGCCAGCAGTACAGATCAGGATTGCTGCAGGGCGATCAGACTTCCCCCCTTTTTTCCCAACTAGGGGGATGTCCTGCTGGGGGGGGGGGGGTCTGATCGCCGCCGCTCTGTGTGGCCGAGGGGGGTTCTTAAAGCCCCCCTCCACAGCGCTATTCCCCCCTCCCTCTCCTTCCCTTCCTCTCCTGGTCACAGGACGGTGTACCATCCTGTACCGCCTCTAATAGGCTTTAGCCTATCAGACGGCGGCGATCCCCGGCCAATCAGAAGCCGGGGATCGCTGATCTCCTTTACGGCGCCGCTGCGACAGCAGCGCTGTATGATGCAAACACAGGAGATTTCTTCCCCGCGTGTTTACATTTCCCCTGCGAGCTGCGATCGGAGGCTCGCAGGCTGTTCATGGAGACACCCTCCGTGAACTGACATGGAACATTTCGAGCGGCCGTTTACATAGAAACACCACTTCGACCTGCCGACGCCTATCGGCGTTCGGCGGTCGTTAAGTGGTTAAGGATGGTGGCTTAGTGCAGCAGCTGTGGTGTGCACGCACGCAAGCTCTGGGCAGTGAATGTGCCCGCTCAAGCTTTGGCTGACGGGGGCTCTGTGGCAGTTGTGATGTTGGGCGGCGGGGGCTCTGCAGTGGTTGTGGTGTATGATTCCATTGGGAATTAGTGGTTTACTGATGACTCCAGAAAAACTGCCAGGAAGAGAAACCGCATACTTTTTTTCTTTCTTACTATTCTTTCCACTGTTTAAAGGGAACCTGAAGCGAGTAAAATTATTTAAAATAAACACATGATGTAGCTGCAAATGAATATTACAAACTCACCTCACCATCAGTTCCTCTCAGAACCTCACCATTTTCTTCTTACAATGATTTCTTCCAGTTCTGACAATATTTTGTCAGAACTGAAATATACCAGTTGCTGTCAGTTATATATCAGCAGCTGTCAGTTACAACTGAAAGGTAATGTCCATGTTTCCCTATGGCTCAAGTGGGTGATATTACAGTTTAACAGTGTGCTGACCCGGTAGCTGTTATGGGGTAATGGCCATTTTTAAAATGGAGGATGGAGAATTCCATTGATCATAGTGGACAAATTGGATGAGTGAAAAAGGAAAGAGTTTGAGGAGTAGACTACACAGGAGGTAAGTATGGCCTGTGTATGGTTATTTTGACTTTTTATTTTCAGTTCAGGTTCTCTTTAAGTTTAAGTGTCAAAGTGAGACTCATACCCGAGTCTTCTGTGCCCACTCATTCCTACTTCAGTAAGGTGTTGCCACTATCAACATTTCTGGCCTTGTGATTCTGGTGAATAAATTGTTGGGCATCAGTCTATTGACAGATGGCCCAATGGGTGCAGCTTAATGAGGAAGTAAGAGGCAGGCAAGATGTCCATACACTGAACAGTGCAGATAGTCAGCAAAAAACAGAGTTACATATTTTAACAATTGCCAATGAAGCAGGGTTCATTGTTAAAGGGAACCTGTGCAGTGATAAAAAAATGAAATCAGGACTAACCTGGGGCTTTGACCAGCCCCCCGTAGCCTGCGAGGTCCCTCTGTGTCCCCTCCATGGTTCTGATGGTGGCTCTGGTAGGTGCGCGACTTTGGCAAAAGTCGCGCATGCGCAGTACAGTGACCTGGCCGTCCATCACCTGTGGCGTCATCATGCGCTTTGCCATAAGGGTCCTGCACGTGGTACAATCTTTCTTGTACCGCGCAGGTGCAGGACCCTTGCGGCAATGCACGTGATGATGTCACAGGTGATGGATGGCCGGGTCTCTCTATTGCACATGTGCGACTTTTGCCAAAGTGGCGCACCTACCGGAGCCAACAGTGGGACCACAGAGGGGACCGAGGGACCTCGCAGGCTACAGTGGGCTGGAGGAAGCCCCAAGTAAGTCCCGATTTCATTTTTTAATCACTGCTTAGGGTTCCTTTAAATGTATTACCACAAATGGCAAACCAAAGACCCCTTTGGCTACTTTACTGAGAAATATAATATGATATTTATAGGTCGAATATGATTTGTATGATAAACTGAAATGTCCGATCACTTTTCTTTTATCACAGGTGAAAGCTATTCACATCCACAAAGAGATGTTCACAGTACAAAATGGATTGTTGACACCAACACTTAAGGCAAAGAGACCAGAACTGCGAGACTTCTTTAAACAAGAGATTGAAGAGCTCTATGCTACGGTTTCTGTGTGACACACTGTGGACAATGTGTGTTACCATGCAAATGAGCTACAAAACATGTGAATTCTATTTTCCTTTGGATTTTAGCCTCTACAAAGCAGTTATTGTCACGGTGCTTGAATACAAGAAACAAAAAAAAATGATGAAAGAGGTTAAAATAACAGAAATATTTTACAGTATTAATAGCATGACAGTGTTTATAATGTACAGCAACAGACAGAAGACTAATATGTATAGTACAGTGTGTCAACAAAACTTCAGTAAGAGCACTTTTTCTGGAAAAAAAAATATTTTAGAAAAAAATGGAACAATAATTTCAGGAACATTGCATGGACAGTCAGATCAAAGCCCTAATCTCATTTTCTGGATTACGAGGACTTTTGTGTCCTTTTTATAGAGAACTGCATACTCAGCAAACTGTGTAAACTATTAAGGATTTACAGAGATGATTAATTTTCATTAAAATAACCATAACAATTGAGTGCCTGGAATTATTTGCTGCAATATTATATGGTATGATAAGAAAAAATAAAAAAATGGAATGGAAAAGATTTGAAACAAACAAAAAAATCTTACTTCATTAGATTCCTTCCCCCCAACATTCTTTATAAGGTACAGTAAGGTGCTACGACCCATATGCTATTAACATTTTCTCCTGGGTTTTCTCCTAAGAGATACTGTTTCAACTTCTTTTTAAAATAACTTTTCAGCACTTTGCAATTGAAAAAGTACCAAAAAGTAGGGGAAAGGTTCTGTCAAAATTATTTTGAGTACTTTCTTGCTTGTCAGAAGCTTAAAATGCATATTAAAGCTCAGGAGAAAAAAATTAATTGCATGTGGGTCCGTATTTTGTATCTGTATTGCTGGCCAAACACAGTTCTATATTTATTTATTTATTTTTACAAAGATCAGTGTTATAGAATCACATAGAACTTTTTCAGTATATCAATTTTTTTTTCGAGATTTGTCAGTTGAAAGAAAATTGAGTTTTCTTTTTTGTAAACAATCATTTTATGGATTAATTGTAAAGTTTAATTGTTTCAGATATACCGATTATAGTCACCTTAAAGAGACTCTGTAACAAAATTTTGAACCTTATTTCTTCTATCCTATATGTTCCTATAGCTGTTCTAATGTGCTCTGTCTTACTGCAGCCTTTCCTATTTGCACAGTGGCTGTATAATCTCTGTTATATGATTTAATCTTCTCTCCTCTGTCGGCTCTGTCGGGCTGAGGCAGTCAGGCTGGAATGTGCTGTGCTGCTTGTGATTGGATAGAAGCTATACACACCCTCTCCAGGCCCCCTGCACACTCTGTATGACTCACACACTGAGCTACTCTCAGCGTATTACTTGCTATGTCTTTTGCTTGTAAACACTGCTTAAGAATGGCAATTACAAGCCAGGATCGCAGCAGGGAGAGGCAGAAACAGCACAGAGGGGCCCAGGAGAACATAATGAATAGAATGGTATGCTTTTTATTGTAAGAATGTTATAGTACATATTCTCTTTAAAGAGTCACTGTAACAACGTATTAGGATGTAGCCAATTATTAAGGATAGCCACTTTTGTGTTAATTACCTGGCTTCAGCATTAGAAACACCTTTTATATTGCTGCATATTGGTATGTAACCCACCCTCCCAGTGATGCTTAGCCTAGGCTGATTAAGTGTCAATACAGCCTTGGCCCAGCAATGTAACCCAAGGGATTGGATACAGATTTCCGTCAGGTGATATCAATCTACTGTGTGCCTTTAGTTGCTGGTGGACTGGTTGGTTGGCCATTAGTTGTCAGCTGGCCACTGTTGTTGGATGTTGTACTAAGATGTTGTACTTAGTACAACATCCTTTTCCAGTTATAACAGCTTTTAAACGTGAAGCATAGCTTGACACAAGTGTCTTGCAGCGATCTACGGGTATCTTAGCCCATTCTTCACGGGCAAAAGCCCGGAATTCAGTCACATTCTTAGGCTTGCGTGCTGCAACTGCTTTCTTTAAGTCCCACCAGAGGTTCTCAATCGGATTTAAGTCTGGTGACTGCGATGCCACTCCAAAATGTTCCAGCCTTTAATCTGCAACCATGCTCTAGTGGACTTGGAGGTATGCTTGGGATCATTGTCCTGTTGAAAGATCCAACGTCTCCCAAGCCTCAGGTTTGTGATGGACTGCATCACATTTTCATCCAATATCTCCTGGTACTGAAGAGAATTCATGGTACCTTGCACATGCTGAAGCTTCACTGTACCTGCAGAAGCAAAACAGCCCCAAAGTATGATTGATCCCCTGCCATGCTTCACAGTAGGAAAGGTGTTCTTTTCTTCATAGGCCTTGTTCTTCCTCAGTTCTGATTTTGTTTCATCAGTCCACAGATCACTATCCCAAAACTTTTGTGGTTTGCCCACATGACTTTTGGCATACTGCTATTGACTCTTTTTATTCTTTGGAGACAGCAAGGGGGTGCGCCTGGGAGTTCTGGCATGGAGGCCTTCATTACACAGTGTGCGCCTTATTGTCTGAGCTGAAACTTCAGTACCCGCATCTGACAAATATTTTTTCAGTTCCTCAGCAGTCACACAGGGACTTTTCTCCACTTTGCGCTTCAGGTAGTGCACAGCAGTCAAAGTCAGCATCTTCTTTCTTCCATGACCAGGTAGCGTTTCAACAGTGCCCTTTGCCTTGAATTTGTGAATGATGCTTCCTATGGTGTCTCTTGGTATGTTTAACATCTTTGCAATCTTCTTACAGACATTGCCCTTCCTGTGAAGAGTATTCACCTCTTCTCTTGTCTTCCTAGACCATTCTCTTGACTTCACCATGTTTGTAAACACACCAGTAAATGTCTAGAAGGAGCTGAGTATCACAGTCATTTTAAATCTGCCTAATTGGTGCTTATTATGCTTGATTGCTGCCCGTTAACATCCACAGGTGTTTTCAATACCTGATCAAAAACACTTGAATGAACCTCTGTTCTTAAGAGTGGTAGTCTTTAAGGGGTTGAACAATTGTGTCAATGAAGAAATCACAAAAAAAAACATTTAATACTGTATTACAAAAACAATTGATGTCATTTTAGTTGCATTGGGTTCTAAATCTGCCTAATTGGTGCTTATTATGCTTGATTGCTGCTCATTAACATCTACAGGTGTTTTCAATACCTGATCGAAAACACTTGAATGAACCTCTGTTCTTAAGAGTGGTAGTCTTTAACCTGCTGAGCGGTCTGGACGAGCTCAGCTCGTCCAGTACCACCGGAGCCTGCCGCTCAGGCCCTGCTGGGCCGATTTGGCTCAAATAAAAAGCAGCACACGCAGCCGGCACTTTGCCAGCCGCGTGTGCTGCCTGATCGCCGCTGCAGTGCGGCGATACGCCGCATGCAGCGGCGAAAGAGGGTCCCCCCAGCCGCCTGAGCCCAGCGTAGCCGGAACAAAAAGTTCCGGCCAGCGCTAAGGGCTGGATCGGAGGCGGCTGACGTCAGGACGTCGGCTGACGTCCATGACGTTACTCCGCTCGTCGCCATGGCGACTAGGTAAGCGAAACACGGAAGGCCGCTCATTGCGGCCTTCCGTGTTACTTCTGGCCGCCGGAGGCGATCAGAAGAGCGCCCTCTAGTGGGCTTTCATGCAGCCAACTTTCAGTTGGCTGCATGAAATAGTTTTTTTTTTATTAAAAAAAAACCCTCCCGCAGCCTCCCTGGCGATCTTAATAGAACGCCAGGCAGGTTAAGGGGTTGAATAATTGTGTTAATGAAGAAATCACAAAAAAAACATTTAATACTGTATTACAAAAACAATTGATGTCATTTTAGTTGCATTGGGTTCTTTAAAATGTCCTTGTTACATTTAATTCTGAACACAATCACAAATGTACACTAAATTCCCTAAAACCCTTTACAGCATTGGGGGTTGAATAATTTTAAACACAACTGTAAATATGGCAGCCTCCATATTATTCTCACCTCGGGTTCCCTTTAAGCAATATGTATGCGTCAAGGGGTATTCAAGATGATGTTAAGTACAACAGAGGATATTTAGCAAACAAAGTCATTAGGGACATGCTGTAATAATGTAGAGAAAACTGTGCTCGGTGAGAGAAATCCATTAGCCCATTTCCACTGTTACAAGCCCGTGTCCTGTGTCAAGCCCAATGGTTGAACAATATTCAAACTTACCTTCAACTCAAGAGATGCAGCGAAAGGTGGGTTTACATGAGTCAGCCAGTAAATGCCTTGCTTGAACTAAATTTCCACTTTTCTGGAAAGAAAAAAATGAATCTTCTATGTAACTGGTTAAACAGGTAATGAGATATTATTTTCCAGTTTACAGTACTTCTTCTTGCATCTTGACAATGTGAACATACAATTCTGCTAAGTGTCCAAATCACTGCTGGCCAATGTGCCTGTTCACACTAGTATGGTGCACTCAGGCCCTTTGCACACTGGCATGGGTAACCTGCGTTGTGTTATAATTTCTTACAGCACATCGCACCACATTAACTCTGCAAGGCTCCATAGATTTACATTGCACTCACAGTACAATGTAAGTCTATGGAGCCTTGCAGAGTTAATGTGGTGCGATGCGTTGAAAGCATCCGATATTGATGCAAATTCTATAGCAGCATTACTGCTTGACCTCCACAGCGACACAAGTAATTCAAGTCAATGGTGACAGAGGTTTTTTAACCACTTGAGGACTGCAGTGCTAAACCCCCCTAACGACCAGGCCATTTTTTACAATACAGGGCTGTGCAGCTTGGTCAGGGTGCTGCACAGCCTTGCAATTTGGCACACAATTCATTTTTTCCTTCTTTTAGTGTCCTTAAAGGGGCACTACAGCAAAAAACTGTAAAATTTAAAATATGTGCAAACATATACCAAAAAGAAGTACATTTTTTCCAGAGTAAAATGAGCCATAAATTACTTTTTTCCTATGTTGCTGTCACTTACAGTAGGTAGTAGAAATCTGACAGAAGTGACAGGTTTTGGACTAGTCCATCTCTTTATAGGGGATTCTCAGGGATATATTTATTTTCAAAAGCACTTAGTGAATGGCAGTTGCTCTGTTCAACTGCTAAAAAACTGTGTAGGGAGCAGGGAAGCTGGCTAGCATCATTGTTTAAAGAGAACCTGTACTGAGTAAAATTATTTAAAATAAACACATGAGATAACTTCAAATGAACATTACATAGTTACCTTGCCATCAGTTCCTCTCAGAAGCTCACCATTTTCTTCTTACAGTGATCCCTTTCAGTTCTGACAATATTTTGTCAGAACTGAAATATATCAGTTGCTGTCCCTTTATAGTTGTTTCCCTATGGCTCAAGTGGGCGATGTTACAGTTTAACAGTGTGCTGACCAGGAAGCTGTTATGAGGTAATGGCCATTTTCAAAATGGAGGACGGAGAATTCCATTGATCACAGTGGACAAACAGGACGCAGGAGAGGAAAAATAGATTGAGGAGTAGACTACACAGGAGGTAAGCATGACTTGTGTATGTTTATTTTGACTTTTAATGTTTAGTTCAGGTTTTCTTTAAATCCTTTTTCAGGAATATCTTAATAAAGAATAAAAGCCTTGCTGAGAATCCCCTATGAAGAGATGGACTAATCCAAAACCTGTCAATTCTGTCAGATTTCTACTGCCTACTGTAAGTGACAGCATTATAGGAGAAAAGTTATTTATGGCTCATTTTACTCTGGAAAAAATGTACTTCTTATTTGTATATGTTTGCACATATTTAAAATTTTACAGTTTTTCGCTGTAGTGCCCCTTTAATAGGACACTATGCTGGAGGTAACTGATCGCTGCTGCAATCTTTTTTTTTTTGGGTTGAGGAAAGGGAGGATTTTTCCTCCCTCCGTTCTCCCTCTCCCTCCCTCCCTCCCCCTTGTGCCATCCTAATCGCCATTGGATGGCGATCGGCACTGCTCCCCGCCTCTCATAGTCATCAGCCTATGAGAGGCCACACAGATCGAGCCTCTCTAAGGGACAGCCAAGAGTCCCTTGTACAGCGTTGCATGAAATAGCAGCGCTGTACAATTGTAAACAAAGGGGAATTCTTTCCCCTGTTGGCTCTAAATAGTCTGCTAGCCGCGATCGCGGCTAGCAGGTTAATCACGAACCGGTAGGGAATGATTGCGCATGCGTACATGCATTCCCTGCCAAACTGCAGCTCCAGGAATTGACGCCAATTGGCGTTAGGCGGTCCTGGGGCTGCTGCCGTGGTACGCCCATCGGTCGCACTAGCGTTATAGCGTGCGTAACGTTTTTCGCGTGCAAACGGCTGGTTTCACACAAAAACAGCCGCGATTTTGCATGCAAATTCGTGTTTGTGCGCAAAAAACGTTACGCGCGCAAAGTGCTAGTGCGACCGTGATAAGAGTTATCACGGCTTTGTGAATCAAGCCCAATGTAACAACTGAGGAATGTAAACAAAAGATACTGTTATTTCCACTTCCATCAGATCCTAAACTGAAGGGGCTTTCCATGGCAGGACAAAGTACTGAGTTTAACTGTTTGAATGCTATTCTGCTATTTTTGTTCTATTAGGTTTAAAGCTGTAAGGAATCTTTTAGAGCAAAGAAGAAATGCTGAGTTTCAGAACATTTTAAGCTTCCAAAACCCTACTTGTTAATACTAACCTCACCCTACCATCTCCAGTTTTTCTCTTAACGCTTAACCCTAACCAATACCCTTTGTTTAACTACTTAAAGAGATTCTGTAACAAAATGTTCAGCCTTAGTTCTTCTATCCTATAAGTTCCTTTGCCTGTTCTAATGTGCTCTGGCTTACTGCAGCCTTTCCTAATTGCACAGTGGCTGTGTTATCTCTGTTATATGATCTAATCTGTTTCCTTCTGTCAGGCTAAGGCTTGAATGTGTGGAATGTGCAGGGCTGCTTGTGATTGGATAGAAGCGATACACACCCTCTGCAGGCCCCCTGCAGGCCCTGTATGACTCACACACTCTGCTTATGTGAGCCTATCACAAGCTACTTAGTTTGTTTGTAAACACTGCCTAAAACTGTTAATTACAAGCCAGGATTGCAGCAGAGAGTGGCAGAAACAGCAGAGAGGCGCCCAGGAGAACATAATGAATAGAATGGTATGCTTTTTGCTGTAGAAATTTTAGAGTACAGATTCTCTTTAACCACTTCCCAACTGAGGGGTTTTACCCCTGACCACCAGAGCAATTTTCACCTTTCAGCGCTCCTTCCATTCATTCGTCTATAATTTTATCATTACTTATCACAATGAAATGAACTATATCTTGTTTTTTTCGCCACCAAGTAGGCTTTCTTTAGGTGGGACATTATGCCAAGAATAATTTTATTCTAAATGTGTTTTAATGGGAAAATAGGAAAAAATGTGGGAAAAAATGTATTATTTTTCAGTTTCCGGCCTTTATAGTTTTTAAATAATGCATGCTACTGTAATTAAAAACCCATTAAATGTATATGCCTATTTTTCCCAGTTATAAAACCGTTTAAATTATGTCCCTATCACAATGTTTGCCGCCAATATTTTAATTGGAAATAAAGGTGTATTTTTTTCAGTTTTGCGTCCATCCCTAATTACAAGCCCATAGTTTATAAAGTAACAGTGTTATACCCTCTTGACATAAATATTTAAAAAGTTCAGTCCCTAAGGTAACTATTTATGTATTTTTTTTAAATTGTAAATTTTTTATTTTTTTTTAATTAAAAAAAAAAAATAATTGGAGAGTGTGGGAGGTAAGGAGTTAATTTTTTGTGTAAAACTAGTTTATTTGTGTGTAAAAAATGGTTAGGGTGTAGTTTTACTATTTGGCCACAAGATGGCAACAGTAACTTTTTATTTCATGCGACCTGCAAGCGTCCTTCCGGAAGCTTGCAGGAAGTAGAAAGAGGCTGGGACTTTGTTATTGCTCACAATGATCGCGCTGCTCCGCCGAGCGGCAGCGGATCATTGCGGGGCTTAGATCAACGAACGGGAATGGTTTTTCCTGTTCGTTGATCTGTGGGCGAGCGGGCGGCGGCGTGTTTACTAGCGGCGGGCGGCGTGTTTACGAGCGGGAGCGCGGGCAGCGGCGGGAGTGCGCAAAGTACGGATTTCTCCGTCCCTGGGGGTTAAAGGATGGAAAAAGGGACGGAGAAATCCGTATGGGCGGGGGTAAAGTGGTTAAGGACCTTACTGATTGAAATCTACACTCTGTTTTGATGGCTACCTGGCTGCCAGGGCATAGAAATGAATCCACCGATGCAGCTCATTCTCGCCGCTTTCGTCCCTCCTGACGATCTCGCTGCTGTCTCCCTGCTGCAGCTCACACGCTCTTCCGTCTGAGCTCTGCAGAGCCCTGTAAGCAGGTCTGGAGCCTATTTCATTGGCTCCTGACGCAGTCTATCAACGTAAGCCGCTCCCATTGGCTTACATTGATAGGCAGGGTCAGGAGCCAATAAAAGTGGCTCCTGACTGGCTCACAGAAACTCTGCCGTCATAGGGATGGTAGAGTGGGTGGCCCAGGTTCGTGAAGCACGGCGGTGATGGCGATTGCGGTGGGTATGTCGCTATTCCGCCATTTCTGGTACCAGCGGTCTCTGGTCCTTAACCACCTTACCAGTATGCCCGACATACCGCTGGCTGTCCCCAGGAGTCCCCAAGTATAATTTTAACTGATCCCATAGCTGTAACAGCTTGAGCTAGCACTAGGATAGCTAGTAGAGGTGGCCAGCATCCTCCCGATTACTGATGATCTCCCCGGTCACCCGCTAATATATTACCCAGCCTGTATCCAGCGATCGCGCAGCCTCCCTGCACATCTCCGGTCCTCTCTATGGGGAGGATTGGGTCTGTGCATAAAGTCATGACGTCGGTGACGTCATCTGCGATCCTCCCCATAGAGAAGAGAGGAGCTGTCCGGGGTGGCTGCGCGATCGCTGGATCCAGGCTGGATAATGTATTAGCGGGCGATAGGGGGGTTCATCAGTAATTGGGGGGATGCCGGCCACCTCTACTAGCTAGCCTAGTGCTAGCTGAAGCTGTTACAGCCATGGGATCAGTTAAAATTATACTTGGGGATTCTAGGCTGCAAAACCTCCTGAGCGGCGTAACGCTCAGGAAGTTAAAGGGGCAGAGACCGCTGGTACTTAAGTGGTTAACTTTATTTGGCTTTACCGCCGATGAGTAAAACATCACATCACATATCTGTCAGTGTAATTAGTGCAAGCATTTTTGTTACACCATAGCTGAGCACTGGCATTCAATTTTCTGCTCAGCTGCTAGTATTTTCAGTACTGACGCCATACAGCTAATAGTTCCAGTACAGTTAGGCTGGGTTCACACTGAACGGATGCACAATGGCACTTTCACAGTGGATGTGCTCAGGATACACTGTGTTTCGTGCTATGTCGTTCACATTACCTTCCACTGTGCTTCAGGTCCTCTTGCGTCACCATCCACCTGCTGCCATCCATTCGGTTCCGCTGTGGCTCAGGATCACTGCAGAGTAGAAATGCTGGTATTCAGATCAGAGCTCTGGCAGAGCCATATGGGGCCCCTTACTAGACTGCAAAAGACAAATGGGAATATTCCTTTCCACCAGGGAGAATTCGCATTGGTCTACCACTCAGTGAACCAATGAGAATCCTCCCTGGGGGAAGAGATTTCCCACTGTTCTGTTGCAAACCAATGGGGGCACCTTCAGCTTCTGCCAGGGCTCCAATCTGTATACCGGTGTTTCTCCTCTGCAGTGGACCCAAGAAGCAGTGATGGTGGAACTGAATGTGACAGTGGCAGGTGAGTTAAATTTGCAAAATGTATGCGGTGAATATGCTAGTGAAGGATTTGGCTTCTGTTGATTCCGTTGGCCTCCACTTTATCAGGGATCCGTATCCAAAATTATCACCTCTTGCATAAACTTGTGTTCTGCTCGTCTAAACAAAACAAACGGATCTGTTTCAAACCGACAGATGTGATGCTTCGCATAGGATCCATTCGCATGTCAGCCGATCCATTCTGTTCCGATAAGCGGAAGGTGTTTAGTGACAGTGTGAAACCCAGCCTAAGGCTACTTTTATACACTTATACACAAGCTTAACATCAGTTGTATGCAAACTATTTGAGGGGTTACTAAGAGATACTATACATGACTTCATAGTAGAAAATAATCTTATTTCTCAGCATCAACATGGGTTTACTAAAGACAGGTCCTGTTTGACTAACATGCTCAGCTTTTATGAGGTAGTGAATGCTAATATGGATATTGGGAATGCTGTAGATGTGATATACTTGGACTTTGCAAAGGCCTTCGACACTGTTCCCCACAGAAGTCTGGTGCAAAAGTTGAGGATGCAAGGACTGGGGAAGAGTTTGTGTGCATGGATAGGGAACTGGCTAATGGACAGAAAACAAAGAGTTGTGGTCAATGGATCGTACTCAAAATGGGAGACTGTTAGCAGTGGGGTCCCACAGGGGTCTGTACTGGGTCCAGTGCTCTTCAATTTATTTATTAATGACCTAGTAGATGCAGTAGTGAGCAATGTTGCTATTTTTGCAGATGATACAAAATTGTGCAGAATCATCAACTCTCAGGAAGATAGTGTCATATTGCAACAGGATCTGGATAGGATGGCTATATGGGCACATACATGGCAAATGAAATTCAATGTTGACAAATGTAAAGTCATGCATTTTGGTCGTACCAATGGTCTAGCACCATACAAAATAAATGGGATACAGTTAGGAACATCAAACTTGGAGAAGGACTTAGGAGTACTCATCGACAACAAGTTAAATAATCGTACTCAATGCCAAGCCGCTGCAGCTAATGCGAACAAAATTTTGGGATGCATTAAAAGGGAAATAAAAACTCGAGATGCTAGCATAATATTGCCCCTGTTTAACTCTCTAGTAAGGCCACATCTGGAATATGGAATTCAGTTCTGGGCACCACATTACAAAAAAGATATTGCAGTTTTAGAGCAGGTGCAGAGACGAGCTACAAAATTGATACGTGGGATGGAAGGTCTCGCTTACCAAGAAAGGTTAGATAAACTGGGTTTATTTAGTCTAGAGAAAAGACGCCTTAGAGGAGATCTAATTAACATGTATAAATACATTAGAGGGCAATATAATAGCTTGGCGGATGAGCTTTTTGTCCCTAGGCCTTCTCAAAGGACTAGAGGACATGAGCTGCGCATGGAGGAAAAACGTTTTAGCCATTTATTTAGGAAAGGGTTCTTTACAGTAAGAGTGATTAAGATGTGGAATGCATTGCCACAGGAAGTCGTTATGGCACACTCTATACCTGCATTTAAAGGGGGCTTAGATGCTTTCCTTGCGTTGAAAGACATCCATGGCTACAATTACTAGGTTATGCCTAATGATGTTGATCCAGGGATTTTATCTGATTGCCATCTGGAGTCAGGAAGGAATTTTTCCCTTTTGGGGCTAATTGAACCATGCCTTGTGGGGGTTTTTTCGCCTTCCTCTGGATCAACAGGGGTATGTGGGGGACGGGCTGGAGTTGTACTTTGTACTGGTTGAACTCGATGGACGTATGTCTTTTTTCAACCAAAATAACTATGTAACACTGATACTTTGTGTTGGACAAATGCAATGCAATTATAATGTAAAGGAACGTACACATTGGTGCTCTAAGGGCTTGTTCACACCTAGGGTGTTTTTGCTATTTTTTCAGCGCTGGCGATTTTCAAAATCGCCCTAAAAGCGGTTGTGCAATGGTTCCTTATGGGACTGTTCATATCTACGCGTTTTGTCTGCTTTCCCCTGACCAAAGCGCTGCCCGCACAAATTTTGGGGCAATTTTGCTATAAGGGAAGGTTGCTATAATTGTGCGGCAATTGCGTTAGCGCTTTCATGAATAAAGTGAAAAAAAACAGAATTGCTCTGCAAAAACGCTTAGAAAAGCACTTTATACAAAATCGAAGCACACAGGTAAGCGCCGGGAGGGGAAAAAAATCACTCGCCTCAGTGATTTCGATTTTAGATGTGAACAAAGCCATGTGCAGGAGGCCGACACGCACGACATCAGACAGTGCATAGAGTGCACTGTCTGATGTTCACACTGCATGCGTTCCGGACCTGTGCGGTCTGGGAACGCATGCTGCACGCAGATTTTGTAAAAACGCGCGGCTGTCCCATTCACTTTTCAGTGATGGGATCAGCCACGCAACGCACACAAACGCGGATGGCGTGCGTTCGTACGCGTTGCGGTCCGCACGCGTTCCGCACGCATGGCTATCCGCATTTGTGATCTGAACGGGCCCTTAAGCTTTTCCCCTAAGTAGCTTTGCCGTTCTGGGGTGCAACGCAATGCTCCAGTGTTGTACAAAATGTACTTGTAAAAAATGGAACATCAGTACCAAACTGATTCTAAATGACCTTTGCTATAGCTATGAGGCTGAGTGAGAGACAGTGAGGAATAGAGTTGAGCACAGGCACAGTTCCGTACACTGAGAAATGGAAACAGTTGAGGATCAAAGGTGCGAGTTGCTGATCAGTTATCCGGTAAACATGTAATTTACCCAGATTATATTTATTAGTTCAAAATGTTCTGAATAAGATTGTCAGTGGCCATTTCCTGTTTATTGATCAACAAATAATTTAAAAAATATGTTAATTTTGGTTAAACTTATACTAGAATTTGCACATAGGCTGCTTTCACACTACTGTATATGTAAACATTGCACATCCTGAAATAAAGGATTACAATGCAATGGTGCATTGCAACCCGTACTATGCAGCAAACAGTCCACTGCAGTAAACCAGTAAAGTACTGCAGGCAGTGTGAAAGGACCCATTGAAATGAAATTGCCTCCCTTTTCTATTATACTTGATAATTTATAGACCATTGAGCTGTGAAGCAGCAGACATTGGGCTTGATTCACTAAACCGTGATAACTCATATCACGGGCTCGCTAGCGTTTTCGCGTGCAATTTTGCGCTTTGCATGTGTTTACGTGCGCAATCATGAATTTGCACCTATGAAAACGTGCGCAAAACACAAAATTGCGCGCGAAAAATCTAGCGCGGTCGTGATTTGAGTTATCACGGTTTAGTGAATCAAGTCCATAGTGTGAAAGGAGCCTAAAGGAAGTAGTATTTTGCAGTAAAGAATGGATTCATTTTATGGCACTTCCTGAATCTAATTAAGCAGGTACAAAGTCCTAGTTCCTGATTAACTGAAATAGTATATTCATTGTATTTTTGATCACTACTCATGATCTGATAATTGGACTGAAATGTATGTATAGGTTCAATAGGAAACAAAATTTGCAGAATCTGAACAAGACGTTTTTGGATGGTAACCACATTTGGGAGTTAGTAATTGTATTATTATTTAGTCTAGTTCTTATAACTAATCAACATAGGTCAACATATTTTGCTGGGAATGAACACAAGCAAGGGCCTGTTTCCACTAGGGGAATGTCACAGCAGTTTCCCGCACGCAAATTCGCAAATTTGCGTGTGGGGAAATATCACATTATGCATGCGAATCCTCCATGCTTTGCATAGCATGGCTAGCGGGTTTCAGATGCATGTAGACATCAGAGCAAGTGCCAGCGTGGGTCTCAGAGGGTGCAATTTAAATGCAGCTGAGAACCGTGACAAGTTGTCTCTGAGCACAGCTGCGGCCACACTCAGATATAACTTCATGGGGGGAGTAGCCCCCTGTGTACAGCACCGGTGCTAAACAAGCGTCTGGCCGTTGCAGAGCAGCTGCCAGGCAGTGAATTCACCGCCTGTCACCTGCACGTCTGAAAGAGTCCTTATCGCGATTCAATTATTTTGTAATCATTGTTTCTTATTGGTGCGTTAGAAGTGCAGCAAAGCAGATTCTATCGGAGTAAGGCACAGCATACCATACGCTTTCTGGATGACATGCACTTTTACAATTGCAGTGAGGCATACTTTTTAGCTGCTTCATTAAATCAGTGATCACGGTTAGCTAATCTAGTGGCATATCTGGGTAAAATAGCGCCTATGGCAAACACTAAAATTGCGCCCCCCCCAGTCGCCTGGGCAGTAGAGCAGACACAATTGGGCTCGGCTATTTCGGTCTGAGCACATTGGAAAGCTGCTACTACGCCTGCACTGGAGCCGGGGAAGAAAAATATTGCAGGTGCTACTGCATCTGCGCCACAGCCCACTGAAGCAGAGGGTGGAGGAAGCCTTAATAGGATCCAGAGGCTTTCCCCTTCTGAGGTAAGTATACCCCAGAGATATTTTTTTTAAGTTATAGTGGCTCTTTAAGATTCCCGACGACTCCATGCAAAGTACAGCAAACGCTTGACTTTGTAATGTCCCCCGTGTAATATCGCCCACAGGAAGATGGATTGGGGAACATGTGTCCTCAGGAGTCTTTCCCGGATGCATCTTCCTATGTTGTGCTTTAGGGCGCGTTTCCACTTGAGCGGAAACTGCAGCGAATCCGCAGTTTCCCCGCAGGCGAATAGTGCGGGGAAACTCTGCCATAGGGTGCAATGGTAAAGTCGGCCGAATTGCTACCGCTAGCGATTCGACCTGCTTTTCCATCCGAATCGGCGCGGGAGGCTGCGGATCCCATAGCCGTGCATGGCACGGCTGATGGGATTCGTCTGCTTTCCCCGCAGACCCAGAAGAGTCGGCACGCGCTTTGGAGACGCGCACCGCTCAAGTGGAATCGCGCCCTGAGACTTGGACTGAAGAGCTGTGGGTGAAGAAAGTGACTTGACCTAAGAATGTTTAATACCCTCCCCCTACCCCTGCATCTACTTCCTTATCCACTCATTGCTGCTCTTATCAAGATGACCTCCTGCAGCAGGTCTTAAGCCGCATCTACACGAGTAGATGCGGCCACGATGCTCCTTATCAATCGAGCTGCTGATGCGGCTCGATTGATAAGATCCGACAGGACGGATCTCCGCACCGCCGATTCCCTGCTCGCTCCCCGCGAGGGGACAATGGCAGGGAATCGAGCGGATGATAAGCTGTGCCGGCGGGGACGAGCGGGGAATCGAATGCGGCGCACGCGCGGCAAGCAGGGATGCGGCGGGCACGCGGAAGAGGCGATACGGCGGCTAATCGAGCCGCCGGATCAAAGCCTCATCTACCCGTGTAGATGAGGCTTTATTATAAAAGCAAAGGACCTGTGAATCATCTGACCTGCTGCTGTGTACAGTGAGCCTGTGAAGAGCAATGTATGGGCAGTGTAGGCTGTAAAACTCAATGTTTATATAGCAGCTCTCCCCAGGCTCACAGTACACAGAAGATGCTGGTGAGAAAATTCACATGTCCTTTGCTTTTATAAGCACTGCTGCAGGAGATCCCCCTGATAAGAACACAGAGCAGAGTGATGAGCTCTGTCCCTTCCTGCCGCCCTCAACACAGAGTTCTCACTTACTTTCTGCTACTTGTGTGTTACCACGTGGCTGCTGCCTGCTACGCTCCTCTGTACACAGCTCCATGCGGCCAATCAGGAGGGGATGCCGGGGCCCGGGGCAACGACAGAAGCTGGCAGCAGGGAGGTGGACGGGGCACAGACACAGTCCTCTCCCTCTTACTGTACTGTACGTATGGCTGCTGCTGGGCTGGCTGGGAGGGAGGAGAAGTGATTTGTTGGCTGATGCGCCCCCTGGGAGGTGATCACAAGGGGCGCCTATAGCAGGAGCCCTAGTGGCACGGCTTCAGATACGCGTCTGCCCATTGGCTCACATTGATGACAGGGTCAGGAGCCAATGACTGGCTCACAGAGCTCTGCCGTCATAGCGACAGCAGAGAGGGAAGCCTGTAACGGCAGGTATGTGCTAGCCTGCAATTCATCGGTAACTGTCGTTTTTTGGTACCAGCAGTCTCTGGTCCTTAAAGAGGAACTCCAGTGAACCTTTTTACTGTTGGCAAGTGATGTAGCTGCTGCAT
This sequence comes from Hyperolius riggenbachi, assembly GCF_040937935.1. Lineage (NCBI taxonomy): Eukaryota > Metazoa > Chordata > Amphibia > Anura > Hyperoliidae > Hyperolius > Hyperolius riggenbachi. The sequence continues at coordinate 409,712,244 of NC_090648.1, read as the reverse complement.
GTTTTTTTGGCAGTTGGAAACAGCTGTAAACAGCTATTTCGCACAATGCAGCAATGTTCACAGACAGGAAACTGCGAAGAGTACGTACTTTTCTTGTTTCTTGTGGGAGGGGTTTCACCACAATATCAGTCATACAGCGCCCCCTGATGCTCTGTTTGTGAAAAGGAATAGATTTATCATGTAAAAGGGGGTATCAGCTACTGATTGGGATAAAGTTCAATTCTTGGTCGGATTTTCTCTTTAAAAGACCAGAAACTGTTGGTACGCAAGTGGTTAACACTGCTGCAATTCTGGTTATCAGGATGCACAGCGCAACATAATGTACATAGTGCGACAGTACTCGCCATCCTACATGCCATCTCCGATCTACTAACAATATTCTCCTGTCTTCCTCTCTGGTCACCTCTTCTCACTTCCGCTTATAAGACTTAATCCTCCCCCCTCCTGTGGAACACTCTCTCTCAACACATCCACCACTCAACTCTTCAGGCAAGCATATTCTCCTACCAAGGACACTTCAGCCACTGACCACCATTTCTACCATCTCATACACAGGTTTCCTTTACCTAATGTCCTATCCCTTAACCACTTCCCCTTTCCCGGGACGAGTAACTACGTTCCTGCAAAATGCCATAACTGTAGCTACTACGTCCCTCCATGCCCCCCCCCCCCCGCGCCGCCGATCGTTAGCTGCTAGATCAATGAATGAGAACACAGTTCCCATTCATTGATCTAACTCCCCGTGTGAATGGAAGCAGCTGTCCATGATATGGCGCCGCCACTCACAAAGAATGTCCATGCATCACTTTTTCTCTTTGCATAGTAATACTTGGACAAACTTTGGACAAATAATAAAATTACATCTACTTTTTTTTCAATAAAGGACCTATGTCTACCTTATTTTTACATTTTAAATTAACCTCTGACCTCCCACACTCCCCCAATAGTTACCCCAAAAAATTTTGGGAAAAAAAAGAAAAAATGTACAAATAAAAAAAAAATACATAAATAGTTACCCTAGGGACTGAGCTTTTTTAATATGTATGTCAAGGAGGTATATTACTATTACTTTATAAATTATGGACTTGTACTTAGGGATGGGCGCAAAGCTGAAAAAATGCACCTTTATTTCCAAATAAAATATTAGCGCCAAACATTGTACTAGGGAAACATTTCAAACGTTGCAATAACAGGGACAAATAGACAAATTAAATGTGCGGGTTTTAATTACGTTAGCATGTATTATTTTACTATTATAAAGGCCAAAAACTGAGAAATAATGATTTTTTTCCATTTTTTTTCTTATTTTTCCTGTTAAAACACTTTTAGAATAAAATCTTCTTAGCAAAAAGTACCCCCCAAAGAAAGCTTAATTGGTGGCAAAAAAAAAAAAAGATATAGATTGTTTCATTGTGATAATTAGTAATAAAGTTATAAGCGAATAAATGGAAGCAGCGCTGAGGCTTTGTTCACATCTAAAATCGCAATCGCTGAGGCCAGCGTTTTGCGACTTTGTGAGTGATTTTTTCCCCCTCCCAGTGCTTACCTGCGCGCTATGATTTTGTGTAAGGCAACTTTTCTAGGTGCTTTTGCAGAGCAATTTGTTTTTTCCCTTCCTGACGCAAGTCAGAAACTGAACTCTTTGACCCCGAAAAGAATAAATACAATGTATTTATTCTTAAAAGTGCGATTTTGTGAGTGGTTTGCATTTTTCCTATACTTTCCATTGTAGCAAATTCGCCCTGAAAACGGTACAGGCAGCGCTTTGCTGAGCGGATTGGATATGAACCATTCAGATGTGAACACTCTCATAGGGAATCATTGCACAAGCGTTTTTCGGCGCTTAAAAAAAACGCAAAATGCCCTTGGTGTGAACAAGGTGAAAGTTGCTCTTTTTTTAAGGGGAAAACCCCTTGGAGGTGAAGTGGTCAAACCTTTAGACTGTAAGTCTGTGTCACAATGCTGTGTAATGTGTGTGCATAACTCCCGACACCCCTGTGTAACAATTTGTAGTTGATTTGTTCACTGCATCAGTGATAATCCACACTTGCCTTGTATTAGCTGTTGTATTGTTTATTTTGTACTATACCCTATTTTTGTACTATACCCTATATGCTGTTGCACAGTGCCACGGAGGATGCTGGTGCTATGTAAATCAATAATAATAGGTCTGACCAGTTAATGCAGGTACAGTATCGATAGTGTGCTCCTCTGTCCACATTGCTGTGCAGCCTGGATGATAATGTAGCACTGCAGCTATGCACAAGCAAGTCACCGATGACAGGCAATTCCCTCAGTAATCAGGCAGCACCTTACACAGGAAGCATAGGTCTCACCGGCTGGTGCTTTTTAGGTAATCCACGAAGGCCCAAAGTAGTTTGCAGATAGTGAGCAGGCTACAAGTGGCTGCCAGCCCACCCACAGTTCATGAAGGGGGGGGGTCCCAAATCAGTTACTTTGCTTAGGGCCCAATTTGGCCTTAATGCGGCTCTGCCTTTAGGCCCCTTTTACACGTATTGCATTGCAGTACTCCCCCCGCCCCAGCTTGTCGCCGTGAGCTATGAGACATGACATGCCGTTTGCGGTGTGACACGCTGCATTACCCTGCAACTCCTGGAAGTACACCACAAATCGCATGCTAATTTTTTCCTTCAAGTGAACCCGAGGTTAAAATAAACTGTTGCCTGCCTCGCCGCCCCCAGGTCATACCTGCTCCCCCGGCCAGCAGCAATTACATCACCTGTCTAGCTGGCGTGAGTCCCCGGGATCCGTGCAGTCTCACTTTATTCGGCGTCCTCCATGTCCTCTTCACTTCCTGGGCTCGATTCACAAAGCGGTGATAACTCAGTTATCACGCCTAAAAGACTTTAGGCGTGATAACCTTTGCACCAGCAAAGTTATCACCGCTTTGTGCTCTAACTCGCGCGAAGTCATAGGGCTTAATGGGAGCTTCGCGCGAAGCGGGGGCCGCTGGAAAATTCGCGCGAGTTTCTTCTTATCATGCCTAAACTGAGTTTAGGCGTGATAAAGGGGTTTTCACAGGCGTGCAAAGTGTTTGCACCGCTTTGTGAATCAAGCCCCCTGTCTCGTCTTGTGGCAAGTGGAAGTTTAAACAGTAGAGGGCGCTCTACTGTTGGAACTTTGGCTTGTCACAGAATGCGATAGGAAATGCAGAGGACATGGAGAAGAAGGCCAGCCAGAAAAAGCGATGGTAGGGACCCAGGGACTTGTGGCGGCCGGACAGATGATGTTCTTGCTGAGTCGGTCGTTGCCAAATGGAACTCTGCTAGTGATGTGCTTTCGACCCACCAGCGATTGAGCAAGATTTTCCATCGGGGCTGATCAACTGAATCGACCAATGTCGGATGTCTGTCAGCATTTCCGTTATTGATTTCACAGAGGATTCGATCACAGTGATCGAATCTGCTGTATATCGGCGGGAATTCTAGCCAGTGTATCGGTACCTTTACTCTTTTAGGCAAGAAAATAAAGCAAGTAAAACAGCCTGGCTATTAATATGCTACTCTACATACTAGTTAATCTCATGTCACATGTCGCCTCGGGTACACTTTTAGGCACGCCACCACTGTAATGTGAGGTGCGACTTTTCGTCTTTAGTGCGATTGTTCCAAATCACACTACTACTGCAGTGCAGTACTTTTCCCATGATGTACTACCCCTCCAACTCTCTTAAAGCAACATTCTTCTTTCATTAAAGTATATGCTAATACTGTAATGTTGAGCTTTATATAAATCTATGGGTTTTCCTTCTGTCATGTGCAAGACTTCAGGTCCACTTTAACACAATTAAAAAACAAACAAACAAACAAAACATTTAGATGGAGTTCTTCTTTAGCAAACCACCCTTATTTCTAAGCTGCCAAACATGGAAATATTTTGACAAAAACTCTGCCAGAGTGTTTTTTCAAAAGATATGCCGTTCTAAAATTTGCTTTAATGGTGTTTTATATTTGTTTGGTTTTTAGCTCTTAAATAATTATTTCTCCGTCATAACTATGGCATCCTTCTTCCACATTCCATTTGTAAACTGTATTTAACGTTGTGCAAAAGCTGCATTCATCATTCTCGGTCTCTAGAATCTGCATTTCACGTTGTTGCACCTTGTATCTATGTTATGATAACACCACGCACTCTGTAGGCTGGTCTATACTTATAGTAGTTTGTGTACTATCAGCCAGAAGTAAGTTACAACCACACACACCCAGTACAGGGAAACACCTCTCCCGACACAACAACAATACTATCAACAAAACTGAGCTGTAGTCACGTGATCTTGTCATATGATTCACTGGCGTGCACTCTAGCACATACACAACAGAAACCAACACTTTAGCATACAAGACAGCCTCAGCATCCCTTTAGATGTGCATGCTCCTAACTTTAGATCAGGCACTTGAAGCCAGTGCAAACATCCAGATTTCTGTATTGAAAGCTTCAATCATTTGTATCATTTCAATCACTTCACTTCATTTCAATCACTATCACTTCAATCATTTGTAACATTATTATGAATTTATACAATGCTGATGTTTTCCACAGAGAGTAATCTAGTCGTGTCAGTAAGGTTCCTTTGACAGTGCATCAGTTGCAGTACTGTAAAACATTCACAATGCAATTATATTGCACTGGTACTATAACATTGGCATGTTAGCAGTGCATCTAATTCCGCAAGAATAACGCGCAGCATGCTGTGCATTGCTGAATAACGCACACACTAACAATTGCGATACATCTATGTAAATACATCTATACATCTATGGACCGCACATTCCACTGTTGAATGTGTCAAATTGCACTACTACCATGCGATGCAACTTTTCACCACCGCTGTGTTGCTGACTTGCGTTTCAGGATACACAACTCAACCTGTACCCTAACTACTCGGTCTATAACAACAACAAACAACATTTGTAAAGCGCTTTTCTCCCATAGGACTCAAAGCGCATAAACATGGCTTAGACCTATAGCATATAATTATGGTAAGGATTAGATAGCCAGCACTTCTAATATTTTAGTGGGTAACCGGTTTACTTATTAGAAAGATTTTGGGATGTGGGAAGAAACCAGAGTACCTGGAGGAAATACAAACACACACTGGTACGACATACAAACTCCATGTAGAGACTGTCTAGCCGAGATTTGAATTAAAAGCAAGCATACTATCTACTAAACCACTATGCCATTTAACTAGGATTGAATTTGGAAGTTCTTCCTAAGCTGGAAAACAAAAGAGGGCAAAAATAAAGCCTCATTCACATCAATTAGCACAGATGGCTGTGCGATTGGAATGCAATGTGTACGATTGCACACCATCTGCGCTGCTGATTCCATTCACTACAGTGAATGGGTCAGCCCTGCGATTCCCAAAAGATGCATGCAGCAGTGCAATAGCGCGTCGCACTGCTACAGTACGTAGCGCATATGATGGGAATGGTAGAAGTGCTGTCTATGCACTTCTACCGTTATTGCATGTCTCACACTAAACGATCTGCCAAAATGCGCATGGCAGTGCGTATAGTGGGAACAAGGCTTTTAGAATACCAGAGCTCAAATCTTTTTGAGGAACGGGGGGAGCAGGCATATACTGTTACCTGTGTTGATGACTACCGCTCCCCCCGTTCTCCTCTCAGCCCCCTGTAGCGCACCTAAACGCCCCCTGGGATCCTCTTCCGGTCGGCCGGGTCGGGATTTACTGCACAGGCGCCGGCTGGGCTGCGCACGTCCTACAGTGCACGCCTGTGGCCAGGAGCGCACTGCATATTATGTCATGCACATGACGCAGTGATGTTATATGCATGTGCAGTGCATTCCTGGCCACGGACGCGCGCTGTAGTATGTGCACAGCCCAGCTGAGCAAAAAGTACCCCCCCAAAGAAAGCCTCATTGGTGGCGAAAAGAAACAAGATCTAGATTGTTTTGTTGTGAAAAGTAGTAATAAAGTTATAGGTGAATGAATTGAAGGATTGCTATTGCTCTGGTGTTTATGGGGAAAAACCTTGGAGGTGAAATGGTTAAACAAATCTGGATGTAGCTTTTAAACAAAAAACAAACAAACAAATAAAAAATCAGTTATTAGGTTAACGGCTGCAAACTTTTGTCAAATATTTATGTTGATTCAATTGTTTGGTAAGAAACACTTCAGAATTAACATGGGAAGTGGGAACGCTCTACTAATTTCATGCTGGAAAACTCAAGCAGGTCGGGGTGGTTTCTGAAAAGCTCCCATACACATCAAAAGGGTCATGGTGATTTGTAGTGTCGTCCCCGCCCCAGCTTCTGACAGACATAAGATGCTGGAACCTAGTGTAGGAGAAGATATGAGCACTTTTTGGGTCTCTTTCTCGCTGTCACATAATTTGGCGTAGGATACTCGTGGCCATGGAAGTGCGACATGGGTGCGTGCACAGCCTTAGCATAGGATAACAGAGCAGCCCACAAGGACAGTGAGGGAGCCAGCAGTGTGCATGGGGGCTCCTTCGCTATAAGTACAAGTACTGCATTTCTTAATGTCTCGTGTACAGTTTAAGGGAATCCTAAAGTAAAAAAAATAGATGCTAACTAGAGGGAAGACTCTGGATAACCCAGAGGCTTTAAGGATCATGCTTAAAGAGACTCCGTAACAAAAATTGCATCCTGTTTTTTATCATCCTACAAGTTCCAAAAGCTATTCTAATGTGTCCTGGCTTACTGCAGCACGTTCTACTATCACCATCTCTGTAATAAATCAACTTATCTCTCTCTTGTCAGACTTGTCAGCCTGTGTCTGGAAGGCTGCCAAGTTCTTCAGTGTTGTGGTTCTGTGATGCATCTCCCCCCTCCAGGCCCCTATCTGCACACTGCCTGTGTATTATTTAGATTAGGGCAGCTTCTCCCTTCTCTCTTATCTTTTACAAGCTGGATAAATCCTCCTCTGAGCTGGCTGGGCTTTTACATACTGAGGAATTACATACAGGCAGAGCTGTCTGCACTCTGCAGGAAGAAACAGCCTGACACTTCAGTGGAAGATAGCTGCAGGGGGAAAGAAACACACAAATGATCTCTTGAGATTCAAAAGGAAGGGTGTATACAGCCTGCTTGTGTATAAATGTATTTTCTATGTGTGGACATACTGTACATCAACCTACTTCCTGTTTTCGTGGCCATTTTGTTTGTTTATAAACAAACTTTTTAAAACCGTTTTTAACCACTTGAAATTGTGACCGAGGGGAATAGGAGATGTCCCCTAACGCACTGGTATGTTTACTTTTGTGCGATTTTAACAATACAGATTCTCTTTAAGCCTACTGTTCCCATGTAGGTGCGTAATGCTAAGCACACATGATGCAATTTTCTGGCAAATGTACTGTCAGATCGACTATTTCAATCATGTCCGAACGATTTTCCATTCAATTCTATGGAAAATCGGACACGTTGGAAGTAGTCGATCTAACAGTAAATCTGTCCGAAAATTGCATCCTGTGTACCTAGCATTAGTCGGATACAGTATGCCTCTTGTGGCTGTGCTCCCTTCTGTGTATGAGCATGGCCATACTTGGCATGTGCAAGTTGACTGTGCCTGTCCAGTAGCACAAAGCTGCTTATGCTCAGCTTTTTCCTCTGTTCAGGAGTGCCTTCATGCTAAGGTCCCAATGAGGCTTCCCCGTCCCCTGCAGCTGCAGGCAATTCATTCCTCCCTGAATCCTCCTTCGACAAGAGAGGATTTATTTGCCTTTTCGGGATCCAGCGCAGGAGCAGTAGCAGCTCTTCGTTCGGGCTAGGCGGAAATAGCTGAGTCCGATCATATCCGCTCTACTGCGCAGGCGCAAAAGGACTTGCAGCTGTGCAGTAGAGCGGATTTATTGGGTTCGTAAATATTTACCTCGCCGCACTTCGAGGAACTCGGGACGGAGGAGGACAAGGGAAGACTCGTTAGGATCCAAAGGCTTCCCCCTCCCGAGGTAAATATTCCCCAGAGGGATTTTATTTTTTTAATTACAGATCCTCTTTAATGTCTTTGCACCCTTAAAGGAATACTGTAGGGGGGTCTGGGGAAAATGAGTTGAACTTACCTGGGGTTTCTAATGGTCCTCCGCAGACATCCTGTTCCTCGCTTAGCCACTCACCAATGCTCCTGCCCCGTTTCCGGTTCACTTCTGGAATTTCAGACTTTAAAGTCTGAAAACCACTGCGCCTGCGCGGCCGTGTCCCCACTCCCGGTGATGTCACCTGGAGCGTACTGCGCAGGCACAGACCATACTGGACTTGTGCTATATACTCCTGGTGACGTCAGTGGGAGCGTGGACATGGCAACGGGGGCACAGTGGTTTTCAGACTTTAAAGCCTGAAATTCCAGAAGTGAACCGGAGACGGGCTGGAGCATCCGTGAGTGGCTGTGCGGGAACAGGTTGTCTGCGGGGACCATTAGAAGCCACGGGTAAGTTCAACTTATTTCCCCCCGACCCCCCTACAGTATTCCTTTAAGGTGCCTGTATTTAATACATTATATTTACAAACAAAAACTACAGCCCCATTTTCATGGTGGCTCTAGCCTAAAGGACGCCACACACACGCCCCACATGCTATATGCCGGTAGTCATGTGGGGTGCCAATGGGGAAATACAGAAAGGACACTTGAGGGACAGTGTGACAGGAAAAGTATAAATGCACAGGCACAGGTGGTCACATAATACATTTAGAGGAACGATGGACGAGGGTTTCTGTCATGTCCGTCGGTCGGGATTATCGCATGCCATTACTGCTGCGCACCTGATCGAACACACCGGCCTGTGATTTCCAAGTATCTTAGAATGATATATTTTACCAATTTCTGCCCAAAATCAGTAAAATCGATGATTGGACATGCTTGTGGTGGCACCGATTTTCATAATTATCAGGTTGGTCGATCGGCTGCTTAGTCGACAGATGTATGGCCACCTTAATTCCCCAAGGCTCATCCCCCCCCCCCCCCACACACACACACACTTCTGTACTCCCCTTCACCACCATCTCTACTATCGAACTGGTTGGTCGATCGGCTGCCAAGTCAGCAGATGTATGGCCACCCTACAGGCCATATACATACTCAGCACTGATAGGTAAAAAAGCCATTATGATAACCTGAGTGTAACATCCAGGCAGTTCTCCTCCAGTTCTCTGTGTCCATTCTACCACTGAAGTTTTTCTAGCGGCTTCCTCAGACCTCAGCTCATCCGCCCTCAGAGTCAGGTTAAATGTGGTCTCCAGACTCCAGGCAGTGCCGCCTCCTCAAGTGCAGTCACTGTCTGGCAGCCAGCAAGGATCCTGCTCTCTTCGAATCCAGCCTCGCTCAAGTCTCTCACAGCTTACAGCCAGGTCACAGCATGTTACCTGTCACTGACAGTCTGCAGCCTGACCTGGCAGCACCTATCAGAAAGCTCCAATAGAGGGGCGGAGTAGTCAGGCTAGCGTGGCCTGTACCATGGCGGCAGACTGAGCCAGCCGGGTGCATGCATGTATGATGCATCCAGGGCCCCCATCAGAAATTTCTGGTCAAACCGTCATGGCCCCTACCCCTAATTTTAGGGGTGGGGAGCTCTGCACATGCCTGGAGAGCAAAGGAGGTAGGCCCCAGGCGGATTGCTTCAGCCGAGCAACAGCCAAGAGCTTTATTCTCCTCACTCATCTCACCCACTGTCACAACTGTTCTGCTCTTTTGGCCCTCATACCGGGTCGGGTACCAATCCTTGTCAGGTGACAATCCTCATACATGTGTACAAGGCTTTAAAGTTAGTGTAGGGCTATCTGTTATGGGAAAAAAAGTGTTTTAAAAATACTAAGAAATCAGGGTTAGGCATTTAAAGTGTTCTTGAGAGGAGTACAATAAAAGATTTTATACTTACCCGGGGCTTCCTCCAGCCCCATGAGCACCTATGCGTCCCTTGCTGTCCTCCTGGGTGCCTGTTTGCCTGGTATCAATCCTGGTAATCTTGCCGAGTCCTGCCAGTTGGCTCTTTTGTGCATGTGTGGCCTCTCCGTGCATGTGTGAAGAGCCCAACTGGTGTGGCTGAGCCAGTTACCGGGACCGACGCCAGGCAAACTCGGGAGGATGGCAAGGGACACATTGGTGCTCTTGGGGCTGCAGGAAGCCCTGGGTAAGAATAACATTTTTAATTTGCCAATCTCAGGTTTCCTTTAAGTGGGAAGGAGTTATAGTTAGATCAAAGTATCTACCATGGAGGAGGTTAGGGGAAATTAGCACGTGGACAATTGAGGGTTAGGATAGGGATTAGGATTATGGGAATAGGGATAAAATTAAGGGAAAGTATTAACGTGGCCATACACGCATAGATTTTTGCCACATGTGGCAAACAGATCAATACCTTTCTGATCTTAATCTGATCAGAGAAAGATCAATGCTCCCAATATACTGCACACAGATTTTTAATAGATTTCACCAATCTATTAAACTCAACTGCAGCTTTGCACTGTTCGATACAATGCTATGTTACACGCTGCCGATCTACTGCCACTACACCTCTGTATCCAGTTGTCTGCAATGTACTGTTTGATAGTAATTTACAATCAACGTGGTTGGTTGATAATCAGCAGATTCTATCATGGTGAAATAATCTGTCGGTAAAAATTGATGCATGTATGGCCAGCTTTAGGTTAGGGTTACTAATAACAAGAGTGAGGTGATTACATTTTAAAGAGTAAGATGGGTGAGGGTCAACAAAGTAGAGAGTGAGATACAGAAGAGCGTGTTGTCCTTCTGGGCCCACCTACAGAGCAGCAGCCCTGACTCACCCCACTACAAAGCCATGCTGCACAATGAAGACCAAGAAAAGCCATGTGCACTGAAAGTAGAGGTCAGCTTTATACTCCCTCCAACCCCCGACCCACAGGTCATAATAAAAATCCAGATAAAACACACCACAGCCAAGAGCAAAGAGGACTATGTGGAAAAATGGAGGAGTGAAATAAAACAGTCACAAAAGCTAACCATATACCAGTCTCTACAAAGAGAATATAAAATGGCCCCATACCTGGAAAAGCTCCAAAACTCTCAAGAGAGGAAAATCCTGAGTGTCTACAGATTGAGTGCTCACAACCTCGAAATAGAGTCTGGGAGACACAGACAGACGTACAAACCCAGGGAGGAGAGACTATGCCAACACTGTGAGCAGAAGACCCTTGAGGATGAAAGCCACTTCCTGCTGCACTGCCCCAAATATACTGCAACCAGGGACACTTACTTTAAGAAATTGTTGGAACTATTCCCAGACTTTATCACATGATGAGAGAAAAACATATATCCTACTGGGAGAAGAGGAATCCACAGTGACAATCGCTGCACACTATGTCACAGCATGCCTCAGACTAAGAGGAGCATAAAGGAACTGTAAACCTAAAAATGTCCACAGACTGCTTAGCCATTGTCCCCCTACCTCACCCTCAGTGGCCTAGCTAAGGAGCTGTGGGCCCCGATGCAAGTTTTACAATGGGGCCCCCCAAGCACTCTATACATAACAATTTATACGGCGCACCAAAATCTGCCAATGGCAACTACAGTGTCAGAGGTGCAAGAAGGGGATGGGGAACAGTTTAATGATTACCACTATTCAAAGTATCTACAGAAGTCATTATTATGCGCATAGGACCAATAGAGAGCTAATTCTGTAGTTAAGGGAGGGCCCTTCAGGGCCCCTCTGGCCCAAGGGCCCCGATGCGGTCGCTACCTCTGCACCCCCTATTGCTACGCCCCTGCTCACCCTCCTTCCATGTCCCCCTACCCAACCCCGATTCCATGCCCCCCTTTTCCGCTTGCTTTGGCGATACCTGTAATGAATCTTGGTCATGCCAATAAAGCTATCTTTGATTTGATTTGAGTGACAGAGGAGAGAAAACATTACACTATACAGAAAGATGGAAGAAAAGCTGAAAGAGGGGGAAAAATATATTTGCCTCACCAGGATTGCACTTTTATTTAGCGTTTCCTGTGTGACAAGAAGACACAGAAACCCAGCACCAGGGGAAGGGGGAAACAAACGTGAATGAGGGAGAGGAGTGGAGAGAAACTGAAAATAGCCTGAGATGGTTATGTAACATATGATAACCATAGCAAAAATACATATTTAGTGCAAATGAGCTCTGCACAGATCCCTCACCTATGACAGTGAGACATGGCATGGGCTCAGCAGTACCTCCTAGTGGCCAAAAGCAATAAGTGAAGAATTTTCACGTCCGAAAGGATACCGGGGACTCATTTTGTATGTTATTTATCCAACCAATCAGAGTGTCGATGACACGTCCCAGTCCAGGAAGTGGCTGGCAGTGCTGTATTAACAGACTGGTCACCGCCCGCCCTGGGTCCCTCCCATGTGACAGTGGCGGGTGTGTGTGAGCAGTCATATGACTAGTTCGGACTGATGGAGATAAACGTGTCCTGGCAGGACAGTGCCAGGCGGGCGACTATGCTCTGACCGGTTTGTATCACCACTTACAAGGGGTTTCCTGCGACATGCCGCCCACACTATTCCAGAAGCTGTTCAACAAGAGGAATGGGCAGCTGTCCCCAAGCAGAGAGCACAGAGAGGACTACGCTTTCAGGTATACACAGTCTTCTATCATATCATGGTGATGCTGAGTGGCAGCATGCTGTCAGCAGGCACATAACCTGCAGCATTCTTATGCTGGCTACAGGAGCATTGGGTAGGAGCTGACTGGCCAGAGGGATGGGGAGATTTCCCTCCAGGCTTCCTCTCATTTAATTATTTAGGGTAGGTACAGTGCCAGGTGCATTCAGGTTTTGTAGAAGTCAATGTGAACCACTAGGCTGGCTGAGGGAAAGTAAAGGGGGTGCGAGATGGTAAATGTACACAACATGATGCAGAACAGAGGCTTGCCTGGAAGGACCGTAGAAATAATCTGTCTGCTCTCTCACCATTGTTGTAATGACTGCATGTGCACAGCAAGATGAAGTATACTACACAGCTTGAAAAGTTTTTGACAGTCCCTAGGGTCCAGGGGGGCAGCTCACAGGCTTGTGTTAGTGATTGGTAGGGACAGGAGTCTTCTGCTGGGTACACACTATGAGATTTCATGGTCGATTTACTGTTAGATCGATTATTTCCAACATGTCCCATTTGCTTTCCGATCGATTTCCGAGCATTTTCCGATCGATTTGTGTTCGCTTTTAATAGGAAATAGATCGGAGAATGCTCGGAAATTGATCGGAAAGCAAATGGGACATGTTGGAAATAATCGATCTGACAGTAAATCGACCATAAAATCTCATAGTGTGTACCCAGCATTATTACAGGCAAATGGCCTCTGTGTGATGTGGGACTGCAATATAGATCAGTTCTTCACTCCATCACTCCATCTCAGGCTTGTCTCAGTTTCTCTCTACGCCTCTTCTCTCCCTCATTCACCTTTGTTTCGCCCCTTCCCCTAGTGCTGGATGTCCGTGTCTTCTTGTCATACAGGAACGCGAAATAAAAGTGCAAATCTGGTGAGGCAAAAATCTTCTTCCCTCTTTGAGCTGTTTTGCCCTCTCTCTGTATAGTGTAATGGTTAAAAGTAAACCTGAGGTGATGAGAGTGATATGGAGGCTGCCATATTTTTATCCTTTCAACGGGCTTCCGAGGCCAAAACGAAAAAAAAAGTTAAATACCTGCATCGCATATGAAGGCATGGAGGACGCCGTCCGCGCCCTCCGTGCCGTTCCGCCGGGTCCCCGCCGCTCAATAGCCCCCTGCGGCTGCACAGCTCTAGGGCCAAGCCTCTAATCCACGCTATAGGCTGTTTCCTCTAGCGTGGATCAGGGGGTTGGCCCTAGAGCTGCGGAGCCGCACTCGGGGCTATGCAGACTGCGCAGCCGTGGCCAGCTCATGCGGCCATGTTTGTGGAGGCAGGAGAGCCCGACCTAGGCCGTGGGGTCGGGAGCCGGCCCGGGGGGCTATTGAGCGGCGGGGACTGCGTCCTCCGTGCCTTCATATGCGATGCAGTTATTTAACGTTTTTTTTTTCGTTTTGGCCTCGGAAGTCCTTTTAACAATGTCAGTTGCCTGGCAGCCCTGCGGGTCTATTTGGCGACAGTAGTATCTAAATAACACCAGAAACAAGCATGCAACTAATCTTGGCATTTCTAACAATATTGTCAGAAACACCTGATCTGCTACATGTTTGTTCAGGGTCTATGGCTTAAAGTATTAGAGGCAGAGGATCAGCAGGACAGCTCAGCAACTGGTATTGCTTAAAGGAGTCATCAGGGAACATTTAATAAAATAAGTGCTACTTACCGGGGGCTTCCTCCAGCCCCAAGCTCCCAGCATGTCCCTCACCGCAGCTCTCCAAGCAACCGTTCACCGCTGCGGCGAGGGACATGCTGGGAGCTTGGGGCTGGAGGAAGCCCCCGGTAAGTAGCACTTATTTTATTAAATGTTCCGTGATGACTCCTTTAAAAAAGACTCTGAAACCAGTTTAAAAACCGCTTTTTACCTTACATTTATCTGAGGCATGTTTGCCCCTGTTAAAACGCCGGTATCCCAGGGCAAAATGAGGGGTCTTTACCCCCCAAATCCCCTGGGACACACTCGGGGAGCGCTTCGTGTAGAGGCAGAGCTTTCAGCAGTAGCTCTGCCTCTACACGCGTCTATCAGCGCGTATCTCCGCCTCTCCCCCGTCCCTCCGTCTTCCTTCATTGAAGGGCGGGGTAGAGGCAGAGATCCGCCGGCTGATAGACGCGCATGGAGGCAGAGCTGCAGCCGAAAGCTCTGCCTCCATGAGCAGAAAAATCCATGACCAAGAAAGTTGTGCATTTTGCATGGGGGAATTTGGGGGTAAAGACCCCTCGTTCTGCCGTGGGATAGCGACGTTTTAACAGGGGCAAACATGCCTCAGATAAATAAAAGGGGAAAAGCCATTTTTAAACTGGCTTCAGTGTTTCTTTAAGGCTGCTTACACACCAAGACGTTACAGGCGCACGTTAGTGCGCCTGTAACGCTCCCCCAACGCACAGCAATGTAACACAAGTGGGCTGTTCACACAGCCCACGTTGCGTTACATGTAATGCTGCACGTTCGGTGCAAAGTGCAGCATGCTACGGCGTTGGAGCGGCTATAGCCGCGTTAGACTGTTTGCACATGCGCAGTGGGGGGCGGAGAGGAGGCGGGGAGAGCCAGCTACAGTAGCCGCGCACATGGCTACTTAATATTCACTGCACTGGCGGCAGCTGATTGGCCGGCGGGACCACGTGATGCGGAGTGTCTCGCTCCGCATCACGTGGTCCCGCTGGCCAATCAGCGCCACTCTGGGAGACATTATAGGAATCGAGCCGCCGAACGCGGCTCACTCTACCGTCGGCTTTTGCAGCACCATACGTTGTGTTAGGTGCACGTTATGCGACCTTAACGTGGCACCTAACACAACGTCTTGGTGTGCAAGAAGCCTAAAAGGAAATACATATGGTAGCCTCCATATAACTCTCACACTCTGGTTCACTTTAAGGGCTCTGACACAGGAGACCTGGGTTCAAATCTTTCCTCTTCCTGTTCAGTAAGCCAGCACCTGTTCCATAAAGAAGTCCTTGTGCTAGACCACCAGGAGCAATATAAATGTTTTTGTCTTGTCTCTTCACTGTCTCTCCCCTTTTTCTCTCTTCTGTCACTCTCTACTCCCCCCATCTTACCCTCACAATGTAATTGCCACAATCTTTTTATTAAAAACCCTAACCTAACCCACCTTCTTGGACAGCCTCTGGTATAGTACCATTAAAAGGTTTTTACAGGTGTGAGAAATGTAAGGAATGTAAAGCATGCAAAAATATGCCAATAAAAATGTCCTCCTTTTCAGGTGGGGACCCCTATTCCCCCTACATTTCAGATCAAGCGTCTTTTTACTTGCGATAGCACCTTTGTAGTTTATTTACTGGAATACCCTTGCGGGTTAAAATATGTTGGTAGAACTACCAGACCTTTTAAAGAAAGACTAGGGGAACATATATATCTGATAGGTAAAGGTTTTGGGGGACATTCCGTCTCCAAACACTTTGCAGCTCAACACGATAGAAATCCTGCACTTTTGAAATACTGCGTCATTGACGGTATTCGGATTAATTGGAGAGGTCAAAACCTAGAGAGGGAGGTCTCCATACTTGAAACGGAATGGATTTTTAAACTTCGCGCATCTTGCCCTGCAGGCAGCTCTGGTGTGTGCTCCATCACACCAGTCAGAGTCCTGTGCATGCGCAGTTCTCTAAAGACTTAACCGCGCATGCTCAGGACTCTTATGGCGACCAGCGTAATGATGCGCAGAGTGTGCACCTGTGGCGCGCATGTTACCAGAGCCTCCAGTGGGACCACAGAAGGGAGGAACAGGATGCTAGTGGACCTCCTGGGCTACGGGGGCTGGAGGAAGCCCCAGGTAAGCCCCGATTTTCATTTTAGGCCACTGCTTAGGGTCCCTTTAATTCTTTTCCCTTAATTGTATCCCTATTCCCATAATCCTAATCACTATCATAACATACATTGTCCAAGTGCTAATTATCCTTAACCTACTCCATGTTAAAGAGACTCCGTAACAAAAATTGCATCCTGTTTTTTTATCATCCTACAAGTTCCAAAAGCTATTCTAATGTGTTCTGGCTTACTGCAGCACTTTATACTATCACTGTCTCTGTAATAAATCAATGTATCTTTCCCCTGTCAGACTTGTCGGCCTGTGTCTGGAAGGCTGCCAAGTTCTTCAGTGTTGTGGTTCTGCTATGAACTCCCCCTTCCAGGCCCCTCTCTGCACACTGCCTGTGTGTTATTTAGATTAGAGCAGCTTCTCTCTTATCTTTTACAAGCTGGATAAATCCTCCTCTGAGCTGGCTGGGCTTTCACATACTGAGGAATTACAAACAATGGCAAAGCTGTTTGCAGGAAGAAACGAGCAGCCTGAAATTTCCGTGCATGAGAACTGCAGGGGGAAGAAACACACAAATGATCTCTTGAGATTCAAAAGGAAGGGTGTATACAGCCTGCTTTTGTATGGATGTATTTTTCTATGTGTGGACATACTGTACATCAACCTACTTCCTGTTTTGGTGGCCATTTTGTTTGTTTACAAACAAACTTTTTAAAACTGTTTTTAACCACTTTTAATGTGGCGAGGAGCGGCGAAATTGTGACAGAGGGTAATAGGAGATGTCCCCTAACGCACTGGTATGTTTACTTTTGAGCGATTTTAACAATACAGATTCTCTTTAAATACTTTGTCCTAACTATAACTCCTTCCTACTTAATGCGGACTCAAACCAAACATTTTTTAATTCAAAATATTTAGTTGCACCATTCTGACACATACAAAGATAAATAAACACTCCCTCAAGCCTATGAGCATCTCAGTGCAAGCTTTTCACCCTTCTTTTTTAGAACTAGGATCATACAGGTGGCAGCCATTAGCAATTCCTCCTTTGCCAGACACCTGCTACTCACCATTTTGCCGGTTTCTGTCCCGGCAATATGAAAGGAAGGGAGGGGTTCCTCCATTAAATGTGAAATATTTTATATTTGTCATCATGCAGCTGGAAAAAGGCTGCTATTTATTATTATAATTTAGAAAATAGATTTTATTTCTGAAATCTTGTATTTTTAGTTTGGGTCCACTTTAAATGCCTCTAACCCTGATTTCTCAGTATTCTTAAGTGCAGTAGTGGAATTTGGGATGGAGCCACACTTTCTTCAGGGCTGGATGTCCTGTCCATCCTCTGCAGCAGCCAAGTCTACTTGCCCAGTTCTCCTGCAGGAAATCAAGCCAAGTAGAGAGTGGCCAGTTGAATCAGAGGATGGATGAGACTTGAAGGTTGAAGGTCTTATCTCAAAACTCACTACATCACGTAGCTCTGAATCTACTGGGGGACAGCTAGACCAACAGGAAAGGGAAAGCTATGTGGATAAAAAAAGCCCCCCCCCCCCCAGCAGATCGAGATGGGGGGGGGGGGGGGGCTGGTTGCATCATACATGCATGCCACCTGCACTGTAGCTTTCTGATAGATGCTGTTAGTTCAGGCTGCAGACATGCTGTGACCTGGATGGCTGTAATGCTGGGGATACACGGTACGTTTCTGTACCATGTATCGACCAGCTGATCCGGCCAGCTGATAATATTCAGCTGGCCCGATCATGCCGCTCGACCCCGCGCCCGCTCGATTTCCACCGGTGGACAATGGCCGGGAATCGAGCGGCTGATAAGGACCGCCGCCGTGGATGAGCGGGAATCGATTCGCGCGGACGAGCAGGGACGCGGCTGGAGTCGATCCGGCGGCTAATCGGCCGCCAGATCGGCCCGTCTATGCCCAGCATAAGATGCTAGAGATTTGAGTCAGGATGGATTGGAGGAGAGCGGGATATTTAGTAGCTGCCAGACAGTGCCTGCACTCGAGGAGGAGATGTTGCCTGGAGTCTGGAAACCACATTTAACCTGACTCTGAGGACAGATGAGCTGAGGTCTGAGGGGGCCGAGAGAAGAACTTTACTGGTAGAACGGTTACGGAGAACTGAGGGAGGGAGACCTGCCTGGGTGTTACACTCAGGTTATCCTAATGGCTTTTCACCTATCAGTACTGAAAATGTATGTGGCCTGTAGGGTGTCATGCTATAGTGAAGTGGGTCGTGGGCAGACAGTGATGCACTGCCACTGACTGCCAAGGAAAAGCAGGTAGACAAGGCGTGGGGGGGGGGGGGGGTGACAACAATGATGGGAGGAGGGGTACCGAAATCTGGAATTAGCAGAACAGAGATCATGGTGCCAGGTGGGAAGTTAGTAAAGATATGTTGCCCCAGAGGGAGATGGTGTTCTGGTAAGGGGGGGGGGGGGGGGGGGTCTAGCAGAGATGGAAGAGGAACATATTTGAGGGATTAGTAGAGATGGTGGGGAAGGTGTGTGTGTGTGTGTGTGTGTATGTGTGCGCGCGTGCCTTGGGGAATTAAGGTGGCCAGTTCGATAATTATGAAAATTGGTGCCTCAACAAGCATGCACAACCATGGGTGTGTGATGTAATTTGGGATGGGGTTGCCATTAAAACGGGCATCTAGTTTGTGTTTCCCCACAGGCCAAAATGTCCCAGTCCTCCCCTGATTGGGTGCAAGTGGCTTTACTGGGTCCTGTAGTTCTTGTGTTTCTGGATTAGGAAGGATTTATGTCAGCTGTGTCTGTGATCAGGTGTCCTGGGAGCATTCTGTGCCATCACCAGGCTGTTAATGAGCCAAGTGACATTCTTCCTCAGGCATTGGGTTTATAGTGTAAGCAAAGTGGTGAAAAGTGGAAGTGGAGCATGTGATTGGAGATTATATAAGCAGCAGTGGGCTTTTTTTGCAGCTGTTTAGAAATTTTACATGTGTGCACCTTGTACTGACACAGCTATGTTGTTTTTAATATATGACACATGACATTGAGAGCAGGCTGTCCTTTCAGATTTCTGGTCCTCTCCAGTTACATACAATTAAAACAAAGAGCTTTGCAGAACCAGCTTCAGTATCCAGGCCAGAGATGTGTCAGTCTGATTTCTTATATTTTGTTGTATCTGCATCTTCACTTGCTACCTGTGCTGCAAGTGTTTGTGTAAATGGCGAATTAAGCAGTATATCTTTCAATATTAATATTATGGCTCATTTACACTAGTAAGTGCTTTAAATGTATTAAAATATATTTATAAAAACTCATGAATTGGTCAGTGAGTTTTTGTGTATTTCCCAGCATATCTGAGTTTCATTGCATTGTCAAACCACTGTGAAGTGATGCGAAGGGAAAGGAAACCAGATGATTCAGGCTCATTCTTAAAGCAAACATAAAGTGGGGAAGGGGAAAAAGTTAGATATCTCAGTGGTTGGAAGTTTGTGATGGTCCAAAGCTTGTGATGGTCCCGGCAGAACCTTTTGTTCCAGTACAGAGTCCCTCTGCATCTTCTGGCCATGCTTTCGGCCGTGGACAAACGTATTCAGACTGGGCATGTGTGAGTAATGTCCGCTTATGCCAAATAGAAGGAAGAGCCGCACTTGCAAGAGTAGACCTTACTCACACATGACCTTTCTGGATGCGGTTGTCTGGAAACGTATTCAACAAGCTTTGTTCAAATAGATATAGAGGGGCACTGTGCTGGAAAGCTGGGCTGTAGGAGGATCCAGGAAGCATCTGGGCCATCCAGTTGCTTCCCACTACTGAGGTAAGTATTTAGGTTTTTTTTTTGTGTGTGCTTTAATACAGCACCACTATGTACAGTCGCAATTGGGAGATATTATCAAATGTGCCTACACATGCGCAATTTTACTTCAGTTTGTGTCACCCGCCAGGAACAAACAATCCTGTGGGTGATACTGTTGGCCCCAAAAGCTGCACAAATGTGTCAATAGAGGAAGGATTTCTGTGCCAGAACTGACAGAGCAGCTTCTAGCATAGTGGTTAAAGGATACCCGAAGTGACATGATGAGATAGACATGGGTATGTACAGTGCCTAGCACACAAATAACTGCTGTTTCTGTTTTTCTTCCTGTCTGAAAGAGTTAAATATCAGGTATGTAAGTGGCTAACTCGGTCCTGACTCAGACAGGAAGTGACTACAGTGTGACAGCATAGTTAGATAATCCACTCGCGCTCACATGACTGCAAACACTTCCTCCTTCTGGGTTGAAGGAGGAAGTGTTTGTAATCACGTGACGCGCATGGAACGCATCACGGGAGGTGCTGAGGGACGGACAAAGAAGACGTCACACAGGTAAGCTTGCCCCCCCCCCCCCCCCTTCGCCCAGCCCGCACAGCATTACTGGGTGAGATCCAGATAGCCCTATCCGGACTCACCCGAATCTGAATTTGAGCCCATGCTTGCTCCAGAGGCTTCCCCTGATGTCCACAACTCCTCCAATGCTGGCCAAGACCCTCTTCCTCATTGCGTCTGCGCACTTGCATGGCCATACTGTGCAGGCCCTGGTAGGGTTCACACCTGCGCAGTAGCACAAAGCCACTTGTACACTGAGGAAAAAGTCGTGCACAAGCGGCTCTGTGCTACTGCACAGGTGCGAGCCATACTTTGTACCTGCACAATAGGTACACGGAGGGGAGCACAATATTCAACATTAATGTTGAATATTTTCAGATGAGGGGCAAGACTCTGGACTGTTTTAAACCTGTACGCACGCTAGAGTCTGAGCCAAAACAAATCCCAGCTGCCCGCCTTGGCTGAGAACCGCTTAGCATGTGTACAAGGTTTTTTAATTTGCTAGGTTTTTTTTCTCTGTGTGTATATGTGTATGTTTTTCTGTAGGAGTTAAATGTAATCTGCCATTTGACAACCCATAATGCCATGCTGTGAAGATACTTCTTTAGTATGTCACTATGCCGCTGTTTATAATTTGACATACAGTATCTCACAAAAAGTGAGTACACTTTCCTTCGGAAAGAATAATTTTTATTATATTCTATTTTTTTAACACTGAAAATATGACACTTTGAAACAATTTAAAGTAGTCACTGAACAGCTTGTGTAACAGTGTACATTTGTTGTCCCATCAAAGTTCACCCCAAAGTAAAGAATGTCAAAATTGTGCATAATTAGACATTTTCCCTCCCTGAGGTTCTGTTACTCGTTAGTATTACAAGGTCTCAGGTGTCACTAGGGAGGCAGGGCCTGATGAAGTAAACTCCAGTAGGGTTGCTGTGTGCAGGGAGGGGCACACAATATTACTGATACTGGCACAGGGGAGCACTGGCTGTTAACCCCCCTTGTTTCCACTTTTTAGTGCGCTTCTATCCGCTTCTGTCCGCTTTTTATCAGCACATCAATGTTACAGATTGATACATGTTGCTGAAAAGCGGACAGAAGCGCATAGATGGAAACAAGGCCTTTGGCCCCGTTTACACTTAATCAGTTGCTCTCAGTTATAACTGAAAGGTCAACTGAATTTCAAAGTAATGCCCATGTTTTCCTATGGCACCTTTCACACTTAAAGGGGTTCTTTCGTGAAAAAAGTAGGCAGTTAAAAAAAAAAAATGTGACAGATGACAGGTTTTGGGCCAGTCCATCTTTTTAAGGGAGATTCTCAGGGCTTTCTTTGTTTTCAACAGCATTTCCTGAACAGCAGGTTAACTGCCAAAATAGCAAGATACCAGCCGGCCTCCCTAATCACTTGCACACTGTTATGTCAGTTAGATTTTGCAATTGTTGTTCAGGAAATGCTGTTGAAAATAAAGAAAGCCCTGAGAATCCCCCTTAAAAAGATGGACTGGCCCAAAACCTGTCATCTGTCACATTTTTTTTTTTTAACTGCCTACTTTTTTCACGAAAGAACCCCTTTAACGCGTTTTAACTTAAATCTTTTTCACAATGCGCTGCAATGGAGAAGAAGAAAAAACGCATACCAACTGATTAAGTGTAAACGAGGCCTTAGGGCCACGTTACACGGGGTAAGGCAGGTGGCACTAAGGGTTAAAGCAGGGGCGCCTCTAGCCATTTCTTCACTCCAGGCTAGAAAACCTGTGGCACCCCCTATGAAAATAATCATGATGTGGCAATGTTTCACCATAAAATAATCGTAACGGGGCAGCATTTCACCAGAAAATAATTGTAATGCAGCAATGTTTCACCATAAAAAATAATTGTAATGTGGACAGTGTTTCACCATAAAATAATCATAATGCAGCATTGTTTCACAAGAAAATGATCGTAATGTGGGCAGCGTTTCACCAGAAAATAATTGTAATGCAGCAATGTTTCACCGGAAAATAATCTTAATGTGAGCAGCGGTTCACCAGAAAATTATCATAATGCAGCAATGTTTCACCAGAAAATAATGTGCATTTACCTGGTACACCGCTCCCCCGACGATCTTCCTGCAGCCAGCCGCTGCAAAAGTCCAGTGCTGACAGGCAGAGAGCAGGGCTACGAGAAGATGGCGCCAGAAGCCCTGTACCGGAGACACAAATAGTCTCCAGTGCAGGGCTTCGGACGCCACCTTCCTGTAGGAGGTGAGCTGCGGGCTGTTGGGAGTGAACTGGCAAGCCAGTTCACAACCTTGGGGTCCCACAATCTGGCGGGGGGTGCAATCCCACCCCCTCCCAGCAGAATAGTGGCCAACACCATACTGAAGTTTAAAGCAGACCTGACCTCAGAACGTCCTCTCTGCTCTAAAAGCCCTCTCTGCACACTACAACAGCATAATAAATTTAAACAAAAATTTTTTTTGTTACAGCTGATACAAATCCTAAAATAAAAATAAATCTGCACTATTTCTACTTCATGATTCATGTAAGCAGACATATTGTTAACATCCTGTGCTTTCAAATGAGCTTATCTGCCCTCTCTGCCATGGCAGTCATGAGACACAGGGGAGAGATCAAATTCCTATTTCGGTCCATGGTGCCCAAATCTCCTGCGCTGTATTCGACATGTTCAAGGCTTACACCCAGAACTGCTGGTGTATAACAAGCCTATAACTTATACATTTTACAGAGCCACATCATAGTAGGGCTTTTCAGTCTCTTATAGTCCCCTGTACTTTCCTTGTGGTTTTGGATGACCTCGAACTGCTTGGGTATTCTGTAGTCACACTGGGTGTTACATGTGTGGTGCTACCATACAGGGAAGTACATAGTACAATGAAAGTATGCTAAACATAAACACAATGGATTCAGTGTGAAAGGACCCTTAGGGCCCGTTTCCACTAGGTGCAAATTCAATTCGCACAGCTGTTCTTTCCTAGGGGCCTGTTTCCATTAAATGCCAAAATCCAATCACCCCCCCCCCCCCCCCCCCCAAAAAAAAAAAAAAGTGCACAGCAGGGCTACAATATTTTGTATGCCACATGCAATGGAAAATGTGAAAAGACTAGCGATTGCGCATGCAAATTTGCATGTAAAAACTGACATACGTATGCGATTTTGCGCTCGCGTGTGATTTTGCGTTAGAGAAATAACATGTGAATTCATATGCTTCTAGTGAAAATGTACCCTAAGGGCTCTTTCACAGTGGGACGTTGCGTTGGATGCAACGTTAAGGTTGCAAAACGTGCCCCCAAAGCAACGCATGTTAGTTTTGAAGTTGGACGTTATGTTGAACTGCGTTATGCGCCTCTTGATGCGCCGTTTTCATTGCATACTAATAGAACGAAAAAGGCGCATGCGTCACATTTAAAAAAAAAAAAAAATCTAAAACATTACTGAGCATGTGCAAACAGTCCAACGTAGCTAATAACGCACAGCATGCAGCACTTTATAAATGTTGCTACACGTTACACACAACGCAACGTGAGCACTGTGAATGTGTCACATACTTTGTATTGCTGTGCGTTAGTCTGCGTTATTCCTTTTTATAACGTGCGACTTTAACGTCCCACTGTGAAAGCAGCCTAAATGTTTCCCGGAGTGGAAGATGGAAATGCTCACGCACATCTTCAACTGCGGTTTGCCCTTATCCTTTCAGCTTGTGCCAGAGTGCTTGTCTGTGTTAATTGTAAGATGTTAGTGTAATGAGATCCCCTCACATAGTGTTCCCATTACTAGATGGCATATCCTTTTCACTTGTATGAACTTTCTAGTGTCTGGGGTGTTCTTCATATTGGGCACCAAAAAGGGTCCTTCAGGATTTGTAAATAGAAACCTAAAACAAAAATTCACAAGTACACAGTGTGATTGTGGGGATATTTTGTTAACCAGTGGAACTTTAGATTTAGAAGTTTCAAAGTTGCGTAGAGCATATACTGTAGAACCAAGAATGGTTAGATTATATGTAAAAGGGGTTTTATTGCCATCATTATCCTTATTGAGATTGCTTTTCATTTTCTGTGCCGTCAGAAAGTAAGGCCAGCTTCAGACTGTCTATTGGCGGCCCCTGGGCCGCACGGCGAAAAACAATCCTTCGGGGATTACTGCGTTAGTATGTGGTAATCCCCGTCTGGCTCCGATCCAAACAGGAAGTGACGTTTGCTTGCAGTCACTTCCTTTTTGGGAAATACGGAAGTGTATTGTAAACAATACGCTTCCGCGCATGCGTGCCGCCCGTCGCCACCATCCTCTTTAAAATCCCTGCGTCGCCATAGACTTACATGACTTCCAGTCCACAACAGGTCGTCACGGAGGTTGCGCGGTAACGTCAGTTTCTCCGCATGGTAGATCGGTGTCTTCTGGCTCACCGCACTGCATGCTTTATGAAAGCACCCATAGGCTTTCATTAGCATAGCGTTGGGGTGCGGTAAAATGGTCCACCGCACCAGTGTGAAAGGGCCCTGAGGTTAGTTTTCCACTGTATGCACTTTACACTGATTGTTTGTGATTCACAAATTGCAAGGGCACTGTGACTACCATGGAAATCGCAGTGCCACTTTTCCACTTATATGATTACATTTTTCCCTAACATAGTGCATGTGGCATTTGTAATAGAATCTATCTATACTTGGATGCAGCTTTTATTTATTTTGGGAGTGGTTTTGGTCAGAGTCCTCTTAAAAGGTCACTCTTATTAGGCATGATGATTGGAATGAAGTTCAATCCTGAGTTCTTCTTTGCAGACTTCATTTATTTATTTTTAGTTTAAAAATGAAGTCCTGTGAGGGCAAGAGATCCCTTTAGAATTTTTTTTAGGAGGGCAGAGTTCTTCTTTAGGCCTTGTTCACATTGCGTTCGGCTTGCGTGTCTGTCCGCCTTGGGCTGTTGTTGAGGCGTTTTTTTTCTTTTTTTTTTTTTTTTTTTCGATTCCCGGCGATTGAGTGGGCGATTCGTTTTTTGTGCCTAGCTGTTTTCTAAGCGTTCTTACCGAGCGTTTTGTAATTCACTCCCTGACGCAAGTCAGGAAGTGAACTCTTTGACCCGGAAAAGAATAAATACAATGTATTCTTAAAAATGCAAACGCAATTGCTACACAAAGCAATTTTGTGAGCGTTTTGCGTTTCTCCTATACTTTACATTTGAGGCGGAATCGCCTCAAAAATGGTACACCCACCGCTTTGCTAGCCGCACAGCGCATGACCCTCGCTGATATGAACCTTCTCATAGACATTCATTGTCCACGCAGTTGGGGGCGTTATTAAAAAAACGCACGCAGGCATAAGAAAGCCGAAAACTCCTGCAGTGTGTACAAGCCCTCAATAAAGCTTGACTCTCTCCAACTCCCATACAAAGCTCACATACAGCAATAAAAGCAAACCGATGCTAACCTTTCTTTACTCTGTAGAAGTATAAAGTTGTTTTGTTTTTTCTTCTTGGCAGTATCTCTGTTGGGGAGACTTTCCCCTCCTTTCCTGTTCCTTGTAACAACCATGAGAGGAATAGGAGGTAACTAAACTTAAGTAACTAAATGTAGCTAAACATGGGTTCAAATGGCAACAAATGGGTTTCATCTAGTTTTGCCTGGAATTAGACCTAAATACTCAGCAATTCCCTAGATTCCAAAACGAACTTGCAGCCAGTGCTTGCTGAGATGCATCCACAACACTGTATGCTTATTTGAGGAAAGTAAATCCCCTAGTATTTGTCATTAGTGAATGATAACCACGATAAAGCTTCTGTCTGTTAAAGAGAATCTGTACTCTAATATTCTTACACTAAAAAGCATACCATTCTATTCCTTATTTTCTCCTGTGCCCCTCTGTGCTGTTTCTGCCACTCTCTCTGCTGCAATCCTGGCTTGTAATTAACAGTTTTAGGCAGTGTTTCCAAACAAACTAACCAGCTTGTAATAGGCTCACATAAACAGTGTGTGAGTCATACAGAGTGTGCAGGGGGCCTGCAGAGGGTGTGTATCGCTTCTATCCAATCACAAGCAGATCTGCACATTCCACACATTCAAGCCTTAGCCCAACAGACACGACAGAGGAAAGGAGATAAGATTTATTACAGAGACAGTGCAATTAGGAAAGGCTGCAGTAAGCTAGAGCACATTAGAACAGGCATAGGAACTTATAGGATAGAAGAACTAAGGCTGAAAAATTTGTTACAGAGTCTCTTTAAGGTCAGTTGAAAAATGACATCTCCTATAGTTGTCTGCTTGTGTTTTTGCTCCTTTAGTTTCCAGTGTTCAGTTGTAAGAAGTATTGTATGTGCATTTACTCTGACTACAGACCATGAAGGGGAAGATGGTCTGTTGGTAGAGTATGACTTTCACGAAGTCTGTGCAGTTTCATTGTTTGAACAAGCTGAATTCTGTGACATCAAAGGACAATGTGGTTTCCACAGGGGATTTTTACTACTTCTCAAAATAGTACTTCAGTGCTGGATCATTTTTTTGACACAAGTGATTGTTATGAAGAAATATTCACTTTTCAGACTACTTTGCATTAAAGAGGAATAATACCCTGCATTTCAACTTTGCTCTAAAACATTATTTACAGCATATTATATGCAAAAAGCATTTTTTTTTTACTAAACCAGCATTGGAAGGGTTAAACACAGAGGTTTAACCTCCTTGCCGGTTTTCCCGACCTGAGCTCGGGGTAGAAAAAAGCAGCTGCTATCGGTGATCCCGAGCTCAGGTCGGGGTAGGCATTGCAGAGCTTTACCTTTA
This sequence comes from Hyperolius riggenbachi, assembly GCF_040937935.1. Lineage (NCBI taxonomy): Eukaryota > Metazoa > Chordata > Amphibia > Anura > Hyperoliidae > Hyperolius > Hyperolius riggenbachi. The sequence continues at coordinate 409,684,737 of NC_090648.1, read as the reverse complement.
GTTGTGGAGTCCCGCGCGCGATCTCGCTGCGCAGCGGGACTCCAGCCTCTCTCCCCGGCAGTGTGGGGTCTTTCCCTGGCCGCCGGGATCCCCCATGTCCCCGCTATTCTTCCGGGGACCCGGCAGCCAGTTGGAGCAGCGCAGCCGTGGTGGTGGCAGCAGAGCGGTGGTGGCAACGTGACGTCATCGGGGGCGGGGCTAACATTGAAAACGAACTTCTCTATATTAGAGAAATATAGAGAAGTTCGTGTATATGTATATTAGCGCCATCTTGTGGGCAAAGAGAAAACTGGAGCCCAGGAAGGTAATTTTTTTTTTTTTATTTTGCTGCAGATCTCCCTGCCAGAATGATTTTTTTTCAGGTTTTAGGGTCTGAAAGAGTGAAAAAAAAATTGCACCGCTTTTAGACCCTAAAATCTGGAAAGAATCAGACCGCCAAGGAGGTTAAAGTTCCGTGGAGAGATATGCAGAAGTTCAGATTGTTACATTCTATTTAGTTATATGTATCTATTGAGAAATGTTACACACTGTTTGGCTGTCCTCCAACTCCTTCTCAGTCAGAGAGATGAGTCACATTCAACACTTAGATACATTTATGTAAACAAAATGTATCTATGTCAGCTTTGGATGGTCTGCTGAAATCTCCAGGAACTTTAAAGCACTGTGTAACCCTTCCAATGCTGGTCTAGTAAAAAAAAAATGCTGGTTGCATATAATATACTGTAAATAATGTTTTAGAGCAAAGTTGAAATGCAGGGTTATATTCCGCTTTAAGCATGTCTGCCTCAGTTATGCACTGTGATTCCCCGTGATTTTACATATCTACAGTTTACTAATACTGGCATTCTTAACCAATACAGGAAACTTGCCTGTAGCTATTACCAGCATTTTTGGAAAGCCTGTCCCCTCAATCTAAAGATAGCTATACACTACTCCACATTCAATTGAAAATGTAATCACTGGAGCTGCATACGTGGCAATTAATATATAACGCCTAACTTGTCACTATCAACACTTGTTCAGCACCTATCAGTAAAAAAGCATTGCATGCAGTGTCTCCCACACAGTGGACGTCTCCGAATACCTATCAAACAAGCATACTTGTGTTTTCCCTGTTCCACATGGAGTATTAATGCCTAACCCTCCATCACGCAAGAGATTAAGAAAAAAAAAAACTCCAGCAGTTGCTTTTTGTTTACAAATGCCTGATAGTTGCATTTAATACTGTAGTAATGGAAGTAGCATTAAAAAATTTGTACGCATACCACAACTCTCGACCTACCCTGCTTGCGTGGTGAAGTGCGCATATTCTGGGCAGTGAGAGCTCTGCAGCGGATTCTTTTAAAACTCGATGGTTATATTAGATTTACTTAGTGCCAACATATACAATACAATAACATTTGTAAAGCGCTTTTCTCCCATAGGACTCATATTCTATGGTGCTTTCCAATTACAGTGGCACCAAGAATGTATAAAGGCAATTACATAATATAAACAAGGGGAATGCAGTCCCACAAAATACCAGTTAGGGATATATCACAGAAAGGTAAGACAGCAATATTGTGACACATTCAGTGGGTTGGCTTGGCCTGTAAGATCTTACAAACAGAGGGATGAAGCACAAGATGAAGGAAGTGTGTGAGTTGTAGTGTGCTGGGTAATAAAAATTGAGACAAAACTGGATTAGTGGCTGGATAATATGTCCTGGGTTTGATTTATATGCTTGCTTGAAAAAGTGAGTTTTTGTCTTCATGATCTTGAGAGACAATAAATGCCATAGAGCAGTGTTTCTCAACATTTTATTGGCATGTACCCCTTTTAAAAACCTGTACTCGCCAAGTACCCCCTAGCATAGTAAACATTATCACAAGTACCCCTTGACTAATATATATATAATCGTAGTACATGATAATTAGTTCTAAACAATTTTCAAGCATTTACTATTGCTTTTAATTAGCTAAAACACTAAGTTGGTGTTGTTTAAATAAGATTTATAATTTTCTAAAACTCCAAATTTGTTATTCTTGGTTAAGTATATCAAGCCCGAGTACCCCCTGGAACCATCAGAAGTACCCCCTGGGGTACGCGTACCACATGTTGAGAACCTAGGCCATAGAGAACGTTGACGGGAGTTCCATAGTAGAGAAAAATCTCTTAAGACCAGAATTTGGAAGTAAACTAGAGCCGCCATATCGTGATTTATGAGCATATGATAGCTAAAACTGTGATCACATGGGGCAATTTACCAAAATCTGGCCCCTTTGGGTAGCATATGCTGATGTAGGTCTCACATAGCTGGTCTATTTTTGAACTTCCCTAGTGCTCATAACGCATGTTCTTCTCTAACATATGTTAGTAACACCATTTTTATCCAATCATTGCTCTGCTCTAGACCCCCTTGTAATGGGATATGACAATATAGCATGTTATTTACCTCTTCTAACTATTCAGTAAAAACTTTTGAAATAAAAGGTGAATGTGGGAGACTTGAGCCCTATGGCATGTACAGTGAAGACTTAATGGTTGCTTACATATCAAGAGATAAACTGATGCAGTTATTTTGGAATAAGTTATACAGAGGCAATGTTTGGGGAAGAAAAAAAAACAAAAGATAGGTTTGTTAAATATTTACAACTCTTTGCGTCAGCCAGTTATTAAATTCTCACAGGGGACAGAACTGCAGGGGTGCTTGCTAGAATGCCCACCAAAGGAAATGGGTCACTATTTCTGAATGATGATCTTGTTGCATAGCTGCATATATTTGATATGTGGAGCTCTAACCTACATAGCAAAGTTGTTAAAACAATTTCATTATCCTGAGAAGCTGCGTTACTGATAAACCTGTGCCCATTAACAAGCAGCTGCTTCCTTTGCTTTTTTTGATACTATGATTGCTGTTTGCAGCAGCCTTTTCTGCGGGAGTGTATTGTGCCAAAAACAGCACCACACTATATGTTATAAACACAGAGGGTGATGCCCTCTTTAATTGACCTGTCTTATTACACTTTGAGAGAGTTTTGCTTGCAATGTGGCCACATGCTGAGTGGTTTCCATTTTGACAATATCAATGTATAAAGATTATACCATACACCTCAAAGTCTTTTACATGGCATCAGTTTTTGTCACCCTTAACAATGTTTAATTATTTGTTAGGACAACAGTTGTGGGAACAAGCCTTGCACAGACAGCCATTTTATGGGGCTGCACTAGCTTCAAATGTGCATGATTGTAAGCAGTAAAAGACAGGAGAAAATGGCACAAACTTGTGCCAAACACGTGCTCACTGCAAACTGGAAGTGCCTTTGTTTTTGTAGTAGCAGCATCTGGTGTTTCCATGGAAAGGGTGGGCAGTAGCAAACATTTGACGTGCAAGTAATTTTTTATCTTTTGGGAATGTGCGCTTGCCCCCTACACATCACCTGTTCTGTTAAGTCGTATTACTAAATACGGTACCTCACCCATTCATACCTCCAAAAGCTGTGAGCAAGAGTTCTTTTTATGGTAAACATTGTTAGCAGTTTGCAGCTGCCATTCCTATCATCCACCTGCCTAGGCATCCTACAATGCAAATGTAACTTCCAGTTTGGTGAGGAAATGATCATGGCGTAAAGTATACTGCACAGATTAGTGCTCTCAATTTCCTCCTTTATTTTACTGCAGACGCTGCTTTCGTATTTAAAGAAGACCACCAGTGACAGTGGCCTCAATTCACTTAGCTTATCTCCTGTCTTTAATAACGTTTCTAGAGTGGTCACCATGGTGATGAGGCATGTCGTATTCAGGAAACATTTTACCTCAGGCAAACCTAAAGTTAACTCTTCTGTCTAACTCTTCAATCCTTAAAATAACGCCAGAATTCTAAAGTTAAAGACAGGCTGTTAATTAACTGCATGTGAAAATAACTACAGAGGAGGTAATTGAAGGAATGCAGAGATAAGATAACGCTCTCACTGTGTAGAGGTACGTTTTCTCTTGCCTTATTATCTCCAGCATGATCTTAGTGAATTGAGGCCAGTGTCTCTGAAACAGTCAGTTTGAGACTGTTCAATAAATGTTAAGTCTAGTTTCGGCTCCAGCTTCAATTTTTTTTGGGGGGGGGGGGGGGGGCTCAAAGAGGGCATGAAGGCTGATGGCCCATTTGGGTGATCAAAATTGTTTGCATGACAAGCTTTAAATAGTTTTTTGCCTAACTCAGGTGATAAAATGAAGGCTTACTACGAGCATTGATAGATACCAAATGTAAACACCACAAACAGAACTCAGGACCTTTTAGGCTACTTTCCCACCAAGACGTTTATTTTAAGGGGACGCTATGGTCGCATAACGTACCCCTAATGCAACGCATGGTGGTGTTGAAGTTGGACGTCAGATTGAGCTGCGTTATGCAGCTCTCAAAGCAGCCACTCCAGGTTAGTGATAGGAAGTCTGGATCTTTTTAAGGATTCGGATCATTTGAATCGGATCATTGAAAAGATCCGAATCTTTGAACGGAATCATTTGAATCATTTTGCTGGGGAAGCAGACTGGGTGAAATGACTAGCAGGACAGGCCATTCCCTGCACTGTACATTCTGTATGTTCCTGTTTCTTCCAGACAGACATCCACTGTGAACCGAATCTTTCATTGTGGTGATCCGGATGATTTGACTCAGAAAAAAGATCCGGATCAAATTATTATTATTATTATTATTATTATTATTTATTAGATTTATATAGCGCCAACATCTTGCGCATCGCTGTACAATAAATAAGGTTACAGTCAATGATAACAGAGGTGACAGAACAATACAGGTAATAGACAATAGATACAACTAAATACAGGTAATAGCAAAAAGATACACAACACAATGCAGACAGTAGTACAATGCCAGATCATAAACTGGAGTGGTAGTGGTAACAAGTTCCAAATTCTGGGTAAAGTGCACACAGTTATGTATGATACACAAGGGGAGAGGGCCCTGCCAAAGGCTTACAATCTAGAGGAAGGGGTTGGTGACACAAAAGGAGGGGGTGCAGCAAGAAGTTATTGGCAGAAAGGAACAGGGCAGTGTTGAGTTGATGTAGGCCTCCTTGAAGAAGTGAGTTTTGAGTGCTTTTTTGAAGGTGGGAGCGAGCCTGCTGGGCAGTGGGAGAGAGTTCCACAGGATAGGGGCAACTCTAGTGAAGTCCTGCAGTCGTGCATGGGAGTGCGAGTTGCGTGGGGTGGTTAAGAGGAGGTTGTTGGAGGAGCGAAGTGGGCGGCCAGGTGTATATCTGCTGACCAGGTCAGAGATGTAGCTTGGGCAGGACTTGTGTATGGCCAAACATAGGACCTTAAAGCTAATTCTGAAGTGAATTGGAAGCCAATGAAGGGATTTGCGTAGGGGAGTCGTGGAGACAGAGCGGTGGGAGGAGTAGATGAGTCTGGCTGCTGCGTTCATGATGGATTTTAGGGGGGCTATGCGGTTTTGAGGGAGGCCTGACAGGAGGGAGTTGCAGTAGTCCAGGCGGGAGATGATGAGGGCATGGACAAGGAGTTTGGCAGTGTCTGGGGTCAGGAAAGGCCGGATCTTGGAGATGTTGCGTAGGTGGAAATAGCAGGCCCTAGCTACAGTTTGGATGTGGGAGGTGAAGGAGAGGGCAGAGTCCAGGGTGACACCCAGGCAGCGGGCTTGTGTGGTTGGATGAATGATTGTGCCATTGACAGTGACGTAGAGGTCAGTGGGGGGTGAGGCAGCATGGGGTGGGAAGATTAGGAGTTCAGTCTTATCCAGGTTTAATTTTAGGAACCTGGCAGACATCCAGGATGAAATAGCCGAGAGGCCAGAGGATACCTTCTCCATGGTGGTGGTGGAGAGGTCAGTGGTATGGAGGTAAATCTGGGTGTCATCTGCATATAGGTGATAGTTGAAACCCAGAGAGGAGATGAGTTTTCCGATGGAGGTGGTGTAAATGGAGAACAGCAGGGGACCAAGAGCAGAGCCTTGGGGGACCCCAACTGAAAGTGGGATGGAGGTTGAGGAGGAACCATTGAAGGAGGTCTTGAAGGAGCAATTTGAGAGGTAGGAAGAGAACCATGCTAGGGCAAGGTCTTGGATACCCACAGATTGCAGGGACTGGAGTAGCAGGGCGTTCATGTTCCGGACAACACTACAGTCCTACCACGAGTCACCACAGTGCAGTGAATATTAATTAGCCATGAAGCTGGCTGCGGAGGAGGAGGGGAGACCTCTTCCTCCAACATTACTGAGCATGTGCAAACAGTCTAACGTGGCTTAGCCTAGTATGACGTACAGCATGCAGCACTTTGTTTAAACATGCTGTGTTACTATGTAACGCAACGTGGGCACTGTGTGAACAGCCCATTGATTTATCCTTGCTGGGAGTTAGGCTGCGTTACTGGCTGCTGTAACGTGGGACTTAAGCATCCCACTGTGAAACCAGCCTTAAGCAGAGCAGAATGTCCAAATGATGGTGTTATTATGGAAGAAAAGTTACCTACAGATGTACTTGACTTCTTGGCTGACATACTTTAATCCTTAGTTGCTAGCAAGCTGCTCCTGTGTGGATTGATCACAGACAAATCATTTCAGCCCCCAGCCTGTGTCTGACAACTCTTCAAGCAAGGGGAGGGAGAAGAGGCAGGATAGAGAGAAACAATGTGTTTGTAATTCCTTATCTGCTGCTACAGTTTAGAGCTTGTATTTTACAGACAGGAAGTTTTGAATCAGGATAATACCATTATAATACAATTTATTTCATTTAAAAGGAAAACTGTGAGCTTTCAGCTAATAAGCATTTTACAGACTCTATTCCGTTGACTGACAAAGTTACAACAGACAATCAGACAGAGGTAGAGCTATAATTTTTTTGCAAATATGAGTGTCATCCAGATACATTAATTACAAGGGAGGTTGCAAGGATTGTGAGGTATTTATGAGTAACAAATAAGACCCTTGGTTAACGTATTGCCTACATAAACTCAAGCTGACATGGAGAGTTACTGGGGAGGGGGGGGGGGGGGGAGGGAGAGCAGTGCCCTATAGTGCCCCAGTGCTGCACTGCCAATGGTTGTCTTAATAAACTATTTGGTCTGCAACCTAGACTGGTTTGTAAATGTTGGCCCCTTATATGAGGATTTGAGTTTGACACCCCTAGATTTTAGCCCCTTTAGCACTAGTGTGTAGAGGTAGAGACATTACCAGCACAGGCAGATCATCCATGCCCTCCCCCAAAGTGGATGAAAAATGAAGTTCTGGAGGAGACATGGGTGACCTGTTAAAAAAGGTTGGAAAGGGTAAAAGATGTGATAATCTATGTATGTTTGTAGGTTATCTTTACAGGTTACATAAGTTAAAATGCGATGTGAACAGAAGTTACCTATAAAAACCTTTCAGCAGTTAATCGTCATTTTGTTCTAACCTGCTATTAAAGCTAACTTTGTTTGGTGCAGTTTTGGTATCTCATTAGTCTTTTATTCCTTTATCTTGCACCTTCAACTTCTGCTTTTTTATAAAAAAAAAAAAAAAAAAAAAGTAATTATGTAAGTATTACATGGTTACTGAGAGGGTCAAGCTCTGGAGTTTGGCACAGCAGCATGATTTGGCAGCTGTTCAGGTCAGAGCAACTTCCTTACATTTTAGTAACAATGCACCTTTCTTCAGATTAACAAAATGTAAACTGTTTAACGTGAAGAACATTGTGACCCGCCTCAAACCCTGTTACTGTGACTTGCGTGTGTGTGACACTGTGACAATGATAATTATAGTTCTTTGCTTTTATGAGCTAGAAGTCTATTATAACATGACAGTGTCCTGATCTGGGCATTTGCTGCTGCTGCTGTATTGTATGGAGTCTCATGTCTCTAGAGAGTACTTTAGCTGACTTTTTTCTTGGTGGCTACAACAATTCAGTTATTTTAAACATTTCACAAAATCTAGCATGGCTTATACAATGAAAAGGAAGCTGAATATTTTGGTATGGCCCTTATAGTCCCCCATGTAAACATCATTGAAAATCTGTGTGTGTTGATCTTAAACCCAAGGTACAAACAAGAATATCCAAGAAAAATGAGGCTTGAGTAAACTCTCTGCAATACGAACTGAAATACAGTACTCTTAACTAGATCTGAAAAGCACTTAGATCTGTCAAAGGGGTTAGCTAAGCCTGCCTGTATAGTTTGATATTTTTTTTTATTTTTTTTTAATTTTTTTTTACATTAGATGCCTTGCCATTAATTGAGTGAGGGTTCTCCAAAGAACTAACAGTGGATGTTGAGTGAAGATTCTCTACAGATACGGCTGCAGGTGTTAAGTCATGGTTTCCCCTAACCTAATATGGCAGCAGATATTGAATGACAGTTCTCCTCCATTGTGGCAGCAAATGTTGAGTGAGGGTTCTCTCCCAATGAGGAAGTGGCTTTTGAGTGAGTGTTCTCCCCCAATTTGGCAGCGGACATTGAGTAAGGGTTCTCCCTCGATGTGGCAGAGAATGAGGAATGAGGGTTATGTCCCGTTGTGACAGCGGATGGTGAGTGAGGGTTCTTTCCCATTGTAGCTGTTGCATGAGCGTTTTCCCAAGCTGTGGCAGGGAATGTTGAGTAAGGGTTCTTTACAGATGTGGCACTGGATGTTCACGGCTGGTATTTCCCCAATGATGAATGATATGCATCTGCTCAGAAGTGACATTGGACTCTGCATTGGATCCCGGAATGCACACTGTATTAAATGGATACAGTTTTTCTCTGTTTGAATCCAATGCAGTGTGGACCAAGCCTTAGCTTCTACCCTGCATACCTATTTAAGGCTATTGTTTTGAAGGAAACCCAAGGTGAAAGACATATTGAGACTGACCTATTTATTTCATTTTAAACTATGCACATTGTCTGGCTGTCCTGCTAATCCACGCCTCCAATACTTATAGCCATTGACCCCTGATTGAACAAGCATGCAGATTAGATGCTTCTGGCAAAAATCAAAAAGATTTGCTGCATGTTTGTTTCAGGGGTGTGATTTTAATGCTGGATACACACGGTTCGTTCCCGCATTTGATTCCCGTCGATGCGCCGCTCGATACCAGTCGATTCGTTTATTTCCGACATGTCTGATTCGCGTTTCGATGGATCATTAGTTCGATTTGCCATACTTTACATGGCAATCGACCTAAAAATCATCGAAATGCGCTCGGAAATGTTCGAGAATAATCAATTTGGCGGGAATCGAGCTGCGCATTCGATGCGGGAACGAACCGTGTGTATTTAGCATAACACTACTGACCAGAAAGATCAACAGGACTGACAAGCAACTTATACTTCAAACTTCAATATACATATATGTACACATTCACTTTGATACTAATTGGCATAGCACTGTACAACTTTTGTGAATCTGCCTTCTGAATGAACAAAATGTACAAGTTGTCTTCATATCTTGTTTCTGTCAAACAAGAAGGGACATTTAGTCCATGGCTTAGAATCCTTTAAATGAATCCTCAGAGTGGACCTGCAGTATACGTTTTGGCACCTCTAAGTGTTTTCGCAATATGTGAGAAGCTGCTAGTTTCTGGCTGTACAACCAGACAATGCCTCTGTTTTTAACAGTAGCTTGGGTAAAACCAAGGTTGTTGTGTAGCTGCCAATGTGTCTCGTGGTCAGGTATAGAAACACTAGGTTGTTTACTAACCATGCCAGGTTCCAAGTCACAGTTCAAACCCTGGGATTCTTTGTGATGTTGATTTACTGATAAGATTTTCTGGATTGATTTTTAAGGAACTAGAGATTCTAATGTTTGTTTTATTTTCAGATGTTGGTATAGTCTCCTTTTCTGTAACGAAAGAACGCTGAAAAATGAAATAAAACTGCTGACCTTAATTTAAACCTTTTGGGCATCACAACATGTGTAAACTGACACAAACAAGGATCCTTTAACCACTTGAGGACCGTGGGCTTTACCCCCCTTAAAGAGACACTGAAGCGAAAAAAAAAAAATATGATATAGTGAATTGGTTGTGTACCATGAATAATTACTAGAAGATTAGCAGCAAAGAAAATATTCTCATACTTTTATTTTCAGGTATATAGTGTTTTTTCTAACATTGCATCATTCTATAAAATGTGCAGATTACACAACACTCAGCATTCAAAATGAGTCTTTCAGAGCAGTCTGTGAAGTAATGACCTCTCCTCTAGCAGAGGAAAAGTAAATAGTCCAGGAACAGTTGAGATAATAAAAGTCAGATAACTGCCCTCTCCACGACTAAAGGTAGCAATACACTGGTCGATTTGCCATTAGATCGACCAGCTGACAGATCCCTATCTGATAGAATCTGATCAGAGAGGGATCGTATACTGCAAACAGATTGTGAATCGATTTCAGCCTGAAACCGATCACAATCTGTGGAGCCGCCGCTGCCGCCTGTCGATCTGCCCCCCCGCACACATTACCTGACGCTGGCTCCCGGGCAACTGCTCCGCATCTTCTCCACGCTGCACCCGCTCCATCCCGGCGCTTCCTGTGTCACTCCGTGACCAGGAAGTTCAAATAGAGCGCCCTCTATTTGAACTTCCTGGTCACTGCAGTGACAGGAAGCGCCGAGATGGAGCGGGTGCAGCGCGGAGAAGATGCGGAGAAGACGCCCGGGAGCCAGCGTCAGGTAATGTATACCTGATCGGATCGGCCGCCACTAGCGACGCGCTCCCCTACCCGCGGGCGATCGAGGTTAATTTCCCGCACGGCGCGATCGACGGACCGATCCGATTTCGGGAGGAAATCGGATCGGCGGGTGCGTTTAGCGCGAACGATTGGCAGCAGATTCGATCCCAGGATCCAGTGTATGGCCACCTTTACTTAGTCGGAGAGCTTAATGGCTTGTTTGCATAGAGATAACAACTGGAGTTTCTTAACTCTTCCTGTACTGGAAACAATTACACTAATGTATCTGATCTTAATGTTTTATTTCTTAGCTGTGCTACACATACAAATCATAATGTCATCATTTTTTTTTTTCGCTTCAGTGTCTCTTTAAAGGGATACTGTAGGGGGTCGGGAGAAAATGAGTTGAACTTACCCGGGGCTTCTAATGGTCCCCCGCAGACATCCTGTGCTCGCGCAGCCACTCACCGATGCTCCGGCCCCCGCCTCTGGTTCACTTCTGGAATTTCAGACTTTAAAGTCTGAAAACCACTGCGCCTGCGTTGCCGTGTCCTCGCTGCCTCTGATGTCACAGGAGCGTACTGCGCAGGCCCAGTATGGCCTGTGCAGTACGCTCCTGGTGACATCAGCGGGACCGAGGACATGGCAACGCAGGCGCAGTGGTTTTCGGACTTTAGGCTGGTTTCACAGTGGGACGTTACAGGCGCACGGTAGAGCAGCCTGTAACGCAGCCCACCGCACAGCAATGAAAAATCAATGAGCTGTTCACAGTGCCCACGTTGCGTTACTCAGTAACGCTGCGCCATAACAGAACGTACTGCATGCAGTACTTTATAAGCGGCAGAGCCGCGTTAGACTGCTTGCACATGCGCTGTAATGTGGGGAGGAGCGGAGAGCGGCCAAGCACATGGCTAATTAATATTCACTGCACTCAGTGACGTGCAGTGTTTACTTCCTGGAGCGGCCGCTCTGTGCGGCGATTGGCCGGGCGGGACCACGTGAGGCCACATGCTTCCAAGAGTGCGCATCACGGACGCCAGAGTGAGCTGCACAACGCCCACATTAGAGAGCACCAGGCGTTGCGTTAGGGGCACGTTATGCGACCATAACATCCCCTAAAACGCAAGTCGTGGTGTGAAACCAGCCTTAAAGTCTGAAATTCCAGAGGTGAACCAGAGGCGGGGCCGGAGCATTGGTGAGTGGCTGCGCAAGCGCAGGATGTCTGCGGGGGACCATTAGAAGCCCCGGGTAAGTTCAACTCAGTTCAAACCCCCCTTCCCCCCCCCCCCCCCCCCCCCCCCCCAATGAATTTTGGCTCCTTTTCTTGTCACTAATAAAGCTTTCTTTTGGTGCTATTTGATTGCTGCTGCGATTTTTACTTTTTATTATATTCATCAAAAAAGACATGCATTTTGTCAAAAAAAATGATTTTTTTTATAACTTTCTGTGCTGACATTTTTCAAATCAAGTAAAATTTCTGTATATATGCAGCACGAAAAATGTGGGCAAACATGTTTTTGATTAAAAAAACCCATTCAGCCTATATTTATTGGTTTGGGTAAAAGTTTTATAGCGTTTACAAACCATGGTGCAAAAAGTGAATTTTCCCATTTTCCAGCATCTCTGACTTTTCTGACCACCTGACATGTTTCATGAGGGGCTAGAATTCCAGGATAGTATAAATACCCCCCAAATGACCCCATTTTGGAAAGAAGACATCCCAAAAAAGTTTTCACTGAGAGGCATAGTGAGTTCATAGAAGATATTATTTTTTGTCACAAGTAAGCGGAAAATGACACTTTGCGACAAAAAAAAAATGAAATCTGCCACGGACTCACTATGCTCCTCTCTGAATACCTTGAAGTGTCTACTTTCCAAAATGGGGTAATTTGTGGGGTGTGTTTACTGTCCTGACATTTTGGGGTGCTAAATTGTAAGCACCCCTGTAAAGCCTAAAGCCCAATCTACACAATACGATTCTTTATATGATTCGATTACGATTCTATTTACGATCCGATTAAATCCAACATGTCCGATTGGGATTCGATTCGATTCAATTCGATTTGCTATTGCAAAACAATGGCAAATCGAATTGAATCGAATCCCGATCGGACATGTTGGATTTAATCAGATCGTAAATAGAATCGTAATCGAATCGTATAAAGAATCGTATCGTGTAGATGGGGCTTAAAGGTGCTCATTGGACTTTGGGCCCCTTAGCGCAGTTAGGCTGCAAAAAAGTGCCACACATGTGGTATTGCCGTACTCAGGAGAAGTAGTATAATGTGTTTTGGGGTGTATTTTTACACATACCCATGCTGGGTGGGAGAAATATCTCTGTAAATGACAATTGTTTGATTTTTTTTTTTTTTTTTTTTACACACAATTGTCCATTTACAGAGTGATTTCTCCCACCCAGCATGGGTATGTGTAAAAATACACCCCAAAACACATTATACTACTTCTCCGGAGTACGGCGATACCACATGTGTGGCACTTTTTTGCACCCTAACTGCGCTAAGGGGCCCAAAGTTCAATGAGTACCTTTAAGATTTCACAGGTCATTTTTGTTTCAAGACTACTCCTCACGGTTTAGGGCCCCTAAAATGCCAGGGCAGTATAGGAACCCCACTAATGACCCCATTTTAGAAAGAAGACACCCAAAGGTATTCCGTTAGGTGTATGGCGAGTTCATAGAAGATTTTATTTTTTGTCGCAAGTTAGCGGAAATTTATTTTAATTGTTTTTTTTCACAAAGTGTCATTTTCCGCTTACTTGTGACAAAAAATAAAATCTTCTATGAACTCACCATACTCCTAACGGAATACCTTTGGGTGTCTTCTTTCTAGAATGGGGTCATTTGTGGGGTTCCTATACTGCCCTGGCATTTTAGGGGCCCTATACCGTTAGGAGTAGTCTTGAAACCAAATGTCGCAAAATGACCTGTGAAATCCTAAAGGTACTCATTGGACTTTGGGCCCCTTAGCGTACTTAGGGTGTAAAAAAGTGACACACGTGGTACCGCCGTATTTAGGAGAAGTAGTATAATGTGTTTTGGGGTGTATTTTTACACATACCCATGCTGGGTGGGAGAAATAGCTCTGTAAATGACAATTGTTTTTTTTTTTTTTTTTTTACACACAATTGTCCATTTACAGAGTGATTTCTCCCACCCAGCATGGGAAAAATACACCCCAAAACTCATTATACTACTTTTCCTGAGTACGGCGGTACCACATGTGACACTTTTTTGCAGCCTAGGTGCGCTAAGGGGCCCAACGTCCTATCCACAGGTCATTTTGAGGCATTTGTTTTCTAGACTACTCCGCATGGTTTAGGGCCCCTAAAATGCCAGGGCAGTATAGGAACCCCACAAGTGACCCCATTTTAGAAAGACACCCCAAGGTATTCCGTTAGGTGTATGGTGAGTTCATAGAAGATTTTATTTTTTGTCACAAGTTAGTGAAAAATGACACTTTGTGGAAAAAAAAAATAAAAAATCAATTTCCGCTAACTTTTGACAAAAAATAAAATGTTCTATGAACTTGTCATACACCTAACAGAATACCTTGGGGTGTCTTTTTTCTAAAATGGGGTCACTTGTGGGGTTCCTATACCGCCCTGGCATTTTACGGGCCCAAAACAGTGAGTAGTCTGGAAACCAAATGTCTCAAAATGACTGTTCAGGGGTATAAGCCTCTGCAAATTTTGATGACAGGTGGTCTATGAGGGGGCGAATTTTGTGGAACCGGTCATAAGCAGGGTGGCCTTTTAGATGACAGGTTGTATTGGGCCTGATCTGATGGATAGGAGTGCTAGGGGGGGTGACAGGAGGTGATTGATAGGTGTCTCAGGGGGGGGGGGGGGTTAGAGGGGAAAATAGATGCAATCAATGCACTGGGGAGGTGATCGGAAGGGGGTCTAAGGGGGATCTGAGGGTTTGGCCGAGTGATCAGGAGCCCACACGGGGCAAATTAGGGCCTGATCTGATTGGTAGGTGTGGTAGGGGGTGACAGGAGGTGATTGATGGGTGTCTCAAGGTGTGATTAGAGGGGGGAATAGATGCAAGCAATGTACTGGCGAGGTGATCAGGGCTGGGGTCTGAGGGCGTTCTGGGGGTGTGGGCGGGTGATTGAGTGCCCTAGGGGCAGATAGGGGTCTAATCTGATAGGTAGCAGTGACAAGGGGTGATTGTTGGGTAATTAGTGGGTGTTTAGGATAGAGAACAGATGTAAACACTGCACCTGGGAGGTGATCTGACGTCGGATCTGCGGGCGATCTATTGGTGTGGGTGGGTGATCAGATTGCCCGCAAGGGGCAGGTTAGGGGCTGATTGATGGGTGGCAGTGACAGGGGGTGATTGATGGGTGGCAGTGACAGGGGGTGATTGATGGGTGATTGACAGGTGATCAGAGGGTTATTACAGGGAAGAACAGATGTAAATATTGCACTGGCGAATTGATAAGGAAGGTCTGAGGGCAATCTGAGCATGTAGGCGGGTGATTGGGTGCCCGCAAGGGGCAGATTAGGGTCTGATCTGATGGGTAACAGTGACAGGTGGTGATAGGGGGTGATTGATGGGTGATTGATGGGTTTTTAGTGGGTGTTTAGGGTAGAGAACAGATGTAAACAATGCACTTGGGAGGTGATCTGACGTCGGATCTGCGGGCGATCTATTGGTGTGGGTGGGTGATCAGATTGCCCGCAAGGGGCAGGTTAGGGGCTGATTAATAGGTGGCAGTGACAGGCGGTGATTGATGGGTGATTGATAGGTGATCAGGGGGATAGATGCATACAGTACACAGGGGGGGATCTGGGGAGAATCTGAGGGGTGGGGGGGGGGGGTGATGAGGAGGGAGCAGGGGGCAGCTTAGGGAATAAAAAAAAAATAGCGTTGACAGATAGTGACAGGGAGTGATTGATTAGGGGGGTGATTGGGTGCAAATAGTGGTCTGGGGGGTGGACAGGGGGGGGGGTCTGAGGGGTGCTGTGGGCGATCAGGGGGCAGTGGGGGGGGGGGAATCAGTGTGCTTGGGTGCAGACTAGGGTGGCTGCAGCCTGCCCTGGTGGTCCCTCGGACACTGGGACCACCAGGGCAGGAGGCAGCCTGTATAATACACTTTGTATACATTACAAAGTGTATTATACACTTTGTATGCGGCAATCCGGGTGCTAGTAACCCGCCGGCGCTTCCGAACGGGAGGTGGGCGGAGCCAGTCCCCGGCGGCCGATCGTGTCACGAATGACGCGATCGCGCCGCCCATGCCCCTACAAGGACCGCCGCCTCTGGGCATGAGCTGGTCCTTGCGGCATCCACTTTCCGACCGCCCCTGTGCAGTGGGCGGTCGTTAAGTGGTTAAAGGTGCTGTTCTTACTTTTTTTTTTTTATTTTTTTTTTTTTAACACTCAAAATAACTTCCTTTTGAGCCCAGAAGCCTTTGTAAGGCCTCATTTACGCTGCGCCTTTTGTGTAACCCACACATTGCATTGCACTTATTAAAAGAGGAGCTGTTAGATATAGGGTCTCAGAGAAAAAAACACCTATATCAGTAGCTAAATATTGTCTGTACTTACATATGCATTTCACTGTCCACGTTTGGATTTCACAGAATTTTTATATAGTATTTGCAGAGAATGATGCTCCTGACAGCTCATGGCAGGTTCCATGTTTGTCTGTCTCCTATGAAGCCAATTGTGATGTCATATCCTCCCTGCTTCCTGATGATTCCACTCACAAAAAAGATCCTAATGGACAACACTACTGTGCAGTGAATATTAATTAGCCATGTGGCTAGGAACAATAGCGGACTCATGCAGTATACTCTAACGGAACATGTGCCCTGTGATTTAGGGTCCGTTCACACTGCACGCGTTTCCATATGCGTTTTGGAAACGCGTGCGTGGGGGCCGACACGCAGGACATCAGACATTGCATAGAGTGCAATGTCTGATGTTCACACAGCATGCGTTCCGAACCTGTGCGGTCCGGGAACGCATGCTGCATGCAGATTTTACAAAAACGCGCGGCTGTCCCATTCACTTTTCAGTGATGGGATCAGCCACGCAACGCATACGAACGCGGATGGCGTGCGTTCGTACGCGTTGCGGTCCGCATGCGTTGCGGTCCGCAGTTTGTAGTCTGAACGGGCCCTTACAGTGCTGTGAGTTTAGGCTGCTGTTGCAAGCTGCTGTAACATGAGCCTGTAACTTCTCACTGTGAAAGCAGCCTTAGGGCGTGATAGGGAAATGAAGGGGAGGACCCAAGGTAGTGCACTGGGGAGAAGAAGCAGCCCCAGAATGCCTTGCAGTATCTGTTATGTGTCCTGTGGCCTCCTTAGGAGCTTGGGAGTAACAGCCTTGCTGTTCAGCACACATCAAAGTAAGAGAGATTTTTAACTTCAGTATTGCCTTTTTGGCTTCCTTCTAAACTGTTCAACACAGGAGAATAGAGGTTTAAAATCGCTTGTGCAGCCTGACAGTTACTGTGAGAGAACGTGGAAAAGCCGCTGCATGTACCGACAGCAAGGCGGCTGGTTCCGCGTCCAGAGCGGTGGTTTGTACGCAGCAGCGTGCAGCTAGTGTGGCTGAGCCTGTTAGTTCACACAGGTTTAGGAATACGCGTGCGCGCGCACTGAGAGGCAGAACTTTTATGATGGCCAAGGAGGGATCACCTGACCTCAGAGCTGGTAACCATTGGTTGATCACTTCAGGGTGGCGCCAGAGAGCACTGCGCTATATATGGTTACTGCTGGCCACTCTCAGGTTGTCTGCTGTTGCGATCACTACGTGGAAGCACTCAGACCTTAGTCAGATCCAACAGTGTGTTTGAACCAGGAGGACCTGGGAATTCACACTGAGCCAGATTACTTGTGTTATTATTCTGTTATACTTCAGACTAGTTCCAGGGTGTAGAGACCACGGACCTCACACCCAAGACTAGGGAACTTGTACTATCATTCTGTTATACTTCAGACTAGTTCCAGGGTGTAGAGACCACGGACCTCACACCCAAGACTAGGGAACTTGCATTATCATTCTGTTATACTTCAGACTAGTTCCAGGGTGTAGAGACCACGGACCTCACACCCAAGACTAGGGAACTTGCATCACCATTCTGTTATTCATTAGACTAGTTCCAGGGTGTAGAGACCACGGACTTCACACCCAAGACTAGGCATTGTTTATTTGTTATGACCTGTTGCTTTCCTGACTACCCCTCTGCTTTCTGATTCGGTACCATGCATATCTGATATCACGTTGCCAAACCCTGCCTGACTTGGATACCGAATCAGCCTTCTGTCTTTGTACTTCATCTGTCTGTGTGTTGCCGACCTGGCTTGCCCGACCTCGAGAGCTATCTCTCTCTCCTCTAAAGAGAAAGTCTCCAGATCAGTCAGTGACATCCACCTTCAGGTGTCACTCACTCTCTGGTCCTTCCTACCTTCAGCCTGACTCCACCCCTTGGAGAGTCTCAGGCTGCTGGAAGGTTTCTGTACCCTCCATAGCAGTATCTTCTGTACTGCTTAGGGTCACCTGTTCATCAGGTGGGTTGCTCAAAGTCATACTGTTACACCAAACACTCACTATATATATATATATATATATATATATATATATATATATATATATATATATATATTATATATATATATATATATATATATATATATATATATATATATATATATATATATATCTCTCTCTGTAGGTGTCCAGAGGTTAGCGCTATATCTGTATTATTGGTGATTCTGCAGATCATCCATAATCTGGTATAGATCTGTATTCTTGGTGATACTGCAGATCACCAATAATCAGATTCTCTCTGTGTGTTGACACCGATCGTTACAGTTACTCTTTAAAGGTGGCTATTAACAAATACTGCGGTCGATCAATAATTTCTTATCGCCGTAGTAATCGGTCATGCCCATTAATGGACCAATTTCTGCCAGCCATTTCATACACACCATTGTGCATCTAGCGCGCTTGCGTCGCCACCCGTCAGGATCCAGTGCCTTTAAGCAAGCTGTGCCATTGTCCCTCTTCACCGCTCCATAGCAACATAACTTGTCACTAGCCTGTAGGCCAACATCACATTGGTGCATGAGTCAACTAAATTGCCACCTGAGGGACCGACGTATGTCACCCAGTTGTTATCGGCCACCTTGGCAATATTTCATCTAGCCTGTGTACGAGGCTGTAGTCTCAGTCTGTGCTGCACAGTGCTTCTAGCTTCTGATTAGGATCTCTATCCTTCCTCATTCTGCTAACATCTTTTATTGCTAGCTGTGGTACTGTACCCAGTTTGGTCTGTGCCTGCTACATCCTGCCTCAGTAAGCCGCTTAAATTGACCAACTGTCACCTCGATGTAATATTGGTTGCAGAATTAGTGAACATTAGTTTTCAGTTATCTTAGGATGGCTATTCCTGTAAAGGTGGCCATACATGGTACAATTTTTCAATTAGATAATTTAGTTCGATTATTCTGTTAGATCGAATATAAAGATTTTTCCAGCATATCCGATCATTTTTCCCAAAAAAAAACGGGATAATCGTTCGAATTTCTTGATCGGAAAAAAAAAAATGTTCAACTTTCATTCAATTCGATCATTTAGATCGAATAAACGGGAAAATCAAACGTTTTTATTGTACCGTGTATGGCCACCATAAGAAAGATAAAACTGCAGTTCAGGGCCTCTTGTGTGGGTGACATTTGTGCTTTTTGCTTATAGCAAGCAGTCATATTTCTTGTGTCCTTTTACAAGTGCGTACTATATAAAGGACATATGGAAGCAGGACAAACTTTTCAGGGGAAACCGTTGTTCTCTCATACACTAAAGGTGGCCATACATGGTACAATTTTTCATTTTTTTCCGATTAAATAATTTAGTTCGATCATTCCATTAGATGGAATATAAAGATTTTTCCAGCATGTCCGATCGGATTTTTCTCGAAAAAACAGGATAATCATTCAAATTTCTTGATTGATATTTTCAACTTTCATTCGATTCGATCATTTAGATTGAATAAACGGGATAATCGAGCGTTTTTATTGTACCATGTATGACCACCATAAGGAAGACAGATATAACTGTCATCCATTTCGAATTGCCCTAGCCTAAATGTGCATTAAGCCTGCTGTAAATGTCTTATTTTCATAAACCTATCACACTGTAGATATCAGCAGCTCAAGGGGCAGAATCGGTTAATTAACCAAAATCCTACAGACTGCAATAGACCTTTCTGCTATGCTGGCTGCCTTGTTTATGTATACAGTATGTGCACCTAACTTCCAGTGCCCTAAAATCTGGAACTTTTTTTTTTTTTTTTTTAATCTCATCATTTGCTGACTGATCTGGAGTGAGGCAGCTCTGACACTTGCCCTCCTTTTTGTGGAATGTAGAACAATCGCATTCATATTCTATGCAATTCAAAGTGGGAGGTTGACATTGTCCACAGTTTAATGTTAACACTGCAGCTTGCTGATATAGGCATGCATTGTGTGTGAAACACATGCCACATGCAAAAGAAAAAGGAAAATGCACACAAAGAGGATAAGTGTTATCCCTGACTTTACCCTCCTGCTGGATCCCTGAATTATTGATGCTATGAGAGTACACTCAGTTTGGGTCATTTAGGACCACACACAGCATCATGAATATAGCATGGCCAGTTAATATGGTCTGACTAGGCTACACATCCTTTAGTATTGTTTTTTACGCTACTTTAGTAGATTGGTTTTATCATTTTAAGTTTTAATTGTTATGTAATAGACATTTTTTTGGTAACTTAAGGTGGCCATACACTCGTTAGATTAGCAGCAGATAGATCATCAGATTTCTGATCCATATGATGTGTTTAGGAACATTTTTTACTAGGAACAGACTTCCAATAGATTTCATTTTGAAATCTATTGAAAATCGATCTGATGGCATTTTTGTGCCATCAGATTTCCATTAGGGCCGATGCAAAATGATAAGCCATCTCAACAGATCGACCTAGATTTTTCCAGCCTGCCAGATTGATTGAAATCTATCGAAATCGGCCACAAATCGATCTATTGGTCAATCGATTTGCAATCGATCGGCCAAAAATCGGCTGAGTGTATGGGCCCCTTTATTGTAGGTCACACCTAGCATGTTTTTGTTGATATAAAACACCGTTATCTGTGCTCATGCTTTCCCTGGAAATACAAATTAGAAAATCTACAGACCACAATTAAGTAATCAGCAGGAAAGTCCTTATTACCTAATATGACTGTAACACAGTTAAAGTATTAAGTATACTTTTGACACAAGTTGGCTTTAAAATGTAATGCCTAGTACACACCATACAATTTTCTGTACGATTTTCTGTTAGATTTATCTAACCATCTGCCTAGCAATTACCGTATTTTTCGCCGTATAAGACGCACTTTTTTCTCCCCCCAAAATGGGGAGAAAAAGTCCCTGCGTCTTATACGGCAAAGGCAGGGAAACCCCAACTTCCGAACGCCCGCCGATACGACCCGCCGCCTTGTTGGGGATTCCCTGCCTTTGTGTCCACTTTCCCCTTGCGTCTCCTGGTCCCCGTGCTGCAGTACATGGCCGCAACTTACCTAATCAATGCTCCCGCGGCGATGTCCGACCTCTGCGCTCCCCCCCGCTAGCCTCCTCTCCCTCCCCCTCGTCTCTCCTGGCCCCCCCTGTGCTGTAATGTATGGCGGCAGCTTACCTTCCAAGCGCCCACGGTGAATGCAGACATCTGTCTCTAACGCTACTTCTCGCTCTTGTGTCCGGCTTGTACTGATGACGTCATCAGTACAAGCCGGACACAAGAGCGAGAAGTAGCGTTGGAGACCGATGTCTGCATTCACCGCGGGCGCTTGGAAGGTAAGCTTTCACCATACATTACAGCACAGGAGGGGCCAGGAGAGACGAGGGAGGGGAGGCTAGCGGGGGGGGGGGGGGAGCGCAGAGGTCGGACATTGCCGCGGGAGCATTGATTAGGTAAGTTGCAACTTGCGGCTATGTACTGCAGCACGGGGACCAGGAGTCGCAAGGGGTGGGAGAGAAAACATGCCGGGGTGAAGGGGACGCATGAAGGAGATAGGGGGAATGTATGGGAGGCCCACTGGGCACATGGGGAGGCCCACTGGGCACATGGGGAGGCACACTAGGCACATGGGGAGACATATTGGACATATGGGGCAAACATGGGTGACACAGGAGGACACATGGGGGGACACGAGGACACCATTTGGGCTAGAACATGTACAAGATGCTCCTGGAACATGGACTCATCAGGTTTAGTATGTATATTATTTTTCCCCTGGTTTTTGCCAACTAAAGGTGGCCATACACTGGCCCGATTCGCCGCCGTTTCGACAGCAGATTCGATCACTGGGATCGAATCCGCTGCCAATCGTTCGCGCTACTTGCCGAATTTCGATCCTTTTCGTCCGATCCTGTCGATCGCTCCGTGTGGAAAATTAGCGTCGATCGCCCGCGGGTAGGGAGCGCGTCGCTAGCGGCGTTCGAGTACCCGACGACCGACGCAATAGAGCCGCATACATTACCTGCTCCGCCGGCACGTCTACGCCCGGTCACCGCTGCTCCGTGTCCGCGCTGGTCTCCGGCATGCTTCAGTTCCTCCTGCCCGGCAGGAAGTTTAAACAGTAGAGGGCGCTCTACTGTTTAAACTTCCTGCCGGGCAGGAAGAAGTAAAGCATGCCGGGGCCGGAGACCAGAGCGGAAACGGAGCAGCGGTGACCTGGGGACTGGAGTCGCGCCGGCGGAGCAGGTAATGTATGCGGGATGGGGGGAAGCGGCGGCAGCACCACCACCACAACAGATTGTGAACGGTTTCAGGCTGAAATCAGTTCACAATCTGCTTGCAGTAAAGGTAGCCATACGATCCCTCTCTGATCAGATTCGATCAGATAGGGATCTGTCAGTTGGTCGAATCTGATGGCAAATCGACCAGTGTATGGCTACCTTAAACCTTGGTGCGTCTTATATTCCGGAGCGTCTTATACGGCGCGAAATACAGTAAGCATTGTTCTATTCAGCAGGAGATAACCAGAAGACAATGCACCAGAGATAATGACCAGTCTCTACCAGTACTTTACAGAAAAAAATCTAATTACAGAAAATCTAAAGGTGGCCATACACTTATAGATTTGCAGCAGATTCGACCATCAGATTTCTGTCAGATGCCCGTCAGGTCGAATCTGACAGGAATCATTCGGATGTGTGCCACACACTAGGAACAGATTTCCAATCGATTTCAGAATTAAATCTACTGTAAATCGATCTAAATGCATTATTGGACCATTAGATCCAATGCAATGCAACTCTGTGGGCCATCGATCTGCTGCCAGCAGCAGATCAATCTAGATTTTCCATCCTGTCAGATCAAATTGATTGAAATTGATTAAAATCGGTTGCAAATTGATCAATCTGGGAATTTGATAGAATCGAACAATCGATTGATGGCTGAAATCGACCAGTGTACGGGCACCTTAACAGAAAAATCTAACAGAAAATTGTATGGTGTGTACTAGGCATAAGACATAGAAGAGTCAATGCCCTGGATCCTGATGAGTGGTGGCGCGCCAGATGCACAATGGTGTGTATGTGAACAAGGCAGACTGCAGCCAAAACGGATATGCTGTAACACACTGTTTGTGCATCTGGTGATACCAGCCTTGAATCTGAAAAAACAAACGCACACAAAAAACCCCCCCAGCCTCTGGGGGTACTTGCCTCGGGAGGGGGAAGCCTCTGAATTCTAATGCGGCTTATCCTTTTCTCTTCACCCTCCAGAATCCAGTGCTGACAGCCCCCGCACAGTGGCCATGTAAATATTTACCTTCCATGCTCCTGCACAGACGCAGTAGTGCCCCCAAGGTATTAAATTCAGGGGAAGAGTGGGGAGGCATAAAACAGCCAATCAAATTTCAGCAATTCATTTTCAGCCATTCTTACACTGTTAATCTCAGGGCTCTCAAACTTGGCACAGCTGGTCACCGGGTGACTAAGGTTAATATTCAGGAAAGTGAGTGAAGCCTATAACAGCCAATCAAAATTCAGTTATTGATTTTCAAGGGGAATATTTACATTCCTGCCATTTTTACACTGTTAATGAGAGGACTCAAACCTGCTACAGTCATTGAATGGGTGACTGGTTCAAATTCAGAAAAGGATCGGTGCCAAAACTGTCGATCAAATTTGTTTGATTTTAATGGCAAAATTTGAACTGCTTCCATTCTCACATTATTGATGTCAAGGACCCCAAAGCTCACAATCTTGGACCCAACAACAATCCAATACATACCGGAGTAACGCCGTGTCTTCAGCTAGTGTATGAATAAGAATCCCCTCAGTCTTTTTTTTTTTCTTTTCTACTGAATGTGCTTGCTAATTTCATTGGCACTTTAAAAGTCCTAGGAATCACTGCTTTTTATTGAATCTTGTTAAAAAGAACCCGAGGTGGGAATTACTTTTACTATTGGGGCACAGAGGCTGGTTGTGCGCACTAAGACCAGCCTCTGTTGCCCCATCGTGTGCCTCCATGTCCCCCCTGCTCGCCGCTATACCCCCCGCATTGCTGGCTGTGTCGCCAGCTCAATGTTTACCTTGCGCTGTCAGTCAGCGCCGCTCCCCCGCCTCCTCCGCATCGGCGCCACCCGCCGCGTCACTTCCCTCCTATCAGCGGGAGGGAAGGGACACGGGCGGGTGCGCCGATGCGGAGGAGGCAGGGGAGCAGCGCTGACTGACAGCGCAAGGTAAACATTGAGCTGGCGACACGCTGCGTGTCGCCAGCAATGCGGGGGGTATGGCGGCGAGCAGGGGGGACATGGAGACACACGATGGGGCAACAGAGGCTGGTCTTAGTGCGCACAACCAGCCTCTGTGCCCCAATAGTAAAAGTAATTCCCACCTCGGGTTCTCTTTAATACTACCTACTGCATTTTTAAGCGAATGCTATTCTGTCCAATTTAGTACAAGTGAATGAGACTTTGCAGACATTGCAGTCACACCAAATCGCATATCTAATGCATATCTAATGCATATTTTTGTGTCTGGCCAATTGCAGTAGAAAAAGGCCTTCAGTCTCTTATTCTAGGGAGATTAACCATATCTGTCCAAATAATTCATCCTGATTATTCTTTTTTTTGAGAACTCGCATGCTATATACTGTATATACTTGAATATAAGTCGACCTTGTGTATACAGTAAGTCGACTCCAATATTCAACCCTCTTATAAGCTGGAATTTTTTATTGACTCGAGTATAAGTCCACCCAGCAAAGTTAATGGCTGCACTTGGGGCTATGGAGGGTTTAATGACTGCACTGCATACAGTATTGCAGCCATTAACCCCTCCTGTCCCTTAAGTGCAGCCAATACCTCCTCCAGGCCCTCAAGTGCTGCAATTATTCACTTCCTTTTATGCAGCCCAGTATTTCATCCTGCCCCTTTTCTTGTTAATTGTTGTGGCCAGGACTTTCAGACCAGTGCTTTCTTGACATTTCCTTTCCTCAAAGCATAACTTACCACTGGGTGAATTGCTGGAAATGGAAATGTCACTATTTGTACACACATTACTCAGTATGCTCTTCATAAAAGTATAGGGGTCAACTTGTACACGCATCACAGGCAACACACCTGTGATGCGTTTACAAGTTGACCCCTATACTTTTATGAAGTGAATCAGACCTAGATTTCTAGACTTCTGCTAGAGTATATACAGCAATAATAAGCAGATCTTACAAAGATCCACTGCATTTTACATATGGTAAATCATTATGAACATCCAAAAGTATGTGTTATAATTATATTATATTTTAGTTGTATATTTAAATATAATTCCTCATGTGACTAGCCTCCTGCTGTTGGCCTGGTACTCCATTTCCCAGAAAATGTGTTGGACTCACTAGAAGGTCATATATTTTGGTTCTAATACTTTCTCCATTGCATGCAGTTTATATCAGCAGATATTTTAGGTAAAGGTAAGCCCAAGTGGCATAGATTTTTCTTTTTAAAAAAAAGGCATTTGCTATCAGACAAGACATACCTGTAAAACTTTGCAAGACAATTAATATACTGTAGTAAAACAACTGCTGCATTAATGTAAACTCTTCTCTCAGCATGTTTGCCTTCTGCTATAACAGACAGCTGATTAGACGTCACTCTTCATGTCCTAATGCCAGAGCTTAGAAGAAGTGATACACCAAATGGAAAGATTGTGTGCTTCATCAGAGGCTTTTTCCACTGACTACGGCACTGGAAAATAATGTGTTATGTTATCAATCTGTAAAATGGAACCTCCAGCTCGGGGAAACTCTTCTAGTCTAGATTTAACTAGTGAAATTTACAATAAAGGAGGAAGTCTGATATTTTTTCTACTCGCTGCTACCACTTCTGAAATAACACAGCAGAGACAAGTCTGACTTGCATTCTGTGTTTTCTGTCACTCATCACAGGAAGTAAAATTTCTGAAAATCACCCTGTTACTTATTACACCACTTACTACACCTGTTTCTGGAAACACTCCTCAGTTGAAAACACAGAGCTGAAGCATGCGTTGCTGTGGGTGACACTCTGTATCCTGAATACGTCAGTTACACCACATCATATTGTTACTAGCTGCTGTTTATTTATAATAGCTCTGTACAATAACCTATGTATGTCGAATGCTATATATATATATATATATATATATATATATATATATATATATATATATATATATATATTATCACCATAAATTATATTTTTTTGTCTTTATAGCTGGTCTCAATCATCACTTTTGTCTACTAGTTTACACCTGTGAAGCGTAAAGGCTCATACACACATCAGACTATAGTCTTTGGAAACTAAACGATCACAGACCAATCTTACCACCCTTCATGTAGTATGAGAGCCATACTCTACACAGTCTTTTCTATGGAGCTGAACTCCACATCAGAAAAAAATCTTTGCAAGATGCTGCACAGACACAAAAGATCAGTATCTGCAAAAGATCTGTTCCTGCCAAAAATCCATTCCTGCAAATTGCAATGATAGTCTGTGAGATCTGCAGATCATCATACACACATGATTTAACTGACATTTATCTGCAGATCAAGCAATCATCCGCAGATCTGAAAATCCATCCTGGTGGATTTGATCTGCAGATGAATGTCAGTTAAATCATGTGTGTATGATGATCTGCAGATCTCATAGACTATCATTGCAATTTGCAAGAATGGATTTTTGGCAGGAACAGATCTTTTGCAGATACTGATCTTTTGTGTCTGTACAGCATCTGTGTGTGCAGCATCTTGCAAAGATTTTTTTCTGATGTGGAGTTCAGCTCCATAGAAAAGACTGTAGAGTATGGCTCTCATACTACATGAAGGGTGGTAAGATTGGTCTGTGATCTTTCAGTTTTCAAAGACTATAGTCTGATGTGTGTATGCACCTTAAGAGGTCAGAAAATGACTGGGTTTTAGGACAGATTCTGACAGGCGTGCCCCTCTCTTTTACCTCTAGTTGTGGTTTTTGTGACCAGTTGGTTTGTTGGTGAATTACCACATGGACACTTGGTAGAGGGCAAGGATACGTTGCAAATTGGATTTCAGTCCGAGTTTTTCAAGCTCCCTACAACATGAGTTTATATTTTATGAGCAGTGACTAGTAGAAAAAGGGTAAATATTTTTAATTATGCAGATCTAGTTTGGGGCTCTAAGGGGATATATCCCTTTTAACACCAGCTACAGTACTTAAGCTGACGTCTATGATGTCATGTACTGATCATGATTGCTTCGTCAGACAGCTGTTTGAGGGCCACACAAACTATCAAGAATGATTTAGGAATTGCTTTTTGTGATGCATTATGCATATTGTACTGCTGTAGTGCAGTCTTGTAATTACCCCTTGTAAAGTTCTAATGCTACTTATAAACCGTGTCATTGAGGAAATTCAGTATAATGAATCATTTTATTGCCCATGTGTTTAAAGACTTGTGTTATAATAAAAAAAAAAAGTATAGGTTTTCAGAAATACATAACTTTAAAGATAAATCGAAGCATTTGTGGGGGGAAAAAACTGTCCTGAGAAGGGATTAAACTCCTGAGCAGAAAGTGCTCTTTGGTTATGTTTTCAAGTTATCTACACAGACGTTGCAAAATGATTTTTGGTGTTGTCGTTCACCAAACAATGTCAGCTGCTTTATGGTACAATGAGCTATAATTTCTTGCCTTCCTACTCCCACATTATAGGAAGGCCTAGTTACTGCTTCTGTACAATTTGGGATTGTGAAAGTGAAATAAGAGAGGTTCCTTCACACTTTTATGACTCTACTAGTGACCTTAGCCCGTTTAAAAACGGGCTAGGTCTGTCGCTGCTCATCCGCTGCATGCACGCATGTCCGCCGCACACGCCCGCCCCTCCTGGCACCCCACCGCGTCATTTCCCCAGCTCTCCTCAGGGTCTCTGCGTTCCTCCCTGCACATGCGCACTGCAATAAAATACACACACAGGGACCAGGGCTGTGGAGTCGGTACAAAAATCCTCCAACTCCTCCGTTTAGGATTCCTCCGACTCCTCTAATTTGCATATTACAATCTTGTTGATTGAAAGTATGTAACAGGAAATTCATCTCTTATCTGCCAACGCTTTAGGAATTGTAAAAGACAACTGAAGTGAGAAAGATATGTAGACTGCCATATTGATTCCCTTTAGACTAAAACTAGTCCTTGGTAAGAGTACTTGTAAAAAGTACAGACCGGAACAAAGAACATCTGTCAGGCCCTAGGCAATGTAACTGTGGGTATATGTAAGAATGATGTGCAGGTACACTGCAGGGGAATGAGAAGATTCTTCCTTTATTACACATTCTTCATGCACAATCTGAACCAGGTTTATGGGTGATAGACAACACCTCTGTGTTCAAAAATGCAACATTCTCAGTGGATTCCCTGCAGCTCTGTGGGGAGTGCATATGTAGAGTATAGTACTACTGTGTAACAAAGTAAACCTGAGACAGATGAAATTAAAGTTTTATACATACCTGGGGCTTCCTCTAGCCCCCTTCAGGCTAATCAGTCCCTCGCTGTCCTCCTCCACCACCTGGCTCTTCTGCTATGAGTCCAGGTATTTGAGCCAGTCGGGCGTAGTGCGCATGCATACACTCCGCCGCCGGGAGCGTACTACACCTGCGCAGCACTATTGCGCAGGTGCAGAATGTTCCTGGCTGTGGGAGTGGCATGTGGCCAGACTGCGCTGACTGGCTGAATTACCGGGACTCGTAGCAGAAGATCCAGGTGGTGGAGGAGGACAGCGATGGACTGATTGGCCTGAAGGGGGCTGGAGGAAGCCCCAGGTATGTATAAAACTTTTTTTTCTTTTCATCCGTCTCCAGTACCCTTTATTCGTAAAGGCCAAACCAAATTTTAACAACATATCAAATTTTTTATTTCATGAGCAAAGAAAGTACATACATTTGCATAAATCAGCATCAACGCAGAATTATTTAAATCTCATTGACCATCTCTATAAGTGACACAGTTGCACATTTATTCTTACAGCATAGATGTTGTTTAGTATACATACTGTATGTAACGATTGGTGTCAGCGAGAACAGATTTCTCTGATTATTGGTGATCTGCAGTATCACCAATAATACAGATGCTGTACCCGATTATGTGTGATCTGCAGAATCACCAATAATACTAGTATAGCCAGAACCAGGACAACCAATGTAATTATAGGTGCTTGGTGCAACAGTAATGATAGAGATACTTGTTCTCCCAGAGGAGCTGGGAGAGGGAAATATCTCAAAATAACATGAGAACCAACTCCAGCAAGCTGGAGATGTAGACAGTAGTGGAATAGATCTCCCGAGGAGCGGGTAGAAATATATTGAACAAGTGTACTGATCACCCGAGGAGCGGGTGATTCAGACTATACTGCAGCCACTACTACTACCTGAGGAGCAGGCAGAGGAGATAATATTGTAGTGACTATTCACCTGAGGAGCAGGTGATTCAGACTGTAGCATCCACAAACAAACCCAGAGAGCCACCTCTTATTATACCTGTGCAACTTATTACAAGGAGCCAGCAAAATAATCTAACATGTCACGCTGAATAAATCAATATATTTACTGTCTCATGCACATAATTCCTTTTATTGTTTGCATTAGCTGCATGCTGTTGTAACACATCACGTAAAATCAACACAATTAAAAACATCTACCTGGCCAGGAGTGCTAGCTGTAACTAAAGCGGACCTGATCCATGGGTCCGTGAGGTATGCAGCCTATGCAAAAAATACCACCACACAATGACCGGATCAATCTGGTCCTCAACCACCACCAAAACACCGCACACACTGTAAGATGTCGGTTAGATCTTGTTACCTCACTGCACGGAAATCATTTCATCAAAGGCGCTTCATAGCAGACCAAGTCCCATATTCCTGGACAGATCAAACAGCTGCTGATATGTAGAGATTTTTGGGAATCCACCAGATGAACAAGCGGTAACATGATAGACCTGAACTTATCACCATATCCTTTAAGAGCCGCAATATACACTTGCTATACTTGCGCATCAGGCGGTGAGTTCCAGCTCACATGGCTTCCAGACCGACAGTGCACTGGGTCAGACGTCCACACAGCTGCGTTGAAGATATCACCCGTCCATGGACTATGGGGCCGCATCAAGCCCGATCGGGATCTCCGACTGCAGTAACGGAGTTTAGCTCAGTGTGCCGGCATTGCACGTGGTAGGCCAGTGCGAGCACTCCTGCGGTAGCCACGCCTACCGACGCGTTTCGCCCCTCCCACGGGGCTTTCTCAAGGTAGCGAGTGACGGCCGGCCTGACCGTTCATCCTCTTGTATTGTGTCCCTCTGGCTCCACCTCCAATTTCATTTCACAGTAACAGCACACTTTGAATGCGCTTCTATGTACTATCTCAATACTGTGCGGGGCTGCTTACAGAGGAGTATGTCATTTTTTTATATTCACTCAATGGAGTCCTCTCATATTTTAATCTGGATAAAACCCGCATATCGGGAAGGCAATGCAATTATAGATGATACATATTATGATGTAATTCTTTTATCATATTCACACTTATGCACTTATGCAGTGACTGCCATAACGAATCACAGGAAGTGGCCCAAATTCAGATCAGTATTAAGTCCTCTTGGGATCAATGTTCCTAAGCGTGAATCCGCAGCTCCAGCTGGTTCTAGCACACTTTGGGATCTGACTAGGTCTGAGTGCTAACACGTAGCATTTGCAACAGCAGACGCGGAGCAACTGACAGGCAGGTCCTATATATACTAAACGCACTCCATAGCGCCGCCCCAGTCACTCAGCCAATCCTAAGCACAGCTGGAGTCAGCTGACCGAGTGATCAGCTGACTCCTCTTCTAGATGCAAAAGGTCCTTTCGCTCGGCGAGCGCGTAGCCATTAGTCTATGAGCGATAGAAGGACCAGGCAAAGCACCAGCATGTAACTGTGCTGCAGATACCGATGGCTGCGGCGCGGAGATAGCCGCCATGCCGCTTGCCGTTGTGGCAGTATCTCCGCTATCCCTTACACTGTATAAAAGATTCCTGTGTCCACATCATATATATACTGTACAGTCACAATCAGATATGTATATCTGACTTTAAAAATACGGGACTGCTTTATTGAAGCAGCACAAGTAACTAATTTTGATTGGTTTATGTCATTTTTGTGGACTAAGCACAGCTATTACTGTATATATAAATTATTTATGGTGACTTCTCTGAGAAATAGAACATTTTATCATATTTTCTATTTTAATTACAGTTTAAATTCATTAGGAGTCGGAGTCTGTGCATTTTTTTTCCCCGACTCAGACTCCAGGCACCCAAAATTGTCACGACTCCGACTCCACAGCCCTGCATGGGACGCAGAGACACTTGCGTTTTATTAGGTAGGTTGGAGGTGGAAGGCACTTGCATAGCTGTATGTAGGGAGTCAGCAGTGGAGAAAGAACAATAAGGTGACACCGATGCAGTTTACTGTCCTCAGTGGCCTGATTGGCACCCTTTGGCCCCGTTCACACTGCACGCTTTTCCAGCCGCGTTTTGGAAACGCGTGCAGGTGGCCGACACGCACGACATCAGACATTGCATAGAGTGCAATGTCTGATGTTCACACTGCATGCGTTTCGGACCTGTGCGGTCCGGGAACGCATGCTGCACGCATTTTTTGCAAAAACGCATGGCTGTCCCATTCACTTTTCAGTGATGGGATCAGCCACGCAACGCATACAAACGCGGATGGCGTGCGTTCGTACGCGTTGCGTTTCGCGTGCGTGCCCGTCTGCGTTTGTAATGTGAACGAGGCCTTTATGTTCTGAAGTGGAGATCGACTGCTTTGTTTTCTGAAAGTGTTTGTCATTGACAAGACAGTCTTGACCAACATGACTCATTCTTCTAGTTTTGATGAGTTCCTCTGTGTCCTAATTTTCTCAGTTAGAAATAGTGTCTTATGACTGAATGAATCAACCTTAAACTTTGCAGGTCACATGTCAGGCTGAACAGGAAGCTCTTGATAGCCTAATTGCAAATTCCTGAGATAGCACTTGTCAGCTGTTCTTGGGATGTCTGTTTCCAAAGACACTTGTATGCATACCTATTGGTAGACTTTATTTTTGTCTTTTTTTTCAAATGTCTTTCATTTCTGAAAGAGGATTCCTGCATTCTGTTAAAGGAAAATTCCATTTTTTGTTAAGAACAATTCTAAAATTTCCATAAATATACATTGGTGTTGTGCAGGCCTTTTTTTATTTTTTTTATTTCATGTTGAACAACATTTCAGAGCTGACAGACAACTGATATTGCTCACCTTTGCATCCATTACATTACTCTACAAAGTTATGAGTACAGTTGTTATGAGGTGGTTTCTCACATTTCAAACTTGTTTCAGGTGTAATTAGTTGCACATGGAACAGGCTTTGTTTTCCTTCCTTTCAACACCTAGACTAATCCATTGACTATTATTATTATTTAGTATTTATATAGCACTGACATCTTCTGCAGCGCTGTACAGAGTATATTGTCTTGACTAGCAGCAAACCTTCTCTACCAGTTTGATAAAAGCACTGCGGAATGCACATTAGTATTATTTTTATGGCACAGTACAAAGTAAAAAAAATCTACATGGGGTACGTAATAATACAAACAAATGGTATACACCAACATACAAAATACAAAATTGGTGACACAATACAAAATCAATACAAAATACAGAATTGTTAAATACAGTGACAATAGTCATATGATGAATACAATGTATAATGAATCCCAAGACACAAAAGCGAGTGAAAGCCCACCCTAGCAAGCTTACACCTCAAATTTTTTTCCTCTCTCACAAAATTATTTCATAGGTAGTCATAAGCGCCCCCAGTCTAGGTAGCCAGCGGAGAGGGGAGCACGCAGAGGGAGGGAGAAGTCGGGTCCAACTCCCCACAGCAGAGCCCCAGCGTGGCTATGCCCCCCCCCCTCCATCACTGCAACCCCTTCCTCGCTGTGCTCTGGGCGGAAAATGAGGCTGGCAAGGGTTTTAAATATATTCTATGGTAAGGTTTGAAAATGTTTCTTTGGGGAGAATTCAGGAGAAAGTTTAATAGGATATGGGCCTATGTGTTTTGCTTTGTACAATAACACAATGCATTGTTCCATACAACACACGGCCTTTTCCACTGTATGGGAATGGTCACATGTCCACGTAATGCATTACAGTATCCTAACACACTGTTGGACAGTGTTCCTATCATAGCAACTGACCAGCCTATGAAAATAATGTGCAATGCACACAGTATAAACTATCTTACAGGAGCCACATATTGAGTACATTTTGGGTTATCTAACCTCAACTGCATAAGCAAACTTGTTGGATTTTCATTTGGATTGTTCAACTGGGCCCTGTATTACATAGTTAATGCTAAGATTCCTTAGAGAGTTTGCTCAGTGAGATGGCTGGACATATACACTGCATTGATTAAAGAGGCTCTAAAGATTGTCGCTGTCACTTTGCTTGCAAAAACATAGGAATCATTTACGAGGTGATGTATTTATGCTCTTGAAATAGTAGAGGAAACATTTAGGTGAAAAGCATAATCCATTAATTTATAATTGCGGTGAACCAAAGCTATGCCAGATCTGTGTCCTGTGTAAGTGTGGCCTTCCTGAATCTCAAGACCTGTGCTAGGTGCCATTTGAGGACTTCAGCAAATAGACATTTGGCACAAACACATATTGTTAAAGCCGATCTTGTCACAAGACTGAGTCTCCTACATAGAACACGCTGAAACAAGTTATTTTGGCAGCATCCATCACAGCTGATAGTTCATGCTGTAATTTATTTATTTTTTCTTAATTTAGCTATGAAATAGAAATGGTATGAAATGTTTGCGGTACGCTATTAATACAACATACAAAACTTGCTGAATGTATTGTATGATAAAAACTATGGGTACAAGTTGGATGAACTATTAGTATCAAATGCAACAACATTATTAAAGGAGACGTCTGGCATGCAGTAAATGTATAATACGACTCTAGGCTATGTAATAAAGCACTGCAGAAAATGTCAACACTATACAAAGGCATACCAATAATAGTAATTTCATAATTATGTACTGTAATTAATTTTTGAATTTATTTTTCACAAAAGTGGTTGAAGTGTGTGGTTAAAGACACTGACACAGAAAAAAATAATGATTTAATGAATTGGTTGTGTAGTACAGATAATTACTAGAACATTAGTAGCAAAGAAAATATTCTCATATTTTTATTTTCGGTTATATAGTTTGTTTGTTTGTTTTATAACATTGCATCACTAATATTTGCAGTTTACACACTACTCAGCATTCTAAATGATTTTACAAAGCAGGTTAGTGGACTTTTTACCGGTCCTCTGCAGAAAAACAAACTAATATAGTGCCAGACACTTGAGATAAAAAGCTTTAGAAGGCAGAGCTCTCTGTGACTTTGAAAGTAACAATAACAACTGGATAGATAACAAATGGAGTTTCTTAAAGGGAAGGTTCAAGCAAAATTAAAAAATGTGTTTCACTTACCTGGGGCTTCTGCCAGCCCCATGCAGCCATCCTGTGCCCTCGTAGTCTCTCACTGCTGCTCCAGTCCCCCGCTGGCAGCTTTCTGACCTCGGAGGTCGGCGGGACGCATTGCGTACATTTTTACGCATTCCCGCTAGTGCAGGAACATTAACACATACATTTTTACGCATTACTGGTTTAATGCGTAAATTTTTACGCATTTCTGGTTTAATGCGTAAATTTTTACGCATTAAACCAGTAATGCGTAAAAATGTATGCGTTAATGTTCCTGCATTAGCGGGAATGCGTAAAAATGTACGCAATGCGTCCCGCCGACCTCCGAGGTCAGAAAGCTGCCAGCGGGGGACTGGAGCAGCAGTGAGAGACTACGAGGGCACAGGATGGCTGCATGGGGCTGGTAGAAGCCCCAGGTAAGTGAAACACAATTTTTTATTTTGCTTAGACATTCCTTTTAATGCTTCCTGTACTGTAAACAATATTAGACTTCTGTCTCTGCTCCTAATGTTTTATTTCTTAGCTGTACTACGCATACAAATCATTATATCCTTTTTTTTTTTTTCGCTTCAGTGTCTTTTTAAGGGCTGGTTCAGACGGACGTTTGGAGGCGTCACGTTCATTGGCGTCGCGGCAGCAATGCGTTCGGGCTTTCAGCAGCGTTCGCGTTGCGTTCGGATGCGGTCGCGTTTTTTCTTCCCCTAGGGGGACATTACCCGTAGCGGTTAGCCGCCCCTGGAAGCTACATGTAGCTTCCAGGGGCTCGTTGAACGCCAGGGAAAATCGGGACCCGAACGCCGCGTTCGTGCAAACGCGCATGAAAGCTTGGTACAAACGCTCCCATTCACTTGAATGGGAGCGTTTAACGCCAAGCCCCGAACGCTGGCTGTAAACGCTCTGCAAGCGTCCGTCTGAACCAGCCCTAAGAAACATTTGAAGATAGCTAACCACCACCCTCCATCCTTGTTTATTAAAATGGAATAAAAGCCTTCAAATAGGTGCCTATGTTTGACACTTGTATGTAATTTGTCAGCCAGATGTGCTGATGTGTATGTGAGGTTATTGAACAGAAGTACAGTGGGCAAGACGTGTGCATGTGCTAGCACCTGTTAAAGAGACACTGAAGCGAGAATAATTCTCGCTTCAGAGCTCATAGTTAAAACGCCGCTATCCCGCCGCTAAACGGGGGTCCCTTCACCCCCAAACACCCCCCTGCAAAATCAATGACCAAATTGGTCGTAGATTTTGCTGCTCCTAGAGGCAGGGCTGACTGCTGCAGCCCTGCCTCCAGTCGCGTCTATCAGCGGCGCATCGCCGCCTCTCCCTCGCCCCTCTCAGTGGAAGGAAGACTGAGAGGGGCGGGGGAGAGGCGGAGATACGCGCTGACAGACGCGCGTGGGGCAGGGCTGCGGCGGTTAGCCCTGCCTCAACCAGGAAGAGATCCCCGGCTGCACGGAGAGGATTTCGGGAGGTAAGGGACCCCCGTTTAGCCGCGGGATAGCTGCATTTTAGCAGGGGCACACATGCCCCTGCTAACTATGAGCTCTGAAGCGAGATTTATTCTCGCTTCAGGGTATCTTTAACGGGCTAAATTATTCATTTACAGTATGATCTTGAATAATGAAGGAAGTGGGGTAACATGCATTACTGCTGTAATATACACCTAACTGGCATTTTTCATTTGCCGAATGGCATCGGCATGTACACAGTTACATCGTTAGGACTGGTTTGCAGTGTCGGCTACATGGTGGTAAACAATGGCCGTGACGCTTGTCATTTAATGCAATGTCAATTCAAGTGGGTTCTTGTCGTCTTGTTTTATCCTGGACGCTACATGCAGCCCCCAGGATTGGCTGCTCACAACGTTTGTGTCACCCTGCAGGGATCAAAGTGCAACGCATTTCCCAAAGGTAACCAAATGCTCTTCTGCTCACTAGCAAAAAAGCATTTAACCAAGACTTCGGGGGGTTGGTTCACACACCCGTCTGTATCAACCCCAGTTTAAATTTGGTTGAAAAATGACATCTGTGCATAAAATTCAACCAGGAGAAAAATAAATAAATAAAAATTAGGTACATTTCTGTCCAGCAAACTCACATATTCCATTTGATTCAGGGGAATGCAAAACAACTCTTAAAAAGCTTGGACAATTAAAATCCCTTACTTTAACAACTCTTAGGCTAGGGACACACTAGAAATCGCCAAGCACTATCGCAATAGCTAGCACTTTGTGTAAGCACTTTCTAGGCGATTTCACCTGCATTTTCCAGAAATTATGATAACTCATATACAATGTATTCGAGCCCAAATGCTCATAAAAATGCCGCATGTCCTGTATTTATGATTTCCAAAATTGCAAGCGCTCTAGTAGGTTCAACAACATAGACTTACACTAGCAAAGCATTTTTGAAAGCGCCATAGATTGTTGGAGCTACAAAAACCTGCCCAAAATTGCTATAGTGTGCCCCAGCCCTTACTGTGTAGAACCCTTTCCAAAATACAGGAGCCGTGGTTTTGCGAGCTTTTCTAACAATTCGATTTAGAGTCCAACGGTCTCTCTCAAACAACTTTGACTTTCGACCACATCTGTGCTTTGCTGAGGACATTTTTCCTTCTCTTTCAAAGGCAGGCATTACTTTTGAGACAGTACCTCTTGAAATGCCAAGCATTTGGGCAGTTTCTGTTACCGTAGCAGCTGCCATACGAGCACCAACAATTTGGCCTCTTTTAAAAGTCTGAGAGATCTGCCATTTTTATAAATTATAACCAACTTTTGTTTAAATATCTGAAAAAAACCCAATTATTTTAATTAAACATCAAATTACAAAAATAATAAACAAAAAAAAATTAACATATGTCAATTTTGATTACTTAAAACGTTCAAAGATTATGATGCCAAAATGTTATCTGTTTCCATTATTTTGTCCAACCCCTGTAGATGGCAAAGCCATTTTCCCCTTTAATATGCAGATCATGCCCCCTTCCATATACAGTACTAGATCATTAATATCATTAAATAATAAATTGAAAAAGATTGTAACTAGTACTAACCCTTGTGGGACCCCAGTGCTAACTGTCAGGAACCGGCCCGCGGCACGCCTGCGTATACGGTTCCCGACTGCGGGTTTGACCAGATCAAGCGGGGAGCAGCCTTATTCAAGCTACAAACAAGGCTGTGACCCCCCAGAACACCTCTCACTGCCACCACTAGCGGTTCGCTAGACACTTCCACTCTGCTGTCGAGTCCTCAGCGCGCAATCCGCGTTTTCGTATTCGGGTCAGCTTTGCGCTTAGGCCGAATACGGGAACGCCACGCACCCACACACACACACAGTTGCAATCTTACACTGTAGTGAAGCAAAACCACTAACAGTCGTTCTGAACGATACTGTTAGCTACTTACTGGCGTTTTCGTACGTTGGGTCAGCTGCGCGCTTTAGGCCAACGTATGACAAACGCCCCCACACACAGTGCAATTACAATTTTATATGGTAGTGTTGCTCAAGCATACAATTCAGCATGGATTTATACACAGTTGCACTTCAATCTCTTCTAGGCTATGAGTGTTAGTTTAGTATAGCAGAAGTCAAACCTATTAAATAATAATTTAATATTCCAGGAAAAGTGGAACAATGCAGAACAGAATATATACCAAAGATTACAAAAAACAAAATAAAAAGTTACAAAGATAAAAGTTACAAAAATACACACACTGATATTTGCATAAAAATAAACGGGGAAAAAAAGAACGTTACCAGCTTAGGTTAGAACGTTGTTTGACGGGAGGACGCCGTTTCGACCAGGAGTCGCGATCATCCCTAGCTAAAGCGCTACCTCCAAGAGAAGATTCTTTCTAGGCATCTGGCTCTGCTTTTTATACTGTAAGATACGCCTGGAGGCTGCAACTTCCTTGGGGAGGGGAGGAACTAGTTTTTAATTAAATCTCAGACATAATTCCATTTCCAGGTAAAAGTCTATACATCAAAAGATTGTGAAGTGAGGCTTTCAACTCCAGGTGAAAACTTGATAAGGCTTCCTCCCATTATTTCCTAGCATCAAAGCTTTCCTGTCTCAGCCCTTAAAGTCTGCAGAGATTTCCAACCCCCTTCCAATAAATGTAATTTACAGGGTATAGTTTGCACCTCAACCAATAATTCAATTTCCACAGGTAAAAAATTGTATCAAAAGGACTTTACCCCTTCACCCATTTCCAGTAGGCTGTCATGTACATTTCAAACATTCCTGTGTTCCTATTCACCATTGGTCACCTTCAGAGGCACCTGTAGTGGTCATTGACAAACAGACCATCACACCTGAGACAGCAGATGGCCTAATGAGCCATTTCCTTGCCCCAAGCTAGTAATTCCAGGCAACAGCTCCCTTCTAGCAGACAATGGTAGAGTTGATCTACATACAGACTAAAGGTGCGTACACACATGCGACTATAGTCGTTTGTAACGATCGTTCCCCGATTTTTACCAACGACGATCGTTACAAAAAACGAACCACCGACTATTAAGGCAAACGACGAACGAGCCAAATCGCTACAAAAGAAAGTTCTGTCTCGGCGGATTTTAACCAACGACGATCGTTTGCAAAAGTAGTACATCGTTGGAAACGATCGTTTGTACTAGGCTTGACATGCACATTTCACTATTTCTCCATGGAACTTCTCATTTTTATGCGCAGGCGCAATAGTTGCTTTCTGTGATGTAACGTTCGTTCTAACGATCAGATCGTTACACACATTTTAAAACTATCTTTACTTAGGTCGTTCTTTCATCAATTAAAAGTTCGTTCGTCGTTCTTAACGAACGATCGTTGTCGCATGTGTGTACGTAGCATTACACATTAGCATTCAGGTTCCTGGCCAGGTGACACCTTCAAAAGCCAGACTAGCTTTTAGCAGACATCCGTATCTGAGGCAGTGCAGACAGAAAAATGACAAAATATGTCCCTGTATTCCCTAACATCATCAGCACCCCAATATATCACCACACTAACCGTTTCCCATTTTGAATATGACCCGTTTACCACAACTCTGTACCAGGCTACTGTGGGGAATGGTGTCAAAAGCCTTTGCAAAGTCCAAGTACATTATATCTATAGATTTCCCAAGATCTAAATTTGCATTCACGACTTCATAAAAGCTAAGCATGTTGGTGAGACATTCTTTTGTTCTATAAAGTCTTATAGACTACCATCCTTCACTAACTTTGTCATCGGTACCAATGACGCTGGGTCCTCTCCAGCCCCACAAATCAATCTGTCAGTGCTATCCACCACATGGTGAATCCAAACTCCTGAGAGGTAACCTACTGTACAGCATGTGTGGTCCCTTTGACAGATTACCCTGTCTGCCGGTCTGATAATTGTCTGCTACCACCAGCACCTGCCTGGCCTTAGCCGCACTCCTATTACTATCCTTTTGTAAGATAGTATGTAAATGCTGTGCAGATGCAAATTGATAACAACATTGCTTCCCAACTATTCATGTCACCCAGTCCTCTGCTCAATCCAAAATAAAGCTTAAGCTTATGGGCATACATTAGAACGAGTATGGGCAGATTCGACCAAGAGACAAATTTTATCTCTAATCGAATCTGATTAGAGAAAAGTTTGTCTTTAATCGAATCTGCCCATACACTCCAGGCCGATTCCCGTCCGATTTCAGCATGAAATCATCAGGGAATCGGCTGAGCCGCCGCTCCCCCCCCCCCCCCCCCCCCAAAGTAGAAATGTATGTAATGTAGTGCATTTATACATTACCTGTCTTGTAGCAGCCTCCATGCGGTTTCCGTCCGTCTCCGGGTTCCGCATACACGCTAGTGACGCATAGCGTCTGACGTCAGCCGCTATGCGCCTTTGTGACGTCAGAGCGCCGTCGGCGTGTATGCGGAACCCGGAGATGGACGGAAACAGCATGGAGGCTGACACCGGACAGGTGATGTATAAATGCACTACACTACATACATTTATACATTGCAGCGGCGGGGGTTTTGTCTCGTTCGCAAATCGGCCGCCGTACCGCCGCCCACTCGACCAACCAGCCTCGGCCAGAAATTTTCCAACATGTGCGATCAACTGTGCGGTCAATTTCTGTCCCGAAATTGGTCGCTTTGTCGGTCGGGCATGCACTTGACAGCACCAATTTTCATCCAATTCGATTATAATTATCAAACTTGATGGTCGATTGGTTGGTCGCCTAGTGTGTACATATTTGTAGTGCTTATAAAAAGATAAATTAGTGATATGCAGATTTTAAGCCTACATCTTATACTCTACCCAGAGCCTTCCCAATAGTCTTAAAGGACAACTGAAGCAATGAAGCAAGAGGGAAATGGAGGCTCCCATGTATACCAGTTGCCTGGCTATCCTCCTGATCCTCTG
Source organism: Hyperolius riggenbachi (assembly GCF_040937935.1). NCBI lineage: Eukaryota > Metazoa > Chordata > Amphibia > Anura > Hyperoliidae > Hyperolius > Hyperolius riggenbachi. Next base: position 409,643,632 of record NC_090648.1, on the reverse strand, counting down.
CCTTTAATACTTCAGCCATAGAGCCTGAACAAGCAGGCATCAGATCAGGTGTTTGACATTGTCAGATCTGACAAGATTAGCTGCATGCTTGTTTCTGGTGTTATTTAGACACTACTGCAGCCAAATAGATCATCTGGGCTGCCAGGCAATTTATATTGTTTAAAAGGAAATAATATGGCAGCACCCATATTCTTTTCACTTCAGTTGTGCTTTAAGCTACAACTGTGTGATAGTAGCTGAGCACAGGGGTTGTCCACAGTCAGCCAATTAAAATGGCCAGCCTTCTGTTGCTGGTCTGTTTTATATATTGGAAAGGTGTGTACTGTTGGCTATGTTTTAGGGCCCGTTTCCACTATAGCGTTGCGGAATCGCCGGCGAATCACCGCAGGCAAATCCCATGCGGGTGCGATTCCGCATGCGTTTTTTGCCGCGATTTCGCATGCGATTTCGCATAGGTAAGGCTGTATGCGAATTTAACCATGTCACTGCCTGTGTAAATTAACATTAATACCTATGCGAAATCGCGGCAAAAAACGCATGGGGAAAACGCATGCGATTTCCCTATTAAATACATTGCGTGCGATTCGCCTGCATTCCACACGCAGGCGAATTCTGAGGGCCCTACCCTGCAGATTTTTTCTGCACAGAAAAACGTGCGGGGAAACGCACAAGTGGAAACAGTCCCATCCACTTGTACTGACTGTGCGAATCCGCATGCGGGCAACGCATGCGGATTCGTGATAGTGGAAACGGGCCCTCACATCTAGCAGTCTCTAACATTATGGGTAATCCGGGTGTCATAATGTATGCATGCTTGTATGGTGATGACTGTTGGATATCCTTGAAGAAACTGAATGGGCTGGAACCCACAGGAGCGCTTTTGGCAGCGTTTTGGCAGCACTGCGATACGCTAGCAGTTTGCCAAAACGCTGGGCTAATGTTAATGGATGGGGCAACTTCCACAGGAGCGTTTGCGTTTCTCAGAAACGCAAACGCAGGACCTGCAGCATTTTGGGAGCGTTAGCGCTTCAATGTAAAGTATTGAACCGCTAGCGGAAGCGCTCAGCAAAACCTAAACTGAGCGGTTTTGCTAGCGTTTTGCAGTTCAGCACACTGTAACAAAATGAAAAATAATTCACAGGACCAATCAGGATAAAAACGCAAAACGCTACGCACCCGCTGGGCAAAAAAATACAATGTTGCAAAACATGACCAAAAACGCACATGAATCCGCTTGCAAACCGCTCAGACAAAACGCTAGCGGTTGCGTTTTGCGTTTGCTGATTTCAGTGGGTTCCAGGCCAATCTGATTCCATGCAATTGGTGCCTGTGATCTGATGCTGGGAGAGATCATGGAGTCTACTACTATGTATAGCCAGTCTTGCTAAATGTCAGTGAGTCTGATAAAAATGCTTCATTGTTTTCCAGTACCAGCTGGTATTATGTGTGTCTGTTCATTTGTGGTCTACAGTGTGCATGAAGTACACACTGGATTATTTTCAAGTGTAATTTTAAGCAATTTTTAAATTAAACATTCAAATAGGCAAACTTCTTTTAGAGAAGGCAAAACGCATTCATGTTTTTAATAATCTTTCCAAGGGGACTCCTTTGTCCCAGACAGGTGTAAATGAAACATGACATCATGTAAACATAACAAGTGTCTAGAACATCAGTCACATGCAGTGCTAATTAATTAAAACATCATCACTGAGCATGAAAAAAAGAGAAATGTATGGGCCTATTTTCATTGGTGCAGAATCTGCAGTGTTTCCCCACATGCAATTCAAGCGGGGAAACCCTGCCTATTCTGTCAATAGGCTTGCAGTCTGAATCACATGCCGGCAGGCTATAGCTTGTTCCTAAACGATAGTTTCTATTGTTCAGGGTTCGCTGTGGTCTATCCACTCGGTATACAGTCTATGCACAACTCCACTGCATTCTCCTGATTGTCCTCCCGACTGCACCTGGAAAATAGTGCTCTAGGGCTCAGACACACTAAGCGCTTTTAGGTTATCAGCGCTTTCTGAGCGCTTTAAAAAAATCAGTCCCATTCACTTGCATTCAAATTGTGGTAAACTCCACTTCGCATCTCTGGGCTTTTCCCCCTAAAAATTCCAAGCAATTTTCAACATTTCACACGCTTCCCATTCATTAGCCAATAACTTTTTTTCCATAACACTCCAGGACAGGTACACTTCGAGACTTGACTCCTCCCAGGAAACAGGAAACATCCATGAGCCTCTCTATATCTTTTGCTCCACAACAGGTGCCCGGCAGTATGGATGTTTCCTGTTCTGGGAACAGGTCTCTCTATATGAGTGCTACCTGTCCTGGAGAGCTTGGGGGGCTAAGGGCGGTGTAGCTAGGAAATGAGGCGATGGATTAGGAGTCCGTCTCTATCTATTTCCTACCTCTGTCTATCCGGGCCTGTGGGCAGCTGTTGGGGGCAGAGGAACCATGGCGAAGACGCAATGTGGCTGTAGCCGCCGGCTGGAGGTAGACGCGGAGAGGAGTGGCTATTGCGGAGGCTGACGCCTATACTCCTCGATCCGACCAGGAGCCAAGATGGCGGCGCGGACGTTTCCGGCGGCCGTCTGACGTCACTTCCGTGCGCCGGATTGAAGAGCCATGGCGTCCTGGCGTCCGGAGCACTCGTAATCGGCGGGGATGGAGGGCGGCTCAGCGGTGGTTGGCGCGGATGGCCTTGCGGCTAGTGCGGCTGCCGGCGCTGCGGCGGTACCTGTAGCCATGTCTACAGCGGTGCCTGCAGCGAGCCCCTCTACAGGTTCATTGGAAGGCCGGACGCAGGACAGACCTAGGAAGCCGGAGGGCATTATCCAAGTCCCAGGAGGGGTGAGACATCACACTGTGCCTATCAGATAATGTTTCTATGTGTCTCATCTTGGCTGTCACTATCGGTGTTGTATATTATGAGGAGGATTGAGCACTTGGTGGTGTTTCCTCTGGGTGAAAGCTGGTATTGTCCCTGGGTGGTCTATTTAGCATGTTCACCACAAGGTCGGGTGTGGTGGAAGTTTGTTGTTTTTATTAGTGACTATGTTACTGATGTTGGCCTACTGGTTGTGTTTTTCAGACTGGCCCTGAAGCTGGCGATAGCTCTAAGCCCAAGCCCAGTAGAAGATGCCCAGCATGTAATTTAAAGCTGTCTCCTTCATGGACTAAAACTTTCTGCCAGCAGTGCACTTTAAGAGTCCTGAACGAAGAATCTGCAGTACAGTATAAGGACCTTCTAGGAATTATGAAAAATGAAATGACTGATTCTATAAAGGCATTTAGAGAAGCTTTGGCTGACTCCTTGATACAAACACAGACGGTGGCAAATCAATCATCGGGTCCAAGTGCTTTAAATCAAACTGTAATACCTACAGATCATAGGGCTAGACAGGTAGTTACAGGGTCTGCTACAGTACCAGGGGCTGAGGATGCTACTAATACGGCGCCAATTAAAGGTCATGGTAAAGCTAAAGCGAAATCTAACCGTCCAGTGTTATCGGACTCAGAACCAGAGGAAGATTGGGAAGATATATCAGATGAGGATTTAGGCGAGGAATCAGATGAGGAAAAGAACACGGAGGAGAAACCTTCTAAGTTTAAATTTCCAGCTAGTGAGACAGAGGAGTTGCTCAAGGCCATTTATGAATCATTAGGTTTGAGCGTAGATAATCCTCAGACTGTATCAACGCATGATGCGTTATATGCGGGTATGGATAATAATCAACCACTAGTTTTCCCGGTTCATGAGTCTTCCAAAGTCACCATAAATAGTCAATGGAAAAATCCGGATAAAAAGGTATTTTTATCCAGGGGTTTTAAGCACCATTCCCTTTTCGGGAGATAGGTTGTTTGGTCCAGAACTGGAAAATATTCTGGAACGGACGTCGGATAGAAAAAAATCGTTTCCTAAGAAAAAACCTTTTCGCCAGGGGAAAAGTTTTTTTCGGAAGAACAAGCAAGATCCCAAAGCAAGGTCCCAGCAGAGAAGGAGACCCTGGTCATTCAATAGAGAGCAGAATAGACCCAACGTCCTGTTCAGAAATTCTGCCCCCAATCCTAAACCCCAACAATGACGATCAACAAGATGTGGGAGGAAGATTGGGCAGGTTCTTCCCACAATGGAGAGAATTTGTTACGAGCCCGTTCATTTTAAATCTAATTAAAAATGGCTATCACATCTCTTTTCAGCAAATTCCGCCGGAAAGGTTTGTGGTAACAGGGGCAAATTTGACTCCAGAGGAACAGATAATTCTACAGGAGATCTTAGCAGACATGTTAGCCAGAGGGGTAGTCTCCCTGGTCCCATCTTGGGAACAGGGGGAGGGGTTTTATTCCAGGATTTTCCTGGTGAAGAAACAATCGGGAAAATTCCGGTTGATCCTAAATCTCAAACCCTTAAAACCATACATCAAATTCCAGAAATTCAAGATGGAGTCAATCTTTTCAATAAGGAATCTACTGCTGAAAGACTGCTTCATGTTGAGCATAGATCTAAAAGATGCTTATTGGCATGTGCCAATCGAGGAGAAATCACGAACTTTTCTAAGGTTTGCAGTGAAGGGAAAAATAGGAGTTCGACATTATCAATTCAATTGCCTCCCATTTGGAATCAAATCCGCACCAAGGATTTTTACAAAAGTAGTGGCAGAAATAGTAGCATCCTTTCATGCCCAGGGAATAATAGTGATTCCGTATCTGGACGATCTTCTGATTTTGGCGGAGTCAGTACAGACTTTAGTGAATCATCGCGGGTTAGTTGAATCAGCTCCAGAGGGCAGGATGGATAATAAGTTGGGAAAAATCCCAGTTAGAACCAACACAATTAATCCAATTCTTAGGATTTCTGGTGGATTCCAGAGCACAAAAGATCTATCTCCCTCAGACAAAGATAGACAAAGTGGTTCAGGAAGTAAGGGGGTTTCTGGGGAAGACCTCCATAACAGTGAGAGAGGCAATGAGATTACTAGGTTTACTAACGTCTACGGCCCCAGCAATTCAATGGGCCCTGAAACATACAAGGAGGCTGCAGTTCTGGATCTTGAGGAAATGGGCCAAAACGATGGTGTCTTTGGAGCAAGTTCTGTTAATTACGGCCAGAGTAAAACACGATCTACAATGGTGGATCGCACCAGCTCACCTGTCGCAAGGCAGACTATGGCATTATCCGGTGGAAATAGTTCTCACGACAGATGCGAGTCAGACAGGTTGGGGTGCTTTTGTCCAAAAGTTCGAGATGCAGGGTCTCTGGCCAGAGCATATCACGGATCAGTCCTCAAATTTCAGGGAGCTGTTAGCGGTCAAACTAGCAATGGTAGGTTCAATGCACATCATCAAAGGACACCATATTCAACTCAGGACAGACAATTTGACTGTGGTGGCGTATATCAACCGTCAAGGGGGCACGAGATCAATGAAACTTTTACACCTGTCTCTAGAGATTCTGGACTTAGCGGAACAGAATCTAGCATCAATTTCAGCGGTGCATCTGAAGGAGTCTTTAAACACCAGAGCGGACTTGTTGAGTCGATCTCAGACATCCAATACAGAATGGACATTAAGTCAAAAGGGTTTCCAACTATTGATAAAAAAATGGGGGAGTCCTGCAATAGACCTATTTGCCAACAGGGAGAACTCGAAGTGCCAAGATTTTTTCTCTCTCAATATCAGAGACAAGCCAGCAGCAGTCGATGCGCTAGCACAACCATGGAAGGACGACCTTCTGTATGCTTTTCCCCCCGCTAAACCTTATGTCACTGGTGTTAAGGAAGATGAAAGAGTCCAGAGCGACTATGATACTAATAGCGCCCGACTGGCCCAGGAGATCGTGGTATCCGCTATTATTGAAAATGAGAATAGACGGACCAGTTCGTCTACCAATGGACAATCGATTGATAACTTTACAAGGGAAGGAGATACCGAATCTGGAAAGATGGAAAATGTCGGCCTGGTTACTGAGGAGCTGATACTTAAGAGCCAGGGACTGTCTGATAAAGTTATAGAAACATTAATTAAAAGTAGGAAAAGAAATACCAGAGCTATTTATTTGAAATATTGGAAAATGTTTAATTTATGGAGACAGCAATCTAGGTATGAGTCTACAGAGATTGCGACGGTTCTGGAATTTTTACAAGCCGGTATAGACAAAGGTCTGGCCTTGAGTACATTCAAGGTTCAGATTTCGGCACTTTCGTTTTTTTTGGATAAAAAGTTGGCGGCTCATCCTTTAGTTATTAGGTTTGTGAAATCGATCGAGAGGAATAGACCGATTATAGTGAAACCCTTTCCTAAATGGGACCTTTCCCTTGTACTTAAAGCTCTGACACGTCCTCCTTTCAATTCCATGGACACTATGGATAATAGGTTGTTGACACTTAAAGCTATATTTTTAGTTTCTATTACTTCAGCAAGAAGAATCAGTGAACTGGAGGCACTTTCCTGTAAGGAACCGTTTTGCATTATACACGAAGATAGAATTATTTTGAGGACAAGTGCAGAGTTTTTGCCTAAGGTAGGTAATTTATTTTGCCGGAAGCAGGAAATAGTGCTTCCATCTTTTTTTCCTAATCCGTCCAATGAAAAAGAATTGGAGTGGCAGTCGCTGGATGTGAGGAAGGTTGTTATAGCTTATCTAGATAGGGTCAGTTCCTTCAGGAAATCAGAAGCCCTTTTTGTTAATTTTACGGGTAGACTAATAGGCCAAAATGCCTCGAAGAAGACTTTAGCCAATTGGATTAAGTTATGTATATTGGAAGCTTTATAGGGTTATGGATCAACAACCTCCAGACAACCTTCGGGCACATTCCACTAGAGCAACGGCTACAACTTGGGCTTACAGGGCTGGAGCTTCGCCTCTGGAGATCTGCAAGGCGGCTACCTGGAAGAACCTGGGGACCTTCGTACGTCACTACTGGCTGGATCGCCTATCTGCTACAGAACAGGGTTTCGGAAGGAAAGTCCTGCAAGCAGTCAGCCCACCCTAAGGTTTGTGATGTTAAATTTCTTTGTTATCATCTCGAAGTGTACCTGTCCTGGAGTGTTATGGAAAAACCAGGAATTAGCAAACCTGGTAAGACTATTTTTAGTAACACTCCAGGACAGGTGGGGGTAACCCACCCTCTTATTCTCTGATACCTATATCAGTAACTGTATAAGTTTAAGCCTATGTTACAAAAGTATTCTGATAGCAGGATGCATGGTGGTTAGACCTGTTTTGTTTCTTGGATACATACTGCCGGGCACCTGTTGTGGAGCAAAAGATATAGAGAGGCTCATGGATGTTTCCTGTTTCCTGGGAGGAGTCAAGTCTCGAAGTGTACCTGTCCTGGAGTGTTACTAAAAATAGTCTTACCAGGTTTGCTAATTCCTGGTATCAGCCCTTATCGCACATAAATGATCTATACCTTGGTTTTTTTTCCACCAATGAGGCTTTCTTTGGGTGGTACATTTTGCTAAGAATTATTTTATTTTGCATGTATTTTAAAAGGAATAAGGAGAATAAAAAATGAAAAACTCATTATTTCTCAGTTTTCAACACTTAGTTTGAAAATAAAAAGTTTTACTGTAGATCAAACCCACACATTTTATTTTCCCATGTGTCCTGTTTATTTCAACAATTAATTTATGTTCCTAGTACAATGTATGGCAACAATATATTACTTGTAAATAAAGGTGTATTTTAAAAAAAAAAAAAAATTGCATTGCACTTTAGCAGTAATTACAAGCTGTATTTGCCAAAATAACTGTAATATACGCTGAAGGCATACATATATTAAAAAAACTAAGCCCATTTATTAGCTCCCACCCCCGTAGTTAGCCAGATGTGCCCCTCCCCACTCCATAGATAGCCAGGTGTGCCCCTTTACTCCCCCATCCCCCCATAGATAGCCAAGTGTGCCCCTTTTATCTCCCCCAGTATAGATTGCCATATGTGCCCCTTATTAGCCCCTCCTCTATATAAAAAGGCCAGATGTGCCCTCTGTTAGCCAGATATGCCCTTTTATTCCCTACCCCCATTGTAAGCTAGGTGTCCCCTTTTGTTCTCCCCCCTCCAATAGACAGCCAGATGTACCCATCTATTCCCCCCACCCCCTATGGATAGCCAGGTGTGCCCCTTTAACCCCCCAGTATAGCCGAATGTGCCTCTATTAGCCCCGTCCCCATATAAAACGCTATGTGTCCTTTTGACCCCAACCCCCCCCCCCCCCCAAAAAAAAATTGCCACATGGGCTGCTTTATCTCCCCCCTTCCCCATAGATAGCCAGATGTGCTGCATTATTCCCCCCTCCCCATAGATAGCCAGACCATTTGCACCCCCCCCCCAGATAACCATGTATGGTGAAATGCTTACCCCCCCAACCCTCCCCCTCTTCTTCCCTATGCTGCAATGCAGGATTAGCATGTAAACAGCTCACCTCGCCTCGTTCCAGCGTGCGATCAGCCTCCAGTCCGTGCATTACCGCTGCCTGTGTCATTATGCCGAACGGATCGGGTCCCGGATTGATGACGTCATCAAGCCGGGACCCGATCCGTTCGGCATAATGACACAGGCAGCGGTAATGCACGAGGGGAGGCTGATCGCACGCTGGAACGAGGTGAGGTATGTTGTTTTCATGCGAATCCTGCATTGCAGCATGGGGGAATAAGGTGGGGGGGGGATGCTCAAATAAAGGGTATCGAGCGGGGGGGTGGGAGGATCGGACCCCTGGGAGGGAATCCTTAGTTAGTGTAGTTAGAGGGAGGGGGGTAAATGAGCCCAGGCGCGTGCCAGCACGCACGCTGTGCTCATTAAAGTGAAGTAACTTATAATCACGTTGTGTGGCTATCGTGAGCCATTAACGACGTGATTATACTGTAGTTAGGATGTGAACTGGATAAAAAAATCGACGAAATCCTGTAAAACATTTTTGCATACGCGATTTTACATGATTACTGCAATTTTTTTCGCAATTTTACCGAGCTTTTAATGCAAGTGAATGGGAGCAATTTTTAAAAAGATGCGCTCAGAAAGCACTGATGACCCGAAAGCGCCCAGAAAAGCGCTAATGGTGTGTCTAAACCCTAACATAGCATGATACCGTCTCACTTTACAGACACACTGCTCCCAGTAATAGTGACAATCCATGCTGACAAACCCTTCTTTCACGCTCACAGAGGCTCACCAGGTAAATGCCACCTCATTTTTCAGGTGGGTCTCACGGTCAGAATTGTGTCTTGCTCATCAGTGATCCACAGCAATTCCTCGTTATCCAGTAAAAAAAAAGTATTTTATCAACAAAACATATAAAATTAATTGCATAGCCTGTTTGGTAATCAAATCACAGACACGCTTCTGCGCCAATCCCCTACTTACAGACTACCAGTCTTGAGCATATCACAGACTGTGTTCCCAGGGTATCTAGCGGCGCCCCGCTGTCTCAGCTCACTCGCGCTCCCCAGGGATCCTCCTGCACTCCGCTGCACTCCTCTGCTGTCCTAGTTCCTAGTATGTGACATGATGACATCATGCATACTGGCTCTATGGACAGGAGGGGGTGGTCACTAGGAGAGCAGGAGAGGTGGAAAATCAGGGCTCTTTCACAAGAATGGCTTACAGCAGTACATTACAACTACCTGTCAGTGGCTCCCGTTTACTGGGCATCCAGCACTAGAAGTCATCTTGTTCAGCAAGTGGCCACTACATGCGACATAAGGCAATTTCTTACTGGTTACTAACTACACCGTGTAAACCGCTGACATGCGTGTAGTTACAAATTCTCCCATTTGGTTGCATTATACTGCAACAGGAATGCACTCCAGGCAATTGAGCTTCTAAAACAGCATGTTAAAGGGAAGATCCATAGAAAAAAAAAATGCTACTTACCCAGGGCTTTCTCCAGCCCTGGCAGCCGGTATGTCCCTTGCCGTAGCTCCGGTGTCCCGGAGTCCTCCGTTGTGAGGTCGGCATCGCTTGTGTGGGTGCATGGCCGTGCCTCTCCTGATCACACTCATGTGTAGTGTTGTCCGGATCCGAATCTCTTTTGTGAGTTGAATCATCCGGATCATCAAAATAAACGATTTGATTCACAAAGGGGGTGGAGCCAGGAGCGGCACACCCCGTCTCAGCGGGCAGGGGGGTCCTGGAAGTAGAGCAGAGATGGATCGCTCAGTTGGAGGGAGCCAGCCTTGCAGGGACAGGTAGATGAGAGAGAGAGGGGACATGGGTGCCACTGCCAGATATGTGTAGAGCACACGTACTAGCTGTAATCTGCTGCTCATTTTAGGCTTTCTGTTCCGTAGTTGTGCATACTGAACAAATAGGAAAGTTTTGGCTCAGCACAGCTCAGTAACTTTGCAGACAGCGTGCTGGGCTAGAATGACAGGGCAGGCACTGAGATTGCAGTGCAATATGACACTCCTGTACCCTGCTCTAAACAGCTGCACTTCACTTCTCCCTAAATTTATGATGCGTGTTGGAGGTGAGAAAAGGACACATTGGGGAATGCTTTCTTTCTCTGTGAGACGTTTGCATTCAAAGTATACAGATGAACATATAGGTGAAATATATTTAATGATATGATTGCAACATGTGGGTAATTTGTGCAAAAAACATTTCTGCTCTCTGCTCACCCCTCTTCGTTCACCACCTCCTCTGTCCACTCCCTGCCCTTCTCTGTCCACCATCTCCCCTTCTCTGTCTGTCCACCCCCCTCCCCTTCTCTGTCCACTGCAGGGAAAGTCCTGTCCTGCTAGTCATTTCACCCCCAAATGCTTCCCTAGTAAAATGATTCGAGATTCGGATCAAAGATCCGGATCTTTTCAATGATCCGATTTGAATTATACGAATCATTAAAAAGATCCGGACTTCCCATCTCTACTCATGTGGCCGGGCACGCACTGCACATGCGCAGAGCGTGCCTGGCCACAGGCGTGTGGTCATGGATGTACTATTGAGGGATCTTGCCGACCTGGAAGTAGTACAGAGGCAGTCTGCCCATGGACTGTTAGAACGGTTTGCTACATTACATCTCTATTTATTTTGCAAGAGTGGAGCTCAAGGGAAAATGGTTAAAAGGGAAGATTTTTAGGCCCGGTTTACATTGGCGTTTATTTGTGGACCGCAAAGTCCGCGAACGGACGATTAAGGGTCCATTGTTAATCAATGGACCCTTGCGCACTCGTGCGGTCCGGAATTTTCCAACACGCTCCAATTTTCCGGACCGGTCCTCCGTCCACCGCCGCCAGACCGGATCCGGACAAGAAATCCAACACAACAGGAACTGAGGGGAAACGGAAGTGCACAACACACTTCCGGATGAAAGCCGGACGTCCTACCCCCACTTCCTGTGGGGTTCTCTATGGGGCAGGCGGCCATGTGGATGTACCCAGCGCCGGACAGCCCCCAGCCTCTCCACAGTCACCCCAGAACACAGCGGAGGACGGAAGGACCCGACCATCCAGACGCAGGGCCCCGCGGGACGAGGAGGATGATGTCCGCACAGCAGGCTCTCCCCAAGAAGGACTCCAGCGCTTTTCCAGACCTTCCAGGCCCCTCTTTGAAAACGGAAACGGATCCAGGACGCATGAAGAACCGGAAGATCCGGATGAAAACTGAACGTGACCTGACCGGATCCTGATGGCGAACGGATGATCTTAGAACGGACCCGTGCCACCGGTAAGTATTTCATCAAAACGCAAGTGTGAACCGGGCCTTAAATACAATTACGGTATACATTTTTAAATCTATCCAAAGTGTGACTTCTTTTCAGGTTCAGTCATGCGGACTAGTAGCTCAACATAGTTTTCTGACACATGATTGAGTGCATTGGATAGCTGCACTTAGTACATTATCATTACACTAGGCACTGCCATGCAGAATTTGCTAATGTGACGCCAGGCGACACCCAGTCGTCCAAAACGCACAAAAATCGCAGATCCAGCAGTAGTTTCTGATCACCGCAATCAATCGCACATCTATTGCAGGGCTCAGAATGACAAACTTTGGTTTTAAGATAGACAGTTCTGGGAAAGGTAGTTAATTGCGTTTAACACATAGCTGTAACAAGCTTGTTCCCCGGCCCCCTGGAGAGCTAATGGCCCACTCTCAGAGGATATGCCAGCTGTTTCACTCTGATAAGGAGGCCTAGATTCGTCTAGGCAGGCTACGAATCCCTGGGAGGTCTTGACACCTTGCTCCCTGGGAAGGATCAAAGGGAAGCCAGCGGCCAGCACACACCCTGAATGACCTGAGGCTCATAGCATAATCCATAACTCCCCAGTTCTGTCATATTTTGGGGGTTTCTGAGATGGCAGCTTTGCCAAACGTGGGGAAAGTGTAGCATGAGTCCTGGTGCTGGTTCTGTGAAATTCCCAGAACTCTGTCCCCTGAACTCTCATAGCAATATGGGTTTGAAGAGACGGGGGGTAAATTCTCATGATAGACCTGTCTTATTTCCTGTCCTAGGATTCGTACAATCATGCTGAGTGTGAATATGCGGTATAGGTTTTAACTGCCCCCCACGTGCACCCCAAGACGGGCCGAACTAGAATTCTGCCAGTCTGAGGGTCTGTAAGGATGGGACAGCCCCTGCTCCATCCTCCCGAGGCTGGACTTGTGCCTGTCATAGCCACTCCCCGCAGCGATGGGTGATAAAACTATTGACAGGCTGAAACGCAAGTGTCCTCCACCTTGAAACACCATCTTGATCACATCTGTGCCAGCTTGAGGATATGCTGGCATCCACCTGGTCTGAACTTTGAACTGAAACAAAAGAAACTCTACAAGCTTTTCCCACAACAGGACATCTTTCCACAAATTTAAGTATTTTTTATCCCTTTTAGTTTTTATACTGTTATCATTTGTCTCTATAATTGTTGATTTTAACGATTTTTTGTATATATTATTTATATTGCACGTAAGTAAAGACTTTATCAAAGCCGTTTACTGTTCCGCTACACCTGCTATGCAGCCATACACAGAAACTGAACTCCGGTCTCTGAGGAGTCGCTACTATTATTGATATCTAGACAGAATACAGCGTGTTTTAACCGTTTTATTTGCAGGATCAGTCAGTCAGTCGGTAGGGACCACTGGCCCATACCAGTGGTGGCAGATATACCCATATACCCTGAAATAGTGTGTAAAGTGTATTTCCGTAACCCACTGGCTCCCTTCTGGTTTGTTTGCGGCCAATTGCCAACGGTTTCTGCGCATTGACTGCGACCACAGTTTGCACGATCTGTGCGCTGGAACCGTTTGGAAGGCATTTCGCGTTCCAGCCACCAGGGCTCCTGTGACAGCTAGAATGTGATAAACTTGTGATAACTGGCAAATGCATTATTATTAGTTAATATTCGACCCAGTTTCCACTGTCTGCTTTTGCGTTGCTTTTCCTCAGCGTTTCTCAGAATTTTCAGCGCATTTACGTTTTGAAAAAGGCATTCTCATTCACTTGAATGATTGTTGTAATGCAGATATTTTAACAAATTGTTATCTAGTAGCCTGCTTTTGTACCTTGTCATTGTACTTTATTAACCCTTTACATCATGTACCCAGCACTTGTCAAATATCACGAGTGCTGTGCTTGCAGTGTGTGTTTGTTTTTTGCATAAGGTGGCTTTGGAGAAGTTGCAGCAATATGGTAAGTGTAAGACTTCCTCTTGTTTCCTGGCAAGCTAGGAGAGAGGTCAGAGCAGCACATGACTTCCAGGCCTGTTATATTTAGCTTTAGCTGTCTTAGAGCATCAACTTCGAAAGCACACGTGATCAGGATGCAGTGTCAGTATTTATGAATAGGCACCCTTATGCATTGCATAAATGGTAGCTACTGTAGTATAGCATGTGGGAAGCTGTATATTTTTGGTGTCCATTCCACAGAAGTAAGCGGCAACACCAATAAAGGATCATTTTGGGTCAAAGGGGCAAAAATTGCACATTTTTTGTTTTGTCTTTGTCAACTGGGCCTGCATCTAAAACTGTTTACCACACCTTCGTTTCCACCTTCAGATATTACTTTAAGGTCAACTGTTCAGACAATCCAATTACCGTACAGGAAAAAAAATCAAAGGTTATTATGTGTATTATGACCAAAATTGTGTAATGAATGCAGTTGATACACCTGAAACTATTTTTAATATGGGGCAGGATGATGCCATAGTGGCTAGTTGCGTGTGGTCCGGTATTAGTCATAGTGGCTATAACTCTCATACTGCAGCTTTAGAGTCACAGGTTTAAATCTTGGCCAAGACACTAACTGCAAGGTGCTTGCATGTTAGCGCCTTGTTAATGTGCATTTCTATGGGGTCATTTTGGGTTCCTCCCACATCCCCAAAACATACTAGGGTAATTGCGTATTATACTGTCTACTGAATGTAATGTCCCTCATCTTAAATACATTTACTCTCTTTTGTAAATCTAGACTTAGGGGGTATGCATGAGGGGTGTCCACACCTTTTTAAACTGCTATTCCTTGCTTTACTGGAATCATTGTCCCCTTGCCCTCTCGCTTCGCTCACTGGGCCACGTGCTCAGTTCTTGCTTCACTCGGACAACTTTCTATTCTAACTCTGTCCACTTGGATAGCGAACGTTGCACGCCAGGACCTTCGCCTGCTTGCTATGCTCACAGGGCTTCAGGCTGGACACCCCTTGTTCAACACTAGGGGGTTACAACAGTTAGGGTACTCAACTCAGGAATTACAACAGTTAGGGGACTCAGGAATGGTGCATCGCACCAATGCAGGGCATAGTGCAAATGAGAGCCAATATTCTTGGCTTTCCAACAGTACGTAGATTACCAAAGGTGAGTACAGTAATTATCTCTTAAACAGTGGGCAGTCAAAAAAAATGAATGTAGTAAGGATTAGGTTGCGAGCTCCTAAGGGACATATACTGAAATGTCTATGTACTTTATAAAGTATGCCAGCACTATATTAATACACAGTGATAATAATAACTTTTATTGACAGTGTTAAAACCGCAGCCTTAAGTATTATATTGCATTCTTGTATGCCACTAAACCCGGTTTCAATTACTGCGAGATGTAAAATAGGTTGTTATGTGCACAATTTTTACTTTGGATAAAAATAAATCTTTTTTTTTTTTTTTTTTTTTCTTTTTCAAACTAAAAAGAAAAATATATATTTTACACAATGCCTTTGATTAGAAATATCACCCTTAGTACTGCAAGCATGTGTCTCTAAAGCAGAGTAGGGGATTATAGTAATGCTGTGCTATAGCCAGATAGCGCAAGTTTTCTCGCTGAAATATGTTAAGTGCTTGAAGTGAACAGAAAGCGACTCAAGGATTGGTTGGCAGTGCTGTTTGAGTTGCAGGTGGCCAGCACTGACAGCTCCGAGTCACATGGTGGCTGTCAGTGCCTGCTTTTCTATTTGGCGTGCTTCTCAGTAGAACACAGGCATCCTACTGCTCCCAAGAATGTCGTCCATGGCGGGGAATAAGCAGGGACAGAATTACAGCAAAGGCATCTTCATCTTGTAGCCTCCTCGCTTCATATTGAGCTGTCTGACACTTTTTGGCTGAAGGCATGCATAGTCACAACTGCCAAGAGATCCTAGTCAGGTGGCTTAAGACACATGAGATTCATCTTAGAAGCGTCAGAAAAACTCAGCTGGCACACAGTTTGGACAGGACAGTTTTGCCCCTGCTAATTAGTACAGTTCTGCTGTGTTTTCTGCCACCATCACAAGCAAGATTCTAAGAAGTTTACAGCCTGTCAAGAATCAATGGCTCTCGGTGCGAAGACAAAAACTTTACCACAGGCAGGTGGTGTTAGTATGGTGTCTCTTCTCTTGTGGATGTTGTCATACAGCTTAAATCACAACATGGACAGCCTATTATTCAAGCTACAGCTTTCAGTTTGTCACATGCCAACCATTCTGTTTTGGCTGAATCTGACTTATTGCTATTTTTAGCAATCAGCTGACTATTGGAAGATTTTTATTTTCAATAGCCTCCTCTTTTTTTAGAGCGGGATCTGCAAACAGAACAAGATGGAGTCCAGGTACTATGAACATTTTTGATTGTAGTCAATTATATTACATCTGTGTAAAGTATGTGTGCTGCTTATATGTTTTCATATTATAACATTTGTATTTAAGTGTTTATTAATTACCTATGTTGTTTTCAGGGAGATTAGGTCTGTTTTTGTTTTTTACTTTCCTCTAGAATTAACACTTAGCAAATTTTTCTTTTTTTTTTGTTCTTTTGGTAAACATTTTAAATTGTTTTAGCATTGCATACATATGGTCACACCGCCAGTGGGTTGGGCACAGGGTGAGCCAAATGACGGCTTACTCTACTGCCGCTCAATACTCCGTCGACGCAAAACTATTTCCCCGAGTCGTACCAACTCAGAGGAAGGTGTAATTCGGGGACTGGTGACTGCTGGATCCCCTAATTACACTTATGCGAGGCGTACAGCATTGCACTAGTGAAATAACCTGTTTCGTTAATGTTCATATCAGCATTTAGAGCCTTAGTAGAAAAAACATTGATTCACTGCATATTTTTTGCCCTTCTTTGCCTTATTTCTGTTTGTATGCTGCTTTTTTGTGCACTATCCTGCATCTCATTCACATGAATTCCTTTTAAGACTTAACACAATGGGCTTGATTCAAAAAAGCGTGATAACTTCTATCACGGCAGTTATCACGCGATCTGCTGCACGTAAAGCATTCAGATGCGTGATAAACGAATGTTTAATGTGCATCATCGTGCGCAAACGGTTTTTACCGCGCGACGTAAGGCTTTACAAACCTTCGTGCGCGACAGATCGCGAGATAACTGCAGTGATAGCAGTTATCACGCTTTCCTGAATCAAGCCCTTTGTGTGCCAGAGAGTCACTGCTCTGATTCACAACTTGTCACATTAGTTAATGAGAAAACTGTTATAGCAACTTTCTAGTCTGATTTTTGTAGTTCAATCATGTGGGAAAAACAAGAAATCTTAGTAAAGGGTTTACTGCTGTCTGTATCCTTTAGGGGGAGATTTTCTCTCACTCTCAAGAGACTCAAAAGGAAGTCGAAGTAATCTCCTCCTAGGAAGTGAAGGCTCACCTCTGTGAGTTTTTCTTCCACTTTCCAACAGTATCCAACAAAAAGCTGTAAAACCATATTATTTTTCCGCTTGGCCTGTAATGTTATCATGTTCACTTGATGAGGGTAACGCGAGTTTCTATTAAAGTACACCTGAAGCCGTGGACAACCTATGTAAGGAATCCATTTTTGTATTGTGTAAATAAAATTAACTTTTTTAGTTCTCAAAATGTTTTTTCTTTTCAAAATTGGGCTGACCTCTTTACTACTAGTTCTAGGTCAGTCTTCTGCTCTCTAGATAACAGTGCTCATACACTGCATATTTACTTTATTCACGACCTTTGCAGCGTACAGAGCATGCCTGTTTCAGGTGCACATACATGCTCAGTAGAGCTCAGTGTGTAGATCTAAGGCAGTTAAAGGGTGTAAATGGGTTTGAGAAGGGGATGGAATGGGAAGGTAATAGAAGGGGAACATCGCCACAAGTATGCCCATTCCAGCCAGAAAATGTTATCTTTTAGGGAATTCAAATTTTTCACTGGCTGATTATGGGAACCAGGGAGAATGAGCATAGGAACAAGGATTAACATATCTCTGATAGTTTGTGCCCACGTCAGGTATCCTTTAAACTTGCCAAACAGTGTTTAAAAAAAAAAAAAAAAAAAAAAAAAAAAACAACCTTAAAGTTGGACATGTGATTTTAATGAACACATTAAAGTGGACCTGAACTCAGTGTCCTCTCTGCTCTAAAAGATATGCAACAGCATAATAATCATTATGGAAGCAGACATACTGTTAACATCCTGTACTTTCAAATAAGCCTATCTGCCGTGGCAGTCACGTGCCACAGGGGAGCGGTCAAATTTACAATCACATTCAACTTGTGATTAGACACAATTGAGGGGGAATTAAAAAGGCTAAACTCTCAAAAATACATACAGGGTGCATATCTTTGTTTTCCTTCTGTCCCGTGCAGGAGTTCAAGTCTACTTTAAATCCATTGTAAATCGGTCAAAAAGTAAGGCCCTCAAGATCGATTATTGATTTAATACATGCAAGTTTTTCCTTTTTAAGGCTGCTTTCACAGTGGGACGTTACAGGCGCATGTTACAGCAGCCTGTAACTCAGCCCACCGCACAGTAATAAAAAATCAATGGGCTGTTCACAGTGCCCACGTTGCGTTACATTGTAACGCTGCACGTCAAGTGAAAGTACTGCATGCAGTACGTTATACGTGGCTAAGCCGCGTTAGACTGTTTGCAAATGCTCAGTAATGTTGGAGGAGGAGGTCTCCCCTCCTCCACGGCCAACCACATGGCTAATTAATATTCACTGCACTGTGTGACGTGCAGTGTTTACTTCCTGGAGCGGCCGCTCTGTGCAGCGATTGGCTGGTGGGACCACATGATGCGGATCACATGGTCTCCGCATCGCATAGCACAAAAAAAGGCGCACCAAGAGCTGCATAACGCAGCTCTAGGTAGCGTTCTCCTCCAACACCATCAGGCGTTGCATTAGGGGCACGTTATGCAACCTATAACGTCCCCTAAAACGCAACGTCCTGGTGGGAAAGAGGCCCAAGTACAAGTCACTGTGACACTGGGATATAAAACCATATTGATTTACTATATTGACTTGCCAAGAGCAACCAGTAACCTTTTGTGTTGTCTTGTTTCTGGTCTGGAAAGAGGAAAGATTATTAAAGAATAAGAATTTGAGAGGTGGCACTGATTTAATTTTTTTTGTTTAACATTTTTTGTCTTTATCCAAGATCATATGATATTTTATATTAAACAGCATGCTTTAGCAGAAATTTTCATTATTTTAGTTTGGCGCTTTGTGATATTATTGGAAATGGTTAACATCTCGTGTAAAGGGATGATGCAGCAAGTTCCCACGTAGTATGTGAACACCGCTACTATGACAAGCATGTAAAGTAGATGGGCGTTAGGGGTCTATAAATAATGCAGATGCGTAGATTCTTTTAAAAATAGGCTCTGGACTTGTCTGTCAGGGCTTTACATTTGAACCCAGAGTGGCACAGTCACACAAACTCCATCACCTCACTACTTCACTGCACGCAACATAGTGCATACATTTAAAAAAGAATTCCAAGAAGTGAGATGGGCACTGTGCCAGACATCCAGCATGGACTGGCTCAGATAAAGCAGTCTGGTCCCACAAGATAATGAAGCTCTCTGCTGACTTGTGTAGAAGCTTAGAAATGGAGCTACAACCAGTACAGGCTTCTCCAATATGTTTTATATTATCCACTAACTGGGTATTTTATTACACTGGCAATCTAAGCTGGATTTTTCCAAGTGTCTCTCTTGCATATTCATTTGAGGCCCAGTTCCATATTGCAAAGACTGATGGCAAAAATGTTTAATTTTAATAGCTTTGTTCATATAGAACCTTCTCCAATGCTTCTAACAGAAACCTGGTAGGAGTTTCAAAATGTGCTGCAAGTGGAATTACTAATCCAGGTGTGGAAAATGAGTAACAAGGCTTCTTGGCGTCAGCAGCTAATTTTTCCGGTAGCAGGGTGGGAATTTCTACACCGTTTCAAAGCAACTCTACTTAAAGGAAACCTGGGATAAACCAATATAAAAGTGCTATACATACCTGGGTCTTCCTTCAACACCCCGCCACACCGATCGCTCCCATGCCATCTTCCTCCACCTCCTTGTTCATCCGGTGGCAGCCCCGTTAGACTGGCCAGTCGGGGCATACTGTGCGTGCATCCCGCCGCGCTCCCGTGCCCAGGAATAATTGTTTTGATAAACTTTACACCACATGAAAGTGGTAAGATTGAATGACCAAGTTTGTATGGTGTGTGTGGCAAGCCTCAGCCGACTGCAGGTTGAAATGGAAATATAGTTTATAATTACCTCAATTTGTAAACCTACTTGTAGCAATTACTTTTTCCTTCCTTATTTATTTATTTATTTTTTTATATCTGACACTTGTCCTTGCAAATTTTTCCGGTTGTTTTCTAGATTTTCCGGTACTCTGTAATCACATTTTTGTCTGCATTATCCAATTTTCCATGTTTCTTTGTTCATTAAAAATTTTTTGGTTTGCCATAAAATACATTACAATTGAAATTGTGCGTTGTGCAGAAAAAAACCCCCCAGAAGGTTGGTCGATTTACTTTTCATTTTCTGTGGGGGAAATGCGCAAATAGTGCAGATAAATCGAAAAATCTCTGCTTCCTGAGTGGACTGTTGACTTTAAAACGTGAATTGCCACACAGGTTAATTAAAGGACCACTATCAGGGAAAATTGTAAAATGTAACCCATTCCAATCCTATGCTGGACATTGACATTTTCCTCTACAGGACCAAAGTCGGGCATTGCATGACATAAGAAAACTGGCAGCTTCTAGGTGAAGCTGTTGCTGGATAAAATCCGGCACAACATCATCCTTTTCAGATGAAAGTGTCAGACTAAAGGTGGCCATTAAGGATACAATTCTTTGAATGACTGATCGATCCAAAATGATCGTTCAGGCCCACCAATGGAGGGCTAGACGCTATCCAATTTGATCAGATTAATAAAATCTATTCGAAAAATGGATTGATTATTGCGATCGAATTGTAGAATATATCATCCGAAGAATTGTTAATGGCCACCATAAGTCATTCATTCTAATTGGGAATACAGTGCCCATGTCACTAATCCATTTTGCTTCTCTGCACAGTAATGACTTGTATATCCTCTCCTCTAGCCATAGAGGGGACATGATCAAGAACACATCATCTTAGATGTAAAGCATTGTGCCCAGTCTCTATAAAATGCCTTGCCACAGGTGTGTCATTGTTGTCATAAAGTATATTAGCACAGGAAAATCGCATATCAATTGCAGTGTTAAGCATTTTTTTTTTTTTTTTTTTTTTTTTCAATTTAAAATTTGTTCTTGCTCAGTTTTGTTTACTCATTGACGTACACCCAACGGATCACACCGGAAAAAAAAGTGGAAAAAAGACGGAAACGCCATAACATCATGATCGCAATCACATTTCTTAGTGGAGAATAGCCCTTAGGCAATAGATTGTTCTCTGTTGGACAGTAAGTGACATGGGCTGTGTCCTGGAAGATGTCAACCCTATATAAATGCATAGGCCCATATACAATTAACTTTTTTTCTCCTGAGTTTTCACCAAGGTGATAGTTCCATTCCTTCTTCCATAAAATTCCTTTTTAAACCACCAAAAGCAATACTCTGAATAATTTTGTTATTACTTGTTCACCTACTTTTTGGTGCTTTTTTAATTGCAGGGTGCTGAAAAGTTATTTTCTATAAAGTTTTAAAATTTCTTCTAGGAGAAAACTCAGGATGAAAAAGTTAATTGCATATGAGCCAGAGTCTGGAAGATTACAAAAAACTGTACAGTTGAGAAATTCTCTTGTTGTGACCAAGCAAACCCAATAATTAAGTTTACGTCTTGTTGACCCCAACCATATAGTGTATCACCAAATGCATCTGCTTTGTGCAGTGTTCTTCCTTTCTTGTTCTAATAAACCTAAACCAGCTACATTTGTCTTATACCCACAGATCTATTTTACATGTAAATAAACTGTGAAATAATGTTTATGTAAACTTGGATAACCATGTTACGTGTTTTTCTTTCTTAAAAAAAAAAAAGTAAAATTACTGTTAAAATTATTATTTCTTTGGATGAACAAACTTTATTTTTTTGTTGTAGCTGGCCCTCATATGAATTTGATCCTAGCCAAATTCGCCTGATTGTTTACCAGGATTGCGAGAAGAGGGGTCGAAATGTCTTGTTTGACTCCAGTGTCAAACGCAAGACAGAGGATCTATCTGTGTCGGTAAGTTGTTGATAAGACCAATATGATTACATAATTTAAGGGTGAATTGAAAATGCATGAAGAGGAAGAGGGCCCTTAGAGTCTCAACAGACCCTCTTAGGGCTCAGTGTGTCATCACTAGCTCTTTCAACGTACTATTCTTCATTTGAGGCAGAAAATATTGCCTTCAAATACTTAACTATTGTATTTTTAAAGTTATCCATATTTTAGACTGGTCATCACTTTATATGTTGGCTACCTATAGGCACTGGTGACCAAGAGCTTTCCTCACCTAGGTGGATTGGAAAACCTAGTCCAATCACTATTCATCCCCCAATGAGCACCTTGACATTGTTTGCAGCTACCCTGTTGCATCTTTGTCAGGCCTGGAACCCACTGGAGTATTATTTGCCTGTCTTGAATTTTTTCATGTATGTGTATGTATATACTTATGTGTTCTGTTGCACAGAAACTGAGGTGGTTTCGGTCTGGACTGGAGAAAAAACACATTTATGATGCATAGCTGGTTATAGTAAACACCAAATATAGAGGAATGCTAGCAGAGTATTACTAGTGAGGGGGCATAACAGAAAGCAAATGATGCAACAAATCTGATCATCACTTGCAATAATTGGAACATGTGATACCTCCTATATATTCTCAGTTATCTAGGTTAAAAAGAAACACATCCATCAAACTCAACCTCTCAAGCCACACTGTACATTAATACAGGGAAAGGAACGGCACGAGCATAAACAATATGTACCTGACTAGATCAAAGTACCACCATCCTTCACCTAAAAATTGTAGTTGTAGATGACCCGCAAAGTAGAAAAGCACAAAAGCACTTTTAAATGCAAACAATACTATTAAAAACTTCCTGTGGTAAGATATTACCCATCTCAACAACTTTCAAGTTGTAGATCAACAATACAATATTTATTGTACATTCTCATTAAATCTATATAGTGGAAGAGTAAACTGAGTGAATGTACTTTAACCTTCCTAGCACCACGCTTTTCTGCTCCTTTAAAATCTAATTTTTAATTTGCATAATACATATATGATCTGTACTCATGTAGAGCTATTAAAATATAAACCTGTGGAAGGTTGCATATACAGTTGTCCTACCTAAACATAACAACAAATATGTACACTAAAGGTGGCCATACACTGGTCAATTTTCCATCTGATCGACCAACAGGTAGACCCCTCTCTGATCGAATCTGATCAGAGTGGGATCGCATGGCTGCCTTTACTGCAAACAGATTGTAAATCGATTTCAGCATGAAATCGATTCGCCATGTGTAGAGCTTCCGACGCCGCTCCCCCCGCCAGCTATACATTACCTGATCTGGGCGGCGCAAGTCCCCTGGTCTCTGATGTCTCTTCTCCGGTCTGGGCTCCTCCAGCTTCACTTTACTTCCTGCCGGGGGGAAGTTAATTTAAACTTCCTGCCGTAACAGGAAGAAGTGAAGCCTGCTGGACTCGGAGCCCAGTGCGGAGACGGAGCAGCGGTGACAGTGGGGACTCGCGCCCGCGGAACAGGTAATGTATTGCCGCTGTATTGCGTCGGGCATTCTAACATTCTATCTATGCACTCCCGACCCGCCGTCGATCAAGAAAAATCTTCTGCATGGACAGGAACGAGAATGATCGATTTTGGACGAAAATTGATCGTTCGGTTAGCGTTTGCACGACAATTTCACAGCAGATTCGAATCGGCTGTGTATCGGCGGGAAAACCGGTAAGTGTATGGGCCCCTTAAGAATCTAAAATGAACACACAGTAATCATGTGAGTCTACTGGGGAGATATTGCATGAGATAGTAGTATCATCAGTAGCCAAGCCAACAAAAAGTTTCTGAGAGCACACCATGACTCAAATGCTAATGAGACAGTATATAATGCATAGGAAAATGGTAAATAATTGTTAACATAACAGTAATCATTAGTTGAGAAGAACATATTTTATTCAAGTAGAAATGAAAAAGTCTAAGATGAGTTCTATTACCTATTACCTGCCTCATGTATTTATATTGTCAAGGGTTAGGAACTAGTATCTGGAGTGTTAAGGGAGATATAATTTGGCCGTAGGCGGATGTAGTAGAGGGTGGTGGTGGAGCTGTACAATCTGGACCTAATCAGTTTCCAAAGTAAGATTTTGCACAATTGAGCAGCGCAAAAATAACATACAGGGGCGTAGCAATAGGGGGTGCAGAGGTAGCGACCGCATCGGGCCCTTGAGCCCAAAGGGCCCACCCTCCCTCAACTACAGTATTAGCTCTCTATTGGTCCTGTGCTCATAATAATCACTTCTATAGAGACTTTGAATAGTGGTAATCATTAACAAACTGTTCCCCATCCCCTTCTTGTACCTCTGACACTGTAGTTGCCATTGGCAGGTTTTGGTGCACTGTATCAATTGTTATGTATAGAGTGCTTGGGGGGCCCAATTGTAAAACATTCATTGGGGCCCACAGCTCCTTAGCTACGCCGCTGGTAACATAGAAGGGTAGTCAGGTGATTTCCAATTAGCAGCGATCAAAGCTCTAGCTATGGCCAGAATTTGAACACTATTGGTCTAAGTTTTGGTGGAATATTGTTCATGTCAAGGTTTATAATTGCTATAGAGGTATGAATGGATATTGATGATGCAGTGACATGCTGAATGAAATGTTGGATTTTCTTCCAAAAACTATAAATAATGGGGCATTCTCATAACAAATGTAGGAGAGTGCCCATCACTTCAGGTTCAGGTTTTCAGCCATGTGGTGCTAAATTATAATATCAACAATAATAATGATCTAGAATACATCAAAGCATGATACAGTCCATGCTTTCTCAGGTGCTCTTCTTAAAGAATTAGTAGAGCTGATGCTACTTTTGCAGGTAATTTCCTGGTTACAGAATTGGGACGTTTGATGGTCGCATCATTTAGCATGATGTGCTTCTGATAGAGAATAATGTATACAAAAGTGACTTTTTTTGAAAATATTTTATATACCTTTTCATGGGACAACACTGAAGATATGAAACTTTACAAAGTAACTAGAATGTTGCAGCTGAAATTGAGACTCCATAGACAACGCAATGTTTTTTCCTGTCTTATGTTGGTGATTCTGTGCAAATTGATCCTGTTTTTGATGACAGGTGTGGCACCTGGTGTGGTCTTCTGTTGCTGTAGCCCAACTAATTCAAGGTTCGATGTGTTTTCAGACATGGAATTCAGCATACCTTGGTTGTAACAAGTGCTTATTTGAGCTACTCAAACCAGTCATTCCCCTCTGATATCAGCAAGGCATTTTCCTCCACACACTGTTGGACCATTCTCCATAAAGTCACGTAGATCCCATTTCTTCCTCATTCATATGCTGTTTTATGCTGTTTGGGATTTGTAATCGCCACATCTAGTTGCCTAAATGCATTTAGTAGCTGCCATGTGATTAGCTATTTGTGTCAACAAGCAATTGAACAGGTGTGCCAGCAAGCGTGTGTGTGTCTGTGTCTGTGTATGTGTGTATGTATATTTTACATGATATTTCAGATATGGCTCTATGCTGCCTTTGTCAAAAGGAGAGTTCCAGTAGTATACCGCATAAGTTCAGAATCAGAATCCAGAATCAGAATCCCGTTTATTTCGCCAAATACAACGGGGGTTGTACCTGGAATTATTTTTGGCTCAGACAGGGTCGGAGATGGTACAAACGCATGCAATCCAACATGTACAGTCAGGTACAGTAGTACAAGTAGCATATACCTATAAATACAGCACACTAGCTATAATGACGGACGCGTGGGGGAGTCTGGAGAGCTGTGTGAGGGGAGCAGCCGGTGGCCCTCTGCCGGTGACGCTCGCTCAGCTCCGCAGCAGCTCCAGACGCCCCGCCGTGTGTCCTGGAGAGAGTGGACAGCGAAAGAGAGAGAGAAAAACAGCAGGAATAGCTAAGAGACTTAGAAAGGAAAGAGAAAAGAGAAAGAACAGAGGAAGAACCAGGGCAAGAGGAGAGAGACAGAGGCAGAGTTCCCCCCAGGGCTGCAGGATAAGAAAAAAAGCACCCCAGGGTCCGACAAAACAGTCCAAACAGAGTCCATCCCTGTGGAGAAGTCGCCAGGTGTAGATCGCTAGTCCTCCAGGCTGAGTGGTGGGTGGTGGAGCAGGCTGACCGCTGAGTTGTGGGTGGTGGAGCTGGCTGACCGCTGAGTGGTGGGTGGTGGAGCTGGCTGACCTGACCGCTGGTTCTCCCGGCTGAGTGGTGGACGACATGGGCATCGGCAGTGGCAGATTACCCTGGTAAGGCTGGGGGCCACGGCTGGTAAAGACCCACTACCACGTGGGAGGCCCGGCAGGAAGCAGCGGTGGTCAGGCCTCCTGCCCACATGGAGCAGGCAGGTGGCTGAGGGGCTGGCTCGGGGCAGCAGCCGGGCAGCACCGAAAGTGCCAGTGCCCGAGAAAAGAAAAAGCCCGAACAGCTGATCCAGGACACCCTGTCGGCCCGCAGGTGGTTTGTGCAGCCGGGCGCACTGACCCGCTGGAGGCCTGCATGGCATCATCCTCAGTGGCTGGAGTGTGCGGAGGATGGTGGCCTCACCCCTAGGAGCCTTCCTGGTCATCGGGCCTTCAATTCCTGCGTGGGGTCAGCGCAGAAGGTGTCCCTGATGGTCCTGGGGCAGCGGCGGCAGATCAACGGAGCTCCGTGCTTGCTAGGCTCCATGCTGCACGTGAGCTCCCGAACAGCTGATCCTCTCACCTGCCTTCCCACCCACGGCTGTTGCAGGCTGTTGCAGGGCAGACCGACTCCGCCGATGTCCTCCGCCTCTTACCCCTGCGCGAGATGTGAAGCCAGAGGTGAGTGGAGGGAGAGACCTCCTCAAAAAAGTTAAAAAGGCCGGAGCCCTGTGGCCGTGGCGTCCGAGTCCGGCGCCATCCTAATTGGCTGTAAGTTACAGGCGCTCTACTTTTTTGTGTGATTTGTAGCTTGGACGCTGCTGGCATGGTATCCTGAACATGCTGACTGCTGCCCCGTTTGACTTAAACTATGTTAGAGATTATATTTCTGCGGGGAGGAGCTGTGATATGATGGACATAGAAACCCCTCCATAGTAATACATAATAACTTGTCACCTTGTTGAGACACATGATCTTGCGTATGTGAGTTCACAAAATGTAGGCTCGAAGTTAACCTGAAACTCACTTAAGGTTAGATACTTACTAATGTAGAGGGAAGGCACTGGATGCCATAGAGCCTTCTTAGTCCATCCCATTGTTGCAGTGCCATCTCCCATTGAGGTTAATCAACCAGCTACGTCGAATACCTCTTCAGACCTCCTCGGGCTGCTCCTGAAGAAGAATGCTTTTGTACTGCTCACCCGCAAGTCCGGCCACGCGCATGCACAATTACAGATGCACCCATATACAGAAGCACTCGGGACGTGAGTGCCTCTCAAGGCTGCCAGGGAAGTACTAAAGGCACAGTCATGGCAGGACTTCAGTGGGGACAATGCTGGAACGACAGGATAGACCATAGACTGGAAAGGCTCTAAAAAAATAACCTTTATATCGCACTTTTCTCCAGGCAGATTCAAAGCACCAGAGCTGCAGCCACTAGGACATGCTCTGTAGGCAGTAGCAGTGTTGGGGAGTCTTGCCCAAGGTCTCCTACCTTATAGGTGCTGGCTTACTGAAAAGGAAGTGCCACGATTCAAACCCAGGTCTCCTGTGTCAGAGGCAGAGCCCTTTACCATTACACTATCCAGCCACTCTAAGGTATCCAAAAAGTTTGCTTTAAGGCTTGTTTTTTTGCGTTGCAATGTAATGCTTCTGCCACAATGCAACTCAAAAAAACCTCACACATATGACCCTGCAGCAGAGTGCGGTGACAGTGTCGTATGCATAGCACAGTCATGCTGCTCAGGGACATACACCCTGCTTGGCAGGAAGTACTTCACTGGGATTTCCGTCGGTCCACGCCTACACGCCTACCCACCGCACTTGGTCGTTTACACTTACTGCAATGCTCATAGACTTCCATTACCCCAAGAATAGTGCTATAAGTGCGGTGCTTTCGGTAACATGCTGCAGCCTTTGCGTCGGATTGGCTATTTCCAGAGCATCTCAACGGACTGCAATAGGTGTGAAAGTCTCCATAGACTTTAATTGTGCTTTTGCACCCCTTGCAGTAAAATAGGATAATGCAATGCAGGTTTTGACTCCTAGTAGAAAAGGGGCATCAAGGGTACCCGTACATATAACAAAAAAATCCAACATACCTGAACGCACTTTTCAGCAACAAAACCAAAACTGAACAAAAGTGAATAGAGTGGATATGTTGGAGGCGATAGATAAATATGCCCAGCTTGAAGGAGGTTTTTTTTTTCTTTTTATAGAAGTATTTGAAATCATGCTCGCCACCTATTACCACGAGTATGTGGGCTTTAAAGGGGCAATATGGCAAA
Organism: Hyperolius riggenbachi; assembly: GCF_040937935.1. Classification (NCBI taxonomy): domain Eukaryota; kingdom Metazoa; phylum Chordata; class Amphibia; order Anura; family Hyperoliidae; genus Hyperolius; species Hyperolius riggenbachi. Next base: position 409,615,316 of record NC_090648.1, on the reverse strand, counting down.
AAAATTTAAATTTAAAATATGTGCAAACATATACAAATAAGTACATTTTTTTTTACAGGGTAAAATGAACCATAAATTACTTTTCTCCTATGTTGCTGTCACTTACAGTAGGTAGTAGAAATCTGACAGAAGAGACAGGTTTTGGACTAGTCCATCTCTTCATAGGGGATTCTCAGGGATTTATTTATTTTCAAAAGCATTTAGTGAATGGCAGTTGCTCTGTCCAACCGCCAAATAACTGTGTAGCGAGCAGGGAAGCTGGCCAGCATCATTGTTTAAATCCTTTTTAGGGAATATCTTTATAAAGAGTAAAAGCCTTGCTGAGAAGCCCCTGTGAAGAGATGGACTAGTCCAAAACCTGGCGCTTCTGTTAGATTTCTACTACCTACTGTAAGTGACAGCAACATAGGAGAAAAGTAATTTTACTCTGGAAAAAATGTACTTCTTATTTGTCTGTTTGCACATATTTTAATTTTTTATTTTTTTTTTACAATTTTTTGCCACAGTGCCCCTTTTAATTATTGCATAGAAGACCCTTTCTACAATGTAGAACAGTGTGCTAAGGTTTATTACAATCCAAAATGATCCTAGATTTCCCAGTCTTGCTTTTTCTCTCCTTGCGAAAATGGCTTTCTTGTTTATCATCCGGAGAGCGTGGTCAGTAGGCAAGTTTCTAGCAGCCAGCAGAATCAGTGTGGTGTCTCTCACATGCTTGCTGAGTGTAGCCAGAACTTTGCTGGGTCAGAGATAAATTGCAGTTTTGGTTCACAAGCCTGCACAGATCATATGACTGCTTTTTGCAGGCTCCACCCTGTTTGCTCTCTGCGTGACATTCTCTGTGTTAACTCTTGAGCAATTGGTGGCTTTTTTCTATAAATGATGCTTTATGCATTGCATTACATAAACTATTCTTGTGCACTTTTTTGCAGAATGCACTTTAGAAGGCATTTACTGCTGCTTGCCTCTGGAGGACCTAAAAATACTCATGTGAATGAGTAATTAATAACATGTCTGTGTAAAATACTATTTTATCTTCAAAAAACAAATTTCTATGCAAAAGAAGTGACAGCTGCTTAGAACATGAAAATTATTACATTTTTTCAGAAGTGTTTGACCTTTTTAATATAGATTATTGCTTCACGTGAACTGTCTCTGTAGGCTATGAGGAGCAGCAAGGCAAATGAAAGTGTCTTTTCAGTAAGCAGATAGTAAGGAGAGGCCAGCTACATATTCCATGGGGATGTGGCTGGATGTTGGAGTGTAGTCACATGAGAATATGAGTCATAATGTGCATGTGAGATGAGCCATTGTCATCACAGCTAGACACGATTGCACTGAGCTAAATTCTTTTCTTAGCCTGTAATTGGCCCCAGAATGCACATAATTATTTGTACTGAAGGGCTCCTTTATTATCACTGGCTAGACTGCATTGCATGCTTTTTCAGCAGCACAATTGTAAGAACGATTCACAGGAGTTATTTTGTTTTTGGACATCAAGGACCTGCTGGATGAAGTGTTCCTCTTGAGCAGCCAGTCAGACTTTCCCGTTATCATTACTAAGTCAACTTGGGCCATGTAGGGGATACGCTACAGCTAAAGGATTAGTAAAATTTATAAGGAAAATTCAAAGTTGTTGAAACTAATAATATAAAAATACTTCTTTTCATAAATGTGTACAAAGGTAATCTCAATATATGACACAGTTATGTTTTTAAGAGGGTCTTATGTAAATCAAATTGTGCCTAAATTAAATCACTGTCATTTCTATAGGTGTCTTATGCATCTTTTGGCACCTGCAGCATCTTAAAAGGGTGGATGAAAGAACTTGCAACATTTCTGTTTAGTTATCAGTACAGGGCGTTTGCAATGTAGACTATGGGGTTACTTAAAGTACACCTGAATTTGGGAAAAAGTTGCATAACTTATTAGTAGGAATCCTCCAGCAGTACACCCATCAAGTACAGGGACCCTTTTTTTATGCCTACTGTACACTAGATGTGCTCAGCCCTGGCAAGTTGCGCAGCCAGAAGAAACCTACCAGACTCATACTGAGAAAGATAAATACAAAGGTTCCCTACACTGAATCTGTTGGCTACAGTTGGACCCAGGAAGCCTTTGGATCCTCTAGAGGTTTCCCACTACTGAGTTAAAAAAAAATCCAGGTGTACTTTTAAAAAGTATGCGTAACTAGTTGCTGGAAATTTCTGTAATCTATATTGGACATGCTTGCAAATGATTAGAGCTGTTTACACTCACTCCAGTGTATCTGGCAACAGTGTGTGCTGCCTGCACAGATCCAAACCAAGTATCGGTGAATCTCTGCCAAGTTTCATATTTTTTTTTTTTGTGTGGAGTAGAACAATGTAACCTCATGAGAGATGTAAGGTTTTTTTTTTTTTTTTCACCAACACCAATACTTTATTTGTGCTGTACAGGCTATTTACAATATGTGCAGAATTCACATAACAAAACATTCAAAATCTTACCACTAGATGGATGACTGAACTTAAAGAGAAACCGTGACCAAGAATTGAACTTCATCCCAATCAGTAGCTGATACCCCCTTTTACATCAGCTGGCTCTGTATGGCTGATATTGTGGTGAAACCTCTTCCACAGGAAACTGTGAGGAACCTAGTCCTGGCAATTTCCTGTCTGTGAACCTTGCTATATTGTGGGAAATAACTGTTTCCAACTGCCAAAGAAGCAAGCAGCAGCTACTTCCACTGCCATCACCTGCCAGCATTAAAAATGTCACCATGTGATCAATGTCAGAATGTAAATCAGGGATTTAAAAGATTTTACAATGGGCAAACACTTACTAAATCATTTATACACGATTATTGTAAAATTGAAGCACTGTTTTATTACATTATTTTCACTGGAGTTCCTCTTTAAAGAAAAAAAATCTTCTCTACTGTGAACAAACCTACTGTTTGTCCCCGTCCCCCACAAAAAAAAGCATAAAAATATAGTTCGCTTACAGCGCAAAATTCTTATACTTTTTTTTCCTGTCCTGCACATTTTGCGATTCCCAGAGTAGGATAGGTTACAAACTGAGCTAATGATCCTTTTATTTTTCCACTGAGTGCCTCTCTCAGGGAAAACCGCATATCCTGGAGTAGATTTTTTTTTTTTTTTTTTTTTAATGGAAGAACAGAGAAGTCCTTCATGACTTTTATTGCTTCATTCCAACATCATCCATTTGCATGGTACAAACTTTCAACAATGATTGGCCAATCACTGACCAATTTTACCACCTCTATGTAGTATGAGGGTCAACAGATATTGAATACTATATGTAGTATGAAGGTTTACCTACAAAATCTGATCAGAGTTGGCAAAATTGGTCATTGATTGATCAATCATAATTGAAAGTGTCTACCAGGTTTAGGATGCATACACACATCCAATTTCTATTCGCCAATCCGTTCCTAATTTTGCCACCTCCATGTAGTGGAGAGAGAACTTGCCTATACAATCAATTTATAGTATTTAAAATCTGTTGGCTCTCACACTACATGGAAGTGGTAAAATTGGCCAATCAAAATTTGATTTGTGTTTCAGGCTTTGCCTTACACCGTTTTAAATAACGTGGGTTAATGAGACACAATATCTGACAGTATATACCTGAGTATTACTTCAGATTTTGGTAAATGAATTATGTATAGAATGAGAAGCCCCTTTACAAACCCTCTGTGTGAAATGGAACTGAGATATTTAGTGTTGTTTGTAATGAGTTTATAACAAATTTATAAACCCCTCTTCATGAAACAATACAAGTGGAATGTGACATTATTTTGCTATAAACACGTGAGCTAGAAAGTGATGTAAACACAGCAAGGTGCTCTATATGGAGAAGGGAGTGGTGGGCATGAGACACCGGGTATGCTGGATGGGGAGGGAGGGGGAACTATTAGACACCGGGTATGCCATATGAGGGAGAGTGGAACACTAACTACCAGGGAACGCTGTATGAGCAGGGGGGCACTAGACAACAGGTAACGTATGGGGTAGGGAGAGGGCCCAGAAGACATCAGGTAATCCTGCATGGGGGAGGGAGAGAGGACCAGAGAAGCAATATGTGGTCATTAAAAGAAGCAGCCTGGGTTTATACTTGAGTCAAACAGTTTTTCTTACAAGGAAAATTACCTCGATTTATATTTGGATCTGTTTATATCAGAGTATATGCAATATCTGTGGGATCTGAAAAATGGCTAAACAGTTCACATCAGAATATGCCGTATGGAAACAGGTGCACAAGGTCTTCGACAGAAAAAATCAGAACAAAAGCATACTAAGAATCTCATCAATGCCAGGCAATGTCAATTCATAGAAATGGAAGCCATAAGAAATGTATACTTTTGTGTATTGTTGACCTATTTATGTACTATTTTTTTCTTTTTCATGTTTTAAATTAATATTGGTTCCTAATTAAACGTGTCCTTTAAGCAAACTAACATTGGGAAATGTGTATATGCGTTAATTTTCTCTAATTGTCTTTGGATTTTATTGTGTGTGTGTGTGTGTGTGTGTATATGTGTGTGTGTGTATGTGTATGTGTATATATATATATATATATATATATATATATATATATATATATATATATATATATATATATATATATATATATATATATATATATACTCAAAAAATGAAATCCTTTACTGTTTTGGCTTTGTATGAATGTATTGATGCAGTGATATGAGAATAATGTAAGAATTGGTGCATAAGACTACTGGGCACGTGCTTGAACTGGCTTGCTAAGCATCATGCTGGATTGTTAGAAAGTCAGAAATGCAGAAGGTAAGTGCTTCATGCATGCACAGAAGCGTCCTGCCCTTCAGTTGACTCTGGGAAATGAAAATATTTGTATTTTTCTTTCTGCTTTCAGTACTGTGAAGCTGACGTTTATTTTTCCATTGTGTCTTCAGAAACTCGTGAGTGACACCCCGGTGAGGGTGTTTGGGAAATGCTGCCAGCTCAGACCTGGAGGAGACAGCTCTACTTCTTTAGACAGTTCAACGAATTCTCCGGCCTACGATACAAAGGAGCAATGCCCCAGATACCAGGTAGTTTCATTTGAATAGAAAGGTTTTCTGTAGTCCGTAACAAATCTGCAGTTAAAAGCAATCAAAGTCCAAGACTGACAAGGTAAATTGAAACCATGTGACTACATGAGGAAGTGGAACTTTGTAGTTCACAGGAAGTAGGTCCAAGATCTAATTTCTGGTAAAAGTTAATTTCCAAAGATAATGTTTATAATTTACAGTATTCAACATTATTGCTTTCAGAATTTGTCTTGTTCAATTCTGGGCTTAGTTATGCTGGATACACACGTTGCGTTTCCGCGTTCGATGTGGCGTTCAAATTTTTCCCACCGCATTTCGATTATTTTTAGGTCGAATGCCATGTAAAGTATGGCAAATCGACCTAACGATCCATCGAACCGCGAATCGGACATGTTAAAAATAATCAAATCGACGCGAATCGAACGCGGAAACACAACGTGTGTATCCAGCATTAGTCTTTAACAGTTGGCTCCTGACCCTGTGAGCCAATCACAGTACATCAAATGGAGACGTCTCTGGCGTCTTAAAGGATATCCAAGGCGATGGATAAAGACTACTGTAGCTTTACTTACTTACTTCTTCCAGCCCCTGGAAGTCAGGTGTGTGCCTCGCCACAGCTCCAGTCTTCTCCTGTGTCCTGTTGGCAGCCTTTGAAGTATTGCCGACCCCTGATGGTCCACATCTTCCGTGCATTCTCGGGCATGCGTCCGTTTCCATATCATCAGGAGCATACTGCGCCTGCGCAGTATGCTGCCAGTGAGGTGTTAGTGCGCAAGCACGGGCATGCACAGAAGATGCTGACCCATCGGGGGTCAGCGATCCTTTAGAGACTGCCAGCGGGACATCTTCATTCTCTAATAAACAATGTGAGATGCCTGACTTGTGCTGATACTCTGCTTCAAATACAATTTTCAAGATAGAAAGTTAAATAGTAGCAATTCAAGATGAAACCACTTTAATAGTAAGTTGGCATTGGCAAATACCAGCTGAAATATAAATTCAGGCTTTAGTAAAAAAAAAAAAATCAGTATGGACGTCATTAGTAAGCAGAAAGTTGATACCAGACTTAACAGAGTTTACATTAGGGTGTTTTCTTTGGGCTGATGTGACATAACTTAGTTTTGGATAGATGTTAGGGCTTCTTTTGGGTTTTCTTCATCTCAGTCTGTATTACCTTATAGGAGTATCTAACTTGCTTCTGCCCTAACTTGAAGGGGGTAAATCTCAGGCAGGAGCAAAAAAACTATTAGCGTGGGTGTTCTTTAGTGCGGGGTTAGTTGGAACTCTTGTAAAGTATTTATTGCTGTCCCTCATTTCTGGTACCTTTCTGTAACTATCCTGAACTGTATTACATTTTTAGCCAACATTTGGTGGATAAGATGGCAGCATGGGCTTATTGATGTCAGGGAATGGCTGAGGCTGTGTGGTGAGGGACTAATTCATCAAAACAGTTGCCCAGAGCTGCTATTTACAGTTGTGGTTTCATTTAACATTGACTTTTTTCACTTGTTTTGATGCAGATGCAGAAATCCTATATATTCTGCCGAAATCAAAACACAGCTATTTACTGGTTATATTCCTTCTGGACACATATGAAAATGAATAAAATCTAGTACTGTGTTTTTGTACTAAGGAGTCCATAGAATTTCAATGTGCTATATTTGTGTAGCTGAAACTTGTTAAACAATTTGCATCCTACAGTGTTGGTATAGGGAATATCCTGGGAGGAATGTTCACATTGGCAGTCTTTCTGAAAATACTTGATTTCCCCCATGACAGCATTGAATGAGTTAAAATCACAAAGACATGTGACTGTTAAGTGCTGAGTTGTTCCTCTGGCTCTTGGTTTGGGATCTCCTCACTTGGCTTGAGTTACATTTTACATAAGAGAAGGGATTTTTGGCTGGAGGAGAAGGCAGTCATCTGACACAGATAAATATTCTTTCTGTCAAGCAGTCTTGCTGAGATCACAAGCTCTTGTTACACTGTCCCTAAAATAGTAACTCAACTGCTGCCTCTTTGTAATATAGATCTGTGTTATTTTAAATTAATCTGGAAATTAGCAATTGCTCTGTTTTAGGCAGAGGGTCTAGCATGTGATCTCGATTTCTATAAAGACAATATTTATGAAGCAAAACACTTGTGTAAGAATTCCTTTATAGAAACAGCCATTCCCCAACTCACTTGCAGCTTGCTTATCCTGAGGCGGAGAAACTATACTTTGAGTCAGCGAAAGTGTGTGTCCACTGGCAACCTCTCATGCAGACATTTTGATTTGTGTCCGAGTCTAAGTAACAGTTCATTTTCTGTTTATTGTTTAACTTAACATGCTAAACAGAATCCTACAAGTTGTATGTTCCACATCTAACAATAACTTAGTCTCAAGGTGGCCACACACACCATACAATTTTTTAAATATCTGTTCAATTTAAGAATTGCAATCAATTTTTCTGACTGATTGTAACATTTCAAAAATATGACCAGTATACCACACACGTATGTTCAATTTTTCCCCAATTATGATAAAACTGATTGGAAACTCTGAGAAAATTGCTAGTGTGTGTGTGTATTAATATTTTGACAATCTAACACACACCATACAATCTTTAGAAAGACTGAAGAAAAATATCTAGCATTCCGGATCGCTAAAAATCGAAGAAAACTGGAAATCCGATCGGATTTTTCAGTCGAATGAAAAAAAGCTTTAAATTTTTTCGGGAGATCCGATAGTTTTTATCGAATTGCTGTAAAATCTGATCATTTTATTGTATCGTGTGTGGCCACCTTTAGGCGCGTCACTGTATTTACAGCTCAGCTCAAATAATCCAATGTTATCCACAATCCTCTAATGAACAATTCTAAATACAATTATGAACAATTCTAAATATATTTTTTCCTTCTTAAAACAAAAGGTATCTGCAGTGATTCAGCTGTAAGTGAGCAAGTATGGTTTCCCTTGATGCATCACTCCCAAATCATCTCTTTTGCACCCCTTAAAGCCAGGCACACATCCAGAACCACTGGTGTATAGTCAGCCTATAACTTATAATTTTTACAAAGCCACACCAATCCAATATGCCTCAATACATCCAGGCGGTTACTTATTCCCACTCAGAGTACTCTATGTACAGTATACATATGCAAACCGTGCAATAACATTGACATGCCAGGGGAAGATGGGAAGGAAATTACATCACATACTGAATGGATGGAGGCAGTCTAATTAAAGCAGACCTGAACTCAGAACTTCCTCTCTGCTTTAAAAGATAAGCAACAGCATAATAACCTTTAAAGATAATCTGTAATGATAAAAAAATGCCCCTGGGGGGTATTCACTTCTGGAGGGGGAAGCTTCTGGATCCTATCGATACTTTCCCCGTCCTCCTCCGTCCCGTGGCGGCAGCGATAGAGCTCCCTGAATGGCGGGGATGTAAATATTTACCTTCCCGGGTACAGCGCAGTAGTGGCTCTCCACTCAGAAATCAACATAAATAGCCAATCCCAGTTGGGTCCGCTCTACTGCGCAGGTGCAAGTCTCCTGCGCAGTAGAGTGGACCTGATTGAGATGGGCTATTTCCGAGCGGAGAGCCAGAACAGCTCCCCTGTAGGGACAGGGAAAGGTAAATATTGCAAAGCCTGACAAATTGTCGGTTGCAATTTCAGTGGGCTGCAGCAAAACCACTGTGGGACAAAGGGGAAGCCTTGATAAGATCCCGAGGCTTCCCCCCTACCGAGGTGAGTACCCCCCAGGGGAAAATTTTTACATTAGATTCTCTTTAAAGAAAAACCGTTATTTGTTACAGCTTACAGAACTCCTGCAGTAAATCTGCAGTGTGTCTACTTCCTGGTTTGATGGAAGAAAAGTAAGGGTTAACATTTGTTTACATATTAGCTGTGTCTGCCAAGACTGCCAAATGTCTGTGTTGATACTGCTAAGAGCTCAAATTACACTTGTGATTACTTACAGATGAGGGGGAATAAGACAGGCTCTTTTCTCTAAAAACACACAGGGTGCATTTCTCTCTATTTTCCTTTTAAAGGTATCCAGGTCAATATCTGTACAACTGCCCTGACAGTTGGATTTAGCTAAACCCTAAATCATGAGAATTCAGTTTAGTAATTTTGTAGTCCCTAGCTACAGGCACATTTAAAGTTGTCTTTTTAAGAATTCCTTGATTTTAGTAAAAAACATTAAAGAGTAACTGTCGGGCATAAAATCAAAAATCAATTCTTTATTTTTATCTGGTAAACAAGCAATAAGAATGCTAATCAGGCAATCCAAAAGTTAAAATCACTATTACTTTTCTTGTTGATAGATTATCATTCCCCAGTTTACCTGACTCCTATTTGGTACACAGAAAATTTGGTACACAAAAGAGAAGTTGCAGGGCATGCTGGGTTGTCTTTTTTTGCTTCTCTACTTCCCCTCAGATTTAACTAATGCAGCCTGATTGGCTGAAGCCTTTTTTTCCAGTAACCTCCAGGACAGGTCCACCATGAGACGACATAGGCTCCTCCCAGGAACAGGAAACGTCCAATTGAGTACTCTATAAATTTTATCAGACACCCTCACTCGCCAGTTGACGTTTCCTGTTCCAGGGAACAAGAGTGCTCTATGTCGCTCGCCGGTCTGTCAGGCCAGGTGTGCCAGGGACCGGGTTGGCGGCGTATGATGGACCTGCCTGGAGAGGAGTTTGGATCCGGTTGGAGGAGCTGATTTCTTCTTACCTCCTCCAGAGACTGTCTCGGCTACCCTGGATGAGGTGGATCCGGGCACAGCATGCGGCGTCTGTGACTCCCCGCGTGGCGGAGGCCGTTGGTCGCGCCGGAAGTGACGGAGTGAGTGGTCCTGAGCCTCCGGAGGGTTGGCTGGATGTTGCCCACAATGGCGGCGCCCGGACGTTGGACTTCCGCCCTTACGTGATGTCACTTCCGGTCGCGAGGGTGAAGAGACGCCGGAAACCCGCATGGCTCGGCATTTCGTTTGGAGAGCGGAGCGGGATGGACGCTAAGCAGGAACCGGGAAAGGTGAGATTGGCGGAGGCTTGGTGACCTTTATGGTATGAGCCATACGCTAGTACGCCGCATCTATGCTGAGGTCTGTTTATATACAGAATGTATACATAGCACTATCAGTATAGCAGTATACGCGGGTTGTCTGCTTAGCGTCTTTTCTGAGGTCTGGTCATTGACATATTATTAGTTATTATGTATCTGGCAGATGTCGGAAATCCGTGATTATAGTGGATTGCAATTATTTTATAAACATGGATTCTGCTATTTCGCATATTATAGTCTGCCGTGGGGTATTTTTACAGATGTTGTTATATACAGATTAATATTGTATATTCTGTCTTGAAGTACTAAATAGATTGATGAAGACCTTTTAGTCTATCTATTATGTATAGTTAGTACATATTCTAACTACACAATCATGGATGCCTTGTCTGGGTGATGGCTGTATTATCACTATTAGAGGTATATGCACCTGGGTGTCCTTCTTCTGTAGAGGACTTTAGGTGACACTGTTTTTTTATATGTTTTATTGTAGGGCACAGAAGCTACTGACCCTTCAAGGCCAAGAAGGCGGTGCCCGCTCTGTGACACAAAGCTTGCCCATAATTATGCCAGACAGTTTTGTCAACCTTGCCTAGTGAAGTTAGTTCAGGAACAGTCAGGCACATTACAGGAAGAAATTAGATCAGTGATGAAACAAGAGATGACAGATACAATTAAATCCTTGAAAGAAGCTCTATCAGAGGCTGTGAATCCGGCAGTGGAAGTAGTTACAGCATCAGCTGGCACAGCGGCTGGTACAGCACCGGAGCATAGTTCTGATCCGATACAGCCGGAACAACCGGGTAAACATAAAAGTAAATCAAATAAAAGAAGAGTGATCTCTTCATCAGAAGAGGAAGCTATGGAAGAGGATGAGGATAATGAAGGAGATGATGATGAGTCTGATGCATCCTCAGTAAGGAGTGTGGAAAGTCAGTCGGATCTTAAGAAGGTTTCTAGATTCAGATTTCCAGCGGATGAGACGGATGAACTCATTTTAGCTATTAATAACACTCTTAAAATAGAACCCAAAAAGACGGAAGAAATATCAATTCATGATAAATTATATCAGGGAATGGAGCCATCAGAACCACTGACATTCCCTGTTCACAAATCCACTAAGAATACTATAATGAGTCAATGGAAATTTCCGGATAGGAAATTATTCATGTCCAAAGGGTTTGTTAAAAGATTTCCATTTTCAGAGGGGGATATAAAAACATGGGATCGATGCCCCAGATTAGATGCAGCTTTCTCACAAGTGAATAAGGACAACGAGTTAGCATTTGAGGATCTGGGATACCTCAAGGACCCACAAGATAAGAGAGTCGAATTTGCTTTAAAGAAGGCCTGGTCTTCAGCTGGAGCTAACTTTAGACCTGCGGCAGCTACGACTTGTGTTTCAAGAGTATTAGCCCTTTGGGTAAAGAAGGTTCAGGAAAATGTTGAGAGGGGGGCATCTAAAAAAGAAATTTTAGAATCATTAGAGGTTGTAGCCAGGGCTACAGATTATATTACGGATGCTGCAGCAGAAAATATTAGAGTAAATGCTAGAACAAGTGCATTAATTAATACGGCCAGACGTAATCTCTGGATAAAAAACTGGGATGGAAGTCAGGCCTCCAAAGCTAGGGTGTGTAATATACCTTTTGATGGAGAACTGCTGTTCGGAGCCCAGCTAGATGAAATATTGGAGAGAACTTCCGATAGGAAGAAAGGGTTTCCGAAGAAAAAGAAATTTATTCAGAACAAAAGATTTTTCAGGAGAAACAGGCAGGATAATAGGGATAAGTTTCAACAGAGAAAGAAACCCTGGGCCATTAATAAGGAAGGAGCGAAAAGGAATTTTCTTTTTCGTAACACAGACAGTAAAGAAAAAAAGTGACGCCAAAGGAAGAGTTGGGGGTCGGCTAATGCAGTATTATTCCCAATGGTCAAAAATAACGAAAAACGATTTCATTCTCAATCTGGTAAGACAGGGATACAAAATTCAGTTTCAATCATTTCCAAGAAAAAGATTTGTGGCGACTCCTCTTCCAAGAGACAAGGGAAGGAGATTCGCGTTGGTAAACAGCATAGAGAATATGGTGAAGGAAAAGGTAGTGGTCCCTGTCCCAAAGAGTCAGGAACACAAAGGATTTTACTCGACGATTTTCCTGGTTCGAAAACCGACGGGGAAGTTCAGGTTAATACTCAATCTAAAGCCTTTAAATCCCTTTGTATCTTATCTAAGATTCAGGATGGAATCGATTTTTTCTGTAAGAAACTTACTGACCCCAGGATGTGTAATGACAAATATCGACCTAAGGGATGCATACTGGCACATCCCAGTAAGAGACTCGTCCCAGAAATTCCTAAGATTTGCGGTAAAGAAAAAGAAACTAGTTCAGCACTTTCAATTCAAGGTCCTACCGTTTGGAATATCGTCAGCTCCCCGAATATTTTCAAAAGTAATGGGAGAGGTAATAAAAGACTTTCACACAAAGGGGATTCTAGTTATCCCTTATCTGGACGACCTTCTGATTGTGGCAGAGTCGAACAAACAGGCAGAGGATCACACAGAGACGGTTCTAGAGCAGTTACAGAATCTGGGATGGATCATAAACTGGGACAAGTCGGTTCTTCAACCAACATCAAGAATACAATTTCTAGGAGTCTTGATAGACTCACAGACACAGAGACTTTATCTGACGGAAGAAAAAGTATTAAAGACAAAAAGAATTATAGTAGATTGCAAGGCAGATCCAACCATGTCAATAAGAGAAATCATGAAGGTATTAGGATTTCTAACATCAACTTCTCCAGCTGTTCAGTGGGCTCTAATGCACACGAGAAACCTACAGTTCTGGATGATGGAGAACTGGAGCAAGAAACAGGAGGATCTAGAGAAGACATTAACGTTACCGGAACTAGTTCTAAAGTCACTAGAATGGTGGTTGACAGAGAAGGTCCTCACAGAGGGAAGATTATGGAGTTATTCCACACAGAAGGTGGTGACTACAGATGCAAGCCTACTAGGATGGGGTGCACATTTAGAGGGAAGAATTCTTCAGGGTCTTTGGACAAGAACAGTAAGAAACCAGTCCTCAAATTACAGGGAACTAAGAGCAATAAAAGAATCTCTGATGCAGTCATTACATCTATTAAGGGGACAGCATGTTCAGATCAGGACAGACAATACCACAGCTGTGGCATACATAAATCGTCAGGGAGGAACGAGATCAAAAAAGCTTCTAGAGCTCTCGATGGAAATATTGATGTTAGCAGAAGAGAATCTCCTATCGTTATCAGCAATTCATCTAAAGGGATCTTTGAACAACATGGCGGATTTTCTAAGCAGACACAGACTATCGAATACAGAGTTGGAGATATCAAACAGGATATTCAGAGTATTAGTCAGGAAGTGGGGTCGTCCTCAAATAGACCTATTCGCGAACAGACAAAACACAAAATGCAAAAGATTTTATTCACTAAATCCCAGAGAGGGGGCAGAGGCAGTGGATGCACTGAGCCAGAAATGGGTATTCAACAAGGCGTATGCATTTCCTCCGATTCAGTTAATACCTCGGGTGTTACAGAAGTTGATACAGTCAAGGACTACGGTGATCATGATAACACCAGACTGGCCAAGAAGAAGTTGGTATCCAATACTTCTAAAGATGAGATTGGACGGTCCATGGAGGATTCCACAAAAGGAATCAGTGATCTTGAAGTCAAGAAGAGGCCCAGGTTGCATTCCAAATCTAAACCTGTCCGCTTGGCTTCTGAGAGGTCTCCTCTGAGAAAAAGGGGTCTTTCAGAGAGAGTAATTACGACAATATTAGATTGTAGAAAGAATATAACTCGTAAGATATATCTAAAATATTGGAAGACGTTCAATATGTGGCAGAAACAGTCAGGGTTTTCAGGTGATACTATTCCTATGGTTTTGGAATTTCTGCAGGATGGAATGGAGAAGAACTTAGCCCTTAGTACTATGAAGGTCCAAGTGGCGGCATTGTCAACATTTCTAGATGTTAAGTTAGCAGAGGATCCTCTTATCATTCAATTTTTTAGATCTATAGAGAGGAAGAGACCATTGATTGTTAGGAAGATCCCTACCTGGGATTTATCCTTAGTCTTGGGGGTGTTGAAGAAAGAGCCCTTTGAACCATTGTCAGATATATCATTGAAGTTATTAACAATGAAAACGATATTCTTAATAGCAATTACGTCAGCCAGAAGAGTAAGTGAGATGGAGGCTTTATGTTGCGATGAACCATTCTGCACTATCTACAATGATAAGGTGATTCTGAAGACATGTGAAGAATTTCTACCGAAAGTATCTACGAGGTTTCACAGATCTCAGGAGATTACGTTACCTTCTTATAATACAGAACCATCATTGGATGTCAGAAGATGTTTGATAAATTATTTAGAAGCAGTAGCAGATATTAGAAGGTCTAGAGCTTTATTTATAAATACTATAGGGGCTTCTAAGGGCATGAAGATGTCTAAAAGAACAATAGCAAAGTGGATAAGATTATGTATAGAGGAGGCTTATAAGTTGACAGGGTCAAACTTATCAGGGGTTGTAAGAGCCCATTCTACTAGGGCAACAGCTACGTCCTGGGCCTACAGAGCGGGCGCTACGCCGGAGGAAATCTGTAGAGCAGCTACGTGGTCAAGCCTTGGCACCTTCTCAAGACATTACAGGGTGAATCTGATGTCTGCAAGACAGCAATCCTTTGGAAGAAAAGTTCTGCAGGCAGCTAACCCACCCTAAATGGTAAGATTCTTGCCCATCTTCTCATGGTGGACCTGTCCTGGAGGTTACTGGAAAAACCCTATGTTAGTTACCTGGTAACTTCATTTTTAGTAACCTCCAGGACAGGTCCGTAACCCACCCTACTTAAGGGATATGTATGTATGTATGTGTATATATATATATGTATGTATGTGTATGTGTATATATGTATATATATGTTTATATTAATGATAATAATATGAATGACACCCTTGGTGTTACCTAAAGAACAGTTCTTGTGTTATACTGGCGAGTGAGGGTGTCTGATAAAATTTATAGAGTACTCAATTGGACGTTTCCTGTTCCTGGGAGGAGCCTATGTCGTCTCATGGTGGACCTGTCCTGGAGGTTACTAAAAATGAAGTTACCAGGTAACTAACATAGGGTTTCCCTCCTGGTTTCCCCTCCCACACTTCTGTTCCTCTCTGATTGCCCAAAATTTCTCAGGCTGAAACAATGCACTTTCTATAGTGAAGGGTGGGCAAATCCGGCAGAGGAGACTAAGGGCGGATATTACATCACGACTGGCTTCAAAATAGCCACAGTAAATATGGAAACTGTCTAGAATAGGATTTTCTACTTTTCTTTTATAAAATCCACAGGAATCATAACGTAGACAGTGCAATATATATATTATGTAAGTAGAGCAAGTATTTATCTACTTATGTTTTTTTTTTTCCTGAGATAGTATGGCTGACAGCTCGTCTTTAATAAGGAAAGGTCAACATTCTCACTGGGCATTGACCCCTTATTGATTTTATACAGAAGGAAATAGCTCTAGGTAGACACACTGGGCACATTTTAAAGTGTACCCAAGGCAAAATAAAAAAAAAAAAAAAAACAGATACCTAAGCCTATGCTGAAGCTTACCACGTTCTCCTGGCCACCCCACCATTACTGAAAACACACCCCAGAAACATTTCTGACAAGAGGCTATCAGAAATGTTATCACAACCATGCTTCTCTTAATGCACAAGCGTGGCCCTACTGCGCAAGTATGGCTGCTTCTGTGCGGTAAGCTGGAGCCGCTCGTGCTACTACACAGGCGCAGGTGTACTCACATGGGCAGAGTAAAGCTGCGCTCCTGCAAGGAGAAAAGCGTGGCTGCGAACAACCAAAGGATCACAGTCAGTGGTGGTAGGGGTGAGGAGGATGATCCAGAGGCGTATCTGTTTTTTTATTTAGTCGTGCCTAAGATTTACGTAAAAGCCAAATGGTCTAAATGATGAAAAATATAAGAATTTGCTTTGCTATTTAAGTACGGTGTTTTCAAATTTTTTAAATGGCACTGTAAGTTGGTAGAGTTTGCTTCAATGCAATAACTATATTTCTGACACCCAGCTGGGCTCCAGTCATCTTTTCTCCTGGGAATTATTGTACAATTGTTTTCCAACAAAATAAGCCACCAGAGGTCAATGAATAAGCTGGACTGGTGTATACAATTAAAATTTCACTTCAGATCCTACTTCCGATCTCAAAAAATTATCAGATCTGGGGAAAAAAACATATCCACCATGCTGAAAAATTGATTAAAATACTGGTAGTGTTTATGACCTTTTCAATTAAATTTCAAATGATATCCAATCAGGAAAATTATTGGAAATCTGATTGGAATTTGAAAAAATTGCATACGCGTGTCCTTTGCTTTTTTCTATAGCCGATTATTCTCAGATCTAAACATCGATCTGATCACTCTCTTTACTAGGATCTGAAGTTAAAATGGTGTGTACCCGACTTAAGACAGTGAAAACTATAGTCAGTATCTCAATAAGTCATACACTGATTTGCCATATTGATGATGGCATAGCTAGTGCACAACTAACAGCTTTACAAATACAGGAAAAAAACATGAATCAAATAAAGTTATATTTTTAGAGCTGCAATTTTATGGCACAAAAAATGTATTTTAATGTGTTAATATTCAAATGGGCTTTCAATGGCATAACTTCCCACATCTATACTGACTAGTTTGGTTCAGTATTAAGCTTCTCAATTAAGTATTTTCCATTAGGACCTGAGCCCAACAACACAGGTGTCTGCTTTTCAGTTACACATCAATGTTACATATGCTGAAAAGAGGATTGGAAGCAGACACAACTGCGTTAGTGGGCTCAGGCCCCTAGGCCTCGTTTCTATTTGTATCGCAGGTGGCTGTTCATTCATTTCATTTGTAATGAATGGGGTTGCCATGCACTTGCACAGAAATACATGCAACCATGCAATGTGATTCCTCAGTGAACCGCAATGCATGGATGTAAACCTCAGACAGTGCAGTGCATTTCTGATGTCCCTGCGGTTGTGCATTGCACTGCGTTTCCAAAAGTGGGGCTACAATTGCACAGATGAAAACAAAACCTTATTGAGGAAAGTGCTGTTCTGGACTCCTGGAGATGGACATGTGACTTTATTGACCACATGTTTTAACCTCCATGGGAGGATCAGTTTTCAGAAGGAGCTGCTGACCGAAAGACTTACTTAGGCCTCGTTCGCGTTGGGCAGCGGTTTTTGAAGTGTTTTTTTTTCCCTTCCCCGCGATTTCTGTTCGGTGGGCATTTTTGGTAAGCGTTTTTCTAGGCGTTTTTGCAGAGCGATTCTGTTTTTTCACTTCCTGACATCAGTCAGAAAGTGAACTCTTTGGTCCGGAGAAGAATAAATACAATGTATTCATTCTTAAAAACGTGAACACAATCGCTGCACAAAGCGATTTTGTAAGCGTTTTGCATTTTTCCTATACCTTCCATTGTAGCAAAATCGCCCCCAAAAAATGGTCCGTGCAGCGCTTCTCTGAGCGGAAAGCGTACGGATCGCCCTAATCTGAACTAGCACATAGGGTAGCATGGTGTAAGCACTTTCAGGGAGATTTTGAAAAATTGTAGGCATTTGAAAAAAAACAAAAACGCCTCCAGTGTGAACGAGCCCTTAAAGGACAGTTTTTTTTGTTGTTGTTTTTTTTTTTTTTTTCCTACCCCTTTGGCTGAGATCATGGGAGTAAATGGCAAAACATGATCTAATCTTGGTATTATAAGGCAGTGTTAACACTTAAAAGTTGTGTGGGAATTGCAATCTGCAAAAAACACATGTTCGCGGCACATACAATGAAAGTCAATGGAGAATCACCCTTCTGTTTAAAATTGCAGAATTGTGTTTTTGGATTCACACTGGGGGTACATTTTACAGCATACGTTTGCACATCGCAAGCAAATTCTCATTTACGTTCATTAGCTTTTCTGAAAAAATGCATGTCAAAAAGCAGACTTACTGTATACCATTACTGTTGAGGACTTGTACCTTTTACCATTTGAAATAATTTATGCAGCTAAGGAGCACACAGGTAAAAAAAGAGCAACCAGGTAAACCAGTGTGTTACACTTTAACACCAGTTATGATATGTGAATGGTAAGCAGCATACCACAGTCAGCCTGGACTGGTACAGTACATTCCTCTGCTATTTAATTTCTTGTTAGCCCCAAGGAATATTTTATTATGTTTGTGTAAGAAAAGTGTGAACTCTAACATATTCAGAAGTAGCTGCTAGCTCTACTAATCTGTTTCTTATTTAGTATGTATTTGTGTGGTGAGGGAAAATACAAGATTGTGGGACACACTGCATGTAGTATTTGCAAATCTCCATGTGCAGTTGCTTGCTGCTATTGTTCTCCAGTGTATTTGTTAAGAACAGGAACACTAGCAGCAACTTGCAGCTGTGTATACTCCATTTCAAATATTGGAAACCATCATAAAAAATAGTAAGTAGACAACAGACAATTGTGTAAGGCGCTATGTATCAATATCTTGTATTAAAAAGCTGCCAGGTTGCCTTTGTAATATGCTGAAATTATGGTAAATGGCTTACATTTATCTCGTAGGGTTCTCGATGCACGTCGGATGCCAACATGCTTGGTGAAATGATGTTTGGTTCAGTGGCCATGAGTTACAAAGGCTCCACATTGAAAATTCATCAGATACGGTAGGCTGCTTAGCTTTGTACAATATCTGTTTAGCTGAAGATGGAAAATCAGTCACAAAACACTGATATACTGTACTAGCATGAGCTTCAGGACATGGACACAGCAAATCTAGTTCTGTGCTGATTTTCCCAGATAGCAGTGTCTGTATAAATGAATTTAAGGAAATAGGTGTAGTAGTTGTAAGCCTTTGGGCAGGGTCCTCCTCCTTTTGTGTCCTACCTGATCATGCACCTCCATTACTGTGAACCCATGCTATGCATCTGAGTGAACTAGACTTGCCTAATCTCCATGCTCCTCTCCAGTGACTGACTAGGCATTACCTGGTTCTCATACTGTGCTGTGTGATCTGGTTTTCTTGTATTACTGTATTGTCATATAGCTGTATGTAACCCCTAAATATTGTCTGTAACCTAAATTAATGTTCAGCGCTGTGTAATATGTTGGCGCCTTATAAATACAATAAATTAATAATAGTAGTTAATGTGCATCTCTTTTTTTTTTTTTTTTTTTTTTTTTAAGGACCAATCCATGGAAAAAGAAAGCAGTTAAAATCTGACAGAACCGACAGGTTTTGGACTGGTCCATTTCCTCATGGGGGATTCTCAGAATTTCCTCAACAGCAGTTTAACTGCTTATATAGTAAGATACCAGCCAGCCTCTCTACGCACTTGATGTTCTATTGTTCTACTTAGAAACTGCTAAAACAGAGAAACCGAGAGCCCAATATAGTGTAGTATGTATTGGATCAGGGAGAATTAGTGTGGAGTAAGTATTATACTTACAAACATGGGTTACCGTTTAGGCAACCACTATATAGGCAGGTGGGGAGATTAGACCTGTCCCCACTCAGGATTAAGATGTCGCTCTCTGAAGAAGGAAGGGAGGGTTTGTCACCCTTCCAACCACCAAGGGTGGATATCTTGACAAGTAGATGTACAGAGGCGCCAAAAGGATAAAATATGCTAAAATGTTTAAAATATTCGGGTGGCGGCGGTGGACCGGCCACTCAGAAATAGACTCGATGCTGTCGCTTAAGATAAAGACCATTTATTCACATACTCCATGAACAGAACCGCAACGCGTTTCACGGGTATATTCCCGCTTCCTCAGGCAATAAACAGATAGGAGTACACAGTACAGTCTCAAGGTCACGAATAGCGCCTCTGCGAGTCTATTTCTGAGTGGCCGGTCCACCGCCGCCACCCGAATATTTTAAACATTTTAGCATATTTTATCTTTTTGGCGCCTCTGTACATCTACTTAGCAACTGCTGTTTAGGAAATGCTTTTGAAAACAAGGAAAACCCTGAGAATCTCCATGAGGAGATGGGCTAGTCCAAAACCTGTTGCTTCGGTCAGATTTTAACTGCTCGCTGGAGTTGTCCTTTAACAGAGTTCTATTTGCCCACTACATTACCTAGCGGCTCTCCCCTCCAATTTTATTTTGCATATTTACCGTAGAAACACATTTTATATTTTGCAGCATTGTTCTGATATAATGGCTATTTTCACATGCAGAATCCATTTCCTTTCATGTACTGTATGGACATGTTCTCAAACCTGTGCTCAGACTTCCTCTTTTCTGTTTCTTCATAATCTACCTCTCCTTTATTACCTTTCTAAATTGGCTCTTGCAGTTAGAGACACAACTTTCTGAAATTATCCCTGGAGCCTACAGAAAAACACATTTTTACATAGTTATATAGTTACATAGTTATTATGGTTGAAAAAAGACATACGTCCATCGAGTTCAACCAGTACAAAGTACAACACCAGCCTGCTCCCTCACATATCCCTGTTGATCCAGAGGAAGGCGAAAAAACCCTTACAAGGCATGGTCCAATTAGCCTCAAAAGGGAAAAATTCCTTCCCGACTCCAGATGGCAATCAGATAAAAATCCCTGGATCAACATCATTAAGCATTACCCAGTAATTGTAGCCATGGATGTCTTTCAATGCAAGGAAAGCATCTAAGCCCCCTTTAAATGCAGGTATAGAGTTTGCCATAACGACTTCCTGTGGCAATGCATTCCACATCTTAATCACTCTTACTGTAAAGAACCCTTTCCTAAATAAATGGCTAAAACGTTTTTCCTCCATGCGCAGATCATGTCCTCTAGTCCTTAGAGAAGGCCTAGGGACAAAAAGCTCATCCGCCAAGCTATTATATTGCCCTCTGGTGTATTTATACATGTTAATTAGATCTTCTCTAAGGCGTCTTTTCTCTAGACTAAATAAGCCCAGTTTATCTAACCTTTCTTGGTAAGTGAGACCTTCCATCCCACGTATCAATTTTGTTGCTCGTCTCTGCACCTGCTCTAAAACTGCAATATCCTTTTTTGTAATGTGGTGCCCAGAACTGAATTCCATATTCCAGATGTGGCCTTACTAGAGTTAAACAGGGGCAATATTATGCTAGCATCTCGAGTTTTTATTTCCCTTTTAATGCATCCCAAAATTTTGTTAGCTTTAGCTGGAGCGGCTTGGCATTGAGTACAATTATTTAACTTGTTGTCAATGAGTACTCCTAAGTCCTTCTCCAAGTTTGATGTCCCCAACTGTATCCCATTTATTTTGTATGGTGCTAGACCATTGGTATAAAGAACTGATTTGGATTAGCAACACCTCATCCAGTGATTGTTTTATTTGCATCATTGAGGAGAGTAATAATTCCTGTTTGGTGTGCTCTGTCAGGTGTTTGCTTCTTGTCAGCTCATGGGTCTGCACCACGTGCTATCGCCTCCATTAATGTTTTGTGCTCTAGCAGTTCCATGACTGTAAATTCCTTAATTAGTTTTAATTGATTCAGAGCTATATATAGTAGGTCATTAGAAACAGAGCTGTACCAGATAAGAGAATAAAATGGAAAAGAAATGAAAGAGTGATTCATTGTGTTTTATCATGACTTTTTCTTATTATTTGTAGCTGTTTACTTTCTTAGAGCTGGCAGCATAGACAACGCATCTATTCAAAAATGTGTGTTGATTATAAGCGGAAATAAAGAAAATGATCTATGGGGGTTAATTTTCTTATGTTGCAATTATGAGACACTGTCATCTTCTGGAACACTTGCTACTAACTGTTCCTCACAATGTAAACCCTATCATAGTAAGTCTAACATCCCTACCATCGTTTGAGGTAACGTTTAAGAGAAATCAAATAACTTTAGGATGTGTTTAGGATTTGTTTAAGATGTTGGGGGAAATGCTCAGAGGAAACCCATACAAACTTCATGCAGATAGTGTCCCAGCTAAGTTTCAAACCTTGGACTCTAGTGCTGCAAGGTAAAAGCGCTAGCCTCTATGGCATGATATAGTGCCCCATAACAGAAGATACCAAAAATCTTAGTTGCAGATTGCCCAGCCAACTCATGGTGAAACAGAACTACTAGGAGTGTGTAAGGGCCTAAAAAGGACCAAATACAGAAGGTATTTAGGATTATTCAGGCTGGAGTGAGCATATGGTGACCCACATCTCTTCACTGCTGAATATGCAAGTCATCCCTTTGCCATTCCTGATAGCTTTCACAAATTACTGCGCCTTTAACTCCCTGTAATAGAAATCAAAGATTGCACATAATGCCCAGTATTGCCTAAGAAAAATCACTCTAGACACCCCGTGCCACACTCCAGGGAGTAGTGCCACCACCTTATAGGGAATATAGCTTGCTCTCCCCCTTTGTGGGTGCACTCACCAAAAGCGCTTCTTGAGTCACTGCATATAACAACCACATCTCTGGCCAGCCAAGAAGTAGAGGTACGCGTTGTCACAGCACTCACTTTAAAATTCTTGCTCCGCAGAATTACAGTTCATGTGTATCGGCTCCAACCGCGGACACTATCAAACCACACGTCCCTGTCTTCCCTGCTTCCTGATATGACGTCAGCGCGCCTCCGACTCCGCCCCTTCTGATAGCTAAACACCCCTCCAGAACCGCTGGAATGCAATGATGTGTCCGCTTGTTAATATTCAAGCCAAACTAAGCCAACATGCATTCAGACTGGTTGGCCTTAATCAGTGCATGACCTGAATTAGTAAGGCTCTTATGGGGTAGGACTTGAAACACTCATTAGGCCTCCATTACTCCATACGCTGAAAAACTGATAAGTTTTAACTTTCCATAGCATACTGCATTATGAAAAAGCTTTCAGTTAAAACGAATATATTGTGAACTGAGCCATAGGAAAACATGGACATTGAAAATCACTTGTCCTTTCAGTTACAACTGAGAGCAACTGATTAAGTGTAAAAGGCCACTTACATATTGCCCAGCCTGCTCAAAGTGAACCAGAACTCCTAGGAGCAAGTAAGGGGCTAAAAATAACTAAAATGCCCTCTTACTAAAATGCTATGTAAAACAGGATTTTGCCTTCTTAAAACAGAAGGTATTAGGTGCATCATTGATAAATAGGCAAACTGGACCTTTGTTGTCCCTGATAGCTAAACACACCCCCAGAACCGCTGGAATTCAATGATGTGTCAACTTGTTAATATTACAGAACTAATCCAACAGACTGTTTTAGACTGGTTGGCCCTCATCAGTCCATGGCATGGATTAATATTGCTCTATGGGGTAGGACTTGAAACACCCAGAGTTACAAATTTCCAGTCATGGTGCATCAGAACTCCTAGGAGCGTGTAAAGGCTAGAAAGGTCCAAAAAGCCCTCTTACTAAAATGCTATGTAAAACAGAATTTTGCCTTCTTAAAACTTCCTTAGTTGCTGATAGTTAAAAACAAGAACCGTGTTTGATAATTGTGTACAGGCATGCTGGACAGGATTGTAAGGCTGTAAGAGTTCAACTTGTTTAATATTCTTTTGTCTAGCTCACCTCCTCAGCTGATGCTGAGCAAAGTGTTTACTGCACGAACTGGGAGCAGTATCTATGGAAGCCTGAACACGTGAGTCCATCTTCACATTTTGCCAAGCTAACTTGGAACATCAGTAAGAGCTATAGTAATTCTATATTTGTGGTGGGCAAGATTATAGAGATTTAGCTTCGCTTTGGACTGCAGTTTGAGTACAGCAGCTGCTGGATGATGTCATTTTCTATTGTGGAGGCATCAGTGGTATCATTTGCACAAATGTATGCCTTCACTTCACAACAAATTTGTCATTAACCTTTTAACTGTCTTGCTGTTCCTTTTGTTCCATCGCAGCTCTAAAAGTTAGAAAGTGGTAAATTAACAACCGCATAGATCAGTAAGTGTTGACATTTTTTTTTAAGCGTATCTTGCCTTTTTATTTTAAGCTTTATGCAGCCACAAATGTTTCCTTAAATCTGTGTAGGGACTTTATTGCACAGCTTGTTTGTGTTTGCATAGAAGCTTGAAAAGCTGATGCTAAACGAGGCTTTTAAAGCCATAAAAAGTGGGGATAAAAAACCCAAAGCAGAATTATCAACCTAAACTACAGAGCCTGAAAATGACAGTCTGTGGTCTGCTGCTTCTGGCCATATGATCAAAAAAATTTCATAAATTAACGTTTAACTGCAGAAACCTAATTTTGCACAAAAAAGGCAGCATTTGAAAACTCGTAAATTCTAAGCTAAAAGATGGATCTGTGTCTGAGAACAACCGGAAAAATAAAACTTGCAGCTGAAAATACTTACCGAGCCTACAGTCTTCTACCCTTTCTGTAGCTCCTACTGGCTTGTCCTCTGTGTACAGCTCCTGGCATATCACCTGACCCGCATCAGGTCACGTGGCACCCCAGGAGCCATGCATGGACACTGGAAAGCCAAAGGGAGCTGCAGAAAGAGTTTAAAACAACAACTGGAGGCTTGTTAAGTATTTTCTACACTGCAAACCCCTCAAAGCACTGTCCCCATTAATTTTCAGAATCGTTGTATTTCACCTTAGAAGTTCCTGTAGATCAGTGGGAAGGACTGTGATTTGCACTGCAGCTAGCTATTTGTGCCTGAATTGGGACTCTAGCTAGAACACTTTAGAGTTAGGAATTGTAGAAATATATTAGTGACTCCAGTAGAAGTGAGGAACGACCACATTGAAACTGGATCTTTTTCACAAAGTAGAGGTTGAAGGGAAATATCCATCGTAAAGATATAAATGGCAGTGAAGCAAATGATGCCAATCTTCCCACTATGTATAAAATTCTACAAAAATAGAAAACCCGTCGATGTTGCTATTTAATGTGTTTTTTTTTGTTTGTTTTTTTGTTGTTTTTTTTTTTTTTGGGAGGGGGGGGGGTCTTTGTTTTTTTCTAAATTCATGTAACTAAATTCATGTTTGTTTTTGTTGTTTTGTTGCTAAATTCTCGCTCTTTTTGGATGTATCCGTGTCAGCTGCTTAAATTACTATTTTTTTTGTGCTCACCCCCAATACAGGTTACAAGACAGCCTTGAGTGTATAAGCCATGACAACAACACACTGAAAGCAGAGAACAGCAGCATTATGAATGGACTCCTTGGAAATATAGGTAATGTAGTAAAGATGAAGTCCATATCTTTGTAATATCATGTTTACATATGTACTGTATACTGTTTTTTACCTTCTGTAAGATTAACCTGTTTTAAAGGCAGTTCAATAGTCTGGTTTCACAGTAGTTCTGATACTAGATCACTGCTAAGTGCTGAAGTAACATTGAAACTACCATTGCACTGAAGTGGACAGCCCCAGACCCCCCCCCCCCCCACATTACCGAGGCATCTGGCAGTGAGATAACATAGCAGTTCCGGTCATTTTAAGCATTGGGAGGTTCTGATTCTGATCATTCTGATGCTGATTTTGAAAGGGGAATAGTATTTTTTCATTAGGTTATAGACACAGTGGGGGACGCAACTAATATCCTGCTGCTGTGGAAAGTCACAGAATACTAAGCTGTTCGTGCCAAATAATCAGTCTATATTTGAGCAAATCAAGTCTATTGTCATCTCTCCAAAGACCTGTAATCCAAAGACCTGTAAGTAAAAGAAAAGCAGAAGGGATTCGTATTTTGCATTGTTTGTATCATGAAAATGCATGCAAACCATAGAAGAACCGTAGAAGGTAAAATAATTTAGCACCCGATTAGGTGGAACACTTTCCAATGCTCTGGCATTCACTTTGAGTAAGACTATGTAAGAAAGAAAATTGGACATGTTTTTTGCGTAGTTTTTTGCGTAGTTTTTATTTTGCTCTTGAGATAATCTGCTTTGCCTGTTTATCCTTTAAATACCTAATTAACGTCACGAGAACTGATATAAAAAAGAAAAAAAAATTGTTGAAGGTGAGTATTGAAGTGATAACTGTCAAAGTGATCATTTCTTTGTTTAATGAAATTTTTGTTTACAGTTATTTCTGTTTCATAATGTTTATTGAAGATGTAGAACTGATATGTAAAACTATTGTGGCCTGCTTCCTATAAAGTCACAGCATTTGTATTAATATTTAGACAGAATTTATAAAGTGAAGAAACCTTTGTTTATTGTATGGTGTAATTATGTACATTTAAAAAATTTTTTTTATGGATATGTAATTGTGTCCTTTATCTGTGTAGTTACAATTTTGTTTTAATTATACGTTTTCCCACTTGACACTGACTTCCACTTGCACACGCTCACTCACTCGCATACACACATGCGCTCACACTTGTATGCTCCCGCACACACTCATGTGCACGCTCACATACACATTCACACCTTCTAGTGTTTTACCATCTGCGAGACCGCAGGGGTTGTCGGTCTAGTGAGTTTGCTGTTACTATTGGCTGGATGAAATGTTTAGGGAGGCTACAGGAGGAGGGGCACACAGTAACGGACTCCCCAATCTGGTTATGCTTATTCATAATTCAGCGAGTTGGCATGTAACTCCAAGATACAGCGGGCATGCAGTAGTAGATAGATGTAATAGAACTACTTTTGGCAGTGCAGTGTAGAGTTGTATGACTCAGAGGAGCAAAACTGAATGACATTTTGACAAGTGAAGTGTATATTTTAACTTTGTGTTTAAATTTTAACTTTTAGCGGTTTGCCCAAAGGTCCCCTTTTATTTTACATACCGGTTTTGCTTGCTTTTGTATAAATGTGCTTTGATTCTCTGTTGTTTTTTATTATTATTCCCTAGGACTGTGTTTTATACAAATACTTTTCTTGGGTATTGTGTTTATCAGGCGGCTCTATGCATATGACCCTGACTGCGCACTCTGTCACAGGGTCATATCAGTGAGTTTTTTTGTGGTGCGATGCGGCAGGAACATCCCACACCATGCTAACAAACAAGTGAAAAACCCACCTGAAAGAAATTCTGTGCTGTTTAAGTTACCGGTATAAAAGTGGAGATATTAGCAGCCAGATACACAGCAAAAATGCAACTTACCTCTAGAACTCATACATGCTTATTGTATGCTATTGTATCCTGGTAAATTAATTTACACAATCCCTTCTCCCTGCTGATGTGTCCTTTTGATCCTACTATTGGATAGAATACACATGTATGTTGATATGTGTACTTATATGTAATTAAAAATGGGTTTGAACAGTTTATTTAACTTTTATTTTTTGCGTTGGTCTGTTAAAAAAAAAACCTCCTTGCACGATGCCCTGTACTTGGTGAAGAGTATCTTTTCTGATTCTATAATCTAGTAGTTTATAGGTAATGTGAAGTGAAATTAAAAAAAAAAAAAAGATACCCATAGAGAGGGAAGGCTCTGGGTCCTATAGAGCCTGCCCATTCTTCCCACTGTCCCCACATTCCAGCATTGTCACCCCTGCAGGAGCGTTTTGACCAACTGGTCAAATACAGCTCTGAATATCCTCTGAAGGTTTGGGAGTCCGAGAGCTCCCAAAGATGGGCTGCTCCCTACTGCGCATGCGTGAGCACGCACTCAAGCGTGCGCAGTGGGGGGACAAAATAAAATCTGTATCTACATGACTTGAAGATGGACAGTCTAATCTTCCTTTGTGCCCTTTAGTGGCCAGGAGATTATGAACCACTGATCAGCAAGAACTCTGTCAGTTGTAGGCCTGAGAAACAGAAGTCCTGGATTCCAATAAGTAGTAGACTATCTTTATGTGACTTTCTTTTGTGGATATTTCTGGGGAGTTTAACCTTCCTGGCGGTAAGCCCGAGCCGAGCTCGGGTTATGCCGCCGGAAGGCACCGCTCAGGCCCTGCTGGGCCGATTTGCATAATTTTTTTTTTTTTTTTGCTACACGCAGCTAGCACTGCCTCCGGGAGATTCCGCTCTTTGAACGGGATCTCCTGATCTCTGATCGCCGGAGGCGATCGGAGGGGCTGGGGGGATGCCGCTGAGCAGACCTTGTCTTGCTACATGATATAAAAAAAAATAAATTCAAAAGAACGGCTGTGCTGCCCCCTGGCGGATTTTAATAAACCGGCAGGAGGGTTAAAGGATCACTCCAGCAAAAAAGTACCGTATATGCCGGCGTATAAGACGACCCCCCAACTTTTCCAGTTAAAATAAAGAGTTTGGCATATACTCGCCGTTTAAGACTACCCCTCTTCACATCTTGCCTCCTCCATCCTCCTGGCCCACCCCTGTATACACCTTTGCATAATGGGTGCCGCAGTCATCCAGGGGAGGGAAAATAGATCAGGCTGGGATTTTTAATAACTTGGTGTCAGGTGCGGGGTGTCAGTATTGTGCCAGGCAGAGCTTACCGGTTGAAGCAGCCTTGGCGGAAAGGTCCACTCATGACCTGGGTCCTTCTAGGTCCTCCACTGTCCCCATGCATCATTCATGTCCATGTCCCGTGTGTTTGAAAAATCAAAGCTGCAATACCATAGCGGCTTGCGAGCAGCCGCTCGTGTGGGTAACAGGGCAGCTTCCTTGTTCCGGGTCACCTGACTGGTGACATGCGCTCCACAATTAATTGCCTTCCTATGCACGTCACCAGTCAGGTGACCCGGAACAAGGACGCTGCCCTGTTACCCACGCGAGCGGGTACCACGGGACATGGACATGAATGATGCAGGGGGACAGTGGAGGACCTAGAAGGACCCAGGACACGAGCGGACCTTTCCGCCAAGGCTGCTTCAACCGGTAAGCTCTGCCTGGCACAATACTGACACCCCGCACCTGACACCCGGCGTATAAGACGACCCCCCACTTTGCAGAAGATTTTCAGGCTTCAAAAAGTCATCTTATACGCCGGAATATACGGTAAGCAGTTAAAAAGTGGTAGAACTGACAGGTTTTGGACTAGCCCATCTCTTCATGGGGATTCTCAGGGTTTCCTTTGTTTTCCAAAGCATTTCCTGAATGGCAGTTGCTAAGTCTAACTGACAAAATAGTGAGTAGAGAAGCTGGCTGTATCTTAATATTTTGACAGTTAAACAGGCGTTCAGGAAATGCTTTTAAAACAAAGTAAACCCTGAGAGTCCCCTATGAGGAGATGGGCTAGTCCAAAACCACTCAGTTCTGTCTTACTTTTTTCACTGGAGTGGTCCTTTAAAAAAAAAAAGACATTATTGGTACAGTAGTTATGACTCTATCATGCATTATGCTGTCACCTTTTTGAGATGTTGAACGCAGTACAAATTGTACAATATGATACAAAGGCGCCAGCAGATTTAAAGTATCATATTAAAAAATATAAAATGAGGGGCAAGGGTGGACTTACCTTCCCAGACAAAACACAACTATTGTGTATGATCAAAGCCCACTTACTCAGGCAAAAATACAAGGAGCAACTTGCAAGTTGTGTTTGCCAATAAAGTGCCTCTGTGTTTGGGCTGAGATCCGTGAAACTCGTTGCAAACCTTGTTGGAGTAAGAATGAACACCTTTTTTTTCTTTTGATCATACACAATAGTTGTGTTTTGTCTGGGAAGGTAAGTCCACCCTTGCCCCTCATTTTACATCTTTTAATCTGTTACGTTTAATCTGCTGGCGCCTCTGTATCATATTGTCTAAGTTTATCCACCTGGTGGATAAACTTGCGGAGAGCAACTTCTTAGCCTGAGTGGGGAGAGTCCTAATCTCCCTGCATGCTTGTTTAGTGGTTGCCTGATCTCGGCAACCCATACTTGTGAGTATTCACTACACATCATATCTACTTTGTATCATCAATAATACACAATTGGGGGCTCTCAATTGTCTAACTTTTTTTGGTTTACATATCTGCAGTACAAATTATGCTGAAGCAACCAGAAATCATTTTTCAATATTGTTAGTATACAAATAAACCAAAATGTGATTGGTTGCTACAGATTATTACATGTAATTGTGATTTGTTTTTAATAAATGACCATGGCAGTGAGCACAAATTCTCAAAATAATTTGCCTCAGGTGGTAAAATGAGGTGGAAAAATGTTTGATGCATAAATCCTAAAGCACCATAATGCTATATTTATCCAGTTTAAAGCAGTGTAAATCCTAAAATATTAGTTTACTCATTTGTAGAAACCCTTTACACAGTCACAGATTATTAAAGTGAACCTCAGGCAATAATAAACTGACAAGATAAACAATTGTAACTGCTCTCTTCATCCTAAAAATTACTATATATATATATATATATATATATATATATATATATATATATATATATATATATATATATATATATATATATATATATATATATATATATATATATATATATATATATATATATTATAATATCATGGGTTTTTTTTATATTTAAAGTGAACCCAAAGTGAAAAAAAAGTAAAGCCCATTTACGTACCTGGGACTTCTTCCAGCCCCCTGAAGTCTTCCTGGTCCCTTGCTGACATCCTGCCTCAGCCTCTCCTCCACTGTCCCTATCAGTAATCCTGCCGACTAATGAGACCGCCGGCCACTGTGCTTGCGCGGTGAATCCTCTATCACTTTTTTGCTTAATGCGCAAGGTAGAGCGCTTTGGGCCAAGAGAGCACAATGTAGGATGCGGGCAGCACGGGGCTGCACACCCAGCGTTGGATGGAGACACTGGAGGAACGTCACAGATGAAAGGGACCAGGAAGACTACAGGGGGCTGTAAAAACCCTCAGTTACATAAATGGGCAATTTTGTTTTTTTACTTAAGTTTTTCTTTAAACATTTACAAAGTAGATTTAATGTTTTGTTTCTGTTCAGTGGCAGACTATTAAGTGTCCCAGAGCTCAAATACATAAACTATTGAACTTTTTTTTTTATCTATCCTCTGCTCTTAGAAGTTGTTCTGTATAGGAAAAAGTTTAAAATAGAAGTAATGACACAAACTGGAGAGAATATTTTCATGCACCTTGTGTATACATATATATATCTTACAAAAGCATTATTGGTTCTGCTGTAATATCCCTTTAAATGTTTGCAAATAAAATGACTACGGAGTCAATGATGCAGTCTAATATACATGGCTATGTGGATTTTTGTCCTCTTTTTTTTTAAATTTTGTTAAGATTGTCAGCCACGTGTTCTGTCCCGATAACTTTTATACCCCATCCACGCAGTGTGCTGTAGCAGGATAACTATTCCTAGTATTAGCACAGCAGAGTGAGGCACATTGCATGAGATGTCACTAGTAAGGAACTTCTGCAACCTCCTTCAGTTGTTACCTATGGTGTTGCTAGTAAACCGCTTGCTGCTCCTGAGTCTGCATGACTGCAGGTGGTTTGTCGCTAGCAGTTCCTCTATAGTGGCAGCTTGCCTTGAGTGCTATAGCTTCAGTAAATGTCATCTTCTTTACAGATCACTTTGGTACTGCAGTAATTGTCATTACGTGATCTGAAAAAGAAAAGTGGATTATCTTGTATACAATACTTTAGATGCAAAAATCTTATAACAGGATATTTCTAATGGTCACTTCACAAAGAGCCTTTTTCTAGAAATTATCAGGTGCATCAGGAGAGCTTCTGTAGTGAAGATGTAATAGGGAAGAGGAGCCAAGCACTATAGACTTGGCCAACAGCCAGACCTTCAGCCCGCATTGTCGAATATGTTCGGACAAGTGAAAATGTGGTTGCTATGGTTGGCACTTTCATATTTTCCTAGTTTTATCATTGCTCCATATCCATAGCAGTGAAATTTGTGCTCACTAGCATTCTAATCCAAAGAATTGACCACTATCTTTGTTTTCCCTGTACCTTTTTCTCTTCAGGCTTCTGAACTTCTCTGTTAACTGTATTCTCTTCCATATGTATTCTGCATTTCATCATATAGGTCTGTCTCAGCTCTGCAGCCCCAGGCGGGCATTCTCTGAGCAGGGCCCTCTCCGCCTCATCCGGAGTGCTTCTTTCTTTGCAGGTGTGAAGTGTGGTATTTCCCACTGCATGTTCACCTCAGGCCTCTACTGTGGAAATAAGGAAAGATTAGCAGAAATGCTTGAATAATGCTTAGGATACTTGGATGTTAGGGAGAGAGTGTACAAAACTAACTAGTAGGTAAAACACTTAGGCTAACTTCACACTGTGCGTATTGTGTAAGGCCTGCACTTCAATGTAGGCATAGCACAACACACACTCTGCATGTATGCCTTTCACGTTATTCTTTATTGCATGAAGATCGCTATGGTAATGTACTTGTTAACACTCAGGCTCTCCAGAAGCACACTGTAGATAGTGTGTTTAAATAATGTGTAAAGGAACAGGAAAAGGACACTTCAGTGGCAAATGACCAAACATATATGTTAATTACCCGGATGTGGCTATAACATAATTAATAATAAAGATAAACCTCAAAGAATTGCAATACATTCACTAACATGCACCTTGTCAGCAAATTAGAAGGCAAATTTGTATAGAAGAACAACTGACTCTTGGGTGCATGCTAGAATATTTAATGTAGAAAAATTGTAATGTACAAAAATCGCATATACATATAATTAGAACACATACTACATAAACTGAATTAAAACCAGGACACAAAGGCCCTGAAAAAGCCAAATCCCCCACAACCACATTATAATTTTATGGAGGCTGCAGTCCTCCACAAAGATATAGACCAGGACACCTCTAAAGCAACAGAGGAATTGAGAGCAATGCTCAGTGCAAGATATGTAGACCTATTGGTGTGTAATCCGGTTTCTTAAATGGCCATCCTAAAGGAGCATCTAACAAATCAATGAAATGGGTAAGTTGGACTCAATCGCAGTCCTAAGGATCACATAGGCCTCTTGGATGATTAGGATACACTGTTTGTCAACCTGAGACATCTGCCATCACCTAAAGGAGCATCTAACAAATCAATGGAATGGATTAGTTGGACTCAATCGCAGTCCTAAGGATCACAAAGGCCTCTTGGATGATTAGGGTACACTGTTTGTCAACCTGAGACATCTACCATCACCAGTGTGTAGGTTGCATGGACTCAGTCGCAGTCCCCAAGGTCACATGAACTGTAGCGTGCTGTGCATCCATTTATGACTTATAGTGTGCAGCAAAAAGCATATGCATCCAAAGGATAAGCTATAGCATAGCGGAGGAAGGCAAGCAAGCGTGATGAAAGTAGCTGTCAACACTGTTCTTCAGTATGGCGTGATTGCAAGCTTAAGAACTTAGTGAATGCAGAAGCTCATTCATGTCCAAACAACAGCCACATACAATTGATAAGATGCGGCCGGCCGCAAGGATACTGGTACAAAGTTCATGGATGCATAGTTACCACAACACTGGGTATGCAGGTTCAGATGGTACTGAAGAAAGGTCTAGACTGTAGATGAGATTGTAAATACCGAGCTCTAGGTGGTCCTGGTAGATGGTTAGAGGTTGTGGGGATTGGCATCAGACGCTAGAGCATCTGACCTGTTTCGCTGTCCGTCTGACAGCCTCTTCGGAGATTAGCTAATCTCCGAAGAGGCTGTCAGACGGACAGCGAAACATGGTTTTAATTCAGTTTATGTAGTATGTGTTCTAATTATATGTATATGCGATTTTTGTACATTACTGAACAGCTTCTGTAACAAAAATGCCTGCAAAACCGCTCTCAACTGACGTTTTTCAGAGCGGTTTGCGTTTTTCCTATACTTTACATTGGAGGCAGAAACGCCTCCGCAATCCAAAAAATGCCTCACCCTGGGAGTATGCGTTTCAGCAAAACGCCTCCCGCTCTGGTGTAAACCACCCCATTGAGATACATTGACCAAGCGTATCCGTAGCCGCAAGCGGCTGCAAAAACGCAGAAAAACCCGCTCGGTGTGCACCAGCCTATAGTGTGAACATGCAGTTAAATGCAGTTTTTCTGTCCATCACATACAATGGTACTTTATTTTTGCTGTAGATGCTGAAAGTTATGGAAGTTAATGGCTTAATTTTTGCTCTTAATAATTTGCATCACTTAGACCTCAATAATAAATAGTGGATGGAAGATGTGTATGTTACCTGTAATAGCTAGAATAGCTAAACTTGTTTTAGCTGTCATTTTAGCAGACCTCATGCAGGTAAAGCTCTTTTGGTTTACAGATTTTAGCTCTGTTAAAGGAACACTATCAATTAAGATAACTTTTTTTTAATACTCCATATTAGGGTACACATCACCATTAGTGCTAGAGGCAGTTTATTTATTCACCCAGTTCTCTCTAACTCTCTCCCTGCTTAAAAATCATTCTTCATTCCTCACACAGCTCACAAATATACTTTACTGTGTCACAGCATGCAGGAGAGTCTGAGATGAGGCTGATCTGAGGAGGTAATGGGTAACTAGATGTGCTGTAATATAGCAGTCAGGGAGATGTGTATACAACCCCTGACTGACTGGCTTGCTTGTGATGATGCACTCCAGGCTGCGTCTACTCATAGATTAGCAGCAGATTCGACCATCAGATTCCTGTCAGATGCCTGTCAGGTCGAATCTGACAGGAATCTATCTGATGTGTGCCACACAGTAGGAACAGATTTCCAGTAGATTTCAGAATTAAATCCATTGAAAATCGATCGAAATGCAGTGTTGCACCATTCGATCCTATGCAACCCTATGGGCCATCGATCTGCAGCTGATCGACCCAGATTTTCTGTCCGGACATATCGAGCAAATCGATCCAAATCGGCTGGAAATCGATCAGCCAATCGATCATGCTTTCTGCTGCATCGATTTCCAGCCCATTCGATCAGAACGCACAAACAGATTGAGCACAATGAAGATATGGTACACTGAATCCATGTTCATGGACCAACCAAAACACTATATAATAAAACAGAGGTCCATGCTGAACCAAATAACAAAAAAATGGGTGCAACTCCATGCAAGACCAATAATAAACTTTATTTAAGGAATGCTCATAAAAACAATTAAAAGGGATCAGAGCCCAACATGCTGCGCCCAGCAGGCAATATATACAATACTGTGAGAACAGTGCTAACAATAATATGCATACATCAGAGACTGTCTGACGCGTATCGGACTTCCGTCCGACGAAGGACGGAAGTCCGATACGCGTCAGACAGTCTCTGAGCCCAGCCTCGCTCAGTCGGCAGCAGCATTCTTGGGGTAAGCATATCTAGCAGTTGGTTCGTTTAGTTCATTATGCATTCATTGTAGCTGTGCATCTATGCATGTATTTCTCTTACAGCCCTTCCGGATTAGCACATATTGGAGCTTACTGCTTCCCTTGATGTATGCATATTATTGTTAGCACTGTTCTCACAGTATTGTATATACTGCCTGCTGGGCGCAGCATGTTGGGCTCTGATCCCTTTTAATTGTTTTTATGAGCATTCCTTAAATAAAATTTATTATTGATCTTGCATGGAGTTGCACCCATTTTTTTGTTATTTGGTTCAGCATGGACCTCTGTTTTATTATATAGCATTCGATCAGAACGGTCGAATCGGCCGTTGATCAATGCCTGAAATCGACCAGTGTATGAGCCACTTAAGGCCGCTATGTGGTGTCCCTGCTAAGAGGGAGAGACACTGTTTACAGGCATTATCAGTATATTTATCAGTTAGAGAACAGAAGACAAGGAACACACATTGGTGGAATCATGCCTTATGCTAGGTACACAAGATAACATTTTCTGGCAGATTTACGTGCCAAATCCATTTGTTCCAACATGTCCAATCAGAATTGCGATTGATTTTCCCATCGATTTCCAAACTCAGATCGGACATGTTGGAAAAAATCGATTTGGCAGGTAAATCTGCCAGAAAATTGTATCTTGTGTAACTAGCATCGCCAAAGATTCTTTCAGCAAGGTAATTATTAAACTACTAGTAAAAAGGCCCGCCTGTTAAAAAAACTGGCGCTAGGTCACAGCCGCTACCCCCCGCAATGTGCGCACATATGCGTCCTGCTTGCTCGTTACCCACCACTGTCTGAAGTATATGCACACAGAGCTGCTTGCTTGGCAGTTGGAAAAAGCTGTTGTTTCCCACAATGCAATGAAAACCTCTGTGAACCACAGACGGCAAACTGTCAGATCCGGCCCTGTGTCTTAACTGCCCTGGCTGTGCATTTGCTCAGTACAAAAAAGCCAGGGAGACACAGACAGGGAAACAGGATGACGCAGGGACAGTTAGGTTTTATTATAGAGGATACACTGAAGAGTTGATAGCCCAACACTTTTGTATCTAAAACTAACTGATTTTACAGCAGAGACACAGAGCTGTGTGAGGAAGGAAATTGTTCCTAGTACTTGTGGTATTGTGTGCCCTAACATACAGCATTAAAAAAAAAAGTTGTTTTAATTGATAGTATTCCTTTAAGTGGTGATAATTTTTGCTAAGGGAGATTAAGTAATGCAGAGTGTTAATTCACAACTGCAGGAGCAGTATAAGCAGTTGGAAATAATCTTTAAAAAAAAAAAAACAGGAACATTTTAATCTGGGTGATACTATTTTATTGACTGACTGTAATGGATTTAAAGAATGAACTTTTGACAAAATAAGCTTGTTCAGACTAAAGGTAGCCATACAGCTAGCAATTTGGCTGTACGAACAACCATTCAATTCTATAATTTTATTGAATCGAGAGAGAATCAAGCGTGTTCCAGTATGCCGATCAATGAAAAGTGGCCAATATCATGATGAATCGACAAACTTATTAACTTGATCGAGCGGGAATGTAAGATATCGGTCGATCGCACAGGAATCAGCTACTGTTTACATATCATTCGATCAACACTGAATCGATTTTTGCAT
This sequence comes from Hyperolius riggenbachi, assembly GCF_040937935.1. Lineage (NCBI taxonomy): Eukaryota > Metazoa > Chordata > Amphibia > Anura > Hyperoliidae > Hyperolius > Hyperolius riggenbachi. Next base: position 409,578,416 of record NC_090648.1, on the reverse strand, counting down.
TCAGAGCATGGAGGCACAACATCGGTCAGATTGATAAGTGAATCGCATAGGATATCGCTTTCGATCAACCAATAAAACGGATCACTTAATAGATTGAATCAGAATCTCTAGATGTAAGGCTATGATGTACAGAGTCAGGAGGATCAGTCGGGTCTAACGTTTACTCTTTGAACCTATTAAAATCAGCCAATTAATTGTATCATCCTGATTCAAACCCACTTGTCTTAAAAAAAAAAATAAAAAAAAATAAAAAAAAAATGAGGTAAAATAATTTGAACTTATTACGCTTTTAATGAGGGCCCATTTTAAGTCACAGTTAAGGAGTACACTGGAGATTTTTCACCTCATAAGAGAGTATACGTATTGTAACGTCTCCAGTGAGCCGGGCGCAGGGTCGAGCCGAATGACAGCTCACCCATCTGCCGCTCTTAATTCTCGGCAATTCAGAGGGAGATGTAATTCAGCGATTGCCAGAACACCGTATTACTCTTGCACTGGACGCACACTATAGAATTAGACCCTCAGCGGTGCCCAGCTTCAGTATGTAGCGCTGAAACGACCTGCTTGGAGAAGGGAGCCTTATTTCCACAGTAAACTTTCACTCATGAACACTCTTTTGCATGCTTATGTTAATTAAAAAAAAGTACGGTATAATTCTAAATTCATTCATAAGTACGAATTCAGGTGTGTAAAAGCGCAGCTGAACAAAATTAAATTTCATAAATTGCATGTCTGCCCTTTTTTGTGTTAATTTGTGGGAATAATTGATGGGAAGTATCTGTGCTGATTAAAACAGCTATTCAGAAAATCCTTACATCTGTAGAGGCATTTAATTGTGTGAAGTTTGTAATATCTCCACAGATAAATAATAATGTATTGACTATTTCTGCTCTAGTCATAATGCTACCAATATAGTTATTTCTGGATGGCACAGCTGGTGTGTGAATGCTGCTGCGCTTGTCTCACAGGTAGTCTGAAGAAATGGTCTTTTACAATAAATAGCACTTCCCTTGCTACATAGTAAAATAGTTTTTTCATGAATCCATTGACGTGGCAAAAAAAGTTACATTTAGATATCCTCACTAAATACTAGTGTAAACCTGACCCCACCCCCCCCCCACCCTTACACTCTTACTCAAGCGCTGTTTGTAGTATGAGTATCATTTATGGGTATTTTGATGGATTAAAGTAAGGTAAAGTCTTGTTCAGCTGAGCTGCAGCTTTTGGTGGTGGGCTTGCATGACATCTGCACTTAGTTACCAAAATCTCTCACTAGGCATTACCTTCGATTTCCGCTCACTTTACTGCCATAAAAGCTTGACTGGTTATCTCCTTGAGGCTCACAGGGAGAGCACCAGTGGTTTTGTATAACTGACCTTTTCAATTTTGTCTTACAGTCCATAGCAACCCGATGGACATGCCTGGCCGGGGATTTAATGATGACCGAGACAGTGGAATAGCAAGATCTGGTAATTTAATAGGCAGTTGTAATGTATGCACACCCTCTTATATGTATCATGCAATTGATAATATTGTTTTCAATTTCTTTACTCAGCCTCCCTCAGCAGTCTTCTGATTACTCCTTTCCCTTCACCAAGCTCATCCCTTAACAGTAGCTGTGCTAGCAGTTATCAAAGGCGCTGGCGTCGGAGCCAAACTACCAGCCTGGAAAATGGGGTATTTCCTCGATGGTGAGAACAAAAGTCCTGACAGCTAAAATATATTAAACATATCATGTTCTAGTAGCAACTTAGTGGTGATAGAACTTAATACTTGAAGTGAGAGGAATGTGAAAGAATGCTCCTTGTCTGGCTGTTATACACGCAGTCATATATTGGTTTCACTGGTTTGGATTTAACACCTACAGCAGACATGCTTACTGCAAGATACTTTTTCACTTCAAATACCCAGTTTTATGAACATTCTCCAGTGCCCTCTCCCCCTCTCTAATTGTCGTTTAAGCTCAAATGGGTATTTGAAATAAAAAGAGGCAAAATTATGTGAAATGTTCTCATTTTATAGCATCAGGCTTCTGATCTTCTTTCTGGAGCAAGAACGTAAAAACAATTAAGAAAAGAGTATCCACGCAATACTCAGGTGGTATAGATGCTATGTTATTTTTGCTTGTAGCAAAATGTTGTGCATAGAAGGCAAGTAAGAAATACTGGACAGGAAATGGAAGCTTAGATCTTCTGATTTCTATTTTATATTAAACTGGCTGACCTAAGCCCGTTGAAAAACGGGCTCTAGGTCTGTCACTGCACGTGCGCACCTGCGGCGCGCACACATTGCACGCCCGCCTGTTGGCCCCGTCCGCCCCTTGAAGCCGCACATCACTCCCCCTCAGTGTCTTTGCGCACATGCGCAGTTCGTTATGAGCAGGGACACACACACACACACACACACACACACACACACACGCGCGCACCACACACACACACACCTGGAAGCAGACACACTTTGATATTATTATATAGGATTATCAGGAATGATTTAAAATAACTTCTCCCCTTAGTACTGGCTAACATACCTATTGGTTCTGTTACTGGCTTGTGCATTTTTAGGATTTTGCACCTTTGTTCTGTAAATCTTACAGCTATTTGCATCACCACTTCCACTGCAAGACAAGCAACCAATCATAGGCCTAGCTATTGAACCATCCATCTTTACCCCTCTTGGGACATGAGGGCCCTGTCTCCCTTTAAAGGTCACCTGAACTGCAAGGGATATGGAATATGGAGCTTGAACTCTCTGGCTGCAGTAGTATCTGGATCATGCACCTAAAACAATAACATTGCTAATCCAGGCAGACTTCCGTCAGAAACAGAGGCTCAGCAGCACAGCCAGGCAATATGCTTTGTTTAAAAGGAAATTATGTCATCCTCCATATACCTCTCACTTCAGATGTCCTTTAAGGCCCCTTGCACACTGGTCGTATTGCATTGCTCCGCAGTACTCTTCCCGCCACAGCTCGTTTCAAGGGACATGCAAGTCTATGGAGACGGAAGTACCCAAATCGCCGCAATGCCAAGACAAAAGCTGCAGGGCATTACTGCATGAACAGCACTTAACCGCACCGATTATACAGTAATGCAAGTAAATGGGCGACTGAGGCAGTGTGCACTTTCTAGACACTGAGAAAGAAAATGCTCTATGCATGGGTGAAAAGCCAGAACCCACTTGACTCTAAAGCATTTATTTAACCACTTGCCGACCTCGCACTCATACCGCGCATCGGCAAAGTGGCAGCTGCAGGACCAGCGACGCAGATCTGTGTCGCCGGCTGCAGGCTAATTAATCAGGAAACAGCCGCTCGCGCGAGCGGCTGTTTCCTGTCATTTCACGGCGGGGGGCTCCGTGAATAGCCTGCGGGCCGCCGATAGCGGCTCGCAGGCTAAATGTAAACACAAGCGGAAATAATCCTAATGCTACAGTAGCAGCGTTGTAGTAGATAAGCGATCCCCGGCCAATCAGCGGCCGGGGATCGCTGTCACATGACAGCGGGGACCCTGTTAGAGGCTGCACAGGACAGATCCGTTCCTGTGCAGCCTCCGATCTCCGGGGCAGAGAGGGAGAGGGGGAATCCTGCGGTGGAGGGGGCTTTGAGGTGCCCCCCCCCCGCCACCCACAGCATGCAGGAGCGATCAGACCCCCCCCCGCCCCCCAGCACATCATCCCCCTAGTGGGGAAAAAAGGGGGGCGGTCTGGTCGCTCTGCCTGTCATTTGATCTGTGCTGGGGGCTATAGAGCCCACCCAGCACAGATCTGAAAAAACAGCGCTGGTTCTTAAGGGGGGTAAAGGCTAGGTCCTCAAGTGGTTAAACCAAATTATATCCATTGTAAAGTTTTCCTTAGCATTATATTTTTATTTTATTTATGCAAGCAATAGAAACATGAAGTGCATAAATTATTTCTTTTCCAGGTCTGTGGAGGAAAGCTTTAACATGTCAGATGAAAGTTGTGGAAGCAGTCTGGGTACTGCCAGGAAAAAGAAGATTGCCATAGGAGTCATTTTTTCTTTGTCAAATGACGAGGAGGAGACGAGCAAGTTCCACGAGTTCTTTTTTTCTCACTTTCCTCTCTTTGAAAGTCATATGAACAAGTTGAAAAATGCCATTGAACAGGTAAAGTTCCATATACTGTAGCATGCTTCTATGTGTGGAGACTATACTGACCAGTCCTGTTGTATTTTTACCACAACATATGCATATTTGAAGCACTTGAACCAAATCACGATTGAACTCTACTTCGGTGAAGGTTTTTATTGTGAGGAGAGAACTAGGCAAGATTGTTTGAAGAAAAAGCAAAAATTATAGGCTAGTTTTCTAATGCAAGTTCACCTACCTATATAGCCCACTCGAAGTAGCAGAAAGGCTACGTGGGAACTGCCATTTACTTACATTATCTGGTGTGGTCTGAAGCCTGGCCAGTATGCACAGCTCAGACTTTGTGTGCAGCCTGGGTGTACTGATTGATGAATTAAGCTTCAGGAACCAAATCTCAGCTGTTGTGAAACATTCCTTTTTTCACCTAAGGAACATTGCAAATATTGATCACCTCATTCCTCCAGGAGATCATCCAACCCTAGTTAATGCCTTTATCACATCAGGGTTGGACTAATGCAATGTTCTCGATACAAGCCTTCCTAGCAAAGACCTTCGCTGCCTGCAATTAGTACAGAATGCCGCTGCAAGGCTTTTAACAAGCCAACCCCGCCGTTGCTCCTATACTTTGGAACTCCCTGCCACACCCAATCAGGACATCTCCATCCCTGGAAGCATTTAAAGGACTTCTAAGTCCAACTTACAAATCTATTTTTTACTCATCTGGGGCTTCTTCCAGCCCCTCTCAGCCATCTGCGTCCCTTGCCGCAACCCCGGTCCTCGGCATTGTCACACTGGCCGCCCGTGATGATCGCGACCCTGCCGGCGGGTCGGGCCTTCTTTGCCTATGCAGGCATTCGTGCACATCATCTGGCGCACAACTACTGTGCAGGTGCAGTACGCGCGAGATGATGTACACAAAGCGATCATCACGGGCGGTCAGCAGGACAATGCAGAGGGCCAGGGCTGTAGCTGGAGACTCAGATGGTTACGAGGTGCTGGAAGCCGCCCCAGGTGAGTAAAAAATAGATTTCTAAGTTGGCCTTGGAAGTCCTTTAAGTTCAAACTGAAACGCCACCTGTTTAGTCTGGCATTTATGAACACCTGACTATGTAACACAGTCCAGCTTGCAACTATGTATTGGTCTGAGGCATATCTATGTGCTTTGAGCCCTATGGCAAAAACCATCTTTACAAATGTAATTTTATTATATGTTTCTGATGCAAATTGAACGGTTTGTCATCCTCCTGTGCCCAACTATATTTGTGAGATGGGGCTTGCGATTCGATGACAAAAAGAACAAAATGTGCCTCCAATAGCCTCAAATAACATTATTTGTCGCCATCTCGGAGGTAAACACAGGGAGTGGGATTCCCTGTTCAAAACTCCTGCCAGGGGCGTTCTTACAGGATTTCCAAAACTGCCATTGGGCAGCTCTCTCTCCCTGTCTGTGCCCCCTGCCACTCCCCCTCCTCCATGCACACTGGATGAGAGAATGAATTTCTCATCTCAGAGTTGTGACCTATAGGTCACGAAAGCGAAAGTGGGCCAGTGCGGCCCACAGGAACAGAGTGGACCAGTGGTTTTTGCAGCAACCTGATCCGCTCAGCCCCACCGGGGCCCACCTCAAGCTCTCTTTAAGAACTGGAGAACAGTGCCCCCCTTTCTTATTTTGTCCCTGTTGGGGTGCTGGGGACATTGTTGAAATATTTGTGAGGAAAAAAAAAAAAAAAAAAAAAGGACTCTTTCAACCACAGATATTGATTGCGGTTTACTCCTATATTACAAAACTGATTTTCCATACATAGCAGTGCACTTTTTTTTTTGTGATCAGCGATGGTCACGTTGTGAATGCAATTCTCCGACAAGGAGGTTGATGTTATCATTGGAGATCGCTTAGTAATGCTTTTGCTATGTGATTTTCTTGCATTCCCCCTGACTTAAAGAGGAACTCCAGTGAAAATAATGTAATAAAAAGTGCTTTATTTTTACAATAACTATGTATAAATGATTTAGTCAGTGTTTGCCCATTGTAAAATATTTCCTCTCCTTGATTTACATTCTGACATTTATCACATGGTGACATTTTTACTGCTGGCAGGTGATGTCAGTGGAAGGAGATGCTGCTTACGTTTTTGGCAATTATTTCCCACAATGCAATGAGGTTCACAGACTGGAAACTGTCAGGACCGTGGTCCTGACATCACCCTGTGGGAGGGGTTCCACCGCAATATTAGCGATACAAGAACCCCTGATGATGATCCGTTTAAGAAAAGGAAAAGATTTCTCATGGGAAAGGTGGTATCAGCTACTGATTGGGATGAAGTTCAATTCTTGGTTTCGGTTTCTCTTTAACATAAGCTCAACAAAAATACAGCAAGCAATATATTTTCATTTAATTAAAGATCAAATCACATTGAATTACTGCAGTGGGAACTGCAACCACGTTGATAGTCATGGACTCCTTTCGGGAAAGGCGCTGGAAAATCTAGTCCAATCCAATTTTAGGATTGGAATGAGCTCAGTGGAAAAGGGCTCTAACAGATTCGAATCCTTTTTAATTTTAAGTTTCTGCTCAAGTTCCATTTTAAAGCAAATTTGAAGTGAAAATAAACGTATGAGACAATGAATTGTATGTGTAGCACGGATAGTACATAGAATATTCGTAACAAATAAGAGTCTCACATTTTTTTTTTATCAGTTATAGAGCTTTATTTATAAAATTGAAATATTGTGTCACATTTGCAGTTTAAACACCACACTCTATTTTAAGCTGTAAAACAAAGCAGAAGTAATGACCCTTTGAACTTTTCTGCAGTTGAACCTTATCTCATGCTGTCTTTCACTGTTTCTTGGCTGTTTAAGCTCTTCAAAAAACAGGACTGAGTTTGACCAAGTTGGTCGAATAGCTCAGAGAAGCTCTTTTGCATTGAAGACAACAATTTTTTTTAACTCTGTACTGGAAAACAATGTGAGACTCTTTTCTTTGCTACTTATCTTGTATTTGTTAGCCGTACTACACATACAATTAATTATCTCATGTTTATGTTCACTTCAGATCTGTTTTGAGTACTGGTAATATAAAGATTTGTAAAATACCAAGCGCCTGTATGTTTATAAGCATAGCTACAAGACTTTTAATAGATTAAGTTTACTTGTGGTTGCTGATAAATAGATTCTGATAACCTCAACATTTGTCTTTCTGTTAGGCAATGAAAATGAGCCGTAGATCAGCAGATGCCAGTCAGAGGAGTTTAGCATACAACAAGATTGTGGAGGCCTTGAATGAATTCCGGTTAGTATGTTTTCTCATTATGTTTTGTAAACTGTAGAATTTTTAGTGTAGCCTAGATTTTACTGACTCAGTACATCAGTAAAGCAGAGCTGTCGCCTAGCTGTACAAATGTCATTCAGGATATGAAAATACTGAGGTACCTTAGCATTCTAAATGAAAAATTGTATGTTTCAGTGGTTATTCTGCATTCTTTCTCGGTCCACAGACATGAAATTAGAACTCTGTAAGGTACAATTAACGCCAGACTTGTGTCACAGAAACAGCTGAGGTTGTTGCAACTGCCACCTGTACATACATTTTACCCTTTGTGCTGATTTTTGGTTTTTTTTGCATAAACCCCACTATTTCCATTATACTTTCATGTGTGCTCTATTAAGAGATTGAAATGGATAAAACCTTTTATCTAAATAGTTGTGCTTTTGCTCTAATTATAATATTCTATTATATATTAACTCCTTATAGCTCACCGGTCCTATGTACTATATTAACAGGTTTTCCATGAAGCACTTGAAAGCATTTGTATATATATTAAGGCCACAGAAAGAAAAAAAACAATCTGTTTTTGTCTTCCCAACCTCAAAACAAAACTCTCAGCATTTAGCCAAGTCATGAGATGCAAACATTTGCAGTTTTGGTCACATTTTTTAGAAACATGAGATCGCTAACATCTTTTTGTTAGTTTTGTTTTTCCTGTAATAAGTGTTATAGGACCCATTTCCATATGTGCCAGCATGCTTCTCTGAGATGCACGCCGGCATTTATTTTGATGTGAGTACGCATGCGAATCTGCACGACTATGGGGATTCTCATACGCAATGCGAAAAATTGCTGCCAACTGTCTCGATCATTCTCCTGTCGTCGGGAGCATCCTGCGCATCTACAGCATGATAAAATCTCGTACTACGCATGCGCAGGATGCTCACGGCGATGTGAGCGTGTGTTCTCTATAGCACTCCCATCGCCCGGAGCTTCTTGTGCATGTGGAATTCGAGATTTTTAAGATGGGAGAATTATCGAGAATGCATGCGGACAGGGATGCGCAGAAGCGGTGGCCATTGACTTGCTGAGTCCCCAAAACATGGAAGAGGATTGCTGCTTGGGACTGGAGGATCGGTTTGTCATGGAGTGGACTCAGGGTGGCTGCATGGGGCTGGTAGAAGCCCCAGGAAAGTTAAACTGGCTTTTTTCGATTACTATAGTATTCCTTTAACCAGCTGGGCGGTATGGACGAGCTCAGCTCGTCCATCACCGCCGGAGGCTGCCGCTCAGGCCCTGCTGGGCCGATTTTCATCAAATAAAAAGCAGCACACGCAGCCGGCACTTTGCCAGCCGCGTGTGCTGCCTGATCGCCGCGAAAGAGGGTCCCCCCAGCCACCTGAGCCCTGCGCAGCCGGAACAAATAGTTCCGGCCAGCGCTAAGGGCTGGATCGGAGGCGGCTGACGTCCATGACGTCACTCCGCTCGTCGCCATGGCGACGAAGTAAACAAAACACGGAAGGCCACTCATTGCGGCCTTCCGTGTCACTTTTGGCCGCCGGAGGCGATCAGAAGAACGCCTCCGGAGCGCCCTCTAGTGGGCTTTCATGCAGCCAACTTCCAGTTGGCTGCATGAAATAGTTTTTTTTTTTTTTATTTTAAAAAAACCCTCCCGCAGCCACCCTGGCGATCTTAATAGAACGCCAGGGTGGTTAAGCAGCATTTATGCAATACTAACAAAGCCAACGCCTATTTCATTGCACATTTTATATTTACATTCTGTTTGGCTTTTTATGTCTCAGAGAATGTTAGCGATGCAATCTGCTATATTTCCTGATTTTTCCCTTTTTGCCTTAAAGAGACACTGAAGTGAAAAAAAAATTATGATATAATGAATTGGTTGTGTAATACGGATAATTACTAGAATTTTAGTAGCAAAGAAAATATTCTAATATTTTTATTTTCAGTTATATAGTTTTTTGTTTTTTTTATAACATTGCATCATTCTCTAATATTTGCAGTTTAGACACTACTCTGCATTCTAAATGGGTTCAAAAGTTCACTAGCCTGCTCTGGAAAATCTTCCCTGCAGAGGGAAAAAAAAGATACAATGACCTCAAATCACTAAGCTTATCTCCTGTCTTTAATACCGTTTCTAGAGTTGTTACCATGGTGATAAGGCATGTAGTATTCAGGAAACATTTTACCTCAGGCAAACCTAAAGTTACCTCTTCTGTCTTTAAGTTAACTCTTCAATCCTTAAAATAACTCCAGAGTTAAAGACAGGCTGTTAATTAACTGCGTGTGAAAATAACTACAGAGGCGGCAAATTAACTACAGAGGCGGTAAATTAAGGAATGAAGAGATACGATAACTCTCTCACTGTGTGGAGGTATGTTTTCTCTTGCCTTATTATCTCCAGCATGATCTTAGTGAATTGAGGCCATGTTGATCTTTCCAATAAGACAGAGTTGCCACACCCAAGAACAAGATTTCAACTTATGAGCATGCACCTGATGTTTCATGGAAATAGCTGTTGCATATTTCAGTTGCTAAAAACAAACAGATTTTGCTGTGCTTCGTGTTTTGACAAGACAATGGTAGTTATTCACTATTCGTTTTTGTCATAGGTACTAAGTGTTGTCCACGGGTATTGGCCTAGAAATGTCTGCTAGGAACCATGGGAAGTGTAGTTTTGTGTAGGCAGTTGATGCTACATCAGCCTTAACAAATAACGTTACTGCAGTGGCGTAGTTGATAGCACGCTCACCTTGCAGCACTGGGTCCCTGGTTCAAATATACACAGAATTTGTATGTTCTGCTTGTGACTGCTTGTGTCTCCTCTGGGTAATCTGTTTTCCTCCCAAATTCCAAAAACGTAGGGCTGTTTCACATGGACGGCAGGCGGCGTTGGGCGGCCAGAAGCCGTGTCGTCCTCTGACGTCTCGTTTTGGGGGGGGTAGATATTGGGGTACAGCCTTCATCACCGTGCGGCTTCTAGGGCCAGCTGAAACGACGCATTGAATCTGGATCAGAGCGCCGCAATTGCGCAAAACTGACGGTAAATGCAGTGAAGCGTCCATGTAAACCAGCCCTTACAGATAAGTTATTTGGTTTCACCCGAAAATTGACTGTAGACTGTGTTGGACATGTCTGTGGTAGGGATTGGATTGTGTGCCCTTGTGAGAGACAGTTAGGGACACGACTATGTACACTCTGTAAAGCGCTGCGGAAGATGTCAGTGCTATATAAATACTAATAATAGTGTAGTGCAGTGGGACTAAAAAAATGTTATCAGGATATTAGCGGTATTTTAAGGTAAAGCCATTTTTTTTTCAGGTCGCATTCACTGTGGGACGTTGCGTTTTAATGCAATGTTAAAGTCGCAACGTGTTTGCATTGAGAGGTAACTGCAAGCAGTGAGTTACCACAACGCAACATTTTTAACGTTACTTTACCGTCGCACTGTGAACAGCAGATAGGATTAGCATTGCAGTGTGGTAAGCTGCATTATAAGACTTTATAACGTGCGACCATAACGTCTCACTGTGAATGCGACCTCAATGTTTAATTTATACCTAATCAGAATAAGTGAGGAATGTCAAGGAGGTATTTTCTAGGAAGTGAATTTTAGTAGTGACTATGTGAGAACAGTGCCAAAACGCCAACGATCAGGCTAACAGCAAGCACTCCAGAAGAAAGTATTTCTGTAGTATCAACTACCTTTTCTTTCTCTGAATAATCTTGTAAGAATATACTGTAGTATATAGGTCCATTTTGGAACCCCTGTTAGTGGAGGAAATCTAGACTGTCGGTATTTAAAGTGTTGTCTGGATGCCTTGATCCAAGTATAACTCAATACATGTGTGTAGCAGGTGTACATATTCCCCTTCTTAAATTTACAGTCGGATGTATTGGCAATTGCCAGGCTTGGAGTCCAGTTTCCCCTAATCCACCTCTAAATTTAAACTAGTTCATTTGTGAACAGTGGCAAAAGCCTGGTGTTGTGCAGCCTACGTTTTGGCTGGCTGTGACTATTAAGGTCAAGGGCACTTGGCCTTTGATCTGTACAACAAGAAATTCCCTTAAGAGGAGATAAACGGATGCCTGGCATTCTGCTTGTTACCTTGGCACTAATCAAGCCATGTGTTGTTTATCTGGCACTGAGCTTTATCACTCACGAGGTGTATAAATGCACCACCTTGGAAATAATTGGCATCAAGCAGCTGTAACCTCAGATTCACTCACTCAAAGGCTCTGTGATACTGCAGTATATTAGTTTTCATTGACCTGGTGAGGGCTGATTTATAACAGCTAGAATTAGGAGACGGGTATATTTTTGGTCATCTTACCCAGTCCCATGTTGGCCTTCATTTTGTGACATGTCCTTTAAAATAACAGGTGCAATCTTACTAGCATCTATATTTTATTTAAAAAGTGATTGATTTATCTAAACTTGAGAGGATGAAATATAATTCTACTTTAAATGGTTCAAAGTATTATTTTCCCAACCCAGTATTAGTAAAAATATTTTTAAAACCTTGCAGTGCACTCATATCTGTCATAGTGCAGTAACTCTCTTTATGTTCAGTCATTTGGTGTCTGACTATATGTAACCTTGTGGGCTTTGAGATGCCCAGTCCTGTCAGCCAATGTTTGAGAAGTTGATAGGACATACTTGTAGCTTTATGGACAAGTTTTTACATATTTGAGTCATTACAACTTAACTGGATTTCCATATTGTTTATAGGGTTGAAAATAAATCTAGGTTTGAAGATTGAACTAGATTGAAGGTCTCCCTGACATGAATTCTGGTTGTTTGTTCATCTCCCACACAGAAAGAAATGATAGTCTACAGCATTTAACCATTTTCTGTTCTGTTTAGAAGTATTTGTAAAGTCACACGGACGTTTTATGACCTCTTATTGCTTATCAGGGAGAAAACTTATCAAAGACTTACCTTTTACAGGAAAAAAAAAATAAAGAAACTTAGGCATTATTACTATATACACACACTTCTATTACATCATGCTGAATGTCACTTCAAGATCCTAAAATATATTGTACGTGATAACTATGAACTTAAGCTGGCCAAACACTTAAGGTGGCCATACATCAGGTGACATGGCGGTCGATCGACCATGCGATTTGATTATCATTATTGAATCGGATGAAACCGCCAAGTACATGCTCGATCGACCATGCAACCAATTTCTGGTAACATGAAACTTACAATGCTCCTCTCTCATTTTAGAACTAAGCAATATTAAATTAATGCCCAATTACAGAATTTATTATATATTTTTTATTGTAATTGTCTCCTCTCTCCTAACACACACCCAGCCCTAAAATCCTGACTCCACGCTTGCTTTTAATGGCTGTCATCTTAGTGGCCATTTAAACCCACTACAAGACTGAAGAGTTCATGAAATCAAAGCACCTAGATCAAAAATGAAAATATCAGGGCTGTGGAGTCGGTATATAAATCTACCGACTCCTCAGTTTATGAAACCACAACTCCGGGTACCCATAATGGCTCAGACTCTCCGACTCCTTAGTCTAATACTTAACAGGGCTGTGGATTTTGTACAAAAATCATCTGACTCCGACTCCTCAGTTTATGAAATCAACGACTCCAACTCCCGACTCCGGGTGCCCAAAATTGCTCCGACTCCAACACAGACTCCACAGCCCTGGAAAATATCCCCCCCAATCTGCAGCGTCCTGCTTCCAGGGTACTAGTCTGGCATTCCCTTCTCCTAGTACAGTTGGCTCTTTTGTACTGCCCATTACCATTATCTCTGTTTGCCAGATCTTGCTGCCCTTTATTACAATCTGCATCATGGACTGTGTCAGCACTGCACTGCTGTTTCACTGTCCAATTTACTGATGTTTCACTGTGGAGCTCACTGATGCTTCACTGTGGAGCTCACTGATGCTTCACTGTGGGATTTAATGATGCAATGTGGAGTTTTACTGACGCATGGTGGTGTTTACTGACGCACTGTAGAGTATACTGTTTTCTGAAGCAATGTGGAGTTTACTGTCGCACTGTGGAGTTTACTGTCGCACTGTGGAGTTTACTGTCGCACGGTGGAGTTTACTGTCGCACGGTGGAGTTTACTGTCGCACGGTGGAGTTTACTGTCGCACGGTGGAGTTTACTGTCGCACGGTGGATTAATACTATTGCACTGTGGTGTTTACTGTTGCACTGTGGTGTTTACTGTTGCACTGTGGAGTTTACTGTTTACTGACACACTGTGGAGTTTACTGTTGCACTGTGGAGTAATGCTGTTGCACTGTGGAGTTTACTGTTTACTGACGCACTGTGGAGTTTACTGTTGGACTGTGGTGTTTATTGAAATTTGCCACACTGCTTTGTTCTGCTGCACCGCTTGCAGGGATGTGTTCAGGCTACTTTGGAATTACTCTGAATACTACACACTTGCTTTTACACTTGCTTATAGCGCCCATACATGGTACAATTTTTTTCAACTAGATACTTTAGTTTGATTATTCTGTTAGATCGAATATAAAGATTTTTCCAACATGTCCGATCAGATTTTAGTGAAAAAACAGGCAATAGTTCATTTTTCTTGATCGAAAAAAGATTATTTTTGTCTTTTATTCAATTTGATTGTTTTGGTTGAATAAATGGGAAAATCAAACGTTTTTATCGTACCTTGTATGGGCACCATTATATGTGCTTCTTGGACCTGCTGCTGCTCTGTATTGCACTTTTTGCAATTTTGAACTCTTCGTACTGTTTGATGAACCTTTCAGATACCCCCCCTATGCACTAAACCTACAGTTCCTATCTAGTTCGTTTTATCAAGGACCACCTGTACTGAAAAGATCATAGCCTTATTTACCCTGTTCTTTGGCATATTTTCCTCCCAAACAGTTAAAATGTCATGGCTACGGTTACCATTCGCAGATGTCTTTAAGCTGTGGAAAATACTATAACCTTTAATACTGCAGAAAATACTGTGCCAAACGGATATGTGCCATATAATGAAGAAAACGTGAAGCCTTAGCGAGATACGTATGAATGCCTGTGATCAGCAGACATAACAAGAAATGTTTCCATGTCAGTTTGCTAACTCCTTACTCATCACATTGTATATGCCATGTCTGTCAGTGGTCTGGTAATGAGAAAGGAATGCTAATGAGTCTGGCTAGGAATAGCTGAAAAAGAAATCATTATGTTTACACCTTGCTCCATTCTGAGGCAAGAAATATCAAAAGCATACAATTTCCCAGGTCTTCACCCCTTACACTATTTAAATATTATATAATAATTCAATTAAAATTTAATAATTGAATTCTCAGATTTTTATGTTATGCTTATACAAATCATAATAAAGCAGGTATCTGTAAATTTCTGTCTGGCTTAAGCTGGCCAGCGAAAAATCGTTCGAGCGATCAGAAATTCTGATCGGACGAAAAATCGTTCACTACACCATCAACTAACCAATCATTGCTTCCTATCTATCACGACCACCAAGAAAATCCAAATCTTCGTTCGTCGAAAATTAATTCGGGCGGCATTTTTTTTCACTCGTTCATAATCGATTGTGTCCACCAATGTAGATTATTTACAACCAATCCGATCAGAATTTCTGATCGAACGATTTTTCGCTAGGAATTGGACCTTTAGTGGCCAGCTTTATAGTGCCCATACACGGTACACTAACAACTAATGAAAGTAAGAAAAAAAATTATTTTTCGATCAAGAAAAACAAACGTTTATCCCATTTTTTTTTTCAATGAAAATCCGATTGGACATGTTTGAAAAATATTTATATTTGATCAAATGGAATAATCAAATTATCTGATAAAAAAAAATAAAAATTGTACCATGTATGGGCACCTTTACTATTTACATGCTATGTTTAATGGTGCAGAGGAGCCTTATAGGGTGTCCCAGATAAAGGTAATCAGTAATAAAAATGTATGGCTATGGCACTGCTAATTCATTCAGCAATTGATTTCCAGTAAAGTGCAATTGCAAAATATTTATACATACCGGCGTTGGAGTACAAGTGGGTACCTGGGGCCCACAGCCAACATCCATTTCTCGACTGCCGCTTCTTCTGGGGTCCAAGCCTATCTATCGATACTGAGCACGCTGCGGTCCTAAGCATGACACACCTACTATCTAGCTTGCTGCCTTCTGTGCCTGCCATTTAACCACCTCCCTACACTGGTCAATAAGTAATAAAACCCTGTTTCTAAAAAAATGAAAATTAAGAAACGGTCTAAAAAATAAACAAAACACAAATTGAGCTGCTTTGCTAACCATTTAAACCCTCTGCTAACCATTTAAACCCTATACATATTTATTTAAAAATATCACAAAGACAACATCAACTATAAAAACTCAGAAATATTGTTTTATGAAAAATGTGCTTATTTTGAATTTGCTGCTGGAAACTCATCCAAATCTCATATTATTCACATGCATACATTAGGCGAGCATACAAACTCCATGCAGATAATGGCCTGAATGGAAATAAAACCTGGGACACTGCAGTTTTATCATCTGCGCCTTTCCATATCTGCTGACAATCCATCCAGTGTGCATCTTAGTATTGAATAAACGCAAGAATGATTGCTTTTGCGAACGTAATATTATTATGATTATTAAACAGCTTGGTTTCTTAACCACTTGAGGACCACAGTCTTTCTACCCCTTAAAGAGAACCCGAGGTGGGAATTACTTTTACTATTGGGGCACAGAGGCTGGTTGTGCGCACTAAGACCAGCCTCTGTTGCCCCATCGTGTGCCTCCATGTCCCCCCTGCTCGCCGCTATACCCCCCGCATTGCTGGCTGTGTCGCCAGCTCAATGTTTACCTTGCGCTGTCAGTCAGCGCCGCTCCCCCGCCTCCTCCGCATCGGCGCCACCCGCCGCGTCACTTCCCTCCTATCAGCGGGAGGGAAGGGACACGGGCGGGTGCGCCGATGCGGAGGAGGCAGGGGAGCAGCGCTGACTGACAGCACAAGGTAAACATTGAGCTGGCGACACGCTGCGTGTCGCCAGCAATGCGGGGGGTATAGCGGCGAGCAGGGGGGACATGGAGGCACACGATGGGGCAACAGAGGCTGGTCTTAGTGCGCACAACCAGCCTCTGTGCCCCAATAGTAAAAGTAATTCCCACCTCGGGTTCTCTTTAAGGACCGGCCACTTTTTTTCCATTCAGACCACTGCAGCTTTCACGGTTTATTGCTCGCTCATACAACCTACCACCTAAATGAATTTTGGCTCCTTTTCTTGTCACTAATAAAGCTTTCTTTTGGTGCTATTTGATTGCTCCTGCGATTTTTACTTTTTATTATATTCATCAAAAAAGACATGAATTTTGGCAAAAAAATGATTTTTTTAACTTTCTGTGCTGACAATTTTCAAATAAAGTAAAATTTCTGTATACATGCAGCGCGAAAAATGTGGACAAACATGTTTTTGATAAAAAAAAAACCATTCAGTGTATATTTATTGGTTTGGGTAAAAGTTATAGCGTTTACAAACTATGGTGCAAAAAGTGAATTTTGCCATTTTCAAGCATCTATGACTTTTCTGACCCCCTGTCATGTTTCATGAGGGGCTAGAATTCCAGGATAGTATAAATACCCCCCAAATGGCCCCATTTTGGAAAGAAGACATCCCAAAGTATTCACTGAGAGGCATAGTGAGTTCATAGAAGATATTATTTTTTGTCACAAGTAAGCGGAAAATGACACTTTGTGACAAAAAAAAAGAAAAAAAAAAGAATCCATTTCTTCTAACTTGCGACAAAAAAAAATGAAATCTGCCACGGACTCACCATGCCCCTCTCTGAATACCTTGAAGTGTCTACTTTCCAAAATGGGGTCATTTGTGGGGTGTGTTTACTGTCCTCGCATTTTGGGGGGTGCTAATTTGTAAGCACCCCTGTAAAGCCTAAAGGTGCTCATTGGACTTTGGGCCCCTTAGCGCAGTTAGGCTGCAAAAAAGTGCCACACATGTGGTATTGCCGTACTCAAGAGAAGTAGTAGAATGTGTTTTGGGGTGTATTTTTACACATACCCATGCTGGGTGGGAGAAATATCTCTGTAAATGACAATTATTTCATTTGTTTTACACACAATTGTCCATTTACAGAGTTATTTCTCCCACCCAGCATGGGAATGTGTAAAAATACACCCCAAAACACATTGTACTACTTCTCCCGAGTACGGCGATACCACATGTGTGGCCCTTTTTCACCCTAACTGCGCTAAAGGGCCCAAAGTCCAATGAGTACCTTTAGGATTTCACAAGTCATTTTGCGGAATTTGATTTCCAGACTACTCCTCACGGTTTAGGGCCCCTAAAATGCCAGGGCAGTATAGGAACCCCACAAATGACCCCATTTTAGAAAGAAGACACCCCAAGGTATTCCGTTAGGAGTATGGTGAGTTCATAGAAGATTTTATTTTTTGTCAAAAGTTAGCGGAAAATTGATTTTTATTGGTTTTTTCACAAAGTGTCATTTTCCACTAACTTGTGACAAAAAATAAAATCTTCTATGAACTCACCATACTCCTAACGGAATACCTTGAGGTGTCTTCTTTCTAAAATGGGGTCATTTGTGGGGTTCCTATACTGCCCTGGCATTTTAGGGGCCCTAAACCGTGAGGAGTAGTCTGGAAATCAAATTCCGCAAAATGACCTGTGAAATCCTAAAGGTACTCATTGGACTTTGGGCCCTTTAGCGCAGTTAGGGTGCAAAAAAGTGCCACACATGTGGTATCGCCGTACTCGGGAGAAGTAGTACAATGTGTTTTGGGGTGTATTTTTACACATACCCATGCTGGGTGGGAGAAATAACTCTGTAAATGGACAATTGTGTGTAAAAAAAATCAAAAGATTGTCATTTACAGAGGTATTTCTCCCACCCAGCATGGGTATGTGTAAAAAATACACCCCAAAACACATTGTACTACTTCTCCCGAGTATGGCAATACCACATGTGTGGCACTTTTTTGCACCCTAACTGCGCTAAAGGGCCCAAAGTCCAATGAGTACCTTTAGGATTTCACAGGTCATTTTGCGAAATTTGATTTCCAGACTACTCCTCACGGTTTAGGGCCCCTAAAATGCCAGTTCAGTATAGGAACCCCACAAATGACCCCATTTTAGAAAGAAGACACCCCAAGGTATTCCGTTAGGAGTATGGTGAGTTCATAGAAGATTTTATTTTTTGTCACAAGTTAGTGGAAAATGACACTTTGTGAAAAAAACAATAAAAATCAATTTTCCACTAACTTTTGACAAAAAATAAAATCTTCTATGAACTCACCATACTCCTAACGGAATACCTTTGGGTGTCTTCTTTCTAGAATGGGGTCATTTGTGAGGTTACTATACTGCCCTGGCATTTTAGGGGCCCTAAACCGTGAGGAGTAGTCTTGAAACCAAATGTCGCAAAATGACCTGTGAAATCCTAAAGGTACTCATTGGACTTTGGGCCCCTCAGCGTACTTAGGGTGTAAAAAAGTGCCACACATGTGGTACCGCCGTACTCAGGAGAAGTAGTATAATGTGTTTTGGGGTGTATTTTTACACATACCCGTGCTAAGTGGGAGAAATATCTCTGTAAATGACAATTGTTTGATTTGTTTTACACACAATTGACCATTTACATAGAAATTTCTCCCACCCAGCATGGGTATGTGTAAAAATACACCCCAAAACACATTATACTACTTTTCCTGAGTACGGCGGTACCACATGTGTGACACTTTTTTGCAGCCTAGGTGCGCTAAGGGGCCCAACGTCCTATTCACGGGTCATTTTGAGGCATTTGTTTTCTAGACTACTCCTCGCGGTTTAGGGCCCCTAAAATGCCAGGGCAGTATAGGAACCCCACAAGTGACCCCATTTTAGAAAGAAGACACCCCAAGGTATTCCGTTAGGTGTATGGCGAGTTCATAGAAGATTTTATTTTTTGTCACAAGTTAGTGAAAAATGACACTTTGTGAAAAAAAACCAATAAAAATCAATTTCCGCTAACTTTTGACAAAAAATAAAATCTTCTATGAACTCGTCATACACCTAACAGAATACCTTGGGGTGTCTTTTTTTTTCTAAAATGGGGTCACTTGTGGGGTTCCTATACCGCCCTGGCATTTTACGGGCCCAAAACCGTGAGTAGTCTGGAAACCAAATGTCTCAAAATGACTGTTCAGGGGTATAAGCATCTGCAAATTTTGATGACAGGTGGTCTATGAGGGGGCGAATTTTGTGGAACCGGTCATAAGCAGGGTGGCCTTTTAGATGACAGGTTGTATTGGGCCTGATCTGATGGATAGGAGTGCTAGGGGGGTGACAGGAGGTGATTGATGGGTGTCTCAGGGGGTGGTTAGAGGGGAAAATAGATGCAATCAATGCACTGGGGAGGTGATCGGAAGGGGGTCTGAGGGGGATCTGAGGGTTTGGCCGAGTGATCAGGAGCCCACACGGGGCAAATTAGGGCCTGATCTGATGGGTAGGTGTGCTAGGGGGTGACAGGAGGTGATTGATGGGTGTCTCAAGGTGTGATTAGAGGGGGGAATAGATGCAAGCAATGCACTGGCGAGGTGATCAGGGCTGGGGTCTGAGGGCATTCTGAGGGTGTGGGCGGGTGATTGAGTGCCCTAGGGGCAGATAGGGGTCTAATCTGATAGGTAGCAGTGACAGGGGGTGATTGATGGGTAATTAGTGGGTGTTTAGGGTAGAGAACAGATGTGAACACTGCACTTGGGAGGTGATCGGACGTCGGATCTGCGGGCGATCTATTGGTGTGGGTGGGTGATCAGATTGCCCGCAAGGGGCAGGTTAGGGGCTGATTGATGGGTGGCAGTGACAGCGGGTGATTGATGGGTGGCAGTGACGGGGTGATTGATGGGTGATTGATAGGTGATTGCCAGGTGATCAGTGGGTTATTACAGGGAAGGACAGATGTAAATAATGCCCTGGCGAATTGATAAGGGGGGGTCTGAGGGCAATCTGAGCGTGTAGGCGGGTGATTGGGTGCCCGCAAGGGGCAGATTAGGGTCTGATCTGATGGGTAACAGTGACAGGTGGTGATAGGGGGTGATTGATGGGTAATTAGTGGGTGTTTAGAGGAGAGAATAGATGGAAACACTGCGCTTGGGTGGTGATCTGATGTCGGATCTGCGGGCGATCTATTGGTGTGGGTGGGTGATCAGTTTGCCCGCAAGGGGCAGGTTAGGGGCTGATTGATGGGTGGCAGTGACAGGGGTGATTGATGGGTGGCAGTGACAGGGGGTGATTGATGGGTGATTGACAGGTGATTGACAGGTGATCAGTGGGTTATTACAGGGAAGGACAGATGTAAATAATGCCCTGGCGAATTGATAAGGGGGGGTCTGAGGGCAATCTGAGCGTGTAGGCGGGTGATTGGGTGCCCGCAAGGGGCAGATTAGGGTCTGATCTGATGGGTAACAGTGACAGGTGGTGATAGGGGGTGATTGATGGGTAATTAGTGGGTGTTTAGAGGAGAGAATAGATGGAAACACTGCGCTTGGGTGGTGATCTGATGTTGGATCTGCGGGCGATCTATTGGTGTGGGTGGGTGATCAGTTTGCCCGCAAGGGGCAGGTTAGGGGCTGATTGTTGGGCGGCAGTGACAGGGGGTGATTGATGGGTGATAGGTGATTGGCAGGTGATTGACAGGTGATCAGTGGGTTATTACAGGGAAGGACAGATGTAATTAATGCACTGGTGAATTGATAAGGGGGGGGGGGGTCTGAGGGCAATCTGAGCGTGTGGGCGGGTGATTGGGTGCCCGCAAGGGGCAGCTTAGGGTCTGATCTGATAGGTAACAGTGACAGGTGGTGATAGGGGGTGATTGATGGGTGATTGATGGGTAATTAGTGGGTGTTTAGAGAAGATAACAGATGTAAACAATACATTTGGGAGGTAATCTGACGGCGGGTTTGCGGGCGATCTAATGGTGTGGGTGGGTGATCAGATTGCCCGCAAGGGGCAGGTTAGGGGCTGATTGATGGGTGGCAGTGACAGGGGGTGATTGATGGGTGATAGGTGATTGGCAGGTGATTGACAGGTGATCAGTGGGTTATTACAGGGAAGAACAGATGTAATTAATGCACTGGCGAATTGATAAGGGGGGGTCAGAGGGCAATCTGAGCGTGTTGGCGGGTGATTGGGTGCCCGCAAGGGGCAGATTAGGGTCTGATCTGATAGGTAAAAGTGACAGGTGGTGATAGGGGGTGATTGATGGGTGATTGATGGGTAATTAGTGGGTGTTTAGAGGAGAGAATAGATGTAAACAATGGATTTGGGAGGTGATCTGATGTCGGATCTGCGGGCGATCTATTGGTGTGGGTGGGTGATCAGATTGCCCGCAAGGGGCAGGTTAGGGGCTGATTGTTGGGTGGCAGTGACAGGGGGTGATTGATGGGTGATTGACGGGTGATTGACGGGTGATTGACGGGTGATTGACGGGTGATTGACGGGTGATTGACGGGTGATTGACGGGTGATTGACGGGTGATTGACGGGTGATTGACAGGTTATCAGGGAAGATAGATGCATACAGTACACAGGGGGGGGTGGTCTGGGGAGAATCTGAGGGGTGGGGGGGTGATCAGGAGGGGGCAGGGGGGGGGGAAAAAAAAAAATAGCGTTGACAGATAGTGACAGGGAGTGATTGATGGGTTATTAGGGGGGTGATTGGGTGCAAACAGGGGTCTGGGGGGTGGGCAGGGGGGGGTCTGAGGGGTGCTGCGGGCAATCAGGGGGCAGGGGGGGGGGGGGGGAAATCAGTGTGCTTGGTGCAGACTAGGGTGGCTGCAGCCTGCCCTGGTGGTCCCTCGGACACTGGGACCACCAGGGCAGGAGGCAGCCTGTATAATACACTTTGTATACATTACAAAGTGTATTATACACTTTGTAGCGGCGATCGCGGGGTTAACATCCCGCCGGCGCTTCCGTATGGCCGGCGGGATGTTACGGCGGGTGGGCGGAGCCAGTTGCCGGGGGAAGCGCGCGTCATCAATGACGCGATCGCTCCCCCGGCATGCCTAAAGGACGCGCCGCCTGAAGGCGTATTGCGGTCCTTTAGGCGTCCACTTTGCCGCCGCCCATGGGCTGTGGGCGGTCGGCAAGTGGTTAAAGTGAAGCTGCATTGTTAGCAATGCATGTCCTCTTCCATAAAATGGGGGTATAGGGGGCAATGTTTTTTTTATAATATATACAGTATCTCACAAAAGTGCGTACACCTCTTCCTTTTTTTTTATTTTTTATTTTTTTGTAAATATTTTTAATTATATGTTTTCATGGGGCAACACTAAAGATATGACACTTAGTGAAATGTACACGATTATACAAGCTGTAAAATGACTACTTTACATATTATCAGTCACATCAACATTTAGGCCTCTTTCACAGTGGGACGTTGCGTTTGATGCGACGTTAAAGTCTCACAACGTGCCCCAACTCAGCGCATGTAGGTTATGAAATTGGACGTTATTTTGTACTGCATTGTGTCTCTTGGTGCGCCGTTTTCATCTCATACTGATGGAACGAAAACGGTGCATGCGTTACATTTAAAAAAAAAAAATTACTGAGCATGTGCAACACACATAACGCAGCAAATTTATTGCTAAATGCACAGCATGCAGCACTTTCTAAATATTGCTACACATTACACACAACATAACGTGTGCACTGTGAATGTCGCACAGACTTTGTATTGCTGTGCATTAGTCTGTGTTATAATTTTTTTATATCGTGCGACTTTAACCAGTTCGGCCTATCTGGACGAGCTTCCTCGTCCAGATAGGCACTGCTGCTTCTGCCGCATGGTGCGTGCGATGGGCGCGCTCACGCGCTAGCACCCGTCGCCGGCCGCTAGCACCCCGATCAGTGAATGGGAATATAATTCCCATTTACCGATCTAATTTCCCTGCAGAAAAACCGACGCTTTCTAGTGAGAGAGCGCGGTATTTCTGCCCCCCCCCCCCAGGAAACTTCTCCGTGAACTTTAGTTCCTGGATGCGAGATTGTTTGCATCCAGGTCTTTTTTTACTGTGGCCATCTTGTGGCCAAATAGTAAACTGCACCCACATACACTTTTAATAAAACAATTCTATTATTTTACATTTAAAATTAGGAGTTTCCCTCCCACACCAAAAATTACCTACGTACATATTTTATTAAAAAAAAAAAATACAATAAAAAAAAACAAAACAAAAACAACATAAATAGTTACCCAAGGGTCTGAACTTTTTAAATATGCATGTCAAGAGAGTATGTTATTATATTATTTAAAATTATAAGCTTATAAATAGTGATGGACACAAATTGAAAAAATGCACCTTTATTTCTAAATGAAATATCGGCAACATAAATTGTGATAGGGACATCGTTTAAACGGTGTAATAACCGGGACAGATAAGCAAATAAAATACATGAGTTTTAATTATGGTAGCTTATATTAATTTCAAACTATAATGGCCAAAAACTGAGAAATAATGTATTTTTTAAATTTCTTTCTTAATCTTCCTGTTAAAATGGATTTAGAAAAAAATAATTCTTAGCAAAATGTAGCACCCAAAGAAAGCCTAATTAGTGGCGGAAAAAACAAGATCTAGATCAATTCATTGTGATAAGTAGCAATAAAGTTATAGGCGAATGAATGGGAGGTGAACGTTGCTCGGATGCATGAGATTTTCGGCACTGCGGTGCTGAACCGGTTAACGTCCCACTGTGAAAGAGGCCTTAGCCATTAATGTCTAAACCGCTGGCAACAAAAGTGGGTCCATTTCCAAGCTGAATACAATCTGGAATAAATTTGCATGCAAGCAGGAGTTATGAGCATCTCATTGTAGTGGGCAGTTATAGTGTAAAATGTGTTGACATCTGCTTTACCTTGTCAACTTTCTGAATAAACAATAATAAAATGTGGGCTTGTGAAATCATCTCCTTAAGCTATGTACTCACCTTGTAGGCAGATGGATCCAGCAACATCTCTCTGTTGAAGGGTGCTCCCCTGATCCCCATATTCCGGCGGATATGCGCAACGTCACACGACTGGTGCGAATGAGACTTCAAGCGGTTGCGGTATTTTGCGTAGGAGTCATCGGGGTTCTTAATCCCTTCTTCCCGACCGCCTAACCCCGATAAGCGTCAGGAAGATAGCGGCCCCAGGACCGCCTAACGCCGAATTGGATCACGGGAGGGATTAATAAATAAAAAAAATACACATTTTTATTAAACAGTAAATAAGAATAAAATGAATTACAAAAAAGACAGCAGCAATCAGATGCCACTAAAAGAAAGTTCTGTTGGTAGCAAGAAAATAAGTGTGTGCTTCATTTGTGTGCTAAGTTGTATGGCTCTGCAGCGAGCTTTTAAAGCTGCAGAACACTTAATTGTAAAACATTGCTTGGTCACTAAGGGGGGGGGGGGGGGGTTGTAAGCCTATAGTCCTTAAAGTGAACCAGAGACGAAGCACGCTCATGTATTTTACCATATATATCAGAGCGAACATTAGAGAAAACACCTACCCTGCTCTCTGTTTCATTCTTCACTGCTCAGCCTGCTTCTAATCACCCCTTATAAATCCCAGACTGAACATTCAGCCTGGCTTTGCTCAGGAATCCTTATAGCTGAGTCATTCTAGCAGAGCCAGAAGGCGGCAGGCTTGGGCTTGAAAAGACATCAGAGAAGACAGACTCAGCTATAATGATTCCTGAGCAAAGCCAGACTGAATGCTCAGTTGGGGATTTTATCAGGGCTGAAACAAGCAGGCTGAGCAGTGATTAATGAAACAGAGAGTAGGGTACGTGTTTTCTCTAATGTTCCCACTGATATATATGGTAAAATACATAAGGGTGCTTCGTTTCTGGCTCACTTTAAGTGGTTAAAGATCCGATCTGCAGTGCGAGTTAGTTATTGCGACGCTACGCTAAGTGACGCAACACTAAATGCGCCTGTACCCACATAGCAAGAACGCATAAATAACCAATCATTGCTCAAAAAAAATCACCGGTTGTCAGCAAAGTCATCTGAAAAATCGTAAGAAGAGTACGGTCCTTTACTTTTTTGGACTAATGCCTAGGTGCTGGGCAGTAATTGATATAATTATCCATGGCAGCTATGCAGACAGCAGTAATGACCACACACAAACTCTGTCTAAACTCTTCTTTGGTCTAAGGCTAGTTACACACCAGGACGTTGCGTTTAGTGGACGTTATAGGGCACATAACGTGCCCCTAACGCAACGCCTGGTGCTCTCTGGTGTGGACGTCGGAGTGAGCCGTGTTGTGCAGCTCACTCTGGCGTCCGTGATGCGTACTCTTGGACGCATGCGGCATCACGTGGTCCCGCCCGGCCAATCGCCGCACAGAGCGGCCGCTCCAGGAAGTAAACACTGCACGTCACTGAGTGCAGTGAATATTAATTAGCCATGTGCCCGGCCGCTCTCCCCTCCTCCCCAACATGACTGAGCATGTGCAAACAGTCTAACGCTGCTTAGCCGCGTAGAACGCACAGCATGCAGCACTTTGCTGCGTTACAATGTAACGCAACGTGGGCAGTGTGAACAGCCCCCCTGTGTTACATTGCTGTGCGTTGGGGGAGCGTTACAGGCTGCACTAACGTGTGCCTGTAACATCCCTGTGTGCAAGAAGCCTAATAGTAAAAGCTTACTTTTTGCATCATTTTTATATATGATGCTCTTTGCCTATTTTTGTTTCAGCCAGATATTCTACTCAGTGCTGTTCAGCAACTAATTTCTTTGGTGGAAAGTTCCTATATATTTTGATTATATACCACTGACACTGATGATTTAAATATTTTACAGAGGCTAAAAAATAAATCTGTTGGGAGCTGAATCCATGTAGTTCTGTGCCCTGCCCTTCGTCAGTGAGCCATGAATACTCTCATTTCGGTTATTGTGGGTTCCCTTTATTGCAGTCACATGCCTGCTGGAGGGCAGCCAGTGCAATCTGATCTCTTGTGGAGGAAACTCTATCAGCTGCAGATTCAGCCAGG
Source organism: Hyperolius riggenbachi (assembly GCF_040937935.1). Classification (NCBI taxonomy): domain Eukaryota; kingdom Metazoa; phylum Chordata; class Amphibia; order Anura; family Hyperoliidae; genus Hyperolius; species Hyperolius riggenbachi. Next base: position 409,551,995 of record NC_090648.1, on the reverse strand, counting down.
GTTACCAGAATAGTAAATAATGTATCACAAGACTCAGTCTCTGCTATATGCAAAGGCATTTCAACAACTTCCAGAACAATACTCTGCATGAAGCATCTAAACTTGTCTAAATCCGTGATAAAAAATCATAGGCAAAATGAGGTCTGGTTCAAACTGCAAGAGATTTTTAAGCACTAGTGATTTGAAAAGCTCTTGCTAATATAATGCTATGGGGGATTTTTGCTAAATCACATTGCTCCAGTGAGAACACACACTGCATTACATTAGCAAAATTAGCTTTTAAAATCACAAGTGCTTGGAAAAAACTCTTGCAGTGTGAACCAGCCCTATCAAAGCATAAAGGCAAATCATTTTTTTTTCGTCTTTGGCTTAAATCATATTAGTACTTTATTTTCTTCATGATCTCATGTCTGCACCCTGACACAAGCCAGTTTTTGGCACCTTTAACTCCCTTTAGTAAATCGCCTCCCCCAATTTAAGTTATGTACTTTTTTTTTTTTTTTGTTAAAGCGGACCCAAACCAAACTTTTTTTAATTAAAAATATTTAGTTGCACCACTCTGACACATACAAAGATAAATAAACACTCCTTGAAACCTATGAGCATTTCAGTGCATGCTTTTCACCCTTCTCTTTTCATAGCTAGGGTTATACTGGGGGCAGCCATTAGCAATTCCTCCATTGCTGGACACCATCTACTCCACCAGTTTGCCGGAAAAATCCCGGCAATTTGAAAGGAAGGGAGGGGTTCCTCCAATAAATGTAAAATATTTTATATTTGTCATCATGCAGCTGAAAAAAGGCTGCTATTTATTATTATAATTTAGAAAATAGATTTTATTTCTGAAATCTTGTATTTTTAATTTGGGTCCACTTTAAGTTGGCCGAATCGCTTGCCCAAGTGATTTGGCCTACATTGCCATCTGTTTTTGTGCGGGAGGCAGCAAATCCCATAGCCGTGCATTGCACGGCTTCTGGAATTCGTCTGCGTACCCGCAGACCCAGAAGTGCCGCCGTGCCTCTCGCAGCCGTACACGGTGGCTAGTGGAAACGGGTCCTAACGCACAGGATTTGTTACCTTTGTGTAAACAATTCTGTGCTACATATAGTGGTAGAAGTGCAGTGATACACAATACCTCCACACTCATCACAATGAAATTACTCTCCACCTTCTGGTTATGGAATGCAATGCTTTTGTCCAAGAAGAGGACAAGATTTATAAAAAAAAAAAAAAAAAATGGAACTAATCAAATGTTGCCTGGGAGGAGGCACCTCAGTGCAGTATGCAAAGGGTAAACTTGAGAAATGAAAAAAATCTTACTTCAGGTGGGAGGTTTAAAGATAATAATTTTATTAGACACAGGAAAAAACTATATAAAAAAATATAAAATTATATATAAAATAAGATTAAAATTTATTATTTAAACCTCCCGCCTCAGGTAAGATTGTTTCATTACCCAAGTTTACCCATTGCATACTACATTGGGGCACCTCCTCCCATATTGTGTAAAGTTTTCCCCTCTTCCCCAGAGGTGTCCCCTGTGAAAATTATCCAGTGACCCCAAGTCTGCCCCAACCTATCCTGAAAAGGATATCCAGTGCGCTGGGGACAGAATCCTCCATGTGTCTGATACTGTGGTTGCCTAAGAGCATCCCAGGTTTGTAAGTAGTATTTATTTCACACACTAATTCATTGCCTGGAAATACTACACTATCTGGTGTTTTCTGTTTCCTTTTTCCTCTCCCGGTTTTGATGTCCGTTACCTGAATTTCATTAACTGGACACACCTCATCAAGACTTACTTGGCCAGCATGGCTCTTGGAATAAATCCTCAATCTAGTTGTATGAATGAACAGATTATTATTTATATAATGGTGACCTCTTCTGCTGCGCTTTACAGTGTAGGTTGTCTTGTCACTAACTGTCCCTCAACGGAGCTCCATATCTAATCCCTAACATAGTTATATGTCCATTGTAGCCCAGAGCCAATTTTAGGGTAAGCCATTTAACTTACCTGTATGTTTGAAGCTAGTTTCACAAAAATGTGGCTTGATCATCCTCTTGCAGAAGAGCCTGGGGGCAGGATGATTGCACCATGTCCTCAGTGACGTACTCCCTGCTATTACTAATTGATTACAGTCACTCTGCACATTCACGCGGCAACGATACAGGTAGCTATCGTTTACACTTACTGTGTTGCAATGCGTCACCATAGACAGGACATGCAACAAAGCCCTGCAGAGTTTAGGGTGGGATTCCAGCGAGTTTACTACTTCCATTGCATTGCTTCGCAATGGTGTGCAAGTCTCCATTGACTTACATTGCTCTCGCGCCAAGCTATGGCGGGGAAGAGTACCACGATGCAATGCCCCACGTGTTGTGCGAAAGTAGCCTCAAATATCTTTGCATTGAGGTAGTGCAAGGCCATTATAAATTGTAGGTGTGTGTCAGTATCTGGGTGGATCTTATTTCCTTCACGCATTGTATAAAATCTTATGTACACTAAATCCTCCAACTAGGAAGTGACATCAGGCATTTCTCAGTAAAAGACTTCTGAGAAAGAAATGTTCTCCTCCATTCTATTTACTGTTCTGTTTTTAGCTTCAGGCAGTGTACGTTTTACACTTCATACTAATGACATTCACCACAGTGATGTGTTTACAATCCTTCTGTAATCACACTCACTTGCTGTTGATACTTATGCTTTGTTTGAAGCTACCCAATATACAACATTTTTTAATTTGATTTGATAAAAGCAAGCTAGGGCTTCTCTAATTGATGATAAAAATATTGAATACATTTTGATTGGACATACTCTCCTCCCCCTGCCCCGCCCCCAGAGATTGATCTGGCAAGCGCCTGGGATCCACAGGTGAGAGAGGTACACAATCGAAGTTTGCATAGTATGTACTGCTTTTAGCAGTACAAAGCTAGCAGCTGCACTGGTGTGATCAATGTTTTACACATTTTTTTGCTGAAGTCTTGTCTAATATTTACTGGTGTGAGGTGGTAGCCCAGGGAAACTGATACATTTCAGGAAGTTTTTAATTGTATATTTGATCTACCACAAATTGTGCAGCAATAACTTTAAACAAAACCTGAGAGGAAGGATAATAAAAGTTTTTTTTCTTGTTTTTGTTTTTTTTTTATATACATACTTGGGGCTTCCTCTAGCCCCCTTCAAGCTGATCCTCGCCAGTGTCCTCCGCTGCCTCGTTTCTCTGCATTTCTTCTTATACAAGCCTGGTTCCCCCCCCCCCCCCATGTTCACTTTTTAATTCAGCTCTGGTATCCTTTGAAGCTATTTTTTGAGTGAATGATGCACACTAGATGTAAGCTGAGAAAAAAAACACAAAATGAGTGACAGCTTTTTGAAAAGCTCTTGTTTTGAACAAATGATGCATAGTGAGCCACAGCTGCTCAATCTAGTCAAAGCTGAGAAAAGGGGAAGTCTGTCGCTGCTTTGTTCTAGGAATGCCATATGATCAGAGATCTCCAGAATTTGTATCTCTGTTGGTTCAGTTCTGCCTGCAGATGATGATTACTTGGCTTTCCTGAATGCATCCGTAAAACACTTCACTTTCCTTAAAGGGAACTTTAACTGAGAGGGATATGGATATTTGTTTTTAAACAATACCAGTTGCTTGTCAGTCCTGCTGATCTCTTTGGCTGCAGTAGTGGCTGAATCACACACCTGAAACAAGCATGCAGCTAATCCAGTCTGACTTCAGTCAAAACACCTGATCTACATGCTTGTTGAGGGGCTGTAGCTAACAGTATTAGCGACACAGGATCAGCAGGAGAGTCAGGCTGGTATTATTTTAAAAGGAAAAATCCATATCCTTCTCAGTTTAGGTTTTCCTATAACCCAGGCTAGATAGAGCAGGTGTCACTTCTTGTGTTACACATTTTAAATCAAAACTACAAAACCGTGAAGCTAGCCTTACACAATTAGATTAGTGGTAAAGCAGGTAAACAGTTGCTATCTCCCTGTTACTCATAACTGCCATATGATGCCAGCGTATATAACAAAATTTCAGGAGAAATCTTGTGTAACATCAGTTGCGTCGTGGCTGTGAGCTTTGTACTGCTCATTGCAGTGCAAACCTTTGTGAATGTTGATTGTTCCTGCCCACATAAAGCCCCTCCCTTAACCTCTCTTGCCACTTTCTGTCGTATGCTCAATACTTGTTGGGCATTTAAGTTGAACTTAATTTAAGGGTTAAGGCGGGTACTCTTGTTTTATTTGTTTTTGCGCATCTTGATATAGCTGAAGAAGGGAACTCCATTTTGATTTCAGTCCTATAGATTTTGTCTACACTTGTTTCTTCTCAAATAAAAATGTTTCATTTTTTTTTTTTGTTCTAATCTATATAAACAGTACTACAATCTGCAATCTGTACACCATGCCAAGAATATCTGAACCTGTTTGGCTGACAATGATGTCTGGATCGCCAGAGAAAAATCACCTCTGTCAACGTTTTATGAAGGAGTTTGCCTCTCTCATGGACTACACGTCAAAAAACCAGTAATTTTATTTTTATTTATACAGTATGTGTTTAATTCTTTTTTTACAGCTCTCCTAGCTTCCATGTGTTAGTACAAATACCATTACCCTCTGTTAGACCTAGAATTTACAGCACAAGTTAAAAGGATACTTAAGCTTCCAAAAAAAAAAAGTTTCACTTACCTGGGGCTTCTTCTAACCCTCTGCAGCCATCCTGTGCCCGCACCGGTGCTCAATGTTCCTCCGTTCCCCCGCCGTGGCTTAGTTTCGTTTTTGCCGACTGGGAGTCGGAGGGCCACTGTGCCTGTGCAGCCCTGGCCACACGTATCCGTGTTCGGGTTCCCATCCACACTAGTGTCCTGCACCCGCGGGGGAATAGAGGATCGTTGAGCCCCATGTATCCCTTTAAGCTCAACTCAACTAAAAACACATTTTGGTTTTAGAGCAGAGAAGTCGGTGGCTTTATTAGAAAGCTTTCCTTTTGCATGTAACCCCTGTAGAAGGAACAGGAAATAACAAAAATTCCTCTGCAGAGACACAGGCAGCAAAAAAAAAAAAAAAAGGGAAAATGGAAGAGATGCATCATTATAATAAATGACATTGTTGCATATAAAGCAAATGTAAATTGACCTGTAAAAAAAAATGTAGATACTTAACTATATTTAAGGTTTTGGACCCTATAGAGTCCGGTCTTCTCTCTGTGCCCTCGGTCAGAATATTAGCAGCCTCTGGAGTCCAGCGCCCAAGTAACCAAGATAAACCCAATTTAACTCCCTTCATTGGGACTAGTTTTGTGTATTTTAGGTAGTTTTCTTTATATATAAAAAAAAAAAGTGTCAAGTTTACATTTAGTTTAAACGGGGAAAGTGACAGTCAAAGCTCAGTAGATTTCACTTCTGCCGTTCTCCCAGATTTGGTATTCCTCCTAACGTACACAAAATACAAGACGACATTTCTGTAAAATGTGGCCTCTATTTCTTAGCAAGCATGGTTAATGTTTCCTGATGTTATTAGACTGCTGATAAATATATGTCTAAAATAACAACTGGTAGGTCACACTGGTTAAGTTTGTGTTAGCGTTGTCTCTTCTCTCGGTGGTATTTTTGACAGGCTTCCAGTATTTAAGTGGGCATAATAAATAGTCTGTAAATCAAGTTTGCTTATTTTTGTTTCTTAATCCTATGTGCACTTTTAGCCAAGGCAGATTATCCCACAGCTAAGAGCCAAGGCACAGCTCAGCATGTGACACCAGGGGAGATCTTGTTGGATGAATGCTTGCTGTTCCTTCAATCATAATTCTGTCTATGTCATGGTAATGGTTGCTCAATTTAGTAGCGTAAATACTTACTGATGGAGGTATCCGTATCATTAACTATATTGAAAGAATCATTGCAGGGAAGCTGAAGCAATGGAGAAAAAGATGTACACAGGGTGAGCAACAGGCAACCATTTCAGCTTGCTGCACCACTTCCCAGTTATGACCCAGATTCCCTGGCCCCTAGTGTGACATTCAGTCAGTGACTGGATATGAGCATTATCACATGGCTGCTGGCTCAAATTTCTGCAGTTTGCATATCAACACCTGCTGTCTGGAATTTGCATATGACAGTCAGAAGTGGTAATAGCAGCAAGAGATGGATAGATGTACACACCACTGTTTTTTTGTAGGTGACCATGTTACATTTAATTCAGCTGTGCTTGTCATGACACACATCCTAGTGACAGTGAATGGGAGTACAACTGCTGCAAGCTGTGTAGAAATGACTCATCATTTCCTTTAAAATATATTGCTGGTTTGTGACCTGGGTCACGATGAGGAAAGCTGGAATTTAGATATCTGCTGCTATGGGTGTTCTAAGAAATTGGTAACTAGACTCTTGTGTGGTAAAAGAATCCATAGGCAGCAGTGCTAGGTAGCGCACACAACTCAGTACCACTGCATGCTGCTTTGGAGTATGAGCGAGGCATCCCCATTCAATATAACTATGAGGGCTCATTCACACTAGGGGCGTTTTTGGCCTTTTTTCAAGCGCAGGCGATTTTTAAACACCCACAAAACGCTGGTGCAAAGATTCTCTATGAGAAGGTTCAAATCAGCGCGGTTCGTGCACTGTGTTCAGCAAAGTGGTGCCTGTACCATTTCTGAGGCGTTTTTACTATGATGGAAGGTATAGGAAGAGCGATAAACGCTCACAAAACGCTTTATGCGTTCACGTTTTTGAGAATAAACACATTGTATTTATTCTTTTCCGGGTCAAAGAGTTCACTTCCTGACTTGCGTCAGGGAGTGAATTACAAAACCGATCTGGAAAGCACTTAAAAAAACACTTTTACCGAAAACGCAGCTCGCAGTGGAGCGCTGGGAGGGGGAATAAAAAGCACACAAAAAAACGCAAAAACTTTTGCGTTTTGATTTTAGGTGTGAATGAGGCCTAACTGTGGGCTGCCCATTCCCACTGCTCAGAAATGTGCCTGAATGCATATTGCACGCTACATCACATTGCACCTCAGGCATTGTGAGCAGCACAGGTTTACAGCTAGAGCTTTTTTTCCTTATAATAACATAGTTCTTTGAAGGAAAAGTGACCTATTTGACCCTCTCCTGTTTCTGTCAAAAATGTGTGAAAACAAGTTCACAAAATGAATTTTGATTTTTCTCCCCCCTCATTCAGGTTCCTTCCTGCACTCCTTACAGCTGTCCTTACAAACCACCTTGCCTGGGTCCCGACTGTCATGCCTAATGGACAGCCACCCATTAAAATCTTCCTGGAAAAGCATTCATCACAAAGTGTGAATATGTTGGCAAAGACTCACCCATACAACCCACTCTGGGCACAGCTTGGTAAGTCTGTACTATACCTATCAACTGATGTAGGAAGGCAGATCACATTTTTGGCCTCGCCCACAAATCCAACCAAATATCCAATCACAGCAATTATACATGTAATCCACTTTAGACAGAACTCAAGTTGAACTTTTCTATAATGTCTGATTAATGGTGCCCATACACGATACAATAAAAATGTTCGATTTTCCCGTTTATTAGATCTAAATGATCGAATTGAATGAAAGTTGAAAATATTTTTTTTTTCGATCAAGAAATTCGAACGATTATCCCGTTTTTTCGGGAAAAATGATCAGACATGCTGGAAAAATCTTTATATTCGATCTAACGGAATAATCGAACTAAATTATCTAATTGAAAAATTGTACCATGTATGACCACCTTAAATCTCTGATATAAACTGCTGACAAATCTTTCTTCAATTCTAAACTATTGACTTTACAAAAGTGTGCTGCTTTCCAAAACATGACACTCACAGTATCATGTCTTGGTGCACTAAAGCGCAGATGTTGGCAGCCGTAACCATCGGGAAACATATGCTTCGTGCAATTAAATGTTCCCAAATGTGTTACTTCGTAACACATGGGAACGCACACCTTTAATGTGAATGGTAACATGAAAGTCTATGGACTTACATTTTGCCATATGGACTCCCCAGAACAATTAAACAGTCTCTGTGGCCAGCAGGTACTATACTACATTGCCATATGGATTGTACACATTGTTTGTTGCATCAAAACTGACAGCGCAGCACATAGTATGAATGAGGGCTGGAACCCACAAGGGCGTTTTTGGTTTTTTTTGTGCATTTAGGGAGCGTTTGAAAACGCTAGCGTTTTGTAAAAACGCTCAGCTAATGTAAATGGATGGGGCAACTTCCACTGGAGCGATTGCGATTAGAAAAATCACAAACGCAGGACATGCAGCATTTTGGGAGCGTTAGCGTTTCAATGTTGAGTATGTAATCGCTCATCAAAACCTGCACTGAGCGATTTTGCAAGCGTTTTGAAGTTACTGCACACTGTAACAAAATTAAAATTGAAAGGACCAAGCAGACTTTAAAACGCCAATCGCTACACAACCGCTGGCAAATTGATACACTTTTTAAAAGTGCTCCTTAAAACGCTCAAGAAATCGCTTACAAACTGCTCATACAAAACGCTAGCGATTGCAATTAGCGATAGCATTTTGTAGTGGGTTCCAGGCCTTAGGGTTTTCTGTTTAAAGACTCAGTGGGTTGTTGATAAAACTACTCACTGCATGTTCACTCACTATATTTGAAAGCACTTTCACTTTATAGCATTTTTCACAAATGTCTAAAACTTGTGCAGACTTCTATATAGTTTATGTACAGTCATTTATATTTTAGTTTATAGCACCTTGCACAGCAGCACAAATGCTTTCCAACACAGAAATGAATGTTGGGTTAATTGATATTGCAAAAAAACGGAATTGATGTTGGCCATACACTGGCAGATTGGTCTGGAAGATTTATGTCAGATCAACAGAATTTACCCACGGAGCAGGTGATCATCGAAGTATGCAGAGCAATGAGGTTTCACTGTGATAACTTTAAAAATATAACATCAATTGCAGCAAACCTTATTTCCTTTCTTTCTTTGTTTCAACACGAGACTCTTTGTTGCACATTTTCTTCAGTAAACCATCTGTTCAATGGTACAATTTGTTGATCTAATAAATATATGCCGGGTCAATCTGCTAGTGCGCACCGCCAGTATGAAATATTACTTCTTAAGCTTGAGTTGGGTGTGGTACACTTTTTAATGTTTCTTTCTTTGAGCTTTGCTGCCACCTACTGTTGATTTTAAATATGAAAGATACATCAATTGTGTTCAACAGCCACAGCCAATTGCATTTTTTAAAGGGTTTTCCCCCTTCCACTTTACTATTTAAATAAACTTGTTACTTTCTCCATGAATATTAAGACTGTGGTACACACAATAAACATATTATATACCATAGATGTGTTCCTTCCCTTAATATCAGCAACAAAACTGAGTAATATAGAGGTATGGAGCTCCCTGAAATTAGTAATGATTTTTTTTTGGGAGGGAGTTGGTAGAGGGGATCTTTAAGGAAGAAATTCTAAGTATGATGAAATCTTTTTTGAGTCATAGATGTGGAGATTGAAGAGAGTGGAGGGTGGGGGTTCTTTAGAGGTTTGTTTTGTTTTATACTCTGTACATTTTGAAAAATGAGGAAGAAATATCATACTTCTTCAATAAATTATATTTTTTAAAAAATCATCAAGAAGTGCCCTTATATTTGGAGAGTTTTGTTTCTGAAATAATTTCTGAAACCTCTGATATAACCATCTTGTCTCCAGCTTAAACATTAATTGGTCAAAGAAGGGCAAGAGGAGTACAGTATAAACTACTGGCAAAACGCATTTAGCATAGGCAGGAAGTGGCAGAGTTTTCTTGACTGTCATTGGTCTAGATACTCATTATTAAGATGTGGAATAGTAGTTAACTGAATTGCTCTTAGAACATTGATATACAGTATGAATGTTTCTTTTCAGTTGTAACGTTTTATCTCATGTTTCTGCTTTATGTAGGCGATTTATATGGAGCGATTGGGTCTCCAGTACGGTTATCAAGAACAGTTGTCATCGGGAAGCGGCAAGATCTTGTGCAGAGGTTACTTTATTTTCTCACCTACTTTATAAGGTGTTCAGAACTCCAAGAGACGCACCTTTTGGAAAATGGTGAAGATGAAGCAATTGTTATGCCTGGTACAGTTATCACTACAATGCTGCAGAAAGGTGAGGTGGAGGAGTCTGACTATGTGCTCATCACAATGCACAAGAATAAGGGTTGCCTTCTGAACAGTGAGTCAGATGAAACAAGGACTTATGAAAACAAATGTCGCTTTTGCCAGTGCCCAATTACCGACCAGCACAACAAACATAATGGAAACGAGGACTATCAAAGATCACAGAAAGAATCTATAGAAGCCAGCAACAGTGGGAGCCAGGCAGTTTCACATACATCCAGCCAAGAAGAAATAGCTGGTTATACGGAGGTCTACAAAGACAAGTCAAGAGCTTGCTTAGAGACAAAGATAGAGACTGTCATTAACATTGGAGCAGCCCCATTAGATAAGTGCACATTGGCAGTAGGAAGCATTGAAACATTACCACACGCTTTGGAAAATGAAAAACTGCAAGAGGAAAGCTTATCATTGAAAGCGATGAGAACAGATGAGCTCTGTATTGAGAAAAAACCTCCAGATAAGACAACTACAGCAATTAGTTGTGTTGCAGGGCAACTTATGAGCAAGGTGAAATTTCAGATTGGCGATTCTATGTCACCAGACTCTGATATAGAGATAAAAAGTCAAAATGTAGTGGATCAGATCAAAAAGCACCATCAATTGCCAGTCCAGGAACAGAGGACACTTTCCACTAATCTGACTGGTGAAGCAAAACAAAACGCCAAGGACCAAAAGCTTAGCCTTTCTTGTGAAAGGCTTCCTAGGGTGACTAGCGAACTGCAGAACTGGAATCCTTTTCATCAAGAAAATATCAGTATGTTTGATGAATATTTTCCAGAAGATGGTTCTATCGAGGCAAAGATTATTGATGATATTCCAGTAGAACAGGCAACTAAAATGAGCTCAGGGTGCTCTGACAGACTCTGTGAAACAGATAAAGCACCCCATAATGTAAAAAATTCTGTTCTTACAAACTTATGCAAAAAATGCTGTGCTGAACAGGACCAAAGAGACAAAGTCTCTTCATCTGTCCCCCATGGGGATAAAGAGAAATCTGAAAATAAGGTTGTTGTGGGCACTGATTGGGACATTCCGAGGAACGAGAGTTCAGATAGTGCCCTTGGTGACAGTGAGAATGAAGACACAGGTCATGAGCTTCATGCACCAAGTGTTGGCTACTATGGGGGAGAACAAGAAGAATGGATGGAGGAGGAGGAAATTGGTTTCCCAGGGTATGTATCTTTACACGCTAATCTTTTCAATGGTACCTTTTTACCGTGTAAGATTACATTTTAGATACCCGTGATCATCTTTTACAGACCAGGGTGGATAGTAAAGCTGTATGACAATAGTTAATATTTTGAACTTGCATATAAAAATAGTGAAATGAAAAAGCAGTCATTACTCTGTGGTATGTTTGAAAGCTCTCAGCAGCATCTGGCTGGATAAATATGGAGAATTTGCCACTTTCTTTATGCAAGAACAAAATCCTCTCCCACATCTCACAAATTTACAGCGTAGTCATTTGTTTATTATTGCCAAATGCATTGTTTCCTTATGTCATAATTCATCTGGATAACATTGATGACACACAAAGATAGAATTGAAAATATTTTGCAAATGCAGCTGTGTTGATTTATATTTTGTAATATCCAGGACATATTGGCAAACATTCTAAATTGCCTAAATTGTGCAGGGCCTTCAGTTGTAAAAGTATTGTGCCTTAAGCTGTGCACAGCCATGGAGATACATGTCACCCCAAATTAACTTTCCTGATTGGTTCTGGTGACTTTTTTTCTCCAATCAATGGGCAGATGAGCTGCTCGTCTTTCTGCCAAGCAGCTTTTTCTGTCCTAGGTAAGGGGAGAGGGAAAATGTCCACAGCACCACAAAGGACAATAGCTGTTGGCCAAGTAAGCTATAACTCTACAGCTCACTGGAGGGAAGACTAGCAGCGTCGGAGAGCATATGTACTCACGCATGAATGATCACTCCAGGCAATGACTATCTAACATGTGTACATAGCAATTTCAGGGCAGTTACTACACTGCCATTTATGAAAGGTCATGGAATGCTTGCTTATTATTATTATTATTGATTTATAAAGCTCCAACATATTCTGTGGCGCTGTACAAAGTAAGAAATGAACATGGGGTACATAATACAGACAATGGTATAAATCGGTATACAAAAAACATAATTGGTGACAAAATACAAAAACGATACAGAATACAAGATACAGAGTTGGTAATGACAGTGATAAAAGTAATATCATGAATAAAATGTATAATGATTTCCAGGACAAAAAAAAGGTAGAGAGAGAGCCCTGCTCTTGTGAGCTCACAATCTAAGGGTATGGGGGGAAACAAGAGATGAGGTAGTATACAACAAATGTATAGAGGCAGCGTGTAGTGCAAAGTAGTATGTTGCAATAGTCCAGACGAGATATTATAAGAGCATGTATTAACACTTTAGTTGTCTTGAGTGAGAAAAGATTGGATGCAAGATATGTTTTTGAGTTGGAGATGACAGGAGCTGGTTAGAGTGAACATGAGGAATAAAAGAGAGGGAGGAGTTGAATATTACCCCTGAGCACCGTGCTTTGGAACTGAAGTTATGGGGGTGTTATTAACCTTTATTTATTTCAGGCAGAGTGGTGGACAGAAATGGTGGAGAAATGATTAGTTTTGTTTTACTCCTATTAAGTTTTAAAGAGACTCTGTAACAACAAAAACCTCCCCTGGGGGGTACTCACCTCTGGTGGGGGAAGCCTCCGGATCCTAATGAGGCTTCCCACGCCGTCCTCTGTCCCACGGGGGTCTCGCTGCAGCCCTCCGAACAGCCGGCGACAGAGCCGACTGTAGCTTCAATATTTACCTTTGCTGGCTCCAGCTGGGGCACTGTGGCTGCTTTCGGCACGGAAATAGACGGAAATACCCGATCTCCGTCGGGTCCGCTCTACTGCGCAGGCGTTGGAAACTTGCGCCTGCGCAGTAGAGCAGACCCGACGGCGATCGGGTATTTCCGCTCACTTCAGAGCCGACAGCCGTCAGAGCGCCTGCGCAGGAGCCAGGAAGGTAAATATTACGTCACCGCTGCACGGAGGGCTGCAGCGAGACCCCTGACGGATGGAGGACGGCGTGGGAAGCCTCATTAGGATCCGGAGGCTTCCCCCCCCCCCCCCGAGGTGAGTACCCCCCAGGGGCCGTTTTGTCGTTACAGTTCCTCTTTAAGAAGCGAGAGAACATGAAGGAGGATATAGCAGACAAGCAGTCAGGAACATGTGTGAGGAGGGAGTTAAGGTCTGGGACCGAGAGGTACAGTTGTGTATTGTCTGCATATAGGTGGTATTGAAACCCAAATGAGTTGATTAAGTCACCAAGACCATGCATGTAGATGGAAAAGAGGAGGGGGCAAAGAACAGAGCCTCGAGGAACCCCCACAGACAAAGGATGAGGAGAAGAGATCTGATCTGAATAAGAGACTGTGAAGGACTTTCCAGAGAGGTAGGAAGATAACCATGAGAGAGCAAGGTCCGTTATGCCTACAGATGAAAGTATCTGTAGGAGTAAGGTGTGGTCAACAGTATCAAATTCTGATGACAGGTCAAGAAGGAGGAGTATGGAAAATTGACCTTGGGATTTAGCTGTAAGAAGATAATTGGCAACTTTAGTAAGAGGTGTTTCTGTGGAGTGGAGGCAGAGCGAAAGCCAGACTGGAACTGATCAAGCAGGGAGTTAGCAGATGGCTTAATTCAACGTGTATATGGTGTTCAAGTAATTTGGATGCAAATGGGAGAAGTGACACTGGGCGGTAGATGGCGAGTGTGGTAGGATCTAGAGATGTTTTTTTAAGTAGTAGTTTCACAACAGCCTTTTTGAGTGGGGATAGAAAGATGCTAGTGGAGAGGGACAAGTTAACTACTTTAGTACCAAGCTAATTGAAATCTACACCCGGTTTTGGTGGTCACCTGGCTGGCAGGGCGTACATTTCAATTAGCCGCACTGCACGCATCTGCTGTTTCCGTCGCTTCCGCCGATCTTGCTGCTGAATCCCGACGTCTCTTGCCGCAGCTCACTTGCTCTACCTGTCTCTATGACTGCAGAGCACTGTGAGCGGGTCAGAAGCCGATTTCATTGGCTCCTGGCCCTGTTTTTCAATGTAAGCTGCACCCATTGGCTTACATTTAGACAGGGTCAGGAGCCAATGAAAGCAGCTTCTGACCAGCTCACAGGAACTGTGCCGTCATAGAGACGGCAAAGTGGATGGCCGAGGTTCCCGACATGCGATTCGTCGTTATCCGATGGAATTCCGCCGTTTCTGTACCAGCGGTCTCTGGTCCTTAAGGGGGCAGAGACCGCTGGTACTTAAATGGTTAAATAGCGATGTTAGTGCAGGCATAAGAGATGAGCATAGCTGTGGAATTAAATGGGAGGGAATAAGATCCTAAGAACAGATGGTAAGATGAGCTTTGGATTTTATAGAGGAGAAGGAATGTTCAGAGACTGGAGAGAAGGCTGTTAGAGAGCAGTCAATGAGAGGTGTGGAGGTGGAATTTGCTTACATCTACCCTTCTGTAGTGCAGTTTGCAATACTGGAAAATGTTTAACCCCCACCCCCTTACTGCAGCCTGCCCCCATTTTTCTTTGCTTATTTTTTTGGTATGGCATATCAGGACATGCGAAGGAGGCCAGCCCACCGTAATGTATGTAATGCAAATCTCAAAGTAGTTGTCCCTCAGGATGGAATTTCATCCTTATGCCTTAGCAGAAATGAAGAACAGGGTTCTCTGACTTTTTTAGTATAACCTGCAATTAATGCAGTTTCCAGACTGTTAGATTTAATGGTTAGCACACACTACTCTGGTGTAGTAATTTATGGGGCAGTCTTTGGCTGGCCATTCCCTGTGGAAATGTAATATGATTTTATCACATCTCTGTTAATTAAGGGCCTACCTATATCTAAATTACATCTATCGTGGTGGTCCTCGTGTAAATTGTACAGTTGAGTCTAATCAGACTGCACAGGGTATGACTAGCTTTACCAACAATTATGCACCATCAAGCATTCCTAAACAATTCTAACCCTCTGGTTCCTTAGTCTTTCTTTTTTTAATTATAGTTGTCTCCTAAGTTTACATACCCTGCTAGAGCTTGTAGGATGCGTACAATACTTTAAAGGGACTCCGAGCAGTGCAGAAACTATGGAAAGATGCATATCATTTTAAAGCTCTCTTTCTCCTCTTTTCAATGATATATAAACCGCCGCCCTACGCCTTTTAGTTTTCGCTATTTTCGCGATCGAAATTGCCGTGGCAGCGATTTCAATCGCGAAAATAGAGAAAACTAAAAGGCGTAGGGCGACGATTTAGGTGTCGCCAGAAAGAGGAGAAAGAGAGCTTTAAAATGATATCCATCTTTCCATAGTTACTTGTATTACACAGGACGACACTTTCCCCAGTGTCAGCAGCTCCATTCAGCAGAAAAAGTCGCCCTGTGTAATACAATGTGACTATGGAAAGATTGATATCATTTTAAAGCTCTCTTTCTCCTCTTTCTGGCGACACCTAAATCGTCGCCGTACGCCTTTTAGTCTTCTCTATTTTCGCGATTGAAATTGCGGCCGCAGCAATTTCAATCGCGAAAATAGCGAAAACTAAAAGGCGTAGGGTGGCGGTTTATATATCATTGGAAAGAGGAGAAAGAGAGCTTTAAAATGATATGCATCTTTCCATAGTTTCTGCACTGCTCGGAGTCCCTTTAAAGAAAAGATAACTGATCAGGAAAAACATTTAATTTACATTTAATATAATCTAAATTAAATTATCAGTTATCAGAGAATAGCACAGCTATTAAACAAAACATCAACAAATAATAAAAGATGGTACTTGTTCAAAAGTTTATATACTCTTAGTTCTTAATACTTAATGTTGCTCCCTTTAGCACCAAGGTCCTTTATTTTCTCAGGCAATAGAACTCTCCGATCGTATTAGCTAAAGGCCCGTAGGTTCCATAAATTCTTTGGTTGTTTTGGATAAATTGGGTGTTTTGAGATAATCCCAGAGTGGCTCAATCATTTTCAGGTCTGGAGATTGTGATGGCCACTCCAGCTTTCTTTCACTTTTTGATTCTGTAACCTCTGAATGGTTGACTTGGCCTTGTGCTTTGCATAATCATTGCATCCTGTGCACAGTTTCCTGACTGATGAATGGAGGCTGCATTCTTCTTGCCATACATTTTCACTAAATTAACTTTGCTACTGTAGCTCACACACTTCCTGAATATCAGACATCCAACTTCATGCTTCACAGTACCGATGGTCTTGTTGCATCCTTTCAAAATATAGCACTTATGGTTCTGAACCTGATATTTAAATTTGGTCTCAAGACTACTAAGGACTTTCTTCAAGAAGTTTAGAGGCTTTATAACTCAATAATAATAATAATAACAATAATAGTAATAAATGCTGTTCAACATATCGTAAGTGGACCAGTTAGTGGTGTTTAGAATAAAAAAAGGCTTCTTTCTTGTAACTTGCTCATACAGCCGATATTTGCTCAAGTACCTCCTTATTTTGCATCTTAAAGCAGCAGCACCTTGTGTTTGCGTCTTGACAAACAATTCTGACAGCTGTAGTTGAAAGCTTTGTTGGTCTCCCTGGCCATGTATTGATAACAACAGAACTAGTAACTCCACCTTTTTTATCAGAATCTGAATACTGATAGCCTTTTTCAGATCTCTTGTTATCTTAGGGTGAATTTGGTTCTCATTGAGATTTGAGAAGGGTACACACAATAATGTGATCAGTAATTGCTTCAGATCAGCACTCTTCCTAATTAAAAGGATAGCTTTAGGCATAATTACTTGTCGATGGCGCAGTGGCCAATATTTCACAAATTCTGCCAAGGTATATAAGCGTATGAGTATTATATATTTAATCTGTTTCTTGCTCACACTACACTCTGGAAAGTTGTACTGTAGAAGTTGGAAACTGCTTGAATAGGATACAAATTGATTGGGTAATTTTAAGTGGACCTCAAAGCAACATTTACCACAAGTAACCAACTTCAATAGCCGACCACTAGTGTATTCTATGCAGTGATTATTTCAAAGAACATTTCCCATATTTTTTCCATGTGTAGGTCAAAGCTGGTGGAAGTCAATTTGATGAAGCCTAACATCGCCAACTTTGGGAGATCTTTGTTAGCGGGTTACTGTCCATCTTACGTGCCAGACTTTGTTCTTCAAGGATTAGCAAGTGAGGAGAAACTAAGGCAGTGCCTGATGTCTGATTTGTCACATGCTGTGCAGGTATGAAGAATATGTAGACTGTTTGCCATTTTTTGTTGCTTGAGTTCCCTTAAAAATCATCTCCTCTAACTTTTCTGTGGTTTTCTTTTTTTTCCTTTCTTTGTAGCATCCAGTTTTGGATGAGCCCATTGCTGAGGCTGTCTGCATTATCGCAGACATAGATAAGTGGAATGTCCAAGTTGCCAGTAGCCAGAGGAGGACAACAGATAATAAGCTAGGCAAGGAGGTGCTGGTATCCAGCCTGGTCTCCAGCCTACTTCATTCCACTCTCCAGCTTTACAAGCACAATCTATCAGCAAATTTTGTAAGTAAAAACTGGTTTTATTTTCATATGATGTTCTTGTTCTTAGGAGAGGTTTTTACTCCCCCCTCCCCCCTCTCTTTGACACTAAAACTGAAACTGTTTGTTTTTCTGAATTCTTTAGTAAATTCAATTGCCTATTTTGGGGTAGTGTAACATCTGGCACTCTGCAATGTAAACTGCAGGTTGTATTTCTAGTAGCAGCTCCAGCCCCAATGCTTTTGTTATGCCACAGTCACTCTTTTTTGCCCAAGAAGTGAAGCATTCTACACTATACTCTTGGAAATAACAAAGTTTTACAATGGGGCCCCCCAAGCACTCTATAACTGATACGGAGCACCAAAACCTGCCAATGGCAACTACAGTGTCAGAGGTGAAAGAAGGGGATGGGGAACAGTTTGTTAATGATTACCACTAATCAAAGTATCTATAGAAGTGATTATTATGAGCACAGGACCAATAGAGAGCTAATACTGTAGTTGAGGGAGGGTCCTTCGGGCCCCTCTGGCCCAAGTGCCCCAATGCGGTCACCACCTCTGCAACCCCTATTGTTGCTATGCCCCTGAAAGGGCCCATGCCTTTTTTTTTTTTGTAAAGAATATGCCGTTATTTACAATGAAGGTACAGCCAGTCTGAGTGTATTAAACATTTTTTACTCCAGCAGCCCTTAAGGTAAGAAATCAAATACTGTTTGATTTTTCTTGAGAGGCTTTTTGCGGCTGCAAAATAGGGGACTGGTAGCATATGCGTATCTCCTCTATCTTGTTTTGTGGTTGTTACTAGGCCTAAGTATTTCCTTTAGTGATATTAAATGGTTGCCTGAGAGGTAACAGGAAATTTGGGCACCCATATTAATAGCAGCTTTACATGGAAATTTAGGCCTGCTATAAAAATTGTGGCTACAAATAGCGCCTTGATAAAATAGCCAGCCCCCAATAAAATAGCCGTGTACTAACTGCAAAGTGCCTGCTATTTGTAGAAAGAGGTCTGCCAGCTATTTACTGTAATTTCCATGTAATGCCGCTACTGACATGGGCACCTATGGGATGCCCAAACTTCAGCGCCCGATATTAATCGTTTAGCAGCAAAGGCGGCGTGGATATTGGCAGGTTTAAGGGGGGTGTTTGAGGGGGGATAGGGGCAGGCATTGGTAGTGAAGGGGGGAGTCGGTTAGGGTCAGGCATTGGTAGAGAGAGGACTCGTGTGAAAATAGGGTTAGGTGATAGTAAAATACTGGTAAATTTTACTGATATTTTACTACCGCAATAACCACTGCCCAATAGTATAACAGCAGTAAATTTGCCAATAGCCATACTGTTGGTATAAGCCTGCACCTTAATTTGGCTTACACCTGTATTTACTATGAAGTTGTTTAAAATGAAGTTACAGACACTCTGAGGGAATTTAAAACAAACTGCTCCAGCAGGCATAAAGGTTAGAAGTCTGATATGGTGTGATCGCTATTGGGAGGCTTTAGGTGGTTGTAGAATGGGGTTTTGCCATTGACTGGTTTACTTTTTCCATCTTGTTTTGTGTTTTAGACTCCTAAGCAGATTTTATTATCTGTGAATTCAAACTATTCTTGTGCTAAACTGTTTGACATATGTTCAGTTTGTTAGGGAAGTACCCGCAGTTTCATTTGTAGAGGTTTTGTATGTGTCAAAATCAGGGCTGTGGAGTCGGAGCAATTTTTGGGTATCTGGAGTTGGACTCCGACTCTTAATAAATGTAAACAGTAATTAAAAGAAAAAATATGATAAAATGTCTCCATGACTCCCCTATACAACTTCCTCCACTGACTCCCGATCTGCTTCAGAATCCGCTTGAAGATCCTATGTCTGGTGTACACATCTATACACAAGTCCTGCCTAACCTATATCTCTGACCTGGTCAGCACATACACACCTGGCCGCTTACCCCGCTCCTCCAGCGACCTCCTCCCAACCACCCCACGCATATCGCACTCCCATGTGCGACTGCAGGGTTTCACTAAAGCCACTTCTGTCCTCTTGAACTCTCTCTCCCACTGCCCATCAGGCTTGCCCCCTCCTTCAGCATCTTCAAACAAGCCCTCAAAACTCAGCTCTTCAAAAAGGCTTACCCCACCTTGTCGGCACTGTCACCCCTGTTATCACTGTCTAACCTTACTTATTGTCCAGTGCTATGTAATATATTGGCACTATATAAATCAAATAAATAATTAGAATAAAAATTGCACACAGCATTACATGCAGAAAACACAAATAATAATGCAATCACAGTGTCACAAAAGCAACCATGCAGTCAAGTGTGGTATATTGACAGCTATTAGGCTCTAGTGGGTTATACTACTGGGAAAGTAGAGGGGTAGTGTGTAGTAGCATGTATTGACCACTCAATGGCAATGCAAGAAGTTATGCGAGATGGCAAAGGATTTTTAGTAATATCTTTAGACATTTAAGAGAAGTGATTGTACTTTAGAACCGGTTGAGCTAAGGTGTTTCTGGTGCTGAAGAGGTGAGTTATCTGAATCTAGATAACTCTGAGGCCCATATGCAATTCAATTTTTCTCCTGAATTTTCTCTTAGGAGATATTGGCCCATATGCAATTAATTTTTTCACCTGCTTTTTCTCCTAGGTGATATTTTAAAAATTGTTAATAAAATACACTTAAAACCACCATCAAGCAAGAAAATACTCAGAATAATTTTGATAATACATTTTCACCAGCCTTTTGGTACTTTTTCAGTTGCAAGGTGCTGAAAAATTATTTCAAATAGAAAATGAAAAATTATTTCCTAGGAGAAAACTCAGGTGAGAAAGTGAATTGGATATGGCCCATTTTTTCATCTTTAAAATAACCTTTTTGCACTTTGCAATGGAAAAAGTACCAAAAGGTTGGTCACAGAGTACAGGTAGTCCCCGGTTAACCAATGAGATAGGGACTGTAGGTTCATTCTTAACCTGAATCTGTTCTTAAGTTGGAGCATTGTGCCAGCTCTGTCCCTTGTACCTCCTCTGTGCCCCTCCTCCCCCCCCCCCCCCCCCCGTGCCTCTAGTGTACCCCTCTTTGCCACCTCTGCACCTGCTTATACAAGTTTAAAAGCCATTTTTTCTTTGAATTTTTTAAAATCGATTTTCTCAAAAACTACAAGTCCAAATTTTTTTTTACTTGTTCCCATGGAAACACAGAATCCATGTCGTTGGTATTAGTGGGTCGTTTGTAAGTTGGGCGTTCGTAAGTCGGGGACTACCTGTACTGTCAAAATAATTTTTAGTACTTGTTTGCTTGCTGGTGGTGTGAAAGGCATTTTATTTACAAATTTTGAAAGGAGGAAACTCAGAAGAAAAAGTGAATTGCATATGGGCCTGAGACTCTGAAATCTGAAAGACTGCAATTTTAAAACCAGTATTGTTTACCTAGTAATGTTATTTTAATAATCATGACAACTACTTTGAAACTAGATGAGGAAGCATCAGTACCTACCCTATAAATTCTGAGGGTGTGTACACACATCCAAATTTGATTGGCTAATTTCACGACTTTCATGTAGTATGAGAGCCAACAGATTTTTTTTTAAATACTATGAACAGATTATTTAGGTAAACACTCATACTACATGGAGGTGTAGCAGTAGTGTATTGTAACGTGTTAGCCATTAGTGAAAGTCGGAAGATTTGAATTGGGATGATACCCTTTATTGGCTAACTTAAAAGAAAAAAAAAAGTAAGCTTTCAGTTAATTGGCCTTCTTCAGACTCCATTCCAGCATGTATAAGTCTGAAGAAGGCCAATTAGCCAAAAGCTTATCGTACGGCTTTTCTTTAAAGTTTATGTAAAAAGAAGAACCGAGAGCCAAATATAGTGTAGTAGGTTAAGACAATTGGTTAAATTCAGGAGTACAATGGTATACTCACAAGCCAGGGTTACCTCCAGGCAACCACTGTATAAGCAGGTAAGGAAATTAGCCTGTCCTCACTCAGGATTAAGAAGTCGCTCTCTGTAGATAGGAAAAAAGACGGGGTATCACCCTCCACCAAGGGTGGTTGTTTAAGTATAACGTAATGGGAACAGAGGCGTCAAAAGAATAAAAACAGTAGATAAAAGGTTTAAAAATGCTTAGGAGGCAGTGGTGGACTTACCTCCTGCAAGCAGACACAACAAGCTGTGTATTTGTGATAGAAACAACAAACTTATTGGTACACAGCAACTACCCTCCGGAGTGTACCAATAAATTTGTTGTTTCTATCACAAATACACAGCTTGTTGTGTCTGCTTGCAGGAGGTAAGTCCACCACTGCCTCCTAAGCATTTTTAAACCTTTTATCTACTGTTTTTATTCTTTTGGCGCCTCTGTTCTCATTACGTTATATTTTCTTTAAAGATAATCTGTACTCTAATATTCTTACACTAAAAAGCATACCATTCTATTCCTTATTTTCTCCTGTGCCCCTCTGTGCTGTTTCTGCCACTCTCTGCTGCAATCCTGGCTTGTAATTAACAGTTTTAGGCAATGTTTACAAACAAACTAACCAGCTTCTAATAGGCTCAGCTAAGCATAGTGTGTGAGTGTGCAGGGGGCCTGCAGAGGGTGTGTATCGCTTCTACCAATCACAAGCAGCCCTGCACATTCCACACAATCAAGCTTTAGCCCGACAAACAGGACAGAGGAAAGATACATTGATTTATTACAGAGACAGTGTAATTAGGAAGAGCTGCAGTAAGCCCCAGCACATTAGAACAGGCATAGGAACGCATAGGATAGAAGAACTAAGGCTGAAAAAATTGTTACAGAGTCTCTTTAAAGTTAGCCAATAAACGACATCATCCTGATTCAAAACATCTTGCTTCTATATGCAGGTGGTAAGATTAGCCAATCATTAGCCAAACAAAATTGGATGTGTGTATGCACCATAACTTTTTCAATTAATTTTGATTTTATAGTAATCACGTTGTTGCTGCCTTGGATGCAGCTAAAAGCTTCTCTATGTTTGCCTACTGCACCAGATTTTGGTTTCTATTCATATCCATTATGCATCTGTACAGTTCTGTTTTAAATTGTAAGCATGAAGTTCAGTCAAGGACAACAACCCACAACACTCTTGCCCATGTTCCAGAGTAATTTTAAGTAAATATAAACAAAATTGCCAAGGTGTCCTTTTTTTTAGGTTTCAGTTTAAATTATTTTGCTTGTGGGACATACTGTGTTGTAGAACTGCCATCAAACAATACTTGTTGTGTTTATTTTTCATTAGTGTATCATGCACCTGGAGGACAGACTGCAAGAGCTCTACTTCAAGAGTCGCATGTTGTCTGAATACTTAAAGGGACAAACGAGAGTCCATGTGAAGGAGCTCAGCATGGTGCTAGGGTAAGCCTAAAGTACAGTTAAATAAGTGAATTTACCCCTTTGAAGCATATAAACATTTCCCCAGAGTTTCTCTTTCTGCTACTCTTCCCCTGTGTAAGATAATTAAATCAGATTTGTGATTTAAAACAAGCCAGATCTGAATACCCAGATTGTCGTTAAATAACCTCAGCAGAACTCAAGTTTTATTGAGGGAGTGTCCCAAGTCCTATATGGAGTTTGTTGAATATCCCCAGATGTAAATATTATTCCAAGTACATATTTGTTAGGATTACTCAAAATGAGTATAGTTATTTTTCAAGTATTGCTTCATGCTTTTAATTAACTAAAAAATACTTATTTAAATGTTTATTTTTTTAAATCCTCTGCTCATTGTAACAGATTGGATATAGCCAGTTGAAGTACCCCTGGACCCAATGCAAGTACACAGTAGAATACTGTACTCCTGGCCCCTTTGAATTCTGTCTTTTACCTTTAGGCTTTATAAACAGGAGCCTTATCATAGACCAAATAGTTTTGACAAGCTTTTGCACTGCATTATGAGTCTAACAATGCAAAGCTCTGACTTGCTTCATTCATAAGTGTTTCTAGTCTAGAGGACAGCGGTGGGCCGAAATTTGTGCCGACTTTGGAGGTAAATAGCAAGGCCCCCATACATGCTATTGCTACCAAAAATTGCTACATATGTTAAGGAAAATAATGGGTACAAGTAAAAAAAATAATTTTTCAAAAAGACCTTGTCGTTTTTGAGAAAATCTATTTTAAAAATGCAAATGCAGTTTTTAAACTTGTCATTTTTCTGAGTGTAAAAATTTTTTTTTTTTTTTGCATTTTTAAAATTGAGTTTCTCAAAAACTACATGGTCTTTTTGGAAAATTATTTTTTTGACTTGTACCCACTATTGTATACTTAACATACAGTGGGTTGCAAAAGTATTTGTCCCCCTTGAAGTTTTTCACATTTTGTCACATTACTGCCACAAACATGCATCAATTTTATTGAAATTCCATGTGAAAGACCAATACAAAGTGGTGTACACGTGAGAAGTGGATCGAAAATCATACATCATTCCAAACATTTTTTACAAATAAATAACTGCAAAGTGGGGTGTGCGTAATTTTTAGGCCCCCTGAGTCAATACGTTGTAGAACCACCTTTTGCTGCAATTACAGCTGCCAGTCTTTTAGGGTATGTCTCTCCCAGCTTTGCACATCTAGAGACTGAAATCCTTGCCCATTCTTCTTTGCAAAACAGCTCCAGCTCAGTCAGATTAGATGGACAGCGTTTGTGAACAGCAGTTTTCAGATCTTGCCACAGATTCTCGATTGGATTTAGATCTGGACTTTGACTGGGCCATTCTAACACATGGATATGTTTTGTTTTAAACCATTCCATCGTTGCCCTGGCTTTATGTTTAGGGTCGTTGTCCTGCTGGAAGGTGAACCTGCACCCCAGTCTCAAGTCTTTTGCAGTCTCCAAGAGGTTTTCTTCCAAGTTTGCCCTGTATTTGGCTCCATCCATCTTCCCATCAACTCTGACCAGCTTCCCTGTCCCTGCTGAAGAGATGCACCCCCCGAGCATGATGCTGCCACCACCATATTTGACAGTAGGGATGGTGTGTTCAGAGTGATGTGCAGTGTTAGTTTTCCGCCACACATAGCGTTTTGCATTTTGGCCAAAAAGTTCCATTTTGGTCTCATCTGACCAGAGCACCTTCTTCCACATGGTTGCTGTGTCCCCCACATGGCTTGTGGCAAACTGCAAACGGGACTTCTTATGCTTTCTGTTAACAATGCCTTTCTTCTTGCCACTCTTCCATAAAGGCCAACTTTGTACAGTGCATGACTAATAATTGTCCTATGGACAGAGTCTCCCACCTGAGCTGTAGATCTTTGCAGCTCGTCTAGAGTCACCATGGGCCTCTTGACTGCATTTCTGATCAGCGCTCTCCTTGTTCGGCCAGTGAGTTTAGGTGGATGGCCTTGTCTTGGTAGGTTTACAGTTGTGCCATACTCCTTCCATCTCTGAATGATCGCTTGAACAGTGCTCCGTGGGATGTTCAAGGCTTTGAAAAACTTTTTGTAGCCTAAGCCTGCTTTAAATTTCTCAATAACTTGATCCCTGACCTGTCTTGTGTGTTCTTTGGACTTTACGATGTTGTTGCTCCCAAGATTCTCTTAGACAACCTCTGAGGCCTTCACAGAGCAACTGTATTTGTACTGACATTAGATTACACACAGGTGCACTCTATTTAGTCATTAGCACTAACCAGGCAATGTCTATAGGCAACTGACTGCACTCAGATCAAAGGGGGCCGAATAATTATGCACACACCACTTTGCAGTTATTTGTAAAAAATGTTTGGAATCATGTATGATTTTCGTTCCACTTCTCACGTGTACACCACTTTGAGTTGGTCTTTCATATGGAATTTCAATAAAATTGATTCATGTTTGTGGCATTAATATGACAAAATGTGGAAAACTTCAAGGGGGCAGAATACTTTTGCAACCCACTGTATGTAGCAATTTTGGTGTCAATAGCATGTATGGGGGATTTGCTATTCACTGTCAAATTCGGCACGAAATTACGTGAAATTTTACGCAAAATTACGAATGACTTTACAAAATCAATTAAATCGTAATTACGTATAGGCAAAAATGCTAAATGTATGCGAAAATTTGCATAATCCTAATTGGCTTATAACGATCATTTAGGATGTCCATCTTTACAGCTGTGTTGTCCCAGTACCGTGATTGGAAATACACTTTGATAGTACAAATAGTAAGCTGTCTAATCTCTCACCCCCTCATGGCTCACCCCCTCTGACTCTGCCTCAGAGGCTGTTATCTCCTCCGGGGGTCTTCACCTCAGTCCCACCCCCAGACCAGACAACAGGACCGGGGGAGGGGTGGGTCTGCTCCTCTCCCCATCCTGCACCTTCCGTGTCCTCACACCACCTACCTCCCTACAATTCACATCATTCGAGGCCCACACCATCCGCCTCTACCACCCCCTCCCTGCCATTGTTGTGGCCTTATACCGTCCTCCGGGCTCCACCCCACAATTTCTCGATGACCTTGCCTCCTGGCTCCCTCACATCCCCTCCTCTGACCTCCCCACCATCATCCTTGAGGATTTCAATATTCCCATCGATGAAGCCCAGAACTCCACTGTGACCCGGCAACTCACCATTGCCAACTCACTTGGACTAGTACAACACACCAACACCCCCACTCACACTGCAGGTCACACTCTCAACCTTATATTCACTAAATCCACCACCATTGCAGACCTTGACATCGCACCCTTTCCACCCACAGACCATCACCTTCTCTCCTTCAACCTCCTCACGGAAGGCACCTCCAAACTACCCGCCCACCCACCTGGTCGATGGCAGCGAGACCTACGCAAGCACAACCCTAGCGTCCTTGCTGATCCCCTCCATGCCCTCTCCTCCACTCTCCCCACCCTAACCTGTCCTAATCTTGCTGCAGCTCAGTATCGCCAAACTCTCATCAGCCCTAGAGAAAGCTACTCCACCAATATTTCGCCGCAACCGACCCCCTAACCCCCAGCCCTGGCGCACTACCCATATTCGCAACCTCCAGAGGAAAACATGCGCCACTGAACGGAAATGGAGGAAAACTAGACTTAACCAGGATTTCCTACAGTACAAGACAAACCTGCTGCAGTTCCACACTGCCCTTGCTCATGCGAAGCAGGAATACTTTACGAAGCTCATCGGAGCACAAGCTTCCAACCCCCGGCGTCTTTTTGCCACTTTCAACTCCCTGCTTAAACCCACCCCCCACCCTCCGTTTCCTCCCTCTCTGCCACAGATTTAGCCACCCACTTCACCAACGAAATTGTCTCCATCCGCCAGGAAATATCCAATCTCAAATCTTCACCTCCCACCCCCTCCCAACCAGCTCCTCCCCCACCCTATCCTCCCCTCACATCCTTCACTCCTACTACCACCGAGGAAGTCATCCACCTACTGCAGACTTCCCATACCACTACTTCCCCCCCCTTGACCCCATCCCTTCTGATTTACTCCAGCTTCATTTCACGGAGTTGGCCCCAGTCCTCACTACCCTGTTCAACCTCTCTCTATCCACAGGCACCTTCCCCTCAGACTTCAAGCAGGCCACTGTACTGCCCCTGCTTAAGAAACCCTCCCTCGACCCCTTGCTACCCTCCAACTACCATCCTATCTCCCTCCTCCCCTTTTGCCTCAAAACTCCTTGAGCGTCTGGTTCACAAACGCCTGACCCAGTTCCTCAATGCCAACTCACTGCTAGACCCACTGCAATCTGGATTTCGGCCTGCCCACTCAACCGAAACTGCTCTCACCAAAGTGGTCAATGACCTTGCCTTAGCTAAAGCTGAAGGTAAATACTCCATTCTCCTCCTCCTTGCTTGACCTTTCAGCAGCGTTTGACACAGTAGATCATCCCCTACTCCTCCAGTCCATGGGCATTCACGATCTTGCCCTGTCCTGGCTTTCATCCTACCTCTCCAACCGCTCCTTCACGACCGCTTTCAATGAGTCCTCGTCCACCCCTAACCACTTCTCGGTGGGAGTCCCCCAAGGTTCAGTCCTTGGCCCCCTACTGTTCACCCTATACACATCCTCCATTGGCAAGGTTATCTCCTCCATGGGTTTTAACTATCATCTGTATGCAGATGACACCCAGATCTACCTCCACACCCCTGACATATCCACCACTACCATGGACAAGGTCTCCTCCTGTCTATCAGCCATCTCCTCCTGGATGTCCGCTAGGTTCTTGAAACTAAACCTAGACAAAACGGAATTTATGATCTTCCCACCCTGGACATCCATAAACCTCCCAGATGTACATGTCACTGTTAACCACACTACCATTCACCCTACCTCTCAAGCCCGCTGTCTGGGTGTCACCCTGGACTCCGCACTCTCCTTCACTCCCCACATCCAAAACTTCACAAAGTCCTGCAACTTCCACCTTCGTAACATCTGTAAGATTCGCCCTTTCCTGACCTCTGCCACCACCAAACTCCTCATCCATGCCCTCATAATTTCCCGCCTTGACTACTGCAATGCCCTGCTGCCTGGTCTCCCTATTACCCGAACAGCCCCACTGCAGTCCATCATGAATGCGGCAGCCAGAATTATCCACTGCTCCCATCGCTCCACCACGGATCCCCTCCTTGAATCCCTCCACTGGCTTCCTATCCAGTCCAGAATCAGATTCAAGATACTGTGTCTGACCTACAAATCTGTCCACAAAACCTGTCCAACCTACATTTCCGATCTTACTCAGAGGTACACACCTAGCCGCTCACTCCGCTCTTCCAATGAACTTCGCCTAACCGCCCCCCCCCCGCATCACCCAGTCCAATGCACTCCTCCAGGACTTCTCAAGAGCTGCTCCAACACTATGGAACTCCCTACCTCCACCCATTAGGGCAGCCCCCTCCTTCACCGTCTTCAAGAAAGCCCTCAAAACTCACCTTTTCACTCTGGCCTACTACCCCTCACAAGTGCTCTAAACCCACAGCTGAACTCTGGTCCCCTACCTTCCGTGTCCTTACCTCTCCCTCTAGATTGTAAGCCTTTGGGCAGGGTCCTCCTCCTTTTGTGTCCTACCTGATCATGCACCTCCATTACTGTGAACCCATGCTATGCATCTGAGTGAACCTAACTTGCCTAATCTCCATGCTCCTCTCCAGTGAATAAGCATTACCTTGTGCTCATACTGTGCTGCATGATCTGGTCTTTCTTGTATTCAGGTATTGTCATTTTGCTGTATGTCACCCCTAAATATTGTATGTATCCCTATTTATTTTCCAGTGCTGCGTAATATGTTGGCGCTTTATAAATACAATAAATAAATTCTCTCTGGATTTAAATCGCAAATCTGATTTAATTATCTTACATAGGAAAGAGTTGTAGAAATAGAGATTCAGGAATAAGCCTTACTTTAAGATGGAGATGGTGGTCAGCAGGGAAGGAGGTGCAGAGGGCTGCTTAGTGATCTTTCTATGGGGGTCCAGTAATCTATATATGTGTATTAAGATGCACACACACACGCATGCACACACACACACGCACGCACACTTTTGAGAAAATATACCAAAGATAAAACATTTTTCTCTTTTCCTTGCAGGATTGAATCAAACGATCTTCCTTTGCTTGCAGCAATTGCTAGCACCCATTCTCCATATGTTGCTCAAATCCTTCTTTAAAAGGAGATGCATTAGACAGACTTTATTGCCAGACATAAAATGGGACGATATTCTACATCTACAATCTGGTAACAATGTCTGAGCAGACTCTCTGATTTGTAAATCATGGTGGATTTACGGGAAAATAATTACGGAGGATATTTTTTTACTCCTGTACAGTATATCAGAGAGAAAGAACACTGAGAACTATCAAGTGTAACATAAATGACAAGAAGCATACTCATTTTAAGAGTAATAAAAGTCATGAACTCTCTTTATAGCAACATTTCAGACTTAATTTCCTAATTCTGAATATTGTGAAAAGCATTTTTTGCTTAGTGGACTGGGTCATACTGTTTATTTTGTAAATAGACTAAGAGGAATTGAACAAATGTTGAGGATGTTTTTAAATGTTTGCCTTGTATTAACAAAACATGTAAATTCACATTTTCTGTGTTGGGTCTCTCTTGCTTTTTTCACATTTCCTGTTAGAATGTACACAATATCTAGATCCCCTTAAAGTGAACCCAAGGTGAAAATAAACCGATGAAATAAACACTTCTATCTATCCTCCTACTCCTAAAAATGACAATTAGATATTACATGGTTTTAATTTATGTTTGATCATGTTTAACCATTTACAAAGTAGATTTAAGATTTTATTGGCTCTGCTCAATTACCGTCCCAGAGTTACAATACGTGAACCATTGACCTTTTTTATCTTTCCCTTGCAGTCAGATGTTCTCCTCTGTTAGGAAAGAGTTTTATGGCTATAATTCCTGATTAGTGAGGATACCTATAATCCGACTAGAGAGAAACTGCCATTTGCATGCCTGAAGGTTAACACTTTGAAGCAGAAAAATAAAACACAGCCTAGTTATTTACATGTTTGACACTGTACATACATTTGTTTATGTCATCATGTCACATTGGGTACACTTTAATTTACATTTAACCAGCTACCTTTTCAAATGGTAAATGGCAAGAAAAAAAAAAACACCTGCAATTTTAATTTCAGCTTATCAATGCTGGCCTTGTCCTGGAAAGTAGTGAAAAACTGAAGCAATCATGGGTAGAAGGACTATAGCAGCCAATCACAAATTAACTTTTTATATTGTTGTAGCCCTGTGAAACTGAAGCCTAGATGGAACAGGTCACTGCACTGTTTGTTTTTTATTATTGCATTTTGTACTGTTTTATAAAATAATCTCAGTGGTTGTGGCTCAGCAGAATCTGTAACAGGCCAAAATACTGACTGTCAATGCTAATTAATTGTATTTTATTGACTGTTTTTAAAAGTGTAAAACAAAAACATACAAGTCAGTGATAATAGCTGCTTAATTCTCCAAGCCAGCACTTTGCAAATTCCCCTCCCACCAACCAAGGAGCTAGGTTGGTTTCATTTTACATTTTGCAAATTCTTGTCCTGCCCCTCCTAGTAAAAGACAAACAAAAGACAAACACTTATATCGCGCTTTTCTCCTGGCGGACTCAAAGCGCCAGAGCTGCAGCCACTAGGACGCGCTCTATGGGCAGTAGCAGTGTTGGGGAGACTTGCCTAAGGTCTCCTGCTGAATAGGTGCTGGCTTACGGAACAGGCAGAGCTGAGATTCGAAGCCTGGTCTCCTGTGTCAGAGGCAGACCCCTTAACCATTACACCATCCATACTATTAGATCCTGCACAAGCCTCTGCATTGGTGCAGAATCTAATGTATGACATGGGTGTAGGGGTGGTTAATGCAGCTTTACTGCTTTTCCTGTTGTAATGCAAACATTGCATTTCAGGTCTCCTTTAAGCCTGACAGTTCAGTACCAACAAAAATAACAGACTTTTTTTTTTTTTTGATGAATAAGTTGTACACTTAAACGTAACCCAGTATTTTTTACGACCTCCTGTTATAACATGCCCATCCTCCCCAACAATCCTAGCTTGTGGCCAAATGTATCAAGGGGAAATTCAAATAGTTTGTCTACTTTCTTCACTAGTTTTTTTTTTGTTTTTTGTTTTTTTTTTTTTAGTTTTGGTGTATATAACTTTAGGAGGCTTTTTGTATTTTGTTGCCATTGCACTTATTGAAAAACAAAAGTTTGCTTTCCTAAAACAGAAAGAATTTGCGATAATTCAGGTTGGAGTGAGCTCGAGATGTCTCCCAGGCACCACTGCTGAATATATGCAAATTAACCATTGTACCCTTAGAAGCTAAACACACCTCCAGAACCGCTGGAATGCAATGATGTGTCAGCTTGTTAATATGCACAGAGCCAAAATAATCCAACATGCATACAGACTGTTTCGGATTGTTTGATCCTCATCAGTGCATGGCATGGATTAATTTGGCTCTATGGAGTAGGGCTTGTAAATCCGAGAGGCACAGACTAACCAGCAAGCTCATGGTGACCCAGAACTCATTGGGGTGTGTAAGGGACTACAATGGTCCTAAAAGCCCCCTTACTAAGATGTTAAGAAAAACAAAAGTTTGCTTTCCTAAAACAGAAAGAATTTGCGATAATTCAGGTTGGAGTGAGCTCGAGATGTCTCCCAGGCACCACTGCTGAATATATGCAAATTAACCATTGTACCCTTATTGATACTTAGTATATCAGTGTCTATTGACTTTGAGTTTGTTCTGCTTGTAGTAACTCTCTTCACCCAATTTAATTGCAGCCTTAAGGCCCATACACATGTCGGACTTTTGCAAACGACGGGTCGTTTGAACGTCCCGTCGTTCAGTCGTCCGCACTCCAAATCGGGCGTGTGTACAGACTGTCGTTCGGGTGATAAGACTGATTTTGAGCCACCGACGGATCTTAACATGTGAAACCTTTTACTGAGTTTATTACTTTCTCCTTCATTAAGGCACTTTACTATTTTTTCATAAAGGGGGAAGGATTCTTATCCTTCCCACTGGCATTGTACTTGCATATATATCAGTTGTGTTAGTAGAGGAATATTACTCTTTGCCAGAGTAGAAATATCAACAGAATATGACCCAAAGTATGTTGTTAAAAAATATTTGTTGTTAGAAAATATTTGTCCCTTTTTAATTTGTTATTTACAATGCTTCATTGATTCTGATTTCCATAGAAGTTCAGTACAGTACAAAAAAAACACCCAAATGGACCCTAAGGGCTGGGACCCACTACAAATTGCTGCAGCACTTTGAAATTGCGCAAGTACTTTGTGCAGTGATTCCCTGCATTTGGAAGTACTGTACAGGAAACTGTATAGTGCTTGCAATTTGCAGGGTTTCTTTTTAATGCTTCAATAAAGTTTATTATATTTACCAGGTTTGTTGATGTCCAGTTTCTGCCCGCAGCCCCGCACCCAAGCAGAAGAGGTCATAGGTGCTTCTCTAGCTCCCATCAGAAAAGAAACTGTGCTCTCTAATGCTAAGGGATAGCACAGAGGACGGAAGGCGGACATTGGGTCAAAAAAAGCATATAATAAGTTGTATTTAAATATAACACAACTGGCCCCCAAATCACTGAAAAATCGCTTTTGAAAAGCAATTCAAAAACGTGATTTTTACAGAGCTCGTATACTTTGCAATGGCGCACAATCACTCCCAAAATGCAGCAGGGCTGGGGGTTGTGATTTGCCTTAATCCCAATCCCTCCTGTAGGTCCTACTCCTTACAAT
Organism: Hyperolius riggenbachi; assembly: GCF_040937935.1. Classification (NCBI taxonomy): domain Eukaryota; kingdom Metazoa; phylum Chordata; class Amphibia; order Anura; family Hyperoliidae; genus Hyperolius; species Hyperolius riggenbachi. The sequence continues at coordinate 409,519,096 of NC_090648.1, read as the reverse complement.
TACATTGGCAAACTATTTTGGAATTACCGGCTATTGACTACGATCCGAAAACTCTAGCCCTAATGCACAGTTTTTAACGTTTAATTCTTTTATTTTTTTTCCTTCTATATTTTAAAAGCTCAACAATGCTTGTATTTCCCATGTTAAAAAAAACAAAAAACATTGTCCCCTCAATCTCTCAATTAACCATTGAGCCAAATTTTTGTGATAATGCTTTAAATCAAGCAAACCCCAGGTTGATTAGTCAGCCCCACACTACTGAAAGTTAAAGTGTACCAGAGTTGAAAAAAAGTTTTATACACACCTGGGGCTTCCTCCAGCCCTATGTGCACAGATCGCTCCCACGCTGCCGTCCTTCATTGCCTGCAGCTCCAACACCCGGTTCCCGTAACTTCCTCCAGTCGCGGCCAGTATGTGCAAGAGAAGTGCGCCCTCTACCTATCTCTCAAGCGGCTGCCAGAGAGAAATGTAGAGAGTGCACTTCCTCTTGTGTTGACTGGCCACGACTGGAGGAAGCTGTGGGACCCGGTACCGGAGCTGCAGGCAGCGTTGGAAGGCGACGTGGGAGTGATCCGTGCGATGAGGCTGGAGGAAGCCCCGGGTACATGTAAAACTTTTTTTTTTTTCCTCTGCTCTGGTTTCCTTTAACATCACTCAAATAGAATTTTTCTAGCAATGTGGGGTTGCCTAAAAGTACACCAAGAAACACACCATGTTCTTTGAAGAATGAAGTGAAGAGTGGAACAGAAGTTTTCCACAAATGCCAAAGATGAATCTGTCACATGAAGCATTTTATTGTGGTTGTTGCTGCCAATGATGGCCTGACCAAGTAATGCATTTAAAGAGGAATTTCATATATATACAGGTCCTTCTCAAAAAATTAGCATATTGTGATAAAGTTCATTATTTTCTGTAATGTACTGATAAACATTAGACTTTCATATATTTTAGATTCATTACACACAACTGAAGTAGTTCAAGCCTTTTATTGTTTAAATATAGATGATTTTGGCATACAGTTCATGAAAACCCCAAATTCCTCTCTCAAAAAATTAGCATATCATGAAAACGTTCTCTAAACGAACCTAATCTGACCTAACCTAATCTGAATCAACTAATTAACTCTAAACACCTGCAAAAGATTCCTGAGGCTTTTAAAAACTCCCAGCCTGGTTCATTACTCAAAACTGCAATCATGGGTAAGACTGCCGACCTGACTGCTGTCCAGAAGGCCATCATTGACACCCTCAAGCAAGAGGGTAAGGCACAGAAAGACATTTCTGAATGAATAGGCTGTTCCCAGAGTGCTGTATCAAGGCACCTCAGTGGGAAGTCTGTGGGAAGGAAAAAGTGTGGGATAAAATGCTGCACAATGAGAAGAGGTGACCGTACCCTGAGGAAGATTGTGGAGAAGGACCGATTCCAGACCTTGGTGGACCTGTGGAAGCAGTGGATTGAGTCTGGAGTAGAAACATCCAGAGCCACAGTGTACAGGCGTGTGCAGGAAGTGGGCTACAGGTGCTGCATTCCCCAGGTCAAGCCACTTTTGAACCAGAAACACAGCGGCAGAAGCGCCTGACCTGGGCTACAGAGTCCAGCAGCACTGGACTGTTGCTCAGTGGTCCAAAGTACTTTTTTCTGATGAAAGCAACTTTTGCATGTCATTCGGAAATCAAGGTGCCAGAGTCTGGAGGAAGACTGGGGAGAGGGAAATGCCAAAATTCCTGAAGTCCATTGTCAAGTACCCACAGTCAGTGATGGTCTGGGGTGCTATGTCAGCTGTTGGTGTTGGTCCACCGTGTTTTATCAAGGGCAGGGTCAATGCAGCTAGCTATCAGGAGATTTTGGAGCACTTCATGCCTCTATCTGCTGAAAAACTTTATAGAGATGATTTCATTTTTCAGCACGACCTGGCACCTGCTCACAGTGCCAAAACCACTGGTAAATGGTTTATTGTCCATGGTATTACTGTGCTCAATTGGTCTGCCAACTCTCCTGACCTGAACCCCATAGAGAATCTGTGGGATATTGTGAAGAGAAAGTTGAGAGACGCAAGACCCAACACTGGATGACCTTAAAGCAGTAGGATCAGCCATACTATGCCAGGGAAAAAAACACATATATAAGTAGATAAATACTTGATCTACTTACATAACACATGTATTATACTGTCCACAGTTAAGGCTAACTCGTGATGTCATTTTTGTCCTGTGTTCCTTAAGTATGTGATAACTCCAAATCATAACAGCAGAAAAAGTTTTGAAAGTTTTGAATGCAGGCTTAGCATCTTTATCACTTAATACACTCAGACCAGTGGCTGTTGAAATTAGATTTTTATGGTGACGATACCGCTTTAAGGCCGCTATCGAAGCATCCTGGGCCTCCATACCACCTGAGCAGTGCCACAGGCTGATTGCCTCCATGCCACGCTGCATTGAAGCAGTCATTACTGCAAAAGTATTCCCGACCAAGTATTGAGTGCATAACTGAACATAATTATTTGAAGGTTGACTTTTTTTGTTTTAAAAACACTTTTCTTTTATTGGTCGGATGAAATATGCTAATTTTTTTGAGATAGGAATTTGGGGTTTTCATGAGCTGTATGCCAAAATCCTCAATATTAAAACAAGAAAAGGCTTGAACTACTTCAGTTGTGTGTAATGAATCTAAAATATATGAAAGTCTGTTTATCAGTACATTACAGGAAATAATGAACTTTATCACAATATGCTAATTTTTTGAGAAGGACCTGTATATATGCATTTCAGTGAACTTCAGTAAATCAAATGCTCATTAACAAAATGTGTTTTGTTTACTCAGTTTGGCTTTTGTATTATACTAAATATGTTTGTTGACTGGAAATGAGTATTATAAGGGGGTTCTTCAGTAAACCTGTTGATTATCATACCACAGGAAGTAGTTCAGTTTAATGCTATATCTATTGTTAAAAAGGGGGTCAACACTATAGGAGCACCAGCTTAGTTGGTTATCTGCCTATAGTGATAGAATATCAGTAAGGCACAATTAAAACTGTGCTTTTGTCTGATTTTTAACTTCTCTTCCCCATCAGTTGGCTATCCCTTAAACTCCTGGGCTTTTTATTTGTATGTTCATGCACCTTTTGTTAACCTAAGACAGAATAGGGCTTACATTAAGTTCATGCATTTTTTTAACCTGCTGCTTTGGAGGTTAACCTCCTGGTTATTGTTGTTTCATTTCTAAGTTCATGCACCTTTTTTTTAACTCCTAGACAGTTGGGCTTACCGCTTGGGAGGTGAAAGCAAACCTGAAATGAAAATAAACTGAAGAGATAAATACATGTTTCTATAGTCCTACTCCTAAATATGAACTTTCCTAGAATCCCACATTTTTCCACATTTTTCTTTTAGATTTATAAACTAAAAACATAAATGTTATAATTGTATTGTCTCAGCTGTCTTTTAATGTTATGCAGCTCCAATCTTGAACTGTTGACCATTTTATTTATTCCCTGCACTCAGATGTTTTTCTCTGCCATGCAAGAGTTTTATGGCTTGTAGTTAGTTATCAGTGAGAGTGAGGCTCAGTCCACACTATGGCTGTTATACGCCGTGGACGGTGACAATGCATACGATGTTTCCATCTATGGATCGAGACACCCACAGAACAATGTCTTGGCATGTATGTAGCATCTGACATTGCCATTAGGACATGTCTGATTTCCGTCTGGTGCAGGTCAGGGCTTTGCGTTCCACCACTGCATTGTAAGAATGGACACCAAAAAGAATGGACATGTCGGCACAGGTTTAAAGAGAATCATATGTTTGTAGGATCCATCCTCATGTCTGTCATTCATTGTGCTCCGTTCCATTAATTAGTTCACACTTGAGCCTAAAATTTTCTGAGTGTGAACCCTATAGTCTGACTTGTAATTTGCATACCTGTATTTTTAACCCTGACAGTGAGGGAAAAAAACTTGGCCTAGTTCTATGTAGGGCTTGGGACTGTACATACACATTTATCTCATCATGTCACGTCTCAGTTCAGGTACTCTTCATGATCTTTTCTCCTTCCTAACACCTTTCCTGCATAACTACATTGCTTGGCTAAAAGCTTGTTTTTTTTGTATGTTTGTTTTTTGTTAAAGTAAATGTTTCAGTAATCTTAAGCACCTTCATAATCGCTTTTTAGATTTGAATTTGCTATCTGTGAAACATCCTGTGCAATCTCTAACTTCTTTTTCATGATGCTCCTTTCTTTAATTTGCACTTTTATGTTTGTTATTTTTTTCTTTTTACAAAGAGTGGCCTGTGTATAGACCCCCAATGTTTACAAAATAAAGTGCTTGTTGGAAATGCCCAGTTATTTAGCCATGCATAGTCCAGTATAGTGCAGATGACCGCAACCTCTGTAAAGCAATGTGTAAGTCCCATGCATATCAGCTTTATCAAAGAAAACCTATTGGCAGTTGAAATAATGTATACCATAAAATTATAAATCAAGTATTTTAAGTGAATATCTACTTCTGTGTTGCTTCTAATTTACTTTATTTTCACAATGCATGCAGGACTCATAGTTATCAATTGAATGATGACTGCCATCCAATAGCTACAGGACTATGAGGTTTCCTGCCTGAACAATGGTGACTGTAAATCATCACCTAAGTAATGCAAAATGTGTTTTTACAGTGTTTTTTCTGCTGTAGCCATGTTGTATTTGTTACATTTGACTATAGATCACTAGGTTGGGGACCTTTACTACAAGGTACGCATAATTACTGCTGCTGCTCAGTGTCTGCAGATGTTTGCACTATGTACATAGGCATAAGCAGATGAATAGCTATATAGTAATATCTGCTTAAAATTTCTTGTATACAACATACTGCTTTTTTCATTCTAAAATCAGCATGGCTGAGGTTTTCAAAGAAGGTAAGGAAAAGTAAAATCTCATCATGGCTACAATTTACATAAAACAATTGGATGATGTTATGCCCAAAAAGCAGAACTGTTATCACTGTGTTAATTTGCTTGGCTCACCAGCATTTTTTAGTATTTTGATTGCTGCTGCATTATCCAGCCTGTTGCTTTATATACTCTGTGTCATTGCTTATGATCTGCGTATACTGAGCTTGTTCCTGCTATGTATTCACACTAATATTACTATAATATAAAATGGCCCATGATTTAAAATGGTACTGATTTGTATTTTTTCAATTCCATTTTAACATATTCTGAAATAATTCTTGTTTCTTTTGGACTGCTTTTACAATATTTGTAGCCATGTAAGCAGGTCATGTCAACTATAATAATGAAATTCTGTTAAGCGGTGTTGTATCATTGGTTACGTTTGAAGAACTAGGAACATTTTTGAATGTTAAGCAGTCTGTGAGGTTTGAGAAGATGTGCTTGATAACATTGAAGATTATAGAATGTCTGGCCTGCAGCTATTGTTTCTGTTTGGAGTGGAACCACAACATTTGTAGGAAGGATGGAAGATCATTTTTTTTCTTCATGTTCATTCAGAAGAGATTATTTTGTATCTGTCTTCACACTATCTTTAATTCAGTTTTGGCTTTACATGTCACACTGCAGAACAAAGTAAATTTGACCAGAGTAGCAGTCCGTGATGTTGCAGCGTTAGTTACGATGAGTAGCTTGTGTACAGATTGATGTGTTGACAACAAAAGATTTTCAGTAAAATTACAGTTTATCATTTTTTTTTTAACGGAATATGAAATATGATTATTCACAATTTTAGAAATCACAGACAGCCACTTCTGAATAGAACAATCATGCAAATGTTGCAAGTTTAGAACTTATAGCAAGATGGTCATCATTATAACTGACAGGAATTCAGGTGGCATGATCGTAGGTCAGCACTGAGCCTCCACATTGCTCTTTTGATATACTTTAAATCTAAACCTAAAAGTAATTATTTATGACTGTTAATGATATGGGAGGAAATTAGGCCTGTATGATAAGTTGTTGAAGCCATGCCTCTGAGAAATAATTATAAAATGTGCTCTGTTTCTGAGGATTGCTGTTATGTACTGGGGCTCTAACTGGCCTTCACTCACTACCACCAAAGACTCTGCTAATGGGAGAAAGCAGGTATTAAATTAAATAGGTATTACAAGCCTGTGAAGTTGGGATCACACTATGGTGATGTAGTACCATATCCCTATTGCAGGGATGCACTGTAGTCTCCAGGGTCCATTGCCATTCCAGGACATGCAATTCAAGTTCAGCTTACACTATGTCCTGTGCCCAGCTGTTTACCACATTGTAAGAGTGGACTTGCATAAATTGCCCGCAATTTCCTGTAGACCAATTCACTTATGTCCTATGTGGTCCACTGTGGAAAATGTATACCGATTTTAATTTTTCCACATAGCGGACTGCATTTAATTTATCTGCTGAATGGTGAGGGACCTTGGCATATTACAGTGCATTTATACAATTCAGACAGAGTACTGGCATTCAGACTCTGGTGTAGTGTAAACCCAGCCTTATCAAATGTATGGCAATGTAATCTGCAGTCCGAAAAACTGTGCAGTTGGTTCAAAGTAAAACTGAATTGGTCACAGTGAACTGCCCTGTAGCAAATCATCACAGTCCTTGACTTTAGACCTCGGTTTGAATTTTAAAGAGGTACATTTTACACAAAAATACACAAATATAGCTCCTTACTGTGCAACATTTATTTAAGCTAACTTACAATGAAAAAATAAAATCTTCATGTTATGAGGCTTCAACTGCTGTGTAGGGTATCTAGAGGCAAGATGTACAGCTATATAAATACTAAAAGTTTATTCTCACACTCTCCATGAAGCTGTGTAGATCTCTTTTATATTAATCTTTTTTTCAGTTCTGGTTAAATATGCAAGTGCTAAAATTGATTTGGCAACTTGCTAGTAATGTTGGTTTTTTTCTTAGTGTATTGTAGACCTACTGGTTAAACACCATTCTGTAATGTTAAAAGTAATCTGGAAGGAACAAGATGTAAATTATTTATTAATGAAACAAACAGTGTCTATAGCAGACTTGGAAAAAGCATTCCATCAGCATATGTACAGTGGAACCTTGGTTTGCAAGCATTATTTGTTCAGAAATCTTGCTGCGTCAAAGGGAAATGAGGTGACGTGTGAACACATATTGTACTTTGCTTGTATATCAAGTTAGCATTTCATAAAATGTTTTGCTCTTCTTGCAAAGCGCTCTTAAACTGAGTTACTTGCAATCCAAGGTTTTACTGTATGCAGCGCTGCTCATGTCCAACAGATGCAAGTGGCTTATTAGTGGAGTACACCACTTAATCTAAATGCAAGTACATGAAAAACAAATGCATACTTCTGGTTGTTGGTGAATTATTATTATTATTATTATTATTATTACATATACGGTATATACTGTATAATCTATCTTTTTTTTTTCTTTTTTTTTTTTCTCCTTTGAATACTATATATGTAAGGAATACTATATATGTTTTTCTTGTTTTAGTACCTGCAGTCAGTGGTCAGATATTTGTAGACAAATGATCTTTCTTTTGAGTAACCCCATTTTTTTACCCAAGCAGCATGGTAATTGTAATACTTGTTTTTAAAATTACTCCATGACACACCTACATTTGGCTTCTTGTATATTGGTCACGTGAAAGCTGCTCCTTTACCAGCATGTAAAAATTCCAAGTTATCCGTTTCATCTGGAATGTGACCGTGACACTGCATACACACATAAAGCCATAATCTTTTCCTGATTTTTATTGTACATGTGATTGGTATATTGGCTTACAAGTTCTTACAGCTCATCATTTTCTATATTTCTGAAGCAAGGATGAATATTCGGGGATGATTTACTAAGTGAGGTCAGCAATGAGGATTCACTTTCAGAGGTTCCTGTGGGGGGTGTTTTTTTTTATTCTTTTTTTTTTTCTGGGGGGGGGGGGCAGGAGATTCTGAAGAGAACACAGAGAGACAGTTCTCAGTGCTGGTCTTTTTTTAGTAAATTACCCTCTTTGTGTTGCTGAGTGAATACGATATAATCTTGTTAAAATTGCCACATGTAATATCTATTGGCGTTTGATGTGTATGAAGTGAACATCTGATTTTGCTTTTTGGTAAATTGCAATATCTATACCTTTCCTACATTTGACCAAAATACTGCTAATGAATACATCGTCTTAAATCTGTGCCAGCAAACATCAGCTACTCCTATGTAAGTCTTTTTGTGTATGTGTGAGAAATATATTGGCTCTTCTGGATTTCTGTAAAACAGTGGTTTTGTGTTATCTTACTTAAATTATTTAGATGAATCATGTTTATAATGTACAGACCGGTCTTCCTGGTTTTTTTTGTAAATATTTCCATAATATGCACCGTATTATTTTAACTGTACCCAATTTTGTGGGCAACTTTTGTGCAATAAATCTGAATTTGTCAATATGTTTTGCTCTCTGTGTGCATTTCTTTATATACAAAGCCTTACAATGGCTTGATAGTAAAACTATCACTGTAGTGGCACTTGGATACTTTTCCCTTCAGTTCATTGAGGAAGGGATGGGTAATTCTGACATTTTGATGGCAGGTTCACAGTTACTGTATGTTCTCCTTCCGTATTATAGCATGCAGACATTTTTTTTTTGTACTATAGATTTGCTTCATGAACTACACAGAGAAAATGGAAATGAAATTGCAAATGTAAATGAATAAATATTTTTCTTTAGACAAACTTGCCATTATACATGAATGTCTTTTACTCAGAGGTTGGAAGGGGATCACAGCTTTTCATTGGGTAAGGTAGCTTATTTACATGGTGTGACCTTCAGAAAGCAGTAGGATGTTGTGACATCCTTGTGGTCTCTGAATATAAAACACTACAGTAGTTTCTAGTTGTATGCTGCTTCAAGGGAACCTAAACTGAGGATATGGATTTTTCCTTTTAAAATAATACCAGTTGCCCAACTCTCTTGCTGATCCTGTGTCTCTAATATTTTTTTGCCACAGCCCCTCAACAAGCATGCAGATCAGGCGCTCTGACTGAAGTCAGACTGGATTAGCTGCATGCTTGTTTCAGGGTTGTGATTCAGCCATGACTGCAGCCATAGAGATCACCAGGAATGCCAGGCAACTGGTATTGTTTAAAAGGAAACATCCATATCCCTCTGTTTCCCTCTCAGTTTAGGTTCCCTTTAAAAGATTAGGGTAGTCTGCTAGCTTCAAGGAGACTCCCATCTTTTTGAATCTCACACACAGCACGCTGACTGAGGAATCCACTGGCTGTATACTTCGGCCTCCACTTAAAAAAAAAAAAAAACATTAGGCTAGGTCCACATTATGCTGTATTCCACCATACATTCACAGTAGGTCCTGTTTAGGATCCACTATTGTAGCATGCATTCTGACAACAAACAGCTAGGGAGACCTGATTTGGGAGGGAAATCAGGTCTCCACTCTGAGAGTGGAATTGGTACATGACCTTGCCTTTAACAACATTAAATTGCATCTGCCTGCCCATATGGCCATGTTGTCAGGATCCTGCTGTAAAACGGCACCATCCTGCTGTGTGTTTATTATTCTGTATAATTTTGTATAATCTGTGAAGTTGGTAAGATTTCTTTGTATTTTGTCTCCTCCTTCTTATTTGTTTAGTCGACTCCTACTCTTCGTGACCATATGTACTTCTGCACGACCGGTGTCTCAGTCTATCACTGCTTCTTTCAGCTGTTAAATAGGCATGTTCATAGCTTCACATATGCTGTCTATCCATCTTAACCTTTGTCGTCTTCTTCTACCCTAAATTTTTCCAAGCATCAAGTATTTCTCCAAAGAGTCTGATCTTCTCAATATGTGAACAAAGTATTTGAGTTTTAATAGTAGTATCAATTTGTCTAGGGAACATTCTGGCCTTATTTCTTTAAGTATTGACTGGTTATACCTCAGTAGTTTTCACCACACTCACAGTTCAAAAATCATAATTTTTTCTATGCATGACCTTATTTATAGTCCAACTTTCACAGCCATATGTTACTACTGGGAAGACCATAGCTTTAACTATCCTGATCTTTGTTGGTAAAGTGACATTTCTATCCTTTAGCATCTTGTTCAAACTTGCCATAGCATTTCTTACAAGCAACAAGTGTCTCTTAATCTTATGGCTGTAATCACCATCTGCAGAGATCTTCGATCCCAGAAAAATGAAATCAGCTACAACGTCTATATTTTCCTCATCTATTTGCAGATGATTAATTGGAGCAGATGGCATGATTTAGTTTTCTTTGTTACGCAGTAGACCAGCTTTGGCACTTTCTTGTTTGAATTTTGAAATTTTCAGCCATCAAAGTGGTATCATTGGCATATCGGTATCATTGGCATATCTCCGATTGTTAACCCCCCTGGCAGTAATTCCGAGCTCGCGCTGAGTGTTTGTAGCTAGAAGCAGTAAGCTCGAGCTCAGCTTGGGCTGGCTGAAACCACCGCTCCCAGGCTTTTCTCCCCAGCTGTCGAGATCCCCTTAACCTTGCTCTTATTCCGGGATCCCGGCGGCCAATCAGGACAGCGGAACGGTGGTGTGACATCATGGGGGGGGGGCAGCACAAAATGTTAAAGTGGACCTAAACTTTTGCACAGGACAGAAGGAAAACATAGAGAAATGTGTCCTATATGTATATAGATAGTTTAGCCTGTCTGATCCCCCATCTGAACCCCGATCTACACAGGGCGAGAAGGTAAACATAGAGAAATACGTCCTGTATGTATACAGATAGTTTAGCCTGTTTAATCCCCCCCCCCCCCATTTAGCCCCCGATCTACACAGGGCAGAAGGAAAACCTAGAGAAATGCGCCCTGTATCTATACAGAGAGTTTAGCCTGCCTAATCCCTCATCTGGACACCTCGATCTGTACAGGACAGAAGTTATGAGCAGGAGAAGAATGCAACTGCTGATGTCCATTTCTATGCAGCCTGCATGTATTTTGAGAGTTTAGCCTGTCTGATCCCCTCATCTGGACCCGATCTGCTGCACAAGACAGAAGGTAAATACAGAGAAATGCTGCCTGCATGTATTTTGAGAGTTTATCCTGTCTAATCCCCCTCTCTGCACCCGATCTCGGGCACAGCGCAGAAAGTAAACAGAGAAATGCAGCCTGCATGCATGTCAAGAGTTTACGATAAAGGAGAGGGAGACAATTGGCACTGCTTCTATTGCTATTTAACCACTTCCCAACTGAGGGGTTTTACCCCCTGACCACCAGAGCAATTTTCACCTTTCAGCGCTCCTTCCATTCATTCGTCTATAATTTTATCATTACTTATCGCAATGTAATGAACTATATCTTGTTTTTTTAGCCACCAATTGGGCTTTCTTTAAGTGGGACATTATGCCAAGAATAATTTTATTCTAAATGTGTTTTAATGGGAAAATAGGAAAAAATGTGGGGAAAAATTATTTTTCAGTTTTCGGCCTTTATAGTTTTTAAATAATGCATGCTACTGTAATTAAAACCCATTAAATGTATATGCCTATTTATCCCGGTTATAAAACCGTTTAAATTATGTCCCTATCACAATGTTTGCCGCCAATATTTTAATTGGAAATAAAGGTGCATCTTTTTCAGTTTTGCGTCCATCCCTAATTACAAGCCCATAGTTTAGAAAGTAACAGTGTTATACCCTCTTGACATAAATATTTAAAAAGTTCAGTCCCTAAGGTAACTATTTATGTATTTTTTTTAAATTGTAAATTTTTTATTTTTTTTGAATTACAAACAAAAAAAAATTGGGGAGTGTGGGAGGTAAGGAGTTAATTTTTTGTGTAAAACTAGTTTATTTGTGTGTAAAAAATGGTTAGGGTGTAGTTTTACTATTTGGCCACAAGATGGCAACAGTAACTTTTTGTTTCATGCAACCTGCAAAAGTCCTTCCGGACGCTTGCAGGAAGTAGAAAGAGACTGGGACTTTGTTATTGCTCACAATGATCGCGCTGCTCAGCCGAGCGGCAGCGGATCATTGCGGGGCTTAGATCAACGAACGGGAATAGATTTTCCCGTTCGTTGATCTCTGGGCGAGCGGGCGGCAGCGAGTTTACTAGCGGCGGGCGGCGTGTTTACGAGCGGGAGTGCGGGCAGCGGCGGGAGTGCGCAAAGTACGGATTTCTCCGTCTCTGGGGGTTAAAGGATGGAAAAAGGGACGGAGAAATCCGTACGGGCGGGGGTAAAGTGGTTAATCCAGAGTGCGGTGGAAGACATGTAAACAATCCAATACAGTGTATCTTCAAATTGTGGCATCAAAAATATTCATTCAACGTAAACATGCATAAACATACCATTGTCTGAGGTGGTGTGGTAGCGGTGGGTGCTGGGCACAGATAGCCTTACAGCCGTTTCACGCAAAATCTGCGCTTCTACGGAGGCTGCAATGTGTGCTGTCCCTTGCTGGGCTTTATACTATTGAAAGCTCAGCATGCAGCGAAATTGGCCGCTCTAGACTGCCCATTTGGCTCCCCATGCGACCAATAGGGTGCTGAAACGCTTCTGCACTCCAGCCAGGATTGGATAGATGAGAGGGAAGTCAAACTACTTCCTCTCTCAACGGAAGCCTGAGCAGTTCACACTTCATTAGGTGACTGCATAGCTTATTGCTGATCAGGCTAACCACATAGGGATAGATGCCATCTTGTGGCCATAAACTATAATGCAGCACTTATGTGTTACTTAATGATTTCCAATGTGCAAAAAGAACTTATAATTAGACTCTGAAGCGAGAATAAATCTCGCTTCAGAGCTCATAATTAGCAGGGGCATGTGTGCCCCTGCTAAAACGCCGCTATCCCGCGGCTAAACGGGGGTCCCTTCACACCCACCCCCCCACTGCAAAATCAACGACCAACTTGGTCGTAAATTTTGCTCTTCCTGGAGGCAGGGCTAACGGCTGCAGCCCTGCCTCTCAACGCGTCTATCAGACGCGCATCGCCGCCTCTCCCCGCCCCTCTAAGTGAAGGAAGACTGAGAGGGGCGGGGGAGAGGCGGAGGTACGCGTCTGATAGACGCGCGGGAGGCAGGGCTGCGGCGGTTAGCCCTGCCCCAATGCGGAAGCGCTCCCCCGCTGCACGGAGGGGATTTGGGGTGAAGGGACCCCCGTTAAGGCGCGGGATAGCGGCGTTTTAGCAGGGGCACATATGCCCCTGCTATCTATGAGGTCTGAAGCAAGATTTATTCTCGCTTCAGACTCTCTTTAATAAATCCCTATGGAATTAATCATTAATAATTCATCTTATTGTTAAAGTGACAGGTGCAATAAGTGGCAGGAACAGCCAAGTGCTGAATTAGAGTGAGATTAATATTATGATAATATTAAAAATGTGAGTGGGCTAAAAATGCATAGATTAAATGTATAGTAGAGGGGCTAAGGTTACTAGGGCCAACTGGCTGGGCTGTCTTAATTAATAATTAATATATTCTTTACTAAATTCATGAACCATTACATTAAAAACAAAATTTGAGTATAGGCATATGCAGTTTTTGCTGCTAGGGGTAGGGGCCCACTGGGAATAGGACTGGTAAAAGGATGGATGGGAAGGGGGCTGGGGATCAAGGGAGAGGGAGGATAGGAAAGGATTGGGGAAAGGAAGGGAGGGACAGGGGGAAGAAGGGGGATGGGAGGTAAGGAGGAAAAAAAAGGGGGGGGGAGGAGCAGGGTCATGGGTAGCTTCAAATTATGGCATCAAAAAACGGAAAATTGTATACTTACCTACCGGTAATTTTCCTTTCCTGCTGTAGTCATGGCAGCATACGAATGGTAGTCCCGCCCCCAACATACAGGTCTGTTAGCTATAAATTAAAGACTCTCCCCTTCCTCCTCGCTTTTTGTTTCTAGTCAAGCGAAGTATAAATATCCTAATGAATCCAATCACTGTAACATACACAATATACAAACTCCAGTATCCAACCTTCAATTTAAGTCCTAAGCATGTTCTCCAAATTTTACATTTCCAACTCTCTTCAGAATTTGCACTCTAGCGGTGGGAAATCCCTATGCTGCCATGACTACAGCAGGAAGGGAAAATTACCGGTAGGTAAGTATACAATTTTCCGTTTCCTGCAGTATTCATGGCAGCATACGAATGGGATTTAACTAGCATAACCAATAATTAGGGTGGGAGAGCAAATTTGCAGTGCAAAACCAAAAAGTTTGTCTTTATCTGACATAACAGAGAAAATTCTCAAAGACCAAAGAAAAAAACTTGAGGATCCACTTGGACACTTAAAGATGCTCTTAGTTTTCCTCTTAATTAACAAACATATGACATTACATTCAATTAATAACTATGAATTCAATACCGAACTTAATACAGCAGTTCCAAAGTCTCTTGTTGTTCGGATTGCCGGATCCACTTTGTAATGTTGAATGAAAGTATTGACAGTAGACCAATTGGCCGCCTTACAAATTACATCTGGGGATACTTTGGCAAAGGCCGCCCACGATGATGAAATGGCTCTTGTAGAGTGCGCGGTTATTTCTCTTGGTGGTTCCTGACCCTCTGCCTTGTATGTTAAGGTAATCGTCTTTACGAACCATGGTGCAATTGTCCACACAAAGACAGCTTCCCCTTTCTTTAATCCAGAAGGACATATGAAAAGTCTGTCAGATCTCCTTATCTCCTCTGTTCTACAAATATAGAACCTCAAAAGAGTGTGAGGATTCTGTTCTTTCAACAAGGTAAATGAAGGAATCATCCACTCCTGATTGAAGTGAAGACTTGTTGGCTAGTTAAAGCTTTAAGCACCAGGGATAGTTCCCATTGTGGAAAAATATTCCTCTTTGGAGGTCTTATCTTATTAACTGCTCTAAAGAATTGTATGATTAGTGGATGTGCGTCCCATCTTATATCAGTCAGTGCAGAAATTGCCGATATATGTACCTTTAGTGTATTCAGGCCTAGATTAAGATCCAGGCCTCCTTGTAAGAACTTAAGAATATCAGTGGCTCCAGGTTCCAATTCGATAAGCCCCTTTTCTGACATGAACGGTTTAAATTTGTTCCAGACTCTATTATAGGTAGCATTTGTAGTTTCCTGGCCTGAAGTAAAGTATCTTGTACCGCCTGTGAGTAACCTAAGCCAATTAACTTGCTCCGTTCAATATCCACACTTTCAATCTCAGCCTGCCCGGGTCTGGATGTAGAAATTATCCTTGCAATATTATGTCCCGAATCTGGGCCAGAGGTTCGATTTTTAATTGGTTTAATAGTGGTATCATGGTCCGTGTGGCCAGTCCGGTATTATTGCTATTACCCTGCCTTTCTCTGTTTGAATTCTGCAAAGATTCTTTATACTTAACATTATCGGGGGGGGGGGGTTGGGTAAACATAGCCTAGAGCAAAGTTCCAGCGACATGTCACAGCATCCCATTGCTCTGCCTGCTGTGTCCTGCATCTCGTGAAGTACCTGGGGCACGTGTGATTCTGTGGGCTTGCCATTATGCCCACCTCTGGGATGTGAACTGCTTTTAAAGATTAAGAATGGTTTGTTGAGCCCATTGCATAATCAGTGTCACCTCTCTCAGCAAGGTCATACTCCTTTTTCCCCCCTGGTTCTGGATATATGCAACTGCCGAGGCATTGACCATTCTCACAATGACATGTAAACCCCTCATTTCCTTCGAAAAAATGTGCGAGTCCCCGAAGTGCCGCTCTCAGTTCTAAGACCTTCGCTGTCACGTTTCTGACCTGAAACTTCAACAGCCCTACATATAGTTGTCTTACATCCAAGCCCCCCAGCCTGTCATGCTGGCATCTGGTACTAATATTACTGACTGCGACACTGTTAGCAGAAGGTACGTCCTTAGATTTTTCTTCTTCAACCACCAGGCTAACGCTCATTTGAGTGGTTATCTGCATCACTATGCATCATATGGAAATGTTGTTCCATAGCTTCAGGAACTCACTTGAAACATTCTCGAGTGCCACATTGCCCACCTGACCATAGGAATGTTCGAGGCTAAAGTTCCCATTAGCCTTAGATATTCCTCGGCCGTCCAATATTGTTCTCCAAGGCAGTGAAGCACTCTGGAAATTATTGCATTTTCTTTTGTAGTGAACTGTGCTCCAAGGTAGACTAGCGTCTGTGTTTGCTGTAATTGACTCTTTTCCCAGTTCACGATTCATCCAAAATCTTCCAAGGTTCTGCTCAGTTTCTGTTTGTGTAAATTTAGCGTTTCTACTCTGTCTGCAATCAGTAGTATGTCATCCAAGTAATGGTGTACCTTTAATCCTAAACGTCTGAAGTATGCTATAATAGTTACCAAAACCTTTGTAAACGTTCGTGGGGCCGTTGAGTTTCCAAAGGGTAAGCTTGTGAATTCATAATGGTTGTGTCCTATCACGAATCTGAGGTATTTTCTGAAGAGCTTGTGTATAGGAATGTGCCGGTAGGCTTCGGAGAGGTCCACCGATATTAACCAATCTTGGGGTTGAATCACCCTTGCCATCGTATACATCGATTCTATTTTGAAACTGAGTTTTTCTATGTTTGTTCAGACGTCTCAGACCTAGGGCTGGTCTCAGGTCTCCCGATTGTTTGCGATGAAGAACGGGGAGTAAATGCCGCTGAATTTTTCCACTTCCGATACTAGTACCATGACATTCTTGGTTAACAAGTCCTGTACGTATGATGTTAGTGTTTGTAACTTTTCTCTGTCGTGAGGGATCTTCGTTGCCACAAATACGTTTTCCGAAGACTGAAACACGAATCTCCAGGTGTGACCCCATTCAGGGCCGGCCCGCTCATGAGGCGGGGTGAAACATTTGCCTCAGGCGGCAGATCTGGGGGGGCGGCACCCGCCTGTCCATGGATGCTGGGGGGCGCCCGCCGAGCTGGAGTGGTAGCGGGCAGAAAAGGGGTATTGGGCCTAGTGGCGGGGAGGGTGGTCGGACCCCCCCCTCCCTCGCCTGGGTCCCCCGATCTGCGCTCCTCCTCCAGCGTTAAGTACCAGCGTGCATATGACGAAGAGGCAACGGGCGGGGGAATCGCTCGCCTCTTCCGCGGTCCATCGCATGCTCCACTGACGTAATTTCCAGCAACGCCGCCCACTGTATTGTAAGTGGACGGCCTTGCAGGAAGTGACGTCAGTGGAGCGCACGATGGAACGCGGAAGAGGTGAGTGATTCCTCCGCCCGTTGCCTCTTCATCATATGCACGCTGGTACTTAACGCTGGAGGAGGAGCACAGATCGGGGTGACCCAGGCGAGGGAGGGGGGGGTCCGACTCCCCCTCCCCACCTCTAGGCCCAATACCCCCTTTCTGCCAGCTACCCCTCCAGCTCGGGGCCCCCCCCCCACCACCCACGGCTGGGGGGGGGGGCGCGGTGATTTTTTTCTAATTTTGCCTCAGGCGGCAAAAAGTCTACGGCCGGCCCTGACCCCATTGTATCATGTCTAAGAGACCAATCTGTCTGTTATATACCTCACCCACACCTCTAGGAACAACTGTAAACGGGCTCCCACAGCAGGGGTGTGGGCTGGCGAGTACTCAGAAAGACTTTTGCGTTTGATTGCTGATCTGCCTCTGTAATGAAAATGACCTTCTATCTGATGTTCCCTGTTGTCTTTTCCCTCTTCTCTCCTGAGGTATCAGACCACTTTTACCACCAGTGACCCTGGAAATAGCTGTATCCATGACTTCTCCGAATAAAGGTGGCCATACACTCGTTAGGTTAGCAGCAGATCGATCATCAGATAGATTTCTTATCTATGTGATGTGTTTAGGAACATTTTTTACTAGGCTTAAAATTCCAATAGATTTCAGTTTGAAATCTATTAAAAATCGATCTGATGGCATATCTTTTGCCATCAGATTTCCATTAGGGACAATGCAAAATGATAAGCAATCTCACCAGATCGACCTAGATTTTCCACCATGCCAAGCGTTTCCCATCAAATGGAATCTTTCACCATGTAACCTTGGAGTTACTGTCGGCTGACCAATGTCTCAACCACATAGCCCCTTTTACCTGTAACAGTGTGTAACATAGATCTGAATGCGCACCACGCCACATCGATAACGGCTTCACCTATGAAATCTGCCGCCAATCTGAACATTTCTAGTGCAGCAATGAGAATATCTTTATTGTATTCTTCCCTTAGATCAGTCTCAATATTATCTGTCCATGACTTTAGAGCCTTAGCTATGGACATTAGCGCAACGCCAGGTTTGCAAGCTGAACCCATAGTGGACTAAGCTCTCTTTAAATCAATATCCATATTTCTTTCTAATGCATCCTTAAAAGATACAGAATCCTCTAGTGGAAGCATTGCATGTCTGGCCAATGTGACTATAGATGCATCCACTGTAGGTGGTGACTCCAATTTTGCAGGAAGTTCCCCTTCCAAAGGGTACAATTTAGGGAATCTACTTGCAAGTTGTGGCTCTCTATCCAGTTTTGACCACTCATCTTTTCAAACGTTTCCCGGAGATTGCAATTTTGGTATGCAATGCACTGCATAGCAAAATTGCGGCAAAAATCGCTCTGCAGCGCTTAAGTAAAAAACGAATTGCGGTAGTGGAAATTACCTACCGCGAATCCTATGTTATTAGGCAAACACTAGTGATTTAAAAATCACTAGAGGTTTGCAATTTTGTGATTCAGCATCGTAATCGCCGCTAATCGAAAAGGGCCCTTCAGGAATTCCTGAACAGCTTGTTTAACAATAGTCTGAATGTCAGGCAATTCCTCCTCTTCATAAATAGGTAATGAATATAAGCAATTTGCGCACACAAGTTTGTCAGGTAATGCATAGGGCTTGATTCACAAAGCGGTGATAAAAAAGACTTTAGGCGTGATGACCTTTTCACCACTGAGTTATCACCGCTTTTTCCTGCTCTTCGCGCGAAGTTACCGCGCGCGCAAAGTCCCATAGGGCTTAATGGGAGCTTCGCGCGAAGCGTCGGGTGCTGCGCGCGCACACTTCACGCGAGTTTGCGCGGTAACTTCACGCGAGTTTCTTCTTATCATGCCTAAAGTGAGTTTAGGCATGATAAGGGCCTTTTCACCAGCGTGCAAACACTTTGCACCGCTTGGTGAATCAAGCCCATAGTCTCCACAAGCTCAGCAGGTATTTTTGTCAGGGGGGTTAATATGTTTAGTCTGTTTAGTCTTGCTAGTTGATTTGGACCCAGAGCATGAATCATCTGCATTATTCTAGGATTTGTCTTTGCTCTCTCTAGAAGTAGAGGAGCTGCAGAGACAAAGCAAAGCAATTACTTTTGCTATATTGATGCACTCTTTTAAAAAGAAACAAATACTTAAACATGTGTGACATAATCACGCCCTTATCCATCCGATAAATGCTGGCTATATTCCAGGGCTTCTGACTTCATGTCTCAGCAACTAACAGCTGCAGAGAAACCATGGAGCATAAATATGTGCAGGCAAAAGTAAATCACCTCCAGGCAAAACCAACACCTGCAAAACAAACTGACCTTCCAGCCAATATAAGCAAGTTTCCACAGACAGCAGCACTGCAAAACAATGATAGAAACATGCCTGAGAGGAAGCAGGCAAAAAAACAAGCTAAACATCCCCAAAGCATTATGCATGACATTTTACCTGTTCCCAGTAGCAGCAGAGAGCAAGCGACAGAGCAGCAGAGCATCCTCCCAACTAGAATCCAGCTTGGAAGAGAACATCTCCATCATGTTACACTTCCTGGAGGGCAGCCCTGCATCACTTCCTGCCTGTAGTACTCAGGAAGAAAGCTGAAACTGCAAGTCATAGTGCAGAAAGACACAGCTCCCTGCCTGCAAAGCCATCAGAGCCCAGGTAAAACAAATATTTGGAAGCAAATAATTGCATGTGGAGACAGAGCTCACACTACCCCCCCCCCCCCCCCCCAGCACAGGGGTCCCCCACAAGCACTCTACAATTAGGTATTCTGGAGGGCTTCAGAGCAGGAGAGGCTGAACCTGCCTGGACTGCTGCAAGAAGGCAGCTAGATAAGGGCAACAAAGAAAAAAATTATTCCCATGAAAGGGAACTGTAGTGTGGACAGGAAATAAAAAAGCGAGGAGTAGGGGGAGAATCTTTAATTTATAGCTAACAGACCTGTATGTTGGGGGCGGGACTACCATTCGTATGCTGCCATGAATACTGCAGGAAATATTCATTTAACGTAAGCATGCATGAACATGGGTAGCTACCCATGACCTTGCTCCTTCCCCCTCCCCCCTTTTTTTCTCCTCCCCCTCCTTTCCCTTACCTCCCCTCCCCCCTTCTTCCCCCTGTCTCTCCCTTCCTTTCCCCAATCCTTTCCTATCCTCCCTCTCCCTTGATCCCCAGCCCCCTTCCCATCCATCCTTTTACCAGTCCTATTCCCAGTGGGCCCCTACCCCTAGCAGCAAAAACTGCATATGCCTATACTCATAAAGAAATTTTGAATGTAATGGTTCATGAATTTAGAAAAGAATATAATATATTAATTATTAATTAAGACAGCCCAGCCAGTTGGTCCTAGGATCCTTAGCCCCTCTACTATGCATTTAATCTATGCATTTTTAGCCCACTCACATTTTTAATATCATCATAATATTAATCTCACTCTAATTCAGCACTTGGCTGTTCCAGCCACCTGTCACTTTAACAATAGGATGAATTATTAATGATTAATTCCATAAGGATTTATTAATTATAATTATAAGCTTTTTTTGCACAAATCATTAAGTAACACATAAGTGCTGCATTATAGTTTATGGCCACAAGATGGCTTCTATCCCTATTGTTCGCATGGGGAGCCAAGTGGGCGGTCTAGAGCGGCCATTTTCGCTGCATGCTGAGCTTTCAATAGCATAAAGCCCAGCAAGTGACAGCACACATTGCAGCCTCCGTAGAAGCGCATATTTTGCGTGAAACAGCTGTAAGGCTATCTGTGCCCAGCACCCACCGCTACCACACCACCTCAGACAATGGTATGTTCATGCATGTTTACGTTGAATGAATATTTTTGATGCCACAATTTGAAGATACACTGTATTGGATTGTTTACATGTGTTTCACCGCACTCTGGATTAAATAGCAATAGAAGCAGTGCCGATTGTCTCCCTCTCCTCTCCTTTATCGTATTGCAACTTCTAATCAACCAGAGCACGTTATCAATACCAGAAGTGTGGATGAAGAGGTGTGTATTATATGCTATATCCTTTCAAATTCAGCGCAAATACTATAGTGCCGACGCTTTTCTTCTTCTGTCACAGAAATGTTAAGAGTTAAGCCTGTCTAATTCCTCCTCATTTGTCTCTAATCACAAGTTATTTGATCTCTCCCCTGTGTCACCTGACTGCCATGGCAGAGATGGCAGATAAGCTCATTTGCAACCACAGGATGTTAACAATATAGCCATTTGGTTCCAAACTGCTTCTGTGCTAAGTGCTTCTGCCTTACTGTTACCGATTTTTGCCTGGATTTTGTTTACTCTCTGTCTGCAGCCTGCGTCAACCTCTGCCTGCGTTTTGACTACTCTCTGCCTGCCAGCTGCACCGACTTCTGCCTGGATTTTGACTACTCTCTGATGGCTGCCTGCACTGACCTCTGCCTGGGTTTTGATTACTCTCTGCCTGCCTCCTGCACCAACCTCTGCCTGGATTTTGACTACTCTCTGAGTCACCAAAATCGGTAAGGATCGGAACAGGTAGAGGATGTGGGGAAGTAGGATCATGCGAACCACCTGCACCCTACCTGTCCAAGAGATGGAAGGAGAGCCCCAATTGACCAGATCTTGCTTCAACCGAGATAACAGGGGTTTATAATTTGGCTAAAAAAGCTCAGCGGGGTCAGCCAAGATTTTCAAACCATGGTAGGTAATATATTTTAACTGGTGGGAAAGGCCAAGCTGAGAGGTTAAGCTGGCTGCCTGGAATCGAGGAAGGTTTGCAAAAAGCACCTCAGACTTATTTACAGTGGGTTGCAAAAGTATTCGGCCCCCTTGAAGTTTTCCACATTTTGTCACATTACTGCCACAAACATGCATCAATTTTATTGGAATTCCACATGATAGACCAATACAAAGTGGTGTACATGTGAGAAGTAGATAGAAAATCTTACATCATTCCAAACATTTTTTACAAATAAATAACTGCAAAGTGGGGTGTGTGTAATTATTCGGCCCCCTGAGTCAATACTTTGTAGAACCACCTTTTGCTGCAATTACAGCTGCCAGTCTTTTAGGGTATGTCTCTACCAGCTTTGCACATCTAGAGACTGAAATATTTGCCCATTCTTCTTTGCAAAAGTACTCCAGCTCAGTCAGATTAGATGGACAGCGTTTGTGAACAGTAGTTTTCAGATCTTGCCACAAATTCTCAATTGGATTTAGATCTGGACTTTGACTGGGCCAATCTAACACATAGATATGTTTTGTTTTAAACCATTCTATTGTTGCCCTGGCTTTATGTTTAGGTTCATTGTCCAGCTGGAAGGTGAACCTCCGCCCCAGTCTTTTGCAGTCTCCAATAGGTTTTCTTCCAAGTTTGCTCTGTATTTGGCTCCATCCATCTTCCCATCAACTCTGACCAGCTTCCGTGTCCCTGCTGAAGAGATGCACCCCCGAGCATGATGCTGCCACCACCTTATTTGACAGTGGGGATGGTGTGTTCAGCGTGATGTACAGTGTTAGTTTTCTGCCACACATAGCGTTTTGCATTTTGGCCAAAAAGTTCCATTTTGGTCTCATCTGACCAGAGCACCTTCTTCCACATGGTTGCTGTGTCCCCCACATGGCTTGTGGCAAACTGCAAACGGGACTTCTTATGCTTTCTGTTAACAATGCCTTTCTTCTTGCCACTCTTCCATAAAAGCCAACTTTGTACAGTGCATGACTAATAGTTGCACCAGGCAATGTCTATAGGCAACTGACTGCACTCAGATCAAAGGGGGCCGAATAATTATGCACACACCACTTTGCAGTTATTGATTTGTAAAAAATGTTTTGGAATCCTGTATGATTTTCGTTCCACTTCTCACGTGTACACCACTTCGTATTGGTCTTTCATGTGGAATTCCATTAAAATTGATTCATGTTTGTGGCAGTAATATGACAAAATGTGGAAAACTTCAAGGGGGCCGAATATTTTTGCAACCCACTGTATATAGAGAATTAGGCCTTAATTCACTAAGCTTTATCAAACACTTTATCGAACGTTTGATAATTTACCTCATGGGTAAAGTCCAATTTTGAATTCACTAAGGTGTTATATATTTATCGAATGTTTTATTGATAAAATGTTCAATTAATCTTTAACACCTTAGTGCATTCAAAATTAGATTTTAACCCATGAGGTAAATTATCAAACGTTTGACAAAGCTTAGTGAATTGAGGCCATAGTCGAAAACATAGCCAAACTGTTTAACTAGCTCAAGAGGACTGGGGATGGAGGTGTGGGGCGATGTACGGGTTAGGAGGAGATCATCAGCAAATAAGTTGGCTTTGCACTCTTTACCTGCCAATGTTAGACCTCAGATGTTCGGAGAGGACCATATTCTATCTGCGAGGGGCTCTATGGCCAAGGCAAAAATTGCTGGGGAGAGGGGACCACCCTGTCTAGTATTTCTTCTAATGGCGATATTGATGGGGGACAACGTGGGGAGTTTCAGTTGGACTGTCTGTGTGGAATACAGACAGTTTATTGCCTGGAGGAAGGCACCTCCTATACCTGCCTTGCGAAGGGCACTGATCATATAAGGCCAATCAATAGTGTTGAAGGCCTTCTCCATGTCAAGATAGACCAAAGCTAAGGGGCTCCTTGTGAGAGTTATGGTGGCCATACATGGTACAATAAAAACGTTTGATTATCCCGTTTATTCGATCTAAATGATCGAATCGAATGAAAGTTGAAAATATTTTTTTTTCGATCAAGAAATTCAAACGATTATCCCGTTTTTTCGAGAAAAATTAGATCGGACATGCTAGAAAAATCTTTATATTCGATCCAACGGAATAATCAAACTAAATTATCTAATCGAAAAAAAAAATGAAAAATTGTACCATGTATGGCCACCCTTAGCGACATGGAGAAGGTCCACGACTTTCCTGACATTAGCAGGGGCCTGTCTGAGGGGTATATTTCCTTTTAAACAATGCAGATTGCCTAGCTGTCCTGCTGAATGTGCGTACACACGCACTATATGCGTGTGTATGCACATTGAGCCTCTGCCACTAATACTTTTAGCCAGAGATCCTGGACAAACATGCAGATTAGATATTTGTGACTGAAGTCTGACTGGATTAGCCATTTACTTGTTTCAGGTTAGTGATTCAGACAATACTGTAGCCAAAAAGGTCAGCAGGACTTCCAGGCAACTGGTATTGTTTCAAAGGAAATACAAATTGCAGCCAATATACCCCTCTCAATTCAGGTGTACTTTAATGCGAATGCAATACCCTCCTGCTTTAGAGCCGTAAAAGGCATTCCTTCTAGACTGAAACATGTCTAAAATGGTATCAAGCTGTACCTGCAAATTAATATTACATACTTACCTATGTCAGTTTCTCTCAGAAGCCTTCTTAAAATAGAAGGTATTTGCCAGAAGGTAATAATTCAAACTAATGGAGTCACGTCTGAGCACAGCTGTGGCCATGCTCAAATATAACTCAATGGAGGGCTGCCTCTTCACTGCCGGTACTGAGTGCAAGCAAGGGCCCGGGCGGTGCATGGGAGCAGCTGACAGGTGGTGAATTCACAGTCATCAGCTTATGCCACCATCTCAGAGAGAGCCCTAAAAGAGTAGACAGCTGAGGGAGTTATGGGTTGTTATTAGCCTTGCTGGCTGATGGCCTCCCATTAGGGATGAGCAAAGTTGTCGCTTGCAAGTTCACAATATTTTTGTCAAACTTCCATTCGGTTTTGTAAATCTAGCAATATACTGGAGACTCCATCAGACAAAATGTCGCAAATCAAAATGAGATGTTTTCTTTATTGATTGTAAAATAATCGTGATAAAGGTAGCTATACACTAACTATAGATTTATTTATTTTTTGCTAAATTAGACATTGGATAAGATAAAATGTGTAAACTGACTGAACTTAAATTATATTTTAAAAATTTAATTTGATAATTCATATATTTCTATTAACTACTAAAATCAATCAAAATATTTATATTCAATGCTGGCTGGTTCTTTTTTGTCAATTGTAAAATAAACGTCTTCAATGGCAGTCGAAAAGGTGCGGGTTGGCACTAGATCCTGACTAGGCAGCCAAGCCCCCTGCTGGTCACATAGTCTACGATTATGTGCGACCGAACCTCTCACCTGTTTTTGCTGAACCTATGCAACTCCTGCTAGATTTGGTACTACAGACATTGGTGTATACCATTACACTTGATTGGCTGACAGGCTGTGTGTGGACCGTATAAAATAACAGATTGCTGGCTGGGAGTGCACATTTGCTTTTCTTGTGTTTTACATTTAGTTATACACAGGTCAAGATATGCCTAGCCTAGAAGCGGCGCCGAGCTAAGGTAATAGCAGCGGCGGCCGTGGGAAGAGCGGGGGGATGCACTACCTACCTATACTGGGCACTATACTAGCTATACTGGGCACTATACTGGGGCACTACCTACCTATACTGGGCACTATACTAAGCACTATACTAGCCATACTGGGCACTATACTAGCTATACTGGGCACTATACTAGCTAGACTGGGGACTATACTAGCTATACTGGGCACTACCGACCTATACTGGGCACGATACTAGCTATACTGAGGCACCACCTACCCATACTGGGCACTATATTAGCTATACCGGGACACACTGGAGGGATCACACGGACAGCATTTCCTACTCCCGGCTTATGAGGGTCAATCATTTTTTCCTGGTTTTTCAGGTAAAAGTTGAGGGGTCGGCTTATATGTGGGTTGGCTTGCTTGCGAGTATATACGGTACTTAGATACTAATTAAAGTTATTTAATATTAATGTTTATGTAAGGAGCAGTGGAAATCTGGTTTTGTTAGCTTCAAACTAAATGGCAGTGGAAAACAGATCTATGAATAAATTGCAAGTTGCCTGAATCAAGTACAGAGGTGCTAACATTTGTTGGCCATAAGTACATATATGGTTCATATTGCTGAAGCTCTATGTCAATCTATTTAAACATCTAACAAACCATGGTGATTTATATGCTGAGACAAAGTGGTACTGGTCATTACAGTCTGTGATTTATGATTTAGTATGCTGTACTTTGTCACAGAATTTTAAAGTAAAAAATTCTGCTCGTCCTGCTATTTTTAGTGTAGCTACATGCTTCTTGAGAAAGAATAAGCTCCTTGCAGGGACAGCTATATGTGCTGCGTATACAGTATTAACTAGGCAGCTTATTTCTTTGTTTCTCTGTCTGTCTGTCACAGTAATGACTGCAGCTATGTCATTAGCTGAGCAGATGGGAAAAGGATAACTGCATGTAGAAGCACATGGGCTTTTTAACCAACATTTGTGATTTTGATTTCTATGTAGAGTTAGTACTTTGCATTTTGTTGTGTATTTACTGTATATAGTGCTGACATTTTCTGAAGCACTTAAAGGGGCACTACAGTGGAAAACTAAAATTTTAAATATGTGCAAACATTTACAAATAAGACGTACATTTTTTTCCAGAGTAAAACGAACCATAAATTACTTTTCTCCTATGTTGCAAAGTAATTTATGGCTCATTTTACTAGGGAAAAAAATGTATTTGTATATGTTTGCACAAATTTTAAATTTTACAGTTTTTTGCTGTAGTGCCCCTTTAACAGAGCACATGTTCACAGAGCACCAATGACCTCAAAGGAGTTAACAATCTTATCCTTACCATAGTCCTAAGGTGCGTACACACATGCGACTATAGTCGTTTGTAACGATCGTTCCCCGATCTTTACCAACGACGATCGTTACAAAAAACGAACCAACGACTATTAAGGCAAACGACGAACGAGGCAAATCGCTACAAAACAAAGTTCTGTCTTGGCGGATTTTTACCACCGACGATCGTTAGCAAAAGTGGTACATCGTTGGAAACGATCGTTCGTACCAGGCTGGACATGCGTATTTCACTTTTTCTCCAAGGAACTTTACAATTTTATGCGCAGGTGCATTAAGTGCTTTTACGTGGTGTAACGTTCGTTCTAACGATGTGATCGTTACACACTTTTTACAACTAACTTTACTTCGGTCGTTCTTTCGTCAATTAAAAGTTCGTTCGTCGTCCTCAACGAACGATCGTTGTCGCATGTGTGTACGTAGCACTAGTCTACTGTCCCAATCCTAGTTTGAGCTCAATTTGACTGGGGGAGGGGGGGGGTATTTGAGAGCAAACCAGGTTACACAGAAGGAACCCAATCTAGCACAAGGAGACCAAACTCATTAAATACCGCAGAAAAACAAGGGATAATTAGAAAATGAAAAATGTAGTTTTTTTGGCTGACATAAGGACATAGTGGATAGCACTCTTGCCTTGCAGCACTTGGGTCCTCTGTTGAAATCTGGGCCAGGACAATCTCTGCATGGAACTTGTATGTTTGCATGGATTTCCCCTGCATACTCTGATTTCCCAATATCCCAAAAAACATACAGATAGGTTAATAATAACAGGAACATAAAATTATGACCGATTTTGGTAGCGAGTAGATTGTGAACTCTTCTGAGGGACAGTTGGTGACATGATTATATAATAATTCCGATATTTGTATAGCATTTTTCTCCTGTTTGACTCAAAGCGTTTGCAAGGCAGCCACTAGAGCACACTCAGTAGGCAGTGTGACGCCGGGCGACGCCCAGTCGTCCGAGGATTCGCGGCCGATTGTCCGATCGCAACCGTGATCGGAAAACTGACATTCTTTATTTTTAAATAGAAGTTTTTCCTTCCTGCCTTCCCCCCCTTTTGCCATGAGGGCTGAATGGGCCTGCGTTAGCATATTGCTAAAGCAACCTGGTTTAGCAAGAAATCCTTTTAAGGCTCCCGGAAAAGCTCTGGTGACACTAATGTGCTAATTGGGCAGAGCTGAAATACCAACAGAGTCTATTCAACAGGGGAAGCTAGCACAGCATGAGGTCTATTGACACCTACATTCCTCCCAGTCTTGACGGCACCGACTAGACTGAGTATGGAATGCATGGTGTTGATAACTTTGTCACATTTTGCAAATACCATCCATGGGAGGAATATGAAAATTACATAATTTTGTTTCCCTAATTCTGTAGAAGATGGTGATACTAGACATAGCCAGGTAACCCGAGCAGGGGCTGAGATATGAATAATGGGGTCCCCGTGCGCCCCAAATATTGCAAGTTTGATGTCCTATGAACGTGTATTTTCAGCCCAATCTGAATATGAAATCGGTTTGCATGTGCGACAAAACCCCGGCGGGGTATGAAATTGGACATATTTTGTGGATGGCTGGAAGTTCCTCCCCTGAGAACTCACTGCCTGACACGCCCCTGGGCTGAGCTTGAGACTCCGCCCAGAAATGTCAGTGCTCAAAACTGATTGCATGAGGACCCCCAGCCAATTCCCCCACTTTCCATCATACCGAAAAGACTGCCACTGCTTGGGGAAATAGCAGTGGCCATCTTGCAGGCGGAGCAACGGCCATGTGGTTCGGCCATATTGCGAACTAACTGCAACAAAGGAACTTTGTCTTTTCCCGAACGGACTTTCCACAGAATCATAAGTATTCGTTCTTTTTATCCCTTTTTCTTTTATGTACTGTGTTATCACTGTCTCTCATCGTTTAATTGTTCACGATTGTCTGTATATATTAATTATTTATATTGTAACAAATAAAGGCTTTTTAAAAGGTCTTTACCTCTCAGTAAAACCTTCTATTCAGTATACACAGACGAGACCTAAACTTCCGAAGGGACGCTACTGTTTTGATAGATAGATAGGAATTGCACAGTTTTAACCGGTTGTTTGTTTCACAGGTCTATAGCCAGTTAGCAGTTTTCTCTGGGCTGATAGAAAACAGAGATGGTGGCAAATCTACCCCTGGGTTGGAGTAAAAGTGTATTTTCGTAACCTCACAGGCTCCCTACTGCGTTGTGACGCTCAAACTCCGCCAATTCTACGCAGATTGCGTCCATAGCTCTCAATCTGTGTGCTAGAATCGGATCGGACGGTTTTGCGTGTTCACGGCCAGTGGGGCTCCTGTGACAGTGGTCGGCAGCGTTTGGGATCTGTGTGTGCTGATAGTATCTCAGGTAGGGCTATCGAATTAGCCCTATCGAGAAACGAACTAATTCGTTGGTAGTGACTGAGTGCAATATATTTTTCATATATACAGAGAGACTGTGTAACCAGTACCCCTCCCCTAAGTTTCTTTTATTTGGCATGGAAATGTCCGGGAATTACAAGGTCATGGTCCTATCCGACCTGCAGAGTCTGTGCGAGGCGAGAGGCATGGACATCCGCGGCAAGAAACAGCAGGACCTGATAACGGACTTGTACCGATGGGATAGCCAGAATCTGCGGACGCTGGAGGTGTCCACTGTGGAGGACACCGGCTCATCTAACGCAAGTCGAGGGGAACCAGAGACTGAAGATCCTGTGCGTACCGAGGTTGAGCAACCCGCGGGCAATGCGGCAACAGATACGCAGGAGGCTGTCAGTGTGATCCCCGACCCCAGAACCCCTGAAAGTACTCGCCTGGAACCGGCCAGTACTGGACTGTCCAGTTATGTTGATCCAGTAATGCAGCAGGCATTGCAAAAGCTGATGGAAACTGATGTGGACAAGTACCTGCAGTACATGGCGGAGCAAAAGCGAGAGGAACGCCAATCTGCAGAGGCGCGGGAGAGACGACAGCATGAGCTGAACATGGCGAAAGTGCAGCAAGCCAGCCGGAGTTCAACGCCCAGCCTCCCTGCTGAAGGGACTGCCGCTCCAGTAAGTGCAAAATTTAAATTTGCTATTATCGAAAAAGACACTGACATTGACTTGTTTTTGAGGTCTTTTGAAAAGGCCTGCCGTCAGTATCGTCTGTCCCAAGACCAGTGGGCCAGACATCTGACACCCTTGCTGCGCTACAAAGCGCTTGATGCTTTCTCAGAGCTGCCTGTGGAAAAGGACAATGATTATACCGCTATAAAGGAGGCTATAATCACTAAGTACCAGCTGACGCCAGAAGCCTACCGGAAAAGGTTCAGGTCCTGGCAGAAAAAATCTACTGATTCTTATCAAGATGTGGTCAGCAGTCTGCTCACCACACTCCGCCAGTGGACGCTAGGCCTCACTAAAGGGTCTTACGGTGTCCTGGAGGACTTAATCGTCCTGGAGCAGTTTCTGAACATTTGCCCGGCTGACGTACGCCAGTTTGTGCTGGAGCGCCGACCGGCGTCAGCGACGGTCGCTGCAGACCTCGCTGAGACCTTTGCAACGACCAGGGTGCCGGAGACCCGCAGGACTGCCCCATCTAGCTGGAGAGGAGGTCAGTCCCACAATTTTGCAGACTCTCCTACCTCTGTGAGCCGTGCGCCCCAGAGGCCATCCAGCGCAGCTGCTGCGTCCAGGCCTGCAGTAACAGAGGGCATCACCTGTCACTTTTGCCGCAAGCCCGGACACATGAAGTTTAACTGCCCGGAGAGGAGGCAGACAGCGCCAGCTCCTGCACCACCTACACCTCGCCCACGGCAACTGCCGCCAGCCAGCGCACCCCAGCCGGGAGCACCCAACAACGTCATGTTCGCAGGTGGGAGAGGGATCCACTCCGCTACGAGCAACCACCAGCTGGTTACAGTGAACGACCAGCTTGTTACCGGTTTCCGCGACACTGGAGCGGATGTCACCCTGGTGCGTGCGCACCTGGTCCCGACGGAAAATATCCTCCCTGACAAATACCTTACCCTCACTGGAGTGGGGGGCACTCTTTCTCGCATTCCCCAGGCTCGGGTGTCCATCGATTGGGGGGTGGGGGTTCAAGAGAAGGTTGTTGGGGTCCTGGACCAACTGCCGGTCCCAGTTTTGTTGGGGACCGACCTGGGCAAGCTTGTGTCCTATTATGAACCTGCCCCAAGCCCCTCAGACTGCCAGGAGGGAGACGGACTCTCCGCCCACACTAAGGTACTTTGCACCAAGGGGCAAGAACAGGGGGGAGGTGGGTTGAATGTGCCCAGTCCAGGGGTACCGAGTCCAATAGTACCTGTGTCACAGGTACCTGTGTTTGATATACCGATTGTTTGTGATGAAAATGTTGTTGTACCTGTCACTGTAATTCATGCATGCAGCCAGGGTGTGAGTAATGCCAGTATGTGCCAGTCTGAAGGTGTACCTGTACTGGCAGTAACACGCAGCCGCGCTGCTCAGAACCTGGGCTCAGAGCAGGTGGAAGAGGTTCCGGCCTCCTCCCCCTCCTCTGACCACAGGGATGGTAGCCTTCAGCCACTAACTGCATATGCCACGGGCCAGCTGGCTGGAGAGCGGTCATTTGATGTGGGTGACAAGGTATATGCCCTTCTTCCCGTGAGGCAGAACAAGCTGCAAGCAGCCTGGGAGGGGCCTTTTACTGTAGTGCAGCGGTTAAACCCTCTGACGTATCTAGTGAACATGGGGGGCAGGAAGCAGAAGAGCTTTCATGTAAACATGCTGAAGGCCCACCATGACAGGACCCAGTATGCGCTGCCAGTGTGCAGCCGGTTAGAGCAGGGAGAGGCAGACCCCCTGTTAGACCTGCTGGCTGACGTACGAGATGTGGACGGCGACCTAAACGTCAATCCACAGCTCGCCTCAGCCCAGCAAGAGCAGTTACAGAAGGTGCTGGGCCAGTACCAGCACACCTTCTCCGGTATCCCGGGGCGGACCAGTATGGCGGTGCATGGGGTAGATACAGGTACCCATCCCCCCATCAGGCAATCCGCTTACCGTGTCTCTCCCGAGGTACAGGCGGACATGCAGAAGGAGGTGAGGGAGATGCTGGAGTTAGGGGTGGTTCAAAAGTCCAGTAGTGCCTGGGCAGCCCCTGTTGTCCTGGTCCCCAAGAAGGACCAGACAACTCGGTTCTGCGTAGACTACAGGAAACTGAACGCCATCACCACTACAGACGCCTACCCCATGCCTCGCATTGATGAGCTGCTAGATACACTGGCATCAGCCAGGTACCTATCAATCATGGATCTGAGCCGGGGGTATTGGCAGATACCACTTGCACCTGACGCGAGGCAAAAGTCGGCCTTCATCACCCCTTTCGGCCTCTTCGAGTTCACGATGATGCCCTTTGGGATGAAGAACGCCCCGCCACGTTTCAGCGGGCCGTGAACGACCTGCTAGAGGGAATGCAAGGGTTCGCTGTAGCGTATCTGGATGACATTGCGGTGTTCAGCCCCACCTGGGAAGAACACCTCAAACACCTGTCCCAGGTACTAGAGAGGCTGGCCATGGCCAATCTGACGGTTAAACCGAGTAAGTGTCAGATTGGCATGACCGAGGTGCAGTACTTAGGTCACCGGGTGGGGGGTAACACCCTGAAACCTGACACGGGAAAGGTGGACGCCATCCTGGCATGGCCTCGACCTATCACGAAAAAGCAGGTCCAGGCGTTCCTGGGGACCGCCGGCTACTATAGGAAATTTGTTCCCGCCTATAGTACACTGGCGAAGCCCCTGACCGATGCCACTAGCAAGAAGCACCCCAAGGTTGTTAGCTGGACCCCCGCTTGCGAGAATGCCTTCCAGGCCTTGAAGCAGGCCCTCGCAAGCGCCCCTGTGCTTCAGGCCCCAGACTTCAGTCGTCGGTTTGTGGTGCAAACCGATGCCTCTGACTACGGTCTCGGCGCAGTCCTCAGCCAGGTGGATGGAAAGGGGGATGAACACCCTATCCTCTACCTGAGCCGGAAGCTCCTGCCCCGAGAGGTAGCCTACTCCACAACTGAAAAGGAGTGCCTGGCGATCGTGTGGGCCCTACAGAAACTGCAGTCGTATCTGTACGGCCGCTCCTTCACGATCGTCACTGATCACAATCCCCTGAGTTGGCTAAACCGTACTGCTGGAACCAACGGCAAGCTCCTACGGTGGAGCCTGTCATTGCAGCAGTACGACTTTACGATCCAACACAAAGCAGGCAGCCGACACCAGAACGCTGATGGGCTGTCGCGGTGTCAGGGGGAACCCGACCCAACAGCGCCAATAGCTGCTACGGAAGGCGTCCTGTTGACACCTCCCTGAGCAGAGCTCGGGAAGGGGGAGGTGTGACGCCGGGCGACGCCCAGTCGTCCGAGGATTCGCGGCCGATTGTCCGATCGCAACCGTGATCGGAAAACTGACATTCTTTATTTTTAAATAGAAGTTTTTCCTTCCTGCCTTCCCCCCCTTTTGCCATGAGGGCTGAATGGGCCTGCGTTAGCATATTGCTAAAGCAACCTGGTTTAGCAAGAAATCCTTTTAAGGCTCCCGGAAAAGCTCTGGTGACACTAATGTGCTAATTGGGCAGAGCTGAAATACCAACAGAGTCTATTCAACAGGGGAAGCTAGCACAGCATGAGGTCTATTGACACCTACATTCCTCCCAGTCTTGACGGCACCGACTAGACTGAGTATGGAATGCATGGTGTTGATAACTTTGTCACATTTTGCAAATACCATCCATGGGAGGAATATGAAAATTACATAATTTTGTTTCCCTAATTCTGTAGAAGATGGTGATACTAGACATAGCCAGGTAACCCGAGCAGGGGCTGAGATATGAATAATGGGGTCCCCGTGCGCCCCAAATATTGCAAGTTTGATGTCCTATGAACGTGTATTTTCAGCCCAATCTGAATATGAAATCGGTTTGCATGTGCGACAAAACCCCGGCGGGGTATGAAATTGGACATATTTTGTGGATGGCTGGAAGTTCCTCCCCTGAGAACTCACTGCCTGACACGCCCCTGGGCTGAGCTTGAGACTCCGCCCAGAAATGTCAGTGCTCAAAACTGATTGCATGAGGACCCCCAGCCAATTCCCCCACTTTCCATCATACCGAAAAGACTGCCACTGCTTGGGGAAATAGCAGTGGCCATCTTGCAGGCGGAGCAACGGCCATGTGGTTCGGCCATATTGCGAACTAACTGCAACAAAGGAACTTTGTCTTTTCCCGAACGGACTTTCCACAGAATCATAAGTATTCGTTCTTTTTATCCCTTTTTCTTTTATGTACTGTGTTATCACTGTCTCTCATCGTTTAATTGTTCACGATTGTCTGTATATATTAATTATTTATATTGTAACAAATAAAGGCTTTTTAAAAGGTCTTTACCTCTCAGTAAAACCTTCTATTCAGTATACACAGACGAGACCTAAACTTCCGAAGGGACGCTACTGTTTTGATAGATAGATAGGAATTGCACAGTTTTAACCGGTTGTTTGTTTCACAGGTCTATAGCCAGTTAGCAGTTTTCTCTGGGCTGATAGAAAACAGAGATGGTGGCAAATCTACCCCTGGGTTGGAGTAAAAGTGTATTTTCGTAACCTCACAGGCTCCCTACTGCGTCGTGACGCTCAAACTCCGCCAATTCTACGCAGATTGCGTCCATAGCTCTCAATCTGTGTGCTAGAATCGGATCGGACGGTTTTGCGTGTTCACGGCCAGTGGGGCTCCTGTGACAGGCAGTAGCAGTGTAAGGGAGTCTTGCCCAAGAACTCCTACTGAAAAGGTGCTGGCTTACTGAACAGGAAGAGCTGGGATACAATATAAACGTTATGTAAAGCGTTGTGGAAGATGTCAGCACTATATAAACACAGAGCAATAATAACAAGGTTTTTCTATTCAGGAAACTATCGACCGTTACCAGGGGTTTTCTGATTGTTTTGCAGGTTTAGGTTTGAACAGCATCAAGCAATATATAACAAGTTGAAACATGGTGTGACCTGTTTTCATGTAATTTCCACAGAGATCAGAGACTGTTATGCAACACATCAGTCTATATGCAGAAATCACTTGCTTAGTAGGAAGACTGTCAACCCACCTGTATGGTGACTTCAAAACCATATAATTGTCAATGATGGTTATTAATATCAGAAGCAGGAAATCTGGGCGCCTGTTAGTGGTGGAAGTGTAGGTGCCGCCATAGAAATATAGAAATTTACCGATATTGTACTATCAGGTTTTCTGTGCAACCTTTATGTACGCATTTATATCAACCCAGCCATATAAGATATACACATATCTTCAATACTACAAATATAAGAAGTATTGTGTTTAATTTGATTCAAATGAAGAAAGGCCCAAATGTTGATTTATTTTGATGTTCTTGTTTTTACTATCACGGATTTGACTGGTAATGATAACTTCCTCCTTTAATAAATAATGGACATGAAGCATTTGCAATCAACACATGCATCCAGGCTTATTACATGAAACATATTTATGGGAGAACAGGTGCCTACATGTAGTGAATGTTAAAGCGATTAAGGAAATAGCAAAATCTAAAAATAAGTCCATTATGCATTTTTTAATCTTGATGTACTATTAATTGTTCATTAGTAATGCATGACTTGTGTTTTTAACAGGAATTTCCATCTGCTATATGACCCCCTACACAGAGTGTTTCATGTCACATTTTATACTAATTGCCTCTTTTATTCTGAAAGTGCAACCAATTATTGTTTCTGTTTGGAGTTATAAAAAAATAAATAAATAAATTAAAAAAAAAAAATATGTTGGTGAGAATGCTGTCCTGTGACCTTGATCATTATATTCAGAAGGAAAACGAATACTGGTAAAACACAACAAAATATAACACAAGAACCAGCACTGGGAATGCTAATATTTGTTGCACAAAAGTAGCAAAGCATCTAGGCAAATGTAACAGTCTTCAGCAGAGCAAAACATAACATAACCAATTCCCAACTATGGCCTCAATTCATAAAGCATTACCGCATGCGTTATCGCCCAAGCGGTAAATTACCGCATGGTATGTTTTTGTTAGTGGATTCATAAAATGTAACGCATGTTTACCGCATGTTTTACCGCATGCGGTATTAGTGTGGTAATGTAAACGTTGTTTGTGTCTGTAAA
The DNA here is from genome assembly GCF_040937935.1 of Hyperolius riggenbachi. Lineage (NCBI taxonomy): Eukaryota > Metazoa > Chordata > Amphibia > Anura > Hyperoliidae > Hyperolius > Hyperolius riggenbachi. The sequence goes on along the minus strand of NC_090648.1, from coordinate 409,483,112 downwards.
GTGAATGAAGTGTATTCATGGAAAAAAAAGGGGGAGGAAGGAAGCGATAAATAACAGCTTGTTATCGCCAACAAAGACCTGGCGAGTTTTCTCTACACAGTAGCATTTTAGGTGACAAATGGAGCCCTTTCAGCTTAATGTTATGGAATTTTTAAGGATATAGAGGAGGAAGGGTTAGAAATCGTACAGAGTTTATGAATCCACTATCAACAACATACCATGCGGTAATTTACCACTTGGGCGATAACGCATGCGGTAATGCTTTATGAATTGAGGCCTATGCAGTAAAACTGTAATTCGCACTCTTGCTTTACAACATTGGAGTCTGGGATGTAATACCGGAAGCAGGAAATTTTTGCATATGAGGCAAGTGGACAAAAAGAGCACCGCCATTCACTCCCATAATAAATATCGTTTAATGGGCGCCGAACAGGAAAAGGGTGCTCGGAGATTAACGTTTTCAAACACTCTTTAGCAAACATAAATAAATGTAATTAGATAGATGTAATTAGATGCCTCAGAGGACATCCGAGGTGAAAATAAACTGACGAGGAAAACAATTGTATCTATCATCCTTCTCCTAAAAATGACTTTTTATTTAAAGATATCCTATAGTTTTATTTTATATTTAAATCTAGATTTTACGTTTTTACTGTTTCATTGTCTCTGTTCAATGACACCTTCATTGAAGTATGCCAGAGCTCAAATCTATGGATTTTTGACCATTTTTATCTCTTTCCTGTTCTCAGAAGCCATTTACTGACAGGAAAGTGTTTTATGGCTGTAATTACTTATCAGTGAGAGTTATGCTATAGACTGACCCAGTCCGACCCCGACAGTAACTGTCACTTCTGTCAAAATAATCCTGCGCTCACATGTATTTCCTCCACTCCGTGATTGTATCATTCATAAAAAAAGGAAAAAAACACAAAACTTAGCATAATACTGTTTCAATAGCCTATCTCTTATTCAACAATTCCCAGTGCCTTGCATTCACTTGTGTATCCACCTCTGATCAGCTGTCATAGGCCCCCACCATGTGCCACCGTTGCCGAGCCACAGACGACAGTTTGCCAGTGGCCTTGGCCGGCTGCTCGGTCGGGGAGCCTGGAGGGCTATCGGGGGTGGCATCCTTGCACACGTTGGTGGAGAGCTCAAAGTCATTAGGTTTAAGCAAGCCTTTTAAGATGGGAGATTTATCTATACCACTGAAGAAACGCTGTGGAGAGTGTCGGGGTTATAATAAAGCGTGGTCGCTGTCTTATAATTTGGGCAGCAACCAACAAGGTGAGAGGCTAGCGGTGGTGGTGCAACAACCTACACACGTGAGGAGGTGATCTGAGCTTGTGTGTCTATGCTTTTATTGCTGTCTGTGCCTGGACAGCCAGAACAGATGGTGAGGACCTGTGAGACCCTGTCTGTGGTGTAATCACTGTGGAAGTGTCTGCTTCACTACTTTTGGGCAGTTTGGAGTGAGTGTTCACTACACAAGGCCTTTTCTGTCGTCTGTGGCTCGGCAACAATGGCACATGGTGGGGGCCTATGACAGCTGATCAGTGGTGGATACACAAGTGAATGCAAGGCACTGGGAATTGTTGAATAAGAGATAGGCTATTGAAACAGTATTATGCTATGTTTTGTGTTTTTTTTTCCTTTTTTTATGAATGATACAATCACGGAGTGGAGGAAATACATGTGAGCGCAGGATTATTTTGACAGAATTGGATTACACACTACATGCTTGGTGACTGATTCTGCGATCCATGGACACGTAAAATTGATGAACTGAGCCATATATAGTCTTCTTAAAGTTTCTGTATATACAGTTTGTGAATCTGGGATTGTAATAGGAGTGAGTGAGCGCACTTTTTATTGAGTTTATAGTAACTGTCACTTGCATACCTGATGTTTAAATTTTTCAGGCAGAAAAAAAGAGAAAAAGGAGCACAGCCTAGTTATTTGTGTTCTCGGCACTGTATATACACATGTCTATCTCATCATGTTCCCTGTACCCTCGATTGTCCTTTAAAGCGGTATCGTCACCATAAAAATCAAATTTCAACAGCAACTGGTCTGAGTGTATTAAGTGATAAAGATGCTAAGCCTTCATTCAAAACTTTCAAAACTTTTTCTGCTGTTATGATTTGGAATTATCACATACTTAAGGAGCACTGGCCCTTTAGTAGTCGGTGCCAAAGAATTGCATGCTGGGGGTTTGTTTTATCTATAATCTATTGCTAATCTTCCCTTTATTTACCTGCTAGCTGCTTATCTGAAACCTAATCCCCTAATCACTTGTGTTTACAAGCAAGGCTGAGGCGACTCAGTGATTGGAGGAGACAAGAAAAAAAAGTAAAAGGCAGAAATGACATCACGAGTTAGCCTTAACTGTGGGCAAAAGACATGGCCCCCACCACTAGCAGAATTCTCATCATTTACTATATAACATTCACTGAAATCAAAATGTGGACAGTATAATACATGTGTTATGTAAGTAGATCAAGTATTTATCTACTTATATACCGGTATGTGTTTTTTCCCTGGCATAGTATGGCTGATCCTACTGCTTCAACTGTCACTTCAGGAGGCTTTCCCAAGCATCCTGGCTAAAATGATAAGATCAACAGTTTCCTACAACATAACATAAAACACTCTTGTGATTTGGAGACATCGTAAATCCAGAGTTCAAATGTGACTGTGCTGACTATATGCACTATTAGTTCTAAGCTAAAGAGAACTGTGGCATTTAAAACCATCTTCCCAGCACATGAAAGAATATAAAATGAATAGTGACCGTAAACACTATCTTACCAGCATATGAAACAAAAAATGAAAAGATAGAAAAAATAAAAAGAATTGTGGCATTTAAAACCCATCGTACCAGCACAAGAAGTTAGGGTCCTTGTTTAAACCACCTTCTACAGTTTTGAACCAATGTATACATATTGTTTCTTGTGCTAGTCTCACTTTTTCTAACTTGAAGCCCCCTATTAATACAGTGACAAGAAAATCGCTTAAACTGTGTCCAGATAAACAAAAGTGTGTGGGTGTTGGGAGATCAGTATATTTTCTAATAACCTTTTTTTCTGCTGTTAATACCTGTGGTGGTTGTTGCGATCACGTAGAGGTTGTCCTGTTTCTCTCATATAAATTCCTTAGGGGCATTTTGCACACATGATCAGGTATACCAGATTAGATGAATCGCAGGAAAAAGTGCCTTGTACTTTGTATTCCTGTTGTGTACCTCGGCAGGGGAATGTTCCATTCTGTTCTGGCTCTTGACAATCATCTGTTTAAGATTGGGTGGCTGTCGGAATGCCAGGAGGGGAGGTTCAGGGAATATCTTTCTCAAGGCGTGTACACGCCGTATTTTTTCAAACGACGGGTCCTTCAGACCCTTCCGCGGGGCGGTCGTTCTACCGAAAATTGCAAGTGAGTACAAGCGGTCAGCAGACTGAATCCACCAAGCGGATCAGTCAAAAACCGTCTTATCAGTCTGCCGACAGCGGCATGTGTACGCGCCTTCAGTCTCTGATCCTGGTATAGAACAGGATGAAGTTCTTTTGCAATCTTTCTTAAGATTTTCAAATGTGGGTTGTAGATGACCACCAGTGGGAAACTGCTCTCTTCCTAGTTCTGTTTATATGCCAGGAGCTGAGTCGTAGGGATGTTGTTAGCTTTCTTGATTTGTGTCTCAGCCACTAGAAGATTGTATCCTGAAATGCTTCTTCAGGTAACCCAGGTGTTTGTCTCTGTCATCCCTCTCAGAACAGATCCGATTGCATCTTATTGCCTGGCTTTAAATTATGGTATTCTTTATATGTTTGGGGAGGAAACTGTCAAAACTGAGCTATGTGGAACGATCTGTTTGCAGTACATAGTAGTTTGTAGGCTGTTCCCTCTGATGTATATAGTGGAGTCAAGAATCTCCCTGTGATAGTAGCTCAGTTTCAGTTTGATTGTGGGATGGAAGGCACATTTGCTTGGAATTCTCACAATCCAAATACAGAAAGTCTAACTAGTTTTCCCAACAAAATTGGCTCTACTACATTAGTATGTGTCTGTGTGGCTTTCATATGAAATTATATACAGTATATTGAGCTTCTTCTGTGAAAAAGACCGCCGTGGACTGTTTATAAGTTTGTAAAGTCCTTTAAAGTGTCAAGACCTGGCTTCAAATTTTCCAAGCACTAAAGTTGTCCTCATAGACTTCTATAGACCATATCCAGGAGGCAGACTCTAGAATGCTAGATCAAAATTTGGTGGACTGCTGTGTTTCAAATACTGTATGAAGAGGATTTGAACTTAACTTCTTCATGACTGGTTCGAATCTCAGCTCTGCCTGTTCAGTAAGCTAGCACCTATTCAATAGGAGACCTTGGGCAAGTCTCCCTAACACTGCTACTGCCTATAGAACGCGTCCTAGTGGCTGAAGCTCTGGCACTTTGAGTGTAATACAGGAATTAGTTTAGGCAATGAAACCGGGTCAGATTAGATGGAAGACAGACATGATACATTGCGTTCACTATGCGTTTGTCATTTACTCGTATATCTATGCATGCAAGTAACTTGCTCTGTGTACTGTAACGAAAAATACTTTAAATTATTTCTCTGTCTGAACTTAAAAAAAAATAGATTAAAAGAAGGCAAAAAGAAAGGGACCTACCCATTAAAAAAAAATCTTAAAAACATTTAAAAAACAAAAAAGGGTGACAGGAAAATTGTATGCCCACTTGCGGCAAAAGTTTGAGTGCCGCCATAGGCTCCCACTGAAATATTGGCATTGATAGGAGATACATATCGGGCGCTGGGGCTGGCTGCCGCAGGTGGGACAAGTGTCCGATATTTATCGGGCACCCAAATTTCCCCTCAATGCCAATATTTCAATGTGCATCTATGGCGGCACCTGAAAAAATGTGTTTTTTTTTCTGGCGATTGGAGGTAGCGGGACGGTCAAGGCTAGCCATGGGGGTGGGTAGTTGAGGTTAGCTGTAAAGGGTGGGTGGTTTTTAGGCATCGATAGTGGAAGAATTTAGTGTGACAATAGTTATGTTTAACCATAAAAAAAATATCGGTATGTATTACTGATATTTTACTATCGTAATTTTCACTGCAATAGTAGAATGTTGGTAATTTTACCGATATTCTATTATAGGGTTTTCTGGGCGCCCTTTTTTGAGTGTACGCAAAAAAAGTCCCTTTTACATTTTTTGTATGTATGTATGTATGTATGTATGTGTTATAATGGAAAACCAATCCCACAACACTTATTGTATTGTGAATATTGTAATTATGGTATGTGTTAAAGGGTACGGCTACTTTTGTAATATCATAAACTATATATTGAGTGCAGTATAGAGATGGCCTGAACCTCCGATATTCGGTTTGCGAACCTCGGGGTCTAACACCTGCAGGGGGGCATGGCGGAGTGGGATAGACGCCAAAAGTCCCGGGGAAAAATCTGGATTTGACGCAAAGCAGAGTTTTAAGGGCCAAAGTCACATTGAATGCTAAATTGCAGGCCTACAGTGCTTTAAAACATCTTGCATGTGTATACATCAATCAGGGAGTGTAATTAGAGTACTGCTTCACACTGACACACCAAACTCACTGTGTAACGCACCGCAAACAGCTGTTTGCGTAATGACAGCCGTGCTGGACTGGTGCGCACCATGGCGAGATTGCTCTTCCTCACTCAGTGATGTCGGGTAATTTCTGACTGCCTTATCAACTTTTGATGGTTCTTTCTCTACCATTGTTAAAGCTTACATCTATTTTTTAAATACTTGTTCTGCTTGCTGTTCAGTACCTGCAACGAGAATCTTTTATGGAGGGTAAGTGTCTGCCATTGCGAGTGACCACGTGTAATGGCCGGTGAATTCTGGTTCGATTCCCGTCCAGAGTGGGAGCCTAAGAAACGGCTACCACCACCACACATCCAAGGAAGGCAGCAGGCACGCTGTGGGTAAAGGAGCAGGAATGGCTACCACACACATCCAAGGAAGTCAGCAGGCATGGCATGCACGTCCCGAGGTAGTGACCAAAAATAACAAGACAGGAGGACTTTTGAGGCCCTGCTGTATATGTGATATGAATCAACTTTAAGGGCCTGATTCACAAAGCGGTGCTAACAGTTAGCACGCTGGTGAAAAGCCCTTTATCACGCCTAAACTCAGTTTAGGCATGATAAGTTTAGGTGTGATAAGTTTAGGCATGATAAGTTTAAGCACCAACTGCGTTAGCACCGCAGTGCACAGCTGATCAAAAGTTTTGCGCTAGCAAAGTCTGGTGCACTTCGCATAGAGTTTAATGGCGCTGCTTTGCGTGCGGGACTTTGCACGCTATCTACACTTTTTTTTTAACAGGTAAGTTTTTATTGAAAATTTCCATTTTTGTGTTACAACATAACACACTATAGGACCCAAGGGAGTCCAACTTATCTACCATAACTGAACAATGTGTCATTTCATCATTGGTAGGAAGTCAAGAGAAGAAGAAGATAGATTCTTCTACGAGAGAAGTCGTGAAGAAGAAAAGAAGAAGAGGAAAGATCATCTCACCATATCATTATATATGACTGTCATCATTGTCTGAAGTCTCATTCCATTGCTGGTTGTAACAAATATTTATTGAATCAGAATAAAAAGATGTTGCCTTTATAAATTCTAGAGTTAAGTCTTAATTTCACTAGTTCCTGATTGTGGTAGTCCGGAGAGACCGCCAAGACCTATCGCCCTGTATATTGCAGTGCATGTACCCCCCTCCCACCAGATCCCATCCGAAGCTTCAGCCACACCATAGATTCTTCATTAATTATCACATAAGGATGTTCCGCAGAGCCTCTGTTCAAGTTTTGTATGCAAGTATTTATGTTTTTAGTTGTATTTTTTTTTTTTTTTTTTGCCCCTCATCCAGGTCTGTGAAAATATATTAGTATTACTGGCCTGCTAGCTGTGTTCTAGGCGTCAGTCAGCACATTCCTGCAATATCTGTCACACCATCCCGACCAGATGTTGTCGAATTTAGTGGGGCAGTTCCTGCTTTTATAGGTCATCTTACATAATGGTAGCATTTTATTAACCATGTTTATCCATTCAGTCTTGGTAGGTACGACAGACTGGTTCCAATGAGTTAGAATTACTTTCCTAGCTATATGGCATAATGTATAAATCATTGCTATTTTGTATTTGCTGTAGCTGCCTTTAACAAATATACCCAGCATCACCATTTTAGCGTCGAATTTGAATGGGGAATCTATCACATTGCGAATTGTTTTTTCTATTTGGTCCCAGTACCTAGCCAATGCTGGGCATGACCAAAACATATGCATGAAACTTCCTTCTGCCGAATGACATCTAGTGCATAGGTTCGAGTGTGTTGCATTGATTTTGTGTAACCTAGTCGGCGTATAGTATACCCTGTGGAGATATTTCAGCTGGATTAATCTGTCCCTGGACGAGATCAGAACCGATGCGCCCCTAGCCACTACCTCCTCCCACACCTCTCCTTCTATTTCCCCCCCTAGGTCTTGTTCCCATTGGCTACGGAGTCTATCTGTGTTATGGCCCAACTGGTTCATAATTTCTGCATAAATAGCAGAAAGCGGCTTGTCTAGGTGTTTTGTTATCAAGAGGGATTCAATTGGGTTGGATTTAATCAAGATCCTTCCCCTGCCAAATTGAGCTTTGGTCGCATGTGATAGCTGGTGATATCTAAATTGCATATGATTAGGGAGATCATTTGCTAGTTTAAGTTCAGAAAAGGATAATAGGATTCCATCTGGGGCGATGTCCTTTAATATTTTAATTCCGTATCTCGCCCAAACTGCTGGGTCAGGTATAGTAGAGAATTGAGGGACGTATGGGTTGCCCCATAATGGGGTATAAGGGGACCATTGTTGAGGAGGTGTTAACTTGCGATGGAGGTATTGCCATGCCCTAATAGGAGTTTTCATGACAGCATTGATATTTGAAGTAGAGTTGGGGCCTCTAAATGGCAGGTTTAAAAGGGCTTCGTAGGAGCCCATTATGGCTGCTTCTACTACCACTGCAGGGTTAAGCTCGTTGCGAGAGAACCACCAGCGAACACTGACCAATGTGGACGCCAAGTAATAGTGAAAGAAGTTAGGCATAGCCAGTCCTCCCTCTTCTGTAGGTAGCTCTATGATTTTAAGTGACATGCGTGGAAGTTTCTTTGACCATATAAATGGTATAAGAGTTTTGTTTAGTTCAGTAAAATGTTTTTTGGGGATCCAGACTGGGGAATTGCGAAAAATATAGGTGAATTTGGGGAGCAACATCATTTTTATCGCATTGACTCTGCCAATAAGTGTCAGGGGTAACTCTTGCCAGGTGTTGCATTTGTCCTTAACCTTTTTAATTATGGGGAGGAAGTTGTTATCCAAGAACTTATTAAGGTCTTTTTGTATTATTATGCCAAGGTACGTAAACTTAGTAGACCATTGCAGGATTGCATTAGAGCTGGTGTATGAAGAGAGGTCCTTGTCTAGTGGAAAAAGAATTGACTTTGTCTTATTTATTTTTAAGCCTGACCACTTCCCAAAACAATCAATTGCCTCTAGGGCGGCAGCTAGGGATGGGCCTGAGTCCTCAAGGTATAGAAGGACATCGTCCGCATAAAGAGATATCTTCTCTTCAAGCCTTCCCAGCTGAAGCCCACGTAGATTACTGGATTGCCTAATTATAATTGCCAATGGCTCAATAGCCAAGGCAAACAAGGCCGGCGAAAGGGGGCACCCCTGTCTCGTACCCCTAGCCAAGTTAAAGGCCTGTGTAATTTTATTATTTATGCGTAACTTAGCTGTGGGGTTGATATAAAGTAGCCGGATCATCTTAATGAAGTTAGTGCCTATGCCAAATCTGGCCAGTACTTCCCAGAGGTACCCCCATTCCACCGAATCGAACGCCTTTTCATTGTCCAGAGAGGCAACTACTCTATCGCCGCTATTATCATGATTGGCAACAAGATTAGCATGGAGTCTTCTAAGGTTGATGTCAGTGCCTTTCCCTGGCATAAAGCCTGATTGATCTGGATGGACAATGGTCAGAATACATTTATTAAGTCTGTTAGCTAATGCCTTTGCAAGTATTTTAGCATCCACATTGATCAGTGAAATCGGCCTGTATGAGGTGCACAGAGTGGGGTCCTTGCCTGGTTTTGGGATTAGCGTGATTAGAGCCTCTGCCCATGATGCCGGTGGCCTATCTGTAACAAGAGCCTCTTTAATTGTTTCAAGTAGTTTTGGGGCCAGGATCTGATGGTAGTGTTTGTAGTATTCAGATGGATAGCCATCCGGGCCTGGTGATTTACCGCTCTGCAACCCAGATATGGCATCTGTGATCTCGTCCAGGGTCAGTGGTGCGTCCAGCATCTTTTTATGTTCCTCAGATAAAGTGGGAAAATGGACCGTGTTCAAAAAAACATTTAGTTGAGAGGGTGAATAATCAGCTTTGGAAGTATAGAGTTGGGTATAGTACTTCATAAATATTTGCTCAATATGCAGTTGATCTATGTATTCCTGTCCCTCCTCGGACGTGATTCTGGGTATAGTCATGTTTGAGGATGTATCCCTGAGCAGCCGTGCAAGGAGTTTATCATTTTTGTCGCCTTTGGCAAAGACATGTTGTGTCTTAGCCAACATAGCTTTTTTACAGCAATTTACCCTTAAAAGTTCTACTCTGCTCAAGGATGTCTGCCATTCCTTAAAGGTTTGAACAGATTTTGTTTCAACGTATTTCTTTTCTGCTTGTTCAGCTTTAGTCTCAGCATTGTCGAGCAGAATAGTATTTTGTTTCCTAGCATTAACAATTTCTGCTATGTAGTAACCTCTAAGGCACGCTTTATGGGCATCCCAGACCACATCCGAGGAAGTTGTCCTATCATTCTCTGACCAATAATGTTGCATTTTTTTAGTGATGGCTGTGCCTACCAGTGGGTCTGATATCCAGTACCTGGACAATCTCCAGGACCTGGACCTCATGGCCCCCTCCATTTTTAGGTCTATGAGTACTGGGGAGTGATCAGATATACCCCCAGGAAGTATGTCTATCACTTGTACCATCGGCAGGACGTCTGTAGTCGTGTATATAAGGTCTATCCTTGACAGAGTTCTATGCGTCAGTGACGTACAGGTATATTTTTCCAAGTTCGGATATTTCCACCTCCATACATCAATCAGTGCATATGTATCTGCCCAGGATGACAAATCAAATCTCTCGGGTGTGGTGTGAGTCAGCCTGTCCATCTCAGGGTTTGGTGCTAAATTGAAGTCCCCGGCCCAGAGAACCTTAGCCGGCGGGAGCTGGGCTATAATATTGATTATATCGTTTAGTAGTGTTGCGTCCCCAGTAGGAGGGAGGTACATGCCAACAATTATAAAAGAGGACCCATACAAATCCGCCTGTACCAGCACGTATCTACCAAAGGTGTCCAGCCTGACCTGTTGTATCGTCATATTTAGTGATTTATGGAATAATATGCTAACCCCTCTGGAGTGAGTGGAATATGTGGAATGAAAGTAATGCCCAACCCAGGGCTTTTTTAAAGCCATGATAGTGCCGCCGGTTAGGTGAGTTTCCTGTAGGACACATATATGGGGATGATACTTTTTAAGGAAACCAAAAACCAGGGCTCTCTTAATTTTAGAATTAAGGCCTCGGACGTTCCAGGAAACACAGGTCAAGCTGGACGGCATATTTATTTGTTTAGTATTCGCCATTACAGTTGACTGTATCTATTAAGGAGATATATGACATCATTTAGACATTTCAGTATCCAGGTGAGAGTAGAATAGTAAGAGCAAGAAAGAAGGAAAAAGTAGAAGAGGAAAGAGATAAAGATAATCATCTTATTATGTTCTTGTATAAACATGACCTTGTTCAACCCTGTATAACCCCACAACACCCGCCCTGCTACGCCCATCAACGGACAAGGTAGCTTTATCCCTAAACAACCCTACCTTCACTCAGTTGTCCACCGAGTGAGAGGTTAAAACACAATTCACCAGCACGTAACTACACACGCTAGTGTAGTGGGGGGAGCGGATTAGCGAGCCGATTGGATCCGCTGCCCAGCAACACCCAGATATACCTGGGAGAAAGAAAAAGGACTTATATGTATAGTTAACTGGTAGCAGTATTAGGATCTGTTGCAGGCCGAGCATCATTAAATGTGGGAAACCGTTTACCTAGCCTATTCGTTATACTATGAGGTTATACTAGTGTAGTCCTATACTGGTGCATATATCTGATTATATTATGTTATGTGGATATTAGATGCAGGCAATGTAGTTTCATCGTACAGTCACTCAGAGTAAACTCGCGAGTGGAATTGGTCTTTATTAAATTCACTATAATAGTGGGCAGTAGTGAGCTAGGTGTTCAGTATGGAACAGGAGCTCTGCGGATATTGGAGGGGTGGGGTGAGAAACGCTAGTCAGCATGCTTCAGTATTCAAGGTACAAGATTTCTGGGGAGGTCTTGTCACCACCATAGGGGTTGTGCGGTTGATAATTCATTTTAATATAAAATATATTCTTAATTATATATGAGTGCACCAGCTCACTCTTGTGTACAAAGTTTAGGTGCTGACCAGAGAGTATGAGGTTATGTCGACAGTAAGTGAATGCACCATGGTTGAATCCTCTTGACTGTGCCCCAGCCCTCATTGCGTCGTACTAATCACAGAGTGCATTCATTGTATTACTGTAGTAGTAGCAGCCAACCCCAAATGTACGTAAGCTAGTATTCAGCATTGGAAGGAGTTATCCCAGTCAGTATCTATGAGGACCTATTACTCTGTGAGAGTGGGGTCCCTTTTCCCCGAGTGTCTTTCCCGGGAACCAAGCACAATGCGCATGGTTCCAGCATGCTCTCTCCCCTTCAGGCTCGTCTGAGCTCAGAAGATCCACCCGTTTCCGAGTTCCATACGGAAGCATCTAGCTTTGCTTAATGGTTAAGTGTCTGCTGCCCTCTAGCGGTGTAAATGCTACCTTGCATCTTGTTTACAGTTATATGTCTCAAATAAGGTTTACGTGATATTTAGCTTGTCTTTCACCCACATAAAATACTTAACAGCATTAAATCAGCAGATTCAACTATATCAAACATTAATGTTATATCAACTTAGTCTTAAGGCTCTATATAGACTTAGATTAAAGTAATCAAGTTACTCAGTCAGTAGTTAGCGATTACGGATATACAGTGAGGCGCAATATGGAGTAAGTTTCTTCGTTAGGTGGCATTTCAGATTCTTTATGTATAAAATACAAAATAGAGGGGGGGAAGGAAATGAAAAATCAACTGCTCGGGGGGAGACCTGTAGTGAGCGAGGAATAGGATCAGGGTATGTCCATGTCTAAGTATAGATTATATACAGCAGTCCAGTATTTTAATCCGCGTTGTGCGCCAGTTTCAGCATGGTTTACATATATAAGGATGTTTCGTTGGTAGTTCACGGATAGTTATCCATAGCAGAAGTCAATAAAGCACGGTTCTCAGTACTCATAAAATCAGGACAGAAGTTGTGGAAAAGTTCCCAGTTAGCTCCAAGTATAGTTATTCTGTACAGCGGCATGTAGTATGTTCAGTGGCTGCTGTTAGAAGCTGACAACCTTCCAGGGCGGGCAGAAAGTGCGGGAAGAGGGTAGTTTGAGGGTAAGCACTCGGCGGAGTGTAAGCAAAGCAAATTTTCCCTCCCCCCTGTGCAGGTGCCACGTCTGTTTAGACATATCCATGTCCAAAAAAAAAGGGAAAAAAGGGGGTTAACAGATCGCAAGTCCCAACAGTTAAAGTCTCCCTCCCCTCACACTCCATATGCATAACACAAGAAAGTTATAGATTAGCCCCAGGGTACCCACTCACTCCTTCGGCAGGGTGTCTATCCATTTCATGGCGTCCTCTGGTTTTTCAAAAAAACGTGTAGTTTCCCCATCTTGCACTCGAAGTTTTGCGGGAAATTGCATAGAGTAGTTGATATTTTTTTCTTTGAGCTTGTTCTTTACATGCTGAAACGATTTTCTTTGTTTTTGAGTTTCCATTGTGAAATCTGGGAAAATCATCAGTTTGGCGTTGTTAAAACGAATTTCGCCCGCTTTTCTAGCAGCCGTTAGTATAGAATCTCGGTCTCTAAAATTTAAAAGCTTCAGTATAACCGGGCGAGGGAGAGCTCCTGGTGGGCCCAGTTTGGCCGGGACTCGATGTGCCCTCTCAACCACAAAGTGGTCAGAGAAGGTTTCTGGCGGCAATACTTTACAGAACATTTCCTCAATAAACGTGGCAGTGTTGCTCCCCTCAGCCCCTTCAGGCAAGCCCAAGACTCTTAGATTGTTCCTGCGGTTGCGGTTCTCCGCATCCACCGACTTTTCCTCCAGTTGGGTTAGGCGTAGTTTCATTCCCGGAATCGCTATGCTGTGAGTCTGCACCGTGTCCTCAAGATCCGAGGTGCGGCGTTCAAGCTCTTTGGTTCTGTCACGTAGCTTGCCCATGTCTCCTCTAAGTAGGCTCAGCCCGGAATCAAGATGGTCAATCTTGACCGTTAATGTGGTTTGGCAAGTGCGGATTGCATCTAAAAGTTCAGCAGGAGTCGGCATGTCCGCCCTGTCTTCCGCTTGCTCACGTGGGCTTCCAGTCTCCTTGTTCAGTTTTTCCCGATTAGAGGAGCGGTGCTGTAATGGCGTAGAGGGTGGCTGCTCGGTCGTCTCAGCCGCTTCATCCCTGTCTTTGTTTCCCTTATTCGCTTTAGGAGGCATGTCGGGGTATGGAGAGGCACGGCACGTGGATCTCGGAATCCTCTCAGGCCCAGCACTGGACTCCCAGCACGCATCCACAGATGATGATCCGGCGAGGTTTTCTCCCTCAGGAGGTAAGCAATACGGCTCCAGTGTGTCGCCTCAGCTTTCTTGGGTGTTCCCCAGCAGTTTTATAAGGGATTTTTGGGGTCTGTAGTCCGTCAAGGCTCTAGTAGGGATATGCCGGGCAGCGGAGCTCTAAAAAGCACGTCCACTCAGCTCGCCATGTTGGCCACGCCCCCCCACGCTATCTACACTTATCTAAACTTAGCATGCCTAAACTTATCACACCTAAACTTATCACACCTAAACTGGCTTTTCACCAGCGTGGTGCAATGGTTATCACGCCTAAAGTCTCTAACTGGGTTAGCACCGCTTTGTGAATCGAGCCCTAAATTCTTTAGCGAGAATTTGTTATGGAGGGCGAGTCTGCCATTGCGAGTGACCAGTGACCACGGGTAATGGCTGGGGAATTCTGGTTCGATTCTGGTCCGGAGTGGGAGCCTAAGAAACAGCTACCACCACCACACATCAAAGGAAGGCAGCAAGCACGCAGTGGGCAAAGGAGCAGGAACGGCTACCACACACATCCAAGGAAGTCAGCAGGCATGGCATGCGCGTCCCGAGGTAGTGACCAAAAATAACAATACAGGAGGACTTTCGAGGCCCTGCTGTATATGACACTGATAGACTTTACTACCTTTAACGAGAATCTGTTATGGAGGGCAAGTCTGCCATCCATTCAAGTGAAAGGTATTTACTGACTGCCAGGTATAATACAATGTGAAGTCAAAGATGCAGTGAAAGGTATGCAGTGACTGCAAACAGCTGTTTGTATAGTGACGGCCATGCTGGATTGGTGCGCACCATGACGAGAGTGCAGGTGATGGCGGCTTTCCAGCCCATATGGTCGCCGGGCTGAGGTAGCTGAATGACAGAACAGTGACTGTCCAGCTGATCAAATTTGGTCTGTCCACAATGAAGCAACGACCTTATTATCTTTGGTGTGCCACCCCCCGAGACACTCATGTAGTCGTCGGTCATTGCTTCATTGTGATACGCAAGCCCCTTCACCGTGGAAAGTTATTGATCACGAAGGGGAATGGGCACATGTACATGCCTTTTGTTTTGTTGTTGCAGCTGCAGTGCAGCCAGAAAAATTAGGCAGGCATGTACACGCAGCAGAAAAATTATTAAAGCGGCCGCTGCTAGCAGCAGCCTTAAAAATTCAGGAATCCACCTGGAGTCCAGGACCCTGTTGGTGGTGGCGGAGAAGGCAGTCAAGCGGCCTGCGGCAGAAGTGCTGTGTGGGGAGCAACTTAGTCTTGGGGCAGGCAGCCAGTCACACGGCGTGCAGGCAGAGATGCTGTGTGTGGGGACTGACTTAGTCTTCGGACGGGCAGTAGCTCTCCGGGATCCATGCCTCATTCATTTTGATAAAGGTGAGGTACTGAACAGTTTTGTGACTAGGCTACTTCTCTTCTCAGTGACAATGCCTCCAGCTGCACTGAAGGTCCTTTCTGACAGGACGCCTGAGGCAGGGCAAGACAGAAGTTGGATGGCAAATTGGGACAGCTCTGGCCACAGGTCAAGCCTGCGCACCCAGTAGTCCAAGGGTTCATCGCTGCTCACAGTGTCTACATCACTCACGCAGCTAGGTGGATGCACTGTGAACAACAGGTAGGTAGGTATACGCAGTAATGGGTATTACAATGTGCACCTGCCACACACAGACAGGTAGCGGACAGGCACAGTGACACTGCGTGCACTCAACTCACGTAGGTAGGTGGGTGCACTGTGAATAACAGGTAGGTAGGTATATGCAGTAATGGGTATTACAATGTGCACCTGTCACACACACAGGTAGTCACTGAATGTGCTGGGCCTGGCAGTGGCACACACACAGTATAAATTATCAAGGCTGTCTATGCAACACAAGTGTCAGTGGGGGACACAGAAAAAAAATAGATCACCAGAACAAGATTAGCTCTCAAAAGAGCTGTTGTGGGGTGCTATTTTAGCAATAAGAATCAGCAAGGAGCAAGCTAACAAGCCTACAAGAGCCTAACAAATCTTTCCCTATGAGAGAGTCTTCAGCAGCTGTCCCTTCTCTATTTACTGCAGGCACATGAGTGAGTATAATGGCCGGCGGAGCCTGCCTTTTATAAGGGGGGTGGGGCTCCAGGAGGGAGTGTAGGCTGATTGGCTACAATGTGCCTGCTGACTGATGTAGAGGGTCAAAGTTGACCCTAATGGTGCACTATGGGGGCGAACCGAACTTCCGGAAAAGTTCGCGATTCTCCGCAATCGCGAACCACCGGAAGTTCACCGGCTAACCGTTTGGGCCATCTCTAGTGCTGTACTGATATACTGTATGTTCATAACTCATGTTTGTCATAGCTGGAAAAAAGTTGTTTACTTATTAAATGCAGCAAAAATACACTCTTGAAAATTCAGTGCCATCAGCTGAGCAGTAATTCAGACATAATTAAATATATTTCTTATTGGTTTTCTGAAGGGTTATTGATATAGCAGGAAATTTCAATACAGATGGACAGCTAGTTCCTGTGTCAGAGTTCAGCCCCACCAGACCAGTGTAACTGTGGCCCGTGCAGTTCTCTTTTGTGAAAGACAGATGATAAATATCTGGGAAAGAAGGAAAGGAACAACCTGTACTTACTGAGAGGTGCCGAAAATGTTTGCATGGAGAGCAATGCACAACTCCATATCCACATTTTATGGCAATGTAAGAAATCTTGGGAGTGGCAGTGGCCTGATGATGATATTTTTGTTGGGCAGATCATTCTGTGAAAAAACATAGTATAGTAAATTCTGATAGGAATTAACGGTCACAAAGGGAAGACTGTTCAAGACACTAAATAATATTCTGAAATAGCTGAAACTGGGAAAATCTTTCCAAATTTCAACTTATTAAACCTGGTACGCTCCTTCAGTTTTTATTGGCCAGTTTTACCACCTCCATATATGAGTGTCAACAGATTTTGAATACTATGAACAGTTTAGGTGAACTTTCATACTACATGGAGGTGCTAAAAATTGAAGGTGTAGTACCAGGCTTTACCATACCACTGTATAATATTGCCTACTGGAGTTGTCTTCTTTTCTGTGTGTCTACTAGTAGGTCTAAAGGTGGCCACACACGGTACAATAAAATGATCCGATTTTACAGTAATTCGATAAAAACGATCGGATCTCCCGAAAAAATCAAAAGCTTTTTTTTTCATTCGATTGAAAAATCCGATTGGATTTCCCGTTTTCTTCGTTGCCAGATATTTTTCATCAATCTTTTTGAAGATTGTATGGTGTGTGTTAGATTGTCAATTTATTAATATACACAACCTAGCAATTTTGTCAGAGTTTCCAATCATTTTTATCATAATTAGGGAAAAATTTAACATACGTGTGTGGTACATTGGTCATTATTTTGGAATGTTACAATCAGTCAGAAAAATTGATTGCAATTCTTAACCACTTCGCATCCAGACCTTGTTTTCCCCTTATTGACCAGAGCAGTTTTGACGCTTTAGCGGTGTCCCTATTTAATCACCAATAACTTAATTTGTACTCATGCCACATAAATGATCTATATATCTTTTTTTTCAAGACAAACTAAGCTTTCATTGGGGGGTATTTGGTCCGAAGTAAAATGTTCCCCTCTATGCATGTTCATGGGAAAAAGGGGGGAAAAATAAAAAAAATTCACTATTTCTCAATTTTGACCAATTTCTGATTAAAAATTAAAAGTGCGATTGACATAAAAACTGTGCCACCAGTTAAAGTCGCCCCAGTATAGATATCCAGATGTGTCCCCAGTATCACCCCCCCCCCCCCCAGTATAGCCAGATGTGTCCCCAATATCAGCCCCCCAGCATAGCCAGATGAGTGCCCTGTGTTTGCCACCCCCAGAATAGATTGACAGATGCACCCCCAGGAATAGTGCCCCTCTTTATAACCAGATATGTCCCCAGATCAGGATTACCCCCATTATGGCCAGATGTACCCCCAGGATTAGCGCTGCCCCCCCATTATAGTCAAATGTGCCCCCAGTATTAAGCTATGCCCCCCCAGGTGCCCAGATGCGCAAAATATGTAACCCCCCCTCCCCTTGGTTACTCATATGTCCCCCAGTAAACATGTATGCCCCCCTTTGCATATCCCCTCCCCCCAAGAATCTATAGCCAGATGTCCCCCCCCCCCCCCACCATCAGGCAGCCCCCTCTATGCAGAGATAGTTTAAAAAAATGCACAAGCAAGCAGCCACACTCACCTACCTTGGTCCTGCGACTATCCTGAAGCCTGATCCTCCGATCACCGCTCTGCAGTCAGCCGCATATTGCCGGTAACCCGGGTCCCGGCTTGATGATGTCATCAAGCCGGGACCCGGGTTTCCGGCAATATGCGGCTGACTGCAGAGTGGTGATCGGAGGATCAGGCTTCAGGATAGTCGCAGGACCGAGGTAGGTGAGTGTGGCTGCTTGCTTGTGCATTTTTTAAACTATTTGTGCGCCGAGGGGGACAAGTGAAGGATCGCTGCAGTTCACTACTGCAGCGATCGTTTATTGGAGGGGGGTGGACTAATTGGCCAAAAGGGAACATGTTCCCTTCCACCAATTAGTTCTGCAGCTGACAGTGCCGGAGGGTGCACTCTAAAGAGCACCCGACTGTGCACAGCAGGGCTGCAGCCAGGTCAGTATATCTACGTCGCTGTGGCTTGGAGGGTGCCACAGCTGACGTAGATATACTGTAGTGGAGGGGAAAGTGGTTAAATTGAACAGATATTTAAAAAATTGTATGGTGTGTGGCCACCTTAACGTAGACGCAAAGTGCAGCAAAGCAAGGTGAGGTTGTGTGGGGGGAGAGCACATGAGCGCTCAATAACACAGTAAAAAAGCAATGTAAAAGTGCAGATTTTATTATTAACATAATAGATGGATTTATCCTTACTCCAGTGACAGCCTGCATAATGCAATTTGCTCCAAAGGTGCAATTCTTTTTGAGACAAGGCGCCAGTTATTTCCCTAGATGGATTTTACTCCACAAGATATAATTTGTGACTGTTAAGTTCATTTACTTCCTAATGTAGCTTCACTGCAATCCTCCTTAACATGATCCTACCTGACTGTGAAGATTTGCTTAGCTTTGCATACTCATGAATCAGTCATGCTTTTCCCCAGCTTTACAGGAAGTCCCATTTAAGTGGATGAAGGAAACGGAAAGAAGGTGCACCACATAAAGAATCTCCCATTGTTATCCACCTATATTAAGTAGTCTGCCCTTTTCACATTTATCTGCTCTGCCGATTCACTCGCTTCAAATGGATAACATGCTGTGTGTTAATATTAGTAAGGGGAGCAAGGGTGAAGTAATATTACAAATATTTCTAAAACCAATTAGAGTTGGTAGATTAATTCAGATCCTCATGAACCTACTGAACAGTGGGAGACACATTAGTAATATATATTGGTTTCATAAACAATGTAACATTTATAGAACTCTAACCCCTCTTTTCCAGCTAAACAAATATTTTTAAACTCAAGAAGATGCAGTCTTTTTTTACAGCAAGAAGCAAAATGCGGAAACAAAAGTCAATTATGCAAATTTGCACAAATGTGTACCCAACGCAGTTCTATTTTTGATGCCCTCATATTTCCCACAGTTAAAAGAAAATGATACAAAGGCACAAAACCAAGTGTCCAAGTGATACATCAGAATTGTGTTATTTTTCTATAAGGCTAGGCCATTTTTTTCTTTTTTAGTTGTGGAGTAGATTTGACAGTTTGCCTGCTACAAGCATTACACTCAATGCCATTTAAAGCAGAAAACTAAGCGGGCAGCAGCGCTCTGGGTGTCACCATGGAAAGGGTGACACCTGGGCAGATCATTACATCATCTGTACAAGTAACAGTTATTTGGGTTGAAAAAAAAATACGTCCATCGAGTTCAACCAGAGAACAAAGTACAACACCAGGATGCTCCCTCACATATCCCTGTTGATCCAGAGGAAGGCGAAAAACCCTTGCAAGACATGGTCCAACTAGCCCCAAAAGGGAAAAATTCCTTCCCGACTCCAGATGGCAATCACATAAAATCCCTGGATCAACATCATTGGACATTACCTAGTAATTGTAGCCATGGAAGTCTTTCAACGCAAGGAAAGCCTCTAAGCCCCCTTTAAATGCAGGTATAGAATGTGCCATAACTACTTCCTGTGGCAATGCATTCCACATCTTAATCACTCTAAACTGTAAAGAACCCTTTCCTAAATAAATGGGTAAAAGGTTTTTCCTCCATGCGCAGATCATGTCCTCTAGTCCTTTGAGAAGGCCTAGGGACAAAAAGCTCATCCGCCAAGTTTGTATATTGCCATCTGATGTATTTATACATGTTAATTAGATCCCCTCTAAGGCGTCTTTTCTCTAGACTAAATAAACCCAGTTTATCTAACCTTTCTTGGTAAGTGAGACCTTCCATCCCACGTATAAATTTTGTTGCTCATCAGGGGCAGGTTTGGTGTGGAGTGAGGGGTACGAGTAAAGGGCTGTTTTGGTGTGGAGGGAGGGATAAAAGTGACAGGGTGGCTTTGGTGTGAAGGGAGAGGAGTACAAGTAACCGGGGCAACTTTGGTGTGGACGAAAGGGTACAAGTGACAGGGACTGTTTTGGTGTGGAAAAGTAGACACAGCTGTTTTGCTTTACCATACTAATCATAGAAGACATCATGCAGCAGCTATGCTGAAGGACACTGCAGGCTGCATAGATCAGTCACTGTCATAGTTCCAATTTGTATCCTTGACCTGATCTTAAAGGTTGCAATTTACAGTCTTGCAACCACAGATGGGTGTTCATGTTACGCTAGATCTTGCGAACACTTGTAATATTGGGTGCATGGTTCTGTACCCCACTTACATAGCTACTGAAAGGAAGGAGACCTGGAACCCCTATGGGCTCTGGAAGCCTGGGCAATCACCCAGTTTTCTCTTATGGAATTTACTGCTACTCATTACTGATCTCAGCTTATGCTTTTGTTTCTACCTGTCTGTTGCCTGCCTGCTATCCACGTATGACCTTTGTGAGGGCTACAATTTTTTTAACAGATTCTGTTTATTAATTTTCATACATACAACACAATTGTGCATATACATACAGTACAATGCCCCCCCCCCCCCCCGTCCCTTCCAAGGTCTACTCCTGCCCCCAGCGGCTTCCCACGCCCATCATTTCCTACTCCATATATATTTCAGGAAGAAGGCGAATTGTTCTCAATTTATATAAACCATGGTGATGTCACACGCATGCGCAGAGTGCTCCGGGTCACGGGAGCACGCTGTAGGATGTGCGCAGCCCCACCAGTGCCTGCGCAGTAGTGCCCACCTCCAGCGACCCAGAGGAGCATTTAGGTAGACTGCGGGGAAAA
Organism: Hyperolius riggenbachi; assembly: GCF_040937935.1. Classification (NCBI taxonomy): domain Eukaryota; kingdom Metazoa; phylum Chordata; class Amphibia; order Anura; family Hyperoliidae; genus Hyperolius; species Hyperolius riggenbachi. The sequence continues at coordinate 409,461,871 of NC_090648.1, read as the reverse complement.
TTCTCTAGGTTATTTTACATCTGGTATCCTTAAAGTGAACCTAAAGTCAGGAAGAAAAAATGAGTTTAACTCACCTGGGGCTTCCCTCAGCCCCCTGAAGCTGATCGGGGCCCACGCTGACTCCATCAGATGTCCCTGGACCGGCCGGCGGCGACTTCTGGTTTTGCCGTCACCGGCCGACAGACAGGGAACGCGAGTGATTCTTCGCGTTCCCAGCTATAATAGCGCCCCCTATACTGCTATTGCGGCCTCCCTATGCAGCAATAGCAGCATAGGGGGCGATATTCTGGCTGGGAAAGCGAAGAATCACTCGCGTTCCCAGCCTGTCGGCCGGTGACGGCAAAACCGGAAGTCGCCGCCGGCCGGTCCAGGGACATCTGATGGAGTCAGCGTGGGCACCGATCAGCTTCAGGGGGCTGAGGGAAGCCCCAGGTGAGTTAAACTCATTTTTTCTTCCTGACTTTAGGTTCACTTTAAGTGGAGTTTTATTACAGACAGCAATGTAAAATCGAGGATTCTAAGCGGTCTGCTTTATTTTGTAGTAGTTTATACATAAGCAGTCTGTGTATAGAGAGAAATACACAGCAGGCAGACAGCGAGGGAGGAAGAGAGAGACATCAAGCATTTTGTATATACACAGTCACACACAGACAAATAGGCATCTCTCTTCTCCCTGTCACCTTTCCGGGCTGCCATACACAAGCTTCAGGCTGGCTGTAATCTCGCTGACAGAGGAGGCAGCAGGAGGAGCATAGCTGCATCCTGCCTTTGTGTGCTCCTCCCATCCCTATCTACTGCATATAAGAATAATTACTGAGGTGATGATAATTTAAGGATTGGAATGAGACTCTCACTGTTAAAACTTATCAATACATGATAATAAGGCAGGCTTCCTTAATGAATTAACTCGATCGATGTGTGGCATGTTTTCACTTGCTTTATTATCACCAGCATAATCTTAGTGAATTGTGGCTATTGTTCAGTGCAAGGTGGGATATGTGCAGCTACTGCTGATTAATTCTGTGATTGCTGTGGAAAATTACTCAGGTCTGTGCCCCTATCTATTTCTATCACTTTTTCTCTGTACAGAAGTTTTACTAGTTCCAGTCCAGAATTAACTCAGAATGACCTTGACTTATAGAATAAGATTGGGCTTGAAGGCTCTGTGAACTGCAAATAAGATGGTGTGTGTTCTAACTTTTGCTATACGGCGCTAAAACAAAGATTATGTGCTATATGCTGCTACACTGTGAAAATCAATGTTCATAATACGCAGTTATTGTATTAGGGCTTTGATCTAAATGATAATGGGTATTTAGCCTACAGTGAAATATTGATTAAATTATTTTTTTATTCTCTGGATCCTAATAGCAAGCTTGAAGGCCTGGCCTTGGTTAAATGTAACAAGTATCACTGCATATAAAATCCAAGCTACAAAGCAAAGTGCATTGCTCATGAACTCAGAACTTCCTCTCTGCTCTAAAACATAAGCAACAGCATAATAACCTTTAAAGAAAAACATTTCTTTGATACAAATCCTGCAATAAATCTGCAGTGTGTCTACTTCCTGATTTCATGGAAGCAGACATAGGGTTAACATCCTGTGTTTACAAATTAGCTGTTCTGCCGAAGCATTGACACAGCTGAGAGATCAAATCACACTTGATTAGTCACAGATGAGGGGAATAAATACATACAGAGTGCATTTCGCTGTTTACCTTCTGTCCTGTGCAAGAGTTTAGGTACACTTGAATGTAGAATTCCAGCTGTTTCCTTAAACTTACTTTCACTTTCTGTTGGAGTGACAGACAGGGACAAATTTGTGAAAAGTTCACAAAGACCTGGGAAGGCAGGAGGGTTGGGGAGGTGTTACAGAGCCTGCACTAGAAAGCAGTTGTCCCCACAGCACAGCTTCATCATTACATTCCTCCTTGAGTCTCTTGTGTCTGCTCTCCCCCCACTCCAACCCCCACATTGATGATGCCAAGGGGAAGGGCAGAGAGTAGAGCAGAAACAGGTGACCTGAGTAAGAGGCTGGAGGAAAAAAAGGGTGGCTGAGAGATTTAAGTATAATACAGCTGCCAGCTCTGCATCGTAGTGGGGAGAACTCTAATGGAGGAGCGCAGAAGCAAGGAAGCACACAATTGGGTAGCACAACAGCGAGGGAGCACACAAGTAAGGGCGCACACAAATAAGCAACACAATGGGGGGGGGGGGGAAACAAAGGGAAAAGGATCCTATAAATAAACGAGCACATTAATGTGCTACTGCACATAAATGAGTGAGCACTAAAAGCAGAGCATAATAGCAGGGGAGCACGTAAAGAAGATTACACTTATGGAAAGAACAAAATGAGGCCGCACTAGTCCGACAGCACCATAGTAAGTGAGCAATGTAATGGGGAAGTACTATAGGAGCATAACAAAAAGGAGCACTATAGCTAGGATCACACTATAAGGAACATGAGAATGTATTTGCCCAGTAACCCCTCTTAACTATAATAAAGACAACAACCAAAAGTGGATTAAGGCCACGGCCATTTTTATTGGGGTTTAAATTCCAAGACTTTGTCTCTTTATTATAATTGAAATCAAATATTAAATCTTTAATCAAGACTATCAATTAAATGAGCTGCAAAGTGTAATAACAAATCAGTAATTTTCTTCAGATAGCACAAATGACCACCCAAACCTGGGTGCCATTTCAAATAACTTCACCTAACTGGATAGGCAATAGACCCCCAATAAAATATTAGCCAGCGACAGGGAGGGTGGGCGGAGCAGCTCCTCTCCAGACAGGGATTTGGAATGACGCAGCTGCTTTTCTTCCTCCTTTTATATCCTCACAGCTTGCTGTAATTGGCTGCTTCCAGCACCTGCCAGGCTGCACGACCAATCAGACCTCCAGCTGTGAATCCTTCCCCAGCTCCTGGGGGAAAGAGGCTCTGTAATAGAAAAGGAACACCTGCTTCCAGGTAATTAGTTAACCCCCCCCCCTTTGCCGGGCTCAACATTCCCATGCAGTGCTTTGCTTATACCTGCGCCCTTTGCATTATAACAGGGCCAGTATAAGGGAAGCTTTGTTGCTGGGTACACTATAAGAGGATCATTGCCCCATGGGGACACTACAGGGTAGCTACAATAGGGGACACCAGGGCAGCCATCAGAGGGGGACAACTGACACTGCAGTGAGGGGCCCAGGGCTTCTGGGGACTTGATCCCCCCCCCCCCAACAAAGCACACCGCGTTCAAGCACTGAGAAAAGATTGACATAATCGCTTGACCGTGTGGAGCAGATGGGTGAACTACAGCAAAATGCCTGAAGTCCAGTGTCAAGCAGCCACAGTCAGTGATGGTATGGGGTGCCATGTCAGCTGCTGGTGTTGGTCCACTGTGTATCAAGGGCAGGGTCAATGCAGCTAGCTATCAGGAGATTTTGGAGCACTTCATGCTTCCATCTGCTGAAAAGCTTTATGGAGATGAAGATTTCATTTTTCAGCACGACCTGGCACCTGCTCACAGTGCCAAAACCACTGGTAAATGGTTTATTGACCATGGTATTACTGTGCTCAATTGACCTGCCAACTCTCCTGACCTGAACCCCATAGAGAATCTGTGGGATATTGTGAAGAAAAAGTTGAGAGACGCAAGACCCAACACTCGGGATGAGCTTAAGGCCGCTATCGAAGCATCCTGGGCCTCCATAACACCTGAGCAGTGCCACAGGCTGATTGCCTCCATGCCACACCGCATTGAAGCAGTCATTTCTGCAAAAAGATTCCCGACCAAGTATTGAGTGCATAACTGAACATAATTATTTGAAGGTTGTCTTTTTTTGTTTTAAAAACACTTTTCTTTTATTGGTCGGATGAAATATGCTAATTTTTTGAGATAGGAAATTAGGGTTTTCATGAGCTGTATGCCAAAATCATCAATATTAAAACAATAAAAGGCTTGAACAACTTCAGTTGTGTGTATTTGAATCTAAAATATATGAAAGTCTAATGTGTATCAGTACATTACAGAAAATAATAAACTTTATCACAATATGCTAATTTTTTGAGAAGATCCTGTAGAGACTGAAATCCTTGCCCATTCTTCTTTGCAAAACAGCTCCAGCTCAGTCAGATTAGATGGACAGCGTTTGTGAACAGCAGTTTTCAGATCTTCCCACAGATTCTCGATTGGATTTAGATCTGGACTTTGACTGGGCCATTCTAACACATAGATATGTTTTGTTTTAAACCATTCCATTGTTGCCCTGGCTTTATGTTTAGGGTCATTGTCCTGCTGGAAGGTGAACCTCCGCCCCAGTCTCAAGTCTTTTGCAGTATCCAAGAGGTTTTCTTCCAAGTGTGCCCTGTATTTGGCTCCATCCATCTTCCCATCAACTCTGACCAGCTTCCCTGTCCCTGCTGAAGAGATGCACCCCCCGAGCATGATGCTGCCACCACCACAGCGTTTTGCATTTTGGCCAGAAAGTTCCAATTTGGTCTCATCTGACCAGAGCACCTTCTTCCACATGGTTGCTGTGTCCCCCACATGGCTTGTGGCAAACTGCAAACGGGACTTCTTATGCTTTCTGTTAACAATGCCTTTCTTCTTGCCACTCTTCATAAAGGCCAACTTTGTACAGTGCATGACTAATAGTTGTCCTATGGACAGAGTCTCCCACCTGAGCTGTAGATCTCTGCAGCTCGTCCAGAGTCACCATGGGCCTCTTGACTGCATTTCTGATCAGCTCTCTCCTTGTTCGGCCTGTGAGTTTAGGTGGATGGCCTTGTCTTGGTAGGTTTACAGTTGTGCCATACTCCCAATTCTGAATGATTGCTTGAACAGTGCTCCGTGGGATGTTCAAGGCTTTGGAAATCTTTTTGTAGCCTAAGCCTGCTTTACATTTCTCAATAACTTGATCCCTGACCTGTCTTGTGTGTTCTTTGGTCTTCACGGTGTTGTTGCTCCCAGTTATTCTCTTACACAACCTCTGAGGCCCTCACAGAGTAGCTGTATTTGTACTGACATTAGATTACACACAGGTGCACTCTATTTAGTCATTAGCACTCATCAGGCAATGTCTATAGGCAACTGACTGCACTCAGATCAAAGGGGGCCGAATAATTATGCACACATCACTTTGCAGTTATTTATTTGTAAAAAAAATGTTTGGAATCATGTATGATTTTCGTTCCACTTCTCATGTGTACACCACTTTGTGTTGGTTTTTCATGTGGAATTCCAATAAAATTGATTCATGTTTGTGACAGTAATATGACAAAATGTGGAAAACTTCAAGGGGGCCGAATACTTTTGCAACCCACTGTATTTATACATGTTAATTAGATCCCCTCTGAGGCGTCTTTTCTCCAAACTAAATAAACCCAGTTTATCTAACCTTTCTTGGTAAGTGAGACCTTCCATCCCTCTTATCAATTTTGTTGCACGTCTCTACACCTGCTCTAAAACTGCAATATCTTTCCTGTTATGTGGTGGCCAGAACTGAATTTCATATTCCAGATGTGGTCTTACTAGAGAGTTAAACGGGCAATATTATGCTAGCATCTCAAGTTTTTATTTCCCTTTTAATGCATCCCAAAATTTTATTAGCTTTAGCTGCAGCGGCTTGGCATTGAATATGATTATTTACTGTAACTTGTTGTCGATTAGTACTCCTAAATCCTTCTCCAAGTTTGATGTTCCCATCTGTATCCCGTTTATTTTGTATGATGTTAGCCCATTGTTGCGACCAAAATGCATGACTTTACATTTTTCAACATTGAATTTCATCTGCCATTTATGTGCCCATATAGCCATCCTATCCAGAACCTGTTGCAATATGACACTATCTTCCTGAGTGTTGATGATTCTGCACAATTTTGTATCATCTGCAAAAATAGCAACATGGCTAGATCTACTAGATCATTAATAAATAAATTGAAGAGCACTGGACCCAGTACATACCCCTGTGGGACCCCACAGCTAACAGTCACCCATTTTGAATATGATCCATTGACCACAACTCTTTGTTTTCTGTCCATTAGCCAGTTCCCTATCCATGCACACAGACTCTTCCCCAGTCCTTGCATGCTCAACTTTTGCACCAGTTTTTTGTGGGGAACAGTGTCAAAGGCCATTGCAAAGTCCAAGTATATCACATCTACAGCATTCCCAATATCCACATTAGCATTCACTATCTTATAAAAGCTGAGCATGTTAGTCAAACAGGACCTGTCTTTAGTAAACCCATGCTGATGCTAAGAAATAAGATTATTATATATGAAGTCTTGTATAGTATCTCTTAGTAACCCCTTAAATAGTTTGCATACAACTGATGTTAAGCTTACAGGTCTATAATTTCCTGGATCTGATTCTTTGCCCTTTTTAAATAATGGGAAAACATGGGCTGTACATCTATGATTGTTATTCAAAAGTTTTTCAAAAGATTTAACAGTAAGGTGTAAAAAACAGTAGAAAATATATGCAGGCTATATGACAGTTCACCAAAGTAAATTGCTTGCAGGATATTTATCCAGAATACTATAGAACACTTAAGCAAAAAAGGCATCTTATCCTAGTAATCAGTATGGAAGTATCCCATGACCATGTGTCCCTCTATATAACAAAGATTATAATTTGGGATATAGAATGGTGAGCAAAGGTCACTTAATTGGCAACTAATCATATATGATAAAGGGGGACATGGTTTGGGATAATCAAGCTCATATTCATGTAAGGTATTGATCAGTTTGAGTCGATGCATCTGAATTTTAGAAAAAAAGTTGTTTGTTATAAATATATGTGAACAAATCACATCTATATATAAAGGATAGATATGGAAACAAGTGAGAATAGAAAAGAGAGAGTGAAAGAAGGAAAAAAAAAAGGGGAAAAAAAGAAGCAAGGCCAGAAATCAAGCCATGAGTTTCCCTGCTCGGCCGTGACCCACCAACCTCACAACGAAAGCACCAATTTATCTATCAAGAATGATCCACCAGTATAGATTGACCCTCCTCAGAGAGTGCAAATGCTTTCCATCTTCTCCAGGTTAGGTTACATTTTTCTTCCCTATCTGAAGCCCAATATATGACTTGCTCTGACTGTTTCAGTGCATCTAGTTCCACCTTCCAATCTTGTATGGTTGGGGAGTGAGTGCATTTACAGAATTTAGGGATTGTGAGGCGTGCGGCAGTGAGGATATGGCGAATTAGTGATTTCTTAACCTCCTTGCCGGTTCAATTTCTCCGGTAAGGAGGCAGCGCAGGAGTTTTTTTTAGTTTTTTTTTTTTTAAATCATGTAGCGAGCCGAGGGCTCGCTACATGATAGCCGCTGAGCGGCGGCATCCCCCCACCCACTCCGATCGCCTTCGGCGATCAGAGTATGCAGGAAATCCCATTGAAAACGGGATTTCCTGCAGGGCTTCACCGGTCGCCATGGCGACGGGGCGGGATGACGTCGCCGACGTCATGGACGTCGGGACGTCATAGGGAATCCCGATCCGCCCCTCAACGCTGCCTGGCACTGATTGGCCAGGCAGCGCAGGGGTCTGGGGCGGGGGGGAGCGGCTCGGCGGATTGCGGCGGATCGGCGGCGACGATCGGAAGTTACAAGCAGCTAGCAAAGTGCTAGCTGCTTGTAACAAAAAAAATTATGCAAATCGGCCCAGCGGGGCCTGAGCAATCCTCCTGCGCAGGTTACCCCGAACTGAGTTCGGGATAACCGGCAAGGAGGTTAAAGGCTTTTATGGGACAAGCTAAATTTATAAGTAAGATATGGGCTGGCTCATTGTTAACTATAATGTTACTTATAGCTGCTATGATCTTACATATTTTTGTCCAAAAGGGAATAATTCTAGGACATTCATGCCAGATGTTAATCATGTCGCCTACCCCACTGCCACAATGCCAACTTCGATCCGATATATTAGGATTATACTTATGAAGTTTTTCTGGAGTCTTATTCCACATTGTTAAGATTTTTTAGGCATTTTCCTGTGCTTGGGCCGAAAGAGAGCATTTATGTGCAAAAGTACAGCACTTTGACCAATCTGCCTCAGAAATTGAAATTCTCCATTTCTTTTGCCATTCATTCATAAGGTTAGGAGTGCTATCACAAAAATGGGAAAGTAGAGGGTTATAGAGATAGGAAATTCTGTGTTCTGCGGGGGAGGGGGGGGAGCACACATCTTCTACATCTGTCACCAACCTGACTGAGAAATCTTTATCAACTTCTATTTTAAGGAAATGAGACAACTGCAAGTATTCAAAATAAAGATCATCAGGGTCATTAGATGTCCCAATTAGAGAGGACAGGGGTATTGGATTATTATTTTGCCAGACCTGTTTTAATTTGAGAGTAGGAGAGGAGATTTTACAGAGGCGATTAGATTGTGAGATACCAGGCATAAATAAAGGATTATCCCAGATGGGGGTGTCAGGCCCCATATAAGTAGCTATGCGAACCTGAGTGAGTAAGTTATCCCAAACTTTATAAATTTCTTGAGTTAAAGAAAATGCTCCTGGGGTAAATGATGGACGACGTGAAGGCCAAACCCACAACCCTGCTCCTGGGGCATATCCTAAAATATCTCTCTCTAAGTCAACCCACTGGGTATTCCTTAAATTATGAGTCCATTCAATAATCCGATTAAGATGTACTGCTGCATAATAAGCTCTAGGATGTGGCAATGCTAAGCCTCCTCCAATTTTGGGCCTCTGCAGAGTATTCATAGCTACCCTAGGCTTTCTGGATTTCCACACGTATAGAGACATCATTTTAGAAAATCTCCTCCAGAACACAGAAGGGATTGAAATTGGCAAGGTCTGAAGAAGATACAATAAGCAAGGCATACAGTTCATTTTCAGAATGTTCACTCAACCCATCCATGAATGAGTCAAAGATTTCCATTAGTCGACATCTTCTTCAAGAGTTTGCAACAAAGGAACAAAGTTAAAATCATATAGTTTCTTTAGATCCGAGCACAGGTGTATTCCCAAATAAGTGATTGTTCGTGGTTTCCAAACAAAGGGAAAAGCTTCCTGGATAGTAGATTGGAGGGAGGCCGACACATTGATATTCAGAATTTCTGATTTAGAGGTATTGATTTTATAGTTACTCAACGTACCAAACTCCATCACAATCTTAAGAACATTGGGTAAGGTGATCAAGGGAGAAGTGATGTATAGCCTTGTCTATTTTTAATTTATTTAGTCTTGCCTTCACTTCTTCCTGCATTAAGTATTTAATATTACAATTGGAAGATTGAGACTCTTCTGCATCTGTAATTTGCAACAGTGATGTTTCCCTTGTGAAAACAGAAGCAAAGAAAGCATTTAATCAGTCCACCTTACCTCATCCTTTAGGAGTCCAATACAGTCAACTTTTCTTTTTTTTAGAGTTGATGTACTTGTAAAACTTCTTTGGGTTAGATTTAATATCCCTAGCGATTTGATTTTCAGCTTCAACCTTTGCCAGCCTAATTTCTTTTTTACAACTTTTATTGCACTCCTTATAATTGCTTAATGCAGCCTCGGTCCCCTCCTGTTTTAGGACCTTATAGGCATTATTTTTCCACTTCATTTTAACTCTAACCTTTTCATTCATCCATAGAGGCCTTTTTTATTCCTAGATGTTTTGTTTCCATATGGGTTATATTTACTGCAATATTGATTGAGAATAAGCTTGCCATTTACCTTCAGTTTCCTTTCCTTGTAGCACATTATCCCAGTTCACCAAACTTAAAATTAAGCCACTGCAGCTTCAAGGCCTCGCTGCAGGGCCGCACATGTCAGCACACTAGTGATCCCCCCCCCCCCCAACAGAGCTTTCTGTTGGTGGGGTCTGATCGCTCCCCCAGTGTTTATTTTTTTTATCATCACTTATGTTATTTTTTGAATAAAATAGCCTTTTTTTTTGTATTTGTTTTACATTCCCCCCCCCCCCCCCTCCAGCCAATCACTGTGATCGGTTGTCATAGGCTTCAGCCTCTTGCACACTACATGCGATTCCGATTTGCATTTTTTTTATCGATTTTAACATGCAATTTTGATTTACAATTTTTAATCGGTACTGCATGTTGCGTTTTTCTTTTTTGTTTTTAATAGCATACATGGAAAATCGGAATCAGAAACGCAAATCTGAATCGATAATCGGATTTGCAGTGTGCTGGGGGCCTAAGGCCTCTTGAATACTACATGTGATTCCAATTCTTTATACGATCAGATTTTTTATTCTGATTAAAAAAACGCAGCAGCATGCACTACTTTTTTTTTTAATCGAAATCAAAAATTGGATTTTATAAAAAAATCGTAATCGCATGTAGCGTGCAAAAGGCCTGAGGCCCCCTGCACACTGCAAATCCGATTTGCGATTCCGATTTTCCCTGGATGCTATTAAAACAACAAGAAAAACACAGAGAAAGCGCAGCATGCAGTACATATTCAAATTGGAATCGCCTGTAAAATTGCACCAAGATCACAAATCGGAATTGCATGTAGTGTGCAAGAGCCCTAAAATGCGTGCAGGAGGCCGACACGCACGACATCAGACAGTGCATAGAGTGCACTGTCTGATGTTCACACTGCATGCGTTCCGGGAACGCATGCTGCATGCAGATTTTGCAAAATTGCGCGGCTGTCCCATTCACTTTTCAGTGATGGGATCAGCCACGCAACGCATAGAAACGCGGATGGCGTGCGTTCGCATGCATTGTGTTCCGCATGCGTGGCCGTCCGCGTTTGTAATGTGAACGGCCCCTAAGGCTTGTTCACTGCAACAATAAAATAAAAATGTTTTTCTCATACAGTACAACTGTACTTTGTTTATATTGTATATAGACATTTATTACAGTTATGGATACATATATGTGTGGTGAGCAGGGCAGTTTTTAGGCTAAATTGCACCCAGGGCTAGGGTGTAAAAATTGCGCCCCTCCACCCCCGTGGACTCGCAAACCCTTACTGTTTAGGGACAGCCACACCGCCACAGGTCACAAGTATATTTGCCTAATTACTAGTGTCCAGCCGCTTTTCCAGGAGGAAGTAGGGACCAGGAAAACACACAGGTGAAGATAACCCAGAAAGCTGACTCCTCCATGGGCGCCGCACACTGACAGCCTGCAGTACCGCTACAGGACATCAGGTGTCATCACGCGGTGGTGACGTGAAGATGACTTGACGTCTGACGCAGGCAGCCCAAAAGGAGTCAAGGAAAGTCATCGCGCTGGTAATCTTCTTTCCTCTTCCATTTGGCTGCACTGCACGTCACCAGCTCCCTGGCAGTTATGTCCTTCTCCATGCGCCCCCCCCTTTTTCTTCTTGCCGTTCTGCACCCAGGGTGGTCGCCCTGCCTGCACTGCCCAAGAAACAGCCCTGGTGGTGAGCACCTTGGGATATCTGTCACACTGAGAACATTTTTAAGTGAACCTGAGGTGAGAGTGATATGGAGGCTGACATAATTATTTCCTTTAGAACAATACCAGTTGACTGGCAGCCCTTTTGATCTGCTGCCATAAATAGTGCCTTGAGTCACAACCTTGAAACAAGCATATAGCTAATACAGTCGGACTTGAGCCAGAGTATGCTTGTTCTGGATCAGTGGCTAAAAGAAATAGAGACTTAGGATAAGGGGACAGCCAGGCAACTTGCATTGAAGGAAATAAATATGACAGCCTCCATATCACTCTCACCTAGGGTTCCCTTTAAAGGGATATCAAAACAAAATTTACTGAAAGCCTGCAGTTGCACACAACACCTCAAAAAAATAAGATTGTTGTTTCTATATAACCACAGACATGTCGGTAGGCTCCTCAGCTTGCAGCAAGGTCATTAATGGATCAGTACCATAGACAAATGTGTGGGGGGGGGGATTACAGCTGCTCAGAATCCCTCCCCCCTCAGACCAGGGTCGGTGCAGCGTCTGGGGCACGCCCACAAGTTGAAACACCAGAATATCTGCAGGTATCCTGCAGCTCACAGCACTGCTCCCTTTCTATCCCTGCTGCAGTTGACTTTGGATGAAACAGCAGCATGTGTACAGAAAATGGATTTGCAGCGTGTGTACAGAGCATGGAGCAGCTCTGGGGAACTTAACAGAGTCAGGTATGAGTACAGCCCTGTGCCATGCTGTGTGAATGCTTTACTTTTCCCTTCATTAACAATGTCGACTGACCTCATTATTATCTGTATCCAAACTGCAACTTCTCCTGATCGATCCTGTTGTCAACTGGGAGTTGATCGGACAGTTAGGAAATAATTGTCAGATCCGGTCAGTCGGACAGGAAATTGCATTATGTGTACCCAGCATGATGTCCTACCATATTATTATACTATATTGTGTGTGGCTGAGGGAGACCTTTCAGGAATCCCCCCCTTCAAAATCCTGGGTTTGCCCCGGAGTACGCTAACAGTGGATGTAATGGAATCCTCCACTTACAATAAGCATATCCACTATCGGATTGGGTAAACTGCCTGACCTTGCCCGCAGGGCCATGAGCCCTAAACCTCATGGACGTCATGGGGGAGCACCAGCAGAATTCTCCTCTGTCACTATACTCACCATATTAAAAACAGCAAAAAAAATAGTAGTCTGCTCAATCAAGCTGATAACTAACATATGGGGAGCTCAAGACACTGGGCAAAACAGACAGAGCATGTTTTGTATTTAAGCCCATCTCGTACTAGTCAAACCCACAGGTGGTGCTCCAAGAAAAAAAATTTTCTTCGCTGTATGATAGATAGATAGAGTAAAGTCTTGGTTAACAGGAACTGAGGTATCTGGCAGTCTCAACTAATCAGCATGCCTGGCGGGGGAGAATGGAGAGTTCCTTCTGATCATTGCATAGTTGTGCACAGCTAAAAAAAAACTTCCAAACACTCTGGTCTGCTTCAGTCCTGTAGTTCAAATCGGATTTGGGGAATTCCCGTATGGCTCTCAGCATGTCAGTTGACTCGCATCGGGACATGTGATGCATCGGAGCTGTGTACAGAGGACACCGGAAAGCCACTGAGAGCTACATGACTGAAGCAGATCGGCGCTCGGAGCATTCATAAGTGGTTGCAACGGACTGTTGCTTCTTCAGAGAGTCCGTTGCGATACATGGGAGGGACAGCACATCAGACATCTGTGAGGGGACACTTGTGATAAGATATATTTTACATTGATACTCACGGAGGTGTTTTCGCCATATTGTATGCCTAGCTTTGCGCTGTCTATTTTTGTGATATATATATATATTCACACCCGAACTGGGTGATTGTTCTCAGACACTTACTGTTTATCTTTGCTTGGCTCATTTGGCTTATTGTATATGTGTTACCCCCATCGCGCCCGTGTCCCCTAGGATATTACATGCTTGTACCACATATTGTATACATTCCATTGTGAATTGTATTATCACGAGATTTTACAAATCCAATACGTCTTGACCTGCTGTATGTAGTAGTTTTTAATTGTTTTTATCTTTTGATACGTACTCATTAAATAAAGATTTGATATATTTTGGAGAAAATAGTTTTGACTCTATATTTTGTTGCCATATGGATGGCTTTCTCTTTTTTTGTGTATAATGTGCATATATGCATCCTAGGCAATGTTACTTTTTTGGCTCATTGGCTCAAATGGACGAGTGAAGCTGTAGAAAAACTACAGAGTTGCTTTGATTTAACAAACTGGAATATATTTAAAGAATCCACCATGGACCTAAATGAATACACTGACGCTGTGACATCATATATTACCTTTTGTGAAGAGTCCTGCATCCCCACAAAAAAGTGCACCAGGTACAATAACGATAAACCCTGGTTTACATCACATCTTAGGAAGCTACGCCTCGATAAAGAAAGGGCATATTGTACAGGCGATAAAGTCCTCTACAAAGCTGCAAAATACAAACTGCAGAGAGCCATTACTGACGCAAAAAAAGATTATTCTAAAAAACTTGAGAAACAATGTTCAAACGCCGACTCGTTCACAATATGGAAATCTCTGCATGATATTACCAGCTACAGGAAGAAATCTCCGCCCTCATTACACAATCTGCAGCTTGCAAATGAACTGAATACATTTTATTGCAGGTTTGACACTAGCAACAAAAGCCAAACACAACAAATCAATTCGCATAATTTCCATCTCTGCAGCAGGCAAACTGAACACTCTTCCTGCCAGCCAACGTCTCCACCCCCTGCGGTGCCTCAGCATCTACACAACACAGGAGGCCAGACACAATCTATTGACCTGTCCCCAGATGTGCATGCTCTAACAATATGCCAATCAGATGTAAACAGACTCTTCAAAAGACAAAACACCAGGAAAGCAATGGGGCCAGACAATGTGTCTGCGAAATGCTTGAAACTCTGTGCCGATCAATTAGCTCCTGCATTCACAGACATATTCAAAGCATCTCTCTAACTCTCAATTGTTCCGGCCTGTTTTAAAAGCTCAACTATTGCACCAATTCCAAAAAATTCAAAATCTACATGTTTAAATGTTTACAGGCCTGTTGCCCTGACATCATTGGTCATGAAAGCATTCGAAAAACTGTTAATGGCTTATCTGAAATCTATCACAGATCCCCTGCTGGACTCTCTGCAATTTGCCTACAGGCCTAACAGATCCGCAGATGATGCCGTGAACATGTGTATGCATTATGTACTACAGCATCTAGACACCCCAGGAACCTACACCAGGATTTTATTTATAGATTACAGCTCTGCATTTAATACCATAATGCCATCTCTGCTACACAGCAAGCTCTCCCAGCTACACATACCTGAATCCATCTGCAAATGGATAACCGATTTCCTAACCGACAGGAGACAGCATGTTAGACTTGGTAAATACACATCAAGCTCTCTGACAGTCAGTACTGGTGCACCCCAGGGATGCTCTACCCACTGCTCTACTCACTGTACACCAATGATTGCATCTCCACAGATCCATCTGTTAAGGTTCTGAAGTTTGCAGATGACACAACAGTAGTTGGTCTCATAGAAAACAGGGATGAGTCTGCATACAGGCATGTGGTGGGACAGCTTTCCTCCTGGTGCAGCAGCAACAACTTGGAACTAAATGCTCTCAAAACCATGGAGATGATAATAGACTTTAGGATATCTCCCCCCCCAACACCTCCCCTTAACCATAAATGGATCCACAATAACCCAGGTAGAGTCATTCAAGTTTCTTGGGTCCTCTATCTCAGTGTTTCTCAACATTTTATAAGTGTGTACCCCTTTTAAAACCCTGTACTCATCGAGTACCCCCTAGCATAGTAAACATGATCACAAGTACCCCTTGACAAATATATATTTAATCGTAGTACATGATAATTGGTTCTTAACAATGTGCAAGCATGTATTACTGCTTTTAATTAGCTAAAATACTAATTTGATGTTGTTTAAATAAGAATTATAATTTTCTAAATCTCTAAATTTGTTATTCTTGGTTAAGTATATCAAGCCCGAGTACCCCCTGGACCCATCAGAAGTACCCCCTGGGGTACGCGTACCGCATGTTGAGAACCTAGGCTCTATCTCACACAACCTAAAATGGGACAACAACACTGCCACTATTGTCAAGAAAGTGCAACAGAGGATGTACCATCTACGGCAGCTGAAAAAGTTTGGCCTACCTCAAAATTTAATGGTGCAGTTCTACACTGCAATTATCGAATCCACCATAACATCATCGATGACTGTATGGTTCGGCTCCTGCTCAGCATTAGAAAAGGTGAGGCTGCAGCGCATCATCCGAACAGCGGAAAGGATAATTGGCTGTAGCTTACCTTCCCTGCAGGATCTTTACGCTAGCAGGTGCAGAAAGAGCAACCAAAATTGCCTCTGACCCCTCTCACCCAGCTCACTCCATCTTCCAGAGCATGCCTTCAGGAGTAAGATTCCGGTCAATCGCTACCAAAACCTCTAGACACAGGAACAGCTTTTTTCCTCAAGCGGTAGCCATACTTAATGCTGAACCACGTTAGAGCTGCTAGGACTTGAAAGTAATCAGCACAGAACTGTAAATGAACAATTCTCACATTGCTTACTGCCACTATACTTGCATAAATGTCCTTGACTTGTAATCTACACACTGTCTGTCCTTGTATTGTTTTTGTTTGCGTTTGTTAAGCAACTGCCAAGACAAATTCCTTGTAGGTGCAAACTTACTTGGCGAAATAAAATTGATTCTGATTCTGATTGTGTTATGCCACTATGAATATGGACAAAGGAACTAAAAGATTCTTCAATAGATGGAAACCCTTTCTATTGTCGGACTCTGACCTGCACTAGCTTGTACAGCCCTTCGAATATACCTCATGGTATGCAAAGGCAGACCTTTCCGGTTCTCTGGGCAGACTAAAAATTGGATCTTGATGGGATTCCTCCGGAATCTGCACAGATTGACTATGCCATTCAAACATAAGAGCTAGCCTAATAGACTTTACCTATATTAGCAGGAGTGAGCGAGGGTGAAGAGTGGGGAGAGAAGGCGGGGGAGGTTTAAGATGTAATAATTGTCTATTTTGCATCACACTTTCATTGTGAAAGAAATTTCAGCTGTCATTTTTTAAAGTTTAAAAAGATTCAATAAAACATTTTGAAAAAATAAATGCTCTGCTATGGGACCCGCTATATAGATGACGTGTTTGTGGAATGGAATGGCTGAGTTGATGGACTCAATTTGTGAAATTCATTAATTCTGTTTTTGAAATGTATCAATCTCATCAGAATATATTGCATTTCTGGATGTTAAAGTCAAGGTCAAAGATCAAACCACTACCCAATACAAAAAAAACTACCGACAGGAACACTCTTCTAGTGACAACAGTTCATATCCACAACATCTGGTGAAAGGAATACTTATTTCTCAATATCTATGTGTACATGTGATTGTAAAGCACAAATTGAGTTGATGACCAAAAAGTTTTTGGACAGAGGGTACCCAGTCCCTCAGTCTTTGCTCACAAATGCACTCGCTTGTACAACCCTGACACCAACCTCAGACCACATCCCGTTCATACATACACGTGGCCACTTCAGTGGCAGTGTATGGAAGGCGTTGAGAAAGAATCTCAACATACTTGAACTCACTGTTGCCTCCAATGGTGAAGCAATGGCCACTAGTTGCACATAACAACAGAAAACAGTTACAAAATAAAAAAAAACAGAAAACAACTAAATTAAACTTGAATGAATAAACCACACATACCTGCTTTCAAAACAAATTTGATATCTTTGCACATCAGCATAGTATGCCTATTCCCTCACTGCAGTATCCATGCCTGCCATGGAAGTGAGTACATTCTTCCTGGAAAATACAACTGCTGTGTGAGACAAGCTTGGGGCTTAGAGAACAATACCCAATGGTTTCAAATTATTTTAACAAGTAAACACAAACACCAATATGCTAAAAATGGTATGAATTCCTTTTATTGAAAATAAACAGCCATGAAAATATTAGACAGCAAAGGTAGTACATTTTGTTGGGAAATATGATCCCTTCATCTCGGCTCTGCATGTTGCTAGAATTAATGGCAAATATTATTACTACATGCTGTTCTTGCTTTTGGGCATATACACGCACAGCCACTCCTCCGCAATGATCCTTTCAGAGAATGTCAACTGCTTGCTGTCAGTCATTGAATTAGTACAGGTGTGGAAAGTAAACAACAAAGTCCTTCCTCTGTGCCAGCTACTTATTCACTGAGGAAGAAGAACATACTTGGAAATCCTGTTCTGCAAAAAGAGCACAGATTCCAGGCTTTAAAAAAAGTTAAAATAATGCTAATGGTTATAATGGTAATTTCAAATCGGTCAGTAAACTAAAATGGAAAAGGGAATTTTAATAACGTTAAAATGAAAGGCAATATTTAATAACTTCAAATTACAAAATATGCATCCCTGACATACTTTTTTGGTGAAACTGGAATTTCACTTTAAGGAAGATGAGAATGCAATAGAATAGACAGTCCTACGCCTGGTGCACACCTTCAATTTTACTTGATGGCCAATTTTACCTTCTCCATCGAGTATGAGGGTCAACAGATTTAAGTAACCTCTTATACTACAGTGAGAAGGTAAACTTGGTCAGTGATTGGTCAATCAAATTTGAAGGCGTGTATCAGGCTTTATTATAGTCAGTCACCCTTATACTGAGCTGAATTTTTCAAAGACATCAGAGTTAAATAATAGAATTAACAACCATCCTAAGCAGGTAGGGCCTAATTATAGAAGCAGTTTCACCATGGAGATTCAAATGATTATGGATGCTTGTTTGTGATGAGATTAAAAAAAAGGAATACATGTTTTCTAAAGTGACTACAAAGCTCTTTCATCAGAATAGCTTCAAATGGAATAGCATTAAAAAAAATTCACACAAAATAAAATACAGTACTACCATTACTTACATAGGCTACCAGCATATCAGACTTCCGTTCCATCAAAACATGCTGCTTTGCATTCAGGTTGAGTGGACAGAAGGTGGTCAAGACCATTGAATAATCACATGGCCCAGTAGTAACAAAGACATTGCAAACAGCTATTTCATAGTAAGTGGCACTTTATGGCTTTTTCAGTTTACTGGTGCAAAAGTAATTATAAGACTGCTGAACTATCAGAGAAAAGCAAATATTTCTAAATAGCATGTTCACAGTAAGTCAAGAAGCAGCAGAGATCATCAGCTATTTATTCCACTTCCTGCACTTAGTCATCATTCATTTCTAGAAACGGTAGCATCCCTGTCTTCATAACAGAATTCTTTATAGACTTAATTAGCAAGCTCTCCCTGTTGCCCAGATGGGTAAGTATAATGGAAGAAAACAATGTTTCACACTTCCTGCTTTCAAGTCTCAGGATCTGTAAACAACTTGGAGGCTGTCAAAGAATTTCTTGGCATATAATAAAAATGGATTACATAATAGGAACACTAATGTAACCTGGGGAACCCGTCCTTCCTTTCCACTAAAAAAGCAAAAGTCTGTCTGTTTCCATATTATAAGCAAAATTATGACTGTTCACAGAATGCAGACGAAGTAACACACCTCACTTATCTACATGTATTATCAAGCAGCTTATTACCATGATTTTCCAGAATGCTGCTATCTGTGGCTAAACATCATAGAGTACCTTGAAATCTACACTGGTCCCACAAAAGCATTGCCTATGCCAATACAATAGATTACCCTTTTCCAGAGATGTACCTGTACTGCCGTCACTACCTCAGCAACAATTTGCTCATCTATGTGAAATCACAGGGGAATGCACATGCACAGGGGATGCACTGACCCACAGTCTTTAGTAGGAAATTTGTAGTACATGTTCTCTGACTGCAATATATGTGGGCACTCAGTGCTGCAGCATGCTGTCTATGATCTGTGATGGACTAAAATGTTCAATCACAAAAAACCTAAACATGTAAGATACATAGATAAGGCATATAATATGTGCATCAATTCTGCCCCAAAGAAAAATGCGGCATGATTTGTTTTTCGTGTCGTTTTTACTTATAGTAGATACTAATATGACAGCCCAGAACCTCTTACCCACATGTTCTAGATTATTCCATCTCCTCATGGGAGAATATCTAGACAGCAGTAGTAGCAAAGCCCAGCAGCCAGAGTAGAGTGCACAAGTGTAGGCAGGCAGGCTGGCTTCCATCTCTGTACAGGTCCTTACCAGGGAGGGCCTTTGAAAAGAAGAAAGGAACGCTTGGCAATCCCTCATGAGGAGATGGGCTAGTTTGAAATCTGTTGGTAATTTGGTTTATTCCTGTCAGATAGTAATATCTACTGTAAGAGAGAGTGACATAGGAAAAAAGTAATTTGTATTGCATTTACTCTAGGTCAGGGAATCTGTAATGCATTTACTCTGGGACAAATGTACTGTACATCGTGTATTTGTGTGTATACATGTATTTCAATTTTATTTTACAATTTTTCATGCTAGTGGTTCTTCAACAATGGAAATGGGACTAGCAAGAGGTACAGTAGTAAGTGGTTATATGAGACACCTCTAATATCTTGCATAGTGTATTAAGGGGGGGGGGGGGGGGAGGCAGAGTTAGGAGGCAGGTGATACTGAAATGCAAAATACACTATTTAGAGGCCTAACTGCAGGTAAATAATACATCTTCATCTTGTATTTCCCAGATTGAGCAAAACGTAAAGAGGAACCGCAAGAACATACTGTATTACTGTACAATATTTAGGGTACCCATAATTTATGCTAAAGGGAGTTTGACGAGTATTAAGAAAAAACAGATATTTACCTAAAGAGAGGGAAGGCTCTGGGTCTATGGAGCCTTCCTGTTCCTCCTACTGTCCCCGTGTTCCTCCGCTGGCTCCCCCGATAGAAGTCTCCAGCCAATGGGTCAGAGACTCCTCTTTGCCACTTTGGAGGAAGACAGGCCACTCCGCAATTGCGCATGCGTGAGCCCGTTCTCTTGCGCACTTGCACATGCAGAGTGTGGAACCGCCCGTCTTCGGGAGCACTCGGGCACCCGAAGACTTCCAAAACCTCCTTCAAAAGCAGGAGCCAGCGCTGGAACTAGTGGACCGTGAGAGGAACAGAAGGCTCTATAGGAACCAGAACATTCCCTCTCCTTAGGTGAGTATCTGGTGTTTTGTTTTATTTTTTATAAATACGTTTCAGACTCACTTTAATTCTCCTGGTTTCAGTACAAGAAAGACTTCCTTTATCTATATATTGCTATATAATGGTATGTAACCCCACCATCCTGCTGCTTAGCCTAGAGATTAAGATGTCACACAGCCATCTGGGAGGTTCAGATCGATGTTGTTCGTACTTACTTCACAAACAACAACAACAACATTCCACAGTGATGCTCCTTGCCAGCAATAAAGATGCCGCCATCTGTGATAAATTAAGAATGTAAATCAGGATTAGGAAAGATTTTACAATGGGAAACATTGGCTCAATAATTTATGAAGAAATATTGTAAAGAAATATTATTCATTGTTATTTTCAGTGAAGTTCCTCTTGGAATGGAGCTGCTGTTAGAAGTTGGTGCTAGAGCTGACAGTCTGGAGCTGTTTCTCTCAGACCTACTCAACATCGATCTTATTGGATTTGATTCCCATGGATGAGCATTTCATTACTGGATCTGCTAAGGATGACTTCTTACTACTGCATTTACATTCTGTTGTTGTAACATTTCCTGCCTTCAGTCAGTTCCAAACAGAACACGTTCCCAGGCTCAAGGCTAGTCTTTGCTTCTTGATATGCTTGCACTCATAACAACCATCACACATTTAAAAATCACATAGCCAGTGTGCAATTAATGTTATGTATCAAAAACAAGGGCACTTAATTAAAATGCCTAAAGAGCACAGATGTTTTAACACAATTTCTTGTTTTTATCAGCTGTTAATTATATACTGTTGTAATGTAGTCAAAGCATTTCATCTTGCTGTCTGGTCATTCAGATGTAGCACTGTGTGAAGATAATATAGCAAGTTTCTATTTTGATAGGAAAGTGTCAGGACTGTTTTTTTTGCGGTAAGGGGAGATCATGGTAGCATTTTGTGTTATGTTAGGCTCAGGTTATGCTTTGAGTGGTTGTGGGTACTGATAGTCCCCCACTTACAAACAACTTGAGTTACAACATTTAAGAGATTCAAAGTTGTCTTCATGTACAAAATATACTATACTGTTTCTTCTTCTGACATATGTTATTGTTAAATGTTACAGTATTGTATAAACTGTTATAAGTAGTTCAAAACGCTTTAAAGGATACCACAGCCCAAAGGCTGTGGTAAAATCAAAGTTGCAATGTGGAGGGAAAGAAAGATACATACTTACCGCTTCCCTCGTTCCCTGCCGATGGGTCCCGCTCATCTGTTACAGCTCCCGGTACCGACCCGACTCTCCTGACCCTTCACCCGGACATACTGTGCTGCGCATGCGCAGTATGTCACTATACTCTTCGCTTCTGCCGTCGCATCGTGACGGCAGAAGTACGGACACTCCCCCGCCTCCTCCTCTCCCAGCGTGTGCGCTCCAATCTAAAGCTAGCGTGACATGCTAGCTGGAGTTCGCACTGGGACAATCGATGTGGAGAGAGCGGAGGGGGAATAAGTTAAAAAAAACCACACTGCCGGCTGGAGGGAGGGAGCGAGTGAGGGAGGGAGCGAGTGAGTGGGCGGGCGAGTGGGCGGCCAGGCAGCGAGTGGGCGGCGAGCAGGCAGCGGCAGTACAGCCCAAGCATTCTGTACATAGATGCAATGACATCTATGGTACAGCAAGAAAATTATCCCCACATTTATCTCTGCATATGTGCATGTATATACATGTGTGTATATACATGTATATACATGCACATATGCAGAGATAAATGTGGGGATAATTTTCTTGCTGTACCATAGATGTCATTGCATCTATGTACAGAATGCTTGGGCTGTACTGCCGCTGCCTGCTCGCCGCCCACTCGCTGCCTGCCTGCCCACTCGCCCGCCCACTCACTCGCTCCCTCCAGCCGGCAGTGTGGGTTTTTTTTTACTTATTCCCCCCTCCGCTCTCTCCACATCGATTGTCCCAGTGCGAACTCCAGCTAGCATGTCACGCTAGCTTTAGATTGGAGCGCACACGCTGGGAGAGGAGGAGGCGGGGGAGTTTCCGTACTTCTGCCGTCACGATGCGACGGCAGAAGCGAAGAGTATAGTGACATACTGCGCATGCGCAGCACAGTATGTCCGGGTGAAGGGTCAGGAGAGTCGGGTCGGTACCGGGAGCTGTAACAGATGAGCGGGACCCATCGGCAGGGAACGAGGGAAGCGTTAAGTATGTATCTTTCTTTCCCTCCACATTGCAACTTTGATTTTACCACAGCCTTTGGGCTGTGGTATCCTTTAAAAGCACATTCTAAACAACCAAAAAACACTGTACGTCCTAATCCAGAGTTGTACGAAAGTAGATAATTTATCTTTTGTTTCACTCTGTTTAACACATGATTAAAATACAAACATATTTAAATAACAAACAAACTCCTGGAACTGAGCCTGTTTGTATGTAGGGGACCGTCTGTATTGGGAATTGATTATAAATTATGGCTAAGTGCAGACCCTGGTGAAAACTTCAGAAATAGTGTTAGGGCTTTGTAGAAGATGGGATAAGCACAAAGGCTATGCAGGAAGTAAGATTGTGACAAGGGATGGTCATTAGGATGTTAATAATCTTGAGTTGGCGCAAAGGTTATGTAACGATTATGCAAATGAATGCAGCTTGGAACTGGACCAATCAAAATCATCAGATACCCCATTTGATTGGTCCCTTTTCAATCTGCAGAAACTTGCATAAACTTAAGAAAAATGCATCAACTCAGTAGTTCAGTAGAGGACGTTAGGGGGGGGGGGGGTGTTAAGGTAAGTGTGTATGTAAGTTGGGGAGTTAAGGCAAGTATCTTGATTTCAGGTAGCTACCATCAAAACTGTACCTGTCTTGCACAGATTACCTGATTCATCCGACTAAAGAAATCAATTGTGCAGTAGTTAAAAATAGTAAATGTTTAAACTGGAGATTTTTTATTTTCTTATTTAGTCCATATTGTCATGTGTTGTGTCCCAAGCCTGTTTTATTCTGCTGGGTTTGGAAAAAACAAATCCATTACAACCATTGCATGAACATGGCAAAACCACAATAACACCCAATATACTGGTATGTTGCATTTGGGGAGTGTTTGCATTGCTTTTTGTGTGCACTGACCATTAACTAGTTAACCACTGAGGGGTTTTTACTTATGGACCAGAGCAACTTTCACATTTCAGAGCTCCTCCCCTTCAGTTGCCAATAACTTTATCACTAATTATTACAAAATAATCTGTATCTTGTTATTTTTGCCACCAGTCACGCTTTCTTTGGGTGGTACATTTTGCTAAGGATGATTTTATTCTAAATGCATTTTAACGGAATTAGTGAGAAAAAAATGGAAAAAAAGAAGTATTTCTCAGTTTTCAGTCATTATAGTTTTAAAATAATACTTGCTACTGTAATTAAAACCAACATATTTTATTTGCCCATTTGACAGTTATTACACCAATTAAATTAAGTCACTCTCATTTTATTTGGAACTAAAGGTATATTTTTTTGTTTTTAAAATGTCACTTTTTTTATTAAAGGGTTTTATTTTTGTAGTATGGGAGGAGAGATAAGGGATTAATTAATGGGGTATTTATGTATTTTTATTTAATGAGATGTACGTAGGTGTAATTTTACTATTTGGCCACTAGAATCCCCCCCCCACCCCAACTTATTCCTAGTGTGTACTGTTTACAGCATACACGCATTACAGGAAGCAAGACGTGTATGCTTTACTTTCGGTTTTGTAAAAGACCACCGGCATCTCATTGATCCCGGTGATCATTCATCTCAGGCACTTTGATCAGTGAATGGGAACTGTGTTCCCATTCACTGATCTCTGTACTAACAGGTGGAGAGAATGCACGTGGGAACGTGCACGGACGTGCATGGTGGACGCTTGCAGAAGGAGACGAGTATCTACATCCCTAGGACTTCAGATATCATTCATAAAGCATTCCCGCATGCGGAAATGCTTAATACCGCTGACTTTACCGACCACCGAGCAAAATTTCAATTCATAAAGGCTCTTTCCGCATGCGGAGCTGACATTCCCGTGCAGAGTGATAACTTACCGCCTTGTGCGGTGTTGATACGCAGTTATCCAGAAAAAGTAGCAAAATGTGCATTCATAAACATTTCCGCATAGCGGTATGCGGAAGGGGATTACCGATCCCCTGGATGTAGCGGGAAGCTTGCAGAGTACTTGTAAGTGAATGGGACGGACCTCCCAAGCAGCAGAAGAGAGAGCAGCGCACGGAGGGAATCGGGCAGCTTTTCTGTTTCCGCATGCCTACCGCCCGCCAACCGAAACTATTCTCCAGAAAACCTCCGCACTGCTATAGCACCAGGCACAATTTTTATGAATAACCACCCAGAAGGCTAAACTACCGACGGCGGTATTCTCCCGCACGGGTTCTCCTTACCGCCAGCAAGTTTATGAATGATAGCCTATGTCTGTCAGAGCGTATATGTACTGCACACGGTGTAATAATTAGTTAAAGGACAACTGAAGTGAGAAGAATATGGATACTGCCATATTTATTTTCTTTTACACAATACCAGCTGCCTGGCATCCCAGCTGATCTGTTTGGCTGTAGTAGTGTCTGAATCACACCTGAAACAAGCATGCAGCTAATACTGTCATATCTGACTATAATTTCAGAAACACCCGATCTGCATATGCTTGTTCAGGGTCTGTGGCTAAAAAGTATAAGAGGCAGAGGGTCTGCAGGATATCCAGGCAACTGTTATTGCATAAAAGGAAATAAATATGGCAGCCTCCATAGCCATCTTGCTACAGTTGTCCTTTAAGGTGCCCATTAATGATGCAATCTTGATTGTGCAATCTTACCACTTCTTTGTAAAATAAGGGACTGCCTAAAGTATCCAGTCAAAGGTTATTCACTCAGTTTACCCTTCTCCTGCATTTATTTGGTAATATTATATTATTAATGGACACATTTAGACTGGTGTGCAGTATATTCACAACAAAATCTTCTCCCATCAGTTTGATTGCCTAGCAAAGTGTTCTAGCTTTAATGACATATGCTGATGTAGGCTTTCCTGTTGCTTTACCTTCCATTCTTCCAATATGGTTTGTGAACTTGTTGAAGTGCTGCATTAGTTTTTGCACCTACCTAATAATACAATACTCCTCTTAATTCACAAATATGCTTCCTAGTGTTTTAAATTTAAAATATACACTATTGCTTTAAAATAGAACAATAACATGTATGGTAATTAATGTAGCTTAACTAATGTCACAGGAGCCCTAGTGGCTGACCGCACTTAGCCTTCTAAACGGTGCCAACGCACAGATCGTGCGAACTCTGGTCGCAGTCAATGCGCAGGAACCGTTAAGAATTAGCCGCAGACAACTCAGAAGGGAGCCTGTGAGACACGGGTAATTACAACGTCACCTACTGGTTCAGAGTAAACTGCCACCACCGCGGTTACCATGGGACCGTGGAGCCCACTAACTGACTGACTAGTCCTGCGAATAAAACGGTTAAACACACGGTATTCTGTCTAGCCAACAACAAACAAACAGTAGCGTATCTTCAGAGACCCGGGATCAGTTCTGTGTGTGTGCTGATAAGCAGGGTAGCGGACAGTGAATGACTTGGAGAAAGTCGTTTATTCACGCAATATAAATAATTAATATATACAGACAATTATTAAAATCACAATTATTAAGACAGTAATAGCCAGTATAAAAAATAAAAGAAGGGAGAAAAATACTTAGTTCCTGGAAAGATGTCCTTTTTGTGGGAAAACAGAGTTCTGGGTTTCAATTTGAGTTCAGAGTTCAGACCAGGTGGATGCCAGCATATCCTCAAGCTGGCATCTGATGAGTTCAAGATGTTTCAGTGTGGAGGACACTGAGTTTGGGTCCTCTGCCATTCTTATGCCCCTGCTTCAGTAGGAGGGAGTGAGGGCGGGGAGCCATACACCCCCTTAGAAGATGAGATGAGCCCTCCCCTTGTCCTGGGGGCTAGAAATCATATCTACCCATATATGGGCTCTATCTCACAGAACCGTACAGGTCAGGGCAGATTTATTAACATTTTCAGGTCTGTCTCGATTTACCCAGCGCCCTGATACCAGACATGAGGGGTGGGACCCCTGTGGTATCATCAGGGCATTTTCAAACTGCCTAACTGGCAGTCCTTACCTCAGAATGTTCTGAAACTTCCTCAGAACCAGCACCGGGGCTCATGCTACACTTCCCCCACGTTTGGCGAAGCTGCCATCTCAGGAACCCCAGAAATATGACAGATCTGGGAAGTTATGGATTATGCTATGAGACTCAGGTTTATTCAGGATGTGTTCTAGCTGCTAACTTCCCTTTGATCTTTACCAGTGAGCAAGGTGTCAAGACCTCCCGGAGATTTGTAGCCTGCCTGGCTGCACCTAGGCATCCTGATCACCCCTTGGTTAATTAACATCTACATGAGATCAGCTAGGTGTCACCTTATACCTGATGGATGGGCCATCCGCACAGCTTGAAGCCAGGGGCTCTCTGGGCCCAGGCTCATTAGCATATCAAAAGAGCCATCCAGCCTTTAGGATGGTGCTCTCTCTGCTAAGAAAAGGACTTCAGCTCCCCCTACACACTCAACCCAGATTGTATCGATTTGAAGCGCAATCGATGCAGGGAATCGAGTGCGATCGCTTTTTCTTCACGGGCAGTTACAGGACGCGCCTGCGGCCCCGCAACCGTCCGTGACAGCCCTCCCTGGGGAGAAGGCAGATAGACATTCATCAGCAAGATGTGTGTCGTTGCCGCTAACCTGCGAGATCTGATCTAGTTCCCCGTTGGCGTTCTGGGGTCGGCTGCCCGCTGCGTGTCGGCCAACCTGGCTGACGGGTCTCGGGTTGCCGGTGCGGCGGGAAAACCTATTGGAGCCTGTGGCTCGGTTCCCCTGGACCGGGCGCGGTCTGCTACCCTCAGGGTTGACCCGACATGGACCATTCTGGACAGGGCGTTTGCGCCACTGCAGTCGGACGTGGTGTCTGCCGGGACTGCTGACAACGGGCAGTGGGTTGGTTAGGTCAACAGCCAGCCCACGCAGGGTTCCCCTGCTAAGTGGCTGTGGACCTAAGGGAACCCCGCGGGGATCCCTGGACCTTCCCAGCTCCTGACAGACGGCACATGCTCTGCAGTAGTTTGCTACATCCCTGTTCATCCGGGGCCAATAAAACTGTTTCCGAATACCGGCAAGTGTCTTGCGGACCCCTGAGTGCCCTGTCAGAGGATTACCATGTGCGGATTTCAGCACATGTCCCCTGAACGCACTCGGGACCACAAGCCATTTGGTATTCGCGTGGGATCTACCTGTAGGGGGCTGTACAGACTCACTGTACAGTCTCCCACCTTCCCAGTACACCTTGAAAGCGGCCCCGTCTGCGAGGGGCTCAGCGGCTTGCTGCCTGAGCACTTCCAGGCTTGGGTCACGTTGTAGTGCGGCTGAGAATACGGCGCTGTCAGTTTCAGCCAACTGGCTCATGTCACACGAGGCCAGCGGCTGAAAGGTCTCATCCCTGCGGTCAGAGGAGGGGGAGGAGGCCGGAACCCCCTCCACCTGTTCTGAGCTCGGGTTCTGAGCAGTGCAGCTGCGCGGTACTGCTAGCACAGGTACACTGTCAGAATGGCACAGACAGACATTACTCAAATCATCATTGCATGCAGTAATGACATTGACAGGTATAGACATTTTTTCATTACAGACAGGTTGTACAGTAAACTCAGGTACAGTTACAGCATCATCACAACAGACAGTCTGTACATCAAACTCAGGTGCCTTTGAAGCAGGCACTATTGAACCTGGTACCCTTGAACTGGGCACATTCAACCCACCTCCCCCTGGTGCTCCCCCAAGTGTATAAAGTACCTGGTGGTGGGTGGAGAGTCCGTCTCCTTCCGTGAGCGACAAGGCGGTCGTGGCAGGTTCATAGTAGGACACAAGCTTGCCCAAATCAGTCCCCAGCAACACAGGGACTGGGAGATCCTTCATAACCCCAACAACCCTTTCTTGGATTCCTCCCACTCCCCAATCCAGCTTCACTGTCGCGTGGGCTATGTGAAAAAGGGTGCCCTCTACTCCAGTAAGGGCAAGGGATCGGCTGGAGCTGATGCTCTCCTTTGGCACAAGATGTGAGTGAACTAACGTGATGTCAGCTCCGGTGTCTCGAAATCCGGTGACAACTTTGCCGTTCACTCTAACAAGTTGCTGCTGGTCGGTTCGGTCGCGGATTTCCTTTCCGCGGGCAAACAGGACAAAATCTGATGATCCAGGCTGTGGTTCGCTGGCGGGCTGCCTCTGCTGTGGGTGAGGTGCAGGTGATGCAGATGATCCAGGTGCTGGTGGTGTCTGTCTCCGCTCCGGACAGTCGAATTTCATGTGTCCGGGCTGGCGGCAGTAGTGACAGGTGACCCCTCCAGGCGCTGCAGGCCTGGGTGCAGCAGCTGCGCTGGGTGGCCTCTGTGGCGGACGGCTCACAGGGGCAGGAGGGTCTGCCGAGGTATTGGGCTGACCTCCTCTCCAGCTGGATGGGACAGTTCTG
The DNA here is from genome assembly GCF_040937935.1 of Hyperolius riggenbachi. NCBI lineage: Eukaryota > Metazoa > Chordata > Amphibia > Anura > Hyperoliidae > Hyperolius > Hyperolius riggenbachi. Next base: position 409,432,724 of record NC_090648.1, on the reverse strand, counting down.
CGGGTATCAGCCACCCGGGTAGTTGCAAAAGTCTCAGCAAGGTCTGCAGCGACAGTTGCTGAAGCCGGCCTGCGTTCTAGCACAAACTGGCGTACATCAGCAGGGCAAATGTTCAGAAATTGTTCCAGGACTATCAAGTCCTCCAGGACATCATAAGACCCTTTGGTGAGGCCTAGTGTCCACTGGCGGAGTGTGGTGAGCAAGCTGCTGGCCACATCTCGGTATGAATCCGAAGGCTTTTTCTGCCAGGCCCTGAACTTTTTCCAATAGGCTTCTGGCGTCAGCTGGTACTTAGTAATGATAGCGTCTTTTATAGCAGCATAATCATTATCCTTCTCCGCAGGCAATTCTGCAAAGGCATCAAGCGCTTTGTAGCGCAGCAAAGGTGTCAGATGTCTGGCCCACTGGTCTTGGGACAGACGATACTGACGGCATGCTTTTTCAAAAGACCGCAAAAACAAGTCAATGTCTGTGTCTTTTTCAATATTAGCAAATTTAAATTTTGCACTTACGGGTGGTGCAGCTCCTTCAGCAGGGAGGCTGGGCGGTGAACTCCGGCTGGCCTGTTGCACTTTTGCCATGTTTAGCTCATGCTGTCGTTGGCGCTCCCGTTCTCGCTCAGCGGCATCCCTCTCCGCGTGGCGTTCAGCAGCAGCAGCTTGCCGCTCCCGTTCCTCCCGCATTTGGCGCTCTGTCCGCGCTTCTGCAGATTGGCGCTCCTCACGCATGTACTGCAGGTACTTGTCCAGGTCAGTGTCCATCAGCTTTTGTAATGCCTGCTGCATTAGCGGATCAGTACAAACGGACAGTCCAGTACTGGCCGGTTCCAGGCGAGTACTTTCAGAAACTCTGGGATTGGGGTCCATACTGACAGTCTCTGGCGTAACTGTTGCAACAGGGCCCGCAGGATGCTCAACCTCTGTACGCCTAGGATCTTCAGCCTCTGGTTCCCCTTGCCTTGAGTCAGATGGGGCAGCGTCTACCTCAGCAGACACATCCAGCTCCCGCGGTTGCTGGGTATCCCATTGAAACAAGTCATTTACCATGTCCTGTTTGTTCCTGCGGAGGGTGTCAATGCCCCGCAGCTGACAAAGATTTTCCAGGTCGGATACGGCCATGAGCTTGTAGTTCCCGGACATTTCCATGCCAAATAAAATAAAACTTTTGGGGAGGGGTACTGGCTACACAGTCTCTCTGTATATATAAAAAATATATTGCCTTCCAGCTACACCAACGAATTAGTTCGTTTCTCGATAGCGCTAGCGCTATCGCAGATACTTTCAGCACAACACAGGTCCCAACCGCTGCCTAACACTGTCACAGGAGCCCTAGTGGCTGACCGCACTTAGCCTTCTAAACGGTGCCAGCGCACAGATCGTGCGAACTCTGGTCGCAGTCAATGCGCAGGAACCGTTAAGAATTAGCCGCAGACAACTCAGAAGGGAGCCTGTGAGACACGGGTAATTACAACGTCACCTACTGGTTCAGAGTAAACTGCCACCACCGCGGTTACCATGGGACCGTGGAGCCCACTAACTGACTGACTAGTCCTGCGAATAAAACGGTTAAACACACGGTATTCTGTCTAGCCAACAACAAACAAACAGTAGCGTATCTTCAGAGACCCGGGATCAGTTCTGTGTGTGTGCTGATAAGCAGGGTAGCGGACAGTGAATGACTTGGAGAAAGTCGTTTATTCACGCAATATAAATAATTAATATATACAGACAATTATTAAAATCACAATTATTAAGACAGTAATAGCCAGTATAAAAAATAAAAGAAGGGAGAAAAATACTTAGTTCCTGGAAAGATGTCCTTTTTGTGGGAAAACAGAGTTCTGGGTTTCAATTTGAGTTCAGAGTTCAGACCAGGTGGATGCCAGCATATCCTCAAGCTGGCATCTGATGAGTTCAAGATGTTTCAGTGTGGAGGACACTGAGTTTGGGTCCTCTGCCATTCTTATGCCCCTGCTTCAGTAGGAGGGAGTGAGGGCGGGGAGCCATACACCCCCTTAGAAGATGAGATGAGCCCTCCCCTTGTCCTGGGGGCTAGAAATCATATCTACCCATATATGGGCTCTATCTCACAGAACCGTACAGGTCAGGGCAGATTTATTAACATTTTCAGGTCTGTCTCGATTTACCCAGCGCCCTGATACCAGACATGAGGGGTGGGACCCCTGTGGTATCATCAGGGCATTTTCAAACTGCCTAACTGGCAGTCCTTACCTCAGAATGTTCTGAAACTTCCTCAGAACCAGCACCGGGGCTCATGCTACACTTCCCCCACGTTTGGCGAAGCTGCCATCTCAGGAACCCCAGAAATATGACAGATCTGGGAAGTTATGGATTATGCTATGAGACTCAGGTTTATTCAGGATGTGTTCTAGCTGCTAACTTCCCTTTGATCTTTACCAGTGAGCAAGGTGTCAAGACCTCCCGGAGATTTGTAGCCTGCCTGGCTGCACCTAGGCATCCTGATCACCCCTTGGTTAATTAACATCTACATGAGATCAGCTAGGTGTCACCTTATACCTGATGGATGGGCCATCCGCACAGCTTGAAGCCAGGGGCTCTCTGGGCCCAGGCTCATTAGCATATCAAAAGAGCCATCCAGCCTTTAGGATGGTGCTCTCTCTGCTAAGAAAAGGACTTCAGCTCCCCCTACACACTCAACCCAGATTGTATCGATTTGAAGCGCAATCGATGCAGGGAATCGAGTGCGATCGCTTTTTCTTCACGGGCGGTTACAGGACGCGCCTGCGGCCCCGCAACCGTCCGTGACAACTAACAAAAAATAAAGCGTATAATGCGGCATTTTTGACACAATGTTCAGAAGTATCAATAAATATGTTGTAACAACTTTTGACAGTGTGTTTTTTCACAGTTAATTCCCTCAGACAGTATGGTGTGAGTAAATCTCCATAGCAACCTGTTCTTAGAGACATAAGGCCTTTTACATAGAAAGTTTATTTCAAAACCCTCTGGTTGTCCCATAGTTCTATTCCTAGAATCGTATTTTTCATAGAAATGTCTGATTTTCCTTCTTAGTCAATAGAGATGACCCGAACGGTTCGACCGCGGACCGATTCATGCAAACTTCGGTGGTTCGCGTTCGTGGTGAACCGCGAACTATATGCGAGTTCGACCCGCCCCCTATACTACATCATTAGGGTCAACTTTGACCCTCTACATCACAGTCAGCAGACACAGGGTAGCCAATCAGGCTACACTCCCTCCTGGAGCCCCCCCCCCCCCCTTATAAAAGGCAGGCAGCATCAGCCTTTTCACTCACTCATGTGGCTGCAGTAATTAGAGAAGAGAGAGAACATGCTGTAGACATAGGGAAAGCTTAGTTAGACTCTTGTTAGGCTTGTTAGCTTGCTCCTTGGTGATACTTATTGCTAAAAAGCACCCCTCAGCAGCTCTTTTGAGAGATAATGTTGTTCTTGTGATTTATTTTTTATTGTGTGTGTCCCACAGACACTTGTGTTGTGTTACAGCCTTGTCAGTAAGTCGCAGCTGGCCCTTGGCCCCTTGGTAATTCCTACTGTGCCACTGCCAGGCCCAGCATATTCAGTGACTACCTGTGTGTGTGACAGCTGCACATTTGTAATACCAATCACTGCATACCTACCTTTTCAGTGCACCTACCTATGTGAGCGCACGCAGTGTGCTCGCTACATGATTTAAAAAAAAAAAAATTAAAAAAAAAACTGCTGCGCTGCCCCCTGGCGGTATTTTTCATACCGCCAAGGGGGTTAAAGAAGTTCTGTGGTGGTTTTCAAGCACACTGATATAAACATACTATTGTGTCTCTCATTATGCCCCCTCTTTATCAATGCTATTTTTGCCAATAAATAACTTAAATTATAAAATAAAACTTTGATTACTTTTTCCAAAGATGGCCGCGATCCCATGTGACTCCGGAAGTGCTTCTGGGTCACCGCTTTCCGCCCTCTCTTCTTGTACTGCCGTGCACAATAGCCTTTCCCAACTGCGCATGTGTAAGCTCTCGTGCTCGGCATAGGCGCCTAAACAGTTGCATCCTCCATGACATATGACTCGGTCACGGAGTTGCGCATCCTGTGGTGCTGCGGTGCTGTACACTTATGTCCCCAGGCAGAGCTGAAACTACATGAGGCAGCTCTCCTCCCTGCAGTCAGCCTCCTTCTCCCTGCTCTCTGGAACACCCACAAAGGCCAGGGATGACTCATCAGATGACCAGTAGCAGGGGGAGGGAAAGGCAGACAGGGAGGAACTGCTGCGGCATTGTCTGCCTCTTCTAGGAAGAACATTTTAGTCTATTTCACTACACAGACAAATTATTTAAAAGGAACATTAGAGAGACAGCACAACTTTTTATATATAAGATAGGGAAGAAAAGATTTATAAATATTAAAGGAACATTACAACTCAGTTGAATTACATTTTGAAAAAGGGCAACAGAACCCCTTTAACAAACAGGTGGATCAGTGGCTGACCCTGCACCAGCTGGAGATCAGCAATGAGGTGTGTGACAATGGCAGCAATCTCATTTCGGCTTTGAATTTGGGAAAGTTGACACATGTACACTGTATGGCACATGTGCTGAATCTAATAATTCAGAGATTTGTGTGTAAGTACCCAGGCTTACAAGACGTCCGGAAGCAGTCCAGGAAGGTGTGTGGACATTTCAGGCGGTCTTACACGGCCATGGCACGCTTGGCCGATATTCAGCGGAGAAAGAACTTGCCGGTGAGATGCTTGATTTGCGATAGCCCGATCTCTGTAATTCAACCCTCCTTATGTTTAACCACCTGCTACAACAGGAGAAAGCCGTCAACCAGTATCTTTACAACTACAGTAGAAGGACACACTCTGGGGAGATGGGGATGTTCTGGCCAAAGTACTGGACACTCATGCGAAATGCCTGCAGGCTCATGTGGCCATTTGCGAAGGTGACACACCTGGTGAGTCGCAGTGAAGGCGCCATCAGCGACTTGATCCCATATGCTTTCTTCCTGCAGTGTGCTGTGTGTAGAGTGGTGGATCAAGCTGTGGAGGAGCGCGAACAGGAACAGTTACAGGAACAGGAGGAAGAGTTGTGGGATCAATTCTCAGAACCAGATGTTTCCTCAACACCTGCGGCAGCACAGAGGAGGGGGGAGGAGGAGGAAGAGTCGTGTGGGGAAGAGGAATCAGATGATGAGGAAGGTGTTTGTTTGTTTTTTTTGAGGAGGTGGCGGAAGAACAACCACAGCAGGCGTCACAGGGGGCTTGTGCTGCTCAACTTTCCCATGGTATTGTTCGTGGCTGGGGGGAGGAGGAGAACTTACGTGACATCAGTGAGGAAGAGCAAAAGGAGATGGATAGTACGTCTGCATCCAAATTTGTGCAGATTGTGTCTTTCATGCTATTCAGCCTGTTGAGGGACCATGGTATAAAAAAACTCAAGGGGAATGAGCTGTACTGGGTGGCCATGCTACTAGACCCTCGGTATAAGCATAAAGTGGCGGAGATGTTTCCAAATCACCAGAAGGCAGAAAGGATGCAGCACTTGCTGAACAAGCTGGCAACTATGCTTTACAGTGCATTTAAGGGTGATGTCACAGCACAACGGAAAAAAGGTACCACTGCCAGTAATCCTTCTTCCATGTCCACGCAGGGAAGGACAGGATGCTCTAGCGATCTCATGGCGATGTCGGACATATGGACATTCTTTAGGCCACCTTAGCCCTTCCAGATCCACCAACACCTCGACCGGCAGGTAGCCGACTACCTGGCCTTAAGTGTGGATGTAGACACTGTGAGCAGCGATGAACCCCTGGACTACTGGGTGCACAGGCTTGACCTGTGGCCAAAGCTGTCACAATTTGCCATCCAACTTCTGTCTTTCCCTGCCTCAAGCGTCCTGTCAGAAAGGACCTTCAGCGCAGCTGGAGACATTGTCACTGAGAAGAGAAGATGCCTAGGTCACAAAAGTGTTCAGTACCTCACCTTTATCAAAATGAATGAGGCATGGATCCCGGAGGGCTACTGCCCACCTGAAGACTAAGTCGGTCCCCACACAGCATCTCTGCCTGCAGACCACTTGACTGCCTTCTCAGCCTCCACCAACAGGGTCCAGGACTACAAGCGGATTCCTGAATTTTTAAGGCATGTACATGTGTCAATTCCCCTTCATGATTGTTACCTTGCCGCGGTGAAGGGGCTTGCGTATCACAGGGAAGCAATGACCGCCGGCTATACAAGTGTCCCCAGGAGGGGGGGGGGGGGGGCGCACCCAAGATAATAAGGTTGTTGCTTCATTGTGGACAGACCAAATTCGATCACCTGGACACTGTTGTTCTGTCATTGAGCTACCTCAGCCCGGCGACCATATAGGCTTGAAAACCGCTATTGCCTTCACTCTGGTCATGGTGCGCACCAGTCCAGCACAGCTGTCACTACACAAACAGCTGTTTGCGGTGCATTACACAGTGAGTTTGGTGTGTCAGTGTGAAGCAGTACACTAATTACACTACCTGATTGATGTATACACATGCAAGATGTTTTGAAGCACTTTAGGCCTCCAATTTAGCATGCAATGTGATTTCTGCCCTTAAAATGCTGCTGTGCGTCAAATCCGGATTTTTCCTGGGGACTTTTGGCGTGTATCCCACTTCGCCATGCAAAAACTCAGGTGTTAGACCCCTTGAAAGATGTTTTCCATCACTTTTGTGGCCAACATAAATGTTTGTAATTTTCAAAGTCCACCTTCCCATTGAAGTCTATTGCGGTTTGCGAACTGAACTTTTGCGGAAGTTCGCGTTCGAGGTTCGTGAACCGAAAATCGGAGGTTCGAGCCATCTCTATTAGTCAATAAGCATTTTTTTTATCTTTACATGTTCTTCTGTATTCTGTATCATTCTGTAATCTCCTTCTTATCCCTCTCATGGGGACCAGATAAAAAACAGTTCAGTTCTTTGTTGCAATCACCCCCAGAAACAAAAAACAACAACAGCAGCTCTGCCACTACTGAGAGTTTGGCAGGTTGTAAAGACCAAAGCCATTGTCATCACTGTACTCCCGAGGTGCCAGTCATATCCCCTCTTCTCAAGAAGTTATGTAACTCCCTTTTCCTGCTGACTGGTTATATAGTTGCAACAGTATAATTAAAATGAAATGAAATTATAAAATTAAAAGTATAATTAATATTAATAGTGGCAGAGGAAGCAGGAAATGGAAGAAACCGGCACTGCTAGAAGCTGTATTTATTTTCCAATGAATATTGTTACATGCGTATGCAATAAAACAGGCTGTAAGCGCTGTGATACAAAAACAAACAAAGTTCAAATTGCTGGTGGGATACCTGTTGTGGTGCAGTGGGTGCTGGGTGCTTAAGCCTGACGGCCGTTTCGCGCACGTCTGCGCATCTACGGAGGCTGCATCGTGGGGTGGACGGGCTGCCGGTATAAATAACCTGCGCGCATAGCGGTGACACGCCGCTCGTCTGTTCCACCCCTTCACTTCCTACATGTTCACGTCAGATAGCGGCTGGAACGCATTGCGTGCCAGCGGCGTCTGACGTCATGGCGACGAAAATACACTGAAACAATTGGACAGTGTAGCGTATATTACGCTTAGGACGTACGCCTTATGCACAAGTTGGGCCAGTCTGGCGCCATCTTGTGGCAAGAAACGAGAAAGCATCTCCAATGCGGTTTCAGGGTAAGTAAAGTGCAGAAAAAAGATAAAGAATACGAAACAAGTGGCCAGGAAAGTGGGAAAATCAGTTGGAAAAGAGTCAGTGCCCCTATACCATCATTGCAGAATGCTGTCCCAGCTCCAGCAATACTGCTAAAAAAATGCAACAATGCTATTAGTGAATTAGTAGTGTATTGCTAAAACATCATAAAATTGGCAAAAGAAAGTGATTTAAAATCAATATTGAAAGGCTGTCACCTGTATCAATCCCAAAGGGGTAAATATTACCCATGGGGATCAAATGTAAAGACAACTTATTCTATGGGAGGGTGCATGCGAAAGAGATAATGGAAGGTAAAGTCATGGGCGGCTAATAATACTCGGACATAGTTAATATCAGATGTAAAAAATACATCTGGTGGCATAACAATTAATTGTATACTATTTCAAGATAGAACAGAAGGTACTAGGTTCACGGGTCCAAAAAGCATGATAGGTCAGTATAATCATTTAGGCCCAATGGGCCCATTGCATTGGTTCTCAAGATTAGTAGAACTTCTTCACGCTTCAGTTTCTTTTCCCGGTCTCCCCCTCTAGAGAGGGGCATGACCTGTAGTAAACCTGCAAAAGGACGGTTACTACTCTGCAGCAGTATAAAGAAGACAAGATTACTGGACCACGGACTCTGAGTCCAGTGAAGACGAAACTAAAGCTGTCCCAAAAAAATCTGATATACGCGGACAACAGAGTGGTAGTGATCCCCAGACCTCCGCTCGCCCTTTAGGAGGGGCACACGGAGGGGGAGAGGAAAGAGTAAAAGCAAAAAAGAAAACCAAGCGTCTATCATAGGAGGACAAGAAGGCCCGCAAACGGAGGAGGAATTAAGAATGGATGGCGAGATACCACAACCTCTAGAAATATTAAACCTATCCAATCAGGTTCTACCAGAAGGAATGGAATCATTACTCCAAAAAGGTCTAAACTTCTCCCTGGCCACAGACTTTGACTTTGCAAAGTTTAAGATCGAGCTATATAAGAATATTAGACGTTTAAATATCAAATGGCATTTTGCCAAAAGAGAAACGGCTATAATTCGGGAGGATACTATATGAGGACATGCCAAAATAAGCCCCTTAGGCTTTAGCCCAAGTATATCATGGGACGACCAAGACTTGGCCAATTTAGAAGTTCTAAAAGAACTGGAGCTTGGATCTAATATTATTCAGGAAGACATGGGAGACGGCCTGAGGCCCTTAGTAGGCGATACTACCACCTTCAGACCATGTAAATCCATAACCCCATTTTCTGTCCAACCAGGATCGTGCCTGGATGTCTTCCAAAAGATGGTTGAAAGGGACTTGAAAGCAGAGATGTATCCAAAGGCTGCAAAAAATATATCAAAGAAGGAAGAAAAAGCCCTCAAATGGCTGCGTTCAAGACCTGACTTATTAATTAAAAGGGCGGACAAAGGAGGTACAATCGTGGTGATGACCGCAGAACAATACAAAAGTGAAGCCCTTAGACAATTACAAGATAGGAATATCTACCAGCCCCTTACTGAGGACCCCACTAACCGCCATTTGAATTCCCTAAGATCCCTCCTTAAGAAAGGAGTCAAACTGGGGGTACTCACCTCCACACTGGCCAATGGTTTGTTACCAACTTATCCAACTAAACCAGTCTGGTATCATATCCCAAAGGTTCACAAGTCTCGGACCAGTCCTCCGGGTCGGCCCATTGTCTCTGGCATTGGGTCGACGACGGAGAGACTGTACAGATACCTGGACCACATCCTCAGGCCACTTATGGAGGAAATTCCCTCCCACCTTTCCGATACGGTTGATGTGCTAAGGGGCCTTGAGGACCTTACTTGGAATAGGGGGGATCTTTTGGCGACGATAGACGTTGAAAGCCTTTACAGCCGCATACCCCACGATTTGGGGGTGCAAGCGGTGAGGCTCTTTTTGAACAAGACAGACAAAAATGAGGAGTGGAAGGCATACATCTGTGAATGCCTCATGTTTGTCTTGACGCACAACGCCTTCCTCTTTGATAGGAAGTGGTACTGGCAGGTGTCCGGCACCGCCATGGGCACAGCAGTCTCCTGCACCTATGCCAATCTATTTTTGGCATGGTGGGAGGAGCTGCACATTCACTCCACGTGTAACCCGTTTAGGCAACAACTCAGGATGTGGTCCAGGTATGTGGACGACATCCTTGTCTTCTGGTCCGGGACTTGTGAATCCTTCTCTGAATTCCTAGGGTATATCAACTTGAATAAATGCAACATGCTGTTCACAGCCACCATGAGCTATGAAAAAGTGGCCTTTTTAGACCTGGAACTGGAGGTGGAAAATGACAAATTGGTGCCAAAGGGCTACAGGAAACCCACCGCATCCAATTCCTTGCTGCATAGGTCGAGTTTTCACCCTGAGCATGTAACCAAGGCGGTACCCTACGGCCAGTTCCTCAGACTTCGCCGGAATAACGCGAGCGACGCGGAATTTCGCCGCCAATCTGAGGAGCTAGGGTCGAGGCTTATCGCCAGGGGTTATGAGAAGGAATTAATTCAAGAAGCCTTTAACCCTCTGGGGGATAATCCCGAGCTGAGCTCGGGGTAAGCCGCCACAGAGGTTTTCTCAGGCCCTGGTGGGCCGATTTGCATAATTTTTTTGTTGTTGCACGCAGCTAGCACTTTGCTAGCTGCGTGTATATACCGATCGCCGCCGCTCCGCGCTGATTCGCCGCTACTCGCCGTGCCGTGCCGCTCCCCCCCCCCCAAGACCCCCTGCGCAGCCTGGCCAATCAGTGCCAGGCAGCGCTGAGGGGTGGATCGAGACTCCCTCTGACGTCACGACGTCGTTGACGTCGATGACGTCATCCCGATCGTCGCCATGGCGACGGGGGAAGCCAAACAGGAAATCCCGTTCTGAACGGGATTTCCTGTTTGCTTTGTATGCCGGAGGCGATCGGAGGGGGTGGGGGGATGCCGCTGCACAGCGGCTATCATGTAGCGAGCCCTGGGCTCGCTACATGATTTAAAAAAAAAAAAAAAAAAAAAAAAAATAGTGCTGCGCCACCTCCTGGGCGATATAATTGTATCCCCCAGGAGGTTAAGAGAGCCTCATCCCAAAGTAGGCAGACTCTCCTCCAAAGAAATATTGTCAAAAAAGAGCAAGAGAAAAAGAGAAAAAAATCCCCTTTTCTTTTGAATACACCGCCATGGCGGATGCTATAAAGGAATCGATAATTAATCATTGGGACATTTTGACAAAGGATGCAATTCTCAAACCTTTGGTGGAGGAGGGACCATTATTTTCCTTTAAGAAATGTCCTACCATTGGATCCTTTGTGAGCCAGAGTGAATTCAATTCCCCTGATGGGAGTGCCTGGTTACGCAGGGGTCAGCCACAGGGCAACCATAGATGTGGTCGATGTAAATCATGTAAACAAATGGCCGTGGGTACAAGTGTACAAATAGGACCAGTTCGACGGCGTGTTCGCGCGTTCATTACATGTAAGACCAGGTTTGAGGTATATGCCCTGTGGTGCCCCTGCGGCAGGTTCTACATTGGAGAGACTACCCGATCCCTGGGAGAAAGATTCCGAGAACATTACAACTCCATAGGTTCTGGGAAGGGATCACCAAGAGTAGTGGAGCACATGAGAAATAACCACAAAGGGGACCCTAATGCACTTACTTTTGCAGGTTTACTACAGGTCATGCCCCTCTCTAGAGGGGGAGACCGGGAAAAGAAACTGAAGCGTGAAGAAGTTCTACTAATCTTGAGAACCAATGCAATGGGCCCATTGGGCCTAAATGATTATACTGACCTATCATGCTTTTTGGACCCGTGAACCTAGTACCTTCTGTTCTATCTTGAAATAGTATACAATTAATTGTTATGCCACCAGATGTATTTTTTACATCTGATATTAACTATGTCCGAGTATTATTAGCCGCCCATGACTTTACCTTCCATTATCTCTTTCGCATGCACCCTCCCATAGAATAAGTTGTCTTTACATTTGATCCCGATGGGTAATATTTACCCCTTTGGGATTGATACAGGTGACAGCCATTCTATATTGATTTTAAATCACTTTCTTTTGCCAATTTTATGATGTTTTAGCAATACACTACTAATTCACTAATAGCATTGTTGCATTTTTTTTAGCAGTATTGCTGGAGCTGGGACAGCATTCTGCAATGATGGTATAGGGGCACTGACTCTTTTCCAACTGATTTTCCCACTTTCCTGGCCACTTGTTTCGTATTCTTTATCTTTTTTCTGCACTTTACTTACCCTGAAACCGCATTGGAGATGCTTTCTCGTTTCTTGCCACAAGATGGCGCCAGACTGGCCCAACTTGTGCATAAGGCGTACGTCCTAAGCGTAATATACGCTACACTGTCCAATTGTTTCAGTGTATTTTCGTCGCCATGACGTCAGACGCCGCTGGCACGCAATGCGTTCCAGCCGCTATCTGACGTGAACATGCAAGGAAGTGAAGGGGTGGAACAGACGAGCGGCGTGTCACCGCTATGCGCGCAGGTTATTTATACCGGCAGCCCGTCCACCCCACGATGCAGCCTCCGTAGATGCGCAGACGTGCGCGAAACGGCCGTCAGGCTTAAGCACCCAGCACCCACCGCACCACAACAGGTATCCCACCAGCAATTTGAACTTTGTTTGTTTTTGTATCACAGCGCTTACAGCCTGTTTTATTGCATACGCATGTAACAATATTCATTGGAAAATAAATACAGCTTCTAGCAGTGACGGTTTCTTCCATTTCCTGCTTCCTCTGCCACTATGAACACGTCTTGTAACCAGAGCACGCTAGGCTGTTAGTGGGAATACCGATACGCCACCGCAAGAGACCCGCTCCTGCAGTAGTGCCAACCTGCTTTTCCCTCTCATACCATTATATAATTAATATTACATTAAACAGCATAATTAGCAACAGTGACATCACAAACTCTACTCCTAAGAACACAGACTATAGTGGGAATACACACACATAGCTGCATAGCTGTAAAGCCATGGTCTCCGGTGTGAAACCTCCAGCACTGTATACAAAACAAAGTGAAAGTGGCGTACGCAGAGTTTACACATAACATAGTTTGTTAATGATTGCCACCATTGTCAACACATGTAGTGGTGATCATTTCCACCCAGAACCAATAAGGAGCTAAATCAAAAATGGAAGGGAGGGCTTGGATTGTTCCCTTGGTCCTAAGGCCCAGGTGCGGTGCTACAACATTACACACACAGTCACATACAGACACACATCAAACGTATAAATAACCTGTAGCACCTTCTTTCAATCTCATTGATTTTCTATCTATAGGTTTTGGAAGTCTTTCCCTTCTTCCAACTTTTTTTCTGACAACTCTTCATGTCTAATTCTGTCTATGAGGGGACTGTCATAGTTCTTCATCATTAACTCAAGCCATATACTGGACACATCACAATATACACTATAACAGAATATCCTTCTGTATATAAAAACACTTTGGATCGAATGTGAAAATCCTCCTTTGTTGAGAAAAATAAACCTTGTTCATGTTAGATTTATAAATTGCAGGAATTTTAGCAAACACCAACCCAGCTTATTCTTGAGTGTGTATATTAAAACAAGCTGCTGCAGTCATTTTCTCATAGGAGCTCTAAATGTCAGTCTTATATAGTAACTTGAATAATCCAGGAATCAGGATCAGGAATCTTTATTTCACCAAGCATGACTGGGTCATGCCCGGAATTGGATTTGGCACTGTACATAATAGCTCAGGAAAGCAATGATGGGTAGTATAGAACAGCAAGAACAGAAAAGTTGACACTTAACACTATACACAGAGGACAAGTTACATCTACATTATTGTAATACGTTTGCGTTACATACTTGGCCAGCGGTTCACGTTACCCGTGAACCCGTTCCAAAAGTCATAGAATGGCCAGTCAGACTTAGAATGGCCAGTCAGCAATTAGTTTTTGTTTGCTGATGGGAGTATATGAAGGGAATTAAGGAGGCTGACAGCCGAGGTGAAGAAAGAGTTACTGTGTCTGGCAGTCCTTGTGGAGATGGCCCGAAGCCTCCGTCCTAGTGGGAGCTGACAGAAGTAGCGGTGGCCCGGGTGAGAGGAATCATTAGCGATCCTCAGTGCCCTCGCTCTCAGCCTTCTCTTGTGTAGGAGGTCAAGTGCAGGGAGAGGTCTTCCAATGACCCTCTCCGCTGCCCTGATGACCCTCTGAAGTGTGAGCCTGTCGCTGGCAGTGGTGCCGGAGTACCAGACCAGGATGGAAGAGCAGAGAATCGATTCAATGATGGCGGAGTAGAAGCTGGTCAAGATCTCTGGGGCCATGCCAAACTTCCTCAGCTGACGAAGGAGGTAGAGTCTCTGTTGGGCTTTCTTTTGGGTGGCGGTGATGTTGGGCCTCCAGCTGAGATCACTGGAGATGGTAGTGCCCAGGAGACGGGAGCAAGACACTCTGGCCACTTCCGTACCATCAATGTGAATTGGAGGTGGGGTGGGAGCGGATTTCCTGAAGTCAACGATTAGCTCGACAGTTTTTGCGGTGTTGAGCACTAGCTTGTGCTCCTTGCACCAGTGAGAGATTCTCTCCACCTGCTGACAGTACTCCTGGATGTTCTCCTTGGTGAGGAGACCAACAATGGTGGTGTCGTCTGCGAACTTAATGACCTTGACCGAATCTGCCTTGGATCTGCAATTGTTTGTGCAGAGGGAAAACAGCAGTGGAGATGAGACACAGCCCTGAGGGGCCCCTGTGTTCGTGGTCATTATTTGTGAGTGGATCTCACCCAGCCTGACAGATTGGGTCCTGTTGGTGAAAAAGTCTGTGATCCAGAGGCGCAGGCTTGGGTGCACACCAAGTGTGGCTAGTTCTTCTTGTAGGATGCGCGGACAGATCGTGTTAAACGCTGAGCTAAAGTCCAGGAGTAGTATTCTGGCGTACGTGTCTGGTCTGTCCAGATGGTCATAGATGAACTCTAGGCAGATGTTTATTGCATCGTCAGTGCACCTTTTTGCCCTATATGCGAACTGATGGGGGTCTAGAAAGGGCTGGGTGGAGATCTTGAGGTTGGAAAGAACCGCTCGCTCCAGGGTTTTCATTATGATGGACGTAAGGGCTACCGGCCTAAAGTTGTTCAGCTCAGAGGCTCCCTGCTTCTTAGGGACAGGTATGATGGTCGACCTCTTGAAGCATCTGGGGACTGTTCCTTCGCTTAGCGATTTGGTGTAGATGGCGGAGAGAACAGGAGCTAGTTGCCTGGAGAAAGTTTTCAGGCAGGCTGGAGACACTCCGTCCGGTCCAGGGGCTTTCCTGGTGTTTAGCCTTGCCAGGAGTTGCAGGACTTCAGCCTCGCTCACCACTAGAGTAGGAGGTGGGCTCATGATGTCCTCCTTGAGGCAGGGGGGGTATTGGGCGGTTCCCAGTGGACCTCCGTTTCTTCCTGCCTCTCAAACCTGCAGTAGAACTTGCCGAGTTCTTCGGCTAGTTCCAGACTGGGTGATGCATGTTGGGGGGGGCTTGTAGTTGGTGGCAGCCCTGAGCCCCTTCCATACAGCTCGAGCGTCATTTGAGCGCAGGTTTTGTTTCATTCTCTCAGCATAGTCCCTTTTGAAAGCCCTCAGTTCTCTGTTAAGGTCGTTCCTCGCCTTCCTGTAGTCCTCCTGGTTGCCAGTCTTGTGTGTGACTTCCTTTCGCCTCCGCAGTTGCCGTAGCTTGTTAGTGAACCATGGCTTGTTGTTCAGGTAGACCTTGAAGACTTTGGTTGGTATGCTAGAGCCTTCACAGAAACTGATGTATGAGGCAACGTTGTCTGCCCACTGGTCTATGTTTGGTGCTTCCAGGGCCTCCCAGTCAGTGCAGTCAAGGCAGGCTTGGAGTTGGAGCTTGGCCTCGTCTGACCATACTTTGGTGGACTTAAGAGTCGGTTTAGCAGATTCTAGGCGTCTCTTGTAGGTGGGTATCAGGTGGATGACACATGGTCAGAGGAGCCAAGAGCCGCCCCTGGGACTGCCTTGTAAGCATCCTTCAGTGCTGTATAGCAGTGGTCGAGAGTGTTCACGCCTCTGGTGGGGCACTCCACATGCTGGTGGTATCATGGCATCTCTCGGCGAAGATTGGCCTTGTTGAAGTCGCCCATGACGATGAAAAGTGAGTCTGGGAGGGACGTCTCCCACTGTGAGATGGTCTCGCTGAGCTCCAGTAAGGCACCTTTGACGTCAGCGTCAGGAGGAATGTACACCCCGACAAGGACATAGGAGGAAAACTCACGTGGCGAGTATGCCGGCCTGCAGTCGATGAGTATGAGCTCGAGGTCAAGGGAGCACTTTCTGGTGAGTACTGACGAGGTGGGGCACCATGAGGAGCTGATATAGAAGCAGATACCTCCCCCTCTTTTCTTCCCGGAGAGGACGGGGTCTCGGTCTGCACGGGTGAGGCTGAAGCCTGGGAGAAGCAGAGTGTTCTCAGGGATGTCCTCATGTAGCCAAGTTTCCGTGAAGCAAAGGACTGGCCTCGTCCTGTTAAGGTCCCTCCTGTCGCAGAGGAGGCCCAGTTCGTCCAGCTTGTTGGGGAGGGAGCGCACATTCGCCAGGAGGACTGAGGGGATAGGAATCGTAGGCCCCTCCTCCTAAGTCTTGCGCGGACGCCTGCCCGGCAGCCTCTCCGCCTCTGGCCTGCACGAGGGCCAAAGGCCGGATCCAAGACCAGTCTGATGTGTTCCCAGACCAGCTTGGTCAGAAGCCTGGCTACAGGGGGTGAGTGGCCACATGGTTCCCACTGTAGGAGCTGCTCCCTGGTGTATGTAGTGCGTGTTGCAGGGAGTGGGCCCCGGTCCTCGGTGCGAGGGCGAGAGGCGGTGGGACGCCAGCGGGCAGTGGTGGGGCATGGCATTGTAGTATCATGTGGGAGGCCTTCGGGGCAAGCTGGCCAGACACAGCACCGGGCTCGGGGATGCACAGCAGGGAGGTGAGGCTAGAGCAAGCAACAGTAGGTCTAGCAGTGACGGTGGTAAAAAGTTCGCCAGCACAGCACAGACACAGCCAGCACAGCACAGATACAGCACCGGACTCGAGGGTGCACAGCAGGGAGGTAAGGCTAGAGCAAGCAACAGTAGGTCCAGCAGTGGCCGTAGTAACAGTTCAGTCAGTGGCACAAAGATCAACTGTAGGTCCAGCAGTGACCGTGGTAAAAAAGTTCAGTCAGTCAGTGGCCCAAAGTTCAAACCCCAAACACAGTTCAAAGCACAGAGCAAGCAGGTTGGGATCAGTACGAGGGGGTAGATAGCAGTTGGTACACCGTAAGGGAGCAGGAGTAGTGGGTGCTAGTGGCAAAGAAGTTCAGCCCAAAGAAGTTCTTGCCGAGAACGGGGGGGCACGCTTGTCCCAGGGGATGGCAGGGCTTTGCAGGTTAGGCACAAGCAGGGCAGAGGAGCAGGACCGCTTTGGGCCAGCAGTGTGCATGCAGGGTTGGAGGCAGAAGAGCAGGACCGCTGTGGGTCGGCAGGAGTGCACCCAGGCTAGGCACAGGCAGGATAGGTCCAGGGATTAGCAGGGTCGGAGGGCAGAGAAGCAGCAAAAGCAGACAGGCAGAAGAGGCACTGAGGCTCGGTCTTACCCCCGTGCATGCTCCGCGCAGCGGCCCCTCCACGTGGGTGGCCAGAATAAAGCATGCCACCTGGGCATTTTAGATACACTAGAACAAAAAGTTCACTAAAATTAAACAAAGGTAATGACGTGGCATGCAAAAAAAATGATTGTGCAGTTCATTATGCATTCCAGATCAGAACATGAGGATGTTCTGTACATGGAACAGTGTGCTTATAAGACTTATTAAGCTTTTTTTTTACCCGTAGCCCCCCTCCCCAAAGTGTTTATTAACCGACTATCCTCCATGCAGCCTCGTATAGCCAGGATGGCTGAGCCAACCTGTGTGGGGATCCAGCATACTAACACATACCAGTACACATGCTACATGATATGGGGGCTCTGTAAGAGAGGGGTGGCAAAGCCCTCATCCCCACCTCTACGCATTAGAGATGCTGATAGGTATTGAAGAGACTTATGATGGTAGCTGGGAGTCCCCTTTAATAAGGAGAATATGTGATCACAGTGATTGGCTGGCGGGGGGAGGGAGGGAGGGACTACAAGGCAAAGAAAAAAGGAAATTTATTAGGAAAAAATAAAAATAAATATTTACAAAAAAAATAAATAAACTTGGGGGGGAGGGGGGCCATCAGACCCCACCAACAGAAAGCTTTGTTGGTGGGGAGAAAAGGAAGGGGGGGGGGGGGGGGAAATCACTTGTGTGATGACATGTGCGGCCCTGCAGCGAGCCCTTAAAGCTGCAGTGGCCAATTTTTTGAAAAACGGCCTGGTCTTTAGGGGGGTTTAACACTGTGGTCCTCAAGTGGTTCAAGTCGTTCCTCCAGGCCGCCACTTCCTACTGGACTACCGCTGCACCTTGTCAGACCCTACCGCTCACATCGCACCTTAGCCCCTGATGAGGTAGGACTTTCCACAGGTAGAGATGGGCCGAACGGTTCGCCGGCGAACGGTTCCCGGCGAACTTCGGTGGTTCGCGTTCGCCTTCGCCCCACAATGCACTATGAGGGTCAACTTTGACCCTCTACATCACAGTCAGCAGGCCCAGTGTAGCCAATTAGGCTACACTAGCCCCTGGAGCCCCACCCCCAGTATATAAGGCAGGCAGCGGCGGCCATTACGGCCACTCGTGTGCCTGCATTAGAGAGAGTAGGGCGAGCTGCTGTCTGTCTCTCATAGGGAAAGATTAGTTAGGCTTAGCTTTTCCTGGCTGCATACCTGTTCAGTGATCCTGCCACTGCATACCTGTTCTGTGAACCCACCCACCACTGCATACCTGTTCAGTGATCCTGCCACTGCATACCTGTTCTGTGAACCCACCCACCACTGCATACCTGTTCAGTGATCCTGCCACTGCATACCTGTTCTGTGAACCCACCCACCACTGCATACCTGTTCAGTGATCCTGCCACTGCATACCTGTTCTGTGAACCCACCCACCACTGCATACCTGTTCAGTGATCCTGCCACTGCATACCTGTTCTGTGAACCCACCCACCACTGCATACCTGTTCAGTGATCCTGCCACTGCATACCTCTTCTGTGAACCCACCCACCACTGCATACCTGTTCAGTGATCCTGCCACTGCATACCTGTTCTGTGAACCCACCACTGCATACCTGTTCTGTGAACCCACCACTGCATACCTGTTCTGTGAACCTACCACTGCACACCTGTTCTGTTCAGTGGACCCGCCACTGCATACCTGTTCTGTTCAGTGAACCCGCCACTGTATACCTGTTCTGTTCAGTGAACCCGCCACTGCATACCTGTTCTGTTCAGTGAACCCGCCACTGTATACCTGCTCTGTTCAGTGAACCCGCCACTGCATACCTGTTCTGTTCAGTGAACAGTTTGGTGTGTCAGTGTGAAGCAGTACCTTAATTACACTCCCTGTTTGATGTATACACATGCAAGATGTTTTAAAGCACTTTAGGCCTGTCATTTAGCATTCAATATGATTTCTGCCCTTAAACCGCTGCTTTGCGTCAAATCCAGATTTTTCCTGGGGACTTTTGGCGTGTATCCCACTCCGCCATGCCCCCCTCCAGGTGTTAGACCCCTTGAAACATCTTTTCCATCACTTTTGTGGCCAGCATAATTATTTTTTTTCAAAGTTCGCATCCCCATTGAAGTCTATTGCGGTTCGCGAACTTTAACGCAAACCGAACCTTCCGCGGAAGTTCGCGAACCCGGTTCGCGAACCTAAAATCGGAGGTTCGGCCCATCTCTATCCACAGGCGCATCTTCAGAATTGGACTGGATACGATTATGTAAGCTTTGAAAGAGGAGTTAATGTGAGCATTACAATAACATATTTGGTTGTGATTGTTGTCATTTTTAAAATACTTATTGAATGATGTATGTATTCCTATTGTTTAAGGGCCCACAGATAATTGCTGTTCCAAAGACATGATTCTGCTGCATGTGCAGTGGCTGCAAAGGAAAACTGATTTTATACAAGAATGAGCTTTATTTAGAAGGTAAGACCTTCTTTGGTAGGGTTGTTTTGTTTATGTGTGGAGGAAGGCAAACTGTGGAAACAATATTGCCTCCAAGGTTTAGCTAAGCTTAAATAAATGAGGTCCTTTGTCTCGAGAATATCAGAAATGTAATAATGTGCATTCTTTCTAAATCAAATCTTTTCTGCCAGCACTGGAAGTGTGGGATGCCATTTACTAATTGCTGCTGGAGTAGCTTTAGGTAGGAGGTGTAAAAATCTCTTATCGTCAAATGTGTCAGAGGTGATAGATAACTAAAATTTTCAGCTGCTTTTCAGAAAATTATAGCCTGTAAAGGGTGCTCAAGTGCCAAGTGCAAAGTGCCATGTGCAAACACGCGCAAAGTGCCAAGTGCAAAGTGCCACGTGCAAACAAGTGCAAAGTGCCACGTGCAAAGTGCAAAGTGTAAAGTGCCACGTGCAAAGTGCCACGTGCAAACAAGTGCTAAGTGCAAAGTGCCACTTGCAAACACATGCAAAATGCAATGTGCCACATGCAAAGTGCCATGTGCAAACAAGTGCTAAGTGCAAAGTGCCACGTGAAAACACGTGCAAAGTGCAAAGTGCCACGTGCAAAGTGCCACGTGCAAACAGCCATGTGCAAACACGTGCAAAGTGGCATGTGGAACTTTGCATGTGTTTGCACCTGGCACTTTGCACTTTGCATGTGTTTGCACCTGGCACTTTGCACTTTGCAGGTGTTTGCACGTGGCACTTTGCACGTGTTTGGACTTGTAACTTTGCACGTGGCACTTTGCATGTGGCACTTTGCACTTTGCATGTGTTTGCATGTGGCACTTTGCACTTGTTTGTACGTGGCACTTTGCACGTGTTTACACATGGCACTTTGCACGTGGCACTTTGCAAGTGTTTGCATGTGGCACTTTGCACGTGTTTGCACGTGGCACTTTGCACGTGTTTGCACGTGGCACATGGCACTTTGCACGTGTTTGCACGTGGCACTTTGCACGTGGTACTTTGCACTTTGCATGTGTTTGCACGTGGCACGCGGCACTTTGCACGTGGCACTTTGCACGTGCCACGTGCCAAGTGCAAAGTGCCATGTGCCAAGTGCCACATGCAAAGTGCCAAGTGCCACATGCCAAATGCCAAGTGCTGCTGCTGCATTGCCCTGCTCCTGCTGCCTGTGCTGCTCACACCGCCGGGGTGCCACAGGCCACTGCTGCTGTGCTGATACCACCTATATTTAACCCAAAACACAATTGCTGCATAATTTTTGGGAGGTGTCTGGGCTGAAAACTGCCATCATGTCCCAGTTGTGTAGTTGGACTTTGGACACAATGTGGGCTGCACGACCGCTGTCTGGAACCTAGGCCTGATGTTAATTGACAGCCATTTTTTTGTTTTGTTTTTTGGGGGGATTTTAAGTCCCCACATCATCAATTATTGTTTCCCTTTAAAAAAATAATGATGCTACATGCCTTATTTACTCTCAAAAATGTTTTTAAAGCAATTTAAAGGGCCATTTCTGGGTTTTCTACCCGGATATCAGAATTTGCCCGGATACCCCGGATAGTAGGGTTGGATACCCGATTCTATTCGGATACCCAACAGTTCGGATCCGGATATCCGGTCTGGATCCCGATATCTGGGTATCCGGATCCGGATCAACCCGGATTTTGAAAAGGGGTATCCGAGCACCCCTGTGTAAAGATAATAGACCCACTATGTTCCTGGAGCTCTTGGCTAACCCAAGGAGCCTTTTTTAACATCATTTTAAAATCTATCCGGTTTTGTAACTTTTTTTTTTAATCGCTTTCTTTATAAACCTAATGGCTTAATCTTGACATACTGTGTGTGTGTGTTGGAGAATTTACATAATTCATTCTCTACCTCTGAAGTGTTCAGTTAGGATTATGTTACTTTTCTTGTTTTACATTTTTAATGTTTCCTGTATTTTAGCTGTTTTTGAGTGTGCAGAATAAAGGAATGTTGTCATTAGTTTAACTAATGGTGGTGGTTATTATGGTGGTCCACAGTAAAAAAAAAAAAAAAAAAAAAAAGCCCCCACAGTCCATTTTTTTTATCTTAAAGGATATCCGAGTGGAGATAAAAGTTATGTTTTACTTACCTGAGGCCTTTTCCATCCCCTAAAAGTCGATCTGGTCCAGCGATCACTGACCCCAGGTGGATTGTAGGCTTCTGCGCATACATGGGATTGCCTTTCGCAGTCACACTTCCGTGGCTGGGAGCGTTTCGCACTTGCACAGTTCACATAGACAAACTGCGCAATCCCAGAACACTCATGACAATGGTAACATATGAGAGGTGCATAGTGTGGTTGCAAATGCACAGAAAACCACGACCCTGCTGCGGTCAGCAATCTTATGTAGGGGGCACTGGTACCCTGGAGGACAGCAGAACTTAAACAGGGGAGCCAGATAGACTTCTAGGGGCTGGAAGAAGCCTCAGGTAAGTAAAGCTTAACTTTTTTTTATGCTCAGATATCCTTTAATCTGTGGCTGGAACAATCTCATAAATATGCATTATAAGCATTCTGGCAATGACTGTGAGTTTACTCAGTGCTACCTGCTCAGGTGCTTACAATATATCTTGAAGCAGCGGATCATGTCCACAAAATAAAGTAAAGGAGTTCCAAAGATTTCTCTTATGGCACTATTTTTATGAGGTTTTGTCACACAAGACAAAAATAAAAGTGGCACATGATTTAGGTGTGCAGTGTGCAGGAAACAAGTACAGTGCTCTGAGAATGGGGTGGGTGTAAGGAGAGAGTAATGAAGGTTCATAATGTTTACACTTGTATAGAGCTTTTCTCCTATCGGAACACAAAGTAGGGACACCAAGAGCCAGATATAGTATAAGTACTGGTAATGGGTGTGGAAATTGTAGAGTAAATAAACTATACTCACAAAGCAGAGTTACCTCAAAGGCAACCATCGTATAAGCAGGTTTGGAGATTAGAACTGACTCACTCAGGATTAAGAAGGCACTATCTGTAGATGATGAAAAAAGGGGGTAACACCCCTCCATCAAGGGTGGATTTGATATAGCGTATTATGGATACAGAGGCACCAAAAGGATAAAAGTCTCTTAAAAAGTTGCAGGTAGTGGTGGGCTTCCTCCATGCAGACACAAGAATGTCAATGTATTTATCAATAACACAAGTTTATATACATACTCCAGGGCATAGTGAAACGCGTTTTGCAGGTGTGACCCCGCTTCTTCATGCAATGGTTGTGGAGTACATACTGCGGGTAAGAGACAAGTGACTAAGTAAGACTAGCATCTCATAAAAAAAAAACAAATCGACAATGATTGGTATAATGACAATGGTAAAAGTGTAGAGAACATACACATTTACATACATACAGTGTGTAAATAAACTTGTGTTATTGATAAATACATTGACATTCTTGTGTCTGCTTGGAGGAGGTAAGGCCACCATTATCTCCTCATATTTTAAACTTTTTAAGAGACTTTTATCCTTTTGGCGTCTCTGTATCCATAGTACGCTATTTTCTTCTATCGGACTCAACGTACTTGAGAACTTCAGCCATTAGGAGTGTGCTCAGGAGGTCACCCTGGAGAATTAGGGAGTTTTGTCCAATGACTTCTTTATAATGTGCTTACTCCAGCCAGGATTTGAACCATGGGATGGTGGTGGGTGGTAAGATTAGGTGTCAAAGAAGTTGTCATTGGGGAAGGAGGATATGACTAGACATTAAAAATCAGTAATAGTTAGGTGACAAATAGCAAGAAATAACAAAATCATTTAAGCAACTGATTTACTAATAAGACTATCTGCCCCCTCTGCACTGGATCTAAGAAGTGTTAGAAATACAGTACATGTACCACCAGAGAACAGCCTCAAGTAAGTTAACTCTAAAAACTAAGCATTATGCGTCCAGGTACGTATAAACTCATAGGTCCATATGCAATTAACTTTTTTCTTCTAAGAGATAATTTTTCATATTCTATTTCAAATAATTGCTCATAAGTTTGCAATTGAAAAAGTACTAAAAAGTAGCTGAACAAATACAATAAAAAATATTTTGAGTATTTTCTAGCATGCTGGTGGTTTAAAAAGGCATTTTATTGACAAATTTGGAAATATCACCTAGGAGAAAACTCAGGAGAAAATGGGCCTGATGCTATTAAAGGTGATAAGTAGCTTGCAAGATGTGAGCTACTTATCACCTTGCTATCACACGAGGATTACCGGCAAATCCTATTGCCAGTTTCACTCGTGCGATGGCCGATCGTTAGGGAGCATTACTCAGGTGAAATCCTGAGCGATGCTCCCATGTTACGAGCGATGGGGAGCAAGGTTTTACCCACCGTGGTGCTGTCCATCAGCACCACGGCCTCGCTCCCCACACATGCGCACAACCCGCTGAACATCTGCCGCTATCTTCCGCCGCTGCATCTGGGGGTCTCCTTTAATAAGGAGACCCCCAGAGCTTCCCGCCAGCCGCCGCTCGTCTTTGCAACCCCCCACGTAGCTGCACAGATACTGTGAAGCAATCACCCTCCCTCCGCTGAACACCCGCCGCAAGTCCCGTTCTGCAATTACAGTGTATGAATCCCTGTAATTACTCTCACTATAGCAGTGTCCCGACAAAGCATCTTTTAACCCTCCTGGCGGTCAATTGTTCTGCGGCCGCGCGGCTGCGGGAGGTTTTTTAAGCCTAATTTTTTTTTATCATGTAGCTAGCCTAGCACTAGCTACATGATTCCCCCCTCCCTGTGGCCTCCCTCCCACCCCTCCGATCGCCGCCGGCAATCAAGCCCATCCGGAAATCCCGTTCTAAACGGGATTTCCTTCAGGGCTTCACCCGTTGCCATGGCAGCGAACAGAGTGACATCATCAACGTCACAGGGAGTCCCCATCCACCCCATAGCGCAGCCTGGCGACGATTGGCCAGGCTGCGCAAGGGGTGTGTGGGGGGGCCCTGTATCACGGTGGGTAGCGGCGCATCGGCGGTGAGCTGCAGCGATCGACCCGAACAAAGTGCTTGCTGCGTGTTCTAAAAAAAAATTATGAAAATCGGCCCAGCAGGGCCTGAGAAATCCTCCGCGGCGGCTTACCCCGATCTCAGCTCGGGGTTACCGCCAAGAAGGTTAATCTGCCGCCGGGGCTCCCCATTGGTTTACAGTCTGAGCCATTTTCATTGGTCCAGACTGTGAACCATTGGGGAGCCCTGGCGACTGATTAAAAAAATGCTTTGCCGGGACTCTGCTATAGCAAGAGTACCGTATTTTTCGGACCATAAGACACACTTTTTCTCCACCCAAAATGGGTGGAAAAAGTCACTGCGTCTTATGGTCCGGATACAGCAATTTTGGCCAAGTGTCTGTCCCCTGTTCTTAGTCCCCCATCTGCTTCGTCATGTCCTGTGTGTTGTCCTGTGTCCCCTGCTATGTCCCTGTGTCTCTAGGGGCCCCCGGGGTAATATGATACTAAGGAGTGAGGGACAGGTTGTACCTGGGCAGAGGGAGAAGTGATCGTAGCCACGCAGATCACAGCCCACACGGATGAGAGAGGCCGGCAGAGCATGGTTCGTGCACGCTGCTGAACCCTATCTCTCATCACTTCCGCTTATGTCACTAATGCGGAAGTGACGAGAGATAGGCTTCAGCTGCGTGCACGGACCAGCCAGCGGCTTTCCTATTGCCAATTACAGCAATTCATTTCCCCGCTGTGGCCTCGTTATGCTGTAAGCCGCCGGTCTGCAGGTCAACTTTGATGCTCTGCCGTTCTCTACCCTTTCACGGTGCGGGCTGTAATGGTGCGGGCTGCGACCGCTGGAGCAGTCGGATCCGGATGACTTCTACCTCCGCCGAGGTCAGCTGGGATACTCTGCTGCTCTCTCCCCTCTTTCGGTGCGGGCTTTGATGGTCCGGGCTGTGATCGCTACAGCTGTGAGATCGGGATGGCTTCTCCCTCTTCTCAGGTACAAACTGTCCCTCACTCCTGAGCTGCACATTACCCAGGGGCCATGGGTGCTACATGCTTCTCCCAAGGATGGCAACTTGCTGGGGGGAACTGGGGAGGGGTGTGCTGCTGGTTGGCAGAGTGTCATGTGGTGAGGGGATGAGGGACAGTCTGGGCAGGGGAGTCATTTGCTGTGGAGGGATGGGTGTCATGTGCTGGGGGGGATAGGTGCGGTTTTACAGAGGAAGGTTGCTTTGACTGGTGGGGGTGGGGACAGGCACCATTTCAGTGTTTGCCATAGGTACCATATTTCCACATCACTGCACACAAGACTCAGGCCAGGGGACACTCAAGATAGGGAACACAGAGGACAAGGGGACACACAGGACTCAAGACAGAGGAGGACAGAAGACAAAGAGGGACACATATGAGGACACAGGGAGCACATATAAGGACACAGGGACATAATAATTGGGGGGGGGGGGGGGGAGAAGATACTGAAGATGCAACTGCACCATGGACGCACCAGGTTCAGTATTTTTTTTCCCCTGGTTTTTGTCCTCTAAACCTAGGTGCGTCTTATAGTCCGAAAAATACGGTAATTACAGTGACTCACACACTGTAATAGCAGGATGGGACTTGCAGCTGGTGTTCAGCGGCGGGAGGAAAATTGCTTCACAGTATCTGTGCAGCTAGTTACGTGGGGGGTTGCAGAGACGAGTGGCGGCCGGTGGGGAGGTCTGGGGGTTTCCTTATTAAAGGAGACTCCCAGATGCAGCGGTGATGACGTGCGTTAGCATGTTTAGACCTGATTTTTGCAGGTCTAAGCTAACGCTCATGTCTGCCGGGAAGCATCGCTTTCCGGAGGCATGCAAAATGCAATAGGATAGGGTGTAAGTAACTTGCTGGGTGAGAATATCGCCCAAGCGAGTTTTTATAACACCCTGCCCGGATTATCGGACTCACCAGTGTTTAACGCTGGTGAGTCTGACAATTGCATCAGGCTCAATGTGAATTACATATGGGCCATTGGCTCTTATTCAATTCATTTTTTTCTTAAGTTTTATTTTAGAAGGAAATTTAACATCTTCTGTTTAAAATAACTTTTTTCAGCACTGAACAATTGAAAAGGGAGGTGAAACAATACTGTCAAAATTATACTACTTGCTGGTGGCTTAAAAGGCATTTTATTGACAAGGGGCCATATGCAATTCACATTTTTTCTCCTGAATTTTCTCCTAGGTAATATTTTCACAACTTGTCATAAAATGCGTTTTAAGACACCAGCAAGCAAGAAAATACTCAAAATAAATTTGAAAGTACTTTCTCACCAACTTTTGGGTACTTTTTCAATTGTAAAATGCTGAAAATTTAGTTTAAAGAGAAGATGAAAATGATCTCCTAGGAGAGAAGTCAGGTGAAAA
Source organism: Hyperolius riggenbachi (assembly GCF_040937935.1). NCBI lineage: Eukaryota > Metazoa > Chordata > Amphibia > Anura > Hyperoliidae > Hyperolius > Hyperolius riggenbachi. The sequence goes on along the minus strand of NC_090648.1, from coordinate 409,405,575 downwards.
AATGAATTGCATATGGGCCAAGGTGTCACAGAAGAAAACTTGGAGAAAAAGTGAATTGAATAATGCCATGTTTCCACTAAGTGCCAAATCACAATGTGATTATTCACTTTGAAACTAAAAGCAATACATGTCAATTAAGTAATTTCCATTGAAAGTGAATTTTCAAATGAGTTACGATGCAGAAAAAATATGGATTGCAAGCTGCAGATTTCTGGATCATGATTCTGTTTCCCATGTAAAAATTGTTAGACGCATATGAAAAGTCACATTATACATACAGAAACCATGGGGTTGATTCACTATCACTATAGCTTCCATTACTGCACGCTTAGCGGGCCTTATCAGAGTTACATTTCCTTATCAGAGTAGCATAGCGAGAGCTAAAAACTTATTCGTAGCTCTCATCATTGTCAATTAGGAGGCAAATGGCATGCTAACTCTGATAAGGCATCTTAACTCTTATAAGGCATGTTAACGCTGATAAGGCACACTAAGCCTACAGTAAGGGGAACTATAGTGATAGTGAATCAACCCCCATGGCCCATATGCAATTAACTTTTTCTTCCTGCTTTTCTCCTAGGAGATACATGTTTTGCTTCTTTTTAAAATAACTTTCCATCACTTTGCAACTGAAAAAGTAACAAAAGGTAGCTGAAAAGGTGCTTTAATAATAGTTTTGTGTATTTTCTTGCTTGTTGGAGGTTTAAAAGACATTTTATTGGCCATGTATGAAAATATCACCAAGGAGAAAACTCAGGAGAAAAAGTTAATTGCATGTGGGCCCATATGCGAAATGTAATATGCTAGCGGAAAAAGACCCTAAAGGGCCATTGTTTGTGTCCCAGGAAATTGCAATCACCATTGAAACAGGGAACCCAGAAAGAGATTGACCTTGATACTTGATCTTAGTCTTCCATCATATTTTGGACTATAGGAACTACCAAATCTTTGTTTATGTTGGATGTATCTTGTGTATTTCCCAGTTTCACATGTACTGAGTTGTTGATATCTTTTATTTTTGGTCATATGCCATGTTCAAATTTTTGTTAAATAAAGCCCGATAGCTTTTTGATCTTGAAATAAAATGAAACTGAAAAAGCTGTTTATTAAGAAAAAAGCATACATTTCTAGGCCACCTACAAAATAAATGTATTAAGCTGTTCATAATCTCTCTAAGTATAGTAACAGTGTGTTCTAGCATGGATTTTATTAGCAGTTTATTTGTTTTTTTTTTCATATACTGTAATAACAAACCACAGTGTTATATTCATTTAAATGGCCGTTTATCATTGTAGCAGACATAAATGGTTTTAGACTTTATGAAGCTGCCTCATGTAACATCATAGACACCCCAGGTGTTTTGATTGGTCTATAAAGTTTTATGAGAAGGTCAGGTTTGGTTGTTTGCTTGTTTGTTGAAGGCTTTATGGATTTTGTTTATCTATTTTGGCCTTTGCTCTCAGCATGATTAAGTAATAGTTTGTCTTGGTGGTTGTGATCCCTGTTGCTATGGTAATGAGGTAGAAAAACTCAATCTTAACAGTCTCTGGGAAAACAAGATGAATGCCAGGCACTGCTAGGAGTTGTTTGTGGAGTGCTAAACTGGCATCCTACATATTTAACCACTTGAAGACTGCAGTGCTAAACCCCCCTAAAGACCAGGCGATTTTTTACAATTCAGACCACTGCAGTTATAACTGCTTATTGTTCGGTTATACAACTTACCACCCAAACAAATTTTACGTCCTTTTCTTCTCACTAACACAGCTTTCTTTTGGTGCTATTTGATTGCTGCTGCGATTTTTAGTTTTTATTATATTCATAAAAAAATACAGGTATTTTGTCAAAAAAATGATTTTTTTAACTTTCTGTGCTGACATTTTTCAAATAAAGTAAAATTTCTATATACATTTTTGTCTAGATTTATTGTGCTACATGTCTTTGATAAAGAAAATCCAATAAGTGTATATTTATTGGTTTGGGTAAAAGTTATAGCATTTACAAACTATGGTGCAAAAAGTCAATTTTCCCATTTTGAAGCATCTCTGACTTTTCTGAGCACCTGTCAGGTTTCATGAGGTGCCAGAATTCCAGGATAGTATAAATACCCCTCAAATGACCCCATTTTGGAAAGAAGACATCCCAAGAGGCATGGTGAGTTCATAGAAGATTTTATTTTTTGTCACAAGCTAGCGGAAAATTACACTTTGTGACACAAAAAATAAATAAAAAAAGTTTCCATTTCTGCTAACTTGTGACAAAAAAAAATGAAATCTGCCATGGACTCACCATGCCCCTCAGTGAATACCTTGGGGTGTCTTCTTTCCAAAATGGGGTCACTTGTGGGGTACTTATACTGCCCTGGCATTTTTTTTTGGGGGGGGGGGCTAAATTGTGATTACCCCTGTAAAGCCTAAAGGTGCTCATTGGACTTTGGGCCCCTTTGCAAGAAGTGTCACACATGTGGTATCGCCATACTCAGGAGAAGTAGTATAATGTGTTTTGGGGTGTCTTGTCCCATAGCCATGCTGGGTGGGAGAAATATCTCTGTAAATGACAACTTTTTAATTTTTTTTACACTAAATTGTCCATTTACAGAGATATTTCTCCCACCCAGCATGGGTATGTGTAAAAGACTTCTCAAAACACATTATACTGCTTCTCCTGAGTATGGCGATACCACATGTGTGACACTTTTTTGCAGCCTAGCTGTGCAAAGGGGCCCATAGTCTAATGAGTACCTTTAGGATTTCACAGGCCAATTTTACTCATTTGTTTTCCAGACTACTCCTCACAGTTTAGGGCCCCTAAAATGCAAGCAAAGTATAGGAATCCCACAAGTGACCCCATTTTGGAAAGAAGACACCCCAAGGTATTCCGTTAGGTGTATGATGAGTTCATAGAAGATTTTATTTTTTGTCAAAAGTTAGCGGAAATTGATTTTTATTGTTTTTTTTCACAAAGTGTCATTTTCCACTAACTTGTGACAAAAAATAAAATCTTCTATGAACTCACCATAACCCTCACGGAATACCTTGGGGTGTCTTTTTTCCAAAATGGGGTCATTTGTGGGGTTCCTATACTGCCTTGGCATTTTAGGCGCCCTAAACTGTGAGGAGTAGTCTGGAAACCAAATGAGTAAAATTGACCTGTGAAATCCTAAAGGTACTCATTGGACTTTGGGCCCCTTTGCACAGCTAGGCTACAAAAAAAGTGTCACACATGTGGTATCACTGTACTCAGGAGAAGTAATATAATGTATTTTATGGTGTCTCTTCACACATATCCATGCTGGGTGGGAGAAATATCTCTGTAAAGTACAATTTTTTCGGTTTTTTTACACTAAATTGTCAATTTACAGAGATATTTCTCCCACCCCGCATGGCTATGTGTAAAAATACACCTCAAAACACATAGTACTACTTCTCCTGAGCACAGCAATACCACACGTGGGACCCTTTTTTGCAGCCCAGCTGTGCAAAGGGGCCCAATGTCCTATGAGTACCTTCAGAGTTTCATAGGTCAATTTTACTCATTTGGTTTTTAGACTACTCCACACGGTTTAGGGCCCCTAAAATGCCAGGGCAGTATAGGAACCCCACAAGTGACCCAATTTTGAAAGAAGACACCCCAAGGTATTCTGTGAGGGGTATGTTAAGTTCATAAAATATTTTATTTTTTGTCACAAGTTAGTGGAAATTGATTTTTATTGTTTTTTTCACAAAGTGTCATTTTGCACTAACTTGTGACAAAAAATAAAATCTTCTATGAACTCACCATACCCCTTCGGGGTCTTCTTTCTAGAATGGGGTCACTTGTGGGGTTCTTATACTGCCCTGGCATTTTAGGGCCCTAAACCGTGAGTAGTCGTCTGGGGGGCAAAAAGTAAAATTGACCTGTGAAATCCTAAAGGTACGCATTGGATTTTGGGCCCCTTTGCACAGCTAGGCAGCAAAAAAGTGTCACACATGTGGTATCCCCATACTCAGGAGAAGTAGTGTAATGTTTTTCGGGGTGTCTTTTCACACATACCCATGCTAGGTGGGAGAAATTTCTCTGTAAATGACAACTTTTTTTAATTTTTTTTACACTAAATTGTCCATTTACAGAGATATTTCTCCCACCCAGCATGGGTATGTGTGAAAAGACACCCCAAAACACATTATACTACTTCTCCTGAGTATGGGGATACCACATGTGTGACATTTTTTTGCAGCCTAGCTGTGCAAAGGGGCCCACAGTCTAATGAGTAACTTTAGGATTTCACAGGTCAATTTTACTCATTTGTTTTCCAGACTACACCTCACGGTATAGGGCCCCTAAAATGCCAGGGAAGTATAGGAACCCCACAAGTGACCCCATTTTGGAAAGAAGACACCCCAAGGTATTCCGTGAGGGGTATGATGAGTTCATAGAAGATTTTATTTTTTGACACAAGTTAGTGGAAATTGATTTTTTTTTATCACAAAGTGTCATTTTCCACTAACTTGTGACAAAAAATAAAATCCACGAGGGGCATAGTGAGTTCATATAAAATTGTATTTTTTGTCAAAAGTTAGAGGAAAATGACACTTTGTGGGAAAAAAATAAAAAAATCAATTTCTGCTAACTTATGACAAAAAATAAAATCTTCTATGAACTCATCATACCCCTCACGGAATACCTTGGGGTGTTTTCTTTCCAAAATGGGGTCACTTGTGGGGGTCTGTGCTGGCATTTTAGCGTCTCCGCAATCATTACATTTATGGCCAGTATTAGGAGTTTCTGGTATACTCCTTATATTGGGCATAGGGGTGATGCACTTTTTTTTTCCATAAAAGGAAAAATGAAGGGTAAAGATTCTCACATTCGCATTGTTCAATGTGGATGAAAAAATATCTGCCGAAATATGTGAAAAAAAGAGGGGGGCATGGCGTTTGCCAGGACATAGGAGCACCGCCTACAAAATTTTCCAAACCCACTTTGCTCCTATCCCCTGGCAAACCCGATTAATCCATCCACATCGATCAATGTGGATGAAAAAACCTTTGCCAGTTTTCTGTTTCAAAGTTTTTATTGAAGTTTTCAAAATAAAGAATTATAACATAAATGCATACTTGCAAAACAGTTCAGACGGGTCAGAATGTGGCAGAAAGATATGTCCAAGATTCTGGTGGTCTCAATATGCCAGTCCAAGGCTTCACGCTTGCGCTTCTGATATGTCCTCAGTTGAGACGCATGTAGCCAGGAACACATCTGACCACGTTTATACTAGTAGGGCCGTAGCCCCTAAAACAGCGAAGGGGAAGGGAAAGGGCAGAAACCAAACAAACAGCAAAACAAAAAAGAGAGAAAAAAAAAAAAAAAAAAAGGGGTGGGGGGAGGAGGGGAGGGGGGGGGGGGGGAGTCAAGGTCTAGACTCCGGTCTCCACGGAGGGCTAGAGCTGTCTCGCACATATGTGTGGAGTATTTATACTGTGCAGTTGTTTAATGGGAAGTAGAGGTAATATAGTGCTTCCACGGATCCCATATTTTGTGGTGAGCTTCAACCCTATCTTCCAGCGTGCTGGCCATCCGTTCTTGGACCATGTATGCGGAGACCCTATGTTTCATTTCCTCAAAAGAGACAAATTGGGTACGCCAGGCACGGGCCACTGTCTGGGAGGCCGCCACCAGGATAAAATCAGCCAGAGTGTTCTGGGTATGGTCAACTGGTCAATTTTACAATGTAAGAGTGCAGACCACGGGTCTTTGGTGACCTGTTTGCCAAATAGTACTTGGAACATTCTATATATTCTGGACCAAAACCTGGATATCATAGGGCAGGCCCAGAAGATATGCAGCATATCACCTTTGGTTTGGCAACCTCGAAAGCAGTGGCCCGATTCCATGCCAGGGACATGCCGGAGCCTGGCAGGTACCCAATACCACCGAAGTAAGACTTTATAGGCTGACTCAACCAGGGCTAAGTTTAGGGAAAGTTTGGGAACCGTGCTCCAAATTGTCTCCCACTCCTCTTTAGATTTAGAGCTCTTCAGGTCTGACTCCCACCTTGAAACATATGCATGGCGAAATGATGAGGGCGGGTCGTTAAGTTGGGCATATAAATCCGAGATGACCCCTCTGGCAAAAGGTTCCAAGGCACAGAGCCTCTCAAATCTAGTTAGGACAATTGGGAACTGGGTTTGCTGCGGGAAGAGCGATTTTAGCCAATGTTTTAATTGGAGATATCGGAATTTTTCTTCGTTTGGGATTTGATATTTATCTCTTAAGACTTCCCAGGATAATATTCCCGCACTGCTGGTCAGTGATTTTATTTGTTCTAGGCCCTGGTCCCTCCACCATCTAAAGCTGCCCGGGTTGTCATGAGCTGGGGTAAAGAGGGGGTTGTCAATGATGGATAGGAGAGGGAGGGTGGGTGACATCAAATTTCTGGAGTATCGTGTTGCGTCCCACACCGCCAGACAGTGTCGTAGTAGAGCACTCAGATTCTGGGGGCGAGATCGTTTATGTAGCCAAATGGGAGTCTGAATGGACTGAGGGGCAGCTCCAGGAATGTCGAATAGGGCCCACGCAGGCATTTTTGAGCCTTTGTACAGGTCTACGAGGTGAGTTATTTGGGCAGCCTGATAATAGCTAGAGAGGTTGGGAACTCCCAAACCTCCATCTCTTTTGTGGGCATAAAGTGTCCGCTTACTGACCCTTGGGTAGGAGTTATCCCAAATGAAAGTATTTAATTTACCCTGCAGCATTCTTAGGAAGTGGGAAGGGACCCTGACCGGCAGCAGCCTAAAATAGTAGAGGAGCTTGGGGAGGAGTGTCATCTTGATGGAATTGACCCGACCCAACCAGGAGAGTCCATAAGTGGACCATTGGGATAGTAATTGTGTTATTGACTTAGCTAAGGGGTAGTAATTGTGTTGAAATAATGTATCATATGAGGAAGTTAAGTTAATTCCTAAATAGTCTAGTGCTGGGCCTGACCATGTAAAGTGATATTGAGTTTTGAGGGATTGACAGGTATCTGAGGCTAGGGTGACATTGAGTATTTTAGATTTTTTAGTGTTAATCTGGAGGCCAGAGCCTTTGCCAGTTTTGATACAAAGTTCTTGCCAAAGCATAGGCGCTCCAACACCGCTCCTCAGCTTATATGCCTTGGCAAACGTATCTTACCGCGGAGGAGAAATCTCGTCCTGCAGCGCTGCATGCACCGACTTGTGTGTAATCTGACAGACGCGCAATGCTTCTGTCAGGTTGGTGCAGCTGCATCAGTGCTGCAGCTGGTTGGTCGATCAGTCGTTCGCTCGGTCCACCTGGAAGGGTAAAGGATGGAGAGAGAGAGAGAGAGAGAGAGAGAGAGAAAACATACAAAAAAAAAAAACAAGCAAGCAGCGATGCAATAAATTCACTAACATTAACTTTCATAAACTTTATTAAACCTTTTTAACCAAACAATAACATTTGGAACTTTGGCTTACCTTTTTTTTTTTTTTTTTTCTTTTAACTTACCTTCCGGGGACAAACTTCTCCTTCCCCTTGGGACAGTGTGCAAAGCGCAAATCGCACAGAGATGTAGCAAAGTACACTATGCACTTTGTCCCAAGTGAAGGGAGAGGTTTCTGGCAGTCCTGTGTATTTGGGTCTCTCAAAAGCAGATGTCTGGTTTCACACACAGGAGCCGCGCAGTAGCGTAGGTATGCACTAGCGTTAAGTTGAACACTTCCGGCGTAAGGGGGGATCGCAAAGTGGGACTTTCGCTAGGCAATTTGCTGCAACACATCGCTCCAGTGTGAAAGAGCCTTGAGAGACTACTACCGTGTCTCACGTTCCCTACTCCAATAGCGAATCTGTTTGTGGAACTTTTCAAAACACTCCCCTATACATAGGGCAGGCTGGTCAGGACAGTAGGGACAATAAAAAGTGGTGTCACGCCTCATTCCATCCCTCTTACAGACACGACAATGTTTTCTTGGGGTGCGTTGACCTGGGGTACTCCGAAAGACATAAGCATAGTGTCTTTCATGTAGCCGGCTAACTACATTAGGGAGATTGGCCACGACCCCTCCTGGATACAGGAGTTCCGAAATGGCCTCTTCCTGAAATTTAAGGAAGGATCCTGTTCTCCCAGCCTTACTGTAGAGAACAAAGCTGTTGTACATTGCCAATTGAACCAAGTAAATAGCCACTTTCTTATACCACCGGCTGGTCCTTCGGGAAACTAAATAGGAAGCCAACATCTGGTCATTGAAGTCCACTACTCCCATGTTTAAATTATAGTCGTGGACGGCGAGGGGTTTTTCAACAACCTCAGTTGCTCGCTGAATTTGGACTGTCGTGTCTCAGTGAGTGGTCGACAGAAGGTAAACGTCCCTCTTGTCCTTCAATTTCACTGCAAGAAGGTCGTCATTACACAAGGCAGCCCTCTCCCCCCGTGCAAGTCGGGTAGCAGTGAGCCATTGGGGGGAGCCCCGACGACTAGGCCGCACGGTGCTACAGCAGAGAATTCCGAGTATATTTAAATGCTGATAGAGGGCCACACTTGGGTAGTAGTTGTCCACATAGAGATGGTACCCCTTGTGGAATAAGGGTGACACCAAGTCCCACACAATCTTGCCACTGCACCCCAGGTAGTCAGGGCATCCGACCGGCTCCAATTTTGTGTCTTTTCCCTCATAGACCCTAAAGCGATATGTATAGCCTGTGGCCCTTTCACAGAGCTAATACAGCTTGACCCCATACCGGGCGCGCTTGGTTGGAATGTACTGCTTAATGCCAAGGCGCCCGGTAAAATGTACGAGGGACTCGTCTATACAGATGTTCTGTTCAGGGGTGTAAGCATCTGCAAATTTGGATGACAGGTGGTCTATGAGGGGCCGAAATTTGTGGAGCCGGTCATAGTCAGCGTGGCCTCTTTCATGACAGGTTGTATCATCATTGAAGTGCAGGAAGCGCAGGGTGTCCTCAAAACTGACCTGGACATGGCAGCAGAGTACATGGGCATGTGATGTATTGGGTGCGTACACCAATAGGACCGCAATACATTTTTTTTAGTTAGACCCATGTTAGGGAGAAGGCCCAAAAAGATTTTAAATTCGGAAACTGTGACCTGTTTCCACCGAAAAGGCTGGGCATGGGAGCTGTTCGGATTGGCGGTGAAAATTGTGTGGCCTTACGGTTGGTCTCTGCCACGACTAAGTCGTAGAGATCCTCGGTGAAGATCAGATGAAAAGCGTCTAGGGCCGATCCTAGATGATCTGTCTCCACCTGGACTCCAGACTGGGCAGTGAAAGGTGGCACTACGGGTGCGGCGGAATTAGGGAACTTCCAATGAGGGTTTGCCAGCACCTCTAGGAGCCTAGGGGTACTACGAGCTTGTGTTTCTGGTGGCTGCGACTGGGGTCTTACTGCACATACCACTGAACCAGTTTCAACTGCCATGCTGGTGGTCGCCACTTCACCAGGGTCTACGGCAGTACTGGTTTCAAGTCCAGGATGTGCTGCGCTGTTGGTGCATGCCTCACCATCAAAATCTGAATCAGTGCTAGCACCACTCTGCTGCCCTTGAGGTTGATCCTGCACAACCTGTGGTCCACTGACATGGGGTCGGGTACGCCTGTCGCTAGCAGGGACCACAACCTCGTCATCAGAACTATCGGTCAGAGAGTCACTGTCCTCTACAGGTTCAAATTCTGAGCCGAATGATTCGTCGGATGAGAAGTCCCAATCACTCTCACCCGACTTGGCCATAATACTGTAGGTCTCTTGCAGGGAATACATCTTTTTTGCCATTTTGGGCTGCTAAATTTAGGGGGTATTCTTCTGAGACTACCCAAGAAAAAATGCACCTGTCTAGCCAATGGGAGTATTTGTTAATTAAACAGCTGCGATCGCTCAATTTTGATTAAAAAAAAAAATCAAAACTGATCTCTATAGCGTCGCAGCTATTGTGTTGTTTTTTTGCAGTGATCAGAAAACAAAAATTTCTTTCACAAGTGCGGCAGAATGATCAGGCCTGATCGGGCAAACACTGCGTTTTTAGTGGAGCCTACTCTAAGGTGACCCTAACGTACTTATATAGATCTGACTGCGATCAGTACTGATCACTTACAGATACTATGTAGTACCAATGCTGATTAGCAACAGTGATGACGCTAATCAGCGAGTTATTAGTAATTGCGGTGTAGTGGGCTGGGCGCTAACTACCTAACAAAGGGGCCTAGCTAACTCACTGGCCAAAAAACAGTGCACAGGCAATAGATGTCACTCAGACCTCGATCAGAGCTGTGACAGGCGACCAGATATCAATCACAGTGCCGCTGTCAGATGCCAACCAATGTAAAAAGCAATTGAAATCACAGGGCAATCACAGATGATCAAAAACCAATCACTAATCAATCAGATGTCAAAAATCAGTGCACAGACAATAGATGTCACTCAGACCTCGATCAAAGCTGTGACAGGCGACCAGCTAACAATCACAGTGCCGCTGTCAGATGCCAACCAACGTAAACAGTAAGTGAAATCACAGGGCAATCACAGATGATCAAAAATCAATCACTAATCAATCAGATGTCAAAAATCAGTGCACAGACAATACAGGGAGTGCAGAATTATTAGGCAAATGAGTATTTTGACCACATCATCCTCTTTATGCATGTTGTCTTACTCCAAGATGTATAGGCTCAAAAGCCTACTACCAATTAAGCATATTAGGTGATGTGCATCTCTGTAATGAGAAGGGGTGTGGTCTAATGACATCAACACCCTATATCAGGTGTGCATAATTATTAGGCAACTTCCTTTCCTTTGGCAAAATGGGTCAAAAGAAGGACTTGACAGGCTCAGAAAAGTCAAAAATAGTGAAATATCTTGCAAAGGGATGCAGCAAATTGCAAAGCTTCTGAAGTGTGATAAGCAAACAATCAAGCGTTTCATTCAAAATAGTCAACAGGGTCGCAAGAAGCGTGTGGAAAAACCAAGGCGCAAAATAACTGCCCATGAACTGAGAAAAGTCAAGCGTGCAGCTGCCAAGATGCCACTTGCCACCAGTTTGGCCATATTTCAGAGCTGCAACATCACTGGAGTGCCCAAAAGCACAAGGTTTGCAATACTCAGAAACATGGCCAAGGTAAGAAAGGCTGAAAGACGACCACCACTGAACAAGACACACAAGCTGAAACGTCAAGACTGGGCCAAGAAATATCTCAAGACTGATTTTTCTAAGGTTTTATGGACTGATGAAATGAGAGTGAGTCTTGATGGGCCAGATGGATGGGCCCGTAGCTGGATTGGTAAAGGGCAGAGAGCTCCAGTCCTACTCAGACGCCAGCAAGGTGGAGGTGGAGTACTGGTTTGGGCTGGTATCATCAAAGATGAGCTTGTGGGGCCTTTTGGGGTTGAGGATGGAGTCAAGCTCAACTCCCAGTCCTACTGCCAGTTTCTGGAAGACACCACCTTCAAGCAGTGGTACAGGAAGAAGTCTGCATCCTTCAAGAAAAACATGATTTTCATGCAGGACAATGCTCCATCACACGCGTCCAAGTACTCCACAGCGTGGCTGCCAAGAAAGGGTATAAAAGAAGAAAAACTAATGACATGGCCTCCTTGTTCACCAGATCTGAACCCCATTGAGAACCTGTGGTCCATCATAAAATGTGAGATTTACAAGGAGGGAAAACAGTACACCTCTCTGAACAGTGTCTGGGAGGCTGTGGTTGCTGCTGCACGCAATGTTGATGGTGAACACATCAAAACACTGACAGAATCCATGGATGGCAGGCTTTTGAGTGTCCTTGCAAAGAAGGGTGGCTATATTGGTCACTGATTTGTTTTTGTTTTGTTTTTGATTGTCAGAAATGTATATTTGTGAATGTTGAGATGTTATATTGGTTTCACAGGTAAAAATAAATGATTGAAATGGGTATATATTTGTTTTGTGTTAAGTTGCCTAATGATTATGCACAGTAATAGTCACCTGCACACACAGATATCCCCCTAAAATAGCTAAAACTAAAAACAAACTAAAAACTACTTTCAAAAATATTCAGCTTTGATATTAATGAGTTTTTTGGGTTCATTGAGAACATGGTTGTTGTTCAATAATAAAATTATTCCTCAAAAATACAACTTGCCTAATAATTCTGCACTCCCTGTAGATGTCACTCAGATGTCAATTCAATTCAATTCAATTCACTTTATTGTCATTGTGTAACACAACGAAATTACTTTTCATGACAACCCCACGGTGCATATAGGGAACATAGTGATAGTAACAAGGAAGAGAAGAAATTATACAAGTATGCCAGGTATTACAGATGTTTAAACAATTTGTACACAGTGTTAATTATTTCAGAGAGGATTCAGAGTTTATCAAGTTTATGGCGGATGGGAAAAAGCTGTCTTTCAGTCTGTTTGTGTGTGTGCGGGTTGATCTAAAACGTTTACCTAATGGAAGGAGCTCAAACAAGGCATTTCCAGGGTGAGTGTTGTCTTTGATAATGTTTTTGGCCCTTCTCAAGCTGCGAGTATTATACAAAAGTTCCAGTGATGGTAGTTCAGTGCCAATAATGGCTTCTGCTGTTTTAACAACTCGCTGCAGGGCTTTTCTAGTAGCCTTCGTGCAGCTGTTGTACCAGGCCGTCATGCAATTGGTCAGAACGCTTTCTATAGTGCATCTGTAGAAATTAACCAGCAGCTTCTGTGGGAGGTTAGCGCTCCTTAGTTTTCTCAGAAAGTTGTGCTTTGCCAGTTAGAGCTAAAGCATTGTCGGCCCAGGACAGGTTCTCTGCGATGGTGACTCCCAAAAATTTGAAGCTGGAAACTCTCTCCACAGCCTCTGCATTGATCATTAGCGGTAGGTGAGTAGTCTTTTTGGTGGTCCTAAAGTCCAGAATAATTTCTTTGGTCTTCTTTGTATTTAATAACAGGTTGTTAATGTCGCACCATGCAGTCAGGTTCCTAACTTCTTCTCTGTATGCAGCTTCCTCGTTGTCTGATATAAGCCCAATGACAGTCGTATCATCTGCAAACTTAACAATTACGTTTGAGGTATGGATAGGCTGGCAGTCATGGGTGAAAAGTGCATAGAGGAGAGGGCTTAATACACAGCCCTGTGGCACGCCGGTGCTCAGGGTAAGGGTGGAGGATGTCTGTTTTCCTAGTCTGACAGTTTGAGGGCGATTAGTAAGGAAGTCCAATAACCAAGTACATATGGAGGGAGCAAGACCTAGTGCATGGAGTTTGTTGGTCAGCTGGCTAGGTACAATGGTGTTAAATGCTGAGCTGTAGTCAACAAAGAGCATCCTAACATAGGAGTTGGGCTTTTCCAGGTGTGAGAGGGCAGCATGGAGAGCTACACAGATGGCATCCTCAGTCGATCTATTTGTTCGGTAAGCAAACTGGTGTTGATCTAGGTTTGCTGGGATGGAGGCCTTGATGTGTGTGGCTACCAGTCGTTCAAAGCACTTGGCGATGACAGGGGTTAGAGCAACTGGTCAATAATCATTAAGACAGGTTATCCTCGGATTTTTTGGGACTGGCACAATGGTTGTAGATTTAAGGCATGATGGGACTACACCCAAAAACAGAGAGAGGTTGAATATTTGTGTAAAAACTTTCGCTAGTTGACCAGCACAGGCCTGGAGCACACGTCCTTGCACACCATCAGGACCTGCAGCTTTCCTGGTGTTGATATTTTTGAGTGCTTGCTGCACTTCATGTATGTGAAGGATTAATGGCTGTGAGTCTGTAGTGGGCCCAAAGTTGACTGGAGGCCGATTGTTGTCTTTTTCAAATCTAGCAAAGAAGTTGTTAAGTTCCTCTGCTAGGCTGGGGATGTTATTGTCCAGTGTATATTGAGTGCTATTCTTCTTTTTGTAATCTGTGAATAGTTGAATGCTTTGCCACATCCTCCTTGGGTTTGAGTCATTTTCAAAGTTTTCCTCAATCCTTTGTTTGTATTTAAGTTTTGCATTTCGTATGCCTTTTTTCAGACTTGCTCTGGCTGAAGAATATGCGTCTTTGTCCTGTATTTTAAAAGCTTTGTTTCTATTCTTTAGAAGGTTCTTGAGTTCTTTTGTTATCCATGGTTTATGATTTGGGTAAACCGTAATTCTTTTGTTGACAGTGATGGTGCCTACACAGAAATTAACATATGACAATACAGAGGAAGTACTCGTCTCCAGGTCTGTTTCATGAAAGAAAATATCCCAGTCTGTATTTTCAAAGCAATCTTAGAGCTGAGAGACGGCAGTCTCAGGCCAGACTTTAACAGACTTGCTAATTGGTTTAGCAGTGTTGATAATGGCTTTGTATGCGGGAATAAGAAACAAAGATAGATGGTCAGACTGTCCCAGTGGGGGGCGTGGGGTGATCTTATAGGCACTTTTTATGTCTGTATAGACATGATCCAAGGTGTTTTCTCCTCTGGTTTTACAGTCCACATGCTGATAAAATCTGGGAAATACCTTCTTAAGATTTGCTCGGTTAAAATCTCCAGCAATGATGAAAATTGCATCAGGGTGTAAGTTCTGTTGCTTACTAATGACATCAAACAGTTGTTCATTTGCTGACTTAGTATTGGCATGAGGTGGAATGTACACTGCCATAATTATAATAACTGTATGTTCCCTGGGTAGGTAAAACGGTCGACATCTCAGCATTAGATATTCCACATCAGGTGAACAAGACTTGTTGATTATGGTTACGTTAGTGCACCAAGCATTATTGATATAAACACATAGTCCTCCACCTGTTTTCTTGCCAGAATCATGCGTTCGATCAGCACGGTGAAGCGTGTGACCTGCAAGCTCAACTGCAGCGTCTGGTATGGAGGGGTCCAGCCATGTCTCAGAAAAAATCAAAAGGCAACAGTCTCTCATAGTTTTATACGTGGAGATATCCAGTCGGAGCTCATCCATTTTATTTGCGAGGGATCTCACATTTGCAAGCAGTGCGCTAGGAAGAGGGGTTTTATGGTGGAGTAGCTCTCAGTCTAGTTAGCAGTCCTGATTGCTTACCTCTCTTTTGTTTCCTCTTGCTTCGCTTTCTGCCCCGTCTATTTCCGAGGATGGCAGTGGTTAACGAAAGACCCGGTGATCTAAGAATCTCCTGCGGTATTGATTCCGTGTTAAAGTAATCTCCTGTGCTGCTTGATCCAATCTGTAGAAGCTCCTGGCGATTGTAGTGGATGCTTGCCTTTGCTTGTGAAGCGGTGAAGGTCAGTAGGAAGAAAATTAATAGAAGAGAGCACCAATGTGGGTAGCATGAAGCCGCTGCGTCTGTGCGCGCCGCCATCGTACTTGGTCTGGGCTGCAGATGATGGTTCTTGTGCTGCAGATGATGGTTTGTGCTGCAGATGATGCTGATCTCCAGAAGGGAGAGAGAGCAGAGAGATGTTACCTGCTTCACAGCCAGCCTGCTTCACAGCCAGACAAAGCCAGACTGCAGTACCTCGATCAGAGCTGTGACAGGCGACCAGATATCAATCACAGTGCCGCTGTCAGATGCCATCCAATGTAAACAGCAATTGAAAACACAGGCAATCACAGATGATCAAGAACCAATCACTAATCAATCAATCAGATGTCAAAAATCAGTGCACAGACAATAGATGTCACTCAGATGTCACTCAGACCTCGATCAGAGCTGTGACAGGCGACCCGATATCAATCAAAGTGCAGCTGTCAGATGCCAACCACTGTAAACAGCAATTGAAATCACAGGGCAATCACAGATGATCAAACAACAATTACAATGCAATCAATAAATCAATCAATCAGATGTCAAAAAACTGTGCACAGGCAATAGATGTCACTCAGATCTCATTCACATGTCACTCAGACCTCGATCAGAGCTGTGACAGGCAACCAGATGACACTCAGACCTCAGTCAGACAACTTGGCAGGGCAGTGAGGGGGGCTGTGGGGGTGATCGGGGGTGATCAGCGGTGATCGGGAGGGGGGGGGGGGGGACGAGCAGGATCAGTGTGCCTGTGTCATCAGCAGGGCTGCCATCCTCTCTCCTGGTGGTCCCGGAACACTGTGACCAGGAGAGGAGGAGGCAGCCAGTATAATACACGTTGTTTACATAACGTGTATTATACGCATAGGATAGGGCTGTTTGAAAGATCGCAGCCCGCCGGCGCTGCTAATTGGCCGGCGAGCTGATGACAGGGGGACCGCAAGGGATGCTGGGCGATTTGCCCGCATTTCAGGCAGAAAGGACCTTGCGCTGATTGGCGTTAGGCGGTCCTGGGGCTGCCGTCGTGGCCACGCCCATTGGCGTGACGTGGGCGGCAGCTGGTTAAACTAGTTTGGTGTTGTAAGGATCTGCACATGCAGATTCTTATCAAGACAAGGCAAAAGCAAGCAATCACATATATGAAAATACTGAGGTCTGCACAGGTTGGATTTGAAGGTGAAAACGTGTTTATTTCCAAAGGTGCAGTAATTCAAACGTACAACCAGCATACACATACAAGCATACAATCAGCAACACAATGAACCAAATACCAGAACCCCTCTGACTAACTATACAGATATATACAACATTATGCAATGACACAGATCACACAATATATACAATGGCATACACAGGAACACAGATCTCACAATATATACAGGAGTGGATAAACCAAATCGGCACACAATAGACAAGTCAGACAGGCAATAATCAAACCAGGCAATCAGAATATATCAAGAATACAGAGACAGTAGGCAAAGAGAATAGTCCAGGGGTCGAGTGGTGCGTGGATGCGAGTGAACAGCGTCCACTTACTATTTCCAGAGAGTGGACGCCGTTCACCCTGCCATGTTCGGAGGGGAGCAGCGCAGTGGAAGGAGAGCTGGAAGCAGCGGTGGAGAAGAGGGCCATCTCCCCCCCCTTACCTTAGGGTGCTCTCCTTCCCTCGCTCTCACCTCCTGAAGTAACGTGCGGGCAGCCGGCAGCGGGCGGGACTTACCTCTCCTCGTTCCGGAGCCGGATCTGCGTGCCGCTACTCTGGTCTGGACCAGACCAGACTTGCGGCACGCAGATCCGGTGTTTCCGACGACGAGAAGAGGTAAGTCCCGCCCGCTGCCGGCTGCCCGCACGTTACTTCAGGAGGGGAGAGCGAGGGAAGGAGAGCATCCTAAGGTAAGGGTGGGGGGGGGGAGATGGCCCCCTTCTCCAACGCTGCTCCCAGCTCTCCTTCCACTGCGCTGCTCCCCTCTTGCTGGGGGACACCTGACTAGAAATGTCGCAAACCTCCGATTTTCGGTTCGCGAACCCTGTTCGCGAACCTTCGCAGAAGGTTCGGTTCGCGTACAAGTTCGCGAACCGCAATAGACTTCAATGGGGATGCGAACTTTGAAAAATAGAAAAAATGATGCTGGCCGCAAAAGTGATGTAAAAGATGTTTCAAGGGGTCTAACACCTGGAGGGAGGCATGGTGGAGTGGGATACATGCCCAAAGTCCCGGGGAAAAATCTGGATTTGACGCAAAGCAGCGTTTTAAGGGCAGAAATCACATTGAATGCTAAATTGCAGGCCTAAAGTGCTTTCAAACATCTTGCATGGGTATACATCAATCAGGGAGTGTAATTAGAGTTTTGCTTTACACTGACACACCAAACTCACTGTGTAACGCACCGCAAACAGCTGTTTACGTAGTGACGGCCGTGCTGGACTGGTGCGCACCGTGGCCAGAGTGTAGGCCATGGCGTTTTTCAAGCCCCTATGGTCGCCGGGCTGTGGTAGCTCAATGATAGAACAACAGTGACTGTCCAGCTGATCAAATTTGGTCTGAGCACAATGAAGCAACGACCTTATTGTCTTTTGTGTCCCACCCCCACCCGAGACACTCAAATAGCCGGCGGTCATTGCTTCATTGTGATACGCAAGCCCCTTCACCGCGGCAAGGTAATGATCACGAAGGGGGATGGGCACATGTACATGCCTTTTGTTTTTTTGTGGCAGCCGCCCGCAGTGCAGCCAGAAAAATTAAGCAGGCATGTACACGCACCAGAAGAATTAGTGTAGCGGCCGCTGCTAGCAGCGGTCTTAAAAATTCAGAAATCCGCCTAGAGTCCTGGACCCTGTTGGTGGTGGCAGAGAAGGCAAGCGGCCTGCAGGCAGAGATGCTGTGTGTGGGGACTGACTTAGTCTTCAGTCGTGCAGTAGCCCTCCGGGATCCATTCCTCATTAATTTTGATAAAGGTCAGGTACTGAACACTATCGTGACTTAGGCGACTTCTCTTCTCAGTAACTATGCCTCCAACGGCACTGAAGGTCCTTTCTGACAGGACACTTGCGGCAGGGCAAGAGAGAAGTTGTGTGGCAAATTGGGACAGCTCTGGCCACAGGTCAAGCCTGCGCAATCAGTAGTCCAAGGGTTCATCGTCGCTTTTCGCAGTGTCTACATCCACACTCAAGGCCAGGTAGTCAGCTACCTGCTGGTCCAGGCGTTGGTGGAGGGTGGATCCGGATGGACTATGGCGAGGAGTTGGACTAAAGAATGTCCGCATGTCCGACATCACCCTGAGATCTCTGGAGCGTCCTGTCCTTGCCTGCGTGGACTTGGGAGGAGGAGGGTTACTACCAGTGGTACCTTGATTGTGTTGTGCAGCCACATCACCCTTAAACGCATTGTAAAGCATCATCGACAGCTTGTTCTGCAAGTGCTGCATCCTTTCCGCCTTCTGTTGAGTTGTTAACAGGTCCGCCACTTTGTGCCTGTACCGAGGGTCTAGTAGCGTGGCCACCCAGTACAGGTCATTCGCCTTGAGTTTTTTGATACGGGGGTCCCTCAACAGGCTGGACAACATGAAAGAGGACATTTGCACAAAGCTGGATGCAGACGTACTCTCCATCTCCTCTTGCTCTTCCTCAGTGACGGGACGCAACTCCTCTTCCTCCCCCCAGCCATGAACAATACCACGGGAACGTGGAGCAGCAGTAGTCTCCTGTGATGGCTGCCGCGGTTGTTCTTCTTCCACCGCCTCTTCCTCCTCCACAGAAACACCTTCCTCATCACCATCATCAGAGTCTGACTCCTCTCCTTCCCCACACGATTCCTCTTCTTCCTCCTCCTCCTCCCCCTCTGTGCTGCTACAGGTGTTGTGGAAACATCGGGTTCGGATGTAAATCGCTCCCACGACTCCTGCTGCTGTAACTGTTCTCGTTCACGCTCCTCCACAGCTGTATCCACCACTCTACGCACGGCACACTCCAGGAAGTAGGCGTAGGGGAACAAGTCGCTGATGGTGCCCTCAGCGCGACTCACCAGTTTGGTCACCTCCTCAAAGGGCTCCATGACCCTGCATGCATTTCGCATCAGTGTCCAGTTGTTGGGCCACAACATCCCCATCCTCCCAGATTGTGTCCTTGTACTGCAATGATACAGGTACTGGGTGACGGCTTTCTCCTGGTCTAGCAGGTGAGAGAACATAAGCAGGGTGGAATTCCAGCGAGTCGGGCTATCGCAAATCAGGCGTCTCACCAGCAAGTTGTTTCTACGCTGAATGTCCACAAAGCATGCCATGGCCTTGTAAGAGCACCTGAAATGCCCACACAACTTCCTGGCCTGCTTTAGGACGTCCTCTAAGCCTGGGTACTTGGACACAAATCTTTGCATGACCAGATTCAGCACATGTGCCATGCAGGGTATGTGTGTCAGCTTTCCCAAATTCAACGCAGAAATGAGATTGTTGCCGTTGTCACACACCGCGTTGCCGATCTCAAGCTTGTGCAGGGTCAGCCATTGCTCCACCTGTTTGTTAAGAGAAGCCAAGAGAGCTGCTCCAGTGTGACTCTCCGCTTTCAGGCAAGACATGTCTAACACTGCGTGACACCGTCGTACCTGGCATGCAGCATAGGCCCTGGGGTGCTGGGGCTGTGTAGCTGGAGAGGAGATCGCGGAACCAGCCAAGGAGGAGGAGGAGGAGGATGACAACAGCGAAGAGGTGGTAGCAGGTGGAGAGGAGGTGGCTGGAGGCCTGCCTGCAAGCCGTGGAGGTGTGACAAGTCGGTCTGCTGTGCAGCCACGTACTCCCTGCTTGCTGCCATCGGTCACCAGGTTGACCCAATGGGCTGTGTATGTAATGTAGTGGCCCTGCCCGTGCTTGGCAGACCAGGCATCCGTGGTCAGGTGGACCCTTGACCCAACGCTCTTCGCAATAGATGACACCACTTGCCTCTCAACTGCACGGTACAGTTTGGGTATGGCCTTTTGTGAAAAATAATTGCGGCCTGGTATCTTCCACTGCGGTGTACCAATGGCCACAAACGTACGGAAAGCCTCCGACTCCACCAGCTTGTATGGTAATAGCTGGCGAGCTAATAGTTCCGCCATGCCATGGTTAGGTAATATGTGTGCATCTTTCTCTACTCATTGCAGGGTGTTGCACTGCATGTGGTCTGCTCTGCATCATTTATTTAAACATTGATCTGCAGTAATGCAGCACTCTTACCCAGCTAAATAGGTAAAATGTGTAATTTATCACCATTTTGCACAAAAGGTTAACAGGCTAAAGGTGGCCACTAACGGTCCAATTTTGAGCGAAAAATTGTTAAATCGATCAGAAATTGAAAGTTAACGTTCACTACACCATCAACAAACCAATCTTTGCTTCCTACCTATCACAACCAACAAGAAAATCAAAATTTTTGTTTTATGAGAATCCAATCGGACGTCTTTTTGAGAATCCAAAAAGTACGCCATGCCAGCTGTCAGACGCCGGGCAAGGTTCCTCAGTGCTGCCCCCAGCAGGATGACAAAGGCATAGACTCTGACAGGTGTGACTCCAAGGCTGGGCAGAATACTAATTAGGAGAGGTGCCAGCCCCTGGTGCATCAACAATAGGAGCATTGCAGGCAGGGGATAACTTTGACAACTTACTATTGTAATTTTTCATCATGTCTATCCACTTATTTTCCTGAAATAAAAATAGATGCCAGTATTCCAGTAACATCCCATAGCCTTAGTTCACCAAACATTCTTCTCAGAGGTAATATTTACTCTGCTTTTTCATTGATTCCATAACTTCATCCACTAACAATTAGTGGTGCTCATCCGGATTCCTGATATCTGGGTAACAATTTTTACGCTATCCGA
Organism: Hyperolius riggenbachi; assembly: GCF_040937935.1. Lineage (NCBI taxonomy): Eukaryota > Metazoa > Chordata > Amphibia > Anura > Hyperoliidae > Hyperolius > Hyperolius riggenbachi. Next base: position 409,384,505 of record NC_090648.1, on the reverse strand, counting down.
ATCGGATTCCGGATTTCTAAAGAAATCCGGATAGCTATCTGCAGATATTTGGCCGCATAACCCGGATATCCGCGGATATTGCGGATATCCTGATCCGAAATACTGTAACTAAGGAGATGACGTCCTGGAGCCAATCAGAGGGATCCCAGCAGAAGCCCTAGCAACCAATTACAGAGGGGGACCCTGGCCAGCCCCACCTGACCTCATTGAGCCAATCAGAGGGCTCCCAGCCTAAACCCTGGTACCCAATCACAGAAAGGAACACTGGCCAGCCCCCTTGTATCGTCTGAGCTTGCTGAATGCTCACTGAGAGACATGCTCCAGTGCTGGTGGCCTAGCAAGGGGGCTATACACAGTTATAAACCTAAAGCTGTTCAGTGATTAACCCCTTCACTACTATCACTACACTATTGTTAAATCGTTAATTAGCTTGATTGATGTCATAGTGTGACAGTCAGTGTGTGCTCCAGTGCTGCTGGGCCTAGTAGCAAGGGCTGTACACAGTGATAAGCTGTTCAGTGATCAACCCCTTCAATATCACTACACTATTGTAAATCATTAATTAGCTTGATTGATGTCATTGTATGACAGTCAGTGTGTGCTGCAGGCAGCTGCTAATTGTCTGTATGTGTGATGTGCACAGACCAGGCCAGCTGCTGCCTGCTGGCCAGTACTGTAGTACTGCAGTCAGTGTGCTAGTAGTTGTTAGAGTAGTAGTACTACTGTGTTAGCTTTCTACAGAACTGCTGTGCTGTGAGCAGTGCCAGTGTGACAGTTAGTGTGCACTAGTGTCTTCTCCTCTTGGCATGTGTCACGTGGCATTTGGCACGTGGCACGTGGCACTTGCCACGTGTCACATGCCACGTGTCACTTGCCAAGTGCCACGTGACACTTGCCAAGTGCCACATGACACTTGGTAAGTGCCACGTGGCACGTGGCAAGTGCCATGTGACACTTGGCACACTCGCATGCTCCTGGCACACGTTACACCTGCTGCTGCATTGCCCTGCTCCTGCTGCCTGTGCAGCTCCCACCACCAGGCTATTTAACCCAAAACACAATTGCTGCGTAATTTTTTGGAGGTGTCTTGGCTGAAAACTGTCATGTCCCAGTTGTGCGGCTGGACTTTGGACACAATGTGGGCTGCACAACCGCTGTCTGGAACCTAGGCCTAATGTTAATAGACAGCCATTTTTTTTGGGGGGGGGGATTTTAAGTCCCCACATCATCAATTAGTGTTAACCTTTAAAAAATAATGATGCTAGATGCCTCATTTACCCTTAAAAACGTTTTTAAAGCAATTTAAAGGGCACTTCTGTTTTTTCTATCCGGATATCCGAATCTGCCCGGATAGCCCGGATAATGCGTTCGGTTATCTGCATGACCGCGGATATCTGAATGTTCGGATTAGTTTTTCCTATTGTAACAGTTTCCTCTATGGTGTACCAATTAACAGGCTATCTTCCTCTAATTCATGATACTCAACTCATCCCTCAATATTCTTGCTCCTCCCCTTCTGCTCCTCTCTGCCATGTCTTCACATGGTAATTAATCAGAGGAGCCACTTCAAGCTCCTGACTGTAGCCTGAAAAGCTCTCCACCACCTTCTTACCCCATACATCTCCTCACCATTTCCCAGCTACCATCCCAACCTTAATCTTCGCTCTCTACACAACCTTCTGTTCTCCATTAGAATTACCTCATCACCCTATATATATAAATGTATATATATATATATATATATATATATATATATATATATATATATATATATATATATATATATATATATATGTGTGTGTGTGTGTGTGTATTTCCCTCTTTCTGTTGACTTTTTTTTTAATATGTATCACCACTTACATTTTGGAGATATACTTCCCTCATTCTCTGTAGTACATCAACTATCATTCTGTCTTCTGTACCCTTTCAATTGTTGTTTTATCCCCTGAACATGTCGACCTCTACTGCATTGTTCTCTTAACATTAGGTCACTGCATATTCCTGTACCACACTAGCCCTTACTCTGTCCATAACATATCATGTACAGTCATTTCATTTTTCTATAACATAGGAAGGATGATTTACTATGTGGAATTACTGGATTTTGTGATCCTCTTGTTTGTGACAATGCTTTGGCTGGGTGGCCAGGTGAGGTGCAATCATGTATTGGGAGGATTGCAATGGGCAGAGCATTAAAGAGAACCCGAGGTGTGTTGGAAGAATGCTATTAGGACACAGAGGCTGGTTCTGCATACTAGCACCAGCCTCTGTGTCTGTACTGTGTACCTCCCAGGCCCCCTCCCTGCGCTTTGTTGTCCCCCATAAAAAAAACGTTATGCTAGTGACATGCACCTTGTCGCTAGCTGGCTGTTTACCTTAATGCTGCCAGTCACCGCCGCTCCCCTGCCTCCTCTATAGCGCGGCTCCCCGTCTGCGTCCCTTCCCTCCCCGCCTCCGTAAGCTGATTGGAGGGAAGGGATGCAGGCTGGGAGCAGCGCTATAGAGGAGGCGGGGATCTGGCAGCATTAGGGTAAACATAGTGACAAGCTGCGTGTCGCTTGCATGATAGCAGAGTGCAGGGTAGGGGGGCTGGGGGGACACAGTACAGACACAGAGGCTGGTGATAGTATGCAGAACTAGCCTCTGTGTCCTAATAACATTCTTCAAACCAATCTCAGGTTCTCTTTAATGAGAAGAAACTTACCGCCTCCCAGCATTCCACCCTGACATCTCTCCACAGCACTGCCACACATTCAGCATACACTCCTTGGTAATAGCGGTGTATATCATACTTGCGTGCGTCACATGACGCTGCTGTTACCAGGGAGAGGACTGTGAACACATGGTGCTGCTGTGGAGAGCTGTCACACTGGAACATCAAGAGGCGGTGAGTTTATTCTCCACTCCCCACTCTGCAGAGGGAGTGAGAGAAGCGTAGGCGCAATGGTCAGTCAATCACCTTTCACCCAGGGCCCACCTGTGACACAAGCCTACAGTGCCTAGGAGTAAATACAGCTCCATGGCTTTCTGCACAGCAGGAACCATGATGATCCTTTCCCCTTAAATGAATAGGGTTAGGTAATATGTGTGCATCTTTCTCTACTCATTGCAGGGTGTTGCACTGCATGTGGTCTGCTCTGCATCATTTATTTAAACATTGATCTGCAGTAATGCAGCACAATACCTGGCAAGCATTTTTTTAATTTATGATCATGCACAATGCCTTTAAGAAAAATTCCATTTAAAAGGGTGAAAACACTATATGGTGTTATGATGCTATTTGCTTGCCCCCTTAATAAGGGGTCAACCACAAAGCCACTCTTACCCAGCTAAATAGGTAAAATGTGTAATTTATCACCATTTTGCACAAAAGGTTAACAGGCTAAAGGTGGCCACTAACGGTCCAATTTTGAGCGAAAAATTGTTAAATCGATCAGAAATTGAAAGTTAAAGTTCACTACACCATCAACAAACCAATCTTTGCTTCCTACCTATCACAACCAACAAGAAAATCAAAATTTTTGTTTTATGAGAATCCAATCGGACGTCTATTTTATAATCGTTCGTAATTGATTGTGCCTATCAACGGAGATTATTTACAACCTATCCGATCAGAATTTCTGATTGCTCAAACGATTTTTCACTAGAGATTGGACTGTTAGTGGTCACCTCAGGAGCCAGTAAAAGGATCAAGCAGTTCAAAGTTACAAACCAGTACTGGAGGAAGCTCATTATGCATAGAGATGAAGCATCATGATATAAATTGTGCTTTACCATCGACAGAGTTGGCACTTCAATTTTCCTTATTCTTTTCTTTTACTGCACATACCAGCTTCTGGTTACTTAATTATATTCATAAAATATTTTTATGTACAGAGTTACAGATTTCCCAGCAAGCTCATGGTGAACCAGAACCAGAGTGGGTTCACTCAACACAACAGGTAGTTAGACGCAGTGAGCTGGGTTCACTGAACAGTAAAGGTACTTAGATGCAGTGAGGTGGGTTCACTCAACACAACAGGTAGTAAGATGCAGTGAGCTGGGTTCACTTAACAGTAAAGGTACTTAGATGCAGTGAGGTGGGTTCACTCAACACAACAGGTAGTTAGATGCAGTGAACTGGGTTCACTCAACACAAAGCTAGGTGTATGCAGTGATGAGGTGGGTTAAGTAAACACAACAGGTACTGGGTAGTGGGTATATGCAGTACTGGGTAGTACAATGTGCAGCTCCCTGTCACACACACAGGTAGTCACTGAATGTGCTGGGATTTTGGCAGTGGCACACACACTATCAATTAGCAAGGCTGTGCATGCAACAAAAGTGCATATACCCCTGGCTACATATACTGGGCACATATACCCCCTGACTACATATACTGGGCACATATACCCCTGGCTACATATACTGGGCACATATACCTCTGACTACATATATACTGGGCACATATACCCCCTGACTACATATACTGGGCACATATACACCTGCCTACATATACCCCTGCCTACGTATACTGGGACATATACCCCTGCCTACATATACTGGGCACATATACCCCTGACTACATATACTGGGCACATATACCTCTGACTACATATATACTGGGCACATATACCCCCTGACTACATATATTGGGCACATATACACCTGCCTACATATACCCCTGCCTACGTATACTGGGACATATACCCCTGCCTACATATACTGGGCACATATACCCCTGACTACATATACTGGGCACATATACCCCTGGCTACATATATACTGGGCACGTATACCCCCTGACTACATATACTGGGCACATATACCCCCTGACTACATATACTGGGCACATATACCCCTGGCTACATATACTGGGCACATATACCCCTGGCTACATATACTGGGCACATATACCCCTGGCTACATATATACTGGGCACATATACCCCTGGCTACATATATACTGGGCACATATACCCCCTGACTACATATACTGGGCACGTATACCCCCTGACTACATATACTGGGCACATATACCCCCTGACTACATATACTGGGCACATATACCCCTGGCTACATATACTGGGCACATATACCCCTGGCTACATATACTGGGCACATATACCCCTGGCTACATATATACTGGGCACATATACCCCTGGCTACATATATACTGGGCACATATACCCCCTGACTACATATACTGGGCACATATACCCCTGGCTACATATATATTGGGCACATATACCCCCTGACTACATATACTGGGCACATACACCCCCTGACTACATATACTGGGCACATTTACCCCCTGACTACATATACTGGGCACATATACCCCCTGACTACATATACTGGGCACATATACCCCCTGACTACATATACTGGGCACATATACCCCCTGACTACATATACTGGGCACATATACCCCCTGACTACATATACTGGGCACATATACCCCCTGACTACATATACTGGGCACATATACCCCTGGCTACATATACTGGGCACATATACCCCTGGCTACATATACTGGGCACATATAACCCTGGCTACATATACTGGGCACATATACCCCTGGCTACATATACTGGGCACGTATACCGTATATTATTCTTCACTCCCCACTCTGCAGAGGGAGTGAGAGAAACGTAGGCGCAATGGTCAGTCAATCACCTTTCACCCAGGGCCCACCTGTGACACAAGCCTACAGTGCCTAGGAGTAAATACAGCTCCATGGCTTTCTGCACAGCAGGAACCATGATGATCATTTCCCCTTAAATGAATAGGGTTAGGTAATATGTGTGCATCTTTCTCTACTCATTGCAGGGTGTTGCACTGCATGTGGTCTGCTCTGCATCATTTATTTAAACATTGATCTGCAGTAATGCAGCACAATACCTGGCAAGCATTTTTTTAATTTATGATCATGCACAATGCCTTTAAGAAACATTCCATTTAAAAGGGTGAAAACACTATATGGTGTTATGATGCTATTTGCTTGCCCCCTTAATAAGGGGTCAACCACAAAGCCACTCTTACCCAGCTAAATAGGTAAAATGTGTAATTTATCACCATTTTGCACAAAAGGTTAACAGGCTAAAGGTGGCCACTAACGGTCCAATTTTGAGCGAAAAATTGTTAAATCGATCAGAAATTGAAAGTTAACGTTCACTACACCATCAACAAACCAATCTTTGCTTCCTACCTATCACAACCAACAAGAAAATCAAAATTTTTGTTTTATGAGAATCCAATCGGACGTCTATTTTTATAATCGTTAGTAATTGATTGTGCCTATCAACGGAGATTATTTACAACCTATCCGATCAGAATTTCTGATTGCTCAAACGATTTTTCACTAGAGATTGGACTGTTAGTGGTCACCTCAGCAGCCAGTAAAAGGATCAAGCAGTTCAAAGTTACAAACCAGTACTGGAGGAAGCTCATTATGCATAGAGATGAAGCATCATGATATAAATTGTGCTTTACCATCGACAGAGTTGGCACTTCAATTTTCCTTATTCTTTTCTTTTACTGCACATACCAGCTTCTGGTTACTTAATTATATTCATAAAATATTTTTATGTACAGAGTTACAGATTTCCCAGCAAGCTCATGGTGAACCAGAACCAGAGTGTGTAAGGGGCTGAAAGAGATCAAAAGGCCTCCTTACTAAAATGCTATGCTAAACAGATGTTTGCCTTCCTAAAACAGAAGGTATTTGTGATAATTCAGGTTGGACAGATAATTAATCTACACATATCTGGGCACTGGCTAGAATTTTTAAAATATAACGCACATCTGTAGTATGTAGTAAGTTTACTCTATATTGTGTTTACCTTTTTTATTTTGATCAAAGGAGGAAAGCTGGATATATCGGTTCACTGAAAAATATTATCTTTCATGTCATTTAAGTAAAACATCAGTGATGTGTACAAGCAAATCACATGGCATTTACTGAAGCTGGCAACGCTATAAAATCATTTTTACAATCAGCATGTTAGACCCTTTGGTTTCCTTTATCAACATTTGTCTAATAAACAATGGGGAATCCATTGCTACTAAATAACCACAAGGAATGATATTCATTGTTATCTTCCCGGAGATCATAAATTATACAGAATACCTCAGTGATTATGACTTTCAGCAGACAATTAAAGAACAGATATGAATGTATAAATGATGAAGTATTAAACATTCTGGCTTGCTCTGTGAAATAATTATTAGGAACCAACACAACCCCTACACTTTTTCTGTGTAATAGTCTGAAGTTTGATAAAGTTAGTGTGAATTTCTATTCATCTGACCCCAGTATTGGTAAAGCATCTTTTTAAGCAATGATGGGTGAACATGTTTGCCCACAGACAGTTTTGCGTTTACATTTACCTTGAATGTTATGTGATGTTCGCGTTCACCTCATACTTTCCCATGGTGCAATAGCTTGAGCCTTCACTCTCAAGTGAGGTGGCACAGGACCGAGCTAGTAAAAAAGGGCACACAGGGATAGTGGACAAAAAGGGCGCCGCCATAGACTGCAATGCAAAATATTGGCTATTCGGCGCCCGACAGGAAAAAAGGGCGCCCGAGAAATAGCGGTTACAGGGATGGTGTTAACAAAAGTTTTCGTTTACAAAATAAGGTTTATAACAAATATCGTTTACAAGTTCGTTTTGAGTTTGTGTTATACTTATTTTTTCGTTTTTAAATTTCGCTTATATCAGTTTTAACTAATTTTTTTAGTTTTAAAATTTCGCTTGGTGGCTGGATGGTGTAATTGTTAAGGGCTCTGCCTCTGACACAGGAGACCTGGGTTCGAATCTCGGCTCTGCCTGTTCAGTAAGCCAGCACTTATTCAGTAGGAGACCTTTGGCAAGTCTCCCTAACACTGCTACTGCCTATAGAGCGCGTCCTAGTGGCTGCAGCTCTGGCGCTTTGAGTCCGCCGGGAGAAAAGCGCGATATAAATGTTATTTGTCTTGGCTTACAAAAGTATAACAACTAAATTTTCGTTTACACTTCTTTGATTATTTAAAAATTTGTTTTCATATGTATAATGCTTAAATACCGGTTTCAACCTTATTGTATTAGAAATACTTCGCTTTTGGTATTAACTTTGTTTTTACTCTTATAAGGCGTTGATTATAGTTACTAAAATATCACTTTTAATATTACTGTTATTTTAAGATTTCTAATGCGTACATGATTGTAAGGCTATCTATTGTATTGTATATATTTATATATACTTTTCTCTATTTATAATATTAATGTATACGTGATTTTAGGGCTATTTTAAGGCTATTTATTCTATTACAAATATATCAATTATTTGATTCAAGTTATTTGTAGAGAAGTATTTTAAGGATTAAATATATTATTGTTTATATGTGTTTAGAGTGTTTGTGCGGTGGGGATGGTAGATTTAGGCATTACCAGGGGGGTCTAGGGGTTAGTGATAGGTACAGGGAGGGTTAGATATAGTTACAGTATAATCTACGCAACCAGGAGGTGGTTAGGGTTAGGCACCACTAGGGGGGTGCTTAGGTTTAGGCACCACCAGGGGGGTCTTAGGGTTAGGCACCCCCAGGGGGGTCTTAGGGTTAGGCACCACCAGGGGGTAATTAGGGTTAGGCACCACCAGGGGGTCTTAGGGTTAGGCACCACCAGGGGGGGTCTTAGGGTTAGGCACCACCAGGGGGGTCTAGGAGTTAGGGATAGGTACAGGGAGGGCTCTGTGTGAGAGTAAGGTTAAGTATAGTTACAGCATAATATATGTAATATATACAATTTATTAAATTATGTATATTTAAACAAAGAGGGGGTCTAGGGGTTAGGGATAGGGATAGGGAGAGATCTGTGTGAGTCTACAGTTCGGTATAATTACAGTAAAATATCTGTAAAACCTACCATTGCATTGCTATGCTTAATACAAGTGTAAATATCGTTTTTGTTATAGACGCAATTTGACTTTTATTCAGAATTCGTTTGTTGTTATAGACGGTATTTTGCCATTTAATTTTCGTTTATTTAACCTATTTAGCACTAAATTTTTGTTTACAACCTCTTAAACGAAAAATATGGTTTTGCATTAAAACTTACAATTTCGGCTATACCCCGCGCCCTTTTTTTGATACACACGCACAGGACAGCCAATCAGACATTTTTACCACACGAGCCACACCCCCTCCTATAACAGAAATGAACCTGGCAGTCATTTTACAGCCTGCCTGTAGTCAGTGTAGGGAAAGCTGTGTGTTGCAGATTAAGAGAATGATAGGTAGCAATTCAGTATGATCCAGTGCTGTGTAGCTCTTTCCATAGGTGTTCTGCTTCTTGCAGTTCACCAGCGGTGGACTCATAAAAAGCCCTTTTCAGGGCTGATCCTACTGTTACTTTTTTTTTGGTTAATGTTTGTGCAGTGTGTTATATTACTAGAGCATTCCCAGTTAGGTCCACCCTGCAGTATTTGATTTATTCTTGAGTTCAGTGTCGCAATTTGATAAAAATAAATGTGTCAGCACTTTTTGTGACACCAACTGTTGCACACACATCACTCTGTGTGTGTTGTTACTGCTACCGCATCATTTTTTTGCTTCATTATTGAGTTCACTGTCACAATTAAAAAAATAATAATAAGTTCAGTGCAGCAGGAGGGATCGGGACTGATAAGCGAGCTTGCTTAGCTCACAAAAGTGTGGACTATCTGCAATTTATATAAATCAATTAGGCATGCATCTAAAGACGTGTAGCAAATTGCAATTCCTTATGCCCACCCACAGCTATCCTCCACCACTACCCAGTACAAACTATGGTCCTACTTCACTGATTGTTATGTAAAACATTTATTAGATAGGTAAATGCCCAATTTTTCAGGTCTCTGCTACAGTGGCTGCAGTTTATAATTTATTACGCAGAAAAAGGCAGAACAGAACATTCTTTCATAACTTTTAACCATCACTAATCTTCACTCTTGGCAGTGTTAGACTGTCAGGTTAAGCAAAAATAGGATTTTTGTAGTGTGACAAAAGAAGGCAGTTCCCCTCTGCTCACTAAATGGTGATAATGTATATTTTCACCTGTAGTGGATTCCTGTATAGTTCTACATTCTATATGTTGCACAATGTTTTTAGGGTGCTCCATGATCTCTGGCTGATTGCCAGTGTTCAGCAAAGCAACAACCCCGCATAACACGCACACATGAGGATTCAATTTTGTGTACGGTACTTCAGTTTATTTAAAAGGCACCTGAATTGAAAGTGATATAGAGGCTGCACAATTTATTTCCTTTTATACAATGCATATTGCCTGGCTGTCCAGCTGATTTTCTGCTTCTAATACTTTCAGCCACATACCCTGAACAATTAAGCAAATCAGGTGCTCTGACTGAAGTCTGACTGGGTTAACCACATGCTTGTTTTAGGTGGGTGATTCAGACACTACTGATGCCAGAAAGATAAGCAGGACTGACAGGCACCTGGTATTGTTTAAAAGGAAATAAATGTGGCAGTCTCAGTATAATTCTCACTGCAGGTGTCCTTTAAAGTAATACTTCAGGACCAAAGTGAAGGCATTGTTGCATAGCCCAATGAGAAAAGAAACCGTCACTTTATGAAAACAGGTCTGAGTTTCGAGCTGAAAGTAGCCATCACTTATCTATCATTCTTTCCCCTCACCTTTAAAGTTCTCCCTAGGTGGGAAAAACCTCAGATGCCTGTGACTTCATGTTCACAGTTGAAACCACTATGCACTTGATTTAGCACAATGGGCAGAACTTGGGTGTGGTGTGTTCTAAAACATGTAGCAATCTGTTGTGAACTGGCCATTTGTACTGAGTTCTCTCACAGTGGGCATAAATGAGAGGCTATCAGAGATATATATCCTATTCACCTTGCTGCAAGGCACTGTGTATTGACCTAAGCAATCGGGTTGGTATCCGTAAAACGCATTGTCTATTTTTTGTTTTCAATAAATACTTTTCCAGTACTACTGGTGTTTTTGTCATCAGGAGAGAGATTACCTCTTATTCTTATTTCAACTGTCAGACGTACAGTACAGACCAAAAGTTTGGACACACCTTCTCATTCAAAGAGTTTTCTTTATTGTCATGACTATGAACATTGTAGATTCACACTGAAAGCATCCAAACTATGAATTAACACATGTGGAAGTACAGTACATAACCAAAAAGTGTGAAACAACTGAAAATATGTCATATTCTAGGTTCTTCAAAGTAGCCACCTTTTGCTTTGATTACTGCTTTGCACACTCTTGGCATTCTCTTGATGAGCTTCAAGAGGTAGTCACCTGAAATGGTTTTCACTTCACAGGTGTGCCCTGTCAGGTTTAATAAGTGGGATTTCTTGCCTTATAAATGGGGTTGGGACCATCAGTTGCATTGTGGAGAAGTCAGGTGGGTACACAGCTGATAGTCCTACTGAATAGACTGTTAAAATTTGTATTATGGCAAGAAAAAAAGCAGCTAAGTAAAGAAAAACGAGTGGCCATCATTACTTTAAGAAATGAAGGTCAGTCAGTCCAAAAATTGTGAAAACTATGAAAGTGTCCCCAAGTGCAGTCTTAAAAACCATCAAATGCTACAAAGAAACTGGCTCACATGCGGACCGCCCCAGGAAAGGAAGACCAAGAGTCACCACTGCTGCGGAGAATAAGTTCATCCGAGTCACCAGCCTCAGAAATCGCAGGTTAACAGCAGCTCAGATTAGAGACTAGGTCAATGCCACACAGAGTTCTAGCAGCAGACACATCTCTAGAACAACTGTTAAGAGGAGACTGTGTGAATCAGGCCTTCATGGTAGAATATCTGCTAGGAAACCACTGCTAAGGACAGGCAACAAGGAGAAGAGACTTGTTTGGGCTAAAGAACACAAGGAATGGACATTAGACCAGTGGAAATCTTTGCTTTGGTTTGATGAGTCCAAATTTGAGATTTTTGGTTCCAACCACCGTATCTTTGTGCGACGCAGAAAAGGTGAACGGATGGTCTTTACATGCCTGGTTCCCACCATGAAGCATGGAGGAGGAGGTGTGATGGTGTGGGGGTGCTTTGCTGGTGACACTATTGGGGATTTATTCAAAATTTAAGGCATACTGAACCAGCATGGCTACCACAGCATCTTGCAGCGGCATGCTATTCCACCCGGTTTGCATTTAGTTGAACCATCATTTATTTTTCAACAGGACAATGACCCCAAACACACCTCCAGGCTGTGTAAGGGCTATTTGACCAGGAAGGAGAGTGATGGGCTGCTGCGCCAGATGACCTGGCCTCCACAGTCACCAGATCTGAACCCAATCGAGATGGTTTGGGGTGAGCTGGACCACAGAGTGAAGGCAAAAAGGCCAACAAGTGCTAAGCATCTCTGGGAACTCCTTCAAGACTGTTGGAAGACCATCTCAGGTGACTACCTCTTGAAGCTCATCAAGAGAATGCCAAGAGTGTGCAAAGCAGTAATCAAAGCAAAAGGTGGCTACTTTGAAGAACCTAGAATATGACATATTTTCAGTTGTTTCACACTTTTTGGTTATGTACTGTACTTCCACATGTGTTAATTCATAGTTTGGATGCCTTCAGTGTGAATCTACAATGTTCATAGTCATGACAATAAAGAAAAGTCTTTGAATGAGAAGGTGTGTCCAAACTTTTGGTCTGTACTGTATATATGTACAGTGGCTTGCAAAAGTATTTGGCCCCCTTGACGTTTTTCACATTTTGTCATATTACTGCCACAAACATGAATCAATTTTATTGGAATTCCACATGAAAAACCAACACAAAGTGGTGTACACATGAGAAGTGGAACGGAAATCATACATGTTTCCAAACATTTTTTACAAATAAATAACTGCAAAGTGGTGTGTGCATAATTATTCGGCCCCCTTTGATCTGAGTGCAGTCAGTTGCCTGTAGACATTACCTGATGAGTGCTAATAACTAAATATAGCTTAAACCTGTGTGTAATCTAATGTCAGTACAAATACAGCTGCTCTGTGAGGGCCTCAGAGGTTGTCTAAGATAATATTGGGAGCAACAACACCGTGAAGTCCAAAGAACACACAAGACAGGTCATGGATCAAGTTATTGAGAAATTTAAAGCAGGCTTAGGCTACAAAAAGATTTCCAAAGCCTTGAACATCCCACGGAGCACTGTTCAAGCGATCATTCAGAAATGGAAGAAGTATAGCACAACCGTAAACCTACCAAGACAAGGTCATCCACCTAAACTCACAAGCCGAACAAGGAGAGCGCTGATCAGAAATGCAGTCAAGAGGCCCATGGTGACTCTGGACGAGCTGCAGAGATCTACAGCTCAGGTGGGAGACTCTGTCCATAGGACAACTATTAGTCATGCACTGTACAAAGTTGGCCTTTATGGAAGAGTGGCAAAAAGGAAGCCATTGTTAACAGAAAGCATAAGAGGTCCCGTTTGCAGGTTTGCCACAAGCCATGTGGGGGACACAGCAACCATGTGGAAGAAGATGCTCTGGTCAGATGAGACCAAAATAGAACTTTTTGGCCAAAATGCAAAACGCTATGTGTGGCGGAAAACTAACACTGCACATCACTCTGAACACACCATCCCCACTGTCAAATATGGTGGTGGTAGTATCATGCTTGGGGGGTGCATCTCTTCAGCAGGGACAGGGAAGCTGGTCAGAGTTGATGGGAAGATGGATGGAGCCAAATACAGGGAAAACCTGGAAGAAAACCTCTTGGAGACTGCAAAAGACTTGAGACTGGGGCGGAGGTTCACCTTCCAGCAGGACAATGACCCTAAACATAAAGCCGGGGCAACAATGGAATGGTTTAAAACAAAACATATCTATGTGTTAGAATGGCACAGTCAAAGTCCATATCTAAATCCAATTGAGAATTTGTGGCAAGATCTGAAAACTGCTGTTCACAAACGCTGTCCATCTAATCTGACTGAGCTGGAGCTGTTTTGCAAAGAAGAATGGGCAAGGATTTTAGTCTCTAGATGTGCAAAGCTGGTAGAGACATACCCTAAAAGACTGGCAACTGTAATTGCAGCAAAAGGTGGTTCTACAAAGTATTGACTCAGGGGGCCGAAAAATTATGCACACCCCACTTTGTTATTTATTTGTAAAAAATGTTTGGAATGATGTATGATTTTCGATTTACTTCTCATATGTACACCACTTTGTATTGGTCTTTCACGTGGAATTCCAATAAAATTGATGCATGTTTGTGGCAGTAATGTGACAAAATGTGGAAAACTTCAAGGGGGCCGAATACTTTTGCAACCCACTGTATATGTTGCTACTCTTCAAAGAAAATTAAAAGAGGAGGGAAATTTACAATTGACCCCCTTAAATACTCTTTCCCATAATTGGATTCACCTGTGTATGTAGGTCAGGGGTCACTGAGCTTACCAAGCCAATTTGAGTTCCAATAATTAGTTCTAAAGGTTTTGGAATCAATAAAATGACAACAGTGCCCAAATTAATTCACCTGCCTACTTTTATTTAAACACATATTGCACACTTTCTGTAAATCCAATATATATATATATATAAAACAAGGCTGACAATTAACAAGGTTGTACAAACTTTTGCATCCCACTATATATATATAGAGGGGCTGCAGCACAAAACAGGAAAGCAATGCCAGGGGCTCTTGGTTAAACTTTAATGCATTTAAGCTCACCAACTGCACCAAAGTGTCCTCAATCTGGTGATTCCTACTCTAACCAGGCAAAAATGCTAGTTTTTTTTAATCAGCGTTCTGGTGGGAACCATGCCAAAAGCCCGATGGTCAACTAAATGGGAGAAAGTAAAATTTATATTTAGCATAATTTGGTTTATGCTGCCCATCCCCTGGTATATATATATATATATATATATATATATATATATATATATATATATATATGTATATATATATATATATATATATATATATATATATATATATATATATATTGTGAAGTTTAGAGGGGGTCGCAGCCAGCACGCAGTACACAGATGTATAAAACAAAGTCCGTTTATTGTGCAGTAGAAGAAAACAGCTTCAATGCAGCAGTAATAACTGGAAAATAACAGTTCAGCTTACTTCAGCTTGGTAATATACAGTCCAGCAGGATCAAACAAAAGTTCAGTTTTCATCAGGCCAACACCATACAAACAACAGACAGGGTATGGTTTGGCTTCCATCAAATACTCCAATATTCCTTGTCAGGAGCTTCCATAGCATACTTGCTACTCCTTCAACACCTCTCCTCACACTGCCTGTGAGGCTGCTTCTTAAGCATAAATTTGCATCTCATCAATACCAAATTAGTGAGGCTCTCAGCCCCACTGACAACCAGGTGTGTACCTAGGTGGGATGGGAAGGCCCGCCCTTCCTTCCCTCCCATCCCAGGAGTCCGGCCCTGAAAAGAAAAAAACAAGCAGCAACTGCTTGCTGCTAAAATCCGGACTCCCTTCCTAGGACCACACAGGGTTTTAAAGTGACCATAGTCCAAATACCGGGGAAATGTACCTCCCATCTACTACCCAGCCCCGATGGCACCTACATATCCCCCCCCTCTGCCTCAACCCCGAGGCGGTGGAGGCACATAGACCCACTAAACAGTGGACTCGGGAAAGGGCATCAGCGTTCTGGTGCACTTTACCCGGCCTATGTTCCACCACATAGTTGAACTCCTGGAGAGAGAGAAACCACCGGGACACTCTTGCATTCGTTCCTTTGTTCCTTTTCATCCACGCTAGCGGGGCATGGTCAGAGATCAACCTAAATTTTCTACCCAACAAATAGTAGCGCAGGGAGTCCAGGGCCCATTTTATGGCCAAGCATTCCCTCTCCACTACCGCATAGTTTCTTTCCGCGGCCGTCAGCTTCCGACTGAGAAAAACTATGGGATGTTCTTCTCCATTAATCACCTGTGACAGGACCGCCCCCAACCCAACATCTGAGGCATCTGTCTGCACTACGAACTCTCGAGTGAAATCGGGGGCTACCAGGATAGGGTGACTACATAATGCCGATTTCAGCTCCACAAACGCTTTTTCTGTCTCTGCCGTCCACTGTATCATCACTGACTTCCGGCCCTTGGTCAAGTCAGTTAGGGGAGCTGCTAGGGTAGAAAAATTGGGAATGAACCGTCTATAGTATCCCACTATCCCTAAGAAAGCTCGAACCTGTTTCTTACTGATGGGGCGGGGCCATTCCTGGATTGCCTCAATTTTGTTAATTTGGGGTTTTACCAACCCCCTTCCGACAATGTACCCCAAGTACTTTGCTTCCTCCATACCTAGGGCACATTTCTCGGGGTTCACTGTAAAACCCGCCTTCTTTAACGCATCCAGGACTGCTTGCACCTTGGGAAGGTGGGACTCCCAGTCTGAACTGAAAATTACGATGTCGTCTAAATAGACCGACGCGTATCTTTGGTGTGGACGCAACATTCTGTCCATAACTCTCTGAAATGTGGCCGGGGCGGTCTGTAACCCAAACGGCATTCTTTTATACTGAAAATGGCCCTCAGGTGTAGAAAATGCCGTTTTCTCTCTGGCGTCTTTGGCCAAGGGTATTTGCCAATATCCTTTGGTCAGATCTAATGTGGTTATGTAGCGGGCTGGGCCTAACCTTTCTATCAATTCGTCCACACGGGGCATGGGATAACCGTCAAATTTGGAAATTTCGTTTAATTTCCGGAAATCGTTACAGAATCGCAGAGTTCCGTTTGGCTTGGGTACCAACACAATCGGGCTTGACCATTCACTCTGCGATTCTTCAATAACGTCCAATTCTAACATGCGCTTCACTTCCTCTGACACCGCCTTTCTGCGGGCCTCCGGGATGCGATAGGGCCTGACGAACACTTTAGCCCTGGGCTCAGTAACAATGTTGTGCTCCACCATACCCGTAAGTCCAGGCAAATCCGAAAATATCCCCTTGTTTCTCTGAAGAAACTCTTTTACTTGTTGGACCTGGGATTTGGAAAGAGTGGGGGCTATTTTCACATTCTCAATGCTGATTTTGGGTACAACACTCACACCTACCCTAACCGGCGTGGTCTCTCTCTCTTTCCAGGGTTTTAACAGATTGACGTGATACAGTTGATAGGGTTTCCGTCTCCCTGGCTGATGTACCTTATAATTCACTTCCCCCACTTTTTCAACGATCTCGAAGGGACCGTGCCACCTGGCCAAGAATTTACTCTCCACGGTTGGGATCAATACTGCCACTCTATCCCCCACCTGGAACTGCCTGATCTTTGCGGAGCGGTTGTATACCCGACTCTGCGCTTCTTGGGCTGCCAGTAAGTGTTCCTTGACCAGGGGCATCACCTTGGCAATGCGTTCTTGCAACTGGGAAACGTGTTCCACCACACTTTTGTGGGGACTGGACTCACTTTCCCAGGTTTCTTTGACCAAGTCAAGCAACCCTCGAGGTCTGCGCCCATAGACCAGTTCAAATGGTGAAAAACCTGTGGAGGCTTGAGGTACCTCCCGAACAGCAAACATCACTGCCGGCAATAAACAATCCCAATCTTGTCCGTCCCTTTGAACAACTCTTTTTAACATCATTTTTAAGGTTTTATTAAACCGTTCCACCAGCCCATCTGTCTGAGGGTGGTAAACAGAGGTTCTCATCTGCTTAATCTGGAACAGTTTACACACATCACCCATCACTTTAGACATAAACGGGGTTCCTTGGTCCGTAAGAATTTCCTTAGGAAAACCCGTCCGAGTGAACATATTAAACAATTCTCGGGCGATAGCTTTGGACGTGGGTTTTCTTAACGGAAAGGCTTCCGGGAAGCGAGTGGCATAGTCGAGTATGACAAGGATATATTGGTGCCCCCTGGCAGACTTTACCAGTGGCCCCACTATATCCATGGCAATGCGCTCGAATGGCACCTCGATGATTGGCAAGGGCACCAAAGGGCTTCGAAAATGGGACACTGGCGCGGTCAACTGACAGGTGGGGCAAGAAGCGCAGTAATTCTTTACTTCGGCCTTTAACCCAGGCCAGTAAAACCTGTCAGTTATCCGCGCCTCCGTTTTCTCGGCACCCAGGTGACCTCCCAATGCTTCATTGTGAGCCAAGTCTAGTACCATCCTCCGAAACTCCTGAGGCACTAGCAGCTGCTCAACAACCTCTTCTCTGACCTTGGCAACCCGATATAACATATCCCCATGAACTGAAAAATGAGGGAATCTCTCCTCTGCCCCCGGTTCCTGGGGAACTCCATTTACCACAGATACTTGTTCTCTCGCATGGGATAACGTTGGATCCCGCATCTGCGCAGTGATAAACAACCCTTTTGACACATCCAGGTCAGGGAGCATAGATTGGGGGGAAGATTCCTCATCATCCTCGCCCAACATAACTTGTAATGGGGAATCATCCCCCCCCCCCTCAGTAACCTGCTCAGGGTCCCGACAAGGATGGTCAGTCTCATTTTCATCCATTGGCAACATGACATCATCTTTTTGCAATAATACATGATCATTTTGCAATACATTTTCTGAAACATTTGTATCTAGACTTGGTACATCAAGTTCTCTGGTAGGGGGAGGAGGGGCTAAGTTATTATCAGAGTCCTTAAACAACTTCCCCTTGACATTCTCCCACAGTACCCAAAATAGTGGAAAGTCTCGACCCAATATAACTTGGCACATTAGGTTTCTTACCACTCCGACGTCGTGAGTAATTGTCCCACAGTCCGTTGAAATCGACACTGGCACCACAGGATAAGTCTTTGTGTCTCCGTGAATACACACCACCTTAAGCGGCTTTAGCACAGTGTCAATAGTTCCAATCAGATCAGCATGCACCATGGTTACCATACTGCCTGAGTCCAGCAAGGCTTTGGCAGGTACCTGGTTCACACTGACGGGACACACAAAACTCTCCTGGCACTCTGCCAGGCATACCTCCTGGGGAAAAAAGGACACCCTCCGTAGTACGTCACACTGCATGGGTTCCTCCTGCAGTGGACACTGGGCTCTGGTATGGCCCCAAGCAGAACATCTCCAACACTGGATCACACCTCCCTTCGGGGTGTAGCCATAGCAGGTGGCAACCCCTGAGCAGCTTTTGGGAACACTTCCCTATTTCTGGTGATGCTGGTTGCGGGGTTCCGTGAAGCACCCTTTCCAGAGTCAGGGAACTTTGCAACACGGGGTAAGATGGGGCCCGCCTGGCCCTTTGGAGAGAGTAGATCTTCCACTACGGTATATCTCTCCACCAACTCCACCAGCTGCTCCGCTTTTTTGGGGTCTGCATGACTGACCCATCGCTGTAGTCCCACTGGCAAGGCACGCAGAAAACGATCCAGCACGAATCGCTCCACCATCTCAGGCCCGGTAAGTACCTCTGGTTGCAGCCACTTTGTCGCCAGTTGGATAAGGTCATACATCTGCGATCTGGCTGGATGCTCCATCCGGTATTGCCAGCTGTACACCCTCTGTGCCCGGACCGCTGTTGTTACACCTAGTCGGGCCAGGATCTCTGCCTGTAGTCGATCATAGTCGAGGGCGTCTGCAGAGTTGAGATCGTAGTAGGCCTTCTGGGGTTCTCCCGTCAGGAACGGTGCAAGGATACCGGCCCATTTGTCTTTCGGCCATCCTTCCCGCTCTGCTGTCCTTTCGAACGTTTTCAGAAAGGCTTCCACATCATCTGTGGGGGTTAGTTTCTGCAAAAAGTGACTGGCTCTCACCATCGCCTGGTTGCTAGGGGCAGCTCCTGCTGTCTCTCTCCCCTGGGCCAGCTTCTGCACCGCCTCAAGCAGGATTTTGGCTTGCCCCTCTGAGGCCTCTCGCAGGGCTTCCGTGGCTTGCTGTTGAGACACCATACACGCCTGCGGAGCCACCATACTCTGCTGTAGCTGCACAGTTGCTAAGGCCATTTGTTTCAGCAATTCCTCCATCATGCATACAAGGAGACTGGCCCTTTAAATGTCACTTTTTAAACGGAACTTTTTCTTTTCCTGCAGTGCTGCGCTGCCCGCATCCTCCACCAGTTGTGAAGTTTAGAGGGGGTCGCAGCCAGCACGCAGTACACAGATGTATAAAACAAAGTCCGTTTATTGTGCAGTAGAAGAAAACAGCTTCAATGCAGCAGTAATAACTGGAAAATAACAGTTCAGCTTACTTCAGCTTGGTAATATACAGTCCAGCAGGATCAAACAAAAGTTCAGTTTTCATCAGGCCAACACCATACAAACAACAGACAGGGTATGGTTTGGCTTCCATCAAATACTCCAATATTCCTTGTCAGGAGCTTCCATAGCATACTTGCTACTCCTTCAACACCTCTCCTCACACTGCCTGTGAGGCTGCTTCTTAAGCATAAATTTGCATCTCATCAATACCAAATTAGTGAGGCTCTCAGCCCCACTGACAACCAGGTGTGTACCTAGGTGGGATGGGAAGGCCCGCCCTTCCTTCCCTCCCATCCCAGGAGTCCGGCCCTGAAAAGAAAAAAACAAGCAGCAACTGCTTGCTGCTAAAATCCGGACTCCCTTCCTAGGACCACACAGGGTTTTAAAGTGACCATAGTCCAAATACCGGGGAAATGTACCTCCCATCTACTACCCAGCCCCGATGGCCCCTACAATATATATTATATATATATATATATATATATATATACACACACACAGTGCTGCCCATAATTAATCTTACTCCTGGCAAATTTTGACTTAAAGTTACTTTTATTCAACCAGCAAGTATTCTTTTGACTGGAAATGACATAGGTGTCTCTCAAAAGATAATAAGATTATGTACAGAGGCATTATTGAGGAAAAAACCATTTCTCTGCTTTTATTTACATTTGAGCAAAAAAAGTGCCTAGTCCAAAATTATTCATACCCTTCACAAACTGTTACACTCTGTGGGAAAATCCAAAGTTTTATACCATTCCAAATAGTCCAAGCTGCTCTAAAACATCTTAAATAACCTGATTAACCTGCAGTTGGTTTGTGGACAGTCATGGCTAAGACAAAGGAGCTCAGTGAGGACTTGCAGCTGCGCATTGTGACTGGGCTAACGAAAGGGCTACAACGCCATTTCTAAATGTTTTCAAGTTCCAGTGGCTACAGTGCAAAGTATTATTAAAAAATACAAGGTGTTCCCCACTGTGGAAAATCTCAGAGGACGTGGTCGGAAGCCAAGAGTGACACCTGTGCTGGCCAGGAGGATAGTGAGAGAGGTGAAAAAAATCCAAGGATCACCCCCGAGGCCATCCTGTTGAATCTGGGCTCTGCTGGTGGCAATATCTCAAGGTAGACAATCCAACGAACACTGCACACTGTTGGGTTTCATGGATGCAGACAAAGGAGGATGCCACTTCTCCAGATAAGGCACACAAAAGTTCACTTGGTCTTTGCAAATGCTAATCTGGGCAAAGAAGAAGACTTCTGGTCTTCTGTGTTATGGTCAGATGACACAAAAATTGAATTGCTTGGTCACAATGATGTTTCCTCCATTTGGCGTAAAAAAAGGAGAAGCCTTCAACCCAGAGAACACCATCCCCACAGAACACCATCCCCACTGTCAAACATGGTGGTGGGAACCTAATGCTTTTGGGGGGTGTTTCAGCCAAATCGGTGAACTTAATTACAGTAAACGGCACCATGAAAAAAGAGCAATACATGAAGATTCTCAGCAACAACATCAGGCAGACTGCAGAGAAACTTGGCCTTGGGCACGAGTGGACATTTCAACATGACACAGAAAAAGTAGTTAAAGAGAACCAGAGATGAAGCACCCTCTTGTATTTTACCTTATAAATCAGTGGGAACATGACAGTAAACACCTAATCTGCCCTTTGTTTCATTGTTCTCTGTGTAATCTGACTGTTATCACGTCTGATAAGAATCCCCGACTGAGAAGTCAGGCTGCTCCGTCTAGCTTTGCTACAGAAAGATTATAGCTAAGTCTGTCTTCTGTGGTGTTATTTCAAGCCCAAGCCTGCCCCCTTGTGGCTTTGCTATAATGACTCAGCAATAATCATTCCCAGCAAAGCCAGATTTAATTGCTCAGTCTGGGATTCTTGTGACTGCTGTTAACAGACACTTTTAGCAGTGAGGAGGAAACAGAGAGCATGGTAAGTGTTTTCTCTAATGTTCTTACTGATATACATGGTAAAATACACAAGGGTGCTTCCTCTCTGGTTCCCTTTAAGAAATGGTTAGCAGACAGCAACTTTAACATTTTGGAGTGCCCCAACCAGGGTCCTGACTTGAATCGAATTGAGAATCTGTAAAGGGAGATAAAGATCAGGGTGATGGCAAGAAGACCATCCAACCTAAAAGATATGGAGCTCATTGCTAAAGATGAATGGGCAAAAATACCTGTGGAGATATGGAGACATGCAAGAAGCTGGTCTGCAATTATAGGAAATGTTTGATTGCTGTATTAGCCAATAAAGGCTTTTCTATTGATTATTGAGAAGGGTATGAATAATTTTGGGCTGGACACTTTTTGCTCAAATGTAAATAAAAGCTAAGAATTTTTTTTTTTACCACAATAATGCCTCTTGTACATCGTCTTCTTATCTTTCGGGAGACACCTATGTCATTTCCCATCAAAAAAATACTTGCTGATTGAATAAAAGTAATTTTAAGTCAAAATTTTCCAGGGGTATGAATAATAATAATTATGGACAGCACTGTATATATATATATATATATATATATATATATATATATATATATATATATATAAAATTGTTATTGATGGACGGATATCTTTTTCTCAACCAAACTAACTATGTAACTTTGCAAAATTCCTCCAGAATTAGCCCATGGAAATTCTCACTAGCAATTTTTGTGTGACATCTATTTTATTTAAAATCTGTATTAAACAAACACAGAACACTTTTCTCCTGGTGGACTCAAAGCGCCAGAGCTGCAGCCACTAGGACATGCTCTATAGGCAGTAACAGTGTTAGGGAGACTTGCCCAAGGTCTCCTACTGAATAGGTGCTGGGTTATTGAACAGGCAGAGCCGAGATTTGAACCCAGGTCACCTGTGTCAGAGGACCATTACACTATCCTGCCACTATAAGGCAGGGAACACACTTGACTTTCAGTTTTCTGCGCGCGTTTTCCTGCATACTTTTTCTGCACACTAAGTGTGTTTCCATGCAGGAAAACGCGTGCGTTTTTTCACAGCAGCTGATGTAATTGATACAGAAAACTGCCAAAATGTGCAGAGTCATGATGCAGAATGTCAGTTTTTTTTCTGCGCGCGAACAACACATTAAGTGTGTACTAGCCCATTGATTAACATGAGTTCTCAGTTTTTCTGTGCAGAAAACGCGCACGAAAACAGTCAAGTGTGTTCCCTGCCTTAGACAACAGAATAATGTTTTAGTAATCTCTTGAACAGAATTCTATGAATATTTTTTATAGCTAATAGTGAAAACAGCAGAGCAGACATTCTATTTATGGCACTGAACTTGGTTGGTATCATTTTAGGAACAGGCAAATTCAACCATTGTTAAAGAGAATCTGTATTGTTAAAATCGCACAAAAGTAAACATACCAGTGCGTTAGGGGACATCTCCTATTACCCTCTGTCACAATTTCGCCGCTCCTCGCCGCATTAAAAGTGGTTAAAAACAGTTTTAAAAAGTTTGTTTATAAACAAACAAAATGGCCACCAAAACAGGAAGTAGATTGATGTACAGTATGTCCACACATAGAAAATACATCCATACACAAGCAGGCTGTATACACCCTTCCTTTTGAATCTCAAGAGATCATTTGTGTGTTTCTTTCCCCCTGCAGCTATCTTCCACTGAAGTGTCAGGCTGTTTCTTCCTGCAGAGTGCAAACAGCTCTGCCTGTATGTAATTCCTCAGTATGTGAAAGCCCAGCCAGCTCAGAGGATGATTTATCTAGCTTGTAAAAGATAATGGAACAGAGAGAAGCTGCACTAATCTAAATATCACACAGGCAGTGTGCAGAGAGGGGCCTGGATGGGGGAGTTCGTAGCAGAACCACAACACTGAAGAACTTGGCAGCCTTCCAGACACAGGCCTGACAAGTCTGACAAGAGAGAGATAAGTTGATTTATTACAGAGATGGTGATAGTAGAATGTGCTGCAGTAAGCCAGAACACATTAGAATAGCTTTTGGAACTTGTAGGATGATAAAAAACAGGATGCAATTTTTGTTACAGAGTCTCTTTAAGGGTAGAGAGTGTGCCATCAAATCCATGGCTAGTTTTAGACAATATGGGATTTGGGTGGAAAGCAAGCTGGTGCCTCCATGATAAAATATTATAACATAAGAGGATGAGAAGGCACTCCACAAACTAAACACATATTTATTAGCCTAAGTGATTGCACACTGCATGTTTCAGGGTCCAACACCTTCAATGATGTAGCAAGCCAAGCAATACCTTTTTCTGGCTATGTTTGCAGTCTTGATGTCTGCACCCACCCCTTGAAAGACCAGAATTCTATTATAAGCCTGTGCAGGTGGGTTCTTGCCTTTTCTTTGAATGTCCTCTTAGCAGTCTAGCTACTTTATCTATCTGAAAGTTTAAAGCAGCTCTCTTAAGTGACAAAACAGCTGATAGCCTACCAGCTGTGAAGAACAGCAGATGATGACCTGGTAACTGATTCTTGTCTCCCAGCTCTGCTATATTCCTTTCGTGGGGCAGTGCATTTATTAATTTTATTCCAGGGGTAAGGTGAGTGCCTTTAACTTTAGGTTTCTATAAGCATTCTTGATACTAATGTGAATAACTTTTGACAGGTGCACTCTATAATTTCCTACCCGGAATTAAATCTGTAAATCTACTATGAGTACGAAACAGATGTCAGGTAATGTGAGTCCAGATATCCTTTATGGCCTATTGTATTGTGCATGCTGCTGGAATCAATTTTTTATAGATTTTTTTAAGTTTTGAATCAGAGTGATACCATTTATTGGTTAACGTAGTGGTAAATAAAAAGTAAGCTTTCAGCTATTAAGCCTTCTTCGAACTTTGTTGCTGTATAGTAACAAGATGTTAAAACACACAGCTTATATACACTGAATAAATATTCTTTTGTATATAAGCTGTGTGTTTTAAAGGAAACCAGAGACGACAATTAGGCAAAGTTTTATACATACCCGTGGCTTCCTCCAGCCCCATCTGCATGGATTGCTCCCACGCCGCCGCCCGTAGCCTTCTCCAGCTTCGGTATTGGGTCTCGTAACTTCAGCCAGTCGTGGCCAGTCTGATGCAAGAGAAGTGTGCTCTTTACGTATCTCTCCAGCAGCCACCGGAGAGATGCGTAGAGGGCACACTTCTCTTGCGCAGACTGGCTGCAACTGGTCGAAGTTACAAGACCCAATATTGGAGCTGGAGAAGGCTGAGGATGGCGGCATGCAGATGGGGCTGGAGGAAGCCCCAGGTATGTATAAATCTTTTATATGATCTGGTCTCTGGTACACTTTAATATCTTGTTAATAAACAGGAACAAGGTCCGAAGAAAGCTTATTAGCTGAAAGCTTACTTCTATTAACCTCTAAGTCAGCCAATAAATGATATCATCCTGATTCAAAACTTCTTGCTTTTACTGATGGCTAACACGGTACAACACTCTACTGCAAATTTTTAGTCAAATTACCATTGCAATAGGTATGAGCAGAATCATAACAGTTCCTGCCTTTCTCTTTGCTTCCTAGTTTGATGAAGAAAAACTGCACTGACAGTATTCTTTCTGTGGAAATACTGATGGTAGAAATACAATTATTCCTGGACTTTAAAAATATTTGACCTTTTATGAAATATAGAGACTTTATTATGCAAGTTACTGAATTAAATCTGATAGGGGAATCAGTTTACTCACGTTTCATTGCCACAAACCACAGTGTATGAATAAACAATAACAATATTTATTTTTGTTTTATTGTACTTAGTCATGCATTAAAAACAGGGAATTATTTAGAAAATTAAAACAGCTCTTTCAGCATTGTGCCTAAACACATAGTCAAGTTGATTCTTGATAACCAGCCTAGGATAATAAAGATGGCATTTATTTATTTTCAAATGTATGCAGTGCATCGATTGTCAACAAAAACTGCCAAAGTTTCTCAGGCTCCGGACCAAAAACCAAGGCAACAGTTTTAGCACAACGGATGTACCTGTTCCAGTGTTGGGTCATGTCTCCTTTGTTAGGTGCTTGGTCTGTTCCCTGCAGTCTTGCAATGTGTTGCATACCTGCCTCTAGCTCCGCTGCCGCTGCCCCCCGCTGACCCTCTGCATGGCAGACTTGCGTGAGGCACAACAAAAGGAAGTCACTGGTTCTCGACCTGGATTTTGCAATTATAGCTTAGGATTTATTAGCACCATAGCAATAGACAACACGACGTTTCGGCCTGACGGCCTTTATCACACTTGATAAAGGCCGTCAGGCCGAAATGTTGTGTTGTCTATTGCTATGGTGCTAATAAAGCCTACGCTATAGTTTGCAAAATCCAGGTTGAGACCCAGTGACTTCCTTTTGTTGTGCACTGTTGTCCTGCACCTCTGTTGGATCGGGGTGCTTTACTTGTTGACTCCCTGGTACCAAAAGTTTGCGGTTGAGCCTGGGGACTACTGCTATTTCTTCAAGACTGGTGTGTGGTGCCAGTTCGATTTAGCCTACAGCAGTGCTGGACTCAGAGTCCTCACACAGGCACAGCCAGAGATGGACCCTGCTCACACCTCACCTGCCAGCACAGGAAAATTGAGTCAGAAACTAAACTCTACAGCAGGATTGAGAGGCTTGAGGAGCGATCAATCAAGCCTCTGCTGTAGAGCTGTAAACATCTGGGAAAAAGAAGAGAAGAACAGTCACACTTTCACAGCCAGATCCAGCCAGGAGGTCAGGACACCGGGAGGATGCAGCCGTGGCAGCTTGTGTTAACCCTGTGTGTGGCAGACTGCAGAGACTCCAGACGGGTGAGGAGGTATGTATATACTCTGCCTGGCTTGTTGTGTGTGTGTGTGTGTGTGTGTGTGTGTGTCTGTGCCCTATTGTCTGTGTCTGTGCCCCATTGTGTGTGTCAGTGCCCCATTCTCTGTGTGTGCCACGTTGTGTGTGTGTGTGTCTGTCTGTCTGTGCCCCCTCTTCTATTCCCCATTTTGTGTGTGTGTGTCTGTGTCCCATCCTCTGTGCCCCATTGTGTGTGTCTGTGCCCCATTGTGTGTGGCTGTGCCCCATTCTCTGTGTGTGTCACGTTGTGTGTGTCTGTCTCTGTGCCCCCTCTTCTATGCCTCATTTTGTGTGTGTGTGTCTGAGTCCCATCCTCTGTGCCCCAATCTCTGTGTATGTCACGTTTGTGTGTGTGTGTGTGTGTGTCTGTCTGTCCCCCCTCTTCTATGACCCATTGTGTGTGTGTGTGTGTGTGTGTGTGTGTGTGTGTGTGTGTGTGTGTGTGTGTGTGTGTGTGTGTGTGTGTGTGTGTGTGTGTGCGTGTCTCTCTCCCGTCCTCTGTGCCCCATTGTGTGTGTCTGTGCCCCATTCTCTGTGTGTGTCACGTGTGTGTGTGTGTGTGTGTGTGTGTGTGTGTGTGTGTGTGTGTGTGTGTGTGTGTCGGTCTGTCTGTGTCCCCTCTTTTTTGCCCCATTTTGTGTGTGTGTGTGTGTGTGTGTGTCTGTGTCCCATCCTCTGTTCCCCATTGTGTGTATCTTTGCCTCAACCTCCATGCCCCATGTACAGTATAAGCTGTTACTCTGTGCCCAAACTAGCTGCAGCATGTGCTGATCTCTGCTACCTCCAGTATGTACAGTATACGCTGTTGCTCTAGGCCTGTACTGATAGTAAACTAGCTGCAGTGTGTGTTGATCTCTGCTACCTCTAGTATGTACAGTATAAGCTGTTACTTTAGGTCTGTATTTATAATAAACTGGCTGTAGTGTGTGCTGATCCCTGCTACCACCAGTATGTACAGTATAAGCTGTTACTCTGCACCTGTACTGATAGTAAACTAGCTGCAGCATGTGCTGATCTCTGCTACCTCCAGTATGTGCAGTATAAGCTGTTGCTCTGGGCCTGTACTGATAGTAAACTAGCTGCAGTGTGTGCTGATCTCTGCTACCTCCAATACGTACAGCATAAGCTGTTACTCTGGGCTTGTATTGATAGTAAACTGGCTGCAGTGTGTGCTGATCCCTGCTACCACCAGTATGTACAGTATAAGCTGTTACTCTGTACCTGTACTGATAGTAAACTAGCTACAGTGTGTGCTGATCTCTGCTACCTCCAGTATGTACAGTGTAAGGTGTTGCTCTGCGCCTGTACTGATAGTAAACTAGCTGCAGTGTGTGCTGATCTCTGCTACCTCCAGTATGTACAGTATAAGCTGTTACTCTGGGCCTGTACTGATTGTAAACAGCTGTATTGTTTGCTGATCCCTGCCACCTCCAGTATGTACAGTATAAGCTGTAAAGCCTGGTACACACATTCAATTTTGAGTAGCCAATTTTATTACTTCTAGGTATTATGAGATCTCAGCTTTGTTCATAGTCTGGTCCTCATACTACATGGAGTTGGTCAAATTGGTTAGTAATTGACCAGTTAATCTTGAATGTGTGTATTCTTCTTTACTCAATGCATATACTGATAAACTATCTAAAGGATTGGGGGCTCCATCCAACATTTTGCTGGGCAGGCCCATTATTATTAGGTTACACCACTGTTAAGTTCATGTAATTTGGCCCTACCCAAGGCCACGCCCACTCCCTGCATGGCCACGCCCATTACCACCCAATGCCCCTGGGTGCCCCGGATCTCCTCTTAGGACACTAGCAATGCCCCTGCACTCAATACATGTAACAAGCATTAAGACTTTGGTAGCAGGAGGCAGGTATGCAGCACAGCATGAACAAAAGGAGATTTGAATATTCTGTGCCCAGTGCAGTGCTGCACTACTCTGCAGTACAGATGGGGTGCCTAGGGTGGGATGGGCGGTTGTCTTCTGTACTGGCCAGACTCACTAGGTACAAAATATAAGAAGATTTATTCATATAAAGTCTCATGTCATTGGTATCTCAGGGTGTCCAAGACCCACTGGAGGGATATATATTTAATACACATGAAGGAATAAAAAGACAAAACACGTTTAAATAAAACCCCCAAAACTTTTTCTTTAATTTAAACATATGTTCCATTACATGTCATTAAACCAAAGTGTAACGATTGTGGAATTCTCTCCGTGGTCAGCGCACAGGATGTGCGCTGACACTGCGGAAATCCTCCACAAGCGTATAATCTGAGAGAACCCAGCAATGGTGCAATGCACCAGTAGAGGGGAATTCCTGCCGGCAGATGGAGCCGTGGAGTGCAGAGGAACAGATCCTCTGCCCAGCCACAGATGCCAGATATGAATTGTACGAGGGAAACCAAGTAAGAACGCAATCGCAAGAGCTGCGATTGCCAACGACAAAGAGCACAGAGACAGAATGTATGTGCGTGCACCAATCTAATTACCAACCCGTGACGGTGAACACACAACAGCAGAAACAAAGTAGGAACGCAATCGCGAGAGAAGCGATTGCCAGAAGTGACACAAGACTGAGCAAGACAGAGCATGAGAGTAGCAAAGGCACAGCAAACAACAATGAGAAGGTAAAGAAAATAACAAACGCTAGCTAAACGCAAACACCGCACTCATTCGCAACAGCGAACGCGTTTATGGCGCGGTCTCCGCACGATAAGTGCAACAGAGACAAGCACGCCATCCTAACTAGCCAACGCCACACAAACACGAAACAGAGAACGCAAACGCTTGCTTAAGACAGAGAGAAGGAGCAGCCATGCAGCAACCGCAGCTCTGGCCTACACTCCCAGACAGAGTTCAAAAAGAACTACCGCTGCTACCGCTAGAGCGAGTGCGATCCAGACAGACAAACGAACAGAAACAGGAATAGGACAAATAAGATCCACCGCTCTTCCGCCAGAGCGAGTGCGATCTAAGTTCAGAGACA
Source organism: Hyperolius riggenbachi (assembly GCF_040937935.1). NCBI lineage: Eukaryota > Metazoa > Chordata > Amphibia > Anura > Hyperoliidae > Hyperolius > Hyperolius riggenbachi. The sequence continues at coordinate 409,354,561 of NC_090648.1, read as the reverse complement.
GGACAGGAAGGATCCACTGCTCTTTCCGCCAGAGCGAGTGTGAACCAAGTAAGGAAACAGAGTTAGCAAGATCCACTGCTCTTTCCACCAGAGCAAGTGTGATCCAAGTACAAATACAGAGCTTAGCAGGATCCACTGCTCTTTCCGCCAGAGCAAGTGTGATCCAAGTTCTGGAACAAACGATTCACCATCGCCCACCGCTGGCGACAGTGCAATCGCAAGGACAAACAAAAGACAGAACAGGGAATACAAATAATACAACCTGACTGTATTAGAGGGATGCCTAATGCAGTCTCCAGGAATACTCTAAGATAATCTTTAGCAAACAATAGCAAGGCTGACACTCCAGGAGTGTTTCAACAGTAACAAACCATGATGACCAGCAAAGGATTGTGGGATCACATGTTATTTATGCTGCAAGCCTCCAAGGGAGGCGACCAGGCAATTTGCATAATCAGTACATGCAAATTCCTCAGCAGCAGAGCAGGTCTGAAGCTTGCGAAGCAAAGACAGGTCTATTATCCAGAGACCTGCATCCTACAGGCTTGAGGAATGGTCAAACAGCTGTCTGCCTGTGCAGCCAGCTGAGCGGATCATTACACAAAGCATATGATGGGTTATGCAGTAGATGCAGATGACTGAATATGAAGCAATTTGTAAGGATATGACATTGCATACATCTAGAGACCGTTCCAGATCCCAAAGCAATTACATACATCTAAAGTGTAGCGTCTAGATCCCAAAGTAACAGGGCGCCTGGTCCACCAGGCCAACCAAGCGGTCGCCTGGGGCGCTGTGTGCGTGTGTGCCCCCCCCCCCCCCCGCCTGGTGAAAGATTGCTGCATTACGATTATTTTCTGGTGAAACTCTGCCCACATTAAGATTATTTTTCTGGTGAAATGCTGCCCTCATTACGATTATTTTGTAGTGAAACATTGCCACATTATGATTGTTTTTTAGTGAAACGTTGCTGCATTACAATTATTTTCTGGTGATAGATTGCAGCATTACGATTATTTTGTGATGAAACATTGCTGCATTACGATTATTTTCTGGTGAAAGATTGCCACATTATGATTATTTTCTAGCGAAACATTGCCACATTACGATTATTTTCTGGTGAAACATTGCTGCGTTATGATTATTTTCTGATGAAAGATTGCCGCATTACAATTATTTTATGGTGAAACACTGCCGCATTACGATTATTTTCTGGTGAAACATTGCTGCGTTATGATTATTTTCTGGTGAAAGATTGGAAACATTGTCACATTACAATTATTTTATGGTGAAACATTGCCACATTACAATTATTTTAATGGGGGGGGGGGGCACCACAGGTGGTGTGTGTGTGTATATGTGTGTGTGTGTGAGGGGGGGCACCACAGGTTTTCTTGCCTCGAGTGACAAAACAGCTAGAGGCGCCATATGACTTTACATACATTTAGAGTCTAGAGTCCAGATCCCAAAGCAATTTCTAAGGTTATGACATTACATAAATCTAGAGTCTGGAGCCCATATCCAAATCATGAAAGAAATATAAAACAAATTTAATGGAACATTGCATGGTTTCTGTGGCCTGCCAACTTCTAAGAAATGTAACAGTGTGATCTGTCAGGTTTTAATAAAAAAAAAGGTAATTGTAGATGTTCCGTAGAGGTAATGTGCTCAGTTGAACATCCAGGTATGAATAAACTGTAAATATATTTTGAAACATTTGCGTATGCCATTAAAACTGCAGATTATAGGTGCATAATTATGGTTTAGTACATAAAATGGCTTCTGCCAGATATAAATTACTGATGACATGCTAGGGACAAAACCATCCATTGTCCCTTCCAAGGCTTTTCTCTTGTTATGTACTCGTAACTTTTATCCAGGACAGGCAATGCTAACTGTAACACTTGTGCTCACAATTAAATCAAATACTCCATTACTACTCCATTACTTTTTTAAGAGAAAAACGCTTCCTTGTATTTATTAATTTTTGAATTCAGATATTTTCAGGTCATGTATTGTGCCTTTATTATGGTGATGTAGGGAATTAGGTTAAAGATGAAATAGAGAGTAATTACACCTCATTACATGTGCTCTACAAATTAGGGCTGTGAGACACAATAGGCAATAACTTTGATCTGATTTATCTTGCTATATTACCAGTCTAAAGCCCCATCTAGACGATACGATTCTTTGTCCGATTCGATTACGATTCTATTTACGATCCGATTAAATCCAACATGTCCGATCGGAATTCGATTCGATTCAATTTGATTTGCCATTGTTTTGCAATGGTAAATCGAATTGAATCGAATCGAATCCCGATCAGACATGTTGGATTTAATCGGATCGTAAATAGAATCGTAATTGAATCGTATAAAGAATCGTATCGTGTAGATGGGGCTTAACTAACTAGAGCTATTGTGGCCAAGTCCCTGTACTTAACAATACCACATTAATGCATACTGAAATGTACATCATATACATAATACAAAATACATGCATGCTGAAATGTAACATACAGTATGTTGTATGTCTGAAAACAAAGACTGAGATAAGTCATAAAAAGCATTATTGATGAAAGATAACATTAATACACCTTGAATAGGGATTGCATAACACAATTTTAGAATTACATATACTACATAATCAGCAAATTTGAGGAGCAATAAACAACACAGAACTCATTTGCAAATCTAAATTAACAGCAAAAATGCAAAAGGTTGATTACATCAATGAACTAATGCCCACTGTAGCCACAGCGAACACAAACTACAGATTTGAAAGCAGATAGATCACCAGTCACATGCCGATAACATTACATTTAAGATATTTATATTTGAAATTCACACAGTGGGAGGAGGAAATGGCCTGTAGTCTGGACAGGGCCGGATTTACCATAAGGCACTGTAGGCATGTGCCTACAGGTGTCTGATGATGGAAAGGTGGCCCGCTCCCCTCCTTCCCTATGCAGAGTCCTAATGAGAGTGTAAATCAGAGGTTACTCACCCTGCTCTCTGCAATCTACTCACCAGATCTCCCTTCAGTCAGGGGCACATCTAGCTACTTAATACTGAGGTTTCTCTAGCTACCTAATACTTGGGGGAACCTCTAGCTACTTAATATTAAGGTAACTTCTGGCTACCTAATGCTAAGGGACACTTGTAGCCACCTAAGACGGGCAAGGGAATTAAGGGAAAAGGGACAGCAGGGACAGTCAGCTCACTTGCCATGCAGTTTGGTGGGGGGTTATAGGTTCATGGAGGGTGAAGTCTAGGATGCCAGAACATCTGTGCTTATAGGCTACTGTGAGGTAAATCTGGGCCTGGAGGTAGCATGGCTACACTGGGAGTTTAGGTTCAATGTAATATTTCTTCAATAGAGGTGAAAACATTTAACTCAGTAACCAAATACTTAAGTACAATGACTAATAAGTGCTTCAATCTGAACTGAATTCTCTTTCTATTGAGATCTAGTATGCAGCACTAAAAGGCTACATTAAAATCCAATACAAAATTAAAAAGCATCACCCAAAAAATTGTACTTTCAACCTATTCCATTACTGAGTAATTGTACTTTAAAGTGAAACCTGACATTTTGTGCTCACTAAGATTCAGGCCAATGGGCTCCATGCTAATGTGCAAGCGCGAGCCACCTGCGTCTGGGCAGTGCGGCCATGCTCCGTTGACAAGCCCTTGTTCATGAAGTTTGGGGCGGCTCCAGGGCTGTTAAGGCAAAGTGGAGGGGTGCAGGGGAACCCCTCTGGATTATCCAGAGGCTTCCCTTTACCAAGGTATTTCAATTAACACGGCTTTCTGGATAAGAGAAGATAAACCCCTTTCTGTAGGCCAGGAGAAGCATCTGCAAAGGATATGGAAATGAAAGTCTTGGGGGCAGAGGCGTAGTTAGGGCTTTCAGCTCTCGGGTACAAAGTCAGTTTTCGTACCACATGGTACAGATGGCCCAGGTAGCAATTCAAAAAGACACTGGACACAGGAGGAGGCAAGGAGTAGTGACAGCTGAGCTGCTTACAGACCATGGGCCCAAGGAGGATACTTGTTCACGGTACAAGGTGGGAGGATCAAGCAGGCAGAGGCGGTGGTGCTAGGATGATTTACAGCAGATTTAATCTGGAAATCTGTCCGCAGTGTGTGGGCAGGCGATAGAACCTCTCTGATCAGATTCAATCAGAGGGGAAGCTATCCAATGAGTGATCTGGTGGCCATCGTCTAATGCATGGCCACCTTTGTCCATATGCTTAACCTGTAGATTCAGTAGGTATCAATTTCCACCACACTTGCCTAAGCTCTCCTACTGAATAGGTGCTGGCTTACTGAACAGACAGAGCCAAGATTTGAACTCTGGTCTCCTGTGTCAGAGGCAGAGCCCTTTACCATTACACCGTCCAGCCACTGCTTAAGGATTTGTAGCCAGGCATGGCCTTGCCTTTTGTGTTCAACAGTTGTCCAAAGAGAACCCCAGATAGCCAGGTAGATTCATCTCTCTCTCTCTCTCTCTCTAGTAGGGATGGTCACCGCTTTCCGCGGAATTGTATTTTTGAGCATAAATGGATTGAGCATAAATGGTATATGCTAGGCTGGCTTCAGCATGTAGTGTTGGTGAGAGAGAGAGAGAGAGAGAGAGAGAGAGAGATGAATCTACCTGGCTATCTGGGGTTCTCTTTGGACAACTGTTGAACACAAAAGGCAAGGCCATGCCTGGCTACAAATCCTTAAGCAGTGGCTGGATGGTGTAATGGTTAGGGCTCTGCCTCAGCCACAAGTTTTGTATTGTGGATTCTCATTCTTCTCCTGAATACTGATTAAAAAATACCATTTTTAATAGATTTTTGCTAAATATTATTTGTTTTTAAATCGTCTATATTTAAAAAAATGTAAAATGCATTCCTAGCTTTATCAACAGGGATGCAAGTGGCTGGATAGTGGCTGACACAGGAGACCAGGGTTCGAATCTCGGCTCTATCTGTTCAGTAAGCCAGCACCTATTCAGTAGGAGACCTTAGGCAAGTCTTCCTGCTACTGCCTATAGAGTGTGCCCTAGTGGCTGCAGCTCTGGCGCTTTGAGTCTGCCAGGAGAAAAGCATGATATAAATGTTATTTGTCTTGTCTAATTTTTCTTTTGGATTGAGCATAAATGGTACATGCTAGGCTAACTTCAGCTAGTAGTGTTGGTGGTATAATGGATATGTTAGTTACCTACCATACACTGAGACCTGGGTTCAATTCCCAGCCACGGTATGTAAGCTGGCTTTTGAAATACTGTAATTCCCTGGCAGATGAGACCCTCCTCCCTCCGGTAGAGGGGTGGAGGGGTACAAGAGGCTAATTAAACTATCCCTAGCAGAGTATGTGTAGCAGCTGTCCCTTAACTAATTAGTGTAGGCAGACAAGTGAGTCAAATGGCACAAGGACCTTGCCTTTTATAAGGGGGGGTGGGGCTCCAGCAGTGAGTGCAGTCTGATTGGCGAAACAATGTGCCTGCTGACTGTGATGTAGAGGGTCAAAGTTCTGCTCAATAGAGCATTATGGGGTGAATCGAACTTCTGGGAAAGTTCGCCTTTGGCAGGCGAACGCGAACCACCGAAGTCCGCCGGGAACCGTTCGCCGCGAACCGTTCAGGACATCTCTAAAGCAGAGAGGTGTAGAGCGATCCGAGAATCTGCAGCATGCTGCAGATTCTCGCACAGCCGCATCCGCCCACCATCCCCTCCATACACTTCCGCATCCCCTGATGTACAAGTGATGCGGCCAGCAGCAGAAGTGATGCGATGCCTCGAGGTAGCTGCATTCGCATCAGTTTATAATTGAAAAGGGCCCTTAGGGCACTAAAAAGTACAAATCCGGCCCTGCAGACTGTCCAAGTCTTAGAGATGGATCTTGTAAGGAATAAGATAGCTCTGTGAAGACCTCTCTATGATGAGAAGATCCATGCTGATGGTGCTAGATTGTGTTCAGAAAAAGTGTTTCCCTAAAAGTGCAAATTATCCAATTGATACACAATTCATGCTTCTGCTGACTGCTTTGGAACAGGCTTTTATATTTTGATTAGTTATTTTGATTACTTATTTCGGGATCAGAGGGAATGAATTGCTTAGTCTATTTAGCCAAAACAGCTAGTCCATTTTTATTAATATGAAGGGTGTGCCAGCAGGAAGAGGGGAAAACTGAAGAGATAAAGAAATAAAGTCAAACAGTTTTAGCTTTAGGCTGACATGTGGTAATCCTATTTTTATCAGAATAAAAGCTCTCTCCCTCTGGCTTCAATCATGTCAGCAGTAGACAAAAGTAAATTCTTTAATTAATTTGCAAGCAGCAATAAAGAAAGGTGCAAATGTAGAAAAATATCAGAATACAAGAAATTACAGCGAATGAAGTACAGTTATACAGATACATTAGTTCACTTTGTCTTATTTATCAAATACCTTTACAGACAGCATGTCAATGTGGAGTATAATTTTATCACACAGTTTAGCTTATAAAAAGATAACTGCCTTCTCAGAATCCACAAATATGATTTTCTAATGATCTAATATTCGATTGTTATAATGATTGATGATATAACTGATCGTTTTGTCAGTTTATTAGGTATGTAATGTAGCAACCATTATTAAATGGTTTCACAGATCAATACAATCACCTCAGAACTCACAAAGGAAAACACCTTTTCCGATTAATAACTGATCCCCATTATGCCCCAACCGTCAATAAAAATAATTAAAAAGTGTTTAATTTGGGGGGCGTGGCCAGCAGGCAATGTGAGTGGACGTATCTCACAAAGCTCCCGGCTCGATCCTGTCTAATAGATCCTGTGGAGAGGCTGTAAACACCCGATCCTGCCTGTATAGGCATGCGGTGGAAAGGGGGACAGAAGGAGAGTACTTTGGAGACGCGGGGAAGAGTTACGAGCCGGCACGATGAAGGGAAGGAGCAAAGACGAGAAAGGCCCTGCTGAGACGCCGCGCAAGCAAGATGGCGCCGTCTCAAAGCAAACATGCTCACAGACATCAAGCACCCAGCTAGAAGACGTGGCGACCAGGCTGGAAAAATTTGCCCACAAAGATACCAGGTCAGTGAAGGGCAATGTGCAAGAGAAGCAAAGCCCACCAAGAGGAGGCAGATGAGGGGACTCAGGGGGAACAGGAGGAGGCAGAAGAAGCTAGTCAAGATGGCACTGAAGCTGCAGAGCTAGAGTGGGAAACTAACAATGCATTAGAAGTACCTGATGCAGCAAGTAGCAATGACAATCCGGACGAATTTAATAGTCAGCCTGCTACCAAAGAGCCTTCTTTAAGTGAAATATTGGCAGCTGTTAACACCTGCAATGCGGCCATAATGTCTCTTACACGGCAGACAGGAGGCCTAAAGGAAGAGCTGATCCTTATAAGACAGGACATGTCCACCATCAGAAAAAGAACATCAGAGCTGGAATCCAGGGTCAGTGAAGTGGAAGACTCCCTGGCACCAGCAATAAGAGACCTAAAGAGAGTAATCAAGCATTCTATAGCCAATACGGACAAATCAGATGATATAGAAAATAGACTGCAGAGAAATAATGTAAGAATTGTGGGTCTGCCGGAAAAGACAGAGAAGACAGAACCTACTGCATTTATAGAACAATGGCTGATTGAAACTTTTGGAAGAGAATCCTTCTCAAATGTATATGCAGTAGAACGGGCGCATCGAGTCCCCTCAAAACCCCCCAAACCAGGCGCTGCCCCGAGACCAATACTAGCCAAGTTGCCATCCAGATTTCTCGGCGGAGGTTCAGAAGCAGAGAATTAAGTTTTACGATGTGAAGCAACGCTTGCAAAAGCTGCAGTTGCAGTACGCTATGCTATACCCGGCCAAGCTGAAAGTGTTAGCAAAGAACGAAGCTCACTTTTTTCTTACAGCTAAAGAAGCCATGACATGGTTGGATGAAAATGAACAACACCTGGCTAGAAAATCCACTCCTGCACCAGAGGGGGACTGACCATTGCCGCAGGGTAAACTACGTCTAGTTACATTTCTGTTATGTTGATCTCTCCCTTCTTTGACAATGATGAGAGGAACAGATTTTTGTTTACACAGGGAAACTCCTTGAGAACATCACCCTGTTGGTATTTTGGAAATATATTATTCACCCAATGTAGCTTGAAAAAACGCGGGTGATGCCACTTTCACAGGATCGTTATTAATATAGTATGATCATAATGTGCCATTAAGTTGGGAGAAGAGAAAAAAGCTGTTTTCTGAGACTCTTGAATCTTTATTGGTAAAGAAAGAGACACTCGATACACGTACCACTGGAGCATCACTGCATAAATACTGTTACCTAGATTAATACCTAAGTATTAGGTTTACTCAGCTTAAATTTGAAATGAGGGCTATTCTGCTAGCAAAGCAGTGGATGCTAAGTGCTTTGGAGGAAGGAGGAGTTTGTTATGTTTATGTTAATTCTGTTTTTTCCTTCATATACAGCAGCAATTGTTTTTGTGTAGATAGAGACAACCATGCATGTTGGGTGACGATGGGATCTTCTGGGGAATATGGCTGAGGTAGCAGTAATAAGCTGGAACGTGAGAGGTTTATCTGACCCAGTAAAGAGGCAATCAATACTCTCGTTTATCCAAAAACAGGGTCCTTCAGTGATATGTTTACAGGAGACGCACCTAACCCCACAAACAGTAAACTGGCTCTCCAAGCGGTGGCTATCTTATACCTACCATTCCACCCATACCTCATACTCTAGGGGAGTATCCATCCTCATACATGCCAAAGTAGGATTTCAACTAATATACTCACATATAGACAACGAAGGACGCTTTGTAATAATCCACGGTAAATGTAACACTATGGAATGCATAATAGTAGCCATATACGTCCCACCTCCCTTCTCACCTTCCAGCTTACAAATAATAATAGACTTGTTAAAAGACAAAATGTACCTTCCTATGCTGTGGATAGGGGATTATAACATGATTCTGAATACAAAGCTGGATAGATTCAGAACTAGGCAGCAGGAAGGTCAGCCATCACCTCTTGCAAGGTTGCTGGGAGAATTAACTTTGGTAGATTTATGGCGGACAAGCCATCCCAATGACTTAGTATATTCATGTTATAGTAAGTCTCATATGTCTCTCTCTAGAATAGACCTAGCTGTTGGAAATTTGGAAATTCTACCACTGGTGGAAAGGACAGAATATATGGTACGTGCAATTTCTGACCACTCGCCCCTAAGGGTCTGGCTTAAAGATCCGCATTACACTGTCAAACCAAAGTTACCATGGAAATTAAACCCCTATTGGCTAACACTAATTACCACACATTTAAGGATTATTGACGATTTAAATATGTTTTTCCAATTTAATAGTGACCCTTCAAATCGGACATTAGTCTGGGAAACGCTAAAAGCATACTTAAGAGGAGTCTTTGTAAAAGAAATCAATGGCATTAGATCCGCATCTAGGGAGAGACATGAGACTTGTATTCGTAACCTGAGGGAATCAGAAACAGTGTATGTGGCAAATCCGACTGATGATTCGAGAGCGACTTGGCTTCAGGCGCAGGAGGCTCTCAATGAGTATCTAGCGACGAAGACCAATCACAAGAGATTCTTCTTAAAGCAGGCTTTCTTTGAACAAGGAGACCAGACTGGTCACCTGCTGTCGGTTATAACCAAATCCCAGGAACCACAAAACTACATTGGAGCTCTTATGTCTCATTCAGGGGAAATAGTGTCGGAAATATCCCAAATAGTAGAGGAGTTACAGCAGTTTTATAGGGAGCTATACAGCTCCAAAACTAATTATGAAAAGGAGGAATTGTCTTGCTACGTGAATGCAATCCCTTTACTCAAACTTTCAGATGAGGACAGAGCCATGTTGGACGCTCCCATAGTACTAGAAGAAATGGAAATTGCAGTTGCTTCATTCCCAGCAAATAAAGCGCCGGGCTGCGACGGTCTGCCAGTTGAGGTATACAAGAGTACTCAGAGCTACTGCTCCCAAAACTTCTAGAAGTCTTTGAAGAAATATATGAAAAGGGATCGTTGTCACAATCAATGTCGCAGGCAGATATTATCTTACTCCCAAAACCGGGCAAAGATACTTTCCCGGCAGATTCATACAGGCCCATTTCACTGTTGACTGTGAATGTCAAAATTCTGTCGAAGGTCTTGGCTAATCGATTGGCTAAAATAATTACTAGTGTAATTAAATCAGACCAATCGGGTTTTATACCGTCAAAATCCACAGCCATAAACATTAGGCGTACCTTTTTAAATTTACATCTCCCTGCCGATAATACAGGGGACAGGGCAATTCTATCACTTGATATAGCCAAGGCCTTCGACACTGTGGAATGGGGTTACCTGCTGGAGGCTCTTCAGGAGATGCAATTTGGTCCAGTGTTTTGCAGATGGGTACAGATTTTATATAACGCCCCTAGCGCTCGATTGAGGATTAATGGATACCTATCACCACAATTCAGTTTAAGTAGAGGAACAAGACAGGGGTGCCCTCTTTCACCCCTGTTATTTGCAATAGCAATAGAACCTTTGGCAGAATTGATTAGGACAAATGACAACATAAAAGGTTTTAAATATGTGACAATTGAGGAAAAAATAGCATTATATGCAGACGATACGCTTTTATTCTTACAAGATATAGGAGGGACACTCTCTGAAACTATGGATACCCTTCGTACATTTGGGGATTTCTCAGGTCTAAGGGTGAATTGGGAAAAATCATTAATCCTACTTATAGATAAACCGCTTAAAGGGGAACTGAAGAGAGAGGTATATGGAGGCTGTCATGTTTATTTCCTTTTAGACATTACCAGTTGCCTGGCAGCCCTGCTGATCCTCTGCCTCTAATACTATTAGCCATAGCCCCTGAACAAGCATGCAGCAGACCAGGTGTTTCAGTGGTTCGGACTTATAAGTCTGATCTGACAAGACTAGCTGCATGCTTGCTTCTGGTTTTAATCAGATACTACTGCAGAGAAATAGACCAGCAGGGCTGCCAGGCAACTGGTATTGATTAAAAGGAAATAAACATGACAGCCTCCATATACCTCTCTCTTCAGTTCCCCTTTAATTCTTTACCTGAAAACTGCAACCAAATTCCGAAAGTAACATCTTATAAATATCTGGGAGTTGTAGTAACACCAGATGTCACTTCATATGAACAATATAATATCAACCCCCTGCTATTAAGGATTAGGCAAAAACTTAAAACATGGTCCAAGTTGCCTCTCTCTCCGGTAGCCAGAATAAATCTGTTAAAAATGGTCACTATGCCTCAGCTATTGTATATACTGCAAAATGCTCCAATATGGCTTAACCTCAAATTATTTAAAACCATAGACAAAATATTTAGGGATTTCATATGGGGGCAAGGCAGATTCAAAATTAAACTCCAATACCTACAGTATTCAAAAGAAGAAGGGGAGTTGGCCGTCCCAAATGCTTGGGTATACTACCTAGCCTCACAGACCCAACACCTAGTGGGATGGGAAAAGCAGGAACTATTGGACTCCAGTAGATTATTACTAAATTATTTTACGGGGGAATTATCAATATATACAGCATTAGAAGCAGGAATCGATAACCTTTCAGGTAATAAAACTCCCACTCTGATAACGATGCAAAAGATATGGAACCGCCTGCGCACTATGCAAGACATTAAAGGGGTAACAATATATACTCCATTAAGTAAAAATGAAAGGTTGACAGAAATAACAAACTTAGCATTTTTACAGAATTGGGCAAGAGGGGGAATTTCTTCAATAGACAAAATTCTGATGGGGGGAGCCTTAAAACACTTGCCAAATATACTACAGTTAATGGGGGGGAAAACAAGCACGCCTATGATAGAGTATCAATATCTACAACTTTCCCATGCGTTACAGAAGCAAAAGCTTACTCACTCTCTGGAGCTTAATCCCTCCCCCATATATAATTTAATAGCACAAAACTGCGAAAGGAGGGGTTTTATTTCAGCCAGTTATGCTATGATACTTGGTCAATTTTTGAAGAAGTACCCTCTCAAATGCTATATGGGGTGCGCTCGAGATCTAGAGGAATTGTCAGAGGAAGACTGGGAGGAGATATTGCAGGCGACTCCAATGATGTCGTTGAATGCTTCTCAAAAATTATCCCAACTAAATATTATTCATAGAAATTTATTAACCCCTAAAAGAATGTATACAATGGGGTGTCGGGAAGACCCAATATGTCCAAGATGCAAAAGAGACCATGGAGACCTACTCCACATGCTGTGGAATTGCCCTAAACTTCAGAGGTACTGGAGTGAAGTGCTTGACATAGTCGATATTGTTTCAAAGCAAAAAATTATAAGAACACCCCGATCCTGTGTATTGGGACTGTTGGTAGGGATGGGAAATCAAGAACCGCTGCAAATAATGCTTCAACGGCTATTGTTTCAAGCAAGAAAACTTATCTTAGTTATGTGGAAAGACTCGAATACACCCACAGTCAACATGTGGATAAAACAAGTAAATTCAAATATAAAATTAGAAAAATTAATATACGCACATAGAGGGGCCTCAGGTAAATTTGAAAAAATTTGGGTTGGCTGGCTAGACACCCCAGACCTAGCGGAATTCTCTATGATACAGGATAGAATATTAGGAGTAGTGGGTTAAGGATGAATGGGGGGCCTGGGTAATATACAGGGAAAGGGTGTTTTGGATAAGATCCTCTTTTACTCTAATAGAGGGAAGGATGTACCTTTAATATCTCAAACTATATTTCATGATATACGATATATACTTGTAAAGAGAAATGCATGGTTGTGTACTTATAAGATGCTCTGTTTTTCCCCATGAATGGGGTACTATCTAGCTGCTGTATAGTGGATTGTGATATGTTAGGTCTATAATTGTTATGTGTTCCTTTAATGTTTTAATAAAGGCTGATTTTTAAAAAAAGTCTTTAATTTGATTGATTTTTGATAAATTCTATATTTTTCTGTGCATTCTCAGCTGACATACTCCTTAGTACAGGGAATTGTCTGGAGATAAACACTTTATTCATTATATCACTTATATATAAAATAAATAGTGCATGTAGTCAGTCAGCTAGGCTATGGGATGCTTAAAGTTAAATAAGGAAATATGCATGCTCTTCTGTTTAATTACAAGGGGCTTGTTTCACCTCCGGAATCCGGATGCACAGAAAGCTGCAGGAGAAAGAAAGCTGTTGACCCTTGTTCAGTTTACTTTTTCTCCACAGTTATCTCCTGGGAGATAATTTTCATATTCTGTTTCAGCTCTCTGCAATAAAAAAACACCAAAAAGTAAGGGGGGGGGGGGGGGGGGAATGAACTGTCAAAATTATTGTGAGCATTTTCTTCCTTGCTGGCGGCTTACAGTTAACCTGTAAAAAGAAAAATCTCCCCTAGTGGGTATACACCTCTGGAACCTAAAAAGGGCTTGCCCCAGTCCTCCTCTGTCCTCACAATCTTGTGTTGTGAAAGAGATGGATTAAGATGAAATGGGTCCCTAGGCAAGGTAGCAGCTTTGGCTCCCCCTTATGGTTCTTTTGGTAATCTGATATGGGAGAGGGCTCAAGAAAAGTGGCAGTTAGGCCCCCTGACACCTACTGGTCCTAGGCACCAGTCTACATTGCCTTGCGGATGATGCTGCACTTTTCTGGGACTCATGAAGTGGGTCGCAACTGGACAGTGGCATGGAGCTACTGTGCCTTTACAAGGGGCCGACAAGTGCCAAGAAGCTGATTTTGGGGGTTTCTGTGCTGGAATGGAGGGACAGAGGAGGATGGGGAAAGCCTCTTTAGAATCCAACATAGTGGCACTTTTTTTGTTACAGGTACACTTTAAGGCATTATGTTGATTAGGAGAAAACTTAGGAAAAAAAGTGAATTGAATAAGGGTCGTAGTCCCTGTAGTGGTTAAAAAAACAGGTGTACTAAGCCTAAAGACAGCACCAGTCAACAAAATGCGGTAGCAGGAATATACCAGGCTGAAGTGGCAGCATACACTTTCAGGCGATATAGGCAATCCTATTAATTATATGTATCTCAACAGCTGCTAAGTTAAAAACAACACCCTCATTTTTAATTGAATAACATCTAGGATGCTATAGATATGAATCAATTTATGTTTCTAATTTTCCTACATTATGCTTTTTTGTTGTTGTGCTGCATTAACCTGACAAGCCCTGGTGACATGCAGCTTCACCTTTGTAAATGAAAGTAGCAGGAAAATTGGTGATGGCCAAATTGACAGCACATATATTATACATCTGCATTTATTCACAGAAAAGAATATTCACCATTTAACATACTGAATAAAGAAGGGATCACTGACCTTAACATTTACTGACATCCGCATAGCAAACTTCAGCATTTAATGGCTGTGAAAAAAATGTCCACAATTTGCTGATGACATGAAATTGTGTCAAGCTGAACATTCATCTCAGCTTGTAATTTCACTACATAGAGACTTTGATATATGGAACCTGGGAAGTGGAGTGCCAGACCCATCATAAAAAGGCAAATGTTCTTGTAGATATTAGAAAGGTTTAACTATCAAACATGCAAATGCTAATTATTTCATGGTTATTGGGTGTTGTCTGACTATAAAACACAACAAAAGAGTTATTCAGTGGAAAAAAAATCATTATTCCTCAGTTTTCGGCCATTATAGTTTTAAAATCAAACATTCTCCTGTGGATAAAACCAACACTTTTTTTTTTGCCCAGTTGTCCCGATTATTAAACCGTTTAAATTATGTCCCTATCACAATGTATGGCGACAATATATTATTTTGAAATATCTGTGTTATTTTTCTGTTTTTTGTTTTTGTTTTTTTTTGTCCGGTCCATAATTACAAGCCCCTATGTAGTAAAGTAAAAGTAATTTTCCCTCATAAAATATAGATTAAAAAAGATGATGTGATTTAGGCATGATCTAGGGCTGGAAAAAACATTAGAGGTATGAGGGGTTTATTCCTTGCAATATTCCTTGGGTGAAAGAAGGAATATTTCACAGTTGAGATTTGATTCCTTAAGCTTAATTTCCCATCAATCAGTACACACAGGCCAGTTATTATTCACCCACTCCTGAAGCTCGGCTAAGCACGCGTTTATTTGTGGAGTAGGGTCTGTGATGCCAGGTTTGAATGATAATAATAGCTGGGTGTCATTAGCATAACAATGCTATATCAGGCCATGTTTCTGTATGATTTCTCCAAGTGGCAGCATGTATATGGTGAAAAGTAAAGGGGATAATATTGCACCATGGGGTATACCATATTTTGGTGGTACAGAGTTGGAGAGGAAGTGCCCCAAGACTACCCTTTGTGTTCTGCCAGCCAGGAAGGAGTTGAAGCACTGGAGAACTAAGCCATCTATGCCACAGTATTCTTGTAACCTGTTGCTGGCCTGCGAGTATAACTAACTTAGGGCTTTAACTAGTTACTTTAAAGGAATACTGTAGAGAGGTCGGGGGAAAATGAGTTGAACTTACCCGGGGCTTCTAATGGTCCCCCGCAGATGTCCTGTGCCCGTGCAGCCACTCACTGATGCTCCGGCCCGGTCTCCGGTTCATTTCTGGAATTTTAGACTTTAAAGTCTGAAAACCAGTGATGTTCATCCGAGCTAGGATATCCGAGATACTCGGATATCCTAGGTCTTTTTTCACTATTCGAGCTCGAGTACCGAGCTCGAATAGTATTAGCTGTCCGGGCTGTGCTATCCGAGCGCATTCGAATAGCAATCAGCTATCCGGAGATATCCAAGCTATCCGAGCTCGAATACGGAGCTCGGATAGCGTCATCAGCGGGTGACGTCACCTCGAGTCCTCACAAGCGAATCAGAGGGCTCCCAGCCCTCTGACTGCAGCCAATCACAGAGGGGGAGCCTGGCCAAGCCCCC
Source organism: Hyperolius riggenbachi (assembly GCF_040937935.1). NCBI lineage: Eukaryota > Metazoa > Chordata > Amphibia > Anura > Hyperoliidae > Hyperolius > Hyperolius riggenbachi. Next base: position 409,338,644 of record NC_090648.1, on the reverse strand, counting down.
CTCTATAAATAGCGGGCGCCATGTTGCCTCACTCGTCCTGCTTGTGACTTACTGACTGACTGTACTGAGAGACTGCTCCAGTGCTTTTTGTCTGTGCAAGTAGTGCATCTATTGTTCAATACACCAAGCGTTTTTACACTCCAACACTTGATATTCACCTGTATTGCTTTGTATTGTAGATAGATTGTATTTTAGGCAGTTTAGTTTGTGTGATTAGGGACTAGGGAGGGAGTCTGTCACTGGTGCTGCTGCAGCTGCAGCAGCTAGGCCCTGTGCCTAGGCAAGGCAGCCTGCCCTGCTCTGTGCTCTAGTCTCTAGTTACCTGTGCTCTCACCTGTCCTACTCTATTGTTTAGCTAGATTCTTCTATTGTTTAGTTAGTACTGTAGTGTACTCTAGTCTGTGTATAGGGACCGTCCGTCACCGCGTTACCTAGGGTCCTTGTGTGCGCAGTGCACGTCTGTGCTGTCCGCACCCTCTCGTTAGTGCTACACCCGTCCTATTGTTTATATTACTTGCATTGTGTATTCGCTGACACTGCGGTCTGTTCTGGCAGCCAGTCCTCAGTGGCCTCCTCTGCTCCCTCCAGTGATTCCCGTGCCAGCAAAAGGCGTCGCCAGACCCTGCTCAGCGACACCTTCCAGGGGGTGGTCAGGGTTCTGCCTCCCAGCAGCCGTCGCGTGCGTCAGCTGAACGGCTTGCTGGCACGGGCCATGTGCTCCCAACTCCTGCCTTATTCCCTTGTGCAGGAGGGGAGCGACATGCGTGCGCTCCTGATGTGTGCAGCCCCCGATTGGCCAATCCCCAGCCGACATTTTTTTGCACACACGGCCATCCCTGCACTTCACCGCTCTGTGATGGCCAATGTCGGGAGAGGGCTGGATCACGCGGTGGGTCAACGGGTCCACGTCACCATGGACGCGTGGAGCAGCTGGTTTGGGACAGGCCGCTATCTGTCCTTCACCGCGCATTGGGTCAGCTTGGTAGAAGGGGGTGAGGGGGGGGAGCAGCATCGGGCACTGTCAGAGCAGCAGCAGCAGCAGCAACGCAGTGGGTGGTGCCACCATGCAGGGTCAGCGGAATTGCAGCAGGTTCCTCTGATCCGCTTCCATCCTCCGGCACACCAGCCCAAACCCCCCACCTCAGCAGCAGCGTGAAGCCCCGACACTGCCAAGCGCTGCTGGAATTGGTCAGCCTGGGGAAGACCAAACTGACGGCGAACCATGTCCTGGCCAAACTCCGAGAGCAGGAGAGGAATTGGCTGACCCCCAGAGGCCTCAGAATTGGAGAGGTGGTGTCCGACAATGGGGCAAACCTGGTTGCTGCAATCAGCAGGGGAGATCTGACCCACATCCCCTGCCTGGCGCACGTCCTGAACCTGGTAGTCCAAAAGTTCCTGCGGACCTACCAAGGGATGGACCGACTCCTTGAGGCGGCAAGGAAGGTTGTGCGTCATTTCCGGCACTCGGCTGCAGCCAGAGCGAGCCTGGAAGAGGTGCAGAAGGAGCTGCACCTGCCACAGCACCGGCTCATGATCGATGTTCCAACTCGCTGGAACTCCACCCTGGCGATGTTGGAGCGTCTGGTTGAACAGAGGCAGGCTGTCAGCCAGTACGTTGCACGAGCAACAGTTGCCGCCATCACTGCAACTGGGCGTGCCGCCACCAACCTCCCGTCCATTATCTCCACGGAGGACTGGGGGCACATGCAGCAGGTGTGATCAGTGCTGGCACCCTTCCTGCAGGCCACCAACATGGTAAGCAGGGACCATGCAATGGTGTGCGAGTGGGTCCCCATGGTGTGTGTGCTGGACAGGGCCCTTTATGCACTGCTGGAAGAGGGAGCGGCAGCCTTGGACCAGCAGGAGCTGCAGGCAGCTTCACAGGCCACCTCTGAGGAGGAGGGCTTGGAGTTGGTGGAGGTCCCTGACCTTGCTGCTGATGACGGGGAGCAGCAGAGCGCAGCTGGAGTGGTGCAGGGGTGGAGAGAGGATGAGGTGGAGGAGGCAGAGGATGAGGAGGACAGCACTGTCGGCTCTGGGGCTGCCGATGATGTGCCAGCAGACGTGGCCAGACTCTTCCCAATGGCGACGCACATGCTGAGGTGCCTGCGCAAGGACCCAAGGGTCATCCAGATGAAGCAGAGGGAGGACATCTGGATCTGCATGATGCTGGACCCACGTCTGAAGGGGAAGCTCAGCCAGTTCCTGCCTGCAGGAGGAGACCGCGCGCAACAAATAAGGGATTTGCAGCTGTCCCTTGTTGAGCGCTTGGAGGAAGCAGAGGCGTAGCTAGGGTTTTCAGCGCCCGGGGACAAAGACTATTAATGCGCCCCCTAAGGTGAAGGGTCGTGACCAAATGTGGGCATGGTTATGGGTACTCCACATTTGGTCACGCCCCTTCAAATGTACATGGAGGTTAGCAGGCTCACGCTCACCCACCCTCCCTCAGTATGTACCTTCCAGCATGTTCCAAGACAAATTCAGCAATCATGAGCCCCCCACCCCCATCAAGACAAATTCCGCAATCATGAGCAAACATGAGGCCCCCAACAAGACAAATTTAGCAATCCTGAGGCCCCCAACAAGACAAATTCAGCAATCATGAGGCCCCTAACAAGACAAATTCAGCGATCTTGAGGCCCCCAACAAATCATGAGGCCCCCAACAAGACAAATTCAGTAACCATGAGGCCCCCAACAAGACAAATTCAGCAGTCATGAGGCACATAAATAGACAGCATTTCACATAAATAGGCAGAATGTCCCCTTAATATGGTAGACACCTCTCACCTGGCAGCAGTTCCCCAAAATACACTCAATCTGACAGCAATGCTTGCCCAAAAATAGGTAGCCCCAGGTCTATAGGTGTCCCCAGAATAGGTGGCCAGCAGTATAGATGTCCCCAGAACAGGTAGCCAGGGGTAGAGATGTCCACAGAACAGGTAGCCAGGGGTATATGTGCCCAGTATATGTAGGCAGGGGTATGTGTCCCCAGTATATGTAGCCAGAGGTATATGTGCCCAGTATATGTAGCCAGGGGTATAAATGCCCAGTATATGTAGCCAGGGGTATATGAACCCAGTATATGTAGTTAGGGGTATATGTGCCCAGTATATGTAGGCAGGGGTATATGTGCCTAGAGTAGGTAGCCAGGGGTATATGTGCCCAGAGTAGGTAGCCAGGGGTATATGTGCCCAGAGTAGGTAGCCAGGGGTATATGCCCAGTATATGTAGGCAGGGGTATATGTGCCCAGAGTAGGTAGCCAGGGGTATATGTGCCCAGAGTAGGTAGCCAGGGGTATATGTGCCCAGAGTAGGTAGCCAGGGGTATATGTGCCCAGAGTAGGTAGCCAGGGGTATATGCCCAGTATATGTAGGCAGGGGTATATGTGCCCAGAGTAGGTAGCCAGGGGTATATGTGCCCAGAGTAGGTAGCCAGGGGTATATGTGCCCAGAGTAGGTAGCCAGGGGTATATGCCCAGTATATGTAGGCAGGGGTATATGTGCCCAGAGTAGGTAGCCAGGGGTATATGTGCCCAGAGTAGGTAGCCAGGGGTATATGTGCCCAGAGTAGGTAGCCAGGGGTATATGTGCCCAGAGTAGGTAGCCAGGGGTATATGCCCAGTATATGTAGGCAGGGGTATATGTGCCCAGAGTAGGTAGCCAGGGGTATATGTGCCCAGAGTAGGTAGCCAGGGGTATATGCCCAGTATATGTAGGCAGGGGTATATATGCCCAGAGTAGGTAGCCAGGGGTATATGTGCCCAGAGTAGGTAGCCAGGGGTATATGTGCCCAGAGTAGGTAGCCAAGGGTATATGTGCCCAGAGTAGGTAGCCAGGGGTATATGCCCAGAGTAGGTAGCCAGGGGTATATGCCCAGTATATGTAGGCAGGGGTATATGTGCCCAGAGTAGGTAGCCAGGGGTATATGTGCCCAGAGTAGGTAGCCAGGGATATATGTCCAGTATATGTAGCCATGGGTATATGTGCCCAGAGTAGGTAGCCAGGTCAGGTGTCCCCCTCCCCAGCAGGAGGGGAGCAGCGCAGAGAAGAGCTGCTCTCCCTTCCTCGCTGTCCCCTCCAATGTCCGGGTGGCTCAGGCTGGCAGCGGCGGGCGGAACTTACCTCCGTCTCGTCGCAGCGCCGGATGGATCTGCCACTACTCTGGTCTGGTCCAGACCAGAGCAGCGGCTGCGCACTCGAACTTCCGGCCGGCGCTGGAGCGAGACGGAGGTGAGTTCCGCCCGCCGCTGCCAGGCCAGCCACCCGGACATTGGAGGGGACAGCGAGGGAGAGAGAGAGCACCTAAAGTGAGGGAAGGAGGGGGGATATGGCCCCCCTTCCCCACCGTCCGCACAGCTCTCCCTCTTCTCTGCGCTGCTCCCCTCCCCTCCGCCGCAAAAAAAAAAAAAAAACCCGCAGCTCAGCCAGGCTGAGGGCACCCTCGGTGACCAGGCGCCCCGGGGCACTTGTCCTACCCCGACCCCCCCTAGCTCCGCGCCTGGGAGGAAGCCTTCCCTCAGCCATCCACCCCCACTGTCCAGCCAGCACAGAGGCAGCAGCAGGTGCCTGCATCCACCAGCAGCAAGCGCACGCGCACCACAGACCTGCTGTCTCTGACCAATGAGCTCTACCTGAGTGTAGAGCTGCCAGGGACTAGAGAGGAGGTGCCTGCAGCAGCATCCTTCTCCAGTCACAGACAGCGCTTGACCCGCATGGTGGCTGACTACATGGGGTCCTTCAGCGGGCTTAACAGCATTGCCCCTGTTGACCCCATGAAGTATTGGGTCAAGCACCTGGAGCGAGCTTGCGCAGTACGCCCTGGAAGTGCTTTCCTGCCCCCCTTCCAGCGTACTGTCAGAGCGTTGCTTCAGTGCAGCCGGTGGAGTCGTCACTGAGAAGCGATCTCGTCTGTGTCACAAGTCTGTGGACAGACTGTCGTTTCTCAAAATGAACCAGGCTTCGGTGGAAGGCGAATTCCTGGCCCCTGTTGTCGGCGAGAGGGGGGCATGAAGTGGCACACACACATTACACCTGCTGCTGCTGCTGTATTTCTTCCTGCTGTCTGTATCTCCACTGCCAGGGAACACATTAAAAGGTGCTGCTGCACATGCGCCACCAGCTATTTACGCTCAAAAATAGCTGCATTATTTTGAAAAAAAAAAAAAATTAATTATTTTAGAGGTGTCTGGGTTGAAAACTGTGCTGTCCCAATTGTGTATTGGACACAATGTGGGCTTCACAACCGCTGTCTGGAACCTCATGATGTTCATTTACGGCCCTGGTACCACCGCCAGGAACCAGGGCCTATTATGTCAGTCACATCACACTGCCTGACACACACTACTCCTCCTCCTGTAGCTGCATTGAGCTTCTGCTGTCTGTGTGCTGCTACCACTGCCAGGGAGAACAGAAGAAGAACTATTTTCTGCTGCCACCCACTCTCCTACCAGCTATTACCACACTACAATAGCTGCAATTACTTCCTCCTCCTGCTGATGTCTGTGTTTTACCACCGCCAGGGTACACAGAAAAAGGCGCTGTGGCTTGCAATGTGCCACTAGTACCTATTATGCCATCAACACAAATATAACTATGGTGTTATTAAAATAAAATATTTCCACAAATGAAGTAAAAAAAAAAATTACATTTGAAAGGAAAACTAAGACACATAATATAATGATAGAGAAGAAGAGGAAGAAGAAGAAGAAGAAAGAAGAAGAAGATATAGAAGAAGAAGATATAGAAGAAGATATAGAAGAAGAAGATATAGAAGAAGAAAATATAGAAGAAGAAGATGAAGAAGAAGAAGACGAAGATATAGAAGAAGAAGACGAAGAAGAAGAAGATATAGAAGAAGAAGAAGAAGATATAGAAGAAGAAGATATAGAAGAAGAAGAAGAAGAAGAAGACGAAGAAGAAGAAGATATAGAAGAAGAAGACGAAGAAGATATAGAAGAAGATATAGAAGAAGAAGAAGATACAGAAGAAGAAGATATAGAAGAAGAAGAAGAAGAAGATATAGAAGAAGAAAAAGATAATTGAAGAAGATACAAGAAGTAGAAGATGAAGAAGATTCGAGTAGAAGAAGATATAGAAGAAGAAGAAAAAGAAGAAGATATAGAAGAAGAAGAAGATATAGAAGAAGAAGATGAAGATGACGTAAATGAAGACTTCCAACTTACAACCATTTTGAACACACCTTCTCATGCAAACACTTTTCATGAAGTTAATTTACTATTTTTGATACCTTTTTTATAACTACTACATCACCACATAATCACTTGATGTTTTTCTTCATAAAAAAGGTGGTTTCATGCATCATTGACCTCCAATACAAGTTTTAAAAGCTATTTAAGGCCAGCTCAAATATTTTACTCGAATACAGACTCGGATAGTGACGTCGGATATCCGAGTTCGAATCGGATATTCGATTAAATCGAATATCAAACTTCGAGTGAATTCGGATAGTTTACTATCCGAATTCGACCAAACTCGAATAGGATAATGAGGGATCCGATCAACACTGCGGAAAACCACTGCGCCTGCGTTGTTGTGTCCTCGCTCCCGCTGACGTCACCAGGAGCGTACTGCACAGGCACAGATCATACTGGGCTTGTTCTATACACTCCTGGTGACATCAGCAGGAGTGAGGACATGGCAATGCAGGCGCAGTGGCTTTCAGACTTTAAAGTCTGAAATTCCAGAAGTGAACCGGAGGCGGGGCCGGAGCATCGGTGAGTGGCTGCGCGGACACAGGACGTCTGCGGTGGACCATTAGAGGCCCCGGGTAAGTTCAACAGATTTTCCCCCGACCCCCCTACAGTATTCCTTTAAAATCAGTTACTAATAATATATTGTATTGCTGTTAATGATTGTTCTGTATAGTTTTTAATGTTATTTTCATTTACTTATTTTTTTTTCATATATTTTAGTGCATTACTTCTAATTATCATGCATTGGTTTAGAGACATTAGCATGTTGATCCTCTATCAATGATTAATAAGAGATGTGAAAAGCTAAAATGGAATTATTTCACATCAACAAAGCTATGAGTAAAAGTTTAACTATTTAGCAACAGCTATTTAGCAACAACAATGTTACCGTATGTTTCAGACCACAAGACGCACCTAGGTTTAGAGGACAAAACCAGGAAAAAAACATATATATCAAACCTGGTGCATCCATGGTGCAGGGGCATCTTGTGGGTCTTCTCCTTCTCTTAATTATTATGTCCCCCTTGTGTCCATGTTCTCTTTGTGATTTTTGTGTCTCCATTCTGTCCTCTTCTGCCCTGCTTGTGTCCTTCTCTGTCCCCATATGTGCTCCTTGTGTCCTTATCCTCCCCCCCCCCCCCCCGTGGCATTATCTCTGCCCCCTGTATCATATGTGCTCCATGTGTCCTTATATGTGCCTGATGTGCATTATCTCTGCCCTTGTGTCCATATAGCTGCCCCAGGTGTCCTTATTTCTGCCCCAGGTGTCCATATAGCTGCCCCAGGTGTCCATATAGCTGGCCAGATGTCCATATAGCTGGCCAGGTGTCCATATAGCTTCTCCAGGTGTCCTTATTTCTGCCCCAGGTGTCCTTATTTCTGCCCCAGGTGTCCATATAGCTGCCCCAGGTGTCCATATAGCTGCCCCAGGTGTCCTTATTTCTGCCCCAGGTGTCCTTATTTCTGCATCAGGTGTCCATTTAGCTGGCCCAGGTGTCCATATAGCTGCCCCAGGTGTCTATTTAGCTGCCCCAGGTGTCCATATAGCTGCCCCAGGTGTCCTTATTTCTGCCCCAGGTGTCCTTATTTCTGCATCAGGTGTCCATTTAGCTGGCCCAGGTGTCCATATAGCTGCCCCAGGTGTCCTTATTTCTGCCCCAGGTGTCCATTTAGCTGCCCCAGGTGTCCATATAGCTGCCCCAGGTGTCTATTTAGCTGCCCCAGGTGTCCATATAGCTGTACCCAGGTATCCTTATTTCTGCTTCAGGTATCCATTTAGCTGCCCCAGGTGTCCATTTTTGCTGCCCCCGGTGTCCTTATTTCTGCCCCGGTGTCCTTATTTCTGCCCTGGTGTCCTTATTTCTGCCCCCCGTGTCCTTATAGCTGTACCCAGTGTCCTGCCCCCGGTGTCCTCATGTCAGCTTCCTTGAGCACCTTTACTAAACCCCTCTGTCCTCTCTGGCTCTGTGAAGTGTGAGGCTTACCCCATAACGTCGCTCTGAGTAGCGGTAATCCTTGCTGTAAAGCCGCTGAAGTGTTCGCTCTCGCAGGCAAAGTATTTCCCTCTTCACTTCCGCATACGTCAATAATGCGGAAGTGAAGAGGGAAATACTTTGCCTGTGAGTGCGAACAATTCAGCAGCTTTACAACGAGGATTACCGCTACTCATAGCAGCGTTATGGGGTAAGCCTCACACTTCACAGAGCCGGACGGGACAGAGGGGATTAGGGACGGCGCTCGAGGAAGCCGACATGAGGACACCGGGGGCAGCTATAAGGACACCAGGGGCAGAAATAAGGACACCTGGCCAGCTATATGGACACCGAAGGCAGAAATAAGGACACCGGGGGCAGAAATAAGAACACCTGGGCAGCTATATGGACACTGGAGGCAGAAATAAGGACACCGGGGGCAGAAATACTCTAGCCGCATAAGCAGCCTGGAGGAGCCGGGGGAAAGCCAAATAAACGCCTTGGGACATTGCCGACAAGCAGATCGGAATGTTCCACTACCACTTCTTTAGGGGAGGCAGGTCTGTATTGGCACATTCGGACCATAAGACGCACCAATATTTTCCCCCTCTCTTTGGGGGAAAAAAGTGCGTCTAAAGGTCCGTACACATACCGGACTGGAGGCAACGACGGGTCCGTCGTCACCTCCCGCTGGGTGGCCGTTCCAGCGACAGTCCGGCGTGTGTACAGTCTGTTGGCGGACTGATACGGCTGTTTCTGAGCGACCACTAAAATTAATACATTCAATATTGTTCAGGTTCTTTTTGTTCATATAGTATATGAGCAAAAAAGGATGCACAAACCAGGCCGGGTTGACGTAAAAAAGGCTGATATTTTATTGAAGAAATCCACAGACAGTGCAATAAAATCACAGGATCAACTCACGAGTATCGGGCCTACCATCTGCCCTTAATCGTAGTTAAAAGTGAGCCTGTATAGGGAGGAATTTATATGAAACCAGGGAGGAGAAAGCTCCACCCCCGGAGACACACAAACCACTCCTTAAAGAGACATACATCCTCAAAAACACTAGACAACAAACTTCTATAATAACATGGAGATGGCATATAAAAGATGTATAAAAAGTTACCACTGAGTTTTATACATCTTTTATATGCTATCTCCATCTTATTATAGAAGTTTGTTGTCTAGTGTTTTTGAGGATGTATGTCTCTTTAAGGAGTGGTTTGTGTGTCTCCGGGGGTGGAGCTTTCTCCTCCCTAGTTTCATATAAATTCCTCCCTATACAGGCTCACTTTTAACTACGATTAAGGGCAGATGGTAGGCCCGATACGCGTGAGTTGATCCTGTGATTTTATTGTACTGTCTGTGGATTTCTTCAATAAAATATCAGCCTTTTTTACGTCAACCCGGCCTGGTTTGCGGATCCTTTTTTGCTCATCTACTTCGTTATGGCTTGGCTGACCTGATCCTGCACCGACTGTGTGACACCTGGGGGTATAGAGCGTTTATGAACTTACTCTGTTGTTCATATAGTATCACTCATTCAAGTAATTTTTCCTCTGGGGCGCCTGTTACCTCTCAACGATGTATTTAAAATGGGTTTCAACCTACTTTTAAAAAATCATTAACACTATATTGGAATCAGATTAGTGTGTGGCTCCACTGTTGCCCCTGCCATTGTTCGCGTACATGCAAAAAGGGCGTCGGGGAAAAAAGGGCGCCTTGTGTAAATGTTAATCTGAAATATCGTTAAAATTATATTTTTATATTTAGTTTACAATAATGTTTTACAAATTCAAATCATTAAATAATGTACATGAAATGTTGTATTGGTAAAACGCTATTCTCTGTAATTATAGATGGAAACTTACAATAACGTTTGTATATTCACAATGATGATTATAATTATTATGATTTAAAACTGATTTTACATAAACGATGTTTAACCCTTTCTGGACCAGCACCCTCTGCCCCCTTAAGGATCAGAGGGTGCTGGTCCAGCAAACCGCCACTTCCTGACGAATCCCCGCAAGTTACCGTCGCTCCCGCCGTACACGCCGCTCTGTCCCCGCCGCAGGCTGCTCTCTCTGCCGTCGCTATGACGGCAGAGCGCTGTGCGCCGGTCAGGAGCCGTTTTCATTGGCTCCTGACCCTGTTATTCCTGTAAGCCAATGGGAACGGCTTACAGGAATGACAGGGCCAGGAGCCAATGAAAACGGCTCCTGCCCGGCTCACAGTGCTCTGCCGTCATAGAGGCGGCAGGGCATCACATTGCGGCGGGGGCAGAGCGGACCGAGTGAAGCGGACGGGCTGGGGCGCGCGGTCAATGGGACGTAGAGTTTACGTCCGGTCAGGACCGCAGCGCCCCCTGCCCAACGTAGATTCGTACTTGCTCGGTCCGCAGGTAGTTAAGTACTGTTTGTTATTTTTTTTAATGATTTAACCAGATCAGGATCCAAAAACAAATCTTTACATTTTATACTAATAAAGTTTCTAAATTATATTTTGTAACAATTTTTATTATAAAATTGATAAACCTTTAAAAAGTCATTTAGTGCAGATTAAAACTTAATTAACATATTTCAAAAAATCAAATCATAAAAAAATAAAATCATAAAAAATATGTTTGTAATAACTGTAGTAAAACATTAGTAAATATTACTAACATTTTACTACAACTAAACCTAACCCTACTCTCACACAGAACCCTCCCTCTACCTATCCCTAACCCCTAGACCCCCCTGGTGGTGCCTAACCCTAAGACCCCCCTCGTGGTGCCTAACCCTAAGACCCCCCCCCTGGTGGTGCCTAACCCTAAATCTCCCCTGGTGGTGCCTAATCCTAACCACCCCCCTGGTGGTGCCTAACCCTAACCACTCCCCTGGTGGTGCCTAACCCTAAGACCCTCTTGGTGGTGCCTAACCCTAAAACCTCCCTGGTGGTGCCTAACCCTAACCACCCCTAACCAGTGATAGCTTTATTGTGTGAATAATAAAGTTTTACAAACAGTGACTGTAAAAAATATATTACAATGTACTTACTGATCGCTTTATTATGTGGATAATAATGTTTTACAAAGAGTACGTGATAACATTTTAAATAGCGTTTTAGTTAAATACGATAGATATGTTTAGTATGTTTGTAACCATTATTCGTCAGATTTAGCTATTGCTCGGTTTATCAGATGGATAATAGTGTTTTATAAGTGTGAAAAACGATATATTATGATTTTGTTGTTGTGCAGTTTATTTGGTGGATAATAATGTTTTACAGAGTGTTAATAAAAAAAAGTATATTACGATTTATTTGTTGACGGCTTTATATGTTGAAAATAATGATTTATGAAAAGTGATTATTTAAATATTACATTACGATTTAACTCAAAACTATAAGTAAGTATTATTTTATGTGTAAACGTTACTGATCGCCGGCAAAGTTGGGAAACATTAATTATCACGGATGCAGTTTTTAAAACATAAATTATCACGGGCGCCCTTTTTTCCTGTTTGGCACCCATTAAATGATATTTAATATGGGAGTCAATGGTGGCGCCCTTTTTGTCCACCTGCCTCATGCGCCCAAATTTCCTGTCACCCTTTGTTCTGTCTCAGCTCCTGTCTGCAGACCCCTCCATATCAAAGCACATCCACTATTCCTACATGCATAATGATGTCATCCTGTGCAGCACACAGAAATAAAGCCTGAGGCTACTGGGTATTTTTGTGGGCAGTGGTGGGGGGGTCGGGGGGGGGGGGTGTAACGTATGTCAGAGGCAGATTTCATGTGAGAACAAGGAGGAGGAGATAATAAATAAAGATGATTTAAATCAGGTAAGTATGGATTTTGTATGGTAATCATCTTCCCTTGCTTGCATCATGGCCCTATTCTAGAACTGAGCTGATTTTAAGAACCAAGCATGTTCAAGTGCAACTTTTATGCATGCTATAAAAAAATGTGATTCTATCAGATCTTGATGTAACAGACCAGCTTACCATAGTATTGGTTTGATTCACTAACAGTTCGTAAGGTTGTGCTACCTTGGCATTAGTTACTACGGGGTACCATGTCTTACTGGATGTTTGATCCATTTAACTAATGTAAGATTTATGCACTGTATTTGTATGTGTTTTGACTTTTATACCCTAGACCAGGAAGATTTCAAGGTGTAGATGCTGTGCTACTTGTTTGGAAGTAAGATGAATACGATGTCAGTGGAGATTTGGTCTCATATCGCATTCCCTGCCACAGCCGCAGCCGCAAGTTTTGTATTGTGGATCCTCATTCTCCTCCTGAATACTGATTGAAAGAGACCATTTTTAATAGATTTTTGTTAAATATTATTTGTTTTTAAATCGTCTAACATAATATATTTAACCACTTGAGGACCACAGTCTTTTCGCCCCTTAAGGACCAGAGCCTTTTTCTCCATTCAGACCACTGCAGCTTTCACGGTTTATTGCTCGGTCATACAACCTACCACCTAAATGAATTTTACCTCCTTTTCTTGTCACTAATACAGCTTTCTTTTTGTGCTATTTGATTGCTGCTGCAAGTTTTAGTTTTTATTATATTCATCAAAAAAGACATGAATTTTGTCAAAAAAATGACCTTTTTAACTTTCTGTGCTGACATTTTTCAAATAAAGTAAAATTTCCTATACATTTGAGCACGAACGTTATTCTGCTACATGTCTTTGATTAAAAAAAAAACATTCAGTGTATATTTATTGGTTTTGGTAAAAGTTATAGCGTTTACAAACTATGGTGCCAAAAGTGAATTTTCCCATTTTAAAGCATCTCTGACTTTTCTGACCACCTCACAAACACTGGTCCACATGACAGCCCAGGGGCCCCAGGTTTCTCTCACTCACTGGGGCCCCCAAACCACCATGCGACACATAGAGGGAAGTGTGGGCAAGCCCTGGACCTCTCACCTCCAGGGAACTCACCCCACCACCTCTAAACTGAATGCCAACTGCCATCAAACACAATTGCTAACTTCCAGCTAGAGCAATATCCTGCCTCTATCTGGCCAGCAGATGCCAGTCAGCCAATCAGGTGTACTGTCATACACCCTTTGCCTGCTGTACCAAATCAAGCAGGAATTACATAAATTAGCATTCAGGTGGGAGGCTTCGGTTGGATGCAATCGTGAATTGCATCGTTTACAGGGACGCCCCGTGTAGGCACATCTCCCACACGGTCCCCTCCCTAACCACTCACCTGTCAACCGCATCCTAGAAGCTGCAAAAAAAAATTTTTACATTTCTTTTTTGCAACTTCTAGGATGCGGTTGACAGGTGAGTGGTTAGGGAGGGGACCGTGTGGGAGATGTGCCTACACGGGGCGTCCCTGTAAACGATGCAATTCACGATTGCATCCAACCGAAGCCTCCCACCTGAATGCTAATTTATGTAATTCCTGCTAGATTTGGTACAGCAGGCAAAGGGTGTATGACAGTACACCTGATTGGCTGACTGGCGTCTGCTGGCCAGATAGAGGCAGGATATTGCTCTAGCTGGAAGTTAGCAATTGTGTTTGTTTTCTGACCACCTGTCAGGTTTCCCGAGGGGCTAAAATTCCAGGATAGTATAAATACCCCCAAATGACCACATTTTGGAAAGAAGACATCTCAAAGTATTCACTGAGAGGCATGGTGAGTTCATAGAAGATTTTATTTTTTGTCACAAGTTAGCGGAAAATGACACTTTGTGACAAAAAAAAATGAAATCTGCAACGGACTCACCATAGCCCTCTCTAAATACCTTGAAGTGTCTCCTTTCCAAAATGGGGTCATTTGAGGGGTGTATTTACTGTCCTGGCATTTTGGGGGTGCTAAATTGTAAGCACCCCTGTAAAGCCTAAAGGTGCTCATTGGACAATGGGCCCCTTAGCGCACCTAGGCTGCAAAAAGGGGTCACACAAGTGGTATTGCCGTACTCAGGAGAAGTAGTATAATGTGTTTTGGGGTGTATTTTTACACATACCCATGCTGGGTGGGAGAAATATCTCTGTAAATGACAATCTTTTGATTTTTTTTACACACAATTGTCCATTTACAGAGAGATTTCTCCCACCCAGCATGGGTACGTGTAAAAATACACCCCAAAACACATTATACTACTTCTCCTGAGTACGGCAATACCACATGTGTGGCACTTTTTTGCACCCTAACTGCGCTAAGGGGCCCAAAGTCCAATGAGTACCTTTAGGATTTCAAGGGTCATTTGTTTTCAAGACTACTCCTCACGGTTTAGGGCCCCTAAAATGCCAGGACAGTATAGGAACCCCACAAATGAACCCATTTTTGAAAGAAGACACCCAAAGGTATTCCGTTAGGAGTACGGTGAGTTCATAGAAGATTTTATTTTTTGTCACAAGTTAGCGGAAATTGATTTTTATTGTTTTTTTTCACAAAGTGTCATTTTCCGCTAACTTGTGACAAAAAATAAAATCTTCTATGAACTCACCGTACTCCTAACGGAATACCTTTGGGTGTCTTCTTTCTAAAATGGGGTCATTTGTGGGGTTCCTATACTATCCCCTTAGCGCAGTTAGGGTGCAAAAAAGTGCCACACATGTGGTATCGCCGCACTCGGGAGAAGTAGTTTAATGTGTTTTGGGGTGTATTTTTACACATACCCATGCTGGGTGGGAGAAATATCTCTGTAAATGGACAATTGTGTGTAAAAAAATAAAAAAAATTGTCATTTACAGAGATATTTCTCCCACCCAGCATGGGTATATGTAAAAATACACCACAAAACACATTATACTACTTCTACTGAGTACGGCAATACCACATGTGTGGCACTTTTTTGCACCCTAACTGCGCTAAGGGGCCCAAAGTCCAATGAGTACCTTTTGGATTTCACAGGTCATTTTGAGAAATTTCGTTTCAAGACTACTCCTCACGGTTTAGGGCCCCTAAAATGCCAGGACAGTATAGGAACCCCACAAATGAACCCATTTTAGAAAGAAGACACCCAAAGGTATTCCGTTAGGGGTACGATGAGTTCATAGATTTTATTTTTTGTCACAAGTTAGCGGAAAATGACACTTTGTGAAAAAAAACCAATAAAAATCAATTTTCGCTAACTTGTGACAAAAAATAAAATCTTCTATGAACTACTTCTACTGAGTACGGCAATACCACATGTGTGGCACTTTTTTGCACCCTAACTGTGCTAAGGGGTCCAAAGTCCAATGAGCACCTTCAGGCTTTACAGGGGTGCTTACAATTTAGCCCCCCCCCCCCCACTTGCCAGGACAGTTAATAAACCCCACAAATGACCCCATTTTGGAAAGAATACACGCTAAGGTATTCCATGAGGGCCATGGTGAGTTCATAGAAAATTTTATTTTTTGTCACAAGTTAGCGGAAAATGACATTTTGTGAAAAAAAAACCAAAACCACAATTTCTGCTAACTTGTGACAAAAAATAAAATATTCTATGAACACACCATGCACCTAACGGAATACTTTGGGGTGTCCTCTTTCCAAAATGGCATCATTCGTGGGGTCTGTCCTGGCATTTTAGGGTCTCTGCAATCATTACATGTATGGTCAGTATTAGGAGTTTCTGCTATACTCCTTATATTGGGCATAAGGGTAATACACTCTGGGCTGAAAGGAAAAATGAACATCAAACAATCAATCAATCAATCAATGTGGATGAAAAAATATCTGCCAAAAAAATTTGAAAAAAAAAAGAGGGGAAGGCGTCTGCCAGGACATAGGAGCTGCCGCCCCAAAACTCCAAACCCACCAGCTCGTTATGCCCTGGCAAACCCGATTTATCCATTCACACCGATCGATGTGGATGAACAAATCATTGCCAGAGTTCTTTTTTGATACAAAGTGCTTGCCAAAGCATATGAAACCCCAACACCACTCCTCGGCCCATATGCCTCGGCAAACGTATCTTTTTGACTGCGGAGGAGAAATCTCGTCCTGCAGCGTTGCATGCACCGATTTTGTGTAACCTGACAGATGCGCAATGTTCTGTCAGGATGCACCATCAGTGCTGCAGCTGATTGGTCGGTCTGGATAGAAAAAAGAGAGAAGTAAAAAGACAAAACAATACAAAAAGGAGGGGAAGGCGTCTGCCAGGACATAGGAGCTGCCGCCCCAAAAATCCAAACCCACCAGCTCGTATGCCCTGGCAAATCTGATTTATCCATTCACACCGATCAATGTGGATGAACAAATCATTGTCAGAGTTCTTTTTTGAAACAAAGTGCTTGCCAAAGCATATGAACCCCAACACCACTCCTCGGCCCATATGCCTCAGCAAACGTATCTTTTTGACTGCGGAGGAGAAATCTCATCCTGCAGCGCTGCATGCACCGATTTTGTGTAATCTGACAGACGCGCAATGTTCTGTCAGGATGCACCATCAGTGCTGCAGCTGATTGGTCGGTCTGGATAGAAAAAAGAGAGAAGTAAAAAGACAAAACAATACAAAAAGGAGGGGAAGGTGTCTGCCAGGACATAGGAGCTGCCGCCCCAAAAATCCAAACCCACCTGCTCGTATGCCCTGGCAAACCTGATTTATCCATTCACACTGATTGATGTGGATGAACAAATCATTGCCAGAGTTCTTTTTTGATACAAAGTGCTTGCCAAAGCGTATGAACCCCAACACCACTCCTTGGCCCATATGCCTCGGCAAACGTATCTTTTTGACTGCGGAGGAGAAATCTCATACTGCAGCGCTGCATGCACCGATTTTGTGTAACCTGACAGACGCGCAATGTTCTGTCAGGATGCACCATCAGTGCTACAGCTGGTTAGTCGTTCGCTCGGTCCACCTGGAAGGTTAATGGATGGAAAAAGAGAAAAAAAAAATACAAAAAAAAAACAAAAAACAAGCAAGCAGCATTGCAATTACTTCATTAACATTTAATAAACGTTGAACTTTTTGTAATCAAAACCTTAACATTGCGAACCAAACATTAACTTTTTTGCTTACCTGTTTTTTGTTTTTTTTTTTTTTTTTTACCTCCCAAGGACAAACCTCTCCTCCCCCATGGGACAATGTGCGAAGTGCAAATCGCACAGAGTTGTGGCGAAGTACATTACGCAATTTGTCCCAAGTGAAAGGAGAGGTTTCTGGCAGCCCTGTGTATTAGGGTCTCTGGAAACCCGATGTTTGGTTTCACACTGCATATTGACATATCCGGTGGGTCGAGCCCGCCGCAAGGTATCGTCCAAAACCGACCTTCAAGCAATACCACAAGAGTAGCATTCGGCCTAGTAATGAACTGCGTCACCATAGACTAACATGACTTTTGGGCCGATCGATATTGCCACAGAAGCCACGCAGTAACGTAGGCATGCACTAGCGTTAAGTCAAGCACATCCGGCGTAGGGGGGGACCGCAAAGTGTGACTTTCGCTAGGCATTTTGCCCTAACGCATCGCAGCAGTGTGAAATAGCACTGAGAGACCCTTGTGTGCCTCCCGCTGTGTCTGCAGTTCCTTACTCTCTAATAGTGTACCTGCTCGTGGTACCTCTCAAAACACTCCCCTAGGCATAGACCAGGCTGGTCAGGACAGGTGGGACAATAAACAGTGGTGCCACGCCTTATTCCAGCCCTGCTGCAGACACGACAACATTTTCTTCGGATTCGGTGACCTGGGGTACTCGGAATTGGATAGGCGCAATGCCTTCCATGCAGCCGGCTAGTTGCATCTTGGGGTTGGGCCACGGCACCTCCTGGATACAGGAGTTCCATCACGATCTGTTTATGAAATTGAATAAACGATCCAGTTCTCCCAGCCTTACTGTAGAGAACAAAGCTGTTGTAAATTGCCAATTGAATGAGGTAAAAAGACACTTTTTTATACCAGCGTCTTGTTTTTCGGGCAACTAAATAGGGCGCTAACCTCTGGTCATTGAAGTCCACCCCTCCCATGTTAGTATTATACTCGTGGACGACAAGGGGCTTTTCAATGACCTCAGTTCGCCGTTGAATTTCAACCGTCGTGTCTGCATGAATGGTGGACAGGAAATAAACCTCCCTCTTGTCCTTCCATTTCACCACGAGCAGGTCGTCAGCACACAAGGCGGCCCTCTGCCCCCGTTCAAGTCTGGTGGTAATGAGCCGTTGAGGGAAGCCCCGGCGACTAGGCCGCACGGTGCCACAGCATCAGATTTTTTCTATTTTTAAGTGCTGAAAGAGGGCCACACTTGTGTAATAATTGTCCACAAAAAGATGGTACCCCTTCTGGAACAAGGGTGACACCAAGTCCCACACAACCTTTCCACTGCTCCCCAGGTAGTTAGGGCATCCGACCGGCTCCAATTTTGAGTCTTTTCCCTCTTAGACCCTAAAATAAGATGTATAGCCTGTGGCCCTTTCACAGAGTTTATACAGTTTCACCCCATACCGGGCGCGCTTGCTTGGGATGTACTGTTTGATGCGAAGGCACCCGGTAAAACATATGAGGGACTCGTCTACGCAGATGTCCTGGTCAGGGGTATAAACATCTGCAAATCTGGATGACAGGTGGTCTATAAGGGGTCGAATTTTGTGGAGCCGGTCAAAAGCAGGGTGGTCACTTCGATGACAGGTTTCGTTGTTATTGAAGTGCAGGAAGCGCAGGATGTTCTCAAATCGTGTCCTGGACATGGCAGCAGAGTACAGGGGAACATGATATGCTGGGTCCGTAGACCAATAAGACCGCAACACATTCTGCTTTACTAGTCCCGTGTGAAGGAGAAGGCCCCAAAAAATTTTAATTTCGGAAACTTGGACCGGTTTCCACCGAAAAGGCTGGGCAAGGAACTTTTCCGGATTGGCGGTTATATATTATGTGGCCTTACGGTTGGTCTCTGCCACA
The DNA here is from genome assembly GCF_040937935.1 of Hyperolius riggenbachi. NCBI lineage: Eukaryota > Metazoa > Chordata > Amphibia > Anura > Hyperoliidae > Hyperolius > Hyperolius riggenbachi. The sequence continues at coordinate 409,319,607 of NC_090648.1, read as the reverse complement.
ATTAAGTCTAAGAGATCCTGGGTGAAGAACAGATAGAAAAAGTCTAGGGCCGATCCTAGATTATCTGTCTCCACCTGGACTCCAGACTGGGCGGTGAAAGGGGGAAGTATGGGTGCGGCGGAATCAGGGGATTGCCAATTTGGGTTTGCCAGCACCTCTGGTAAACTAGGGGTAGTACGGGCCCGTCTTCTTGGGGGCTGCGACTGGGATCTTACTGCACATGCCACCGAACCAGTTTCAACTTCCATGCTGGTGCTCGCCACTTCACCAGGGTCTACGGAAGTACTGGTTCTGGATCCAGGAGATGTTGTGTTGCTGGTGCCTGCCCCACCATGAAATCTCAGACCAGCACGAACACCACTCTGCTGCCCTTGAGGCCGATCCTGCGCCACCTGCGGTCCAACAACATGGGGTGTGGTACGCCTGGCTCTAGCCGGGACCTCAACCTCATCATCACTATCGGTCAGTGAGCCACTGCTCAATTCAGGTTCAAACTCTGACCCGGAAGATTCGTCGAATGAGGTGTCCCAATCGTCCTCATCCGACTGGGCCATGTACCTGAGAACCTCATCATCGGAATACCCCTTTCTTGCCATGGTGGACTGCTAAATTTAGGGGGTATTCCTCTGAGACTACCCAGAAAAAAAGAGCACCTACCTAGTAAAAAGGAGTATTTGAGAGGTAGAAAGCTGTAGTCACTGAGTTTTGATAAAAACATAAATCAAAACTGAGGTTTACAGTGCCACAGCTATTGTACATTGTTTTTAGCAGTGATCAGAAAAAAAAATCTGTCACTGCGGTGGGGCGGGCTGAACGCAAGTGCAGGCGAACGATCAGGCCTGATCGGGCAAACACTGCGTTTTTTTGTGGATCCTAGTGACCCTAATAGATCTGACTGCGATCAGTAATGATCACTTACAGATACTATATACTGTAGTACCAATGTTGATTAGCGACAGTGATGACGCTAATTAGTGACTGTGGTGCAGTGGGCTGAGCACTAACTGATGCTTACAAAGGGGCCTAGCTAACTGGCCTAACTGCTAACACTAGTGATACTAAAAAAGTGACAGTTTTCACTGATCACTGTTTTTAGATCACTAGGATAGTGACAGGGGGGTGGTGGCGAGTGGGGAATCAGAGGCAATCAGAAACAATCACAGGACAATCAAAGGCAATCACAAGGCAATCGCAGGCCAATCACAGGACACTCAATTCACGGGACAATCAAAGCCAGTCACAGGGCAATTACAGGGCAATCAAACCAATCACGGCACAATCAAAACCAATCACAGGCCAATCACAGGGCAATCACAGGGCAATCACAGGGCAATCAAACCAATCACGGCACAATCAAAGCCGATCACGGGACAATCAAAGCTGATCACGGGACAATCAAAGCCAATCACAGGCCAATCAAAGCCAATCACAGGCCAATCACAGGGCAATCACAGGGCAATCACGGGACAATCAAAGCCAATCACGGGACAATCAAATACAATTACAGCACAATCAAATTGAATGTCAGCACAATCAAATACAATTACAGCACAATCAAATACAATGCACTGGGAAGGTGATTGGGGGGGAGGGGGGGGGGTCTGAGGGCGATCTGAGGGTGTGGAGGGTTGACTAGGTGCCCGCACGGGGCAGACTGGGTCCTGACCTGGTGGGTGGCAGACACAGGGGGTGACGATAGGAGATCAGTGAGGGATTACAGGGGAGAATAGATGTAAACAATGCACTGGGGAGGTTATCAGGAGGGGGGGTCTGAGGGCAATCTGAGGGTCTGGGTGGGTGATCAGGTGCCCCCAAGGGACAGTTTAGGGTCTGCTCTGATGGGTGGTGGTGACAAGGGGTGATAGGCAGGTGATAGACAGGTGATAGACAGGTGATCAGTGGGTAAGGCAGCTGTATACAAACGTATATAGTATACAGGGGGGTGGGGGGTCTGGGTGGGATCTGAGGGTAGGGGGGGGTGATCAGGGGACCCTAGGGGGCAGTTAGGGACCTAGTCTATGGGATAGCGTTGACAGTTAGTGACAGGGAGTGATTGATGGGTTTTTATGTGAGTGCTTGGGTGCAACCAGGGGTGTGCTGGGGTGGTCAGGGGGGGTCCTGAGGGCTGGGGTGGGTGATCGGGTGGTCTGTGGGTAAAAAAATGAGTATTGCTGTGCTTACTGTCAGGGCTGCCTTCCTCTCTGATGGTCCGGCGGCGATGTGACCATCAGAGGAGGAGACAGCCAGTATAATACACTTTGTTACAATAACAAAGTGTATTATACACTCTGATTGGCCGGATCGCGCAAGTTTGAAACCCGCCGGCGCTGCTGATTGGCCGGCGGGTTTCCAAGTAGGGTGGGCGGAGCCTATTACCGGCGGCGATCGCCGCACAGCCACCTCTGATGCGGCCCCTGCCGATGGGCGTATTGCGGTCATTTAGGTCTGGACTTTGCCGCCGCCTCAAGTGGTTAAAAAACTGTAAAATGCATTCCTAGCTTTATCAACAGGGATGCAAAAGATAGTTGATCTGCACCACCTGAGCATGATCAGTGTGCTGGAGTCAGGAAGCCTCTGGATCCTATTGGGGCTTCCCCCATCCTCCTCCATACCACGGCGGTCTCGCTGGGCCCCTCTGTACAGCAGGCATGTAAATATTTACATTCCCGGCTCCAGCGCAGACGCAGTAGCGGCTTTCGGCATCGGGATCAGGCGGAAATAGCCAATTCCAGTCAGGTCCGCTCTACTGCACAGGCGCAAGTCACCTGTGCAGTAGAGTGGACCCGACTGGGATCAGCTATTTCCGCCTTAGCCCATCGGGGAGCTACTACTGCGCCTGCGCTGGAGCCGGGGAAGGTAAATATTGCAGGTTCCAGAGCATGACAAATTGTGGGCTGTTGTTTCGGAGGAGCCCAGTAGTGTTGGGCGAACAGTGTTCGCCACTGTTCGGGTTCTGCAGAACATCACCCTGTTCGGGTGATGTTCGAGTTCGGCCGAACACCTGGTGGTGTTCGGCCAAACTGTTCGGGTTCTCCCGAACGGCTCAATGCCTGGCCGAACAGGGCCCCTGTTCGGCCGAATACGGCCCCCCTATGGGGTCGCAGGCATAAGGGGGGGGGGGTTGGAAATTCCCTGCACCCCCTCCGCTAGAGCTCCCCCCTCTGCCCGCTTCCCCATACAACAGTTTAAGGAAAGTAAAATAGTACCGGTGGTAGTGGCTGGCAGTGGCACTGTGAAGTGAGTGAGGAGGAGGAGTCCGGAGAGTGACGCGTTGAGGGAGGCCGGGCAGCGGGTGGTTCAGCGGTAATACCCTTGTGGTACTTCCGCCCTTTCTCTGACCTCACGTCCTCTGCGTGATGACGCATACGAGGGTACACGTGACGCGTACCCTCGTATGCAGAGGACGTGAGGTCAGAGAAAGGGCGGAAGTACCACAAGGGTACTACCGCTGAACTGCCCGCTGCCCGGCCTCCCTCAACGCGTCACTCTCCTGACTCCTCCTCCTCACTCACTTCACAGTGCCACTGCCAGCCACTACCACCGGTACTATTTTACTTTCCTTAAACTTTTGTATGGGGAAGCGGGCAGAGGGGGGAGCGCTAGCGGAGGGGGTGGGGGGAATTTCCGACCTCCCCCACGATCGGGGCATGCTCCCCCCTTATGCCTGCAACCCCATAGGGCCCCCAAAAGCGGGATGTTCGGGGAGTTCGGGGTTCAGCCCGAACATGCCGAACATCGCGGCCATGTTCGGCGAACGTTCCCGAACCCGAACATCCAGGTGTTCGCCCAACACTAGTGCCCAGCGAGACCACCATGGGACGGAGGAGGATGGGGGAAGCCTCGATAGGTTCCAGAAACCTCCCGCTCCCGAGGTAAGTACCACCCAGGGGAACTTTTTTACGTTACAGTGTCTCTTTAAAAAACATATTTATAACCACCTGCCTGCATCATCATATATAATTATATGCATAAAGTGCAAATAGTAATAATATCAGGACACAATACATTCATATATAGCATATATAATGAACCTAATCATGCAGTTCCGATAGGACCCTGTCCTGACTATAGACCCGGGTTCTAAAGTATTTGCAGTGTAATCACAGTGATGATAAAATGATGACATAAAGTGCTTCTCTATATATAGGCCAATGAACTGTGTGACAACCAACAACAAATTGAATGTAAGGGCATAAGTAAGCACGAAAATAAGCTGACATGAACTAATGAACCCCAGGATGAAACAGCATAAATAAGGTAAGGTACAATGTGCACTAGCTATAGTTATGAGCAGAATACTTAGCCCTGATGCGAGCTGGAGATGACTGACAGGCTGAGGAGTGTCCGTAGGAGCAGGGCTAGATCCACCGAGCGGCCCAAGTGGTGGATCTACCAGGGCTGCACATGTTCAGAAGAGCATGACTGGCCCCGACTGGCTAGATTACCGGGGGGATAACAAGTGAACGGATTGGCCGGAGAGGAGGGTGAGGGAGCCCACAAACCTCAAAGGGCTGGAGGAAGTCAGTAAGTATAAATACACCCATTATCGACATCTCAGGTACACAGCTTTCTTAAAATGGAATTCGAATAGTTAAATAAATAAAAATAAAGCACTTTCATTCTTCCCACAAACCCTTGAAAATTGCAAGATTGATTAATGTTGTGTCAAGGAAAAATGTTTGAAGAAAAAAATTATACATCTGTAAACGTAACCTTTACAGTCTGTAAACTATTTGAAGATATGCTATAGAATGATGTACAAACATATATGAAACCCAGAAAATAGTATTAGTCATTAAAGAATCAGTATGGCCTTGTGACAGATTGTCATGTCTTAAGGTGGTTATACACAATGCAAACAAATTGTTCAATTTTCATGATTATTCAACAAAATGATATATTGCATAGGCAAGTTGATTTTTCTTTGGTAATTATCTGATTGTTCATGGTGGAAAATTCCAACATATTTTTCAGAAAATGTAATTGGTTATGATAGATTGAAATAACTTCTTACCAAGTGAGTAACTCAGTCAATTTCCTTATGTTAAAAAAAAAAAATTGTTAAAACATTAAATCATGGATGGTCACTTTAACAAACATTCCTTGCCGCAATAGCAGTATAGAGGGTGCTATTGTGGCCAGGAACACGAAGAATCACACGCGTTCCCAGCCTGTCGGCGCCTGTCGCCGAAACCCGAAGTAGCCGCCGGCGGGGACAGGAGGATTGGAGCGAGGCTGCAAGGGCACCGGACAGCTGCAGGGGGCTGAGGGAAGCCCCAGGTGAGTAAAACTATTTTTTTCTTTTTTTTGTGACTTAAAGTGAACCTTAAGCCAGAAAAAAAATGAGTTTTACTCACCTGGGGCTTCTACCAGCCCCCTGCAGCAGTCCTGTGCCCTCGCAGCCGCTCACTAATCTTCTGGTCCCCTGCTGCCAGCTAGTTTCGTTTTTGCCGACAGGCCGGTCAGGATTGGCCACGCGTAGCTTTTTCCGCATTCCCGACTGCAATTAGCGCTGTTGCGGGCCACAACGCGTACAAAAATATGCGTTGCCGCATATCTGTGCGTTCGTAATGTGGCAACGCGTATTTTACGCGTTGCGGCCCGCAATAGTGCTAATTACAGTCGGGAATGCAGAAAAAGCTATGCATGGCCAGTCCTGACGGGCCTGTCGGCAGAAACGAAACTAGCTGGCAGCGGGGGACCAGAGGATTAGTGAGTGGCTGCGAGGGCACAGGACCCAGGTGAGTAAAACTCATTTTTTGGGGGGGGGGGGGCTTAAGTGTCCCTTTAAATGTCCTTTTAAGCCTTTATACTGGGAATGCTATTGACATAGTTTTATAAAAGCTTTTGATAGTTTTATAGAAAAAAATAAATAGCGATCGGGACAGGCTCCTCAACTCCAAAAAAATAAAGTAATCTACTACACAACAAACGAGATTTTGCACTCGTTTTTGCTTAGAACATGGTGATATTACCAACATTTTGGATAAATACTGGTACATTCTATACAATGATTCATGGCTGTCCAGTATTGTTCCACCCAGACCTAATGTAGCCTTCAGGAGAGCCCCCTTGTGGTGATATATTAGGGTGCTGATGATGTTAGGAATACAGGAACATATTCTTTCATTTTTCTGCCTGTGTTCCGTGTAGGTCTGCTAGAAGGGAGCTGTTGCCTTGAGTTGCTTGGGGCAAGGAAATGGGTGATTGTCTTGGCCATATGAAGTACTTTGAGTTCTGTATGCAGTTCCTCTGAGAGTGGTTCCCTGCTAATGGGATTATCTGCCTGGCTTTCTGAACTCAGGAGATGGCCCATTGTCTCAATACACAAAGCAAGACTAACACAGGAATGTTTGAAATGTATTTGACAGCCTACTGGAAATGATTGAAGGGGTGAAGTCCTTTTGATACCATTTTCTACCTGTGGAAATTGAATTATTGGAAAACTCTGCAGACTTTAAGGGCTGAGACAGGAAATCTTTGATCAGCTAGGAAATACGGCCAACAATGGGGTTGTCACCTGTAACGTGGACTAGGGAAGTCTTTTCATGTATGTGGGCTATAGTACATTTTTCACAGGTGGATGTTAGATCTCTGGAAATCCAATTATGACTGAGGATGTAATTAAATCTAGCCCCCCCCCCCCCCCCCCCGTCCACACAGGCTTACAGCCTCAAGGCGAATCTTTCATTATAAAAAACCAGGGGACAGCTACCTCAAATCAGTCCCCTCCTGACGGTAGCGGCAGCTGGTCTCCTGGCCCAAGCTAGTGGACTCCTGGTCTAACCAGAATTGTGTCTGTCCACAAAAGTCCAAGGTTCTTCTATCTGGATTCCTGTATTTTGGTAAGCAAATTGCTTGGTGTGTATCTTTGTAACCTCTTATTTTTGTTACTTTTATCTTTGTAACTTTTTTACTTTGTTTTGTATATATTAAGTTCTGCATTGTTCTATGTTTTTATGAAATATTAAATCATTATTTAATAAGCTTGACTTCTGCTGTACTAAACTAACACTCATAGCCTAGAAGAGACTGAAGTGTAACCGTGTATAAGTTCATGCCTAATTGTATGCTTGAGCAACACTACCATATGAAATTGTAATTGCATTGTGTGTATGAGGCACTTCTGCGCTCGACAGCCGAGTGGGAAGTCTAACAGTATCGTTCGGAACGACTGTTAGTGGGTTTTTGCTTCACTACAGTGTAACATTGCAACTGTGTGTGTGTGTGGGTGCGTGGCGTTCCCGTATTCGGCCTAAGCGCAAAGCTGACCTGAATACGAAAACGCGGAGTGCGCGCTGAGGACTCGACAGCAGAGTGGAAGTGTCTAGCGAACCGCTAGTGGTGGCAGTGAGAGGTGTTCTGAGGGGTCCCAGCCTTGTTTTAGCTTGACTAAGGCTGCTTCCCCTCTCGATCTGGTCAAACCCGCAGTCGGGAACCGTATACGCAGGCGTGCCGCGGGCCGGTTCCTGACATAATTGGCTGGCAGTGGCAGGATCGTTTGGTACATTAGTACACAGTCTAGCTCGCTATTCTGAGTACTAAAGGCTGGAAGCTTGCTAGAAGCAACTAGCCTACAGAAGTCTACTCAGTGCAGAATCTATATACGTTTTTTTTTTGTTCAAAGATACACACTTGGTATTTGCTTCCCCTCCCCCCTTTTTTATTTTTTATTTTTTGCAACACGATGGCTCAGAAAGCATCCAGCTATGCAAGGCAAAACAAACAGATACTACTTAACCTGTGTGAGCACAAAGGCATTGAGACGGTGAGCGGCCAGACTAAGGAGCAGTTAGTTCGTGCGCTCGAGGAGTATGATGAGGCAGAGCAAGCCCGTGCTTCAACGTCATCGGATGCAGCTCACGACACGCCAGAGGAGGAATCGCTCCCGCCACAGAATGCGAGGGGAGACGATGTCCTGGATGATCCACCGAACACAGAGATGACATCTCTGGAAGCTGATCTACAACTACTGAACTCGGCTGATCCTGAACTGCGCCTAAAGCTGATCCTACTGCACTGACAGGTAGAGGAGGGGAGAGCTCAACGGCAACACCAGGCCGAGAGGGAAAGAGTTGCACAGCGGCACCAGCTGGAGCTGGCTAAACTTCAGCAGCAGAACCGGTCTGCTGGACCCGCAGAACGCGAAGGTGAGCGAGTCCACAGAATCCCCCTGGATAAGTTACCCGCTATGGACAAGGACTCTGACATAGACACTTTTCTACAGGGGTTTGAAAGGACTTGTCAGCAGTATGGGGTACCCCGTGAGCAGTGGGCAAAATACCTCACATCAGGGCTGAGAGGCAAGGCCCTGGAGGCGTTTGTGAGTCTCCCCCAGGAGGAAGAAACAGACTTTGAGGCAATTAAGAAAGCCATCATTGCGCGATACCACCTCACGCCAGAGTTGATACCACCTCACTTGTCCTGTTGAGGTCCGGCAGTTCGTACGGGACCGATAGCCGAAGACCGTGGACGAGGCCGAGAAAGTTGCTGATGCCTACACGTCCAATCGAGCATCTGATTTTCGGAGGACTACGGCGCCCAGCTGGAAGGGAGAAAAGACTGCGAGATCTTCTCCTCTGAGCACCCAGCGAAGCCAAGTCCCGCAGCTGCCTGGAGGTAGAACAGCCACCGTTGACACTCGAAGGTGTTTTGCCTGTAACAAACCGGGTCACATCAGTGCTACGTGCCCAGAAAAGAAGAAGGAATCCCCAAACTCTGGCGGGGCCCGAATGCGTTGTGAGCCACCAGGAATGCAGGTAGCTATGCAGAGAATCTGCAACCTGTCACGGTTGGGGATACAGTTACCACCGGTCTGAGAGACACTGGAGCAGAGGTGACTCTAGTGCACCCCCAGCTTGTGAACCCCGAGGAGTACATTCTTGGCAAGACTATGGCTGTCAAAGGAGTTGGGGGTGTCACCCCTGCCATACCCACCGCCTTGGTCCACCTGGATTGGGGGGCCGGCAGCGGAATGAAAGAAGTGGGGGTAACGGATGCCATCCCCACGAACGTTTTGTTGGGTACTGACCTGGGACGGTTAGTGGCCCGGTATGAGCCTACTCCAAACCCCGTGGAGCCTGCATCCCCAGCAGAAGTTCAGGACTCTTGCAAGGTACTGTGTGATAATGCTGTGCAAGTGGGGAGTGCTGGCGAGGCCCCAGGGGCTACGGACTGTGTACTAGGAGCCAGCCCTAGTGAGTCTCCAGTGCCCAGGCCTGGAAGGGGACACGTTGTTACCATGCATGCAGATAATGTTGATGTAATATGTGATGTGTTGCATAATGACATGTGTACAGTGAACGCTCCGTCAGCTGCAGTGGTGACCTGCAGTGCTCACCGGGCTGCAGCAGACAAATTGTCCACTGAAGGGGCTGATGTCACTGGGTCGGGCTCTTCCACTTCAGAGCCTGGCTCTGAGGACTCAGAGGCCTCTCAGTTTGCCACCTCCCTGGTGCCTGTGGCCGACAGCACTGAGTTCTCTGAGGCTGTACGGCTTGATAGCAGCCTGGAAGAGCTCAGGGGTCTGGCAGACAGGGCACCGGTGGAGGGCGACAGAGTGAGGGTGTACTGGGAGCAAGGCAGACTGTACAGAGAGGTTATTCCCTCTGAGCCGTCTGAAGTGGAGGAGGCAGCCCGGCAGTTGATTGTTCCCCACAGGTACAGGGAGCAGCTATTAAGAATAGCACATGAGGTGCCCCTGGCTGGTCACTTGGGGATCCGCAAGACCAAATCCCGTCTTGCCCACATTTTTTATTGGCCCCACATGGGGACAGATATTGCTGATTTTTGCCGGTCTTGTGTCGCATGTCAGCGGGTCGGCAAAGCAGGTGACACAGACAAAGCCCCGCTGAGGCCCTTGCCCATCATAGAGGAGCCCTTCCAAAGGGTTGCGGTTGACATCATTGGGCCTCTAGCAATACCCAGCAGCACAGGGAAACGTTTCATTCTCACGGTGGTAGATTATGCCACTCGCTACCCTGAAGCTGTAGCCCTGAGCTCCATATGGGCAGACAAGGTTGCAGACACATTGGTGCACATTTTCTCACGGGTCGGTTTTCCCTGCGAAATGCTCACCGATCACGGCCCGCAATTCATGTCACGCCTAAAGGAATGCCTCTGTAAGCAAATGCAGGTAGAACACATCATGGCCAGCCCTTACCACCCCCAGACAAATGGGTTATGTGAGCGGTTCAATGGTACTCTGAAACAGATGCTAAGGGTGTTTGTTAAATCACAAGGGAGAGACTGGGAGCGCTACCTGCCCCACTTACTCCGCTTATCGTGAGGTGCCCCAAGCATCCACCGGGTTCTCGCCCTTTGAGCTCTTATATGGAAGAAGGGTACGCGGACCCCTCGATCTCATTCGAGAGGTCTGGGAGGGGCAGGATATGGGTCCCGGGGTCTCCATAGTGGAATACGTTCTAAAGTTCCGGGAAAAGATGGACACCCTGGTAGGGTTAGTGCGAGAGAATCTTACTCAAGCCCAGGCCACCCAGAAGCAGTGGTATGACCACGGGGCTACGGAGAGAGTTTATTAGGTAGGTCGCAAGGTACGGGTCCTAAACACGACAGAATAAGCTGCAGGCTGCTTGGGATGGGCCCTATACCATACCTAGGAAGATTAGTGATGTGGCCTATGTGGTCGCGCTGGATGACCGAGGTAAGCAGCTGAAAACGTACCATGTCAATATGTTAAAGGAGCATCATGATAGAACCGCTTGCACTCTCCCTGTCTGCAGTTTGCTACCGGACGGTGAAGCAGAGGCCCTGGTTGACATCCTGGCCTCCACCCAGGAAACCGACTCTGTTACCGAGATGCAGATCAATCCGAAGTTGACAGCAGAGCAGCAGGCTGGACTATCTGATGTGCTGACCCTTTACTGTGGTACCTTTACAGCCCGTCCTCGTCTGACCAGCCTGGCTGTACACCATGTTGACACCGGAAATATCAAGCCGGTTAGGCAGTCAGCATATAGAGTCTCCCCTGAGGTTCAGACCCAGATCAGCAAGGAGATTGATGAAATGCTGTCACTAGGGGTGATCCAACGGTCGCACAGCGCATGGGTATCACCTGTAGTGCTAGTACCCAAACGGGACCAGACCACTCGGTTCTGTGTAGATTATCGAAAACTAAATTTGATAACTGCGTCAGATGCTTACCCAATGCCGAGGGTCGACGAATTGTTAGATAAGCTAGCTGGCGCGCAATATCTAACAATCGTGGATTTGAGTCGGGGATACTGGCAGGTCCCTCTAACAGCTGAGGCACGGGAGAGGTCTGCCTTTATCACCCCCTCAGGTCTGTTTGAATTTAATGTAATGCCTTTCGGAATGAAAAACGCCCCGGACACCTTCCAAAGGGTTGTAAATGGTCTCCTGGAAGGTTTGGAACACTGCGCTGTCGCCTACCTAGATGACATCGGCGTGTTTAGCACCAACTGGAACGACCACTTAGCGCAGCTGTCACAGGTTTTGGGGCGCATCACTGCAGCAGGACTAACAGTCAAGCCTAGCAAGTGTCAGATAGGCATGAAACAGGTACAGTACCTGGGACATGTGGTGGGGGGGGAGAGCTTCGTCCAGATACTGGGAAGGTAGATGCCATTGTGTCCTGGCCTACCCCCCACACGAGGAAGCAGATTCAGTCCTTCTTAGGGACTGCTGGGTACTATAGAAAGTTTGTCCCCAACTACAGTGCCCTCGCCAAGCCATTGACAGATCTCACCAAAAAGAAGCTGCCCAAGCAGATTCTCTGGACGCCAGAATGCGAACAGTCATTCACAGCTCTGAAGAGGGCCCTAGCCAGCCCTCCCGTGTTGCAAGCACCAGACTTCAGCCGACGGTTTGTAGTCCAGATAGACGCCTCAGCCTTTGGCCTAGGTGCTGTGTTAAGCCAGGTAAACCAAACTGGGGAAGAACATCCGATTCTGTATTTAAATCGGAAGCTGCTACCCCGGGAGGTAGCTTACGCCACCATAGAGAAAAAGTGCTTGGCAATTGTATGGGCCCTACAAAAGCTGCAGCACTATCTCTACGGTCGCGTATTCACAGTCGTAACTGACCACAACCCTCTTAGTTGGTTACATCGGGTTTCTGGTGACAATGGCAAATTGCTGAGATGGAGCTTAGTTCTCCAACAATATAGCTTCACTATTCAACACAGGAAAGGGAGCAATCATGGGAATGCTGATGGGCTGTCCTGTCAAGCAGAACCAACAATGTAGGTGCTGGCAGGATAATCTGGGAAGATCATCTGCCTTGCCCCATTCTAAAGAGGGGAGGTGTGGTGATATATTGGGGTGCTGATGATGTTAGGAATACAGGAACATATTCTTTCATTTTTCTGCCTGTGTTCCGAGTAGGTCTGCTAGAAGGGAGCTGTTGCCTTGAGTTGCTTGGGGCAAGGAAATGGGTGATTGTCTTGGCCATATGAAGTACTTTGAGTTCTGTATGCAGTTCCTCTGAGAGTGATTCCCTGCTAATGGGATTATCTGCCTGGCTTTCTGAACTCAGGAGACGGCCCATTGTCTCAATACACAAAGCAAGACTAACACAGGAATGTTTGAAATGTATTTGACAGCCTACTGGAAATGATTGAAGGGGTGAAGTCCTTTTGATACCATTTTCTACCTGTGGAAATTGAATTATTGGAAAACTCTGCAGACTTTAAGGGCTGAGACAGGAAATCTTTGATCAGCTAGGAAATACGGCCAACAATGGGGTTGTCACCTGTAACGTGGACTAGGGAAGTCTTTTCATGTATGTGGGCTATAGTACATTTTTCACAGGTGGATGTTAGATCTCTGGAAATCCAATTATGACTGAGGATGTAATTAAATCTAGCCCTCCCCCCCCCCACCCCCCGTCCACACAGGCTTACAGCCTCGAGGCGAATATTTCATTATAAAAAACCAGGGGACAGCTACCTCAAATCAGTCCCCTCCTGACGGTAGCGGCAGCTGGTCTCCTGGCCCAAGCTAGTGGACTCCTGGTCTAACCAGAATTGTGTCTGTCCACAAAAGTCCAAGGTTCTTCTATCTTTATTCCTGTATTTTGGTAAGCAAATTGCTTGGTGTGTATCTTTGTAACCTCTTATTTTTGTTACTTTTATCTTTGTAACTTTTTTACTTTGTTTTGTACATCTTTTGTATATATTAAGTTCTGCATTGTTCTATGTTTTTATGGAATATTAAATCATTATTTAATAAGCTTGACTTCTGCTGTACTAAACTAACACTCATAGCCTAGAAGAGACTGAAGTGCAACCGTGTATAAGTTCATGCCTAATTGTATGCTTGAGCAATACTACCGTATGAAATTGTAATTGCATTGTGTGTATGAGGCACTTCTGCGCTTGACAGCCGAGTGGGAAGTCTAACAGTATCGTTCGGAACGACTGTTAGTGGGTTTTTGCTTCACTACAGTGTAAGATTGCAACTGTGTGTGTGGGTGCGTGGCGTTCCCGTATTCGGCCTAAGCACAAAGCTGACCCGAATACGAAAACGCGGAGTGCGCTTGAGGACTCGACCGCAGAGTGGAAGTGTCTAGCAAACCGCTAGTGGTGGCAGTGAGAGGTGTTCTGAGGGGTCCCAGCCTTGTTTTAGCTTGACTAAGGCTGCTTCCCCTCTCGATCTGGTCAAACCCGCAGTCAGGAACCGTATACGCAGGCGTGCCGCGGGCCGGTTCGAGAGACTCATTGTTGAGGGGCCACTTTGAGGGGACTGAGGGTCCTAGACCACACTGTCAGGCTCTTGGTACCTACACATGCGGTGGCTGCAAGTTTTGTAGAAATATGCACACTGGTGGGTCTGTGGTGCTTCCGGACGGTAGGCCGTGGAGACTATCTCACTATGTCAATTGTGCAACAAAGTTTGTTGTATATTTGCTGTTGTGCCCTGCTTGGCTTTCTATGTTGGTAAGACTACACGTGAATTACGTGAATGTATGTCTGAGCACATACAAAGCATTAAGAGCATTAGCTCCACTGCACCCATCGGGTTGCACTTCAGGCAGCACCACGACGGAGACTACAGTAAATTGAGGTTTGTGGGGCTGGACTGAATACATGGGTCAATTAGAGGGGGCAATCCGGACAGGCTACTCAAGCAGAGAGAATGTCGGTGGATTTTTGACTTGAGAGCCACATCTCCCCCTGGCCTAAACGAAATGGAGGGCTTTGCAGCCTTTCTTCCAGTTTAGGCATAATTTGTGTTGATTGGTGGGTGTCTATGCCCTTGTTCCCTGGCGCTCCACTTACATTCCCCCTGGGTATCCTAGGGGTTCATGCTACTTTTTGCTCCATGGTTACTTCAGTGGGACCTATTAGATTGCTTTAGTTCAATAGAGGCTTTGGCCGGTATGAGATAGCTGCAATGGTTTTATTCCTGCAGCATATTTATATATAGTTTACCTTATGGGTGTGGATTGCAGGTTATTACATTGTACTGTTGTAATAGGTGATTGGATTTGTCAGTGTGTGTGTTGTTGCTGGGGGGCGGTCCCGCTCGGGTGATGTCTTCTATTCCTGGGGCGCATTTGCATCTCTGTTGGTTCCGGGTTTGGTTGCCCGGGCGACGGGATGCATCTGGCGCCTTGAGCGGTGGTTTGCGTTCCCCCCTCTCCCTCCACTTGACTGATTGCTGCGGTGGGGGGGCGGGATTGTGGTTGGGTGACGTTCGCCGCTGCTATTGGACAGGTGATGCGGCCCCCGGCGCTGTGATTGGTTGGTGAAGTCTGACGTAAGCCGAAGGCAAGTGCAATGCGGTGAGCCACGCCCCTGAATAAACGTGCAGGAAGCTCGTGAAACATGTCGGGGCTGTAAACAGCATCACCGCTGTCTGTCCAGCCCTCCTGGTGCCTCTGCCCCACTGGGAGTCCCCATAACCCAAACACTTCCAATCAACCACACCTGGACAGTCTTAAGCAATCACAACCAAACACTTGGGGAGACCTATGGACATCAGTGTCGGCATCCGGATGGATGAGCCAATACACAGCATAGACCACTAAGGGACGCTGGCTGAAGGCATATGTGCTTGCACGCTATACACCAAGTGGCAATCGTCATGTGCTTTGCAATTCTACTTGTACTATGCTTACCAATATGAACTGTTTATATGCTGTGGACTTTGCCGGCTTATGCTGATTGCGGGCATGTGTGCTTGTACATTGTGTACTTAGCAGCTGCTTTCACGTGCTTTGTAAACCTGCTGGAGCTGTGCTTCATATGAACAAGCTGAGTACTGTTTGTGGACTTGCCTGATTCATGTTTGTGACATCATCTGCCGGGTGCTGGGACTTTTGCAATCCTATGTGAAAGACCACCAAGAGATGGTTGCTGCATCTTTTCAATTATAGCATATCATTGAACTCTGCTGGGACACTGTGATGCAACAGCCCCCCCCCCCTAGTGCTTGCATCCACTTTTAATATGAATGAGTTGTGCACTTTCAACATATCTACATGCTTTTCCCAGAGTCCATATTGCATTTGTCATCTCCGGCATTGTATGATTGGCATGAAACGTGTGTGGTGTGTGTTGCAGGGTTTGAGTGGGATCTAGTGGGTACAGGGGTGGTTTCGAGAAAGCGGCTTTAGGACAACTTTTTAATATTTACTTTTTTGATAAATACATGTTGTATACTTTTCCAGTAAAATAGGCTTTTGCGCATTATTGGTGTGTACCATCCACCTTTCTTTTCCTTCCTTACTGGTTGTATAGTTTTATAGAAACACAGCCTGGCACAGACATTATGGATGCGAGGACAAGGGTAGAATATATGTACATAAGTAAATGTTGGCTAAAGGTTAAAAAGAAAAAAAGTGGTTGTAAATAGAACATATTCAGTATAGGCTTGGACCGCCAGTGGTGCGCTTAAGGGTTTAGTACTGAGGCATTACAGTTTGTCTATTATTGACCTTGTGGATGGACTAGAGAGTGATAGTGATTTTTCTTTTCCAAATGATACAAAATTATTCAAAGTTGCTAAAACTTAATAAAATGCTGATATTTTTGGCAGACAAATTTTTAATAAAATGGAAGTAAAAGTGTTAAAATGTGTAATATAATAGATGCAAAATTATGCACCTAAGCCCAAGTAATAGCATTCCGTATAAATATGCATTGAATCGGACACAGTCTGGCAAAGCAGATATGGAAAAGCACTAAGCAGTACTTGAGTCTCAAGCAACAGCTTCAAGGACGAATAACATCCGAGCATGTATAATAAAAAGGCTGAAAAAACATACAACCCAAGTGCCCAATCTAAGTGTAAATACTGATATTACTCAAATCACAGGCCACATTTTGAATATGCATGTTTTGTATCTAAGGCCATAAGAGATTTTAAAAACCAGAGAGTTCAAAACCAGGTGAAGTAATTAAAGGGATTCAAATCATTAGAAGAAAAGAGATACTGGTTTTGTTTTGTTTAGTGAAAAAGTGACTTAAAGATTATTTCCTTATTAGATATGAATACACCCAAAGTCAATAATAAAGACCTGTAACATAACCTTTAAGCTAATTTTACACATGGTGTGGTGTGATTGTCCTGCGGCATGAGAGCCCAGGGCAGGACAGTCACACTGCACCATGTTCTATTTCCCGCACCCGGTAGACAGCACCGACAGGGTGATTTGGGTAGATCTGCCTCCCAAACGTGACGTGCTCCTAGCTGATCAGGAAGTACATTACTGATTTTTGTCCGATTGGCACATGCGGACCGCTCAGCCACCACAAAAATCTAAATAGACTCCAGTGCAAATGTGTGCCACCGCTCGTTCCTCTTGGCAATACATTTCTGAGTCTGTGCTGTCTCTGCATCGTCAGAAGTACCTCCACTTCGCGTCGCACAGCGGGTAGTGTGACGAGTCTCATAGAGACTAATGGCCATTGTGATGGGAGAGCTATGAAGGAGCAATGATGTGACAGTGTCTAAAACCCACACAGCACAAGGTGACATTGAACGAAAAAAAGTTTTATCATTATTTTTTGAAAAAAAGGACTTGATTCACTAAACGGTGCTAACTCATAGCACGGCCGCGCCAGCGTTGGTGCGCGTGTTTCCGCGCGCATTCCCACATTTTTTAACGCAATCACGAGCGAAAATTCGCGATTGCGCATGAAAATTTGCAAATGCGTGCGAAAACGCTAACTCGGCCGTGCTATGAGTTAGCACCGTTTAGTGAATGAAGCCCATAGACTTCTTTTGGTGCATTCACCTTATTTGCATTTGCATTCTTGCATGTAAACTCACTGCTCTTTCAATTATATGGACCTATTCACATCTCTCTCTGAGTTGTTATGTATCACATTATCCTAACATGAAGTCTACAGTGTGTTTCTGGATAACATCCGAGCAGCTCAGTGTGTGGTTGCAGGGAACAGAACCCAGTGCTGGAGCCAGTAAATAATATGCTGCTCTGCTGTGCTACTCTACAATATGGGCAGGGGATGCCTGGCAGCCAGTCACTTGCTGGGAAGTGGGTTGCTGTAGTGGCTCATGGAAGGAGGGCCACTATAAACGGCTGCATACGCATATTTTTTAAAATTATATTTTACCGTCTCCATTCATTACTATTGACTTCCGCATGCGTGAACGCATATGTGTTAACACGTATGTGGAAATGCATATGTAGCCTTTTTTTTCCACCTGCGAGGGTTAGCAAATTTTGTCTGTAATGGAAACAGGCCCATTGACTAGTATATATCATGCGAATCTGCATGCAGAAAAGGGGGAGGAGGATATGGGCGAGGGAGCCCCATGGGGTTTTCCAAGGTGGTCTCCATTATTTGTAGTTAAAACGCTGATGGATTTTCACAGATTTATGCAGGGAATTTCTCCATTTGACATCCAGTGATGTTTCTATTTTTTAACTGTGAGGTTATCATTATACTAATTTATTCTTTCTCATACTTTACACTATGTAACAAAAAAATAAGAATGTTATCAGTAAATTTACAAGGGACTTCTACCAAATAAAAAAAAAACCTTTTTTCTTCTAAACACATTTTTTTGCCATGAAAAGTTGGATTGGAGGCAGGCATACAGTTTTTAGCGGAAGCAGTAGATTTGGGCGCATGAGACAAGTGGACAAAAAGGGCGCCCCATTCACTTTCATTATAAATATCGTTTAATGGGCGCTGAACGGGGAAAATAAGGCGCCGGAGATTTTTAAGGATTTATAACGGCGCCCGGAGATTTTTAAGGATTTATAACTATGTTTGTGATGATTTAAGTTTACAAAATGAGCCCGTGACGAATAACGTTTATGAAGATAATAAATCACTATTTCTAAAACATTTCTAACACATTATTATCCACCCAAAAAAATAATTTACATTTTTTTTCTTTACATTCTTTATTTATTCATGTCTGTAAAACATTATTATCCATAGGGGGTTTTAGGTTTAGGCACCAACAGGGGGGTCTTAGGTTTAGGCACCTACAGGGGGGTCTTAGGTTTAGGCACTAACAGGGGGGTCTTAGGTTTAGGCACCAACAGGGGGGTCTTAGGGTTAGGCACCTACAGGGGGGTCTTAGGGTTAGGCACCTACAGGGGGGTCTTAGGTTTAGGCACTAACAGGGGGGTCTTAGGTTTAGGCACTAACAGGGGGGTCTTAGGGTTAGGCACCAACAGGGGGGTCTTAGGGTTAGGCACCAACAGGGGGGTCTTAGGGTTAGGCACCAACAGGGGGGTCTTAGGGTTAGGCACCAACAGGGGGGTCTTAGGTTTAGGCACCAACAGGGGGTCTAGGGGTTAGGGATAGGTACAGGGAGGGTTTTTAATAAACGAAAATATAAGTTTCACTTTACAAACAGGGAAGATTAAAGTTTTAAGAATTGCCGATCTCATACACATTATTTAGTGATTTATACATTTTTAAATCACTATTTATAAACGAAATTCTACACAATAATTTCTATAAACGATATTTCCATTTATCGTTTATACCACGCGCCCTTTTTTCCCGACGCCCTTTTCGTACGTACGCGTTTTTAGCTCGTCAGTCAGATACCAATGGTTAACATCTTAACATTATTAAGTATGCAAGAAAATACATTAATGTGGAGAACATGACATGATTGGGTGTCTAAATTTTGACCTTGGTACAATCCCTGTATATTCATTAGTATTAAAACATTGGCATTCAATTTCTTATGAAATGCTAATGATATTTCTAAATGTATGCATTCCACAGTGGTTAGACATGTCTTTACAGTTTGATGCTGTATAGTTAAATGTGAAATGTACGCTATAAGAGCAATACTTAGATTTATTACTACTGTCAGAATGACAGAGATATGTACCATGAATATGCACAGAAACAAAAATTCATTATGAAAGATCATTTTCTCCTAACTATGCTTTTAGCGCGTCCTTGTACTAAATGTCAAATCTGTGTCCTGCACATGCATGTATCTTTTACTGGTTTACAAGCAAGACCAAAATCTTTTTAGCTTTTAACCTTTAGACTTTTAGAGTGGGGAATCATTAGAACCACTCTGTTATTATTGTCAATGTCCCTGTTCTTTGGATCCCATTTCATTCCGCAGCTATCTTCATCTCTCATGCCTGCACTAACATCGCTATTTAACGTGTCCCTCTCCACTGGCATCTTTCCGACCCGCTCAAAAAGACTGTTGTGACACCACTTCCTAAAAAACCATCTCTAGATCCTACCACACTCGCCAACTACCGCCCAGAGTCACTTCTCCCATTTGCATCCAAATTACTCGAACGCCATATACATGTTGCATTAAGCCATTATTTATCTGTTAACTCCTTGCTTGATCAGGTCCAGTCTGGCTTTCGCTTTAACCACTCCACAGAAACAGCTCAAAGGCCCCATTTACACTAGCGCTTTTGCTAGCATTTTGCTCGGGCAAGTTTTGGCGATTAACGCAAAAAAAAATCGCCATTCTCATTTGGCGATTTTTTCGCGTATAGCGCTTCTATAGCACTAAACGTGATTCCCGGAAAATCGCCTGAAAATGGTGCAGGTTACATGTTTGCTTTTGGCGATTTGCAATAATCGCCGGCGATTAACGCAAATCGCCCAAGTGAGAACGGGCCCATAGGGTATTATTGCACTAGCGCCTTAAAATGCACTAGCTCTGAGCATTTTGCTGAAATCGCCGGCAAAAGGCTCTAGTGTGAATGGGCCCTTACTAAAGTTGCCAATGATCTTCTTACAGCTAAATCCAAAGGTCAATTTTCCATATTCATCCTTCTTGACCTGTCATCAGCATTTGATACTGTTGACCACACCTTATTCCTACATATACTTTCATTCCTAGGTATAATGAGGCTCGCTCCTTCCTGGTTATCTTCCTACCTCTCTGGAAGGTCCTTCACAGTCTCTTACTCAGATCAGATCTCTTCTCCTGATCCTTTGTCTGTGGGGTTTCTTAGGGCTCTGTCCTTGGCCCCCTCCTCTTTTCCATCTACATGCACAGTCTTGGTGACTTAATCAACTAATTTGGGTTTCAATACCACCTACTGTATTGCAGACGATACACAACTGTACCTCTCGTCCCCAGACCTTAACTCCCTCCTCACATGTGTTCCTGACTGATTTTCTGCTATATCCTCCTTCATGTCCTCTCGCTTCTTAAAACTTAATTTGAGTAAATCAGAACTAATCATTTTTCCACTGTCTCTGTCCACCACCCTGCCTGAAATAACAATAAATGTTAATAACACTCCCATAACTTCAGTTCCCAAAGCACGATGCTTAACGGTAATATTTGACTCCTTTCTCTCTTTAATTCCTCATGTTCACTCCCTAACCAGCTCCTGTCATCTCCAACTCAAAAACATATCTTGCATCCGACCTTTTCTTCCTCAAGACACAACTAAAATGTAATACATGCTCTTATAATATCTCGTCTGGACTATTGTAACATACTACTTTGTGGACTACCTTCTTACAGACTGGCCCCGCTCCAGTCAGTAATGAAATTAGCTGCTCATCTCATGAATCTTTCTTTTCGATCTTCCTCTGCTGCCCCTCTCTATCAAGCTTTTCACTGGCTGCCAATTAACCAGAGGATCCAGTTCAAACTCTTAACCCTAAACTACAAAGCTCTCCACAATCTCTCTCCCCTGTACATCTCCTCACTAATTTCCAGATACCAACCCAATCTCAGATCGGCACATGATCTTCTGTTGTCCTCCTCTAGAATTACGTTCTCACATTCACGTTTGCAAGATTTTGCACACACTTCACCTCTCCCTTGCAATGCCCTCCCATAACACCTCCGTCACTCGCCATACTTTGTTACCTTTAATCGGTCACTAAAAACTCACTTGTTCCGACAAGCATATGCTCTACCTTAGGCCACTTCTCCTTTGTCCTAAGACCACATTGCACTCCTACTAGATCCTACATTGCCGCTATATGTTTGTTGTATACTACCCCACCTCTTGTTTCCCCCCCATTCCTTTAGATTGTAAGCTCGCAAAGGTAGGACTCTCTCCTCCTTTTGTGGCCTGGAAATAATTATACATTTTATTCATCATGTTACTTTTATCATTGTCATTTCCAATTCTATATCTTGTATTTTGTATCGTTTTTGTATTTTGTCACCAATTATATATTTTGTATATTGGTGTACACCATTGTCTGTATTATTATGTACCCCATGTTTGTTTCTTACTTTGTACAGTGCCACGGAATATGTTGGCGCTTTATAAATCAATAATAATAATGTCTCTTTCTGGTCAAATTTCTGGTCTTTGGTTACACTACTGAATACAGCAGGAAGGGACTGAGTATTTTGTAACATAGTTTTTTGTTATCTGTGTCTTGTGTGCAACTTTACCCCACTTTGTGTCTTTTGAGAAACAAATAATAGCAACAGGGAGTGCATGGATTTCTTCTCCCAGAGGGCAGAAACAGAAATAAAAACCCAGTATATGTACTTCATTTTCCTTGCAGCCAAATACAACAAAGAGGCATGGGAGGATCAGCATGTGTGTGAGAAACGTACCATTTAATCAAAATTGAGAAAACTCGATGGACGTATGTCTTTTTTCAACCAAAAAAAACAACAACTATGTTTAAACGGGGGGGGGGGGGGGGAGGAGGGGTGGTGGTGGTGAAAGGAGATAATTTTTAAGCATTGTGAGGGTAACATAGATGAAATTCTTCCATGTACAGCTTTGTGTAGTCCTCACACTGTTAAAGAAAACCAGACACAATATAAAATAAAAGTTTTAAACATACCTGGGGCTTCCTCCAGCCCTATGCGCACAGATCGCTCCCACAGTGCCATACTCAGCCTTCTGTATCACCGGTACCGGGTCCCGTAGCTTTGACCAGTTGCGGCCAGTCTGCGCAAGAGAAGTGTGCTCTCTACATATCTCTCCAGCAGCCGCTGGGGAGATACGTAGAGCACGCATTTCTCTTGGGCAGACTGGCCGCCACTGGCCAAAGTTATGGGACCCAGTACCGGCGATACAGAAGGCTGAGGATGGCGATGTGGGAGGGATCATGCACATGGGGCTGGAGGAAGCCCCAGGTATGTATAAAATACCTGGGGCTTCCTCCAGCCCCATGCACACGGATCGCTCCCATGCCGCCGTCCTCAGCCTTCTGTATCGCCAGCACCGGTACTTCTCTTGCGCAGACTGTCCGCAACTGGCCAAAGTTACGGGACCCGGTACCGGCGATACAGAAGGCTGAGGATGGTGGTGTGGGAGCGATCCATGCGCATGGGGCTGGAGGAAGTCCCAGGTATGTATAAAACTTTTATTTTATATCGTCTCTGGTACACTTTAAGCACTGGATTTGGTACACTTTAAGCACGGTTCATTTTTGGGACTTCCAAGAGTGACAGTAGACATTAGCAGAGCATGCGTTATTTGATATATCAATTCTACCCCCCCCCCCCCCCTTTTTTAAAACTTTTTATAAAGAACAGGCTTTCCTCTTCTGGGATAATGCTCAACTGGGGGTTACTTTTGTGGCATACATTGGTCTGCTTCCTGGAAAAAAAAACCCTTTATTTCAATATTTTTCATTTGGTTGTGGGCAAAAAGGTTGGTTACTTAATCCTAGCAAAAACTTAGACAGGCCTCAGAGCAGAGGCAGAGTATTCCTGCTTTGACCAAAATTGTTTATTTTTAAATATTTCTATGGCTATTTTTTAACCTTTTGGGGAAGAAAAGGTCATGGAGATCATAACAGAATTGGGTTATTAAAGTGGTCAGTCATTAGAGATGGTTAGTCAAACACTATTAATTTGGTAGTCAAAAGAAAGGCAGCAAGTGATTGCAGCAGTTCCTATAAGGCAGACTGGGGTTGATTCACTAAACAGTGCTATTTCATAACGCGTATCGCTATTTCATAACGCACGTACAGCATAACGCTGTGTGTGCTATCAGCATAACGCCACAAGTGCTATCAGCAAGTACGGTAGAGCGCGTTCTTTAGATAGGGGTTGGTAGGGAAATAATCAGGAGCGGTGATATTTTCAATGCGCGTAATACTTTGCGCCGTTAAATAATTACGTGCATACAAAATTATGTGTTATTAATTTAAATAGTGTGTAGTTTAATAGTTACATAGTTACATAGTTATTTGGGTTGAAAAAAGACATACGTCCATCGAGTTCAAACAGAGAACAAAGTACAACACCAGCCTGTTCCCTCACATATCCCTGTTGATCCAGAGGAAGGCGAAAAACTCTTAACCTCTTGCCGCCCGCGTCACCGTCACCATGGGCGTGGCCGCGGCGGCAGCCCCAGGACCGCCTAACGCCGATTGGCGTAAAGTCCTGGGGCTCTGTTTTGCAGGAGATCGCGCGCAGGCTTGAGTTCCGCCCCGCCTTCAGTCTCCGAGTGGCTATCGCCGCTCGGGAGACTGTTAGACGGCGTGATCGCCGTCTATTTAGCCTGTGCAGCGCTGCGATCAGCAGCAGCGCTGCACTGGGGACAGCCATGTGACACGGCTGTCCCCCTGGGGGACAAGAGAGCGATCGGCTCTCATAGGCAGAAGCCTATGACAGCCGATCGCCGTAATTGGCTGGCTGTGGGGAGGGAGGGAGGGAGGGATGGGGTTTAAAGAAACAGCCTTTTTAAAAAAAAACAAAAACGAAAATATTGATGAAAAAAAAAATAAACATGGGGGAGCGATCAGACCCCACCAACACTCTGTTGGTGGGGAGAAAAGGGGGGGGGGGATTACTTGTGTGCAGTGTTGTGCGGCCCTGCAGCTTGGCCTTAAGGCCCGGTTCACACTTGCGGTGGCCCTCCGGAATCGCCGTGCCGGAGCCGCACCGCCTGCAGAACGGACGGAACGGACGCACGGCATAGCAATTAAAGCCTATGCGTCCGTTCACATGGGTCCGTTCTGCAGAACCGGAGCCGGACCGGATCCGGGCCGGATCCGGACTCCGGCCTCCGTTCCAACATGCGCTATTTTTTCATCCGGCCCCTCCGGCAGCCGTATCCGGGGTGGAGCCGGACTGCACCATCCGGCCAATACAAACAAATGGGAACCGGAGGCCGCACAACACACTGGCTGAGAAATCCGGATCTTCTACCCCACTTCCTATGCGGATTTTTGCGCGATATTGGCTGGGGACACATGGGCAAGCATTTTGGAGTGGAGCAGCACGAGCTGGAGGTGTTGGCAGGATGTTGGCAGCATGTCGGAGGTGGAGGTGAGTGCTAAACAGCAGAGGGCCTGATTCCACAGGTCCCCCTTCTGCTGACCTCCCAGACCCCAACATTTTTTTTTTTTTTACGTATATTTTGCCAAACGGATCCGGATCGCATCCTGATTACCACCTGATGCAACCTGACCGGATCCGGATCGGATCCGGATCAGAACCGTACGGTTCCGATCCGGATCCGGTCCGGATCCGGTCAGGTCATCCGGTCCGTTTGGCAAACAACCGCTAATGTGAACCGGGCCTAAAGCTGCAGTGGCCAATTTTACTCAAAATGGCCTGGTCACTAGGGGGGTTTATCCCTGCAATCCTCAAGAGGTTAAAAGGCATGGTGCAATTAGCCCCAAAAGGGAAAAAATTCCTTCCCGACTTCAGGTGGCAATCAGATAAAATCCCTGGATCAACATAATTGGGCATTACCTAGTAATTGTAGCCATGGATGTCTTTCAACGCAAGGAAAGCATCTAAGCCCCCTTTAAATGCAGATATAGAATTTGCCATAACTACTTTCTGTGGCAATGCATTCCACACCTTAATCACTCTTACTGTAAAGAACCCTTTCCTAAATAAATGGGTAAAACGTTTTTCCTCCATGCGCAGATCATGTCCTCTAGTCCTTTGAGAAGGCCTAGGGACAAAAAACATCTGTATACTGTTTATTTTGTATGGTGCTAGACCATTGGTACAAACAAAATGCATGACTTTACATTTTTCAACATTGAATTTTATCCGCCATTTATGTGCCCATATAGCCATCCTATCCAGATCCTGTTGCAATATGTCACTATCTTCCTGAGAGTTGATGATTCTGCACAATTTTGTATCATCTGCAAAAATAGTAACATTGCTTTCTACTGCATCTACTAGATCATTAATGAATAAATTGAAGAACACTGGACCCAGTACAGACCCCTGTGGGACCCCACTGCTAAAAGTAACCCATTTTGAGTATGATCCATTGACCACAACTGTTTGTTTTCTGTCCATTAGCTAGTTCCCTATCCATGTACACAGACCCTTTCCCAGGCCTTGCATCCTCAACTTTTGCACCAGACTTTTGTGGGGAACAGTGTTGAAGGCCATTGCAAAGTCCAAGTACGGTATATAACATCTACAGCATTCCTAATATCCACGTTAGTGTTCACTACCTCATAAAAGCTGAGCATGTTAGTCAAACAGGACCTGTCTTTAGTAAACCCATGCTGATGCTGAGAAATAAGATTATTTTCTACTATGAAGTCATGTATTGTAGCTCTTAGTAACCTCTCAAATAGTTTGCATACAACTAATGTTAAGCTTACAGGGCTATAATTTCCTGGATCTGATTTTTTGCCCTTCTTAAATAATGGGAAAACGTGGGCTGTACGCTGTAAAACATAGCAAAGTTAGCATTCATTACCTAACATGCATTCTTCCAGCCAAACCTCAAATGGTTCCATCACTGAAGGAAAATTTAAAGAAAAATATTTTAAAAAATATTAACATTTGTCCAGGACTATTCGTATTTTTTAAATGTCATAAATACTAATTTATGTGATCAAGCACATTCGAGCATCTGTAAGGGGCCAACAACAGCATGTAAATACATGGTCCCTATGGGGAGAGCCTGGGGTGCAGGAGGAGGGAAAGGCAGCTTGGGGTCCAGCAGTGAAGGTGCCCCTGCGGAGCTCAGGGGTTCTGGGCCAATTGTACCCTTTACCTCTATGTCAGCTTCAGCACACACTCTGTCCCAGCTTCACAGTGTCCCCAACAGTGTGCTGCAGCTTCACAGTGTCCCCAGCGTTGTGCTGCAGCTTCTCGGTACGCACATTACACAGGACACAACACAAGTCACACTACACAGTATCCACGTTACAATGCATACAGTGATATACAATTAATAAAAGTTACGGTTGCTTGGCATTGTACATATGACCAACACAATTTAATTACTACTTAAAAAAAATGAATAACTACACAGATGCCAAAAACAGCTGAAAATTGTAAAGGACAAAAAGAAACAAATAACACTCAGTGGCGTAGTTAAAGTGATCCTTAAGCCAACTAAAAAAAATGAGATTTACTCACCTGGGGCTTCCCTCAGCCCCCAGCAGCCGATCGGTGCCCTCGCAGCTCCGCTCCGATGTCCCAGGACCCGCCGGCGAGCACTTCCGGTTTGGCCGTCACCGGCCGACAGGCATGGGAACGCGAGTGATTGTTCGCGTTCCCAGCCTGTATATCGCCCCCTATGCTGCTATTGCGGCCAGCTGGTCGCAATAGCAGCATAGGGGGCGATATACAGGCTGGGAACGCGAACAATCACTCGCGTTCCCATGCCTGTCGGCCGGTGACGGCCAAACCGGAAGTGCTCGCCGGCGGGTCCTGGGACATCGGAGCGGAGCTGCGAGGGCACCGATCGGCTGCTGGGGGCTGAGGGAAGCCCCAGGTGAGTAAATCTCATTTTTTTTAGTTGGCTTAAGGATCACTTTAAGGAGTTATGGGCTCCGATGCAAGTCTTACATTGGGGCCCCCACCTAAAACACTCAATACGTAACAATTGATACGGCGCACCAAAATCTGCCAATGGCAACTACAGTGTCAGAGGTGCAAGAAGGGGATGGGGAATAGTTTGTTAATGATAACCACTATTCAAAGTATCTATAGAAGTCATTATTATGAGCACAGGACCAATAGAGGGCTAATACTGTAGTTGAGACTGAGGGAGGGCCCTTCAGGGCCCCTCTGGCCCAAGGGCCCCAATGCAGTCGCAACCTCTGCAACCCCTATTGCTACGCCCCTGCACTTACTTGGAGTCTGTACTGCCCCCCCCCCCCCCGTTGACCTGCTCCATCTGACGCGCCCCCTGCAACGCCCCCTGCCTTTTGAAAATCCTGCTGGGAGTCCGATTCATCAGTCATAGCGTTTGCTGTGTCCCATTCATAACGTGATTGCCTCTGTAATCCTCCCCTTCCTCTCGGTTTAGCCCTAGAGTGCCACCCTCTCCGCCAGCCACCTCTTCTTCCTCTGTGCCCCGGACGTGCACCAGCATTACCTCTTCCCTGTGGATGCGATGCTCCCCCGGAACCATCAAAGTGGTTCCCCTCTGCGTTCTCAGCTACTCCAGCATCAAGTGTTGAATCATCGCGAGCTCTCCTCTGCTCATCCTTCCAGGAGTATACTCGATCAAGGCTGTAGTCCTCGGCGTCTCGCTTCAATTTCAGCTGCTTCCTTGCAGCTATAGTATGCCTTTCTGCATTGATATTTTCATCTATTTCATCCATGATTTCAGTAAATTCATCCGAGTCTACGCTCTCCTTCAGACGTTCCTCTGCGCAGTTAATATCACTTCTTAATTTTGCCAGATGAACCTGCAGCCTTTCAATGGTAAGTACCATGACGTCTATACTGCACTTATTCAAGATTTCAAAAAACCTCTGTATAAACATTAGGGATGGGACGAATCCACAATTTCTTCGAATCCGAATCCGAATCCGAATCTAAAAAGGTTCTCGAATATCTCGAACCTTTCGAATCCCGAATCTAACGAATCCTGCGATCCGTGGAATAGTTGCCCACAGTAAAGGTAGGCAGGCTAGGTGCTCACACTATAGCTAGCTAGGCATAGGTGCCTTCAGTATAGCTAGCTAGGCATAGGTGCCTTCAGTATAGCTAGCTAGGAATAGGTGCCTTCAGTATAGCTAGCTAGGCATAGGTGCCTTCAGTATAGCTAGCTAGGCATAGGTGCCTTCAGTATAGCTAGCTAGGCATAGGTGCCTTCAGTATAGCTAGCTAGGCATAGGTGCCTTCAGTATAGCTAGCTAGGCATAGGTGCCTTCAGTATAGCTAGCTAGGCATAGGTGCCTTCAGTATAGCTAGCTAGGCATAGGTGCCTTCAGTATAGCTAGCTAGGCATAGGTGCCTTCAGTATAGCTAGCTAGGCATAGGTGCCTTCAATATAGCTAGCTAGGCATAGGTGCCTTCAGTATAGCTAGCTAGGCATAGGTGCCTTCAGTATAGATAGCTAGGCATAGGTGCCTTCAGTATAGCTAGTTAGGTATAGGTGCCTTCAGTATAGCTAGTTAGGTATAGATGCCTTTAATAAAGCTAGCAAAGCATAGGGGCCTTTAGTATAGCTAGAAAGGTATAGGGGCCTTCTGTAAAGTTAGTTAGGTATAGGGGCCCTCAGTATAGCTAGTTAGGTATAGGGGCCCTCAGTATAGCTAGTTAGGTATAGGGGGATTCAGTACAGCTAGGTATAGGGGCATTCAGTATAGCTAGGTATAGGGGCATTCAGTATAGCTAGGTATAGGGGCATTCAGTATAGCTAGATATAAGGGCATTCAGTATAGCTAGTTAGGTATAGGGGCATTCAGTATAGCTAGTTAGGTATAGGGGCATTCAGTATAGCTAGTTAGGTAAAAGGGCATTCAGTATAGCTAGGTATAAGGGGATTCAGTATAGTTAGTTTGGTATAGGGGCCCTCAGTATAGCTAGTTAGGTATAGGGGCATTCAGTGTAGCTAGTTAGGTATAGGGACCCTCAGTATAGCTAGTTAGGTATAGGGGCATTTAGTGTAGCTAGTTAGGTATAGGGACCCTCAGTATAGCTAGTTAGGTATAGGGGCATTCAGTGTAGCTAGTTAGGTATAGGGACCCTCAGTATAGCTAGTTTGGTATAGGGACCCTCAGTATAGCTAGTTAGGTATAGGGGAATTCAGTGTAGCTAGTTAGGTATAGGGACCCTCAGTATAGCTGGTTAGGTATAGGGACCCTCAGTATAGCTAGTTAGTTATAGGGGCATTCAGGGTAGTTAGTTAGGTATAGGCGCATTCAGTGTAGCTAGTTAGGTATAAACGCCTTGAGTATAGATAGCCAGGGTACCCCTCCCTCTGTGCGCCTCCTCTGCTCACCCCCTACTTATAAAAAAATAGCATCGGCTCACCTAACAAGGGGATCCAGCGCCGAATCCCACTGCATCCCCGCGCAATCACCGATCCCCCGCTCATCCTCTTCCGACCCCCCCGCGCCTCCTCCGCTCGCCCCTTGCATAGATGTGAGCATTGGCTCACCTAACACCTGCCCTGGATTCCCTACCTGCCGCCAGCGCAGAGCCGCAGACCTCTTGCTTCCTCCTCTGTTCCCCCTAGTGATCGGCATTTGCATCGCGTCATCACTTAAGCGCCGGCGATTACTAGAGGGAACAGAGGAGGAAACAAGAGGTCTGCGGCTCTGCGCTGGTGGCAGGTAGAGAATCCAGGGCAGGTTTTAGGTGAGCCGATGCTCACATCTATGCAAGGGGCGAGCGGAGGAGGCGCGGGGGGGGGTCAGAAGAGGACGAGCGGGGGATCGGCGGTTGCGCGCGGGGATTCGGCGGATTCGTTAAGGGGGAAATGGCGTCGGGATTCGAATCCACGAATCTCGAATATTTCTCAATATTCGAGGGATTCGTGGATTCGCCGGATTCGCCGTCCCACCCCTAATAAACATCATGGTTCAACAGAGTGGATCGTAGCCCCACTCTGTACCCCCTGGGAATACGCCTGTTTTTGACATAGTCAACCAAAAACACTTGATGCATGGAGAACTGCAGCTCCTTGCGTTTAAGACGTCTCATCAGACCTGAGAAGCTGTTCACCTGATATACCACATTGTACGTAAAGGAGACAGCCACCTGGTCCTGCTACTCACCCCATTTGTTCCAATGCACTGTTGAGAGGGACTTAAAGGGGAACTGAAGTAAGAGGTATACAGAGGCTGCCATATTTATTTCCTTTTAATCAATACCAGCCTGCTGGTCTATTTCTCTGCAGTAGTATCTAAATAACACCAGAAACAAGCATGCAGCTAGTCTTGTCAGATCTGACTTTAAAGTCTGAAACACCTGATCTGCTGCATATTTGTTCAGGGGCTATGGCTAATAGTATTAGAGGCAGAGGATCAGTAGGGCTGCCAGGCAACTGGTATTGCTTAAAAGGAAATAAACATGACAGCCTCCATATACCTCTCTCTTCAGTTCCCCTTTAAGAAAGGGGAAAAAAAACAGAAGGAGACATTCAAAGATGCATTTCTGTATTGTTTTAGACGTGCAGATCTGTACTGATACACGGAAGAGGGCCCTTTAGTGGCATGCGTGCACATCTAAAGTAATACAGGAATCCTTTTATTCTAGTAAGCTGTCACAAGACTGAAGCAGAAAGCATTCATGCAGACCACTTGTAGGAGAAGAATCACAGCTTGCTGTAGTGACCTACTCCACAGCTGGTGACACTTCTACATTAACGATCAGGTCTGGGTGAATTAAAGCAACACTATATAGTATGTGTAGTGTGTGTGTACAGTATGTGTGCGTACAGTGTGTGTAGTGTGTGTGTGTGTGTGTGTGTGTGTGTGTGTGTGTGTGTGTGTGTGTGTGTGTGTGTGTGTGTGTGTGTGTAGTTTTTGTGTGTGTGCATGTGTATGTTGCCCAGGCAGCCACCTTTAGCTTTGTACAGCAGGAGACATTGGCAGCGCTTCCAAACAGAGGCTGCACCCGAATTGACTACCTGCAATAGATGTGCAGATTCTTGCATACTAGCATATCACAATACCACATCGCCGCCAGCTTCGGTCACCTCTCACATGCCCAGGCTGCGTCTCTTCCGATCAGTGGTAGTACAGCGTGCGTCCTCCAAGCTCCGCCCTACACGTTTCGTCACGTGGCAAGTTGTGACTCATCAGGGGCTTTAACTTGGGGGCCATTGGGAGCCTATTAAAGCGGTTTTATGCTATGAGAGATTCTTTGATGTTTTTAAGGTTTTAAACGGCATGGATGTTTTTTGATATGCAGTACTGACAAGAAATCCTCTGGTGAGCAGGGAGAGAAAGGGGGGTGTGTGATCCACATTCAACCCTGGTGACAGCACTTTACTTCCTCACGCAATGTGTGTATATGCAAGAGGGTGTCATTGATGAGGCAATAATCACTATGAGAGGGCTTGGTCTGCTGTGTTCTTATTTTTAAGGATCCGTTTGGATAACAAGTGTTGCTACAGATAACTGGCGCGGCTTTTGTGTATATTCCATATCGTGACTGGGACTTGTCTCTGTGTATAGCCAGCAGCCTAACAAGGAAGTGAGGACTGAGCGCAACATCACGGAAATAGATGCGCAGAGCCCCACAATTGTGGACTAAAATACACAACATGCATTCAAAACAGCAGGAAACAAAGCAAGCGCTCACCAATATGGGCCGCATCTGAATGACTCACCACCTCATATGCACCGCTTAAATAGCTCAAATACACACTCAGCAATCAGACAGATGCAAAACATATGCAAAACTAAACTAAATACTTACCATGCAAAACAGGATGCATTCAAAACAGGTACAGCAAAGGAGGACGTTAGCTTCAGTATAAATAATATGTGCACAAATTATTCCCTACTAGACTTCCCCACGGCGGTGACGGGTCCTCTCGGGGAAGACCTACCGCTAGTCTGACGATAAAAACACGATTTTTTCCTAGTGCTGCTAGTCATAAAATGGTATACACATTTCTCTCAAACAGACATCAAACAAATGACAGCACTCATAGGCTGCAACTGAATTGTAGACCAACAGAGGCATGCAGAGCCCCGCAGGGCTAAATACATGCCTTGAATGCAAATCAGATGCAAATCATTTTGTCTTAGTGTTGCACCAAAAGACAATACTGTCAGTGGCAGCTGGGATCAGTTGTCTCCAAAAAACACACTTTATTGCAAATAACTTTGTCTAATGCTGCGTACACACTGGCGACTATGGTCGTTTGAAACAGCTCATTAACGATCGTTCCACCGACAATCGGGGAAAGAAATTTACCCAACGAACATTAACACGAACGACAAAAGAACGACATCGGGAAGATGGAAATATCCAACCTGACGGATCATATCTACTGACAATCGTTACAAAACTATAGTGTGTACAGACATCGGCCAAGAACGATCGTTACAAGGGCCAATGCGCCTGCGTTGAATTCTGCCCAGCTTCAGTACTTCCTTTGTAGCGCGGCCGTAAAGATTGTTACTTTGCTCATTTCAATTAAACTTTGTTTTCAAGTTAACAATCATATATTTGTATCTATTGTAACTCCATGCCAGTGTTTTTTTTGTTTTTTTTATATAAATATGTACGCAACATTTCCTTCTGATCGTTCTTTTCTGCGAGAACTATCGTTAAAATGTGTATGATGATCGCTGCATCCCATCGTTGCATACCAATCTTTCCAATATCGTTCGTCTGGTAACTATCGTTCTTTGCAACCGATAGTTATCGCAAGTGTGTACGAAGCATTAGTGTTGCACCAAAAGACAATACTGTCAGTGGCAGCTGGGATCAGTTGTCTCCAAAAAAACACACTGTATTGCAAATAATTTTGTCTTAGTGTTGCACCAAAAGACAATACTTTCAGTGACAGCTGAGATCAGTTGTCTCCAAAAAAAACACACTTTCTTGCAAATAATTTTGTCTTAGTGTTGAACCAAAAACAGTAATTTTAGTGCCAGGTGGGATCACTTGTGGCTCTAAAATAAACACACTTTCTTGCAAATATTTTTATCTTAGGGCCCATTTCCACTATCGCGAATTTGCATGCGTTTTTCGCATGCAAATTCGCATAGCAATACAAGTGAATGGGGCTGTTTCCACTTGTCAGGATTCCTTTGCGTTTTTCTGTGCATAAAAAATTTGTATGGCAGATCCATCAGAATTCGCATACCGCATACCGCTATGCGAATCGCATACAATGTATTTAATAGGCAATCCGCATGAGGTTTAGGTATGCGAATTTTCAGGCGAATTCGCATAGAAACAATAGAAAAGCACACCAGCACTGCCATGGTTAAATTTGCATACATTGTCATCCATGCGAATTCACATGAAAATTTGCATGAAAATTTGCATGGATTTGCATGCAAAATTCGCATCCGCATGCACATTTTTTCCACAGCGATTCGCACCGCACAAGTGGAAATGCAGCCTTAGTGTTGAACCAAAAACAGTACTTTTAGTGCCAGGTGGGATCACTTGTGTCTCTAAAATAAACACAATTTATTGCTTTTTTTTTTTGCATAGTTTTGAACCAGAAACAGTAATTTCAGTGCCAGGTGGAATCACTTGTGTCTCAGAAAACAAACAAACAATAAATTGTGTTTATTTTAGTGTGTAGTTTTGAACCAAAAACAGTACTTTCATTGCCAGCTGGTATCAGTTGGGTCTCAAAAAACACACTTTATTGCATTTTACTCTTGCTTAGTGTTGTATAATAAAACAGTAGTTTCAGGGGAAAAATTGTGCCCACAAATAATTAAAAAAAAAGTTTATTTCATCTTTGTGACAAGTAACGACTACTATGAAGAAATCCAGTGAAAGAGGGAGTGGCAGGGGAAGAGTTGTTTTCCCTGACGGTTCACGTAGAAGCCGTGGTGGTGCACCTAAGAAAACCCACTCAATACCGCCCATCTTGTCCAGGCAAAAAACAACCCTCAATAATCCACAAGAACAGGACCAGTTAGTAAATTGGTTGACCTGTCAAGCGTCCAGTAGTGGTGCTCAGCAGAGCTCGAATATTCGAGTAGCTCGAATATTCGAGCTCTTTTTCAGCTATTCGAGCTCGGTATTCGAGCTCCGAATAGCTGTAGCTATTCGAATGGGCTATTCGAGAACACTCGAATAGCCCATTCACTATTCGAGCTATTCGAGCAAACCGGCGCTATTCGAGCTCGGTACCGAGCTCGAATAGCGTCATAGCCCAGATTGATGTGCTTAGAGCCAATCAGAGGGCTCCCAGGCCCTCTGACGGCAGCCAATCACAGAGGGGGACCCTGGCCAGCCCCTACCCTATAAATAGCGGCCGCCATGTTCGGGTTTTCCATGCTTGCCTGAGACTTGTACAGAGAGAGATCTGCTCCTTTGTGCTTTGGCTTAGCAAGTGCTCTATTGTGTTCATTTACCTAGCGTTTTTGCTCACCTACACCTGCCATATACACCTGTATTGTTGTTATTTAGATAGACATTGTATTTTAGTTAGTAGCTTGTGTGTTACATTAGAGACAGGCAGCTGCTGCAAGCTTACAGGTTTAGGCCTCAGGGGGGCCTTGCCTCTGTGGGCAGCTGTCCTCTGTTTATTTCTCTCATCATCTATACCAGTATTTCTGCTGTCCTTTACTAATAGTATTGTAGTTATACTGTACTAGGAGTAGGACACTCACTGACTGTCACTGTTTATAGGCTACTAGCTAGCTCCTGCGTGTGTGCACTCACTCACTGTCTGTGTGTACACACACTCTATTTCCTTCTGATTACTGATTGATTATTGTTAGTTGTACTTACTTACTACTTACTCTTACTGTACCCGTAGGGACACTCACTGTCACTGTTCATATAGGCTACTAGCTCCTGCGTGTGCGCACTCACTGTCTGAGTGTACACACACAACACACACTCTATTTCCTTCTGATCGCTGATTGATTATTGTAATTAGTTAGTTCTACTTACTGTTACTACTTACTCTTACTGTACTAGGAGTCTAGGACACTCAGTCACTGTGTTCATAGGCTACTAGCTCCTGCGTGCGTGCACTCACTGTCTGAGTGTACACACACCCACACTCCATTTCCTTCTGATCGCTGATTGATTATTGTTATTAGTTAGTTCTACTTACTGTTACTACTTACTTACTCTTACTGTACTAGGAGTCTAGGACACTCAGTCACTGTGTCCATAGGCTACTAGCTCCTGCGTGCGTGCACTCACTGTCTGAGTGTACACACACCACCCACACTCCATTTCCTTCTGATCGCTGATTGATTATTGTTATTAGTTAGTTCTACTACTTACTGTTACTACTTACTGTACTAGGAGTCTAGGACACTCAGTCACTGTGTCCATAGGCTACTAGCTCCTGCGTGCGTGCACTCACTGTCTGAGTGTACACACACCACCCACACTCCATTTCCTTCTGATCGCTGATTGATTATTGTTATTAGTTAGTTCTACTACTTACTGTTACTACTTACTTACTCTTACTGTACTAGGAGTCTAGGACACCCAGTCACTGTGTCCATAGGCTACTAGCTCCTGCGTGCGTGCACTCACTGTCTGAGTGTACACACACCACCCACACTCCATTTCCTTCTGATCGCTGATTGATTATTGTTATTAGTTAGTTCTACTTACTGTTACTACTTACTTACTCTTACTGTACTAGGAGTCTAGGACACTCAGTCACTGTGTCCATAGGCTACTAGCTCCTGCGTGCGTGCACTCACTGTCTGAGTGTACACACACCACCCACACTCCATTTCCTTCTGATCGCTGATTGATTATTGTTATTAGTTAGTTCTACTACTTACTGTTACTACTTACTGTACTAGGAGTCTAGGACACTCAGTCACTGTGTCCATAGGCTACTAGCTCCTGCGTGCGTGCACTCACTGTCTGAGTGTACACACACCACCCACACTCCATTTCCTTCTGATCGCTGATTGATTATTGTTATTAGTTAGTTCTACTACTTACTGTTACTACTTACTGTACTAGGAGTCTAGGACACTCAGTCACTGTGTCCATAGGCTACTAGCTCCTGCGTGCGTGCACTCACTGTCTGAGTGTACACACACCACCCACACTCCATTTCCTTCTGATCGCTGATTGATTATTGTTATTAGTTAGTTCTACTACTTACTGTTACTACTTACTTACTCTTACTGTACTAGGAGTCTAGGACACCCAGTCACTGTGTCCATAGGCTACTAGCTCCTGCGTGCGTGCACTCACTGTCTGAGTGTACACACACCACCCACACTCCATTTCCTTCTGATCGCTGATTGATTATTGTTATTAGTTAGTTCTACTTACTGTTACTACTTACTTACTCTTACTGTACTAGGAGTCTAGGACACTCAGTCACTGTGTCCATAGGCTACTAGCTCCTGCGTGCGTGCACTCACTGTCTGAGTGTACACACACACCACCCACACTCCATTTCCTTCTGATCGCTGATTGATTATTGTTATTAGTTAGTTCTACTTACTGTTACTACTTACTTACTCTTACCGTACTAGGAGTCTAGGACACTCAGTCACTGTGTCCATAGGCTACTAGCTCCTGCGTGCGTGCACTCACTGTCTGAGTGTACACACACTAAATTTACTTGTGATTACTACTACTGATTATTGTAACTGCTAGTTGTACTTCCTGACTGTTAATACTTACTTACTGTACTAGGGGACACTCACTCAGTCACCTCACCAACCAACCCACTCCATTAAAGTACCCCACTTTTCACCCGCCCTTTTACAAAACTTTTGTCTATACGCCCAAAACATTGAAGATGTCTGGAAGTGGCAGCCAGCGCGGTTTGGGCAAGGGGAAGGGCAGCAAGGGAATCAGGAAGAGAGGGAGCAGCATTGTGGCAAGCCGCGGCCGCGGGCGCGCCACCATGCACAGTTCCGCAGCAGCAGCAGCAGCGTCAGTGGCTAACATTCCTCCCATAGCCACTGGCCGTGGACGCCTTGGGCGCCGCCCAGGAGGAGCATCTGCAACTCACGCTGCAGAGACACAGCAGCAGCAGCGTGTAGCACCTGCTCCCATTTTCCTCCAGCCGGGTCGGAAACGTCCCATTGAGGAAAAGGATGCAGACACTGTGGTGCAACTCATGACGGAGGATGAGCAGCCCGCCATCAGCTCTGCATCCGAGGCCTCCACCCTCACCACCACCACCCCTGTTCGCAGCAGCCGCCCAGCAGGGCCTGGGGAGGAGGCCAGTTCACCGTCAGTCGCCGACCTGTCACTCAGCACTCTTTTGACCCCAGGCATGATGAGTCAATTGAATGCTGTTGTTGGCGATTTGGAGGAGGAGATGCTGATGGGCACTTTGGGGGAGGAGGGATTGGACAGCAAGACTGTGGCGACAGTCAAGCGTCCCATCCATGCATCAGCAGAGGAGTTTGGGGGGTCATCATCAGAGCAGGACATGTTTCAGGAGGGGCATGATGATGATGACCCGGTGACAGACAGAGACTGGGTGCCAACACATCCAGAGGATGTCGTCCTCAGCAGCTCTGAGGAGGAGGAGGAGGATGCGGTTGTGGGCCTTGCAAGGAGGCGCATCATTGCAAGCATTGGCAGCGTCCCACAGCCTGCTGGTGTCTCAGGCTCAGCAGCAGCAGCAGCAGCATCAGCCAGTACCACCACCAGCCGCACCCAAGACCCCCCCCCCCCCCCCAACCACCACAGGGAAACAGGCAGCAGCGCTTCCATGCCGTAGGGGGATGTTTTTGTCACCAATCTGGCGGTTTTTCACCATGCCCACAGTGTACAGCAAGTACGCCACTTGCAACCACTGTCAGCGGAAGTTGAGCAGAGGTGCAGACCCCTTGAAGTTCAGCACCAGCTCGCTGATCAACCACCTTTCTGCGAAACACTTCCACCAGCATGAGGAGTTCCAGAGGCTGAAGGCATCTGGTGCTGGCAGTGGCACCAATCCCATCACTGCACAGCCTTCAGCAGCAGCAGCAGCAACAGCAGCCACCCGCCCTCCTGCTCCTCCAGCAGCACCAGCAGGAGTGCGGAAACGCCCTGCTCCTCCCCCCTCTGCAACTCCTGCCGCCGACACTGAGGCCTGTTCTGGCAGCCAGTCCTCAGTGGCCTCCTCTGCTCCGTCTGCTGATTCCCGTGCCAGCAAAAAGGCACGCCAGAGCCTTTTGAGCGAGTCCTTCCAGGGGGTGGTTAGGGCTCTGCCTCCCAGCAGCCGTCGCGTGCGGCAGCTGAACGGCTTGCTGGCACGGGCCATGTGCTCCCAACTCCTGCCGTACACGCTCGTGCAGGAGGGGAGCGACATGCGGGCGCTGCTTGCTTGTGCAGCCCCAGACTGGCAGCTCCCCAGCAGACACTTCTTCGCCCGCAAGGCCATTCCTGCACTGCACCGCTTTGTGATGGCCAATGTGGAGCGAGGGCTGGAGCACGCGGTTGGTGAAAGGGTCCACGTCACCATGGACTCCTGGAGCAGCCGCTTCGGGACAGGCCGCTACCTGTCCTTCACTGTCCACTGGGTCAGCTTGGTGGAAGGGGGTGAGGATGGGAGAGCAGCAGCGGGCACAGCAGCAGCAGCAACACAGTGGGTGGTGCCACCCCGCAGGGTCAGGGGAACTGCAGCGGGTTCCTCCGATCCTCTGCCATCCTCCGCCACACCTGGCCAAACCCCCCGCCTCAGCAGCAGTGTGAAGGCCCGCCACTGCCAAGCGCTGCTGCACTTGGTCAGCCTTGGCAAGACCAAGCTGACGGCAGCCCACGTGTTGGCCAAACTCCAGGAGCAGGAGCGGATTTGGCTGACCCCCAGAGGCCTCAGAGTCGGAGAGGTGGTGTCCGACAATGGGGCCAATCTGGTTGCTGCCATAGACAGGGGAAACCTGACCCACATCCCCTGTCTTGCCCACGTGCTGAACCTGGTGGTGCAGAAGTTCCTGCGCACCTACCAGGGGATGGACGAGCTGCTGGAAACGGCAAGGAACGTTGTGCGTCACTTCCGGCGCTCGGCTGCAGCCTGTGCGAGCCTGGAAGACGTGCAAAAGGAGCTGGATCTGCCACGCCATCGGCTGATCATTGACGTTCCGACTCGCTGGAACTCCACCCTGGCGATGTTGGAGCGTCTGGTTGAACAGAAGCACGCTGTCAACCACTACCTTGCCCTGGCCACTGTTTCCGCAGCTCAGAGAAGGGACAAGACCAGCAACATCCCGTCCATCGTCCCCGATGATGACTGGAGGCACATGCAGCAGGTGTGCTTAGTGCTGGCTCCCTTCCTGCAGGCCACAAACATGGTGAGCAGGGACCATGCTATGGTCTGCGAGTGGGTGCCCCTGGTTTCTCTGCTGAACAGGGCACTCGATGCTTTGCTGGCACAGGGAGCGGCAGCCTTGGACCAGCAGGAGCGGCAAGCAGCTGCACAGTCCACCTCTGAGGGGGAGGAGGAGGAGGACTTGGTGGAGGTCCCTGACCTGGCTGCTGATGAGGGGGATCAGCGCAGTGCAGCTGAGTTGGTGCGGGGGTGGAGAGAGGATGAGGCAGCAGAGGAGGAGGATGAGGAGGACAGCACTGACGTCGATGTGCCAGCAGACGTGGCCCGCCTCTTCCCAATGGCAGCGCACATGCTGACGTGCCTGCGCAGGGACCCCAGGGTGATCCAGATGAAGCAGAGGGAGGACATCTGGATCAGCATGATGTTGGACCCACGCCTCAAGGGGAAGTTGAGCCAGTTCCTGCCGCCTGCAGGAGGAGACCCAGCGCAACAAATAAGGAGCTTGCAGCAGGCCCTTGTTGAGCGCTTGGAGGAAGCCTTCCCCCAGCCTTCCACCCCCACTGTCCAGCAGCCAGCACAGAGGCAGCAGCAGGTGCCTGCATCCAGCAGCAGCAAGCGCCCCACAGACCTGCTGTCTCTCAGCCACGAGCTCTACAGGACTGTAGAGGCTCCGGCAGCAGTGACTAGAGAGGAGATGCATGCAGCAGCATCCTCCTCCGGTCACAGCCAGCGCCTGACCCGCATGGTGGCTGACTACATGGGGTCCTACAGCGGGCTTGACAGCGATGCCCCTGTTGATCCCATGGAGTATTGGGTCAAGCGCATGGAGATCTGGAGCGAGCTGGCGCAGTACGCCCTGGAAGTGCTGTCCTGCCCCCCTTCCAGCGTGCTGTCCGAGCGCTGCTTCAGTGCAGCTGGTGGCGTGGTCACCGAGAAACGCTCACGTCTGTCTCACAAGTCTGTGGACAGACTGACGTTTCTCAAGATGAACCAGGCGTGGGTGGAAGGCGAGTTCCTGGCCCCTGTTGTCGGCGAGAGGGGGACATGAACTGGCTGCCGGAACTTAGTACCATCGTTAATGTGCCTTACCACCCTTTACCACCTCCTGGCTCCTGCTCACTAAGCCAGCCTGGTTCACTTTGACTATTACGTCGCCTGCAGCCACACATTTCACACCTACAGTGGGCTGCTGCTGTGTACTGCCCCTCTGCTGTCTGTCTGTGTTTCCCACTGCCAGGGTACACAGAATTACCTTCTGCTGCCACTCTGCCACCAGCTATTACGTCAAAACAATAGCTATATTGGTTGTAAAACCAAAACCAAAAAAAACCAATAAAAAAAAAAAAAGGTTTAATTTTTCTGAGGTGCCCGGGTTGAAAACTGTGTTGTCCCAGTTGTGTATTGGACACAATGTGGGCTGCACGACCGCTGTCTGGGACCTCCTGTTGTGTTTATTTACAGCCCTGGTATCACCGCTAGGTACCAGGGCTATTATGTCACGCTGCCTACCTGCTGCCACACTCACACTGCTCCTCCATTCCTCCTGCTGCTGCTGTCTGTCTGTGTTTCCCACTGCCAGGGTACACAGAATTACCGTCTGCTGCCACTCTGCCACCAGCTATTACGTCACAACAATAGCTGCTCACACTGCTCCTCCATTCCTCCTGCTGCTGCTGTCTGTCTGTGTTTCCCACTGCCAGGGTACACAGAATTACCTTCTGCTGCCACTCTGCCACCAGCTATTACGTCAAAACAATAGCTATATTGGTTGTAAAACCAAAACCAAAAAAAACCAATAAAAAAAAAAAAAGGTTTAATTTTTCTGAGGTGCCCGGGTTGAAAACTGTGTTGTCCCAGTTGTGTATTGGACACAATGTGGGCTGCACGACCGCTGTCTGGGACCTCCTGTTGTGTTTATTTACAGCCCTGGTATCACCGCTAGGTACCAGGGCTATTATGTCACGGCGAGCTGCCTGCCTCATTGACTGCCTGCTGCCACACACTCATCCTCCTCCTCCTGCTGCTGAATTTACCTCCTGCTGTCTTTGTGTTTCCACTGCCAGGGAGCACATACAATGGCGCTTCCAACATGCGTGCGCCCACCAGCTATTTGTTACGCTCAAAAATAGCTGCATTTCTTTAAAAAAAAATTTGAAAAGAGAAATACGTGAAGAAGAAGAAGAAGACGATATTGAAAAAGAAGGAGAAGGAGAAGATGAAGAAGAAGATGAAGAAGAAGATGAAGAAGAAGAAGATGAAGATGAAGAAGATGAAGATGAAGAAGAAGAAGAAGATGAAGAAGAAGAAGATGAAGAAGAAGATGAAGAAGATGAAGATGAAGAAGAAGAAGAAGATGATGAAGAAGATGAAGAAGAAGAAGAAGAAGATGAAGAAGAAGAAGATGAAGAAGAAGAAGATGAAGAAGAAGATGAAGAAGATGAAGAAGAAGATGAAGAAGATGAAGATGAAGAAGAAGAAGAAGATGATGAAGAAGATGAAGAAGAAGAAGAAGAAGATGAAGAAGATGAAGAAGAAGAAGAAGAAGATGAAGAAGAAGAAGAAGAAGATGAAGAAGATGAAGAAGATGAAGAAGATGAAGAAGAAGATGAAGATGAAGAAGATGAAGATGAAGAAGATGAAGATGAAGAAGATGAAGAAGATGAAGAAGAAGAAGAAGATGAAGAAGAAGAAGAAGAAGATGAAGAAGAAGATGAAGAAGATGAAGATGAAGAAGAAGAAGAAGATGATGAAGAAGAAGAAGAAGAAGAAGAAGAAGATCTAGAAGAAGATTAAGAAAGATAAAGAAGAAGAAGAACAAGTATATACAGTAACACTACACTACTGAACCAAATTAAGGACACAACTTCTCTTTCCACATTTTTTTTTAAAGGAACATCCCCACATAATCACTTGCTGTTGTTACTTGGAAAAAAAGATGTTTCTTGCATCATTCACCCTCAAAACAAGTGTTGGAAGCTATTTTGGGCCAATTCGAATAGTCAGCTCGAATAGTGAGCTCGAATACCGACTCGAATAGTGAGCTCGAAGTCCGAGGTCGAATCGAATAGTAAAAAATATTCGACTCGAATATTCGACTGACCTCGAATAATTTACTATTCGAATTCGACCAAATTCGAATTTTTAAAAGGGGTATTTGAGCACCACTGGCGTCCAGCAGCGGGTTAAGCACCAGCCCATACTTGTCAGGCACGAGGTCCTCTGCCAGTTACAAGGAGCCAGTGGGCACAAAGGTGACACAACCAGCAGCTACACCATGCACACAACGGCCAAATAACGAGTCCGAATAATTGTTCCACGACACAATGGGTCATTCGCAGGAGCTATTCCCATTCCCACCCCCAACAAACTTCCATCTGTGAAAGGACAATGGAACAGCCACAAATCTTGAGCCCGGATTCACAAGCAGTGAATGCTGAAAATGCACCAATTACTGAAAGGCAAAGCGAGGACGAAGACACCCAAATCTCAGTGCAATGTGCGCAGGAATTTGAATCGTAGGAGGTCTGCCTAGAAGGTGAGGAAGAGATGGAATTGAGGTGCGCAGAGGATGTTCTGGGGAGCTCTACTTAGTGTTGGGTGAACATCTAGATGTTCGGGTTCGGGCCGAACAGGCCGAACATGGCCGCAATGTTCGGGTGTTCGACCCGAACTCCGAACATAATGGAAGTCAATGGGGACCCGAACTTTTGTGCTTTGTAAAGCCTCCTTACATGCTACATACCCCAAATTTACAGGGTATGTGCACCTTAGGAGTGGGTACAAGAGGAAAAAAAATTTAGCAAAAAGAGCTTATAGTTTTTGAGAAAATCGATTTTAAAGTTTCAAAGGGAAAACTGTCTTTTAAATGCGGGACATGTCTGTTTTCTTTGCACAGGTAACATGCTTTTTGTCGGCATGCAGTCATAAATGTAATACATATAAGAGGTTCCAGGAAAAGGGACCGGTAACGCTAACCCAGCAGCAGCACACGTGATGGAACAGGAGGAGGGTGGCGCAGGAGGAGAAGGCCACGCTTTGAGACACAACAACCCAGGCCTTGCATGAGGACAAGAAGCGTGCGGATAGCAATTTGCATTTTGTCGCCATGCAGTCATAAATGTAATACAGATGAGAGGTTCAATAAACAAGGACCGGAAACGCTAACCCATCACAGATGTTCATTGTTCATGTTACTTGGTTGGGGTCCGGGAGTGTTGCGTAGTCGTTTCCAATCCAGGATTGATTCATTTTAATTTGACCTCAAGGGTCTTTCTCAAGTGCTTACAGACTATATGTGCAACACCTATATATATAAGTCATAAGACACACCCCCCTAGGGGCGGGCACAATACTTAAAGGGACAAGCCACATAGAACACACTTCATAGGAAACATTTTAAATTGTACGCCTCATTCATGCCATTTGGCGCAAGGGTACCAAGATCAAAGATCCATTTACTTTCTCTACGCAGTAAAGAGATTTGCGGG
The DNA here is from genome assembly GCF_040937935.1 of Hyperolius riggenbachi. Taxonomy (NCBI): domain Eukaryota; kingdom Metazoa; phylum Chordata; class Amphibia; order Anura; family Hyperoliidae; genus Hyperolius; species Hyperolius riggenbachi. The sequence goes on along the minus strand of NC_090648.1, from coordinate 409,275,640 downwards.
TCCACACCCTCCTGCGGAAACACCTTTTCCAGTATGCACCACCTCAGATCGCCCACCACATGTCCACATTCATGAAAATGGCGACCTACGGGAGATTCAAACATATCTTTAGTTTTTTCTCTTTCCCTCTTCTCCATATCTTTTTTATAATTCCTAATGTTACTCCTATGCTCGTTAATCCTTCTCCTCCCATCTCTGGACGTCTGCCCTACATAACCCATTCCGCAAGGGCACTTTAACAAATAAATTACATTAATCGTAGTGCATGAATAATTCCCTTTGATCTTAATCTTTGTCCCTTTTGTAGTATGAGTGACATGGTCACCCCGAATGATGGATGAACAATTCTGACAGCTCATGCAAGGGAATGTACCTTTACGGCGGGGAATAAATGAGGTGGCGATCTTGCAAGGTTCTTTTAAATCTGCTCTCACTAGCTGATCTCTAATGCTCTTCCCTTTCCTGAATACCATTCTAGGTGGGGAATGGAATATTTTAGATAGCAGCGGATCCGTCTCCACCACTGACCAAGCTCCAAGCAGACATTTCCTAATGTCCGCCGCATGGTTATCGTATGTCAAGATAAATTGTACCCCCTCATGGGACTCCTTTCTACCTACCCTTCTCCTTCTCAGATCGCTCCTGTCCATTCTAGCTACCTGGGTGGCTGTTTCCTCAATTATCTCCCTAAGATATCCTCGCTTCTCATAGTCTGCCACCATTCTGGTGGACTGTTTCTGCAAAAATCCCCCATAGGATTGCATTGCCTCCCTATTTCACTTTCCAAAATCTCACATCTTTTCAAAGGGCAATGGCTCAGCAGTACCAAATTTTCTAGCATTGTAGGGACCCTTAGGGGGATCATGACTGGTGAGTTTTGCCACTGCTGACTGAGCCATTGCCCTTTGAAATGGTGTGAGATTTTGGAACGGTAAATAGGAGGCCCAATGAAATCCTATGGGGGATTTTACCAATTTTGGACCCCTGTAACTCTGGTTTGCAGAGATGTAGGGACCCCATCTTTGGAATCCAAGTCTAACAATATGTCTTCTACCTGCATGAGACATTTCGTGAGATTCAGACGTTGCTAACGGCCATGGCTGCGATTTATGTACGCCACCATCACTACCATTGAAATAGCCCAAATAAACAGGTTTTTGTGACCCTAGGCTATGACCTCTTCGGCCTAGGGGCCCGAAACTCACCAGTCATGTTCCCCCTAAGGGTCCCTACAATGCTAGAAAATTTGGTACTGCTGAGCCATTGCCCTTTGAAAAGATGTGAGATTTTGGAAAGTGAAATAGGGAGGCAATGCAATCCTATGGGGGATTTTACCAATTTTGGACCCCTGTAACTCTGGTTTGCACAGATGTAGGGACCCCATCTTTGGAATCCAAGTCTAACAATATGTCTTCTACCTGCATGAGACATTTCGTGAGATTCAGACTTTGCTAACGGCCATTGCTGCGATTTATGTACGTCACCATCACTACCATTGAAATAGCCCAAATAAACAGGTTTTTGTGACCCTAGGCTATGACCTCTTCGGCCTAGGGGCCCGAAACTCACCAGTCATGTTCCCCCTAAGGGTCCCTACAATGCTAGAAAATTTGGTACTGCTGAGCCATTGCCCTTTGAAAAGATGTGAGATTTTGGAAAGTGAAATAGGGAGGCAATGCAATCCTATGGGGGATTTTACCAATTTTGGACCCCTGTAACTCTGGTTTGCACAGATGTAGGGACCCCATCTTTGGAATCCAAGTCTAACAATATGTCTTCTACCTGCATGAGACATTTCGTGAGATTCAGACTTTGCTAACGGCCATTGCTGCGATTTATGTACGTCACCATCACTACCATTGAAATAGCCCAAATAAACAGGTTTTTGTGACCCTAGGCTATGACCTCTTCAGCCTAGGGGCCCGAAACTCACCAGTCATGTTCCCCCTAAGGGTCCCTACAATGCTAGAAAATTTGGTACTGCTGAGCCATTGCCCTTTGAAAAGATGTGAGATTTTGGAAAGTGAAATAGGGAGGCAATGCAATCCTATGGGGGATTTTACCAATTTTGGACCCCTGTAACTCTGGTTTGCAGAGATGTAGGGACCCCATCTTTGGAATCCAAGTCTAACAATATGTCTTCTACCTGCATGAGACATTTCGTGAGATTCAGACTTTGCTAACGGCCATTGCTGCGATTTATGTACGCCACCATCACTACCATTGAAATAGCCCAAATAAACAGGTTTTTGTGACCCTAGGCTATGACCTCTTCGGCCTAGGGGCCCGAAACTCACCAGTCATGTTCCCCCTAAGGGTCCCTACAATGCTAGAAAATTTGGTACTGCTGAGCCATTGCCCTTTGAAAAGATGTGAGATTTTGGAAAGTGAAATAGGGAGGCAATGCAATCCTATGGGGGATTTTACCAATTTTGGACCCCTGTAACTCTGGTTTGCAGAGATGTAGGGACCCCATCTTTGGAATCCAAGTCTAACAATATGTCTTCTACCTGCATGAGACATTTCGTGAGATTCAGACTTTGCTAACGGCCATTGCTGCGATTTATGTACGCCACCATCACTACCATTGAAATAGCCCAAATAAACAGGTTTTTGTGACCCTAGGCTATGACCTCTTCGGCCTAGGGGCCCGAAACTCACCAGTCATGTTCCCCCTAAGGGTCCCTACAATGCTAGAAAATTTGGTACTGCTGAGCCATTGCCCTTTGAAAAGATGTGAGATTTTGGAAAGTGAAATAGGGAGGCAATGAAATCCTATGGGGGATTTTACCAATTTTGGACCCCTGTAACTCTGGTTTGCAGAGATGTAGGGACCCCATCTTTGGAATCCAAGTCTAACAATATGTCTTCTACCTGCATGAGACATTTCGTGAGATTCAGACTTTGCTAACGGCCATTGCTGCGATTTATGTACGTCACCATCACTACCATTGAAATAGCCCAAATAAACAGGTTTTTGTGACCCTAGGCTATGACCTCTTTGGCCTAGGGGCCCGAAACTCACCAGTAATGTTCCCCCTAAGGGTCCCTACAATGCTAGAAAATTTGCCACTGCTGAGTAATTGCCCTTTGAAAAGATGTGAGATTTTGGAACTGTAAATAGGAGGCCCAATGAAAGCCTATGGGGTATTTTACCAAATTTGGAGCCCTGTAACTCTGGTTTGCAGAGATGTAGGGACCCCATCTTTGGAGCCCAAGTCTAACAATATGTCTTCTACCTGCATGAGACATTTCGTGAGATTCAGACTTTGCTAACGGCCATTGCTGCGATTTATGTACGCCACCATCACTACCATTGAAATAGCCCAAATAAACAGGTTTTTGTGACCCTAGGCTATGACCTCTTCGGCCTAGGGGCCCGAAACTCACCAGTCATGTTCCCCCTAAGGGTCCCTACAATGCTAGAAAATTTGGTACTGCTGAGCCATTGCCCTTTGAAAAGATGTGAGATTTTGGAAAGTGAAATAGGGAGGCAATGAAATCCTATGGGGGATTTTACCAATTTTGGACCCCTGTAACTCTGGTTTGCAGAGATGTAGGGACCCCATCTTTGGAATCCAAGTCTAACAATATGTCTTCTACCTGCATGAGACATTTTGTGAGATTCAGACTTTGCTAACGGCCATTGCTGCGATTTATGTACGTCACCATCACTACCATTGAAATAGCCCAAATAAACAGGTTTTTGTGACCCTAGGCTATGACCTTTTTTGGCCTAGGGGCCCGAAACTCACCAGTAATGTTCCCCCTAAGGGTCCCTACAATGCTAGAAAATTTGCCACTGCTGAGTAATTGCCCTTTGAAAAGATGTGAGATTTTGGAACTGTAAATAGGAGGCCCAATGAAAGCCTATGGGGTATTTTACCAAATTTGGAGCCCTGTAACTCTGGTTTGCAGAGATGTAGGGACCCCATCTTTGGAGCCCAAGTCTAACAATATGTCTTCTACCTGCATGAGACATTTTGTGAGATTCAGACGTTGCTAACGGCCATTGCTGCGATTTATGTACGTCAGACTCGCCACCATTGAAATTGCCCAAATAAACAGGTTTTGTGACCCTAGGCTATGACCTCTTCGGCCTAGGACTGCATTGAACGCGACCCACGCATTGTGCGCATTCTGGACAACACCAATTACTGGGTTTATACCCTTCTGGATCCACGGTACAAACACAATGTTCCAAAACTGCTTGAAGAAAGAGCCAGACAGGTCAAAATGGAAGAATACCAGCAGGCCCTTGTGGAGACTTTAGAGAGGAGATTGACATCCTCCCCCTCCTCTAGCCAGTTGTACGCCGACAGACTGACTTCCGCAAACCCAGGACGACCAGGAGGGCAGCAAACAACACAAGCCGCAGCTAGTGCCCAAAAGGGAATGGTATCGGCAGTGTCCTTGGAGTGGGAAAATTTTCTGACACCCATGCAGCAGCACACAGAACAGCAAGCGTGCAGATCCACCTCCAACACCGATCGCCTGGAGAAGATGGTCAAGGACTACATGTCAGATGGCGTAGCTGTGTTGAACAATCCATCTGCACCCTTCAACTATTGGGTATCGAAGCTAGACACCTGGCACAAACTGGCAATGTACGCAATAGAGGTGCTGGCTTGCCCGGCAGCCAGCGTTATGTCGGAACGCTGTTTCAGTGCTGCCGGAGGCATCGTCACAGATCGGCGGCATATCCGCATCTCCACAGAAAATGCAGACCGTCTGACTCAAATTAAAATGAATCAATCCTGGATTGGAAACGACTACGCAACACTCCCGGACCCCAACCAAGTAACATGAACAATGAACATCTGTGATGGGTTAGCGTTTCCGGTCCCTGTTTATTGAACCTCTCATCTGTATTACATTTATGACTGCATGGCGACAAAATGCAAATTGCTATCCGCACGCTTCTTGTCCTCATGCAAGGCCTGGGTTGTTGTGTCTCAAAGCGTGGCCTTCTCCTCCTGCGCCACCCTCCTCCTGTTCCATCACGTGTGCTGCTGCTGGGTTAGCGTTACCGGTCCCTTTTCCTGGAACCTCTTATATGTATTACATTTATGACTGCATGCCGACAAAAAGCATGTTACCTGTGCAAAGAAAACAGACATTTCCCGCATTTAAAAGACAGTTTTCCCTTTGAAACTTTAAAATCGATTTTCTCAAAAACTATAAGCTCTTTTTGCTAAATTTTTTCCCTCTTGTACCCACTCCCAAGGTGCACATACCCTGTAAATTTGGGGTATGTAGCATATAAGGAGGCTTTACAAAGCATGAAAGTTCGGGTCCCCATTGACTTCCATTATGTTCGGAGTTCGGCCATGTTCGGCCCGAACCCGAACATCTAGATGTTCGCCCAACACTACACGTGACCCGTTCGGCCAATCACAGCGCTAGCCGAACGTTCGGGTAACGTTCGGCCATGCGCTCTTAGTTCGGCCATATGGCCGAACAGTTTGGCCGAACACCGTCAGGTGTTCGGCCGAACCCGAACATCACCCGAACAGGGTGATGTTCTGCAGAACCCGAACAGTGGCGAACACTGTTCGCCCAACACTAGCTCTACTCCACTGCACACATATGAGGCGATGGAAGAGGAGGGTTTGGACGATGAGGCCACAGACCCGGATTGGGAACCAGACCGTCGCTGTCGGGATAGCAGAACAAGCGCACAAGTGAGACGCAAAAGAGGCACGCACCGAACTCCCAAGCAAAGCAGTAGGTCCTCCAAAGTCTGGTCTTTCTTTGAAGACAGCAGGGAGGATGTAACCATGGTGATTTGCAAGGTGTGCAGGAACACACTGAGCAGGGGAAAAAATGTCAACAACCTCACCACCACCAGCATGCGCCGGCACATGGAACCCAAACATAGCACTCTGTGATCAAACGCGCAAGGCCAGGGTACCGGCTCGCTTCCAGCCCCTAGCAACACTGCCTCCGTTGTGGACACCAGACCCTCCTCAGCAGCCCATCCATTACGTGGTGGCCAAACATCCGTTGTACCAGATGTCAGTTTCAGCAATAGTGCTCTTGACTGTTCCCAGTCATCGACGACAACAACAACCAACAACTGCCCTTCATTGTGTGAGCCTACTGTTTTGTTGTCTGTCCCGGAGATGTTGGAGCGCAGGAGAAAATTGCCAGCAAATGACCCCCAGGCCATGGCAGCTTCAAGTGCATGATGTTGATGGCCATACCACATTACGTGGTTCCCAGCCGCCACTACTTTGCGCGCTCTGCAGTGCCAGCATTACATGATCACGTGGTCAGCAAAGTCACCCGAAGCCTGAATAATGCAGTTGCCTGCAAGGTTCACCTCACCACTGACACGTGGACGAGTGCGTTTGGCCAGGGTCGGTACATCTCCCTTACGGCGCACTGGGTGAACCTTGTGGAGCCTGGCAGCGACTCCTCACCCGCTACGGCACAGGTGTTGCCAACGCCGCAAATAGCCGGACCTGCGTCCCTACAAGTCGATGACAGCACCTACCTCTCTGGCTCCTTCTCCTCAAATGCCTCTCTAAGCTCTACATCATCCGGCATCGCTAACCCAGCAACAGGAGCGTGGAAGCGATGCACATAGCCGGCCTTTGACCTGAGCGAATGGAGCGTTTGCTCAGGGCGCCAGCTTCCAAGGGGGCGCCTATAGCTGGTTACCTATAGTGAGGGCACCTACACCTGATTTCCTATACTGGGAGCACATATAACTGGCTACCTTTACTGAGGGTACCAACACCTGGCTACCTATACTGGAGGCCCCTATTCCTGGCTACCTATGGGGGGGATGGAGACCTTCAACTGACTTCTTGTACCGTGGCACCTATGCTTGGCAACCTATATTGAGGGCACCTACACATGTGATCCTATACTGGGGGCACCTATACCTGGCTACCTACCTATACTGAGGGCGTTTTTTTTTGGGGGGGGGGGGACACTGCGGCTATAATGCCTGGTGCAAATTGTCGGTGCTGTGCTATCATTCTAAATGAAGGGGGGGGGGGGGGCGGCTAACTGTCCCACTGATTGTTTTTATTAATATACCTGAAAGGTTCTAGCCTTCATTTTTAAGTATATTCAGGATAATGCACTCTTTCCATCCATTCGTGGTTATTAATAGTATTTTTTCTATTATACATATGTGACGTCACGGAGATCTGAGCATTTGGCGTGATGTGTCACAACATCAAAAAGGTCCTAGGAGATATCTCAGGAGAAAAGATGAATTGTATATGGGCCTGTGTGTGTGTGCGCGCAAATCGCTCAGGGCACTGTGAAACCTAAGGCCGGCCCTGGCGGTGCAGCACAGCTGTTGCCATGCATCAGCAAGCCTTATTGAAGCTGATCTGCCTTGGAGATAAGCAGCACACAGGTTCAGCAATTTGGAAGGGAATCAAGGAAGAGACCCAGTAGCCACTAGTACCGCTGGACCTGGAACCAGGCATGGTTGTGTGTGATAATGGGAGCAATCTCATTTGCACGTTAAAGTTGGCAAAGCTGAGACACATCCCTTGCCTGGCCCACATTCTGAACCTAGTTGTTCAGCGGTTCCTGAGGACATACCCAGGCATGGCGGATCTTCTGCTGAAGGTGCGATGAGTGGCAAAACATTTCTGAAAGTCCAGTACCGCTTCGGGCGCACTCACCAAGTTGCAGCAGCGATTCAGTCTACCCAACTATCGCTTGGTGTCTGATGTCCCCATGCGGTGGAATTCTACGCTGCACATGCTAGCACGCCTTTGCGAGCAGAAGAGTGCAGTAGTCCAGTACGTGATGGAGCAGTACCGAGGCTTATCCAGTCAGCTGCCAATCTTCTGTGGATCTGAATAGGCCACCATGTTGGACCTCTGCGAAGTCCTCCAAAATTTTGAGCAATCCGCGTTGCTTGTGAGCGGTGATAACTCTTTAGTCAGCATTACAATACCACTGCTGTGTTTACTGAAGAAATCAATGTTGCAGATCAAGGAAGACGCAATCAGGATGGAACAGGAGGAATTAAGAGAGGAAAACGATCAGCATGATGATACCCACATCAGGCAATCTGCCTCAGGAACCGCTGGTCCCTTGTATGATAAAGAAGAGGACGAGGAACAGCTGGACTTTGAGCAGGACTTGGATGCCTCCACTGCCGAGGGACATGGCCGTGCACGTTTGACTTCCACAATTCAGCGGGAATGGACAGGAGAAGAAGAAGAGGAAGAAGGTGGGCATGATGCTGGTGATGGTGCATCACAACAATCAAGCACAGAACATGATGAGCAACCTGTCGGGACTCTGGCACACATGGCTCAGTTCATGCTAGGCTGCATTGAACACGACCCGCGCATTGTCCGAATTCTGGCCGACGTGGATTACTGGGTTTATACCCTTCTGGATCCACGGTACAAAGAAAAATTTCCAACACTGATTGAAGAAAGTGTCAGACAGGTCAAAATGGAAGAATACCAGAAGGCCCTTGTGGAGAAATTAGTGAGAAGATTTGCATCCTCCTCTAGCCATGCCGACAGACTGACTTCCGCAAACCCAGGACTAGGAGGGGAGCAAAGAACACAAGCTGCAGCTAGTGCCCACAAGGGAATGGTATCGGCAGTATACATGGCAAAGTTTTCTGACACCCAGGCAGCAGCCCACAGAACAGCAATCATGCAGTTCCACCTCCAACACCGATCGCCTGCAGAGGATGGTCAAGGACTACATGTCAGATGGCATAGCAGTGTTCAACAATCCATCAGTCCCCTTTAACTTTTGGGTCTCTAAGCTAGACACCTGGCACGAACTGGCAATGTATGCAATAGAGGTGCTGGCTTGCCCTGCAGCCAGCGTTATGTCCGAACGTTGTTTCAGTGTGGCCGGAGGCATCGTTATAGATAGGCGTATCCGCCTCTCCACAGCAAATGCAGACCGTCTGACACAAATTAAAATGAATAAATCTTGGATTGGAAACGATTTCGCAACACCCCCCCACCAAGCACCATGAACATCTGTGCTGGGTTAGCGTTGCCATTTTCAGGAATATCTCATTTCTATTACATTTATCGACAAAATGCATTGCTTTACGCATGCAATTTGTCCTCATGCCAGGCCTGGGTTGTGTCTCAAAGCGTGGCCTTGCTCTTCTGTACCTCCTCTTCCATCCTGTGTGCTGGATTAGTGTTGCCGGTCCCATTTTCAGGAATATCTCATTTCTATTACATTTATCACTGCATGGCGACAAAATGCATTGCTTTACGCATGCATTTTGTCCTCATGCTAGGCCTGGGTTGTGTCTTAAAGCGTGGCCTTCTCCTCCTGTACCTCCTCTACCATCCTGTGTGCTAGCTTAGCGTTGCCATTTTCAGGAATATTTCATTTCTTTTACATTTATCACTGCATGGCGACAAAATGCATTGCTTTACGCATGCATTTTGTCCTCATGCCAGGCCTGGGTTGTGTCTCAAAGCGTGGCCTTCTCCTCCTGTATCTCCTCTTCCATCCTATGTGCTGGGTTAGCGTTGCCGGTCCCATTTTCAGGAATATCTCATTTCTATTACATTTATCACTGCATGGCGACAAAATGCATTGCTTTACGCATGCATTTTTTCCTCAGGCAAGGCCTGGGTTGTGTCACAAAGCGCGGCCTTCTCCTTCTGTACCTTCTCTTCCATCCTGTGTGCTGGGTTAGCGTTGCCGGTCCCATTGGTAGTACTACGACAGCTTTTCAGGATCTCATTTGCCCCCCCCCCCCCCCCACCATCACTATTTCCAAGCCATTTTGCAGAAGTTTTCCTCATTTTTTGTGGTTTTTCTGGTACATCGGTTTCCTGTTTTTTATTTTGTGTGTGACTCTCCACAGCCCACTGACACCCATAGCTGTGCACACTACTGCTGTTGCCACATTAAGTTGAAGGCACAGTACCACTCCAGTGCATTAGTTTAGACTGGAGTACTGTTGCATTTCTCTGTGTGTGACACTCCATAGCCCACTGATACTTATCAGAATACAGTGACAAATAATGCACTGGAGTAATACTGTGCTTGTTACTATAACAGTAGTACTGTGCACAGCGCACAGTACTACTCTATAGTAACACGCACAGTATTACTCCAGTGCATTATTTGTCACTGTATCCTGATAATACTATTGCATTTCTCTGTGTCTCTGTGTGTAACACTCCACAGCCCACTGACACCCATAGCACTGAAATAATTGTTATCACTTTGCAATGGAAAAAGTAGGTAAAAAGTACTATCAATTTTATTTTGAGTATTTTTTTTTGCTTGCTGGTGGTTTAAAATGCATTTTATTGACACGCTTTAAAATATCACCTAGGACAGCGCTGTCCAACTGGCGGCCCGCGGGCCGCATCCAGCCTGCCAGGCCTACTGTTGCGGCCCGCTCGTCTCCCCGAGATGCAAGCATGGCGTGCACTATGGGCGCCATGCCTGCTCCCTCTTGTGTGGCCTCTCCTGTGTCCCCGCTGCCTCACAGCTCAGACCTCACAGATCGCGGTGACTGAGGCAAACAGAGTGTGCATGGTACCTGCACGGAGTACGTCACATGCGGAAGTGACATCATTAGTCACTTCTGCATGTGACGTTCTGCTGCGCGGGTGTCATGCGCTCGCTCTGCTTGCTTCAGTCGTCGCGATCTGTGAGGTCTGAGCTGTGAGGCAGCGGCAGCGGGGACACCGACACAGCAGCGGATCAGAGGTAACGGGCGAGGCACTGGACACCTTGCTATCTAGCTGGGGGGGGGGGGGGGGAGAGGGAGACACCTGTCACTATCTCACTGGGGGGAAACCTGTCACTATCTCACTGGGGGGACACCTGTCACTATCTCACTGGGGGGACACCTGTCACTATCTAACTGGGGGGACACCTGTCACAATCTCACTGGGGGGCACCTGTCACTATCTCACTGGGGGGGGCACCTGTCACTATCTCACTGGGGGGGGGCACCTGTCACTATCTCACTGGGGGGGCACCTGTCACTATCTCACTGGGGGGGCACCTGTCACTATCTAACTGGGGGACAACTGTCACGATCTCACTGGGGGGGCACCTGTCACTATCTCACTGGGGGGGCACCTGTCACTATCTCACTGGGGGGGCACCTGTCACTATATCACTGGGGGGACACCTGTCACTATCTCACTGGGGGGACACCTGTCACTATCTCACAGGGGGGGCACCTGTCACTATCTCACTGGGGGGGCACCTGTCACTATCTCACTGGGGGGGCACCTGTCACTATATCACTGGGGGGACACCTGTCACTATCTCACTGGGGGGACACCTGTCACTATCTAACAGGGGGGGGCACCTGTCACTATCTCACTGGGGGGGCACCTGTCACTATCTAACTGGGGGGACACCTGTCACTATCTCACTGGGGGGACACCTGTCACTATCTCACTGGGGGGCACCTGTCACTATCTCACTGGGGGCACCTGTCACTATCTAACTGGGGGGACACCTGTCACTATCTCACTAATGGGACACCTGTCACTATCTCACTGGGGGGACACCTGTCACTATCTCACTGGGGGGGCACCTGTCACTATCTAACTAGGGGGACACTTGTCACTATCTAACTGGGGGGCACCTGTCACTATCTAACTGGGGGGGCACCTGTCACTATCTAACTGGGGGGGCACCTGTCACTATCTCATCCGGCCACACCACAGCATCACCGCTAGCCCGGCCACAGCAGCACAGCAAGGCCTTTCAGCCCACACATTATCACCAATCTGGCCAAAAACACTATTGCCAGGCCAGCCAGGCACAGCAGCCAGTAGAGCAGAATTCAGAAGCCAGGTGAGAGGTGTCTACCATATTAAAGGGGCATTCTGCCTATTTATGTGAAATGCTGTCTATTTATGTGCCTCATGACTGCTGAATTTGTCTTGTTGGGGGCCTCATGATTTGTTGGGGGCATCAAGATTGCTGAATGTGTCTTGTTGGGAGCCTCATGATTTGTTGGGGGCCTCATGATTGCTAAATTTGTCTTGTTGGGGGCCTCATTATTGCTGCATGTGTCTTGTTGGGGGCCTCATGATTGCTGAATTTGTCGTGTTGGGGGCCTCATGATTGCTGAATTTGTCTTGTTGGGGGTCACATGATTGCGAACTGCGAGACTATGGAAAAGCTGAATCATCATCATGAGAGAATAGCATTAAACCTACCTTTTTAGCTTTTTAAAACGGAAAATAAAACTGGGAGGTTCTAAAAATAAATACATTTTTCAGGAGTAGGATGGATGAAATTGTTTATCTTCAGAGTTTATTTTCAACTTGGATTTTCCATAATGTTCATGTATGAGTTAAAACGTTTGTATGTAGTTTAAATTGCTGTTGCCACTTTGCGATAGAGAAGTGACTTTTGGGTTGCAGTTTGGGCACTCGGCCTCCAAAAGGTTCGCCACCACTGTCCTAATCTAATGTCCCACATTGCTAAGTTCATGTAAATTTGTCTCCACCCATGGCCACACCCACATTCTGGTCCATGGCCACACCCATTTCTCGGCTCTGCTCACAACAGAACCCCATGGTTTTTGGTGCACTGCGTGCGCCACGCAACTTCACCAACATCTTAAATTGCATTTAGTGGAAAGTGCAGCCAATCTAATTGTCCTTTAATTGCATTTTTTCCGGGGGGAGAAAACTGAAGTGAAAAAGTGAATTGCATATGGGCCAAAGAGTTTTGGTCAATGGATCATACTCAAAATGGGTGACTGTTAGCAGTGGGGCCCCACAGGAGTCAGTACTGGGTCCAGTGCTCTTCAATTTATTTATTAATGATCTAGTAGATGCAGTAGAAAACATTGTTGCTATTTTTGCAGATATTGCAGTTTTAGAGCAGGTGCAGAGACGAGCAACTAAATTGATACGAGGGATGGAAGGTCTCACTTACCAAGAAAGGTTAGATACTGGGTTTATTTAGTCTGGAGAAAAGACGCCTTAGACGGGATCTAATTAACATGTATAAATACATTAGAGGGCAATATAAAAGTTTGGCGCATTAGCTTTTCGTCCCTAGGCCTTCACAAAGGACTAGAGGACATGATCTGTGCAGGGTGGAAAAACGTTTTAGCCATTTATTTAGGAAAGGGTTCTTTAAAGTAAAAGTGATTAAAATGTGGAATGCATTGCCACAGGAAGTAGTTATGGCAAATTCTCTATTTGCATTTAAAGGGGGCTTAGATGCTTTCCTTGCATAGAAAGACATGTATGGCCATAATTACTAGGTAATGCCCAGTGGTGTTGATCCAGGGATTTTATCTGATTGCCATCTGGAGTCGTGAAGGATTTTTTTCCCTTTTGGGGCTAATTGGACCATGTCTTGTAAGGGTTTTTTGCTTTTTTTTTGATCAACAGGGATATGTGAGGGAGCTGTACTTTGTTTTCTGGTTGAACTCGATGAACGTATGTCTTTTTTCAACCCAAATAACTATGTAACTATATAACAATGATATAAGTATTGTACAGAGGTGCAATATGGTGATAAATGTCACAGTGGAAAATGTAGTTCAATGAAAATGCAAAATGATCAAAAGTTGATTATTGATTGAAAGGTTGCCATGCAGGAGGGTTTTCTACCCAGCCAACCTTTTCGACATTTACGATTTATTTTCCCAAAATTACATTGGTCTTGAACACGTGTGTTAAATCTAACTATTTCGGGGGCGTGTCTGCCGTGCGCACACGCTGGACGCCTAGACACACAGCTCCTCTTACCCTCATCTTAACATTCCAGCCGAAAAGTGTCTCACCAGATGGATGAAGAACAGATGGAGATGGAGACATCAAACAAAAGAAAAAAAAAATCATCCGAAGCCTTAGAAAATACCGGAGATGTTTGCAGGCATGCAGGCCAGATCTGGGTCTAAATATGGCGCCAGCTCCCACGCAGCACACTTTACACAGCAAAATCAGACGGCATCTTCTTTCTCAGCGTCTCCCCCTCATTCAGCTGCAACAGGTGACTGTTCACCAGAGGCAACTTCACCAGCCTCCCGCAGCCCGGTAAAGTCCAAGCAGAAACTCACTCCACAAGAAGATCAGGTAGGAGCTGACGCCATGATACCTTACCCCCTGCCTCATGTTCCAGCTCCCCAGCCCACATATATCCAAGAGGGACTCCTCAAATCATTCCCAGCAACAAACCAAGCCCTAACACAGGCATACATGAAAAATCTAATGCTGACACTCAAATCCTCTCTCTCCTCGGAAATAGCTGTGGCCACAAATCATTTACAGCAGTCAGTGAGCCTCCTGGGGGATAGGATCTCCACAGTGGAAAACAGTGTAGCACTCCTGTCAGCCGAGCATAATAAATCTGTGGATTACATGGAAGAGACTCAAAGTGATATAACTTGGCTGAAAATGAAAGCAGCTGATTTAGAGGACAGGAATCGAAGGTCAGATCTGAAGTTTAAGGGGATAGATGAAACAGTACAACAACCCCAGCTCAAACAGTATGTTCAGCAGCTTATTCACACAGCGCATCCTCAGCTCTCGGAAATAGAGCTGTTGTTAGAAAGAATTCACAGGCTCCCCAAGCCCTCTCACCTCCCTGAAAATTTTCCTAGGGACGTAATCTGCAAATTCCTATACTTTCCCACCAAGGAGATTCTTCTGCAATACCTCAAACAACATGGATATTTACCTGATCCATATAAAGGGATCTCTCTCTATTCAGATCTCTCTCAAGCTACGCTTACAAAACGGAAGGCCCTGGTTCCGATTACCAAAACCCTACGAGATTATAACATTCTCTACTGCTGGGGATTCCCCACAAAACTCATTCAGAGAGCTGGCATGCTTTTCACTATCTCTAATGTGGAGGAAGGTATCAAACTCCTTTCTTCTTGGAAAGTCAAGATAACGGCAACAGATGCCAAATCCAAAAGTTCCACTCCATCCACCAAAATACAACAGGAATGGCAAATAGTTGCATAGAGGGTTCCAGAGATTATTTGGACATTTACTTGTTCCTAGATGGTGGATCCCCACCCCACGAAAGGGATATCAGCAAGTAATCCCCAAACTGGTGTCTTGTTGGGTAGCCTCCTGCTAGCCTACCTACTTTCAGCCTCATCAGTTCTTACTCTCTATCTATATCCACAAGTTCCGTGATCACAGGTTCATCCCTTATAGATCTGTTGTTTACCCTCCCCCTTACCCTATCTCTACAGCCAGGTTATCTACTCTTCTCTCAGAACAACTACAAACATTGGATGCTCATGGTACTATCCAGATATTATCACACTCCTTTCACAAATGCTGATCTGCACCTCAATTAATATAAATGGATTAAACATACCAGTCAAAAGGCACTCTCTCTGGAAAGAAGCAACACGTCTATGCTCAGACATTTTATTCGTCCAAGAGACTCACTTCCAAGAAGGGAAAGCCCCCCTTGTCAAAACCCAAATTATCCGCAGATTATATTCAATAACAATATAAAGAAAAAATGTGCCTTTCACAAAGATCTAGAAGTAAAAATAAATCAGGTGGACAAAGATACCCAAGGCCGTTACATTTTGATTAACTGCTCAATTAATAGTTCACCCTTCACCTTACTAAATATTTATGCACCTAACCAGGGCCAGATGAAATTCCCTAAAAAAATTCTCACTAAAGTAACAACATCCAAACCCCCCAATTTAATTATCGGTGGAGATTTCAATGTCCTTCAGGACTCTAAGATGGACATTTCTAATTTACATAGTAAACATTCCAAGGCCCTTGTCCATTTATTGGCAAAATTAGATCTTTATGACCCATGGAGAGTGGCTCATGGAGATGAAAAAGTATACACCTTCTTTTCCCACGTCCACTATTCTTACTCAAGAATTGACTTCTTCCTCACTGACAGGCACTCCTTGCAAAGAATTTCAGATTCTAAAATATACAATATTACCTGGTCCGACCATGCACCAATTAGCATCTCCATAGACGCTGCACCCGCAAGGAACACAAGACCCCACTGGAGACTTAACACATCCTTACTTAATTCTGAAGACAACAGGAAGATCATTAATAATCAAATATCAGAGTATTTTGCCTTAAACGAGGGGGGGGGGGGGGGGGGGAGTTGGAGAGGCTATAGTCAGGTTAGCTCATAAAGCAGTGTTAAAGGACTTCCGAGGCCAAATTTAGAAAAAAAATGAAAAAGTTAGATACCTGCATCAGTTTGGAAGGCACGGAGGACGCTGTCTGCACCCTCCATGCCGTTCCGCCAGGTCCCTGCCACTCAATAGCCCCACTAACGGCTCCCGACTGCACGGCCCAGGTCGGGCTCTCCTGCCTGCACAAAGATGGCCGCCGGAGCTGGCCACAGCTGCGCAGTCCGCATAGCCGCGAGTGCGGCTGCGCAGCTCTAAGGCCAACCCCCCGATCGACACTACAGGAAACAGCAGAAATGCAGAAATCAATGAATTGCTAACATCCATAAAAAAGCACAAAATTCACATAAAAACCCCCCACTCAGGAAGGCACTCATTTATTATATGACCTCAGACAAAAGTTTAGATCCTCACTTACAGTGGAATATGACTTCCGTTTGGCAAGACTTAAACTAAATCATTATCATCAAAACAACAAAGCAAGCCCGTTATTAGCTAAACTTCTACAACACAGACAGGCAAAATCAAAAATTACAAAATTAAATCACCCATTTACAAAGAAACCTCTTTCAAAGACTCAAGATATTGCTGATGCCTTCAGTGATTTTTATTCCTCCCTATACAATCTCAAAGATGAAACAGCAATTCCTCAACCTAATTCTATTGTAATAAAGAGTTTAGATAAAATCAAGCTCCCAACAATTACGGAAGCTCATGTTTCAACTCTAGATGCGGCTTTCACAAAGTCTGAAATACTAAATACAATCTTAAAATCCAAACCCTACAAAGCCCCAGGCCCTGACGGCCTTCCAAACGAATATTATAAATGCTTTGCCCCCACTCTAACCCCAAAGCTAACCTCATTGTTCAACAGCTTTGCATATTCAAGGACCATCCCAGATTAACTCACAGAAGCTATAATTACAGTTATACCCAAACCAGGGAAAGACCAGACCAGCTCCTCCAACTACTGCCCCATTTTACTTCTGAATTGTGACCTCAAATTATACTCAAAGATTTTGGCTAACAGGTTATTCCATATCTTGCCAAATCTAATTGCTTTGGATCAAGTGGGATTTACCAAGGGTCGACAAGCTGCAGATGGGACCAGAAGATTAATAAATATTCTTCACTCCTTGGGCACGGGTCGAAGGCTTTCTCTGTTTCTAGCTTTGGATGCAGAGAAGGCCTTTGACAGGGTCCAGTGGGGGTTCCTGAGTGAAGTCCTAGCTAAATTTGGAATACAGGGTAACTACCACCAATGGTTATGGCCCTCTATAAATCCCTAACAGCCTCTGAATGTATCTGGTCTACTATCAAAAAAATTTCCAACGACACAAGGCAGGGTTGCCCCCTATCTCCCCATATATTTATAATGATAATGGAGACCCTAGCAGAATACATACGCTCAAACCCCTATATTGAAGGTATTCCAATTGGTTCAGCAAAAATAAGCCTTTTTGCGGATGATGTTCTCCTATCAATTTCCAATCCCCTCACCTCCTTACAACATATCTCAGAAACACTAGCAGAATTCTCCAAAGTCTCATGTATAAAGTTAACGAAAATAAATCATCCTTGTTGGGCATAAATATCCCTCCAAAACTAAAGACTGGTCTAGCAAAAAAATTCCCATTCCCATGGCAAAAAAATCAATCACCTATCTGGGGAATCAAATCCCATCGTCCACGAAAGAAATCTATGAGATTTCCCTACCCTCTTGAAGGAGATTGTAAAAGATTTACTCCGCATAGCCCCATATGACTGCTCCATATCTGGCAAAATAGCAGCATACAAAATGGCAGTCTTCCCCAAGATACTCTACTACTTCAGAACCTTGCCCATTCCCTTGCCCACCTCCTTTTTCAGAGAGTTAAATAAATTGGTTTCCCAGTTCATTTGGAAGAAAAAAAAACAGACTCTCACTCCATATACTAACAGCCCAAACAACTCTTGGAGGTTTTGGCCTCCCGAATCCTCTCCACTACTACCATGCATCAATAATAGACATGTCACATTGGGCGAACCTCCCTACCCCAATTAATTTTCATCCCACAGATGATTATGTCATGGAGATTTTAAAAACGTAGCCTCCCCCAGAATCAGGCCTTAAAGGGACGCTTAAGTCAAACAAAAAAAATGAGTTTTACTCACCTAGGGCTTCCAATAGCCCCCTGCAGCTGTCCGGTCCCCTCGCCATCTCCCTCCGATCCTCCTGGCCCCGCCGGCAGCCACTTCCTGTTTCGGTGACAGGAGCTGACAGGCTGGGGACGCGAGTGATTCTTTGCGTTCCCAGACACATTAGCACCCTCTATGCTGCTATATGGTATATGATATATGCTATAGCA
This sequence comes from Hyperolius riggenbachi, assembly GCF_040937935.1. Classification (NCBI taxonomy): domain Eukaryota; kingdom Metazoa; phylum Chordata; class Amphibia; order Anura; family Hyperoliidae; genus Hyperolius; species Hyperolius riggenbachi. The sequence goes on along the minus strand of NC_090648.1, from coordinate 409,257,178 downwards.
GCATAGATGGCGCTATTGTGGCCAGGAATGCGAAGAATCACTCGTGTCCCCAACCTGTCAGCTCCTGTCACCGAAACAGGAAGTGGCTGCCGGCGGGGCCAGGAGGATCGGAGGGAGACGGTGAGGGCATCGGACAGCTGCAGGGGGCTATTGGAAGCCCCAGGTGAGTAAAACTCATTTTTTTTTGTTCGACTTAAGTGTCCCTTTAACCCAAGGGAAACTCCCATTATATATCCTGAAATTAGCCATCCCCAATCTCCAGGTGAATAAGTGGCTTAAGAACGGAATCCTTTATTTAAATGATATTATGCCTAACGGTTACCTCCAACCCTTTGATTTCCTAAAATGGAAATACAAACTAACTGACAAGGATCTCTTCAGTTATATACAAATAAAACATCTGCTCTCCACCAACCCCACAATCACAATAGTTGTGCCCCAAACATTATGGGATTTTCTATTTTTACCCAAATCCAAATTCACAGGGGGTATATCCCTATGGTAGGGTTATATCAACAAAGCCCTCCCTCCTCCATATCTGAAATTCATCAAGAAATGGGAATATGATCTACAGCTCACTATACCCCATGGGATATAGAAAGAGCATTAATAAACATTAAAAAAAAAGTCTCCAGTTGCATTACCCACATAGATACTACAAAAAAAAATCCTCTACAAATAGTACCTTACTCCAAGAATACTAGCTACAATGTCTCTCCTTCACTTTCCAAATTGCTGGAGAAAGTGCTTAAACATTGGTTCTCTCCTACATCTCCTATGGGAATGCCCCAAGATCAAATCCTTTTGATCTCAGATTTTTAACCTCCCTAGCGTTCTGATTATATGCGGCGCACGGCCGCGGGAGGGTTTTTTTAACCTATTTTTTTTTACATGTAGCCAGCCTAGCGCTACCTACATGATTCATCTCTCCCTGCGGCATCCCCCTACCTCTTCCAAACACCGCCGGCGATCATACCCATCAAGATATCCCGTTCTGAACGGTATTTCCTGCAGAGCTTCCCCCATTGCCATGGCGATGAACGGCATGAGAACATCGATGCCGTGACGTCACAGGGAGTCCCGATCCACCCCAAAGCGCAGCCTGGCGGTAATTGGCCAGGCTGCGCAAGGGGTCTGCAGGGGGGGCCCTCTTTTACGGCGGGTAGCGGCGGATCGGCGGTGAGCACCGGCGATCGGAAAAACACACAGCTAGCAAAGTGCTCGCTGCGTGTTTCAAAAAAATTAATTCAAATCGGCCCACCAGGGTCTGAGCAATCCACCGCGGCGTTACTGGACGAGCTGAGCTCATCCATAACGCCCAGGTGGTTCTAATCTCCAAAATAATAAAACAACAAATCTATCTATCCCTCTTATTGTCACTCTTTTTAATAGGTCTGGACCAATTCCCTAGGCAATTTAAACTAGTCATCACTCATTTAATCTGTGCAGCCAGACACCTACTACTGGTGAACTGGAATACCTCAGAAGTCCCATCCTTGTTGCAAGTAACCCATCTAGTAGACTACGACCTTAAAATGGAACGCCTGATAAAGGTGAGAAATAATTGTAATCTCATGCTAGATCACTGGTACCACCAGGTCAAAGATAATCCCTCCCATAACCCAATTCAAACCAATGAGCTCCTAAACATCCTGATGTAAAGAGTTAGCCCCCCCTCCTTCCCATCCCGCCCCCACGTCTCCCCCTCTGGATGTAGCAGATCGCTTACATTAGCATATCCTGGTCTTCCTGAGAGCCGCCAGGATTGAGACTAGGTTCCCTGCTATGGACTATGGTAACAAGCATCCATGGAATAAGATAAACACCTTCTCGCTTCTTTTTTCCTACAATTTTGTTGGTTAGGCTTTATCTCTATAGATACGCCTAAATCCAATAAGACTTCCTCAGGTTCAGTATAGACTTACTTTATCATAAGTTGAAGACCATACTTCTTGGTATAGAAAGTTCTTGTTTATCATTGTTATTTTGTGTTACTTCCTAGTTTAACCTTCCTGGCGGTAAGCCCGAGCTGAGCTCGGGCTATGCCAAGCAGGAGGATATCTCTGCCCCTGGTGGGGCGATTTGCCCCATTTAAAGTGCTGTGCGCGCAGCTAGCACTTTGCTAGCCACGCGCACAGCTTCATCGCCGGTCGCCCGCACGCAGCGGCTGAAGAGGCCCCCCCGCCAAAGCCCTGCGCTGCCTGGACCAATGAGTTCCAGGCAGCGCTATGGGCTGGATCGGAGGCGTCTGACATCAGGACGTCGGCTGACGTCCATGACGTCATTCCGATCGTCTCCATGGCGACAGGAGAAGCCAAACAGGGGAAAGTGTTATATAAGTGTTCCCCTGTTTGCTATTGATGCCGGCGACGATCGCACTAGAGGGACACATGCGCCCTCTAGTGGTGTTTCATGTAGCTACCACTCTGGTAGCTTTACATGACACAAAAATTAAAAAAAAAATGGATTTCTGCCTATGTGGCAGAAAAAATTAGCCGCCAGGAGGGTTAAGATGACTGTACCCAGTGTTGCTCAGATACCTCATTATCCTGTTCGAGTTTGGTCGAATTTGGATAGTAAACTATCCGAATTCACTCGAAGTTCAATATTCGAGTTAATCGAATATCTGATTCGACCTCGGATATCCGACGTCACTATCCGATTCTGTATTCGAGTAAAATATTTGAGCTGGCCTTAAATAGTTTTTAAAACTTGTATTGGAGGTCAATGATGCATGAAACCACCTTTTTTAGGAAGAAAAACATCAAGTGATTATGTGGTGATGTAGTAGTTATAAAAAAGGTATCAAAAATAGTAAATTAACTTCATGAAAAGTGTTTGCATGAGGTGTGTCCAAAATGGTTGTTGGAAGTCTTCATTTACGTCATCTTTATCTTCTTCTTCTATATCTTCTTCTTCTATATCTTCTTCTTTTTCTTCTTCTTCTACTCGAAACTTCTTCATCTTCTACTTCTTGTATCTTCTTCAATTATCTTTTTCTTCTTCTATACTTTCTTCTTCTTCTTCTTCTATACCTTCTTCTTCTTCTTCTTCTATTTCTTCTTCTATTTCTTCTTCTTCTTCTGTTTCTTCTTCTATATCTTCTTCTTCTATATCTTCTTCTTTTTTTTCTTCTTCTACTCGAAACTTCTTCATCTTCTACTTCTTGTATCTTCTTCAATTATCTTTTTCTTCTTCTATACCTTCTTCTTCTTCTTCTATACCTTCTTCTTCTTCTTCTATTTCTTCTTCCATTTCTTCTTCCATATCTTCTTCTTCTATATCTTCTTCTTTTTCTTCTTCTTCTACTCGAAACTTCTTCATCTTCTACTTCTTGTATCTTCTTCAATTATCTTCTTCTTCTTCTTCTCCTATTTCTATATCTTCTTCATCTTCTTCTTCTATATCTTCTTCTTCTTCTATATCTTCTTCTTCTTCTTCTTCTTCTATATCTTCTTCTTCTTCTTCTTCTATATCTTCTTCTTCTTCTTCTTCTTCTTCTATATCTTCTTCTTCTTCTTCTATATCTTCTTCTTCTTCTTCTTCTTCTATATCTTCTTCTCCTTCTTCTTCTTCTTCTTCTTCTTCTATATCTTCTTCTTCTTCTTCTTCTTCTTCTTCTTCTATATCTTCTTCTTCTTCTTCTATATCTTCTTCATCTTCGTCTTCTATTACTATATCTTCTTCATCTTCTTCATCTATATCTTCTTCATCTTCTTCTTCTATATCTTCTTCTTCTATATCTTCTTCATCTTCTTCTTCTATATCTTCTTCTTCTATATCTTCTTCTTCTATATCTTCTTCTTCTTCCTCCTCTTCTTCTCTATCATTATATTATGTGTCTTGGTTTTCCTTTTTTTTGTAATATTTTTTTCCCTTCATTTGTGGAAATATGTTATTATAATAACACCATAGTTATATATTTGTGTTGATGACATAATAGGTAGGTAGTGGCACATTGCAAGCCACAGCGCCTTTTTCTGTGTACCCTGGCAGTGGTAAAACACAGACATCAGCAGGAGGAGGAAGTAGTTGCAGGCTTGCAGCTATTGTAGTGTGGTAATAGCTGCTGGTAGGAGAGTGGGTGGGCAGGTGGCAGCAGAAAATAGTTCTTCTTCTGTTCTCCCTGGCAGTGGTAGCAGCATACAGACAGTAGAAGCTCAATGCAGTTACAGGAGGAGGAGTAGTGTGTGTCAGACAGTGTGATCTGTGATGTGACTGACATAATAGGCCCTGGTTCCTAGCGGTGGTTCCAGGGCTGTAAATACACAGCATGAGGTTCCAGACAGCGGTCGTGAAGCCCACAAGCGCTGCCTGTGACTGGAGAAGGATGCTGCTGCAGGTACCTCCCCTCTAGTCCTTGGCAGCTCTACACTCATGTAGAGCTCTTGGGTAAGAGACAGCAGGTCTGTGGTGCGCGTGCGCTTGCTGCTGGTGGATGCAGGCACCTGCTGCTGCCTCTGTGCTGGCTGGACAGTGGGGGTGGATGTCTGAGAGAAGGCTTCCTCCAAGCGCTCAACAAGGGACAGCTGCAAATCCCTCATTTGTTGCACACGGTCTCCTCCTGCAGGCAGGAACTGGCTTAGCTTCCCCTTCAGACGTGGGTCCAGCATCATGCGGTGAGGTGGTTCCAGGGCCGTAAATACACAGCATGAGGTTCCAGACAGCGGTCGTGAAGCCCACATTGTGTCCAATACACAATTGGGACAGCACAGTTTTCAACCCGGACACCTCTAAAATAATTAAAAAAAATTTTTTTTGCAAATGGATGCAGCTATTTTTGAGCATAATAGCTGTTGGCGCATGGGCAGCAGCACCTTGTAATGTGTTCCCTTGCAGTGGAGACACAGACAGCAGGAGGAAATACAGCAGCAGGCAGCGTGAGGAGGTTGAGTGTGTGGCAGACTGGCAGCAGGCAGGAGGGCAGGCAGCGAGACATAATAGGCCCTGGGTCCTAGCGGTGGTTCCAGGGCCGTAAATACACAGCATGAGGTTCCAGACAGCGGCCGTGAAGCCCACATTGTGTCCAATACACAATTGGGACAGCACAGTTTTCAACCCGGACACCTCTAAAATAATTACAATTTTTTTTCTTTCAAATGGATGCAGCTATTTTTGAGCGTAATAGCTGTTGGCGCATGGGCAGCAGCACCTTGTAATGTGTTCCCTGGCAGTGGAGACACAGACAGCAGGAGGAAATACAGCAGCAGGCAGCGTGAGGAGGTTGAGTGTCTGGCAGACTGGCAGCAGGCAGGAGGGCAGGCAGCGAGACATAATAGGCCCTGGTTCCTAGCGGTGGTTCCAGGGCCGTAAATACACAGCATGAGGTTCCAGACAGCGGTCGTGAAGCCCACATTGTGTCCAATACACAATTGGGACAGCACAGTTTTCAACCCGGACACCTCTAAAATAATTACAATTTTTTTTTTCCAAAATAAATAATGCAGGGCAGGCAGCTATTTTTGAGCGTAATAGCTGTTGGCTCATGGGCAGCAGCACCTTGTAATGTGTTCCCTGGCAGTGGAGACACAGACAGCATGAAGAAATACAGCAGCAGCAGATGCAGGTGTAATGTGTGTGCGCCACTTCATGACCCCCTCTCGCCGACAACAGGGGCCAGGAATTCGCCTTCCACCCAAGCCTGGTTCATTTTGAAAATCGTCAGTCTGTCCACAGACTTGTGAGACAGACGAGATCGCTTCTCAGTGACGACTCCACCGGCTGCACTGAAGCAACGCTCTGACAGTATGCTGGAAGGGGGGCAGGAGAGCACTTCCAGGGCGTAGTGCGCAAGCTCGCTCCAGATCGGCAGGTGCTTGACCCAATACTCCATGGGATCAACAGGGGCCACGCTGTCAAGCCCGTTGAAGGACCCCATGTAGTCAGCAACCATGCGGGTCAAGCGCTGCCTGTGACTGGAGAAGGATGCTGCTGCAGGCACCTCCCCTCTAGTCCTTGGCAGCTCTACACTCATGTAGAGCTCTTGGGTAAGAGACAGCAGGTCTGTGGTGCGCGTGCGCTTGCTGCTGGTGGATGCAGGCACCTGCTGCTGCCTCTGTGCTGACTGGACAGAGGGGGTGGATGTCTGAGAGAAGGCTTCCTCCAAGCGCTCAACAAGGGACAGCTGCAAATCCCTCATTTGTTGCGCACGGTCTCCTCCTGCAGGCAGGAACTGGCTGAGCTTCCCCTTCAGACGTGGGTCCAGCATCATGCAGATCCAGATGTCTTCCCTCTGCTTCATCTGGATCACCCTTGGGTCCTTGCGCAGACACCTCAGCACGTGCGCTGCCATTGGGAAGAGTCTGGCCACGTCTGTTGGCACCCAGAGCCGACAGTGCTGTCCTCTTCCTCTGCCTCCTCCACCTCATCCTCTCTCCACCCCGCACCACTCCAGCTGCGCTCTGCTGCTCCCCCTCATCAGCAGCAAGGTCAGGGACCTCCACCAACTCCAAGCCCTCCTCCTCAGAGGTGGCCTGTGAAGCTTCCTGCAGCTCCTGCTGGTCCAAGGCTGCCGCTCCCTCTTCCAGCAGTGCATACAGGGCCCTGTCTAGCACACACACCAAGGGTACCCACTCGCACACCATTGCATGGTCCCTGCTTACCATGTTGGTGGCCTGCAGGAAGGGTGCCAGGACTGAGCACACCTGCTGCATGTGCCCCCAGTCCTCCGTGGAGATGATGGACGGGAGGTTGGTGGCGGCGCGCCCAGTTGCAGTGATGGAGGCAACTGTTGCTTGTGCAAGGTACTGGCTGACAGCCTGCCTCTGTTCAACCAGACGCTCCAACATAGCCAGGGTGGAGTTCCAGCGAGTTGGAACATCGATCATGCGCCGGTGCTGTGGCAGGTGCAGCTCCTTCTGCACCTCTTCCAGGCGCGCTACAGCTGCAGGCGAGAGCCGGAAATGACGCACAACCTTCCTTGTCGCCTCAAGGAGTCGGTCCATCCCCTGGTAGGTCCGCAGGAACTTTTGGACTACCAGATTCAGGATGAGTGCCAGGCAGGGGATGTGGGTCAGGTCTCCCCTGCTGATTGCAGCAACCAGGTTTGCCCCATTGTCAGACTCTCCGACTCTGAGGCCTCTGGGGGTCAGCCAATTCCTTTCCTGCTCTCGGAGTTTGGCCAGGACATGGTTCGCCGTCAGTTTGGTCTTCCCCAGGCTGACCAATTAAAGCAGCGCTTGGCAGTGGTGGGGCTTCACGCTGCTGCTGAGGCGGGGGGTTTGGGCTGGTGTGCCGGAGGATGGAAGCGGATCAGAGGAACCTGCTGCAATTCCGCTGACCCTGCATGGTGGCACCACCCACTGCGTTGTTGGTGCTGCTGCTGCTCTGACAGTGCCCGATGCTGCTCCCCCATCCTCACCCCCTTCCACCAAGCTGACCCAATGCGCAGTGAAGGACAGATAGCGGCCTGTCCCAAACCGGCTGCTCCACGAGTCCATTGTGACGTGGACCCGTTGACCCACCGCGTGCTCCAGCCCTCTCCCGACATTGGCCATCACAGAGTGGTGAAGTGCAGGGATGGCCGTGCGTGCGAAAAAAATGTCGGCTGGGGATTGGCCAATCGGGGGCTGCACACATCAGGAGCGAACGCATGTTGCTCCCCTCCTGCACAAGGGAATAAGGCAGGAGTTGGGAGCACATGGCCCATGCCAGCAAGCCGTTCAGCTGATGCACGTGACGGCTGCTGGGAGGCAGAACCCTGACCACCCCCTGGAAGGTGTTGCTGAGCAGGGTCTGGCGACGCCTTTTGCTGGCACGGGAATCACTGGAGGGAGCAGAGGAGGCCACTGAGGACTGGCTGCCAGAACAGGCCTCAGTGTCGGCGGCAGGAGTTGCAGAGGGAGGAGGAGCAGTGCGTTGCTGACGCACTCCTGCTGGTGCTGCTGGAGGAGGTGGAGGAGGGCGGGTGGCTGCTGCCGACGGCTTCGCAGTGGTGGCGGGTCTGCCACTGCCACTGCCAGCTTCCTTCAACTTCACGAACTCCTCATGCTCATGAAAGTGTTTCCCTGCAAGATGGTTGACCAGAGAGGTGGTGCCAAACGCAGAGGGCTCCTTCCCTCTGCACTCCACATATGGCAGGGTGACAAAATTCCATATCGGGGAGGTGAAGTTGCCCCTTCGGCTGGAAGGTGCTGCTGCCGCTGGTCTCCCTGTGGTGGTTTGGGGGGGGTTCTTGGTGCAGCTGGTGGTGGCACTGGCAGAACTCGTCTCCGGATCAGCACGCTGTGTGGCCTCGGATATCCTAGCTCAGATGAGCACCACTGACTGTACCTGTTCTTGCACAACACTTGTTAGTTATCTGAAGCAGTCTTGAGAATTTTGTGTTGACTCATGTAACTTTATGCAACTGCTTTTGTACAATCAAAAAAAGCTTGTTTATTAACAAATGCCAATAAAAAGTAATGAAAAAAAAAATCTATTAACTATTTCTTCAAAAGTTCTGATTAACTGAATGTAAAGAAACGCAGAAAAGCCGCCGCTTCTACTCAGAGCAAGGCGGCTGTTTCCGCGGATGGCATGGCGGAACGCGGAAAAACCGCCGCGTCTGTTAGCACGCATGGACCTGGCACTGACAATTTGTCCCAGCGCGGGGAGACCGCCACCGCCTATGCAGGTAGCGGTGCGGCCAACCCCACGCATGGCTCTGCAGGGACATTGCAAGACTCGACAGGTGTGGCTGGGACCAGTAGTCCACCTAGATTCAGAATGACGCGCGTGCGCTTGGAGAGGCAGAGTTTATATGGCAGCCAGAAAAGGGTCAGCTGACAACTCTGCTTCTTTTCATTGGTCCAGCACTTAGGGGAGGTGCTGGAGAGCACTGGTGTATATATACTGGGTGCTGGTCATTCTCTGGTTGTCTGGTGTTGCGATCACAACGTGGTAGCACTCAGGCCTTGTTCGTATCTGTGTTCTAGCATAGTTTCCAAAGGTGTTGACAATCACGGACCTCACACCTTAGCGTTAGGAATTTGAACTGTATTATTTGTTATAACCTTTTGCCTGCCTGACTATCCTCCTGAATTCTGATTCTGTACCTTGCTATTTTCTGATACCCTGTTGCCAAACTCTGCTAGTACCTGAACTCTGTATTTGCCTTCTGACTCTGTACCTCGCTACCTCTTATACCCGTTGCCGTGTAACAGCAGGTCTATGTGGTAAGGAACGCAGACAAAAAAAACAGTTCACCAGAACAGTAATGCTTTAATATGGAATAGAAAGTGAAAGTGAAACAGTCTCACTGCACCAATAAGTATTTATGTGCAATGATCAAAAATAACAGTGCAATATGGCAAAATAGTTGAAAATAACTTCTAGATGCAAATAGTTTTGCTAGAGAAGCTAAAGCTACAAAAGTAAGCTGCAAAATGCTGACTCACTAATCCACTGACTGTGCTAGATTAACAAAACACAGATTTACTCCTAAATCTGGGCAGTTCAAGAGTGGAGATGAATCTCCCAGGTACTTGCGTTTGTGATACAGTCACTGGGGCTGCTGCTTTCTCCCTGAGGCACACAGCTTCCACACAGTTCTCTGCAGCTCTAGGAGTCTCCAGGCAGGCCTGATGTCTGGAGTTCCACCCCACTTTGTAGACAGCACTTGGATGAGCTGCCAAGCAGGAATCAGGAGTTGAGGTCTTCAGTAATGCTGCCCCCTGTCCTGTCCAGAAGCCGAGAGCACGCTTCTTAGCTGGGAAGTGCAGCCTGGCTGGAGGAGTGTAACATGCCTCAACTCCCACTCTCTCATCAGCCTGTGCACTTCTGGACACGTGGGGATGGGAGAAGGAAGCTTTTATCTCCTCAGGAGTTGTTCCCACCCCTCTCTGCTTTCTTAAAGGAGTCTGACCCCAACATCTTAAGGAGGTACTTCCTTCCAGAGTACAAGCTCTTCTCCATTCTGGAATCACTCTGCTACAGCCGAACCCTGCCTGTCTATTGGATTACAAATCTGTCTCCTGAATCTGTACCTTATCTGTCTGTGTGTTAACGACCTGGATTGTCCGACCTCGAGAACTGGCCTTACTGTTAGAGGCAGTTCCCAGATCTGTTAGTGACACCCCCTCATTGGTGTCACTCACGCTCTGTCCTTCCTACTCTTGGCCTAGCTCCTCCCCCGGGAGAGTCTAGGCCATAGGAAGGAACTTACTTCTGGGCAGTACTCCTTACTGCTCCTGCACCTCCTCCTGAGGTGCCGTTCTTGAAGTATATTGTTACACCCAACACTCTTACTACTCAGGTGTCCAGAGGTTAGTAGATATATCTGATTATCGGTGATACTGCAGATCATCTATAATCGGGTATATTCTGCATTCTTGGTGATACTGCAGATCACCGGTAATCAGACCCTCTCTGTGTTACACCGATCGTTACACTAAAAGTTTGGATTGGATTGGTTGAATTGAATAAAAAAAAAATGTAACATGTGTGGACACCTTTACGGCATTAGATGTTAGAAGCAAGATATGCAGACAATGCATATACCAATCAAGAGGAGTCACAGACAAGTGCACGTGGGTTGCATACCTTTATCTCCATACTATGACATTTCTTCCTTAGAATTAACCAGAAGTTTGCCATTGTTTCACTTTTAGAAGTTTTACTGTGTCTTATAAATAATAATTTTTTTTTTTTTTTGCTCAAGTGAGCACAGCAAATAATTATACACATATAGCGGTACACAACATACAAAGCTCTGATGCATGAAGCAAGAGCTCACATTAAAGAAAACTATTTGTAGTCCTTGATAAAGAAGGTCAAAAAGGCCAAGCTTCTCTGACACAATTCACAAACTTAACTGAGTGTAAATTTCCTATTAAAATGACCCTGTAGTGGGTCACTGCCTCACTATCTTTCAGTAAGGTTGTGTTGTATACAGCCTCACTGTCTCAGGCACACTAGCTGCCATCATAAATGAGGCTCTTTTGAGCCTGTGCTTCTGAAACGGCAAGATTGCATGGTATACTAAGTTGTCACTAGAGATGGCCCGAACCTCCGATTTTTGGTTCGCGAACCACGAATGCTAACTTCTGCAAAAGTTTGATTCGTACGAACTTATGCGAACCGCAATAGACTTCAATGGGGAGGCGAACTTTGAAAACTAGAAACATTTATGATGGCCACAAAAGTAATGGAAAAGATGTTTCAAGGGGTCTAACATCTGAGTTTTTGCATGGGGGAGTGGGATACACGCCAAAAGTCCCGGGGAAAAATCCAGATTTGACGCAAAACAGCGTTTTAAGGGCAGAAATCATATTGCATGCTAAATTGAAAGCCTAAAGTGCTTTAAAACATCTTGCATGTGTATACATCAATCAGGGAGTGTAATTAGAGTACTGCTTCACACTGACAGACCAAACTCACTGTGTAACGCACCACAAACAGCTGGTTGTGTTGTGACAGCCGTGCTGGAGTGGTGCGCACCATGGCGAGAGTGCAGGCGATGGCGGTTTTAAAGCCCATATGGTTGGGCTGAGGTAGCTCAATGACAGAACAAAAAGACAAAGACAAACATTTATATAGCGCTTTTCTCCTGGCGGACTCAAAGCGCCAGAGCTGCAGCCACAAGGACGCGCTCTATAGGCAGTAGCAGTGTTAGGGTAAGGTCTCCTGCTGAATAGGTGCTGGCTTACTGAACAGGCAGAGCCGAGATTCGAACCCTGGTCTCCCATGTCAGAGGCAGAGCCCTTAACCATTACACTATCCAGCCAACAACAGTGACTGAGTGTCCAGCTGATCGAATTTGGTCTGTCCACAATGAAGCAACGACCCTATTATCTTGGGTGTGCCACCCCCCGAGACACTCATATAGCCGTCGGTCATTGCTTCATTGTGATGCGCAAGCCCCTTCACCGCGGCAAGGTAACGCTCATGAAGGGGAATTGACACATGTACATGCCTTTTGTTTTGTTGTTGCAGCTGCAGTGCAGCCAGAAAAATTAGGCAGGCATGAACACGCACCAGAAAAATTATTCTAGCAGCGGCCTTAAAAATTTAGGAATCTGCCTGTCTGAGTCCTGGACCCTGTTGGTGGTGGCGGAAAAGGCAGTCAAGCGGCCTGCAGGCAGAGATGCTGTGTGGGGAGCGACTTAGTCTTGGGGCAGGCAGTCACACGGCGTGCAGGCAGAGATGCTGTGTGTGAGGACTGACTTAGCCTTTGGGCAGGCCTGACCGTGCTTTGCAGACCACATGGTCAGATGGACCCTTGACCCAAGGCTGTGTGCCAGAGATGTCACCACTTGCCTTTCAACATCACGGTACAGTTTGGGTATCACCTTTTTTGAGAAATAATTGCAGAATGGTATCTTCCACTGCGGTGTGTGGCTTTGCTTTTGTGTGCTGCTTTTCCTCAGGTGGTCAACCCATTGCAGTTTTAATGCTTTGTCATTATGTGCCTTCGTAAGGAAGTGTTCCCTACGTGGGTCTTGGTCTTTCCACGGCTCAATTTTTGGTGACAGAGAGTACAGATGGAATTGCTCTCATCTGAGGCAGACATACAAAACAATTTCCACACCGCTGAGCCCTGGGGTGATGGCACTTTGGTGGTGGTGGCCGACTGAGTGTTAAGTGGGTTGCCAGAATCAGAGCAGGAGGGGGAAGATATGTCACGGTTCCGTGCGGAAGCTGAGGAAGATGAGGTGTTCTGTGTTAAATAGTCAACTACGTCCTGAAAATCTTGGGGGTTGATGGCACACACCTTCTGAACACTGTACTTTGGTCCAGGGCCGCATGAAATCACAACAGCACGACCTCGAACAGACCTGCTGGGTGGCCTGCCTCTGCCTGTTTTGCCCATATTAAGGGGATGAAGTGAAAGGTATGCACTGACTTGACTAATACAATGTGCAATCACACAAGTGCAGTTAACAGGTATGCAAAGAGTGGTATATCACACTGCGTACTGAACAACAGGTAGGTATATGCAGTGAGGGGTATTACAAATATGCACCTGTCACACACATGTACCGTGAACAGGTACAGTGACTGGTGGTATTAAATATCACACTGTGTGCACTCACATGGATAGGTGAGTGCACTGAACAACAGGTAGGTATATGCAGTGATGGGTATTACAAATGTGCATCTGTCACACACACGTACCATGAACAGGTACAGTGACTGGTGGTATTAAATATCACACTGCGTTCACTCACGTAGGTGGGTGCCAGGGGCGTCGCTAGCCCTATTTTAGGGGGGCCTGTGCCCCCAACATGTCCGCGGGTGCCCCAATCAATTTATTGGGGTGCCCCACTGTCTCCCCCGGCCGCCGCTGCTCCCCCCGCAGGCCGCTGCTGCCAGCATCAGACCTCGATCAGCCGGTGACCAATGTGCGGGCGCTAGGACCTAGCACACGCACTGATATGCGGAAGTGACATCACTTACGCATATAGAGCGTCCGTGCGCCCGCTCTAACTGGTCGGGTCGCCCGCTGATCGAGGTCTGAAGCTGCTGCTGCTGGGAGGTGAGTGAGGGGTCCCTGTTACTCACCACCTAACCTGGGAGTCCCTGTCACTACCTAACCTGGGGGGTGCCTGTCACTCACTACCTAACCTGGGGGTCCCTGTCACTCACTACCTAACCTGGGGGGCGCCTGTCACTCCCTAACCTGGGGGGCACCCGTCACTTACTACCTAACCTGGGAGTCCTTGTCGCTCACTACCTAACCTGGGGTCCCTGTCACTCACTACCTAAACTGGGGGTCCCTGTCACTCACTACCTAACCTGGGGGGCGCCTGTCACTCACTACCCAACCTGGGGGGTGCCTGTAACTCCCTACCTAACCTGGGGGGCACCTGTCACTCACTACCTAACCTGGGGGTCCCTGTCACTCACTACCTAACCTGGGGGGGGGGTGCTTGTCACTCACTACCTAACCTGGGGGGCGCCTGTCACTCACTACCTAACCTGGGGGGTGCCTGTCACTCACTACCTAACCTGGGGGTCCCTGTCATTCACTACCTAACCTGGGGGGTGCCTTTCACTCACTACCTAACCTGGGGGTCCCTGTCACTCACTACCTAACCTGGAGGTCCCTGTAACTCACTACCTAACCTGGGGGTCCCTGTCACTCACTTCCTAACCCAGGGGTCCCTGTCACTCACCACCTAACCTGGGTGGCGCCTGTCACTCACTACCTAACCTGGGGGCGCCTGTCACTCACTACCTAACCTGGGGGGCGCCTGTCACTCATTACCTAACCTGGGGGGTGCCTGTCACTCACTACCTAACCTGGGGGGCACCTGTCACTCACTAGCTAACCTGGGGGCGCCTGTCACTCAACCTAACCTGGGTGTCCCTGTCACTCACTACCTAACCTGGGGGGTCCCTGTCACTTGCTACCTAACCTGGGGGTCCCTGTCACTCACTACCTAACCTGGGGGTCCCTGTCACTCACTACCTAACCTGGGGGGCGCTTGTCACTCACTGCCTAACCTGGGTGTCGCCTGTCACTCACTACCTAACCTTGGGGTCCCTGTCACTCACTACCTAACCTGGGGGTCCCTGTCACTCACTACCTAACCTGGGGGGTGCCTGTCACTCACTACCTAACCTGGGGGGCACCTGTAACTCACTACCTAACCTGGGGGTCCCTGTCACTCACTTCCTAACCTGGGGGTCCCTGTCACTCACTACCTAACCTGGGGGGCGCTTGTCACTCACTGCCTAACCTGGGTGTCGCCTGTCACTCACTACCTAACCTTGGGGTCCCTGTCACTCACTACCTAACCTGGGGGTCCCTGTCACTCACTACCTAACCTGGGGGGTGCCTGTCACTCACTACCTAACCTGGGGGGCACCTGTAACTCACTACCTAACCTGGGGGTCCCTGTCACTCACTTCCTAACCTGGGGGTCCCTGTCACTCACTACCTAACCTGGGTGGCGCCTGTCACTCACTACCTAACCTGGGGGCGCCTGTCACTCACTACCTAACCTGGGGGGCGCCTGTCACTCACTACCTAACCTGAGGGGCACCTGTCACTCACTACCTAACCTGGGGGCGCCTGTCACTCAACCTAACCTGGGGGTCCCTGTCACTCACTACCTAACCTGGGGGTCCCTGTCACTCGCTACCTAACCTGGGGGTCCCTGTCACTCACTACCTAACCTGGGGGTCCCTGTCACTCACTGCCTAACCTGGGGGGCGCTTGTCACTCACTGCCTAACCTGGGTGTCGCCTGTCACTCACTACCTAACCTTGGGGTCCCTGTCACTCACACATAGCCTCCAGGCTTTTCATCCAGCAAGACCCAGTGAGCGGCCATCTATGGAGATCAGCTGATGTGACCGATCCTGTTTGAAAGCACCACTGCTGCCTGCGTCCCCGGCATAGAGAGAGACAACGCTAGACTGCTGACAGACCCATATGGGCTAGTCAGTCAGTCCTAAAGGTGAGATCATTCCCCGGCAGGCTTGCCAGGGACAACTGCTACCCTTCTGAGTGCGCTCTCCTCTCTCTCCTCCCATTCCCCCCACCCCTTGTCTATACAGACTACCTAACCTGGGGCCGCCTGTCACTCAACCTAACCTGGGGGTCCCTTTCACTCACTACCTAACCTGGGGGGTCCCTGTCACTCGCTACCTAACCTGGGGGTCCCTGTCACTCACTACCTAACCTGGGGGTCCCTGTCACTCACTACCTAACCTGGGGGGCGCTTGTCACTCACTGCCTAACCTGGGTGTCGCCTGTCACTCACTACCTAACCTTGGGGTCCCTGTCACTCACTACCTAACCTGGGGGTCCCTGTCACTCACTACCTAACCTGGGGGGTGCCTGTCACTCACTACCTAACCTGGGGGGCACCTGTCACTCACTACCTAACCTGGGGGTTCCTGTCACTCACTACCTAACCTGGGGAGTGCCTGTCACTACCTAAACGAGGGGGCTTCTGTCACTACCTAAACTAGCATGGTGCGTCCGCGCGCCTGCTCTAACTGGTCGGGTCGCCCGCTGATCGAGGTCTGAAGCTGCTGCTGCTGGGAGGTGAGTGAGGGGTCCCTGTCACTCACCACCTAACCTGGGAGTCCCTGTCACTCGCTACCTAACCTGGGGGGTGCCTGTCACTCACTACCTAACCTGGGGGTCCCTGTCGCTCACTACCTAACCTGGGGGGGTGCCTGTCACTCCCTAACCTGGGGGGCACCTGTCACTCACTACCTAACCTGGGGGTCCTTGTCGCTCACTACCTAACCTGGGGGATGCCTGTCACTCACTACCTAACCTGGGGGTTCCTGTCACTCACTACCTAACCTGGGGTCCCTGTCACTCACTATCTAAACTGGGGGTCCCTGTCACTCACTACCTAACCTGGGGGGCGCCTGTCACTCACTACCTAACCTGGGGGTCCCTGTCACTCACTACCTAACCTGGGGGGTGCCTGTAACTCACTACCTAACCTGGGGGGCACCTGTCACTCACTACCTAACCTGGGGGCACCTGTCACTCACTACCTAACCTGGGGGGCGCCTGTCACTCACTACCTAACCTGGGGGGAGCCTGTCACTCACTACCTAACCTGGAGGGTGCCTGTCACTCACTACCTAACCTGGGGGTCCCTGTCACTCACTACCTAACCTGGGGGTCCCTGTCACTCACTACCTAACCTGGGGTCCCTGTCACTTACTACCTAACCTGGGAGTCCTTGTCGCTCACTACCTAACCTGGGGTCCCTGTCACTCACTACCTAAACTGGGGGTCCCTGTCACTCACTACCTAACCTGGGGGGCGCCTGTCACTCACTACCTAACCTGGGGGGTGCCTGTAACTCACTACCCAACCTGGGGGGTGCCTGTAACTCCCTACCTAACCTGGGGGGCACCTGTCACTCACTACCTAACCTGGGGGTCCCTGTCACTCACTACCTAACCTGGGGGGGGGGGGGTGCTTGTCACTCACTACCTAACCTGGGGGGCGCCTGTCACTCACTACCTAACCTGGGGGGTGCCTGTCACTCACTACCTAACCTGGGGGTCCCTGTCATTCACTACCTAACCTGGGGGGTGCCTTTCACTCACTACCTAACCTGGGGGTCCCTGTCACTCACTACCTAACCTGGAGGTCCCTGTAACTCACTACCTAACCTGGGGGTCCCTGTCACTCACTTCCTAACCCAGGGGTCCCTGTCACTCACCACCTAACCTGGGTGGCGCCTGTCACTCACTACCTAACCTGGGGGCGCCTGTCACTCACTACCTAACCTGGGGGGCGCCTGTCACTCATTACCTAACCTGGGGGGTGCCTGTCACTCACTACCTAACCTGGGGGGCACCTGTCACTCACTAGCTAACCTGGGGGCGCCTGTCACTCAACCTAACCTGGGTGTCCCTGTCACTCACTACCTAACCTGGGGGGTCCCTGTCACTTGCTACCTAACCTGGGGGTCCCTGTCACTCACTACCTAATCTGGGGGTCCCTGTCACTCACTACCTAACCTGGGGGGCGCTTGTCACTCACTGCCTAACCTGGGTGTCGCCTGTCACTCACTACCTAACCTTGGGGTCCCTGTCACTCACTACCTAACCTGGGGGTCCCTGTCACTCACTACCTAACCTGGGGGGTGCCTGTCACTCACTACCTAACCTGGGGGGCACCTGTAACTCACTACCTAACCTGGGGGTCCCTGTCACTCACTTCCTAACCTGGGGGTCCCTGTCACTCACTACCTAACCTGGGGGGCGCTTGTCACTCACTGCCTAACCTGGGTGTCGCCTGTCACTCACTACCTAACCTTGGGGTCCCTGTCACTCACTACCTAACCTGGGGGTCCCTGTCACTCACTACCTAACCTGGGGGGTGCCTGTCACTCACTACCTAACCTGGGGGGCACCTGTAACTCACTACCTAACCTGGGGGTCCCTGTCACTCACTTCCTAACCTGGGGGTCCCTGTCACTCACTACCTAACCTGGGTGGCGCCTGTCACTCACTACCTAACCTGGGGGCGCCTGTCACTCACTACCTAACCTGGGGGGCGCCTGTCACTCATTACCTAACCTGGGGGGTGCCTGTCACTCACTACCTAACCTGAGGGGCACCTGTCACTCACTACCTAACCTGGGGGCGCCTGTCACTCAACCTAACCTGGGGGTCCCTGTCACTCACTACCTAACCTGGGGGTCCCTGTCACTCGCTACCTAACCTGGGGGTCCCTGTCACTCACTACCTAACCTGGGGGTCCCTGTCACTCACTGCCTAACCTGGGGGGCGCTTGTCACTCACTGCCTAACCTGGGTGTCGCCTGTCACTCACTACCTAACCTTGGGGTCCCTGTCACTCACACATAGCCTCCAGGCTTTTCATCCAGCAAGACCCAGTGAGCGGCCATCTATGGAGATCAGCTGATGTGACCGATCCTGTTTGAAAGCACCACTGCTGCCTGCGTCCCCGGCATAGAGAGAGACAACGCTAGACTGCTGACAGACCCATATGGGCTAGTCAGTCAGTCCTAAAGGTGAGATCATTCCCCGGCAGGCTTGCCAGGGACAACTGCTACCCTTCTGAGTGCGCTCTCCTCTCTCTCCTCCCATTCCCCCCACCCCTTGTCTATACAGACTACCTAACCTGGGGCCGCCTGTCACTCAACCTAACCTGGGGGTCCCTTTCACTCACTACCTAACCTGGGGGGTCCCTGTCACTCGCTACCTAACCTGGGGGTCCCTGTCACTCACTACCTAACCTGGGGGTCCCTGTCACTCACTACCTAACCTGGGGGTCCCTGTCACTCACTACCTAACCTGGGGGGCGCTTGTCACTCACTGCCTAACCTGGGTGTCGCCTGTCACTCACTACCTAACCTTGGGGTCCCTGTCACTCACTACCTAACCTGGGGGTCCCTGTCACTCACTACCTAACCTGGGGGGTGCCTGTCACTCACTACCTAACCTGGGGGGCACCTGTCACTCACTACCTAACCTGGGGGTTCCTGTCACTCACTACCTAACCTGGGGAGTGCCTGTCACTACCTAAACGAGGGGGCTTCTGTCACTACCTAAACTAGCATGGTGCGTCCGCGCGCCTGCTCTAACTGGTCGGGTCGCCCGCTGATCGAGGTCTGAAGCTGCTGCTGCTGGGAGGTGAGTGAGGGGTCCCTGTCACTCACCACCTAACCTGGGAGTCCCTGTCACTCGCTACCTAACCTGGGGGGTGCCTGTCACTCACTACCTAACCTGGGGGTCCCTGTCGCTCACTACCTAACCTGGGGGGGTGCCTGTCACTCCCTAACCTGGGGGGCACCTGTCACTCACTACCTAACCTGGGGGTCCTTGTCGCTCACTACCTAACCTGGGGGATGCCTGTCACTCACTACCTAACCTGGGGGTTCCTGTCACTCACTACCTAACCTGGGGTCCCTGTCACTCACTATCTAAACTGGGGGTCCCTGTCACTCACTACCTAACCTGGGGGGCGCCTGTCACTCACTACCTAACCTGGGGGTCCCTGTCACTCACTACCTAACCTGGGGGGTGCCTGTAACTCACTACCTAACCTGGGGGGCACCTGTCACTCACTACCTAACCTGGGGGCACCTGTCACTCACTACCTAACCTGGGGGGCGCCTGTCACTCACTACCTAACCTGGGGGGAGCCTGTCACTCACTACCTAACCTGGAGGGTGCCTGTCACTCACTACCTAACCTGGGGGTCCCTGTCACTCACTACCTAACCTGGGGGTCCCTGTCACTCACTACCTAACCTGGGGTCCCTGTCACTTACTACCTAACCTGGGAGTCCTTGTCGCTCACTACCTAACCTGGGGTCCCTGTCACTCACTACCTAAACTGGGGGTCCCTGTCACTCACTACCTAACCTGGGGGGCGCCTGTCACTCACTACCTAACCTGGGGGGTGCCTGTAACTCACTACCCAACCTGGGGGGTGCCTGTAACTCCCTACCTAACCTGGGGGGCACCTGTCACTCACTACCTAACCTGGGGGTCCCTGTCACTCACTACCTAACCTGGGGGGGGGGGGTGCTTGTCACTCACTACCTAACCTGGGGGGCGCCTGTCACTCACTACCTAACCTGGGGGGTGCCTGTCACTCACTACCTAACCTGGGGGTCCCTGTCATTCACTACCTAACCTGGGGGGTGCCTTTCACTCACTACCTAACCTGGGGGTCCCTGTCACTCACTACCTAACCTGGAGGTCCCTGTAACTCACTACCTAACCTGGGGGTCCCTGTCACTCACTTCCTAACCCAGGGGTCCCTGTCACTCACCACCTAACCTGGGTGGCGCCTGTCACTCACTACCTAACCTGGGGGCGCCTGTCACTCACTACCTAACCTGGGGGGCGCCTGTCACTCATTACCTAACCTGGGGGGTGCCTGTCACTCACTACCTAACCTGGGGGGCACCTGTCACTCACTAGCTAACCTGGGGGCGCCTGTCACTCAACCTAACCTGGGTGTCCCTGTCACTCACTACCTAACCTGGGGGGTCCCTGTCACTTGCTACCTAACCTGGGGGTCCCTGTCACTCACTACCTAATCTGGGGGTCCCTGTCACTCACTACCTAACCTGGGGGGCGCTTGTCACTCACTGCCTAACCTGGGTGTCGCCTGTCACTCACTACCTAACCTTGGGGTCCCTGTCACTCACTACCTAACCTGGGGGTCCCTGTCACTCACTACCTAACCTGGGGGGTGCCTGTCACTCACTACCTAACCTGGGGGGCACCTGTAACTCACTACCTAACCTGGGGGTCCCTGTCACTCACTTCCTAACCTGGGGGTCCCTGTCACTCACTACCTAACCTGGGGGGCGCTTGTCACTCACTGCCTAACCTGGGTGTCGCCTGTCACTCACTACCTAACCTTGGGGTCCCTGTCACTCACTACCTAACCTGGGGGTCCCTGTCACTCACTACCTAACCTGGGGGGTGCCTGTCACTCACTACCTAACCTGGGGGGCACCTGTAACTCACTACCTAACCTGGGGGTCCCTGTCACTCACTTCCTAACCTGGGGGTCCCTGTCACTCACTACCTAACCTGGGTGGCGCCTGTCACTCACTACCTAACCTGGGGGCGCCTGTCACTCACTACCTAACCTGGGGGGCGCCTGTCACTCATTACCTAACCTGGGGGGTGCCTGTCACTCACTACCTAACCTGAGGGGCACCTGTCACTCACTACCTAACCTGGGGGCGCCTGTCACTCAACCTAACCTGGGGGTCCCTGTCACTCACTACCTAACCTGGGGGTCCCTGTCACTCGCTACCTAACCTGGGGGTCCCTGTCACTCACTACCTAACCTGGGGGTCCCTGTCACTCACTGCCTAACCTGGGGGGCGCTTGTCACTCACTGCCTAACCTGGGTGTCGCCTGTCACTCACTACCTAACCTTGGGGTCCCTGTCACTCACACATAGCCTCCAGGCTTTTCATCCAGCAAGACCCAGTGAGCGGCCATCTATGGAGATCAGCTGATGTGACCGATCCTGTTTGAAAGCACCACTGCTGCCTGCGTCCCCGGCATAGAGAGAGACAACGCTAGACTGCTGACAGACCCATATGGGCTAGTCAGTCAGTCCTAAAGGTGAGATCATTCCCCGGCAGGCTTGCCAGGGACAACTGCTACCCTTCTGAGTGCGCTCTCCTCTCTCTCCTCCCATTCCCCCCACCCCTTGTCTATACAGACTACCTAACCTGGGGCCGCCTGTCACTCAACCTAACCTGGGGGTCCCTTTCACTCACTACCTAACCTGGGGGGTCCCTGTCACTCGCTACCTAACCTGGGGGTCCCTGTCACTCACTACCTAACCTGGGGGTCCCTGTCACTCACTACCTAACCTGGGGGGCGCTTGTCACTCACTGCCTAACCTGGGTGTCGCCTGTCACTCACTACCTAACCTTGGGGTCCCTGTCACTCACTACCTAACCTGGGGGTCCCTGTCACTCACTACCTAACCTGGGGGGTGCCTGTCACTCACTACCTAACCTGGGGGGCACCTGTCACTCACTACCTAACCTGGGGGTTCCTGTCACTCACTACCTAACCTGGGGAGTGCCTGTCACTACCTAAACGAGGGGGCTTCTGTCACTACCTAAACTAGCATGGTGCGTCCGCGCGCCTGCTCTAACTGGTCGGGTCGCCCGCTGATCGAGGTCTGAAGCTGCTGCTGCTGGGAGGTGAGTGAGGGGTCCCTGTCACTCACCACCTAACCTGGGAGTCCCTGTCACTCGCTACCTAACCTGGGGGGTGCCTGTCACTCACTACCTAACCTGGGGGTCCCTGTCGCTCACTACCTAACCTGGGGGGGTGCCTGTCACTCCCTAACCTGGGGGGCACCTGTCACTCACTACCTAACCTGGGGGTCCTTGTCGCTCACTACCTAACCTGGGGGATGCCTGTCACTCACTACCTAACCTGGGGGTTCCTGTCACTCACTACCTAACCTGGGGTCCCTGTCACTCACTATCTAAACTGGGGGTCCCTGTCACTCACTACCTAACCTGGGGGGCGCCTGTCACTCACTACCTAACCTGGGGGTCCCTGTCACTCACTACCTAACCTGGGGGGTGCCTGTAACTCACTACCTAACCTGGGGGGCACCTGTCACTCACTACCTAACCTGGGGGCACCTGTCACTCACTACCTAACCTGGGGGGCGCCTGTCACTCACTACCTAACCTGGGGGGAGCCTGTCACTCACTACCTAACCTGGAGGGTGCCTGTCACTCACTACCTAACCTGGGGGTCCCTGTCACTCACTACCTAACCTGGGGGTCCCTGTCACTCACTACCTAACCTGGGGTCCCTGTCACTCACTACCTAACCTGGGTGGCGCCTGTCACTCACTACCTGTCACTACCTAAACTATCCAGGCCAGCCAGCCCAGCATCACCACCAGCCAGCCAGACCAGAATCACTGTCAAAAGGCCACAGCATCACCACCAGTCAAGCCAGCATTTACTTCAACAGCCCAGCATTACCACCAGCCAGGTCATGGCATCACCGCCAGCCAACTCAGCCACAGCATCGGCCACAGCATCACCACCAGCCAGGCCACAGCATCACTGCCAGGCCTTTCAGCCCACACATCATCCCCAATTCAGCCAAAAACAGTATTGCCAGGCACAGCAGCCAGTAGTGGAGAATTCAGAAGCCAGGTGAGAAGTGTCTACCATATTAAGGGGGCATTCTGCCTATTTATGTGAAATGCTGTCTATTTATGTGTCACATGACTGCTGAATTTGTCTTGTTGGGGGCCTCATGATTTGTTGGGGGCCTCATGATTGCTGAATTTGTCTTGTTGGGAGCCTCACGATTGCTGAATTTGTCATATTGGGGGCCTCATGACTGCTGAATTTGTCTTGTTGAGGGCCTCATGATTGTAGAATCTGTCTTGATAGGGGCCTCACGATTGCTGAATTTGTCTTGTTGGGGGCCTCATGCAGGGCCAGCCCGCCCATGAGGCGGGGTGAAACTTTTGCCTCAGGCGGCACTTCTGGGGGGGCGGCACCCGCCCGTCCATGTGTGTGGGGGGCCGCCCGAGCTGGAGGGGATAGCGAGCAGGAAGGGGGTATTGGGCCTAGCGGCGGGGAGGAGGGTCGGACCCCCCCCCCTCCCTCGCCTGGGTCCCCCGTCCTCCGCTCCCCTCCAGCTTTAAAAAGGTCCGTGCTGTGGCTGCAGCTATTCGTAAGAGGCAACGGGCGGGGATTACTCACCTCTTCCTCGTTCCAGGCCAGCGTGCGCTCCACTGACGTCACTTCCTGCTACGCCCACAACAACGGCTTGGGGGGGGGGGCGGCGACGATTTCTTTAAAAATTGCCTCAGGCGGCAAAAAGTCTAGGGCCGGGCCTGGCCTCATGATTGCCGATTTTGTCTTGATGGGGGCCTCATGATTGCTGAATTTGTCTTGTTGGGGGTCCCATGATTGCTAACTGCGAGACTATGGGAAAAGCTGAATCATCATCATATGAGACAATAGCATTAAACCTACTTTTTTTAGCTTTTTAAAACAACATAAAACTGGGAGGTTCTAAAAAAATGAATACATTTT
The DNA here is from genome assembly GCF_040937935.1 of Hyperolius riggenbachi. Taxonomy (NCBI): domain Eukaryota; kingdom Metazoa; phylum Chordata; class Amphibia; order Anura; family Hyperoliidae; genus Hyperolius; species Hyperolius riggenbachi. The sequence continues at coordinate 409,233,179 of NC_090648.1, read as the reverse complement.
TCAGGAGTAGGATGGATGAAATTGTTTATCTTCACAGTTTATTTTCAACTTGGATTTTCCATAATGTTCATGTGTGAGTTAAAACGTTTGTACAGTATTTAGTTTAAATTGCTGTTGCCACTATGCAATAGATAAGTGACTTTTGGGTTGCAGTTTGGGCACTCGGCCTCCAAAAGGTTAGCCACCACTGTCCTAATCTAATGTCCCACTATTGCTAAGTTCATGTAAATTTGTCTCCACCAGTTACCACACCCACATTTTGGTCCATGGCCCACCCATTTTTCGGTCACACAACGTAACCCTCATATTTTTCAGCGCGCTAGCTGCAGTGTGCTGAATTCTGCTGCCTACAGTATGTACAGTATAAGCTGTTCTCTAGTGCCTGCACTGTGGGCAGATCTACCTCCAGTGTGTTCAGTATAAGATGTTACTCTGTGCCTTTACTGATTGTAAACCAGCTGTATTGTATGCTGATCCCTGCTACTTTCAGCATGTACAGTACTAGCTGTAAAGCCTGGTACACACATAAAATTTTGATTAGCCAATTTTAGCTCTGTTCATCAAATTCATTGTCTGTTGGCCCACTTACTGCATGGGGGTGGTAAAATTGGTCAGTGATTGACCAATCAAAATTGTATGTGTGTATACATTTTTGATCTATGCCTATACTGATTGTAAATTATCTAAATAAAGGACAGGGGGCTCCATCCAATATTTCGATGGGCAGGCCCGTTATCTGTAGCTTACACTGCTGCTAAGTTCATGTACATTTGGCCCCACCCATGGCCACACCCACTCACAGCATGGTCACGCCCATTTTTGCTGCGTGCACCGCATATACACCCCACCTAGTGCCCACAGGTTCCCCCAATCTCCAAGGACCCTAGGAATGCCCCTGGTGGGTGCACTGAACAACAAGTAGGTAGGTATATGCAGTGCTGCTGGGTATTACAAATATGCACCTGTCACACACACACACGTACCGTGAACAGGTGCAATGACTGGTGGTATTAACAATGCGTGCGCTCACATAGGTAGGTAGGTAGGTGGACTAAACTGTGAACAGGTGCAGTGATTGGGATTACAAATGTGCAGCTGCCTGTCACACACACAGGTAGTCACTGAATGTGTTGGGCCTGGCAGTGGCACAGTAGGAATTAAGGGGCCAAAGGCCAGCTGTGACAGACTGACAGGGCTGTATATAATGCAAGTGGGCCACACAAAAAAAAAATTGATCACAAGAACAAGATTAGCTTTCAAAAGAGCTGTTGAGGGGTGCTTTTTTAGCAATAAGAATCAGCAAAATGTTGGGATGCATTAAAAGGGAAATAAAAACTTGAGATGCTAGCGTAATATTGCCCCTGTTTAACTCTGTGGTAAGGCCACATCTGGAATATGGAATTCAGTTCTGGGCAGCACATTACAAAAAAGATATTGCAGTTTTAGAGCAGGTGCAGAGACGAGCAAGAAAATTGATACGTGGGATTGAAAGTCTCACTTACCAAGAAAGGTTAGATAAACTGGGTTTATATAGTCTAGGATCTGGGGGGAGGCGGGAGGATAAAGTCTCAATACGTAGACAAGATGAGGTAAAAAGACAGTGGGAACCTAACATTATGGGGGGTGGAGAGGGGGGTGGGGACAGTGTAAGGTAAAAATTCAAGTAGCCCATTTCATGTAAACAAAATTGGTAAATGTGGTGGTAAAAATATGAAGTGCATAGTAACCAATGCTCGGAGCCTTGCAAATAAAATAGACGAACTAGAGTTCATTCTGAATAACAAAGGCTATGACATTGTGGGAATAACCGAGACATGGATGGATGAAAGCCATGACTGGATAGCTAATTTAAAAGGATACAATGTGTTTAGGAAGGATAGAACAGGGAAAAAAGGGGGAGGGGTTTGTCTCTTTGTTAAGAATTCTCTTACAGCTGTCCTCAACAATGAGATGGAGGAAGATTGCGAAGATGTGGAGTCCATTTGGGTAAATATTCATGGTGGAAATAAAAGTTGCCAATTGCTTATTGGGGTATGCTACAGGCCACCTCTTATTAATGAAGCTGCAGAACTGCGATTACTACAGAAAAAGCTGCAAGTAAAAATGAGGTCATAATTATGGGCGACTTCAACTTTCCAGACATTGACTGGAGTATTGAGGCTACCCATTCTGGTAAAAGCAGCAGATTTCTGGCAGCACTACAGGACAATTACTTGACTCAAATGGTAACTGAACCAACTAGGAGGAATGCGTTACTGGATCTGATCATTTCTAATAGACCAGATAATGCGTCAAATGTGCAGATTCAAGAACATTTGGGAAATAGTGATCACAACATGATAACGTTGGATCTGGTGACTGATAGGCCACGGGGCAGCAGGACCACTAAAACTATGAATTTTAGAAAAGCAAACTTCAATCAAATTAGGCAGGCACAAAGTTTGGTGAACTGGGATAATGTACTACAAGGGGAAGACACTGAAGGGAAATGGCAAGCTTTTAAACTTATACTCAATCAATATTGTAGTATGTATATCCCATATGGAAACAAAATATCTAGGAATAAAAAAAGGCCTCTATGGATGAATAGAAAGGTTAAAGATAAAATGAAGAGCAAAAGAATGCCTATAAGGTCTTAAAACAGGAGGGGACTGAGGCTGCACTAAGCAATTATAAGGAGTGCAATAAAAATTGTAAAAACGAAATTAGGCAGGCAAAGATTGAAGCTGAAAAACAAATCGCTAGGGATATCAAATCTAACCCAAAAAAGTTTTACAAGTACATTAACTCTAAAAAAAGAAACGTTGACTGTATAGGACTCCTAAAGGATGAGGGTGGGAACTCAATGGTGGATGACCAAGGTAAGGCAGAGTTATTAAATGCTTTCTTTGCTTCTGTCTTCACAAAAGAAACAGCACTGTTGAAAATTACAGAGGCGGAAGAGTCTCAATCTTCTAACTGTAATATTAAATACTTAACGCAGGAAGAAGTGAAGGCAAGACTAAATAAATTAAAAATAGACAAAGCACCTGACCCGGATGGCATGCATCCTCGGGTCCTAAGGGAATTAAGTTCAGTTATAGATAAACCCCTTTATCTTATCTTTTGTGACTCTCTTGCAACTGGCAGAGTCCCAGTGGATTGGCGTACAGCCCACGTTTTCACATTATTTAAGAAGGGCAAGAAATCAGATCCAGGAAATTATAGACCTGTAAGCTTAACATCAGTTGTATGCAAACTATTTGAGGGGTTACTAAGAGATACTATATATGACTTCATAGTGGAAAATAATCTTATTTCTCAGCATCAACATGGGTTTACTAAAGACAGGTCCTGTTTGACTAACATGCTCAGCTTTTATGAGGTAGGGAATGCTAATATGGATATTGGGAATGCTGTAGATGTGATATACTTGGACTTTGCAAAGGCCTTCGACACTGTTCCCCACAAAAGTCTGGTGCAAAAGTTGAGGATGCAAGGACTGGGGAAGAGTCTGTGTGCATGGATAGGGAACTGGCTAATGGACAGAAAACAAAGAGTTGTGGTCAATGGATCGTACTCAAAATGGAAGAATGTTAGCAGTGGGGTCCCACAGGGGTCTGTTCTGGGTCCAGTGCTCTTCAATTTATTTATTAATGACCTAGTAGATGCAGTAGTGAGCAATGTTGCTATTTTTGCAGATGATACAAAATTGTGCAGAATCATCAACTCTCAGGAAGATAGTGTCATATTGCAACAGGATCTGGATAGGATGGCTATATGGGCACATACATGGCAGATGAAATTCAATGTTGACAAATGTAAAGTCATGCATTTTGGATGTACTAATGGTCTAGCACCATACAAAATAAATGGGATACAGTTGGGGACCTCAAACTTGGAGAAGGACTTAGGAGTACTCATCGACAACAAGTTAAATAATCGTACTCAATGCCAAGCAGCTGCAGCTCAAGCTAACAAAATTTTGGGATGCATTAAAAGGGAAATAAAAACTTGAGATGCTAGCATAATATTGCCCCTGTTTAAGTCTCTAGTAAGGCCACATCTGGAATATGGAATTCAGTTCTGAGCACCACATTACAAAAAAGATATTGCAGTTTTAGAGCAGGTGCAGAGACGAGCAACAAAATTGAGACGTGGGATGGAAGGTCTCACTTATCAAGAAAGATTAGATAAACTGGGTTTATTTAGTCTAGAGAAAAGACGCCTTAGAGGGGATCAAATTAACATGTATAAATACATCAGAGAGCAATATAATAGCTTGGCGGATGAGCTTTTTGTCCCTAGGCCTTCTCAAAAGACTAGAAGACATGATCTGCGCATGGAGGAAAAATGTTTTAGCCATTTATTTAGGAAAGGGTTCTTTACAGTAAGAGTGATTATGATGTGGAATGCATTGCCACAGGAAGTCGTTATGGCAAACTCTATACCTGCATTTAAAGGGGGCTTAGATGCTTTCCTTGCATTGAAAGACATCAATGGCTACAATTACTAGGTAATGCCTAATGATGTTGATCCAGGGATTTTATCTGATTGCCATCTGGAGTCGGGAAGGAATTTTTCCCTTTAGGGGCTAATTGGACCATGCGTTGTACGGGTTTTTTCGCCTTCCTCTGGATCAACAGGGATATGTGAGGGAGTAGGCTGGTGTTGTACTTTATACTGGTTGAACTTGATGGACGTATGTCTTTTTTCAACCAAAATAACTATGTAACTATGTAACTATGTAGTCTAGAGAAAAGACGCCTTAGAGGGGATCTAATTAACATGTATAAATACATCAGAGGGCAATATAATAGCTTGGCGGATAAGCTTTTTGTCCCTAGGCCTTCTCAAAGGACTAGAGGACATGATCTGCGCATGGAGGAAAAACGTTTTAGCCATTTATTTAGGAAAGGGTTCTTTACAGAGAGTGATTAAGATGTGGAATGCATTGCCACAGGAAGTCATTATGGCTAACTCTATACCTGCATTTAAAGGGGGCTTAGATGCTTTCCTTGCGTTGAAAGACATCCATGGCTACAATTACTAGGTAATGCCTAATGATGTTGATCCAGGGATTTTATCTGATTGCCACCTGGAGTCGGGAAGGAATTTTTTTCCCCTGTTGGGGCTAATTGGACCATGCCTTGTAAGGGTTTTTTCGCCTTCCTCTGGATCAACAGGGATATGTGAGGGAGCAGGCTGGTGTTGTACTTTGTTCTCTGGTTGAACTCAATGGACGTATGTCTTTTTTTCAACCAAAATAACTATGTAACTATGTAACAAAGAGGAAGCTAACAAGCCTACAAGAGCCTAACTAAGCTTTCCCTATGAGAGTCTGCAGCAGCTCTCCCTTCTCTAATTACTGCAGGCACACGAATGAGTCCAATACCTGACGCTGCCTGCATTTTATAAGGGGGGAGGGCATCCAGGAGGTAGTGTAGCCTGATTGGCTACAATGTGCCTGCTGACTGTGATGTAGAGGGTCAAAGTTGACCCTAATGATGTACTATGGGGGCGAATCGAACTTCCGGAAAAGTTTGCGGTTCTCCGCGATCGCGAATCCCGGAAGTTCACCTGGAACCTTTTGCTAGCGAACCGTTCGAGCCATCTCTAGTTGTCACCTGTTTATAGTCTTGTATGCTTTCACAGGTTTTCTTTAAATGCTGTTTGCTACATATGCTGATTGATAGCACTTATTTATGTTAGGGGGCTAGTAAGAGATGATTATGTACAGAGAATGTCTGTCACTGAAAGTAGTAAACATAAAAACTTTCACAACTTTTTACTTCTTGAATAAGAAAGTTATTTTCTTTTCTGAAACTATTCCCACATACTGTATTTCCACTGAAGTCTCATTGAATACAAATTCATTTTTAATTTATACCAATAAACAGGTTTCTATTTTTTTTTTCAAACTCAGTGTCTCAAAGTACACATGGTAAATGGTGTGCTATGATGCATTGCAGTGGGGACTTATGCTGCATGAAAATCGCACCCCACCATATGTGAAAGGTTCCTTATATTTTCTTTAACAGTTTTCCTTCCTTTTTTAAAACTGGTTAAATACAGCAAATGGCTTTATAGAGGAAAAGCTCAAATTAAAATGTTTTTTGTTCATGCAGCATGTAAGAGTTGTCAGTTGTTTACTGGGATATGCTGTAAACCTTCACACATAAATGACATGGAACAAGTACAATTACTGCAAAAGATTGAAAAAGCTGCAAACAAAATTGAGGTTACAGTCATGAGCAAATGTAATTATTTAGACATCAACTGGGATATTAAAGCTTTAGGTCTAGTCCGCAAGTCATCTGGATATATATACTGCAGAAGTCATCTGGCTACCAATGAGGAACATCTGGCTGCCTATACTAGAAGGAGGGGGGCTACCTATACTGCATGTGGTCATCTGACTACCTATACTTGGTGACATCTGACCATCTATACTGCAAGTTTGTGGGGGGAGGTGGGCTGCATCTGGCAACCTATACTGCAGAGGTCATCTGGCTGCCTGTACTGGGTGGGGGTGGGGGGGTAGCTTCATCTGGCTACCTAATTCTTTGGGCTATGTAATACTGGAGGGTGTGTGTGTGTGGTGTTTGTTTGCATGAGACAATGGCCTGCTCTAACAAGGCTATAACAGTGTTCTGTTATTTTATGCCATCACCTGTTTGCCCTTGTGGCCATGAAACCTTGACTAAAGTTGTGCTTACCATCTGGATGTTCAGTGTCCTGTAGCTGGATCTTTCATATGTTGCTATAAATACTTATAAATATGATAAGAGCATGGCTGCCTAACCTCCCTGATTTGAGGCTTGTGTCTCAGTTTGTGAGTCAGCTGCATATAATGATTCTAGGTAGCTGTGTTAATCACACTGAGGCCTGGAACCCACTAGAGCGTTTAGAGATCGCTTTCAATTGCTAGTGATTTCCCTAAAGCCCCATCTACACGGAGGGACATTGTAGCGATCCGGCGGCTCGATTAGCCGCCGGATCGCCTCTTCCGCGTGCCCGCCGCGTCCCCGCTCGCCGCTCGTGCGCCGCCTTCGATTCCCCGCTCGTGCCCGCTCGTCCCCGCCGGCGCCGCTTATCTCCCGCACGATTCCCTGCCATTGTCCCCTCGCGGGGATCGAGCAAGGAATCGGCGGTACGGAGATCCGTCCTGTCAGATCTTATCAATCGAGCCGCATCAGCGGCTCGATTGATAAGCAGCATCGCGGCCGCATCTACTCGTGTAGATGCGGCTTTAATGCTCTGCCAATGTAAATGGAAGGGACTGATTCCAGTAGAGCGATTGTGGTTAAGGAAATCACAATCGAAGAACATTTGGGGAGCGTGTTCATTCTAATGAACTGTACAGGAGCAGGTAAATCGCTCCCAAAATCGCTTGCAAAACGTTATCACAAATTGCTAGCGATTGCGATAGCATTTTGCTATTTCTAGTGGGTTCCAGGCCTGAAACCTGAATCTATATTTCTTTTCTGTCTCTCAGGCAATATATATGGATGGACTGTGCTGATTGGTGTGATATTTCCTTTGTTACAATTAGAAATTAATGTAATATTTATTTTGGCTATTAAAGTTTAATAATCTAATGCCACTTTGAGTTCTGGATATTCATTATTAATGTAGGTCAAACAATAAAATGTAATTTAGGAGCAGACCTTTAATGCTGACTTGGTTTCCACTGAGAATACACCATTTGAGGTTTGCTGCACTTATTAAAGCATTTTAGACCATGAAAGCAGCGTTTGTATTGTCGAATGTTTCTTAGAACATTCTCCATTGTTTCTCTAGTTAAATTTGTATTTGTAGCAGTTCTTCCAGTGTTTTTAAAGGTAGGCACTTGTCTGTCAGTTTCCTGTGTGCATTTTTTTTCTGCACACTATGGTCCATATGCAATTCACTTTTTTACCTGAGTTTTCTCCTAGGTGATATTTTTAAACTTGTTGATAAAATGCTTTTTAAGCCACCAGCAAGCAAGAAAATACTCAAAAATAATTTTGATAGTATCTTTTCACCTACTTTTTGGTACTTTTTTAGTTGAAAATTGCTGAAAAGTTATTTTAAATCGAAGATGAAAAATGATCTCCTACGAGAAAACTCAGGTGAAAAGGGAATTGCATATGGGTCTATGTGCTGGATTCACTAAGACAAATAGCATGCCTTATCAAAGTTAGCATGCCTTATCCAAGTTAGCATGCCTTATCAGAGTAGCATAGCGAAAGCTACGAACCCGCAGGGGCTCAGGGCAGGACGAGCGGAGCTCTCGTCATTGCCAATTAGCAGGCATAAGTTCGCTATGCTACTCTGATAAGGCATGTTAACTTTGATAAGGCATGCTCTTTGTGTTGGTGAATCAAGCCCTATGTGTGTTTGTGTGCAGAAAAAACATGCATGCTTTTTAACAGCAGCCAATGTACAGTAATTGATAGAGAAAACACTATCAATAGTACAGAATTACACTGCAGGATGTCATTTTTTTATGTGTGCAAAAAACTGATTCAAGTGTAAACTAGCATGATGATTAACATTAGAGATGTCGCGAACCTCCGATTTTCGGTTCGCGAACTTCCGCGGAAGGTTCGGTTCGCGGAAAAGTTCGCGAACCACAATAGACTTCAATGGGGAGGCGAACTTTGAAAAATAGAAAAAATTATGCTGGCCACAAAAGTGATGGAAAAGATGTTTCAAGGGGTCTAACACCTGGAGGGGGGCATGGCGGAGTGGGATACATGCCAAAAGTCCCGGGGAAAAATCTGGATGTGACGCAAAGCAGCGTTTTAAGGGCAGAAATCACATTGAATGCTAAATTGCAGGCCTAACGTGCTTTCAAACATCTTGCATGTGTACACATCAATCAGGGAGTGTAATTAGAGTACTGCTTCACACTGACACACCAAACTCACTGTGTAACGCACCGTAAACAGCTGTTTGTGTAGTGACGGCCATGCTGGACTACTGCGCAACATGGCGAGATTGCTCTTCCTCACTCAGTGATGTCAGGTAATGTTTGACTTCCTTCTCAACTTTCCATGGCATTGTTAAAAAGCTTACGTTTTGTTTTTAAATTACATTTTCTACTTGCTGTGTACTCGTTCAGTACCGAGAATCCTGTGGAGGCGGGCAAGTCTGCCATTGTGACCCCGGCTAATGGCCGGGGAATGAGGGGTATGAATCCGGTGTGGAGGTTGAGCAACGGCTACCACTACACATCCAAGGAGGGCAGTGAGCAGGCATGCACGCCCGCCCGCCCCGAGGTAGTGACCAAAAATAACAATACAGGAGGAGGACTTTCGAGGCCCTGCTGTGTATTTGAAATGAATGTACTTTAAATCCTTTAACGAGAACCAGTTATGGCGGGCAAAGATGACACCACATTCCTTTCACGAGAATCATATGGAGGTGGGCAAGTCTGCCATTTGTGACCCCGGGTAATGGCCGAGGAATGAGGGATGGAATCCGGTGTGGAACCTGATCAACGTCTACCACTACACATCAAAGGAGGGCAGCAGGCAGGCATGCACGCCCGCCCCGAGGTAGTGACAAAAAATAACAATACAGGACTCAGGAGGACCTTTTGCGGCCCTAATTGAAATGAATTAACTTTAAATCCTTTAACGGGAATCCGTTATGGAGGGCAAGTCTGCCATTGTCACCGCGGGGAATGAAGGTTGGATTCCGGCCCGAAGTGTGAGCCTGCTGAGACCCATGCTGTAGCTGCCCTGACCGTGCTTTGCAGACCAGGCATCTGTGGTCAGATGGACCCTTGAGCCAGCGGAAGACAAACCAAGTCGAAAGCATTTGCCAAGAATGTTTTACGGAGGGCAAGTTTTTTTGCCCTTTTTTTTACATTTTTTAAAAATGATAGATGGTTGTATTTTTAAATTGTTTGAAAGTTTAGATAATTGTATTTTTAAATTGTTTAAAAGTGTATCCATTCTTCCTCCCCCAGCCACGAACAATACCATGGGAACGTGGAGCAGCAGAAGCCCCCTGTGACGGCTGCCGCGGTTGTTCTCCGCGCCTTGTCTTTTGAGGGGTGCTGCTTTTCCTCAGGTGTTCTTGCCAATCATAGCTATTTGGGCCTTCTCTCCAGGTGCCTTCGTAAAGCAATTGTCCCTACGTGGCAGTTGGCCTTTCCACGGCTCAATTTTTGCTGGCAGAGACAACAGATGGCTTTGCTCCGATCTGAGACACACACGTTAAAAAATGTCCAAACCGCTGAGCCCCCCTGGGCTGATGGCGCTACGGTGGCATCAGCAGCTGACGTTGAAGGGCATGTTGGCTGTCTGGCCATAGCGGGCGATACATGGCGCCGGACACTGCCCCCCAGCTGTTTCTGAGGACGAGCTCCCTCTTGTATTGCGTTCTGGAGTTGGAGCCTGATCAACGTCTACCACCACACATCCAGGCAAGGAGGGAGGCAGGCAGGCATGCACGCCCGCCCCGAGGTAGTGACCATAAATAACAATACAGGACTCAGGAGGACCTTTTGCGGCCCTAATTGAAATTAATTACCGTATTTTTCAGACTATAAGACGCACCTAGGTTTAGAGGGAAAAATCCAGGGGAAAAATATAAATACTAAACCTGGTGTGTCTGTGGTCAGGTGCATCTTGTGAAACTTTTTTCCCCAAAGCTGTCTCACTAACCACAGTATTGTATCACTGCCCACACTGCCCAGCTACACTAACCCTTGCTGCCCCATCAGCTATATTAAGTAGCTAAACTAACCCATGTGTCCCTTCCTGGTTTACCAGTACTGCTATTCTCTCTGTATACACCCCCTTGTCACACACTTTCCCCACCTGTATATACCATCTTATTGCACAATATCCCCCTTGTATTCAGCCCGTCACGCGTACGCACAAAAAGGGCGCCTGGACAAAAAGGGCGTGGGGTGTAAACTCTAAATAATAATTAATCATTAATAGGGTTTATAAAAATAGTGTGCTATATTTCATTTACAAATAAAGTTTAACAAAATTATAAATCATTAAATAATGTTTATAAAATCGGAAATTGTGAAAACGTTAATCTTCCCTATTTGTAAAGTTAAACTTATAATTACGTTTATTAAAAAAACAATAATATATGTTTAATTGTTATAATTGTATATTATTGTGAATAACCTTCATTTATGGTTTGTTCTTATAATAAAATCTGAAAATATTCTTTATAACGATGATATAAATATAAGTACGTTCGTAATAAGTGTTGTAAAACATTAGTAATTATTACTAAAATTTTACTAAAACTATACCTAAGCCTACTCCTACACAGAACCCTCCCTGTACCTATCCCTAACCCCTAGACCCCCCTGTTGGTGCCTAAACCTAAGCCCCCCCTGTTGGTGCCTAAACCTAAGACCCCCCTGTTGGTGCCTAAACCTAAGCCCCCCCCTGTTGGTGCCTAAGTAACCCTCCCTGTACCTACCCCTAACCCCTAGACCCCCCTGTTGGTGCCTAAACCTAAGACCCCCCTGTTGGTGCCTAAACCTAAGACCCCCCTGGTGGTGCCTAAACCTAAGACCCCCCTGTTGGTGCCTAAACCTAAGACCCCCCTGTTGGTGCCTAAACCTAAGACCCCCCTGTTGGTGCCTAAACCTAAGACCCCCCTGTTGGTGCCTAAACCTAAGACCCCCCTGTTGGTGCCTAAACCTAAGACCCCCCCTGGTGGTGCCTAAACCTAAGACCCCCCTGTTAGTGCCTAAACCTAAGACCCCCCTGTTGGTGCCTAAACCTAAGACCCCCCTTTATTATGTGGATAATAATGTTTTACTAATTATGGATGCAAAAAATATTTTGCAATTTACGTAACGTACTGATCGCTTTATTTTGTGAATAATAATGTTTTTTATTATGTGGATAATAATGTTTTACAAATTGTGACTCCAAAAAATATATTCCAATTTACATTACGTACTGATCGCTTTATTTTGTAAATAATGTTTGAAAAACAGTAAGGGATAAAACTTTAAATAAAAAAATATATTGCAATTTACATTACGTACTGATCGCTTTATTTTGTTAATAATGTTTTAAAAACAGTAAGGGATAAAACTTTAAATAATGTTTAAATTATTTAAATAAGATAAATATATTTAGTATTTTCATAAACGTTATTCGGCACGGGTGCATTTTATAAACGTAAATCAACACAAGCTCAGTTATAAATCATTAAACAGCTCCGGGCGCCGTTTGTAAACTTTATTTAGCTCCGGGCGCCGTTTGTAAACTTTATTTAGCTCCGGCGCCCTTTTTTCCTGCTCGGCGCCCATTAAACGTTATTTATTATGGGAGTGAATGGCGGCGCCCTTTTTGTCCACTAGCTGCCTGCGCCCTTTTTTCCCAGCTCCGCCTGTCACACACTACCGCTTTGTAAATAGCCCATCACACACTACCCCCCTGTATTCAGCCCATGTCACAAATGACCCCATCTATAGCCCCTGTCACACACTATCCCCCTTTATACAGTCCCCTGTCACACACCACCTAAACATATTAGCTAAAATGCTAATTTGATGTGAGTGGCAGCCTGAAGTCAAACCTGCAGTGGATCTGCCAGGTGCCGACACTTCTAGAAGCAGCTTCACTGCTCTGTGGGTTACCTCTGCAAGAGTGCGGGGCTGAGAGGGAGGCCGGGTCTCGCCGCGGGAGTCTTCTCTGCTGGAGGCCGGGGCTCGCCGCGGGAGTCTTCTCTGCTGGAGGCCGGGGCTCGCCGCGGGAGTCTTCTCTGCTGGAGGCCGTGGCTAGCCGCGGGAGTCTTCTCTGCTGGAGGCCGGGGCTCGCCGCGGGAGTCTTCTCTGCTGGAGGCCGGGGCTCACCGCGGGAGTCTTCTCTGCTGGAGGCCGGGGCTCGCCGCGGGAGTCTTCTCTGCTGGAGGCTGGGGCTCGCCGCGGGAGTCTTCTCTGCTGGAGGCCGGGGCTCGCCGCGGGAGTCTTCTCTGCTGGAGGCCGGGGCTCGCCGCGGGAATCTTCTCTGCTGGAGGCCGGGGCTCGCCGCGGGAATCTTCTCTGCTGCATTTCACGTTCGGGGCTATCGGCAGTAGTCCGCTTGGCGGGTGTCTGCGGCTGTGAGGTCGCCATGCTGCTTCCGGGTGTTCCGACGTTATATCCTACGGAGCACCGGCCCTCTCATTGACGTCAAGCATTACCTCGGCGCATATGCGCCACCCAGGTCACACAGTGAGAGGGCGTCTGGACCAACAAGTGCCGTTAGTGCCAGTGAAGAGGGTGGCTGGCAGGACGAAAGTGCCGGTGCCTGGACGGACAGAGATTGATGGTAGAGCGGAGGTCTGGGGGACGTAGCGTGTGGCTGGTGGCGGTGGCGATGGTGGCTGGAGGCGGTGGCGATCATGGCTGGAGGCGGTGGCGATCACGGCTGAAGACAGAGCAGCTGCTGACCGTGACTGGAGGCAGGAGGAGCAGTTGATTGTGGCTGGAGATGGGGACTTGGAGCACGCGGCCGGATAGGTAACTGCAATCAGTACTCTAAAATTACCGTACATTAGGACTATAAGACGCACTTACTTTTTCCCCCCACTTTTGAGGGAGAAAAAGTGCGTCTTATAGTCCGAAAAATACGGTAACTTTAAATCCTTTAACGGGAATCCGTTATGGAGGGCAAGTCTGCCATTGTCACCGCGGGGAATGAAGGTTGGATTCCGGCCCGAAGTGGGAGCCTGCTGAGACCCATGCTGTAGCTGCCCTGACCGTGCTTTGCAGACCAGGCATCTGTGGTCAGATGGACCCTTGAGCCAGCGGAAGACAAACCAAGTCGAAAGGATTTGCCAAGAATGTTTTACGGAGGGCACGTTTTTTTGCCCTTTTTTTTTACATTTTTTGAAAATGATACATGGTTGTATTTTTAAATTGTTTGAAAGTTTACATGGTTGTATTTTTAAATTGTTTACAAGTGTATCCATTCAAGTGCAAGTTATGCACTGACTGCCAGGTATAATGTGCAGTCACAGATGCAGTGAAAGGTATGCAGTCACTGCAAACAGCCGTTTGTGAAGTGACGGCCGTGCTGGACTGGTGCGCACCGTGACGAGAGTGCAGGTGATGGTGGCTTTTCAGCCCATACGCTCGCCCGGCTGATGTAGCTGAATGACAGAACAGTGACTGTCCAGCTGATCAAATTTGGTCTGACCACAATGAAGCAACGACCTTATTATCTTTTGTGTGCCACCCCCACCCGAGACACTCAAATAGCCGGCGGTCATTGCTTCATTGTGATGCGCAAGCCCCTTCACCGCGGCAAGGTAATGATCATGAAGGGGGATGGGCACATGTACACGCACCAGAAAAATGAGTGTAGCGGCCGCTGCTAGCAGCGGCCTTAAAAATTCAGGAATCCGCCTAGAGTCCTGGACCCTGTTGGTAGTGGCGGAGAAGGCAGTCAAGCGGCCTGCAGGCAGAGATGCTGTGTGTGGGGACTGACTTAGTCTTCGGTCATGCAGTAGCCCTCCGTGATCCATTCCTCATTCATTTTGATAAAGGTCAGGTACTGAACACTGTCGTGACTTAGGCGACTTCTCTTCTCAGTAACTATGCCTCCAGCTGCACTGAAGGTCCTTTCTGACAGGACGCTTGCGGCAGGGCAAGAGAGAAGTTGTATGGCAAATTGGGACAGCTCTGGCCACAGGTCAAGCCTGCGCAACCAGTAGTCCAAGGGTTCATCGTCGCTTTTCGCAAAGTCTACATCCACACTCAAGGCCAGGTAGTCGGCTACCTGCCGGTCCAGGCGTTGGTGGAGGGTGGATCTGGAAGGACTATGGCGAGGAGTTGGGCTAAAGAACGTCCGCATGTCCGACATCACCCTGAGATCGCTGGAGCGTCCTGTTCTTGCCTGCGTGGACTTGGGAGGAGGAGGGTTACTGCCAGTGGTACCTTGATTGCGTTGTGCAGCCACATCACCCTTAAACGCATTGTAAAGCATCATCGACAGCTTGTTCTGCAAGTGCTGCATCCTTACCGCCTTTTGTTGAGTTGCTAAGAGGTCCGCCACTTTGTGCCTGTACCGAGGGTCTAGTAGCGTGGCCACCCAGTACAGGTCATTCGTCTTGAGTTTTTTGATACGGGGGTCCCTCAACAGGCTGGACAACATGAAAGAGGACATCTGCACAAAGCTGGATGCAGACATACTCTCCATCTCCTCTAGCTCTTCCTCAGTGACGGGACGCAACTCCTCTTCCTCCCCCCAGCCACGAACAATACCACGGGAACGTGGAGCAGCAGAAGCCCCCTGTGATGGCTGCCGCGGTTGTTCTCCTTCCGCCGCCTCTTCCTCCTCCACAGAAACACCTTCCTCATCATCACCATCATCAGAGTCTGACTCCTCTCCTTCCCCACACGACTCCTCTTCTTCCTCTTCCTCCCCCCTCTGTGCTGCCGCCGGTGTTGTGGAAACATCGGGTTCATGTGTAAATGGCTCCCACGACTCCTGCTGCCCTAACTCTTCTTGTTCACGCTCCTCCACAGCTGTATCCACCACTCTACGCACGACACGCTCCAGGAAGTAGGCGTAGGGGATCAAGTCGCTGATGGTGCCCTCATCGCGACTCACCAGTTTGGTCACCTCATCAAATGGCTCCATGACCCTGCATGCATGTCGCATCAGTGTCCAGTTGTTGGGCCACAACATCCCCATCCTCCCAGATAGTGTCCTTGTACTGTAATGATACAGGTACTGGGTGACGGCTTTTTCCTGGTCTAGCAGGCGAGAGAACAGCAGGGTGGAATTCCAGCAAGTCGGGCTATCGCAAATCAGGCGTCTCACCGGCAAGTTGTTTCTACGCTGAATGTCCGCAAAGCGTGCCATGGCCTTGTAAGAGCGCCTGAAATGCCCACACAACTTCCTGGCCTGCTTCAGGACGTCCTCTAAGCCTGGGTACTTGGACACAAATCTTTGCACGACCAGATTAAGCACATGTGCCATGCAGGGTATGTGTGTCAGCTTTCCCAAATTCAACGCAGCAATGAGATTGCTGCCGTTGTCACACACCACGTTGCCGATCTCAAGCTTGTGCGGGGTCAGCCATTGCTCCACCTGTTTGTTAAGAGCAGCCAGGAGAGCTGCTCCAGTGTGACTCTCCGCTTTCAGGCAAGACATGTCTAACACTGCATGACACCGTCGCACCTGGCATGCAGCATAGGCCCTGGGGTGCTGGGGCTGTGGAGCTGGAGAGGAGATGGCGGCACCAGCCAAGGAGGAGGAGAAGGAGGAGGATGACGACAGCGAAGCGGTGATAGCAGGTGGAGAGGAGGTGGCTGGAGGCCTGCCTGCAAGCCGTGGAGGTGTGACAAGTCGGTCCTCTGCGCAGCCACGTACTCCCTGCTTGCTGCCATCGGTCACCAGGTTGACCCAATGGGCTGTGTATGTAATGTAGTGGCCCTGCCTGTGCTTGGCAGACCAGGCATCCGTGGTCAGGTGGACCCTTGACCCAATGCTGTGTGCCAGAGATGACACCACTTGCCTCTCAACTGCACGGTACAGTTTGGGTATGGCCTTTTGTGAAAAATAATTGCGGCCTGGTATCTCCCACTGCGGTGTACCAATGGCCACAAACTTACGGAAAGCCTCCGACTCCACCAGCTTGTATGGTAATAGCTGGCGAGCTAATAGTTCCGCCACGCCAGCTGTCAGACGCCGAGCAAGAGGGTGACTGGCAGACATTTGCTTCTTCCGCTCAAATACTTCCTTCACGGACAGCTGGGTACTGCTGTGGGCAGAGGAGAAGGAACCGCTCAAGGGAAGAGGCGGTGTGGAGGAGGGTGGCTGTGAAGGTGCAAGGGAGAAAGTGGATGAAGACGATGCACCTGAAGGAGGAAGAGGAGAAGGAGGGTGGCTTGTCTTTTGAGGGGTGCTGCTTTTCCTCAGGTGTTCTTGCCATAGCTGTTTGTGCCTTCTCTCCAGGTGCCTTCGTAAGGCACTTGTCCCTACGTGAGAGTTGGCCTTTCCACGGCTTAATTTTTGCTGGCAGAGACAACAGATGGCTTTGCTCCGATCTGAGACACACACGTTAAAAAATTTCCAAACCGCTGAACCCCCCTGGGGTGATGGCGCTAGGGTGGCATCAGCAGCTGACGTTGAAGGGCATGTGTGCTGGCTGGCCATAGCTGGCGATACATGGCGCCGGACACTGCCCCCAGCTGTTTCTGAGGACGAGCTCCCTCTGCTTCTATCATGGAGTCGTCTCCTCCTACTCCTCTCTGACTCCTCCTCTGAACTGTCCACCTGGTCATCTCCTCTACCGGGAACATATGTGGTATCCGTATAATCATCATCATAATCCTCCTGGCCAACTGCGCTTTCCTCAGACACCTCCTCAAGTGCACCAACTTCAGGTGGTCCACCATCATCCCCATCCACACATGTTACGTCCATACTATCGCCACCTAACTCAGACGTAGGAGGTGGTGTACCTGCGCCTTCTTGTTGTTGTTGCAGTAGTGGCTGGGAATCAGTGATTTCACCACCACCACCAAATAACTCCTGCGAAGTGTCAAATGCAGCAGATGTGGTGCTTGTTGTAGCGCTGGTGGCTGCGGGAGATGAGGTGTTCTGTGTTAAATACTCAATCACCTCCTCACGATTTTGGGAAGTGATGGCACGTGCCTTCTTCTGAGCACTGTATTTTGGGGCAGGTCCGCACGAAATCACAGCAACACCACCTCGCACAGCCACAGACCTGCCGGTGCCTGGTGGCCTTCCTCTGGGTCTGCCTCTACCTCTTCCTCTACCTGGTTTTTCCATTTTGTCCATCTCGGGGGTATGCTAGCTATATGCAGTGAGGTGGGTTCTCACTCAACACAACAGGTAGTTAGATGCAGCGAGGTGGCCAGGTGGGTTCACACTCAACACAACAGGTAGTTAGATGCAGTGAGCTGGGTTCACTCAACACAACGCTAGGTATATGCAGTGATGAGGTGGGTTAAGTAAACACAACAGGTACTGGGTAGTTGGATGCAGTGAGCAGGGTTCACTCAACAGTAAAGGTACTTAAGATGCAGTGAGGTGGGTTCTCACTCAACACAACAGGTAGTTAGGTGCAGCGAGGTGGCCAGGTGGGTTCACACTCAACACAACAGGTAGTTAGATGCAGTGAGCTGGGTTCACTCAACACAACGCTAGGTATATGCAGTGATGAGGTGGGTTAAGTAAACACAACAGGTACTGGGTAGTTAGATGCAGTGAGCTGGGTTCACTCAACAGTAAAGGTACTTAAGATGCAGTGAGGTGGGTTCTCACTCAACACAACAGGTAGTTAGGTGCAGCGAGGTGGCCAGGTGGGTTCACACACAACACAACAGGTAGTTAGATGCAGTGAGCTGGGTTCACTCAACACAACGCTAGGTATATGCAGTGATGAGGTGGGTTAAGTAAACACAACAGGTACTGGGTAGTTAGATGCAGTGAGCTGGGTTCACTCAACAGTAAAGGTACTTAAGATGCAGTGAGGTGGGTTCTCACTCAACACAACAGGTAGTTAGGTGCAGCGAGGTGGCCAGGTGGGTTCACACTCAACACAACAGGTAGTTAGATGCAGTGAGCTGGGTTCACTCAACACAACGCTAGGTATATGCAGTGATGAGGTGGGTTAAGTAAACACAACAGGTACTGGGTAGTTAGATGCAGTGAGCTGGGTTCACTCAACAGTAAAGGTACTTAAGATGCAGTGAGGTGGGTTCTCACTCAACACAACAGGTAGTTAGATGCAGTGAGCTGGGTTCACTCAACACAACGCTAGGTATATGCAGTGATGAGGTGGGTTAAGTAAACACAACAGGTACTGGGTAGTTAGATGCAGTGAGCTGGGTTCACTCAACAGTAAAGGTACTTAAGATGCAGTGAGGTGGGTTCTCACTCAACACAACAGGTAGTTAGATGCAGCAAGGTGGCCAGGTGGGTTCACACTCAACACAACAGGTAGTTAGATGCAGTGAGCTGGGTTCACTCAACACAATGCTAGGTATAAGCTGTGATGAGGTGGGTTAAGTAAACACAACAGGTACTGGGTAGTTAGATGCAGTGAGCTGGGTTCACTCAACAGTAAAGGTACTTAAGATGCAGTGAGGTGGGTTCTCACTCAACACAACAGGTAGTTAGGTGCAGCGAGGTGGCCAGGTGGGTTCACACTCAACACAACAGGTAGTTAGATGCAGTGAGCTGGGTTCACTCAACACAACGCTAGGTATATGCAGTGATGAGGTGGGTTAAGTAAACACAACAGGTACTGGGTAGTTAGATGCAGTGAGCTGGGTTCACTCAACAGTAAAGGTACTTAAGATGCAGTGAGGTGGGTTCTCACTCAACACAACAGGTAGTTACATGCAGTGAGCTGGGTTCACTCAACAGTAAAGGTACTTAAGATGCAGTGAGGTGGGTTCTCACTCAACACAACAGGTAGTTAGATGCAGCGAGGTGGCCAGGTGGGTTCACACTCAACACAACAGGTAGTTAGATGCAGTGAGCTGGGTTCACTCAACACAACGCTAGGTATATGCAGTGATGAGGTGGGTTAAGTAAACACAACAGGTACTGGGTAGTTAGATGCAGTGAGCTGGGTTCACTCAACAGTAAAGGTACTTAAGATGCAGTGAGGTGGGTTCTCACTCAACACAACAGGTAGTTAGGTGCAGTGAGGTGGCCAGGTGGGTTCACACTCAACACAACAGGTAGTTAGATGCAGTGAGCTGGGTTCACTCAACACAACGCTAGGTATATGCAGTGATGAGGTGGGTTAAGTAAACACAACAGGTACTGGGTAGTTAGATGCAGTGAGCTGGGTTCACTCAACAGTAAAGGTACTTAAGATGCAGTGAGGTGGGTTCTCACTCAACACAACAGGTAGTTAGGTGCAGCGAGGTGGCCAGGTGGGTTCACACACAACACAACAGGTAGTTAGATGCAGTGAGCTGGGTTCACTCAACACAACGCTAGGTATATGCAGTGATGAGGTGGGTTAAGTAAACACAACAGGTACTGGGTAGTTAGATGCAGTGAGCTGGGTTCACTCAACAGTAAAGGTACTTAAGATGCAGTGAGGTGGGTTCTCACTCAACACAACAGGTAGTTAGGTGCAGCGAGGTGGCCAGGTGGGTTCACACTCAACACAACAGGTAGTTAGATGCAGTGAGCTGGGTTCACTCAACACAACGCTAGGTATATGCAGTGATGAGGTGGGTTAAGTAAACACAACAGGTACTGGGTAGTTAGATGCAGTGAGCTGGGTTCACTCAACAGTAAAGGTACTTAAGATGCAGTGAGGTGGGTTCTCACTCAACACAACAGGTAGTTAGATGCAGTGAGCTGGGTTCACTCAACACAACGCTAGGTATATGCAGTGATGAGGTGGGTTAAGTAAACACAACAGGTACTGGGTAGTTAGATGCAGTGAGCTGGGTTCACTCAACAGTAAAGGTACTTAAGATGCAGTGAGGTGGGTTCTCACTCAACACAACAGGTAGTTAGATGCAGCAAGGTGGCCAGGTGGGTTCACACTCAACACAACAGGTAGTTAGATGCAGTGAGCTGGGTTCACTCAACACAATGCTAGGTATAAGCTGTGATGAGGTGGGTTAAGTAAACACAACAGGTACTGTGTAGTTAGATGCAGTGAGCTGGGTTCACTCAACAGTAAAGGTACTTAAGATGCAGTGAGGTGGGTTCTCACTCAACACAACAGGTAGTTAGGTGCAGTGAGGTGGCCAGGTGGGTTCACACTCAACACAACAGGTAGTTAGATGCAGTGAGCTGGGTTCACTCAACACAATGCTAGGTATATGCAGTGATGAGGTGGGTTAAGTAAACACAACAGGTGCTGGGTAGTTAGATGCAGTGAGCTGGGTTCACTCAACAGTAAAGGTACTTAAGATGCAGTGAGGTGGGTACTCACTCAACACAACAGGTAGTTACATGCAGTGAGCTGGGTTCACTCAACACAATGCTAGGTATATGCAGTGATGAGGTGGGTTAAGTAAACACAACAGGTACTGGGGTATATGCAGTACTGGGTAGTACAATGTGCAGCTCCCTGTCACACACACAGGTAGTCACTGAATGTGCTGGGCTGCTGGCAGTGGCACACACACTATCAATTAGCAAGAGAAGAGGAAGGTCCGCACGTTGTCCTAAACGAAGTCCTTTATTATGGACGTATCCAAAAAATCTCTAATATTGTCATTCGTAGTGCCGATAAGGGGGGAGCGGTTGTCGTTCTCGATAGCGACAGCTATAGAGCCGAAGCATTAAGACAGCTAAATGATCCTGCCGTGTACCAAAAGCTAAGAGGGGACCCCAAGACAGTGTTCCAGAAGGAGCTTCTGGATCTGTTATCCTTTGGTCGTAGTTTGGGAGTTTTAGACCAGAAAATGGTGGATTACTTGGGTGTTACCCATCCAGTGACCCCGGTTTTTCACCATCTCCCTAAGATCCATAAGCCAGGCGTTCCCCCGGAAGGCAGGCCCATTGTGGCCGGCATTGGGTCTCTGGGGGAGCGCCTGAGTGAGTGGGTTGATTCTTTGCTCCAGCCCTTGGTGAGACGTCTTCCGGGTTTTATTAGAGACACCAAGCATCTTCTCTCGAGCCTGGGGGGGTTTACCTGGAAGGAACATTATTTTTGGATTACCATTGATGTCAAGGCCCTTTATTCATGTATACCCCACCATCTTGCCATTGAAGCCATTAAGTATCACCTCACTAGATATTCTGCCTATCCTGAGGATCTTCAGACCTTTATCTGCATGACCGTCGAGTACCTCCTGGCCCGCAATTATTTCATGTTTGATGGCGGCTTCTACCTCCATAGATGTGGCGCCTCCGTGGGGGCCAAATTTTCACCGTCCCTAGCCAACCTCTACATGGGGTGGTGGGAGGAGTGCCGCGTCTTTGGGGGGTGGGAGCCGCCTTCTGGGGCATGTTGCGTGGTACAGGAGGTACATTGACGACCTCTTGGTCATCTGGAAAGGGGCATCCGAGGGTATCCCTACATTTTTGAGTTATCTCAATTCCAACGCCCTTAATCTGCAGTTTACATTTAGTTGGCACAAAAATTCCATAGATTATTTAGATGTCACCCTGGTTGGTGACCCAATTGGAGGGAAGATACTCTCCAAGACCTATCGGAAACCCAGTAGTGGAAACACCACTCTTCGAGCCACTAGCTGTCATCCGATACATACTATTCGCGGGGTCCCTGTGGGGGAGTTTATCAGAGCCCGCCGTAATTGTTCGGAGGCAGCTTGGCTCGAGGAGGAGTTTGGGAAAGTTGAAGTTAGATTGCGGGAGAGAGGTTATCCTGAATCGATGATTAAGAGGGGCAAGGCCCGGGCGCTCTCCAGGGACAGGAACCAACTTCTGGAGAATATAGACCGGAGTGGTACAAAGCCTCCTAGACCCACTTTTGTGACAACCTACAGTGTCGAGTATAACAAGATCGTTTCAATCCTTAAAAAATACCTCCCGATTTTGGAGGGGGATGAAGATTTACGTGATGTTATACAGCAGGGTGTACGTTTTGCGAGCAGGCGTGCTCCCACTCTGGCCCAATCATTATCCCCAAGTCTGTTTAACTCTAGGTCTGGGAATCCCACCTGGCTTAATATGATAGGCTCATATAGATGTGGGGTGAGGACATGTCGCTATTGCAATGTTCATACTCGAACTCAGGAAGCTATCTCCGTGGCGAAGGGCCATAGGTTCCCCATAAAACAGTTTATTAACTGTGGCACCCGTTACGTCATATATTTGGTTAACTGTAGTGAGTGTGCCATGCAATATGTAGGGTGCACCACCAGACCTTTGCGTGCCAGAATAGGGGAACATTACTGCGGTCCAGGTTGGTTGAGTACTAATGTTTCGAATGTGGCGAAACATTTTTGCCAAGTTCACCACGGCGACATGTCCTCTTTTTCCTATCATGGCCTAGAGAGGATATCCCAAAGTGTTAGGGGTGGGGATGCCATCAAACAACTAAAAAGCCGCGAGGCCTTATGGATCTATAGGTTGGGCACGAGACTCCCTAACGGTCTAAATTCCCGGTGGGATTTGGCCTTAATCACCTAATTCTGCACCTGAGCCCACTTCATTTTCTCCCTCTTTTTATTATCTGTATTATTATTATCGTATATAGTTGATTTTGTTATTTTTAACATGCCTATTATTGTTAATATCCCCTCTACATGTGGAGTTGAAGGTTATCCCTGGTTTCAGGGCCGCCTCCCCCACAGGAGGAGGGTATATAGGCTTTTCCTGTGTCAACCTTACTTCAGCTATGATTAAGGACCACCCGGTCTGAAACATGTCAGCTGGAGATGTGTGATTGTGTGTGCTGATTTTTTGGATACGTCCATAATAAAGGACTTCGTTTAGGACAACGTGCGGACCTTCCTCTTCTTCTGCTACAGTTTCAAGGATCTGGCCATCCTGGTTCCAGCACTGTCCGGTTCTGAGTGAGCGGTGTTCCCGAGTGTCTTTCTCTATCAATTAGCAAGGCTGTGCATGCAACAAAAGTGTCAGTTTGACACACAGAAAAAAAAATGTACAGGTTGAGCTCTGAAAAGAGCTGTTGCTGGGTGCTTTAAAAGCAATAATAATCAGTCAGGAGCAAGCAAAGCAGCCTAGAACCTAACTACTCTGTCCCTAGGAGAAAAAGTCTGCAGCAGCTGTCCCTTTCCTCTCACTAGCAGGCACACGAGTGAGTGTAATGGCCGCCGGAGGCTGCCTTATATAAGGGGGGTGGGGCTCCAGGGCTTAGTGTAGCCTGAATGGCTATATGACTGAGCGCGCCCAGACTGGTGCTGCTGCTCTCTTAGGCTTCTCCAGACATTACATCTCATTTCTGCTACTTTAAACCTCTTAATGGAAAGACTGGACCGAAATTTCAGTGGATCCTAATGTATCACTTCTCCAGCAACACCTATAACCTTTCAGAACACCTGGATTACTTGGGATGGCAAAGATTTAAGCTGGATTGGATCTTCCTTGGTATCACACACTGCTGGACACTGCACACCTTCCTTGGAATTGACCTGAGACCTTAAAGACTTTCTGCCTCTTTGTGCCTGCCGTCTCCCATCCTGTGAGTAACTTTCATCGATTATCTACAGCATCTATGCTCAATAGACTATATTTTTCTACATATATTATATATTATATCTTCAAACTCCTAAACAAAGGACTGTGTTTTCAAATCCATGCTGTCCATCCATACATCTCTGTGTAAGGACAATTCAGTCTATACAGGCCCTTTGATCTCTGCAGGATACCAGCCACAGCTGTGAAAGTTCACACCTTGACTTTAAATAGGGCCTTTCTTAGCAGGAGCCCTGAGCTGTCTCTTGTCCATTGTAATGTGTAAACATCAATATTCAGCACAGACACTTCTAGCTGTATACCAACCAAGAAATATATATCCAATTGACAAATCAACAATAATTCTACTTAAGTCTGTTGGAATCTACAGAAAGACAAAGAGAGGATCTAGGGGACGTGGGAAAAGACGTTATTCACTGCAGAACCAAAATAACTCTGTGACAAAATCTACAGAGTACACCCAGACTCAGCCAACAACCCTAATAGCTCCAGCACAATCCAGCAGAGATGACAGCCACACATCTGGAGACTGTTCCCTCCTGGAGTCCTCAAACTCAGACCTCAGCTCCCAGGGTAGCCTCATCAAGGCTGTCCTCTGCAACGTCAGATCAATAAACAACAAAACAGCAATCATACATGATCTAATAGAGTCTTCTGATCTGGCCTGCCTGACTGAAACCTGGCTTTCTGAACCTGTTGGCCCCACCCTGGAGGCAGCTGTGCCAACAAACTATTCCGTGATATACTGCAACAGGAAAGAACGCAGGGGAGGAGGGGTTGCACTTTGCTTTAGATCAGCTTTGAAAATCAGACCACTTACTGTAGGTCCTACCAACTCGTTTGAATGCTTGGGGGTGCAACTTTCAGCTGAGGAAAACATTAACATATTGCTGATCTACCGCCCACCAGAAAAATACTCAGACTTCCTTGAGGAACTTGTAGACCTCCTATGCAACCTAACACTGGAACACCCCAGATGGATTGTTCTTGGAGATTTCAATACATGGGTGGACGACTCCTCTTCACAATTTGGAAAAGAGTTACCTCGTGCCTTACATGAACTGGGCTTCCTCCAATCAATCAGCTCTGCTACTCACAGGAAAGGTCACACTCTGGACCTTATATTCCATACTGGGCTGTCAATAGCCAATGTGGAAATTAATCCTGTTGCCTGGTCAGACCATCACACTATCCACTTCTCCCTCTCAATACCAGCCGTCAAACACCAGGTCAAGAATCAAATAAAATATCGCCGCTTAAAAGGGCTAACACCTCAACATATCCGAGATAACCTTAGCTTTGATGAATTGACTGACTCCAGCTTGGACCCTGATACTCTGGTGTTTAAATACAACAAATGTGTGTCCTCCACCTTTGAGACCATTGCTCCTCTGCGCACCAAATATCTTACTCCACACCATCATGCACAGTGGTTTGATAACGCTATAAAAGAGCTGAAAAGACAAGGCCGAAAACTTGAGAGGCTGTGGCGCAAATCTCAGTCCCCAGAAGACAAACATGCCTTAATCTTCCACTTGAAGAGCTACCAAAAGGTAATCACGGGAAAAAAAATCATCCTTTCTATCACAAGAGATTGCAAATGCAGTTAACAAACCAGCCCAACTGTTCCGCACAGTGGAAAAACTCTGCAACCCAGCATGTCAAAAACTTAATATCGAGTCTTCAAAGGACCTCTGTGACCAATTTGACCATTTCTTCACAGACAAAGTCTCCGCTATAAGGTCCGCCATCCAACTTACAGCATCTGAGCCTAATATAGCGCCGAAGACCATTAGCAGAGACAACGTAACACCTTGGTCAAACTTCAAAGAAATTGATGAAGAAGTCACATCAAGCATCCTCCTTCACGTCCGCCTAACTACCTGTGACCTGGATCCTGGCCCAACACAGTTCATGTTGAACTGCCCCGACCTGTTCGTACCGGTATTCCTCAAAATTGTTAACTGTTCCTTACAATCAGGGATATTTCCTGCTTTACTGAAGGAAGCAATCATCAGGCCTCTCCTCAAAAAACCCTCCCTGGACCCAGATGCAATGACCAGCTACAGACCTGTCTCTAACCTCCCCTTTCTGGGCAAGCTAATTGAAAAAGCTGTATACCTCCAGCTAGAAGCCAGAATCCTACAGAATAACAGTTATGACCCATTCCAGTCTGGCTTCAGGAAACACCACAGCACTGAAACTGCCCTCATCCAAATATGCAACCACCTGCTCATGGCAAGAGACAGAGGAGAGTGCTCGATCCTCATACTGCTAGACCTTTCTGCAGCCTTTGACACAGTTGACCATGACATCTTGATAAACAGGCTACAGGAATACTGCGGCATTGATGGCATAGTACTTCAGTGGTTCCAATCCTTCTTGAGTGGCAGAACCCACAAAGTGTCTATGGGGCCCTTCCTGTTCACCCCTGTAACACTTAAGTATGGGGTGCCCCAGGACTCAATCCTCTCTCCCCTGCTTTTCACGATTTACATGCTACCGTTGGGAAAACTAATCCAAAAACATGGTCTGACATACCACTGCTATGCAGACAACACCCAACTATATCTTTCCTTCAAGCCTGGTGTGACAGACCCAACTCTAACTATAAACGCCTGCTTACGTGAACTACAGCAATGGATGAATGACAACTGGCTGAAAGTAAATGCAGACAAAACTGAAGTCCTTCTTATTGGAGGGCAGAGCATGATATCAAAACAACTTAACTTGCAGTCTTCACCACTGGGAATAGGAGGCACGGATCTACGCAGCTCTGATCATGTGCGTAGCCTGGGAGTTCTAATTGATGGGGATTTAAACTTCAGAACTCAAATCTCTGCTGTGGTGAAATCATCCTATTTTCACCTGAAGAACATTGCAAAAATCAAGCACCTCATACCCCCAGAAGATCTGCCAACCTTAGTCCACGCCTTCATCACATCCCGACTGGACTACTGCAATGCTCTCTACACTGGCCTTCCAAAAAAGGACTTGTACCGCCTACAGCTGATACAGAATACTGCTGCCAGACTGCTAACCAACCAACCCCGTCACTGCCACATAATGCCAGTCCTGCATTCCCTTCACTGGCTACCTATAGAATGGAGGGTCCTATTCAAGATCGGCCTACTGACATTTAAATCCCTGAATAATCTAGGCCCTGGATACATGAAAGATATGTTACAGCTGCGTAGCAATCCCCGCATTCTCAGATCCACAGGTTCTAATAATCTAGTCATACCCAGAGTCCACTTGGAAACTTTTGGTCCCAGAGCCTTCTGTCATGCTGCCCCTACGTTTTGGAACTCCTTACCTCAACAGATCAGGACAGCCCCATCCCTGGACGTGTTTAAATCCAGACTGAAAACCCACCTGTTCAGTCTGGCATTTGCAGAAATATAACTTTTGTTGTGTGAATACTTCATCCTACTAATTACTGAATCTGAGAGAGCCTAAGCGCTTTGAGTCCTATGGGAGAAAAGCGCTATAGAAATGTTATTGTATTGTATTGTAATGTGCCTGCTGACTGTGATGCAGAGGGTCAAAGTTGACCCTCATAGTGCATTATGGGGCAAATCGAACTTCCGCAAAAGTTCACCTGGTGCAGGCGAACGCGAACCCCCTAAGTTTGCCTGGAACCGTTCGCTGGCGAACCGTTCACTACACCTCTAATTAACATATATAAAATATATCAAAGCGCTATAGCTAAAAATAAAATAAAATAGAGTATCCAAACGGAGTGCGCTACCACAAGGTCAGGCAGGACCTAAAAGCTTATGCACAATCGTTTAAGCGCACATCCTATTCATGCACAAGTCCACATAGGAATCATATAAAGAGTCCATATATGCTTGGTTTCTTGGTTTCTTATGTGATGGTGGCATAAGAAACCAAGAAACCAAGCATATATGGACTGCTGCTTTAGTGAGAGAAAGAGACAGGTTGCTGCAGAGACGGGCAGTTAGCTAGGCTATTGCTTAGCTTGCTCCTCGCTGAAATTTATTGCTGAAAGCACCCCAAAAAAGCCCTTTTGAGGGCTAATATTGTTCTGATGTGTTTTTTTTCCTCTCTGTGACACACTGCATACAGTCCCCGCTGGCCCTTGTAGTCCGCCAGCACACTCTATTACTAGTGCATATATTTCGACTATATTTGTGATTGCACTTACCATAGCATAGCTCTCTGTGTGGGCGACACTGCTTACAGCCCATAGTCCATGCAGCTGGCCCTTGTAGTACGCCAGCACACTGTATTACCAGTGCATATCTTTCAACTGTATTTGTGATTGCACTTACTATAGCACTTTGTGTGGGTGACACACTGCTTAACCACTTGACCACTGAGGGTTTTTTCCCCTTGTGGACCAGAGCAATTTTCACCTGTGAGCGCTCCTCCCTTTCTTTCGCCAATAACTTAATTACTACTAATCACAGCGTAATGATCTATATTTTGTTTTTCTCACCACCAATTATGCTTTGTTTGGGAGGTACAGTATGCTAAGAATTATTTTATCCTAAATGCGTTTTAACATGAATAATAAGAAAAAAATTGAAAAAATGCATTATTTCTCAGTTTTTAGCCATAATAGTGTTAAAATAAAACATTCTACTGTGGATAAAAGCCACACATTTTATTTGCCCATTTGTCCCGGTTATTGCATCATTTAAAAAATTTCCTTAGTACAATGTATGGCGCCAATATTTTCTTTGGAAATAAAGGTGGATTCTTTCAGTTTTGCATCCATCACTAATTACTAGCTCATACATTAAAAATGAACAGTAATATACCACCTTGACATACATTTTAAAAAGTTCAGTCCCTAAGGTAACTACTTATAGATTTTTTTATGTACATTTTTTTCCCCCTATATAAAAAAAAATGTTGGTATTATGCAAGGATGTGGGATGGAAATAATTAATTATGAAAGTGGGGTTTTTTATAAAATAAAAAAGAATTTTGGTGTAATTTACTATTTGGCCACAAGATGTCTTCAGTCATTATTTCCGATTCACGTACGTAAGCACGTGAATCGGAAGTAATGCGTGGCAGTGTAACAACAGGAAGATACAATGAATGCCGGTGTCTGGTAGACGCCGGTATTCATTGAATCAGGGATTTAGATTTATGAATGGGAATTGCTGTACCATTCATTAACTTCCCCGCTAAGCGTGCGCAGGCGAACGGGAGCGAGCGTCGGCTGCACGCCGCTGCAGACTTGCATTCACGGCCCTGGTGCATCCTGTGAACTTTGCAGGGCGTGCATCAAGTAGTTAAAGCCCACAGTCCATGCAGCTTGCCCTTGTTGTTTTCCGCCAGCACACTCTATTACCAGTGCATATCTTTCAACTGTATTTGTGATTGCACTTCCTATAGCATAGCTCTCTGTGTGGATGACACAGATGAGTTATATTTGAAAAAGGTTTCCTTATATATTTTTTTAATAAAGTTTTAACTAAGATTTATAAGCATAATAGCACTTTAGATGCTTTCTTGCATCATATTTTATTTTTAATGAAATGCCTGTGAGTGTGCACAACGCTGATGACCACCAGCACACACTTCTGTGGTCACGCTGGAACGCACGCTGCTGCATGAAGTTTTACTGAAAGGGGTGGAGGCACACTTTTGCCAATCAAATTGCCCCACAGCAGATATCAGTGAGGAAGTGCCGAAGTAGCTCCGAGCCTCTGATGAGTCATGTGTTTGTGACGAAATCGATAGGGCGGAGCTACGAACGGCATGCTTGAAACACTACAGACCAGAGGAGGAAGCTGGAGGGTCTCCACACAGAGGGATTGAGGATACTTGCTGGCCAGAGCGGGAGGCCAGACGGGGGAGAGCCCGTGGCAAAACTCTACGCTTTCAAACTCTGCAAAATCTGTAAGTGCAAACTTGGAATACATTTTAAAGTTTTTATACAGTATCGCACTATGAGCATTGTTTTTTTCATTCTGAGGAAACGCTAAAGTGCAAGCATTGGGTCTCAATCTGCATATGGTGACTGCTGCAAGGGTGGAACGGATCGTTCAGGCGAGGGGAGCCTTGAATGCCCCACATGCGCATCTGACCATTGTGATTTGTGGTCCAACAAATTTGGTGAGACGCTCTCCATTAGGTGTTGGTGGTGGGAGTGACACACTGTTTACTACGCAGCGCTGGTCAAGTTTATGTGGATTTTACAATAAGGAATAGCTCGCCTTTATTTTGATTACAGCAAAGCATAAAAGTCACATTGATTTACTTTTTAATTTGTATTGAGTATTGAATTGGGACAGTGTTGAGGGCATTGAGCTGGACTGATTCATTTTTCCTACACTATATAGCCTGGTGCAGCTGTATAAAACAAAAGTGTAGGATTGTATTGTATATGTAATTACAAACTGTATAGTTTTTATGTTTTTGTGGATTAAGCACAGAGCTACTATAGTCATTGTGACTAAACGTGTATAAAACTAAGTTGTTTGCCTGCTTGCAGTTCCTGGCCAATGGGAGTTTTCAAAGGCTGGGTGGCTTCGCCTGTGGGGTGTCCCAATCCACCATGAGTAGGGTTATATCCCAGTTCCTGATAGGCATGCGGAGGATAAGCCGTGAGTTTATCCACTTCCCGCGTTCCCGTGCCCAATGATATGCAGTCAAGGTGGCATTTTACCATCTTGGCCACATGCCCAATGTCATCGGGGCCATTGACTGCACCCATGTTGCACTTGTGCCTCCAAGTGCACAGTAGTATATGTACAGGAACCGGAAGTTTGACCATTCTATGAATGTCCAAGTAGTGTGTGGCCCTGACATGGAAGTTTTCTCCGTTGTCGCCAAATTCCCTGGTTCGTATCACAACGCCCATATTCTACGTCAATCCGGCCTTTTTCAATTTTTTAATGCAGTGTATAAGGATGGTGGTTGGTTGCTCGGTAAGGTATTTTTTAATTAGTAGAGTGTACATTATAATGTCTATGTTGTATGTATTTCATTAATTATGAATGTAAGTTTGTGATCTTGCAGGTGATGCAGGATATCCGTGCCTGCCATGGCTTTTGACACCTGTTGGCCATCCAAGCAATAGTGCAGAAGACCGCTATAACAGAGCACACATTAAGACCTGTTCTGTTGTAGAGCGTTGTTTTGGGCACTTAAAAACATGATTCAGCTGCCTCGACAACAGTGGAGGTGCGTTGTTATACAAACCACAGAAGGTCATTGACATTATAGTGACCTGCTGTGTGTTACATAACATCTGCATTAAAAATTTAAAAATAACCTCCCTGGCTACAGGCTTCCCCACACACCCAGCTCTGATGATTTGGATGAGTTTGTTGAAGATGTCCGTGAGACAAGCAAAGCAGGCAATGAAGTACGTGCAAGAGTCATTGCCGAGTTTTTTTTTTCTCCCAACATTTTTTATTCATTTTTGTTGTTGAGGCAGCGTAGATAAAGTTGTTGGTCTTGCAATATTATGTGGACATAGCCTTACAATGCTATTGTCCATTACTATCTAGGACTACACGTGTATTTTTGAAATATTACTGCTACTGCAATGCTACAGACGAATTATGATGGGCTCCGGGACCTCTTCCAAAAGAGAGCCATTGTGGAGGAGGTGCGGGCTCAACTTTTGGAGAGGTACCGGAAGCGCCATATGGTAACCCAGATTCAACGGCGGTGGTCGGATATGAAGAGGAGGGACAGGAGATTTCTCCTTCAAGTCTGGGATCGCCACGTGCCTAGTAAGTAATGTACATACACATGTTTCAACATATATGTTAGTATAGTGTGTTATTTGATTATTTATCTTTGTTATTATGATGTGTATGGGTTTTATTTTTTAAAGCCCTTTTCCATTCTGACACAGGTGGCCATGTTTGTAGTGTTGTCAATAGTATAGTAAGCAGCTACACATGCATGCAGTCACAGTATAGTAATTCCCAAAACCAGGTAAAGTATACACTAGCAAGCATCATGTTCTATATGGTTTTCTTCATGTTTCCACTACACGCAGATTCGATGTAGAATGTATTTTGAAAAATTTACTCCAATGAATGGCTCGTGTACAATTGCAATTACAAAAATGGTGCTGCATGCACACAGACTCATCGTCATTAATTGAAGTCATTTTTTCTGCCTCCTTTTGGCATCCAAAATGTGTGTAGAGCAAACAGGGCCTGAGGTGTCTGAGTGAACCACAAAGTAGTCAGCGCTGCGTAATATGTTGGCGCTTTATAAATACAATAAATAAATAAATAAACATATAGCAGGCCTGTGTTATTAATACTCGATTACCTACAGCCCCTAAACAAGAATGCATGAGGCTTTTTCTTAAAAAATGGACTCCAAACTTAGTGAGTAGTTTTGTCATGTTATATTATCACAATTATGCAGACTAATGTCAAGAGGACAGCACATTGCTTAATGCCTGCTACATCACACCCTTTAGATGTTTATCTGTTTGGTTTTAATTTTTGATTTGCGTTTTTAGAGGCCCTTAAACAAGGTAAAGGGCATCATTGTAGGTGCCACAATAGTGGCACATTTCTCTCATTGTCAAACTGTTAAGTCATTGCAACTGTATGGACATATTAACACTAATTATCATGTGTACAGGCTAACTTTACCTTTAAAAAATGGATGGTACATATTCATATTTATAAATCACAATTTCTAATGTGTAACCAAGTGCAGTGGAGCGTGTGTATGGTGCTTATTAGGTTGTGATTTTTCAATAGATGCTCATATGCCACGCCGTCCTCGTAGGCCAGTGGAGCCCTTGTTGGAGGAATCTCCTGACTCCTGACCGCCGTTGAATGTGGGTGACCAAGCACCGCCTGCAGACCAGCCCCAGGACTCCAGCCAGGATGCTGGACCCCCGGCACTAGACCCTCAGAACCCAACACCCCCTGAATATTTCACTAGGAAAATGTAAACTGCAGCCATTCATAGTTACATAGTTACATAGTTATTTTGGTTGAAAAAAGACATACGTCCATCGAGTTCAACCAGTACAAAGTACAACTCCAGCCTGCTCCCTCACATATCCCTGTTGATCCAGAGGAAGGCGGAAAAAACCCTTACAAGGCATTGTCCAATTAGCCCCAAAAGGGAAAAATTCCTTCCCGACTCCAGATGGCAATCAGATAAAATCCCTGGATCAACATAATTAGGCATTACCTAGTAATTGTAGCCATGGATGTCTTTCAACGCAAGGAAAGCATCTAAGCCCCCTTTAAATGCAGGTATAGAGTTTGGCATAACGATTTCCTGTGGCAATGCATTCCACATCTTAATCACTCTTACTGTAAAGAACCCTTTCCTAAATAAATGGCTAAAACGTTTTTCCTCCATGCGCAGATCATGTCCTCTAGTCCTTTGAGAAGGCCTAGGTACAAAAAGCTCATCCGCCAAGCTTTTATATTGCCCTCTGATGTATTTATACATGTTAATTAGATCTCCTCTAAGGTGTCTTTTCTCTAGACTAAATAAACCCAGTTTAGCTAACCTTTCTTGGTAAGCGAGACCTTCCATCCCACGTATCAATTTTGTTGCTCGTCTCTGCAACTGCTCTAAAACTGCAATATCTTCGTACACTGTTAATGGTTGGGTTCTCAAACTTTGCACAGGGTGACTGGGATTATTATTCAGAAAAGTGGGTGGAGCCTACATCACTCAATCAAAATTCACCTATTGCTTTTCAAGGGAGATATGTAATTTCTGCCATCCTTGCACTGTTAATGGCACAAGCCTCAAACCTGGTACAGTTGTTCATTGGGTGACTGGGGTTCAAATTGAGAAAAGGGGCGGAGCCACAAACAGCCAATCATATTTGTTTCATTTTAATGCAAATTATTGATGCCAAATACCCCAAAGCTAACAAACTTGGTCTTTGAGTAAATGATTCATTGTTTGTTAGGGTTAGGAAAAGTGGGCACAGCCAACACCAGCCAAATACATAACCGGGCAACGACGGGTCATCAGTGGGTGGAGACAAATACAAATTTCACTGGGAAAATATAAATTGCAGCCATTCTTACACTGTTAATGGTAGGTTTCTCAAACTTTGCACAGTTGGTAATTGGGTGACTGGGATTAATATTCAAAAAAATGGGTGGCCCCTACAAAAGCCAATCAAAATTCACCTATTGATTTTTAAGGGGAATATGTAACTGCTGCTATTCTTGCACTGTTAATGGCACAAGCCTCAAACCTGGTACAGTTGTTTATTGGGTGATTAGGGTTCAAATTCAGAAAAGAGGGTGGAGCCACAAACAGCCAATCAGATTTATTTCATTCCAATGCAAATTATTGATGCCAAACACCGCAAAGCTAACAAACTTGGTAACTGAGTAATTGATTAATATGTGTTAGGGTTATGAAAAGTAGGCACATTAAACACCAGCAAAATACATAAGCAGGCAATGGGGATTCATCAGTGGGTGGAGACAAATACAAATTTTACTGGGAAAATATAAACTGCAGCCATTTTTACACTGCTAATGGTAGGGCTGCCAAACTTTGCACAGTTGGTAACAGGATGACTAGGATTAATATTCAGAAAAGTGGATGGAGCCTACAAAAGCCAATCAAAATTCACTGATTGATTTTTAAGGGAAATATTTCATTGCTGTCATTCTTGCACTGTTAATGGCACAAGCCTCAAACCTGGTACAGTTGGTCATTGGATGATGGGAGTTCAAATTGAGAAAAGGGGGTGGCGCCACAAACATCCAATCAGATTTGTAAAATTTCAATGCAAATGATTGATGCCAAACACTGCAAAGCTCACAAACTTGGTCATTGAGTGAGTAATTGTGTATTAGGGTTAGAAAAAGTGGGTGGAGCAAACACCAGCCAAATACATACCCGGGCAACACCGGGCTATCAGCAAGTATATCAGCAAGTATATATATATATATATATATATATATATATATATATATATATATATATATATATATATATATATATATTACAGACATCTAATTCACAAAACTTTGTGCAATGCTAATTAATGCATATTTACTATTATATGCACTATAAATGGGGTTGGTGGGGTTGATGGTATGTTGGTATGACGCCACCTGTGACGAAATATAGAGCTGATGTAGTGTCAATTATCATATTGAAGTTGAATGACTTACTGCATTATTTTTCATTAATTATTCTATAAACATTATTTTTCACGCTAGTCAGAATAGTATCAGTCTTCTGTATTGACTCCTTTTGAACCTATTGCAAACATATAAAATGTATGCATATTTTGTCCTGGACAGGATTTCAATCTCCCTACTAGCACAGTAAAGGAAAAGTGCTCATCAGTGTGTTTCCCACATATATTAGTAAGCATAACAATATTTTAATGATTTACAGAATTTTCAATTCCCAATCAAACTTTCTTTAGCGTTTTACAATAGACACTGGTCAGTTTTGAGCATCTGAACTCAAAATGCATCTGTAACTCTAAGTGTAAAGAAAATACAACAACCAAAATTAGACCAGAATTAAACCAGAAGGGAACATAAGGAACTGACATAAAACTGCTTCTCTGGTTAGTTGCAAAAATGTTTAACCTAGTGTTTACTATCTGCCTGCTCTCCCCAGCCATCCACAAAACTCTTCACACACTACATCCCCCTGCTGTCAGATATAGGCTGTACATTTCACCATCCCTCCTATCCACTCCTCAGCTCGCCTCTCATGACATTTTCTTATACTTACAGCCTCACCTTCCGTGTCGCACTACATCTACATATAAGTCTATACCGCAACCTCTGCTCCGCTCTGTCTGCCTTCTCCTCCTCCTTGCTACTAGGGACATTTCACCTAACCCTGGACCCTCACTCAACCCTGCTAATAACACTATTTGCAACAAATCAAATTTCCCGTCCTCTTACTGTAACCTTATTAATATTCCACTCCTTTCCCCTACTCCCCCTCCTATCTTGGCTGCCCTCTGGAATGCCCGCTCAGTCTGCAACAAGCTGCTTCATCCATGATCTTTTCATTTCCAATTCTTTCACATACTTTGGGATCACTGAAACCTGGCTGACCCCTTCTGACACAGTCTCGCCTGCCGCCCTCTCCTATGGAGGTTTCCACTTTAGCCACACTCCTAGAAGTGGGAATAAACATGGTGGAGGGGTGGGCATTCTTCTCTCAGACAAATGCTCCTTCAAGCCTCTCACTCCTATTCCTTCTCTCTCCCTGCCATCCTTTGAAGTCCATACAGTCCGACTATACTCTCCCTCTAACCTCCAGATTGCAGTTATTTACCGCCCTCAAGGCCCTGCTTCTGTTTTCTTAGTTCATTTCTCTGCCTGGCTTCTCCAGTTCCTGTCCTCTAACATCCCTACCATCATTATGGGTGATTTTAACATTCCTATTGACACCAAGAATGCTGTCTCCAACAAACTTCTTTCACTCACTTCCTCCTATGGCTTGTCTCAGTGGTCCTCTACCTCAACCCACACTGATGGCCATACCCTTGACCTCGTATTCACTCATCTCTGCTCTGTCACTGACTTTACTAATGATCCACTACCACTCTCTGACCATAACCTACTTCGCTTCTCTCTCTCCTCCTCTTTTCCTACCACCCTGGCACAAGCACGCGCACATATTCGCAGAAACTATCGCAATCTAGACATTCAATCCGTCTCTGATGCCCTGGCACTTCTCCTCACACAATCCTTCACTGACCCAGACTCAGCTGCTATACCCCACAACAGCTCCATTACAAAAGGCATGGATGACTTCGCCTCCCTCATCAATGTCCGCCCTCACCGCATCAGTCGCCAACCCTGGATGACCAAAGACACTAAACAGTTAAAAAGATGCTCTAGAGCAGCGGAAAGGCGTTGGAGGAAAAGTAAAACACAAATGAGGACTTATCTCATATAAAATAGCCTTGAACAACTTCAGAAACGCACTCTCTGTGGCAAAACAGTCCTATTTTTCCTCCCATGTACACAATCCAAAACGCTTGTTCAGCCCCTTTAACTCCGTTCTCCATCCTCCTCCTTTATCTTGCTTATCAGCTGAAGAATTTGCAACATACTTCACTGATAAAATTGACAAAATCAGAAGTGAATTTTCCACGCAGCCCTCAAATCCCACCTCCACACCTCTCATTGACTGCTCTCTAACTGCCTTCTCTACACTCTCTGAACATTCCTCTATAATATCCAAAGCTAATCTAACCACTTGTTCTTTGGATCCTATTCCCTCCCATTTCATTCCGCAGCTATCAACATCTCTCATGCCTGCACTAACATCGCTATTTAACTTGTCCCTCTCTACTGGCATCTTTCCGTTGCCACTCAAAAAGGCTGTTGTGACACCACTACTTAAAAAACCATCTCTAGATCCTACCACACTCGCCAACTACCGCCCAGTCTCACGTCTCCCATTTGCATCCAAACTAATTGGACACGCAGAATACATGCGGAATTAAGCCATTATTTATCAGCTAACTCCCTACTAGATCAGTTCCAGTCTGGCTTTTGATCCAACCACTCCACGGAAACGGCCCTTACCAAAGTGGCCAATGACCTTCTTACAGCTAAATCCAGAGGTCAATTTTCCATACTCATCCTTCTTGATCTGTCATCAGCATTCGATACGGTTCACCACACCTTACTCTTACAAATACTTTCAAATGTAGGAATAAAGGGCCTTCTCACATGGTTATCTTCCTACCTCTCTGGAAGGTCCTTCACAGTCTCCTACTCAGATCAGATCTCTTCTCCTCATGCTTTGTCTGTCGGGGTTCCTCAAGGCTCTGTCCTTGGTCCCCTCCTCTTTTCCATCTACATGCACGGTCTTGGTGACTTAACCCTCCTGGCGGTATGAAACATTCCGCCAGGAGGCAGCACAGCAGTTTTTTTTTTTTTTTTTTAAATCATGTAGCGAGCCCAGGGCTCGCTACATGATAGCCGCTGCTCAGCGGCATCCCCCCGCCCGCTTTGATCGCCTTCGGCGATCTCCGATCAGGAAATCCCGTTCAAAGAACGGGATTTCCTGGAGGGCTACCCCCGTCGCCATGGTGATGGGGCGGGATGACGTCAGCGACGTCGGGACGTCATTGGGAGTCCCGATCCACCCCTCGGCGCTGCCTGGCACTGATTGGCCAGGCAGCGCATGGGGTCTGGGGGGGGGCACGCGCCGCAACGGATAGCGGCGATCGGGCGCGGGGCGGCGGCGATCAGTGTGCTGGCGCAGCTAGCTGCGTCCAGCAAAAAAAAAATTATGTAAATCGGCCCAGCAGGGCCTGAGCGGGACCCTCCGGCGGCTTACCCCGTGTCACACATGGGGTTACCGCTAAGGAGGTTAATCAACTCATTCGGGTTTCAATACCACCTGTATGCAGACGATACAGAACTGTACCTCTCAGACCCAGACCTTAACTCCCTCCTCAAACGTGTTCCTGACTGCTTGTCTGCTATATCCTCCTTCATGTCATCCCGCTTCCTAAAACTTAATATGAGTAAAACAGAACTAATAATTTTTCCACCGTCTCTGGCCACCTCTCTGCCTGAAGTAACTGTAAATCAGTGGTGCTCAGCAGAGCTTGAATATTCGAGTAGCTCGAATATTCGAGCTCTTTTCCAGCTATTCGAGCTCGGTATTCGAGCTCCGAATAGCTGTAGCTATTCGAATGGGCTATTCGCGTACACTCGAATAGCCCATTCACTATTCGAGCTATTCGAGCAAACGGCGCTATTCGAGCTCGGTACCGAGCTCGAATAGCGTCATAGCCCAGATTGATGTCCTTAGAGCCAATCAGAGGGCTCCCAGGCCCTCTGACGGCAGCCAATCACAGAGGGGGACCCTGGCCAGCCCCTACCCTATAAATAGCGGCCGCCATGTTACGTTTCTCCGTCCTTGCCTGAGACTTGCATAGAGAGAGAGTTGCTCCTTTGTGCTTTGGCTTAGCAAGAGCTTTATTGTGGTCATTTACCTAGCGTTTTTGCTCACATACACCTCCTATACACACCTATATTGTTGTTAGTTAGTTAGACATTGTATTTTAGTTAGTAGCTTTTGTGTTACATAGAGACAGGCCAGCTGCTGCAGGCTTACAGCTTTAGGCCTCAGGGCCTGCCTGTGTGGGCAGCTGTCCTCCTGTCCTCTGTTTATTTCTCTCTATTCTATACCAGTATTTCTGCTGTCCTTTACTACTGATTGTATTAGTATTGTAGTTATATACTGTAACTGTACTAGGACACTCACTGTCACTGTTCATAGGCTACTAGCTGCTCCTGCGTGTGTGCACTCACTGTCTGTGTACACACACTACACACACTCTATTTCCAAGTTCTGATAACTGATTGATTATTGTAATTGAATATTGTAATTAGTTAGTTGTACTCACTGTTACTACTTACTGTACTAGGAGTCTAGGACACTCAGTCACTGTTCATAGGCTACTAGCTCCTGCGTGTGTGCACTCACTGTCTGTGTACACACTACACACACTCTATTTCCTTCTGATAACTGATTGATTATTGTAATTAGTTAGTTGTACTTACTGTTACTACTTACTGTACTAGGAGTCTAGGACACTCAGTCACTGTTCATAGGCTACTAGCTCCTGCGTGTGTGCACTCACTGTCTGTGTACACACTACACACACTCTATTTCCTTCTGATAACTGATTGATTATTGTAATTAGTTAGTTGTACTTACTGTTACTACTTACTGTACTAGGAGTCTAGGACACTCAGTCACTGTTCATAGGCTACTAGCTCCTGCGTGTGTGCACTCACTGTCTGTGTACACACTACACACACTCTATTTCCTTCTGATAACTGATTGATTATTGTAATTAGTTAGTTGTACTTACTGTTACTACTTACTGTACTAGGAGTCTAGGACACTCAGTCACTGTTCATAGGCTACTAGCTCCTGCGTGTGTGCACTCACTGTCTGTGTACACACTACACACACTCTATTTCCTTCTGATAACTGATTGATTATTGTAATTAGTTAGTTGTACTTACTGACTGTTACTACTTACTTACTTACTGTACTAGGGACACTCACTCAGTCACTGTTCATAGGCTAGCTCCTGCGCGTGTTTGCGCGTGCGTGCACTCACTGTCTGTAGTGTACACACACTAAATTTACTTGTGATTACTACTGATTATTGTAACTGCTAGTTGTACTTCCTAACTGTTACTACTTACTTACTGTACTAGGGACACTCACTCAGTCACCTCACCCACCAACCCACTCCATTAAAGTACCCCACTTTTCACCCGCCCTTTTAAAAAACTTTTGTCTATACGCCCAAAACATCGAAGATGTCTGGAAGTGGCAGCCAGCGCGGTTTGGGCAAGGGGAAGGGCAGCAAGGGAATCAGGAGGAGAGGGAGCAGCATTGTGGCAAGCCGCGGGCGCGGGCGCGCCACCATGCACAGTTCCGCAGCAGCAGCAGCAGCGTCAGTGGCTAACATTCCTCCCATAGCCACTGGCCGTGGACGCCTTGGGCGCCGCCCAGCAGGAGCATCTGCAACTCACGCTGCAGAGACACAGCAGCAGCAGCGTGTAGCACCTGCTCCGATTTTTCTCCAGCCGGGTCGGAAACGTCCCATTGAGGAAAAGCATGCAGACACTGTGGTGCAACTCATGACGGAGGATGAGCAGCCCGCCATCAGCTCTGCATCTGAGGCCTCCACCCTCACCACCACCACCACCACCCCTGTTCGCAGCAGCCGCCCAGCAGGGTCTGGGGAGGAGGCCAGTTCACCGTCACTCGCCGACCTGTCATTCAGCAGTCTTTTGACCCCAGGCATCATGAGTAAATTGTCTGCTGTTGTTGGCGATCTTGAGGAGGAGATGCTGATGGGCACTTTGGGGGATGAGGGATTGGACAGCAAGACTGTGGCGACAGTCAAGCAGCCCATCCATGCATCAGGAGAGGAGTTTGGGGGGTCCTCATCCCAGCAGGACATGTTTCAGGAGGGGGAGGATGTTGATGACCCGGTGACAGACAGAGACTGGGTGCCACCACCTCCAGGGGATGTCGTCCTCAGCAGCTCTGAGGAGGAGGAGGAGGATGCTCTTGTGGGCCTTGCAAGGAGGCGCATCATTGCAAGCATTGGCAGCAGCAGTAGGCAGGTCCCACAGCCTGCTGGTGTCTCAGGCTCAGCAGCAGCAGCAGCAGCATCTGCCAGTACCACCACCAGCCGCACCCAAGCCCCCCAAGCCCCACCCCCAACCACCACAGGGAGACAGGCAGCAGCGCTTCCATGCCGTAGGGGGATGTTTCTGTCACCAATCTGGCGCTTTTTCACCATGCCCACAGTGTACAGCAAGTACGCCACTTGCAACCACTGTCAGCGGAAGTTGAGCAGAGGTGCAGACCCCTTAAAGTTCTGCACCAGCTCGCTCATCAACCACCTTGCTGCGAAACATTTCCACCAGCATCAGGAGTTCCAGAGGCTGAAGGCATCTGGTGCTGGCAGTGGCACCACACCCATCACTGCACAGCCTTCAGCAGCAGCAGCAGCAACAGCAGCCACCCGCCCTCCTGCTCCTCCAGCAGCACCAGCAGGAGTGCGGAAACGCACTGCTCCTCCCCCCTCTGCAACTCCTGCCGCCGACACTGAGGCCTGTTCTGGCAGCCAGTCCTCAGTGGCCTCCTCCGCTGTGTCTGCTGATTCCCGTGCCAGCAAAAGGCCACGCCAGAGCCTTTTGAGCGAGTCCTTCCAGGGGGTGGTTAGGGCTCTGCCTCCCAGCAGCCGTCGCGTGCGGCAGCTGAACGGCTTGCTGGCACGGGCCATGTGCTCCCAACTCCTGCCGTACACGCTCGTGCAGGAGGGGAGCGACATTCGTGCGCTGCTTGCTTGCGCAGCCCCAGACTGGCAGCTCCCCAGCAGACACTTTTTCTCCCGCAAGGCCATTCCTGCACTGCACCGCTTTGTGATGGCCAATGTGGAGCGAGGGCTGGAGCACGCGGTTGGTGAAAGGGTCCACGTCACCATGGACTCCAGGAGCAGCCGCTTCGGGACAGGCCGCTACCTGTCCTTCACTGTCCACTGGGTCAGCTTGGTGGAAGGGGGTGAGGATGGGAGAGCAGCAGCGGGCACAGCAGCAGCAGCAACACAGTGGGTGGTGCCACCCCGCAGGGTCAGGGGAACTGCAGCAGGTTCCTCCGATCCTCTGCCATCCTCCGGCACACCTGGCCAAACCCCCCGCCTCAGCAGCAGCGTGAAGGCCCGCCACTGCCAAGCGCTGCTGCACTTGGTCAGCCTTGGGAAGACCAAGCTGACGGCAACCCATGTGTTGGCCAAACTCCAGGAGCAGGAGAGGATTTGGCTGACCCCCAGAGGCCTCAGAGTCGGAGAGGTGGTGGCCGACAATGGGGCCAATCTGGTTGCCGCAATAGACAGGGGAAACCTGACCCACATCCCTTGTCTTGCCCACGTGCTGAACCTGGTAGTGCAGAAGTTCTTGCGCACCTACCAGGGGATGGGCGAACTGCTGGAAACGGCAAGGAACGTTGTGCGTCACTTCCGGCGCTCGGCTGCAGCCTGTGCGAGCCTGGAAGACGTGCAAAAGGAGCTGGATCTGCCACGCCATCGGCTGATCCTTGACGTTCCGACTCGCTGGAACTCCACCCTGGCGATGTTGGAGCGTCTGGTTGAACAGAAGCGCGCTGTCAAACAGTACCTTGCCCTGGCCACTGTTTCCGACCCTCAGAGAAGGGACAAGACCAGCAACATCCCGTCCATCGTCCCCGATGATGACTGGAGGCACATGCAGCAGGTGTGCTTAGTGCTGGCTCCCTTTCTGCAGGCCACTAACATGGTGAGCAGGGACCATGCTATGGTCTGCGAGTGGGTGCCCCTGGTTTGTCTGCTGAACAGGGCCCTCAATGCTTTGCTGGAACAGTGAGCGGCAGCCTTGGACCAGCAGGAGCGGCAAGCAGCTGCACAGTCCACCTCTGAGGGGGAGGAGGAGGAGGACTTGGTGGAGGTCCCTGACCTTGCTGCTGATGAGGGGGAGCAGCACAGTGCAGCTGAGTTGGTGCGGGGGTGGAGAGAGGATGAGGCTGACGAGGCAGAGGAGGAGGATGAGGACAGCAGCACTGCCGTCGATGTGCCAGCAGACGTGGCCCGCCTCTTCCCAATGGCAGCGCACATGCTGACGTGCCTGCGCAGAGACCCCAGGGTGATCCAGATGAAGCAGAGGGAGGACATCTGGATCAGCATGATGTTGGACCAACGCCTCAAGGGGAAGTTGAGCCAGTTCCTGCCGCCTGCAGGAGGAGACCCAGCGCAACAAATAAGGAGCTTGCAGCAGGCCCTTGTTGAGCGCTTGGAGGAAGCCTTCCCCCAGCCTTCCACCCCCACTGTCCAGCAGCCAGCACAGAGGCAGCAGCAGGTGCCTGCATCCAGCAGCAAGCGCCCCACAGACCTGCTGTCTCTCAGCCACGAGCTCTACAGGACTGTAGAGGCTCCGGCAGCAGTGACTAGAGAGGAGGTGCATGCAGCAGCATCCTCCACCGGTCACAGCCAGCGCCTGACCCGCATGGTGGCTGACTACATGGGGTCCTACAGCGGGCTTGACAGCGATGCCCCTGTTGATCCCATGGAGTATTGGGTCAAGCGCCTGGAGATCTGGAGCGAGCTGGCGCAGTACGCCCTGGAAGTGCTGTCCTGCCCCCCTTCCAGCGTGCTGTCCGAGCGCTGCTTCAGTGCAGCTGGTGGTGTGGTCACCGAGAAACGCTCACGTCTGTCTCACAAGTCTGTGGACAGACTGACGTTTCTGAAGATGAACCAGGCGTGGGTGGAAGGCGAGTTCCTGGCCCCTGTTGTCGGCGAGAGGGGGACATGAACTGGCTAAGAACCATCGTTAATGTGCCTTACCACCCTTTACCACCTCCTGGCTCCTGCTCACTAAGCCAGCCTGGTTCACTTTGACTATTAAGTCGCCTGCAGCCACACATTTTACACCTACAGTGGGCTGCGTACTGCCCTTCTGCTGTCTGTCTGTGTTTCCCACTGCCAGGGTACACAGATTTACCTTCTGCTGCCACTCTGCCACCAGCTATTACGTCAAACAATAGCTATATATC
Source organism: Hyperolius riggenbachi (assembly GCF_040937935.1). Classification (NCBI taxonomy): domain Eukaryota; kingdom Metazoa; phylum Chordata; class Amphibia; order Anura; family Hyperoliidae; genus Hyperolius; species Hyperolius riggenbachi. The sequence goes on along the minus strand of NC_090648.1, from coordinate 409,189,020 downwards.
TGTGTAATTTGTTTTACAAACAAAACCAAAAAACCATAAAAAAAAAAAAAAAAAGGTTTAATTTTTCTGAGGTGCCCGGGTTGAAAACTGTGTTGTCCCAGTTGTGTATTGGACACGATGTGGGCTGCACGACCGCTGTCTGGGACCTCCTGTTGTGTTCATTTACGGCCTGGTATCACCGCTAGGTACCAGGGCTATTATGTCACGCTGCCTGCCTGCTGCCACACTCACACTACTCCTCCATTCCTCCTGCTGATGCTGCTGTCTGTCTGTGTTTCCCAACGCCAGGGTACACAGATTTACCTTCTGCTGCCACTCTGCCACCAGCTATTACGTCAAAAAATAGCTATATCTGTGTAATTGGTTGTAAAACCAAAACTACAAAACCATAAAAAAAAAAAAAAAAGGTTTAATTTTTCTGAGGTGCCCGGGTTGAAAACTGTGTTGTCCCAGTTGTGTATTGGACACAATGTGGGCTACACGACCGCTGTCTGGGACCTCCTGCCTGCTGTGTTTATTTACAGCCCTGGTATCACCGCTAGGTACCAGGGCTATTATGTCACGCTGCCTGCCTGCTGCCACACTCACACTACTCCTCCATTCCTCCTGCTGATGCTGCTGTCTGTCTGTGTTTCCCAACGCCAGGGTACACAGATTTACCTTCTGCTGCCACTCTGCCACCAGCTATTACGTCAAAAAATAGCTATATCTGTGTAATTGGTTGTAAAACCAAAACTACAAAACCATAAAAAAAAAAAATAAAAAAAAAAGGTTTAATTTTTCTGAGGTGCCCGGGTTGAAAACTGTGTTGTCCCAGTTGTGTATTGGACACAATGTGGGCTACACGACCGCTGTCTGGGACCTCCTGCCTGCTGTGTTTATTTACAGCCCTGGTATCACCGCTAGGTACCAGGGCTATTATGTCACGCTGCCTGCCTGCTGCCACACTCACACTACTCCTCCATTCCTCCTGCTGATGCTGCTGTCTGTCTGTGTTTCCCAACGCCAGGGTACACAGATTTACCTTCTGCTGCCACTCTGCCACCAGCTATTACGTCAAACAATAGCTGCTCACATTACTCCTCCATTCCTCCTGCTGCTGCTGCTGCTGCTGTCTGTCTGTCTGTGTTTCCCAACGCCAGGGTACACAGATTTACCTTCTGCTGCCACTCTGCCACCAGCTATTACGTAAAAAAATAGCTATATCTGTCTGTGTAATTTGTTGTAAAAACAAAACTACAAAACCATAAAAAAAAAAAAAAAGGTTTAATTTTTCTGAGGTGCCCGGGTTGAAAACTGTGTTGTCCCAGTTGTGTATTGGACACAATGTGGGCTACACGACCGCTGTCTGGGACCTCCTGCCTGCTGTGTTTATTTACAGCCCTGGTATCACCGCTAGGTACCAGGGCTATTATGTCACGCTGCCTGCCTGCTGCCACACTCACACTACTCCTCCATTCCTCCTGCTGATGCTGCTGTCTGTCTGTGTTTCCCAACGCCAGGGTACACAGATTTACCTTCTGCTGCCACTCTGCCACCAGCTATTACGTCAAAAAATAGCTATATCTGTGTAATTGGTTGTAAAACCAAAACTACAAAACCATAAAAAAAAAAAAAAAAAAAAGGTTTAATTTTTCTGAGGTGCCCGGGTTGAAAACTGTGTTGTCCCAGTTGTGTATTGGACACAATGTGGGCTACACGACCGCTGTCTGGGACCTCCTGCCTGCTGTGTTTATTTACAGCCCTGGTATCACCGCTAGGTACCAGGGCTATTATGTCACGCTGCCTGCCTGCTGCCACACTCACACTACTCCTCCATTCCTCCTGCTGATGCTGCTGTCTGTCTGTGTTTCCCAACGCCAGGGTACACAGATTTACCTTCTGCTGCCACACTGCCACCAGCTATTACGTCAAACAATAGCTGCTCACATTACTCCTCCATTCCTCCTGCTGCTGCTGCTGCTGTCTGTCTGTTTGTGTTTCCCAACGCCAGGGTACACAGATTTACCTTCTGCTGCCACTCTGCCACCAGCTATTACGTCAAAAAATAGCTATATCTGTCTGTGTAATTTGTTGTAAAAACAAAACTACAAAACCATAAAAAAAAAAAAGGTTTAATTTTTCTGAGGTGCCCGGGTTGAAAACTGTGTTGTCCCAGTTGTGTATTGGACACAATGTGGGCTGCACGACCGCTGTCTGGGACCTCCTGCCTGCTGTGTTTATTTACAGCCCTGGTATCACCGCTAGGTACCAGGGCTATTATGTCACGCTGCCTGCCTCATTGACTGCCTGCTGCCACACACTCATCCTCCTCCTCCTGCTGCTGAATTTACCTCCTGCTGTCTGTGTGTTTCCACTGCCAGGGAGCACATACAATGGCGCTTCCAACATGCGTGCGCCACCAGCTATTTGTTACGCTCAAAAATAGCTGCATTTCTTTAAAAAAAAAAATTTGAAAAGAGAAATAAGTGAAGAAGAAGACGATATAGAAGAAGATGAAGAAGATGAAGAAGAAGAAGAAGAAGAAGAAGAAGAAGAAGAAGAAGAAGAAGAAGAAGAAGGAGAAGAAGATGAAGAAGATGAAGAAGAAGAAGATGAAGAAGATAAAGAAGATGAAGATGAAGAAGATGAAGAAGAAGAAGATGAAGAAGAAGAAGATGAAGAAGAAGAAGATGATGAAGAAGAAGAAGATGAAGAAGAAGATGAAGATGATGAAGAAGAAGAAGATGAAGAAGATGAAGAAGAAGAAGATGATGAAGAAGAAGAAGAAGAAGAAGAAGAAGATGAAGAAGAAGATGAAGAAGATGAAGAAGAAGAAGATGAAGAAGATGAAGATGATGAAGAAGATGAAGAAGAAGAAGATGAAGATGATGAAGAAGAAGATGATGAAGAAGAAGATGAAGATGATGAAGAAGAAGAAGATGAAGAAGATGAAGAAGATGAAGAAGAAGAAGATGATGAAGAAGAAGAAGAAGAAGATGAAGAAGATGATGAAGAAGAAGAAGAAGATGAAGAAGTTGAAGATGAAGAAGATGAAGAAGAAGAAGAAGATGAAGAAGATGAAGAAGATGAAGAAGATGAAGAAGAAGAAGAAGATGAAGAAGATGAAGAAGATGAAGAAGAAGAAGAAGATGAAGAAGATGAAGAAGATGAAGAAGATGAAGAAGAAGATGAAGAAGATGAAGAAGAAGATGAAGAAGAAGATGAAGAAGATGAAGAAAAAGAAGATGAAGAAGAAGAAGATGATGATGAAGAAGATGAAGAAGAAGAAGAAGAAGAAGACAATATAAAAGAAGAAGAAGAAGATATAGAAGAAGATATAGAAGAAGAAGATATAGAAGAAGAAGATATAGAAGAAGAAGAAGAAGAAGAAGAAGATATAGAAGATAAAGAAGAAGAAGAAGAAGTATATACAGTACTGAACAAATTTCTGGACACAACTTCTCTTTTCAACTTTTTTTTTTTAAAGGAACATCCCCACATAATCACTTGCTGTTGTTACTTGGAAAAAAAGAGGTTTCTTGCATCATTCACCCTCAAAACAAGTGTTGGAAGCTATTTAAGGCCATTTCGAATAGTCAGCTCGAATAATGAGCTTGAATACCGACTCGAATAGTGAGCTCGAATTCCGAGGTCGAATCGAATAGTAAAAATTATTCGACTCGAATATTCGACTGATCTCGAATAATTTACTATTCGAATTCGACCTAACTCGAATTTTGAAAAGGGGTATTTGAGCACCACTACTGTAAATGTTAATAACACTCCCATAACTTCAGTTCCCAAAGCACGGCGCTTGGGGGTAATATTTGTCTCTTCTCTCTCTTTTATTCCTCATCTTAACTCCATAACCAGCTCCTGCCATCTCCAACTCAAAAATATATCTCGCATCCGTCCCTTACTCACTCAAGACACAACCAAAATGTTAATACATGCTCTTATAATTTCTCGTCTGGACTTCTGCAACATACTACTTTGTGGACTACCTTCTAACAAACTGGCCCCACTCCAGTCGGTACTGAACTCAGCTGCTCGTCTCATTCATCTTTCTACTCGATCTTCCACTGCTGACCCTCTCTGTCAAGCTCTTCACTGGCTGACAATTAACCAGAGGATCCAGTTCAAACTCCTAACCCTAATCTACAAAGCTCTCCACAATCTCTCTCCCCAGTACAAATCCTCACTAATTTCCAGATACAAACCCAATCGCAATCTCAGATCTGCACACGATCTTCTGTTGTCCTCCTCTAGAATCACCTCCTTACATTCACGCTTACAAGATTTTGCACGCGCTTCACCCCTTCTCTGGAATCCCCTCCCACAACACATCCGTCACTCGCCAAACTGTGTTACTTTTAAACGCTCTCTAAAAACTAATTTGTTCTAACAAGCATATGCGCTACCTTAAGCCACTTCTCTTTGTCATAAGACCAAATTGCACTCCTACTAGGTATCCTAAAACACACTGACTTTATATATTTTATTGTATACTACCCCTCCTCTTGTTTCCCCCATTACCTTTAGATTGTAAGCTCGCAAGGGCAGGGCTCTCTCCCCCTTTTGTGTCTTGGAAATCATTATACATTTTATTCATCATGTTACTTTTATTACTGTCATTACCACTTCTGTATTTTGTATTCTGTATGCTGTATCATTTTTTGTATTTTGTCACTAATTATGTATCTTGTATATTAGTGTACACCATTGTCTGTATTATGTACCCCATGTTTGTTTCTTACTTTGTACAGCGCCACGGAATATGTTGGTGCTTTATAAATCAATAATAATAATAATAATAATAATAATAATAATAATAATATGGGGAAGCATTAGAACAAACAATGCCAGGCTCTTTTTCATTTCTGCCTATGTTTCATTTTAGGGGATTTTACCCTCATTTTCTGTCCAAGAGGTTGGAGAAAATGAGATAAGGAATGCCAGAAATCCATTATAACTAAGCCCGTTATAACAAAATAATGTAAGTTAAAATTGAATGAAAATCAGATTATGTTGTCTTTATCAAAGATACATTCTTTATGTAGCTGGTGTTTGTCAACGAGATAAGTTTCATTAGGTCTTCATGTCTTAGAAGACCGTTTAGATGTCAAGGGATTATACATCAAAAGAACAAAGTTCATGACAAGGTCAAAAATATTTACAGCTCTAATTTTTCAGGAAGATCTGATTTGGGTTCAATTATGTGTTCTCTGACATGACTCTTCCATTTTATCCTCTGCAGTTTATGAGTTTCCTCATGTGAAACTGAAAATAAAACCGCTTAAAAAATGTATGTTCTAATTGGAGCTGAACAAGATAATAATGCTACTGGGAGAAAACAGAAACGTGATGATCTCACACATCCATGTTGAAAGCTCCATAGTAGTTAACAATCTCTGAAATGCAATACAGAATGTAAAGAAATAACGGCTACAAAGATTTTAGTGTCAATTATCCTCATACAGACACAGAGTTACATAGGCTGGAAAGCTCAGCTCAAGTCATACCTCTTAAAACTGCTGTAATAGCAGCCTAGAAAAACACTTGGCTGAAGCCATTAAATCAAAATTACTGCTATTCTGTTTTAGTAGTTACAACGGAAGTATGGTCTGGTGTTAGTCGTGGAGCAGATATGCAGACACCAAACCAACAAACATTTCTTGGTGTGCGGTGGCTGGAAGCTGTCGCTCCTCAGAGTAGAGGGTCTGTCTGTTGGTTTCCGGTACACAGCAGTCTGGAGCCAATTGTATTTTATCTGAAAACTGTTGAGGGCTGCACCTGTGCTCATGATGGTTCATTTGCATAGGTGTAATGACATTGGTATAGCACTGACTAGCAGAGGGCTGCCGTCTCCGAGAAACCGCATGTTTAGTCCCTGCCCCCTAAATTCCACAGATCTTAACCCAGTCAAGCACATTTGGGACTACCTCAATCAACATTTTCAACTACTGGACCCACTACCACACCCTCATCAGCAACTGTGGTAAGCATTGTAGTCTGCATGGTTCCAGATACCTCTAACGACCTCTAGCAACCAGCCAGAATCCTATTGAGTCACTCCCAGGACATATGGCTGCTGGCCATACTGACAGAGGTTGTTATTCCATGTTAGCACTTTATAAATCACTAATAATAAAAATAATAATAATTTTTAGCAGGTGGTCAGACTCACTCACTCTGGCACCACCTCCTCTCCATGGCCCTTCACTATTGGATTTCCCCAAGGCACTGAGCCTCAGACCTCACCTTTTCTCCATCTACACTTATGGTCTTGGTCAGCTCATCAGTTCCTTTGGCGTACAATATCATCTATATGCTGATGATACCCAAATCTACATTTCAGCACGTTGGACACTTTAACAGTTCATGTCCATGACTGTCTCAATGCAATCGTCTCCTTCCTGTCCTGTTTTCTAAAACTCAATATGGACAAGACGGAAATTGTAATTTTCCCACCTCACAATGCAATGCCCCTGTCTGGCATCACTATTTTTGTTGATGACACTTCAATAACGCCTGTCCCCCAGGCTCGCTGCCTAGATGTAACACTGGCCTCAAATCTCTCATTCAAACCACACATTGACAAACTATCCTCCTCTTGTCACCTCCACCTGAGAAAACATCTCCCACAACCACCCTTTTTTCACACAGGACACTACAAAAAACTTCTGGTTCATGCCCTGATTATTTCACCACTAAACTATTGCAACTCTGTGCTCTGCTGCCTCCTCGCCAACAATTTAGCCCTGCTACAGTCCATCATGAACTCTGCTGCACAACTCATCCACCTCTCCTCTGACTTCTCCAGCCCTATCCCACTCTGTAAGTCCCTTCACCGGCTGCCAGTAACACAAAGGATACAATTTAAAATCCTTACCCTCACCTACAAAGCTCTCCACAACCTAGTTCCTTGCTGTCTAAATAAACCTATTTCCAGATACCATCCTACACGCAATCTCCACTCCAACAACAATATTCTCCTGTCTTCCTCTCTGGTCACCTCTTCTCATTCTCGAGTCCCGCTTACAAAACTTCTCTCGATCCTTTCCCCTCCTCTGGCACACTCTTCCTTAACAAATTCGCCACTCACCTACACTTACTCTTTTCAGCCGCAATCTTAAAACTCACCTCTTCAGTCAAGTATACTCTCCTACCTAGCACACTTCAGCCACTGACCACCATTTCTATAATCTCATACACAGCTTTCCTTTATCTACTGTCCTATCCCTTGAAGAACAAGTGACACCCATGCTAACCTAGAAATAAAAAAGACATATATAAGTAGATAAATACTACTTCTACATACATAACAGATGTATTGTGCTATCCACGGAATGATTCCTGTGAATTTTACAAAGGAAATGCAGAAAATACTGTTCTAGGCAGTGGCCATCTTGCCAAGCTAATGCTGACATCATATCCTCCCTGACTCTTGTTCTCCCCACCCCCTTCTCTTGCTCATTGTGTATTCATTAGCTGCCCTCCTCCCAGAATCTTCAGACACTCCCACTGAGGTGTATACTAACAACTTCACTGTCTTTTTTTGTTTACACATCCAATCACTGAGTCACCCCAGCCTTGGTTGTAAACACAAGTAATAAGAGGGTGTTTCTGATAAGCAGCTAGATAGGGAAATAAATGGAAGAGGAGGAATATATTATAGATAAAAAGAACTCCCAGCATTCAACTCTTTGGCACTAGGGCCAGTGCTCTTAAAGTATGTGATAACTCCAAACCACTACAGCAGAAAAAGTTTTGCAAGTTTTGAATGCAGGATTAGCGTATTTATCACTTAAAGCGGACTCAAACCAAACATTTTTTTAATTAAAAATATTTAGTTGCACCACTCTGACACATACAAAGATAAATAAACACTCCTTCAAACCTATGATCATTTCAGTGCGTGCTTTTCACCCTTCTCTTTTCATAGCTAGGGTTATACTGGGGGCAGCCATTAGTAATTCCTCCATTGCCGGACACCATCTACTCCACCAGTTTTCTGGAAAAATCCCGGCAATTTGAAAGTAAGGGAGGGGTTCCTCCAATAAATGTAAAATATTTTATATTTGTCATCATGCAGCTGAAAAAAGGCTGCTATTTATTATTATAATTTAGAAAATAGATTTTATTTCTGAAATCTTGTATTTTTAATTTGGGTCCACTTTAATACACTTATACCAGTTGAATTTTTATGGTGACAATACCACTTTAAAGCAGATCCGAGGTGAAAAACTAACTATAACAAGTAACTTGTCTTTATTTAGTTTAGTTAAATTTAGATGGTTTACGCAGTAAACTATCAGCAAACAGCTTAATTGGTATATAAATATTTATTCCTGTTATACAATGAGAGCTGCCATTTTCTTCTTGCAATCCTTAGGCCTCTTGCACACTGCAAGTGATTCCGATTCCGATTCTGCTTTTTAATCAGTTTTTACATCCGATTCAGATTCCGATTTGCAGTGTGCAGGGAGCAAACTGCAAATCGGAATCTGAATCGGATGTAAAAACTGATTAAAAAGCGGAATCTGAATCGGAATCACTTGCAGTGTGCAAGAGGCCTTACACAGGTAATCTTATCTTTATCTCCGCACCTCAGACTGTGCAAACTCCACTCCCCTACACTCCCCTCTCCCTCCCCTTGCCTCCGAAATCCTGTGCATGCTCAGTGTGTGCTGGGGCTCTCCTGTGTGATAAGAAGCTGTGTATTGGAACACAAACTGTGGAAGAAGACAGGCATACAGCTGTTCCTGGATTTACACAGATAAATTCAAGGTAAGACTCTAATCCTGGTTACCAATCCTACTTTCATTTATAAAACTAGTTTTTTTTATTCAATCCAGATAATAGAATTACTCTGCAGCGACAACTTTTATTTTTTTGCTTATTTGTAATTTTTGTAATGGAGGTAGCAGGTCTTTTCAGAACCGGTCCATCTCAGCGCCAACACTTCTCTGGCTATAAATAACAGAGGTGTGCGGGAGAGAGCATATGGGGATGGTAGAATTGAAGAATCATGCTGCTGCTGCAGATGGCCACACTGTATGCAATCTGAGTGTACAATCAATCTCCAATCTTACTACTTTTATAATGCTGGGAATACACGGTGCATTTCCGCGGCTTGATTATGCGCCCGATCGATTGCCTGCTCGACCCCGTGGGCAATTCTCTTATCTTCTGATTGTTTTCATTATCTTTTTCCATTGTCTCCCATGCGGTATCGAGCGCGGAATCAATGGGGCGGGTGATCGGAAATGTTGGAAATTATCAATCGAGCCATCTAAGTGCCTCAATCGAGCAGTACAAACGTACCGTGTATTCCCAGCATAAGACACTACCTGAAAAATATATCCAAGTCACAGTAAACTTATTGGGGTTTATAGTACATGGATGTTGGTAAGATTGTATAAAAATTGTATAGTCACATTGCATAGCGTGAAGTACAGAGGGTGATGGTAGAATATCAGTAAATTACCCGATAGTAAATTTCAGATATTCAATTGCTGCTATTTGATGCCCATTTTTCAACACGCCTTTGTTAGCAGTGTGGTTGAATATGTTGCTATACTGTAAAGCTCTGTCAACAAGCTTGATGAATGTTGACTGAGTTGTCCAATAATGACTGCTTGTGCCGGGAATGCAGCATTTGCACATCAGCAATCAGCATTCGCGCCTTGTAGCGCTGCATCCCCGGTTTGAATCCCAGTCAGGTCAACACCTGCAAGGAGTTTGTATGTTCTCCCTGTATCAGCGTGGGTTTCCTCCTGGCACTCGGATTTCCTCAAACATTCCAAAAACATACAGATAAGTTAATTGGTGTGCCATCACTCCTCTCCTGTCACTACCTCCGGCTGCAGATGAGCCGTCACTCCTTTCCTGTCACTACCTCTGGCTGCAGGTGTGCCGTCACTCCTCTCCTGTCACTACCTCCGGCTGCAGGTGAGCCGTCACTCCTCTCCTGTCACTACCTCTGGCTGCAAGTGAGCCGTCACTCCTCTCCTGTCACTACCTCCGGCTGCAGGTGTGCCGTCACTCCTCTCCTGTCACTACCTCCGGCTGCAGGTGTGCCGTCACTCTTCTCCTGTCACTACCTCCGGCTGCAGGTGAGCCATCACTCCTCTCCTGTCACTACCTCCGGCTGCAGGTGAGCCGTCACTCCTCTCCTGTCACTACCTCTGGCTGCAGGTGTGCCGTCACTCCTCTCCTGTCACTACCTACGGCTGCAGGTGAGCCGTCACTCCTCTCCTGTCACTCCCTCTGGCTGAAGGTGTGCCGTCACTCCTCTCTTGTCACTACCTCCTGCTGCAGGTGTGCCATCACTCCTCTCCTGTCACTACCTCTGGCTGCAGGTGTGCCGTCACTCCTCTCCTGTCACTACCTCTGGCTGCAGGTGTGCCGTCACTCCTCTCCTGTCACTACCTCTGGCTGCAGGTGTGCCGTCATTCCTCTCCTGTCACTACCGCTGGCTGCAGGTGTGCCGTCACTCCTCTCCTGTCACTACCTCCGGCTGCAGGTGTGCCGTCACTCCTCTCCTTTCACTACCTCTGGCTGCAGGTGTGCCGTCACTCCTCTCCTGTCACTACCTCTGGCTGCAGGTGTGCCATCACTCCTCTCCTATCACTACCTCTGGCTGCAGGTGTGCCGTCACTCCTCTCTCTGCAGGTAGCCATCACTCCTCTCCTATCACTACCTCTGGCTGCAGGTGTGCCGTCACTCCTCTCCTGTCACTACCTCCGGCTGCAGGTGAGCCGTCACTCCTCTCCTGTCACTACCTCCGGCTGCAGGTGAGCCGTCACTCCTCTCCTGTCACTACCTCTGGCTGCAGGTGTGCCATCACTCCTCTCCTATCACTACCTCCGGCTGCAGGTGTTCCGTCACTCCTCTCTCTGCAGGTGTGCCATCACTCCTCTCCTATCACTACCTCTGGCTGCAGGTGTGCCGTCACTCCTCTCCTTTCACTACCTCCGGCTGCAGGTGAGCCGTCACTCCTCTCCTGTCACTACCTCCGGCTGCAGGTGAGCCGTCACTCCTCTCCTGTCACTACCTCTGGCTGCAGGTGTGCCGTCACTCCTCTCCTGTCACTCCCTCTGGCTGCAGGTGTGCCGTCACTCCTCTCTTGTCACTACCTCCGGCTGCTGGTGAGCCGTCACTCCTCTCCTGTCACTACCTCTGGCTGCAGGTGTGCCGTCACTCCTCTCCTGTCACTACCTCCGGCTGCTGGTGTGCCATCACTCCTCTCCTGTCACTACCTCTGGCTGCAGGTGTGCCGTCACTCCTCTCCTGTCACTACCTCTGGCTGCAGGTGTGCCGTCACTCCTCTCCTGTCACTACCTCTGGCTGCCGGTGTGCCGTCACTCCTCTCCTTTCACTACCTCCGGCTGCAGGTGTGCCGTCACTCCTCTCCTTTCACTACCTCCGGCTGCAGGTGAGCCGTCACTCCTCTCCTGTCACTACCTCCGGCTGCAGGTGTGCCGTCACTCCTCTCCTGTCACTACCTCCGGCTGCAGGTGTGCCGTCACTCCTCTCCTGTCACTACCTCTGACAGCAGGTGTGCCATCACTCCTCTCCTGTCACTACCTCTGGCTGCAGGTGTGCGGTCACTCCTCTCCTGTCACTACCTCTGGCTGCAGGTGTGCCGTCACTCCTCTTCTGTCACTACCTCTGGCTGAAGGTGTGCCGTCACTCCTCTCCTATCACTACCTCCGGGTGCAGGTGTGCCGTCACTCCTCTCCTGTCACTACCTCTGGCTGAAGGTGTGCCGTCACTCCTCTCCTGTCACTACCTCTGGCTGCAGGTGTGCCATCACTCCTCTCCTATCACTACCTCTGGCTGCAGGTGTGCCGTCACTCCTCTCTCTGCAGGTGTGCCATCACTCCTCTCCTATCACTACCTCTGGCTGCAGCTGTGCCGTCACTCCTCTCCTGTCACTACCGCTGGCTGCAGGTGTGCCGTCACTCCTCTCCTGTCACTACCTCCGGCTGCAGGTGTGCTGTCACTCCTCTCCTTTCACTACCTCCGGCTGCAGGTGAGCCGTCACTCCTCTCCTTTCACTACCTCCGGCTGCAGGTGAGCCGTCACTCCTCTCCTGTCACTACCTCTGGCTGCAGGTGTGCCGTCACTCCTCTCCTGTCACTACCTTTGGCTGCAGGTGTGCCGTCACTCCTCTCCTGTCACTACCTCTGGCTGAAGGTGTGCCGTCACTCCTCTCCTATCACTACCTCCGGCTGCAGGTGAGCCGTCACTCCTCTCCTGTCACTACCTCTGGCTGCAGGTGTGCCGTCACTCCTCTCCTGTCACTACCTTTGGCTGCAGGTGTGCCGTCACTCCTCTCCTGTCACTACCTCTGGCTGAAGGTGTGCCGTCACTCCTCTCCTATCACTACCTCCGGCTGCAGGTGTGCCGTCACTCCTCTCCTGTCACTACCTCTGGCTGCAGGTGTGCCGTCACTCCTCTCCTGTCACTACCTACGGCTGCAGGTGAGCCGTCACTCCTCTCCTGTCACTCCCTCTGGCTGAAGGTGTGCCGTCACTCCTCTCTTGTCACTACCTCCTGCTGCAGGTGTGCCATCACTCCTCTCCTGTCACTACCTCTGGCTGCAGGTGTGCCGTCACTCCTCTCCTGTCACTACCTCTGGCTGCAGGTGTGCCGTCACTCCTCTCCTGTCACTACCTCTGGCTGCAGGTGTGCCGTCATTCCTCTCCTGTCACTACCGCTGGCTGCAGGTGTGCCGTCACTCCTCTCCTGTCACTACCTCCGGCTGCAGGTGTGCCGTCACTCCTCTCCTTTCACTACCTCTGGCTGCAGGTGTGCCGTCACTCCTCTCCTGTCACTACCTCTGGCTGCAGGTGTGCCATCACTCCTCTCCTATCACTACCTCTGGCTGCAGGTGTGCCGTCACTCCTCTCTCTGCAGGTAGCCATCACTCCTCTCCTATCACTACCTCTGGCTGCAGGTGTGCCGTCACTCCTCTCCTGTCACTACCTCCGGCTGCAGGTGAGCCGTCACTCCTCTCCTGTCACTACCTCCGGCTGCAGGTGAGCCGTCACTCCTCTCCTGTCACTACCTCTGGCTGCAGGTGTGCCATCACTCCTCTCCTATCACTACCTCCGGCTGCAGGTGTTCCGTCACTCCTCTCTCTGCAGGTGTGCCATCACTCCTCTCCTATCACTACCTCTGGCTGCAGGTGTGCCGTCACTCCTCTCCTTTCACTACCTCCGGCTGCAGGTGAGCCGTCACTCCTCTCCTGTCACTACCTCCGGCTGCAGGTGAGCCGTCACTCCTCTCCTGTCACTACCTCTGGCTGCAGGTGTGCCGTCACTCCTCTCCTGTCACTCCCTCTGGCTGCAGGTGTGCCGTCACTCCTCTCTTGTCACTACCTCCGGCTGCTGGTGAGCCGTCACTCCTCTCCTGTCACTACCTCTGGCTGCAGGTGTGCCGTCACTCCTCTCCTGTCACTACCTCCGGCTGCTGGTGTGCCATCACTCCTCTCCTGTCACTACCTCTGGCTGCAGGTGTGCCGTCACTCCTCTCCTGTCACTACCTCTGGCTGCAGGTGTGCCGTCACTCCTCTCCTGTCACTACCTCTGGCTGCCGGTGTGCCGTCACTCCTCTCCTTTCACTACCTCCGGCTGCAGGTGTGCCGTCACTCCTCTCCTTTCACTACCTCCGGCTGCAGGTGAGCCGTCACTCCTCTCCTGTCACTACCTCCGGCTGCAGGTGTGCCGTCACTCCTCTCCTGTCACTACCTCCGGCTGCAGGTGTGCCGTCACTCCTCTCCTGTCACTACCTCTGACAGCAGGTGTGCCATCACTCCTCTCCTGTCACTACCTCTGGCTGCAGGTGTGCGGTCACTCCTCTCCTGTCACTACCTCTGGCTGCAGGTGTGCCGTCACTCCTCTTCTGTCACTACCTCTGGCTGAAGGTGTGCCGTCACTCCTCTCCTATCACTACCTCCGGGTGCAGGTGTGCCGTCACTCCTCTCCTGTCACTACCTCTGGCTGAAGGTGTGCCGTCACTCCTCTCCTGTCACTACCTCTGGCTGCAGGTGTGCCATCACTCCTCTCCTATCACTACCTCTGGCTGCAGGTGTGCCGTCACTCCTCTCTCTGCAGGTGTGCCATCACTCCTCTCCTATCACTACCTCTGGCTGCAGCTGTGCCGTCACTCCTCTCCTGTCACTACCGCTGGCTGCAGGTGTGCCGTCACTCCTCTCCTGTCACTACCTCCGGCTGCAGGTGTGCTGTCACTCCTCTCCTTTCACTACCTCCGGCTGCAGGTGAGCCGTCACTCCTCTCCTTTCACTACCTCCGGCTGCAGGTGAGCCGTCACTCCTCTCCTGTCACTACCTCTGGCTGCAGGTGTGCCGTCACTCCTCTCCTGTCACTACCTTTGGCTGCAGGTGTGCCGTCACTCCTCTCCTGTCACTACCTCTGGCTGAAGGTGTGCCGTCACTCCTCTCCTATCACTACCTCCGGCTGCAGGTGTGCCATCACTCCTCTCCTGTCACTACCTCTGGCTGAAGGTATGCCGTCACTCCTCTCCTGTCACTACCTCTGGCTGCAGGTGTGCCATCACTCCTCTCCTATCACTACCTCTGGCTGCAGGTGTGCCGTCACTCCTCTCTCTGCAGGTAGCCATCACTCCTCTCCTATCACTACCTCTGGCTGCAGGTGTGCCGTCACTCCTCTCCTGTCACTACCTCCGGCTGCAGGTGAGCCGTCACTCCTCTCCTGTCACTACCTCCGGCTGCAGGTGAGCCGTCACTCCTCTCCTGTCACTACCTCTGGCTGCAGGTGTGCCATCACTCCTCTCCTATCACTACCTCCGGCTGCAGGTGTTCCGTCACTCCTCTCTCTGCAGGTGTGCCATCACTCCTCTCCTATCACTACCTCTGGCTGCAGGTGTGCCGTCACTCCTCTCCTTTCACTACCTCCGGCTGCAGGTGAGCCGTCACTCCTCTCCTGTCACTACCTCCGGCTGCAGGTGAGCCGTCACTCCTCTCCTGTCACTACCTCTGGCTGCAGGTGTGCCGTCACTCCTCTCCTGTCACTCCCTCTGGCTGCAGGTGTGCCGTCACTCCTCTCTTGTCACTACCTCTGGCTGCAGGTGTGCCGTCACTCCTCTCCTGTCACTACCTCCGGCTGCTGGTGTGCCATCACTCCTCTCCTGTCACTACCTCTGGCTGCAGGTGTGCCGTCACTCCTCTCCTGTCACTACCTCTGGCTGCAGGTGTGCCGTCACTCCTCTCCTGTCACTACCTCTGGCTGCCGGTGTGCCGTCACTCCTCTCCTTTCACTACCTCCGGCTGCAGGTGTGCCGTCACTCCTCTCCTTTCACTACCTCCGGCTGCAGGTGAGCCGTCACTCCTCTCCTGTCACTACCTCCGGCTGCAGGTGTGCCGTCACTCCTCTCCTGTCACTACCTCCGGCTGCAGGTGTGCCGTCACTCCTCTCCTGTCACTACCTCTGACAGCAGGTGTGCCATCACTCCTCTCCTGTCACTACCTCTGGCTGCAGGTGTGCGGTCACTCCTCTCCTGTCACTACCTCTGGCTGCAGGTGTGCCGTCACTCCTCTTCTGTCACTACCTCTGGCTGAAGGTGTGCCGTCACTCCTCTCCTATCACTACCTCCGGGTGCAGGTGTGCCGTCACTCCTCTCCTGTCACTACCTCTGGCTGAAGGTGTGCCGTCACTCCTCTCCTGTCACTACCTCTGGCTGCAGGTGTGCCATCACTCCTCTCCTATCACTACCTCTGGCTGCAGGTGTGCCGTCACTCCTCTCTCTGCAGGTGTGCCATCACTCCTCTCCTATCACTACCTCTGGCTGCAGCTGTGCCGTCACTCCTCTCCTGTCACTACCGCTGGCTGCAGGTGTGCCGTCACTCCTCTCCTGTCACTACCTCCGGCTGCAGGTGTGCTGTCACTCCTCTCCTTTCACTACCTCCGGCTGCAGGTGAGCCGTCACTCCTCTCCTTTCACTACCTCCGGCTGCAGGTGAGCCGTCACTCCTCTCCTGTCACTACCTCTGGCTGCAGGTGTGCCGTCACTCCTCTCCTGTCACTACCTTTGGCTGCAGGTGTGCCGTCACTCCTCTCATGTCACTACCTCTGGCTGAAGGTGTGCCGTCACTCCTCTCCTATCACTACCTCCGGCTGCAGGTGTGCCATCACTCCTCTCCTGTCACTACCTCTGGCTGAAGGTATGCCGTCACTCCTCTCCTGTCACTACCTCTGGCTGCAGGTGTGCCATCACTCCTCTCCTATCACTACCTCTGGCTGCAGGTGTGCCATCACTCCTCTCTCTTCAGGTGTGCCATCACTCCTCTCCTATCACTACCTCTGGCTGCAGGTGTGCCGTCACTCCTCTCCTGTCACGACCGCTGGCTGCAGGTGTGCCGTCACTCCTCTCCTGTCACTACCTCCGGCTGCAGGTGTGCCGTCACTCCTCTCCTTTCACTACCTCCGGCTGCAGGTGTGCCGTCACTCCTCTCCTGTCACTACCTCCGGCTGCAGGTGTGCCGTCACTCCTCTCCTGTCACTACCTCTGACAGCAGGTGTGTCATCACTCCTCTCCTGACACTACCTCTGGCTGCTGGTGTGCCGTCACTCCTCTCCTGTCACTACCTCTGGCTGCAGGTGTGCCGTCACTCCTCTCCTGTCACTACCTCTGACAGCAGACAGCAGGTGTGCCATCACTCCTCTCCTGTCACTGCCTCTGGCTGCAGGTGTGCCGTCACTCCTCTCCTGTCACTACCTCTGGCTGCAGGTGTGCCGTCACTCCTCTCCTGTCACTACCTCTGGCTGAAGGTGTGCCGTCACTCCTCTCCTGTCACTACCTCCGGCTGCAGGTGTGCCGTCACTCCTCTCCTGTCTCTACCTCTGGCTGAAGGTGTGCCGTCACTCCTCTCCTGTCACTACCTCTGGCTGCAGGTGTGCCATCACTCCTCTCCTATCACTACCTCTGGCTGCAGGTGTGCCGTCACTCCTCTCTCTGCAGGTGTGCCATCACTCCTCTCCTATCACTACCTCTGGCTGCAGCTGTGCCGTCACTCCTCTCCTGTCACTACCGCTGGCTGCAGGTGTGCCGTCACTCCTCTCCTGTCACTACCTCCGGCTGCAGGTGTGCTGTCACTCCTCTCCTTTCACTACCTCCGGCTGCAGGTGAGCCGTCACTCCTCTCCTTTCACTACCTCCGGCTGCAGGTGAGCCGTCACTCCTCTCCTGTCACTACCTCTGGCTGCAGGTGTGCCGTCACTCCTCTCCTGTCACTACCTTTGGCTGCAGGTGTGCCGTCACTCCTCTCATGTCACTACCTCTGGCTGAAGGTGTGCCGTCACTCCTCTCCTATCACTACCTCCGGCTGCAGGTGTGCCATCACTCCTCTCCTGTCACTACCTCTGGCTGAAGGTATGCCGTCACTCCTCTCCTGTCACTACCTCTGGCTGCAGGTGTGCCATCACTCCTCTCCTATCACTACCTCTGGCTGCAGGTGTGCCATCACTCCTCTCTCTTCAGGTGTGCCATCACTCCTCTCCTATCACTACCTCTGGCTGCAGGTGTGCCGTCACTCCTCTCCTGTCACGACCGCTGGCTGCAGGTGTGCCGTCACTCCTCTCCTGTCACTACCTCCGGCTGCAGGTGTGCCGTCACTCCTCTCCTTTCACTACCTCCGGCTGCAGGTGTGCCGTCACTCCTCTCCTGTCACTACCTCCGGCTGCAGGTGTGCCGTCACTCCTCTCCTGTCACTACCTCTGACAGCAGGTGTGTCATCACTCCTCTCCTGACACTACCTCTGGCTGCTGGTGTGCCGTCACTCCTCTCCTGTCACTACCTCTGGCTGCAGGTGTGCCGTCACTCCTCTCCTGTCACTACCTCTGACAGCAGACAGCAGGTGTGCCATCACTCCTCTCCTGTCACTGCCTCTGGCTGCAGGTGTGCCGTCACTCCTCTCCTGTCACTACCTCTGGCTGCAGGTGTGCCGTCACTCCTCTCCTGTCACTACCTCTGGCTGAAGGTGTGCCGTCACTCCTCTCCTGTCACTACCTCCGGCTGCAGGTGTGCCGTCACTCCTCTCCTGTCTCTACCTCTGGCTGAAGGTGTGCCGTCACTCCTCTCCTGTCACTACCTCTGGCTGCAGGTGTGCCATCACTCCTCTCCTATCACTACCTCTGGCTGCAGGTGTGCCGTCACTCCTCTCTCTGGTGGTGTGCCATCACTCCTCTCCTATCACTACCTCTGGCTGCAGGTGTGCCGTCACTCCTCTCCTGTCACTACCGCTGGCTGCAGGTGTGCCGTCACTCCTCTCCTGTCACTACCTCTGGCTGCAGGTGTGCCGTCACTTCTCTCCTGTCACTACCTCCGGCTGAAGGTGTGCCGTCACTCCTCTCCTATCACTACCTCCGGCTGCAGGTGTGCCGTCACTCCTCTCCTGTCACTACCTCTGGCTGAAGGTGTGCCATCACTCCTCTCCTGTCACTACCTCTGGCTGCAGGTGTGCCATCACTCCTCTCCTATCACTACCTCTGGCTGCAGGTGTACCGTCACTCCTCTCTATGCAGGTGTGCCATCACTCCTCTCCTATCACTACCTCTGGCTGCAGGTGTGCCGTCACTCCTCTCCTGTCACTACCGCTGGCTGCAGGTGTGCCGTCACTCCTCTCCTGTCACTACCTCCGGCTGCAGGTGAGCCGTCACTCCTCTCCTTTCACTACCTCCGGCTGCAGGTGAGCCGTCACTCCTCTCCTGTCACTACCTCCGGCTGCAGGTGTGCCGTCACTCTTCTCCTGTCACTACCTCTGGCTGCAGGTGTGCCGTCACTCCTCTCCTGTCACTACCTCTGGCTGAAGGTGTGCCGTCACTCCTCTCCTATCACTACCTCCGGCTGCAGGTGTGCCATCACTCCTCTCCTGTCACTACCTCTGGCTGAAGGTGTGCCGTCACTCCTCTCCTGTCACTACCTCTGGCTGCAGGTGTGCCATCACTCCTCTCCTATCACTACCTCTGGCTGCAGGTGTGCCGTCACTCCTCTCTCTGCAGGTGAGCCATCACTCCTCTCCTATCACTACCTCTGGCTGCAGGTGTGCCGTCACTCCTCTCCTGTCACTACCTCCGGCTGCAGGTGTGCCGTCACTCCTCTCCTTTCACTACCTCCGGCTGCAGGTGTGTCGTCACTCCTCTCCTTTCACTACCTCCGGCTGCAGGTGTGCCATCACTCCTCTCCTGTCACTACCTCCGGCTGCAGGTGTGCCGTCACTCCTCTCCTGTCACTACCTCCGGCTGCAGGTGTGCCGTCACTCCTCTCCTGTCACTACCTCTGACAGCAGGTGTGTCATCACTCCTCTCCTGTCACTACCTCTGGCTGCAGGTGTGCCGTCACTCCTCTCCTGTCACTACCGCTGGCTGCAGGTGTGCCGTCACTCCTCTCCTGTCACTACCTCCGGCTGCAGGTGAGTCGTCACTCCTCTCCTTTCACTACCTCCGGCTGCAGGTGAGCCGTCACTCCTCTCCTGTCACTACCTCCGGCTGCAGGTGTGCCGTCACTCCTCTCCTGTCACTACCTCGGGCTGCAGGTGTGCCGTCACTCCTCTCCTGTCACTACCTCTGGCTGAAGTTGTGCCGTCACTCCTCTCCTATCACTACCTCCGGCTGCCGGTGTGCCATCACTCCTCTCCTGTCACTACCTCTGGCTGAAGGTGTGCCGTCACTCCTCTCCTGTCACTACCTCTGTCTGCAGGTGTGCCGTCACTCCTCTCTCTGCAGGTGTGCCATCACTCCTCTCCTGTCACTACCTCTGGCTGCAGGTGTGCCGTCACTCCTCTCCTGTCACTACCTCTGGCTGAAGTTGTGCCGTCACTCCTCTCCTATCACTACCTCCGGCTGCCGGTGTGCCATCACTCCTCTCCTGTCACTACCTCTGGCTGAAGGTGTGCCGTCACTCCTCTCCTGTCACTACCTCTGTCTGCAGGTGTGCCGTCACTCCTCTCTCTGCAGGTGTGCCATCACTCCTCTCCTGTCACTACCTCTGGCTGCAGGTGTGCCGTCACTCCTCTCCTGTCACTACCTCCGGCTGCAGGTGTGCTGTCACTCCTCTCCTTTCACTACCTCCGGCTGCAGGTGTGTCGTCACTCCTCTCCTTTCACTACCTCTGGCTGCAGGTGTGCCGTCACTCCTCTCCTGTCACTACCTCCGGCTGCAGGTGTGCCGTCACTCCTCTCCTGTCACTACCTCTGGCTGAAGGTGTGCCATCACTCCTCTCATGTCACTACCTCTGGCTGCAGGTGTGCCATCACTCCTCTCCTATCACTACCTCTGGCTGCAGGTGTACCGTCACTCCTCTCTATGCAGGTGTGCCATCACTCCTCTCCTATCACTACCTCTGGCTGCAGGTGTGCCGTCACTCCTCTCCTGTCACTACCGCTGGCTGCAGGTGTGCCGTCACTCCTCTCCTGTCACTACCTCCGGCTGCAGGTGAGCCGTCACTCCTCTCCTTTCACTACCTCCGGCTGCAGGTGAGCCGTCACTCCTCTCCTGTCACTACCTCCGGCTGCAGGTGTGCCGTCACTCTTCTCCTGTCACTACCTCTGGCTGCAGGTGTGCCGTCACTCCTCTCCTGTCACTACCTCTGGCTGAAGGTGTGCCGTCACTCCTCTCCTATCACTACCTCCGGCTGCAGGTGTGCCATCACTCCTCTCCTGTCACTACCTCTGGCTGAAGGTGTGCCGTCACTCCTCTCCTGTCACTACCTCTGGCTGCAGGTGTGCCATCACTCCTCTCCTATCACTACCTCTGGCTGCAGGTGTGCCGTCACTCCTCTCTCTGCAGGTGAGCTATCACTCCTCTCCTATCACTACCTCTGGCTGCAGGTGTGCCGTCACTCCTCTCCTGTCACTACCTCCGGCTGCAGGTGTGCCGTCACTCCTCTCCTTTCACTACCTCCGGCTGCAGGTGTGTCGTCACTCCTCTCCTTTCACTACCTCCGGCTGCAGGTGTGCCATCACTCCTCTCTTGTCACTACCTCCGGCTGCAGGTGTGCCGTCACTCCTCTCCTGTCACTACCTCCGGCTGCAGGTGTGCCGTCACTCCTCTCCTGTCACTACCTCTGACAGCAGGTGTGTCATCACTCCTCTCCTGTCACTACCTCTGGCTGCAGGTGTGCCGTCACTCCTCTCCTGTCACTACCGCTGGCTGCAGGTGTGCCGTCACTCCTCTCCTGTCACTACCTCCGGCTGCAGGTGAGTCGTCACTCCTCTCCTTTCACTACCTCCGGCTGCAGGTGAGCCGTCACTCCTCTCCTGTCACTACCTCCGGCTGCAGGTGTGCCGTCACTCCTCTCCTGTCACTACCTCTGGCTGCAGGTGTGCCGTCACTCCTCTCCTGTCACTACCTCTGGCTGAAGTTGTGCCGTCACTCCTCTCCTATCACTACCTCCGGCTGCCGGTGTGCCATCACTCCTCTCCTGTCACTACCTCTGGCTGAAGGTGTGCCGTCACTCCTCTCCTGTCACTACCTCTGTCTGCAGGTGTGCCGTCACTCCTCTCTCTGCAGGTGTGCCATCACTCCTCTCCTGTCACTACCTCTGGCTGCAGGTGTGCCGTCACTCCTCTCCTGTCACTACCTCCGGCTGCAGGTGTGCTGTCACTCCTCTCCTTTCACTACCTCCGGCTGCAGGTGTGTCGTCACTCCTCTCCTTTCACTACCTCTGGCTGCAGGTGTGCCGTCACTCCTCTCCTGTCACTACCTCCGGCTGCAGGTGTGCCGTCACTCCTCTCCTGTCACTACCTCTGACAGCAGGTGTGTCATCACTCCTCTCCTGTCACTACCTCTGGCTGCAGGTGTGCCGTCACTCCTCTCCTGTCACTACCGCTGGCTGCAGGTGTGCCGTCACTCCTCTCCTGTCACTACCTCCGGCTGCAGGTGAGTCGTCACTCCTCTCCTTTCACTACCTCCGGCTGCAGGTGAGCCGTCACTCCTCTCCTGTCACTACCTCCGGCTGCAGGTGTGCCGTCACTCCTCTCCTGTCACTACCTCTGGCTGCAGGTGTGCCGTCACTCCTCTCCTGTCACTACCTCTGGCTGAAGTTGTGCCGTCACTCCTCTCCTATCACTACCTCCGGCTGCCGGTGTGCCATCACTCCTCTCCTGTCACTACCTCTGGCTGAAGGTGTGCCGTCACTCCTCTCCTGTCACTACCTCTGGCTGCAGGTGTGCTGTCACTCCTCTCCTGTCACTACCTCCGGCTGCAGGTGTGCCGTCACTCCTCTCCTTTCACTACCTCCGGCTGCAGGTGTGTCGTCACTCCTCTCCTTTCACTACCTCTGGCTGCAGGTGTGCCGTCACTCCTCTCCTGTCACTACCTCCGGTTGCAGGTGTGCCATCACTCCTCTCCTGTCACTACCTCTGGCTGAAGGTGTGCCGTCACTCCTCTCCTGTCACTACCTCTGGCTGCAGGTGTGCCGTCACTCCTCTCTCTGCAGGTGTGCCATCACTCATCTCCTATCACTACCTCTGGCTGCAGGTGTGCCATCACTCCCCTCCTGTCACTACCTCCGGCTGCAGGTGTGCCGTCACTCCTCTCCTTTCACTACCTCCGGCTGCAGGTGTGTCGTCACTCCTCTCCTTTCACTACCTCCGGCTGCAGGTGTGCCGTCACTCCTCTCCTGTCACTACCTCTGGCTGCAGGTGTGCTGTCACTCCTCTCCTGTCACTACCTCCGGCTGCAGGTGTGCCGTCACTCCTCTCCTGTCACTACCTCTGACAGCAGGTGTGTCATCACTCCTCTCCTGTCACTACCTCTGGCTGCTGGTGTGCCGTCACTTCTCTCCTGTCACTACCTCTGGCTGCAGGTGTGCCGTCACTCCTCTCCTGTCACTACCTCTGTCTGCAGGTGTGCCGTCACTCCTCTCTCTGCAGGTGTGCCATCACTCCTCTCCTGTCACTACCTCTGGCTGCAGGTGTGCCGTCACTCCTCTCCTGTCACTACCTCCGGCTGCAGGTGTGCTGTCACTCCTCTCCTTTCACTACCTCCGGCTGCAGGTGTGTCGTCACTCCTCTCCTTTCACTACCTCTGGCTGCAGGTGTGCCGTCACTCCTCTCCTGTCACTACCGCTGGCTGCAGGTGTGCCGTCACTCCTCTCCTGTCACTACCTCCGGCTGCAGGTGAGTCGTCACTCCTCTCCTTTCACTACCTCCGGCTGCAGGTGAGCCGTCACTCCTCTCCTGTCACTACCTCCGGCTGCAGGTGTGCCGTCACTCCTCTCCTGTCACTACCTCTGGCTGCAGGTGTGCCGTCACTCCTCTCCTGTCACTACCTCTGGCTGAAGTTGTGCCGTCACTCCTCTCCTATCACTACCTCCGGCTGCCGGTGTGCCATCACTCCTCTCCTGTCACTACCTCTGGCTGAAGGTGTGCCGTCACTCCTCTCCTGTCACTACCTCTGTCTGCAGGTGTGCCGTCACTCCTCTCTCTGCAGGTGTGCCATCACTCCTCTCCTGTCACTACCTCTGGCTGCAGGTGTGCCGTCACTCCTCTCCTGTCACTACCTCCGGCTGCAGGTGTGCTGTCACTCCTCTCCTTTCACTACCTCCGGCTGCAGGTGTGTCGTCACTCCTCTCCTTTCACTACCTCTGGCTGCAGGTGTGCCGTCACTCCTCTCCTGTCACTACCTCCGGCTGCAGGTGTGCCGTCACTCCTCTCCTGTCACTACCTCTGACAGCAGGTGTGTCATCACTCCTCTCCTGTCACTACCTCTGGCTGCAGGTGTGCCGTCACTCCTCTCCTGTCACTACCGCTGGCTGCAGGTGTGCCGTCACTCCTCTCCTGTCACTACCTCCGGCTGCAGGTGAGTCGTCACTCCTCTCCTTTCACTACCTCCGGCTGCAGGTGAGCCGTCACTCCTCTCCTGTCACTACCTCCAGCTGCAGGTGTGCCGTCACTCCTCTCCTGTCACTACCTCTGGCTGCAGGTGTGCCGTCACTCCTCTCCTGTCACTACCTCTGGCTGAAGTTGTGCCGTCACTCCTCTCCTATCACTACCTCCGGCTGCCGGTGTGCCATCACTCCTCTCCTGTCACTACCTCTGGCTGAAGGTGTGCCGTCACTCCTCTCCTGTCACTACCTCTGGCTGCAGGTGTGCTGTCACTCCTCTCCTGTCACTACCTCCGGCTGCAGGTGTGCCGTCACTCCTCTCCTTTCACTACCTCCGGCTGCAGGTGTGTCGTCACTCCTCTCCTTTCACTACCTCTGGCTGCAGGTGTGCCGTCACTCCTCTCCTGTCACTACCTCCGGTTGCAGGTGTGCCATCACTCCTCTCCTGTCACTACCTCTGGCTGAAGGTGTGCCGTCACTCCTCTCCTGTCACTACCTCTGGCTGCAGGTGTGCCGTCACTCCTCTCTCTGCAGGTGTGCCATCACTCATCTCCTATCACTACCTCTGGCTGCAGGTGTGCCATCACTCCCCTCCTGTCACTACCTCCGGCTGCAGGTGTGCCGTCACTCCTCTCCTTTCACTACCTCCGGCTGCAGGTGTGTCGTCACTCCTCTCCTTTCACTACCTCCGGCTGCAGGTGTGCCGTCACTCCTCTCCTGTCACTACCTCTGGCTGCAGGTGTGCTGTCACTCCTCTCCTGTCACTACCTCCGGCTGCAGGTGTGCCGTCACTCCTCTCCTGTCACTACCTCTGACAGCAGGTGTGTCATCACTCCTCTCCTGTCACTACCTCTGGCTGCTGGTGTGCCGTCACTTCTCTCCTGTCACTACCTCTGGCTGCAGGTGTGCCGTCACTCCTCTCCTGTCACTACCTCTGGCTGCAGGTGTGCCGTCACTCATCTCCTGTCACTACCTCCGGCTGCAGGTGAGCCGTCACTCCTCTCCTTTCAATGCCTCCGGCTGCAGGTGAGCGGTCACTCCTCTCCTGTCACTACCTCCGGCTGCAGGTGTGCCGTCACTCCTCTCCTGTCACTACCTCTGGCTGCAGGTGTGCCATCACTCCTCTCCTGTCACTACCTCTGGCTGAAGGTGTGCCGTCACTCCTCTCCTATCACTACCTCCGGCTGCAGGTGTGCCATCACTCCTCTCCTGTCACTACCTCTGGCTGAAGGTGTGCCGTCACTCCTCTCCTGTCACTACCTCTGGCTGCAGGTGTGCCATCACTCCTCTCCTATCACTACCTCTGTCTGCAGGTGTGCCGTCACTCCTCTCTCTGCAGGTGTGCCATCACTCCTCTCCTATCACTACCTCTGGCTGCGGGTGTGCCGTCACTCCTCTCCTGTCACTACCTCAGGCTGCAGGTGTGCCGTCACTCCTCTCCTTTCACTACCTCCGGCTGCAGGTGTGTCGTCACTCCTCTCCTTTCACTACCTGCGGCTGCAGGTGTGCCGTCACTCCTCTCCTGTCACTACCTCCGGCTGCAGGTGTGCCGTCACTCCTCTCCTGTCACTACCTCTGGCTGCAGGTGTGCCGTCACTCCTCTCCTGTCACTACCTCCGGCTGCAGGTGTGCCGTCACTCCTCTCCTTTCACTACCTCCGGCTGCAGGTGTGCCGTCACTCCTCTCCTTTCACTACCTCCGGCTGCAGGTGTGTCGTCACTCCTCTCCTTTCACTACCTCTGGCTGCAGGTGTGCCGTCACTCCTCTCCTGTCACTACCTCCGGTTGCAGGTGTGCCATCACTCCTCTCCTGTCACTACCTCTGGCTGAAGGTGTGCCGTCACTCCTCTCCTGTCACTACCTCTGGCTGCAGGTGTGCCGTCACTCCTCTCTCTGCAGGTGTGCCATCACTCATCTCCTATCACTACCTCTGGCTGCAGGTGTGCCATCACTCCCCTCCTGTCACTACCTCCGGCTGCAGGTGTGCCGTCACTCCTCTCCTTTCACTACCTCCGGCTGCAGGTGTGTCGTCACTCCTCTCCTTTCACTACCTCCGGCTGCAGGTGTGCCGTCACTCCTCTCCTGTCACTACCTCTGGCTGCAGGTGTGCTGTCACTCCTCTCCTGTCACTACCTCCGGCTGCAGGTGTGCCGTCACTCCTCTCCTGTCACTACCTCTGACAGCAGGTGTGTCATCACTCCTCTCCTGTCACTACCTCTGGCTGCTGGTGTGCCGTCACTTCTCTCCTGTCACTACCTCTGGCTGCAGGTGTGCCGTCACTCCTCTCCTGTCACTACCTCTGGCTGCAGGTGTGCCGTCACTCATCTCCTGTCACTACCTCCGGCTGCAGGTGAGCCGTCACTCCTCTCCTTTCAATGCCTCCGGCTGCAGGTGAGCGGTCACTCCTCTCCTGTCACTACCTCCGGCTGCAGGTGTGCCGTCACTCCTCTCCTGTCACTACCTCTGGCTGCAGGTGTGCCATCACTCCTCTCCTGTCACTACCTCTGGCTGAAGGTGTGCCGTCACTCCTCTCCTATCACTACCTCCGGCTGCAGGTGTGCCATCACTCCTCTCCTGTCACTACCTCTGGCTGAAGGTGTGCCGTCACTCCTCTCCTGTCACTACCTCTGGCTGCAGGTGTGCCATCACTCCTCTCCTATCACTACCTCTGTCTGCAGGTGTGCCGTCACTCCTCTCTCTGCAGGTGTGCCATCACTCCTCTCCTATCACTACCTCTGGCTGCGGGTGTGCCGTCACTCCTCTCCTGTCACTACCTCAGGCTGCAGGTGTGCCGTCACTCCTCTCCTTTCACTACCTCCGGCTGCAGGTGTGTCGTCACTCCTCTCCTTTCACTACCTGCGGCTGCAGGTGTGCCGTCACTCCTCTCCTGTCACTACCTCCGGCTGCAGGTGTGCCGTCACTCCTCTCCTGTCACTACCTCTGGCTGCAGGTGTGCCGTCACTCCTCTCCTGTCACTACCTCCGGCTGCAGGTGTGCCGTCACTCCTCTCCTTTCACTACCTCCGGCTGCAGGTGTGTCGTCACTCCTCTCCTTTCACTACCTCTGGCTGCAGGTGTGCCGTCACTCCTCTCCTGTCACTACCTCCGGTTGCAGGTGTGCCATCACTCCTCTCCTGTCACTACCTCTGGCTGAAGGTGTGCCGTCACTCCTCTCCTGTCACTACCTCTGGCTGCAGGTGTGCCGTCACTCCTCTCTCTGCAGGTGTGCCATCACTCATCTCCTATCACTACCTCTGGCTGCAGGTGTGCCATCACTCCCCTCCTGTCACTACCTCCGGCTGCAGGTGTGCCGTCACTCCTCTCCTTTCACTACCTCCGGCTGCAGGTGTGTCGTCACTCCTCTCCTTTCACTACCTCCGGCTGCAGGTGTGCCGTCACTCCTCTCCTGTCACTACCTCTGGCTGCAGGTGTGCTGTCACTCCTCTCCTGTCACTACCTCCGGCTGCAGGTGTGCCGTCACTCCTCTCCTGTCACTACCTCTGACAGCAGGTGTGTCATCACTCCTCTCCTGTCACTACCTCTGGCTGCTGGTGTGCCGTCACTTCTCTCCTGTCACTACCTCTGGCTGCAGGTGTGCCGTCACTCCTCTCCTGTCACTACCTCTGGCTGCAGGTGTGCCGTCACTCATCTCCTGTCACTACCTCCGGCTGCAGGTGAGCCGTCACTCCTCTCCTTTCAATGCCTCCGGCTGCAGGTGAGCGGTCACTCCTCTCCTGTCACTACCTCCGGCTGCAGGTGTGCCGTCACTCCTCTCCTGTCACTACCTCTGGCTGCAGGTGTGCCATCACTCCTCTCCTGTCACTACCTCTGGCTGAAGGTGTGCCGTCACTCCTCTCCTATCACTACCTCCGGCTGCAGGTGTGCCATCACTCCTCTCCTGTCACTACCTCTGGCTGAAGGTGTGCCGTCACTCCTCTCCTGTCACTACCTCTGGCTGCAGGTGTGCCATCACTCCTCTCCTATCACTACCTCTGTCTGCAGGTGTGCCGTCACTCCTCTCTCTGCAGGTGTGCCATCACTCCTCTCCTATCACTACCTCTGGCTGCGGGTGTGCCGTCACTCCTCTCCTGTCACTACCTCAGGCTGCAGGTGTGCCGTCACTCCTCTCCTTTCACTACCTCCGGCTGCAGGTGTGTCGTCACTCCTCTCCTTTCACTACCTGCGGCTGCAGGTGTGCCGTCACTCCTCTCCTGTCACTACCTCCGGCTGCAGGTGTGCCGTCACTCCTCTCCTGTCACTACCTCCGGCTGCAGGTGTGCCGTCACTCCTCTCCTGTCACTACCTCTGACAGCAGGTGTGTCATCACTCCTCTGATGTCACTACCTCTGGCTGCTGGTGTGCCGTCACTCCTCTCCTGTCACTACCTCTGGCTGCAGGTGTGCCGTCACTCCTCTCCTGTCACTACCTCCGGCTGCAGGTGTGCTGTCACTCCTCTCCTTTCACTACCACCGGCTGCAGGTGAGCCGTCACTCCTCTCCTTTCACTACCTGTGGGTGCAGGCGAGCCGTCACTCCTCTCCTGTCACTACCTCCGGCTGCAGGTGAGCCGTCACTCCTCTCCTGTCACTACCTCCGGCTGCTGGTGTGCTGTCACTCCTCTCCTGTCACTACCTTCGGCTGCAGGTGTGCCGTCACTCCTCTCCTGTCACTACCTCTGACAGCAGGTGTGCCATCACTCCTCTCCTATCACTACCTCTGGCTGCAGGTGTGCCGTCACTCCTCTCTCTGCAGGTGTGCCATCACTCCTCTCCTATCACTACCTCTGGCTGCAGGTGTGCTGTCACTCCTCTCCTTTCACTACCTCCGGCTGCAGGTGTGTCGTCACTCCTCTCCTTTCACTACCTCTGGCTGCAGGTGTGCCGTCACTCCTCTCCTGTCACTACCTCCGGCTGCAGGTGTGCCGTCACTCCTCTCCTGTCACTACCTCTGACAGCAGGTGTGTCATCACTCCTCTCCTGTCACTACCTCTGGCTGCAGGTGTGCCGTCACTCCTCTCCTGTCACTACCGCTGGCTGCAGGTGTGCCGTCACTCCTCTCCTGTCACTACCTCCGGCTGCAGGTGAGTCGTCACTCCTCTCCTTTCACTACCTCCGGCTGCAGGTGAGCCGTCACTCCTCTCCTGTCACTACCTCCAGCTGCAGGTGTGCCGTCACTCCTCTCCTGTCACTACCTCTGGCTGCAGGTGTGCCGTCACTCCTCTCCTGTCACTACCTCTGGCTGAAGTTGTGCCGTCACTCCTCTCCTATCACTACCTCCGGCTGCCGGTGTGCCATCACTCCTCTCCTGTCACTACCTCTGGCTGAAGGTGTGCCGTCACTCCTCTCCTGTCACTACCTCTGGCTGCAGGTGTGCTGTCACTCCTCTCCTGTCACTACCTCCGGCTGCAGGTGTGCCGTCACTCCTCTCCTTTCACTACCTCCGGCTGCAGGTGTGTCGTCACTCCTCTCCTTTCACTACCTCTGGCTGCAGGTGTGCCGTCACTCCTCTCCTGTCACTACCTCCGGTTGCAGGTGTGCCATCACTCCTCTCCTGTCACTACCTCTGGCTGAAGGTGTGCCGTCACTCCTCTCCTGTCACTACCTCTGGCTGCAGGTGTGCCGTCACTCCTCTCTCTGCAGGTGTGCCATCACTCATCTCCTATCACTACCTCTGGCTGCAGGTGTGCCATCACTCCCCTCCTGTCACTACCTCCGGCTGCAGGTGTGCCATCACTCCTCTCCTTTCACTACCTCCGGCTGCAGGTGTGTCGTCACTCCTCTCCTTTCACTACCTCCGGCTGCAGGTGTGCCGTCACTCCTCTCCTGTCACTACCTCTGGCTGCAGGTGTGCTGTCACTCCTCTCCTGTCACTACCTCCGGCTGCAGGTGTGCCGTCACTCCTCTCCTGTCACTACCTCTGACAGCAGGTGTGTCATCACTCCTCTCCTGTCACTACCTCTGGCTGCTGGTGTGCCGTCACTTCTCTCCTGTCACTACCTCTGGCTGCAGGTGTGCCGTCACTCCTCTCCTGTCACTACCTCTGGCTGCAGGTGTGCCGTCACTCATCTCCTGTCACTACCTCCGGCTGCAGGTGAGCCGTCACTCCTCTCCTTTCAATGCCTCCGGCTGCAGGTGAGCGGTCACTCCTCTCCTGTCACTACCTCCGGCTGCAGGTGTGCCGTCACTCCTCTCCTGTCACTACCTCTGGCTACAGGTGTGCCATCACTCCTCTCCTGTCACTACCTCTGGCTGAAGGTGTGCCGTCACTCCTCTCCTATCACTACCTCCGGCTGCAGGTGTGCCATCACTCCTCTCCTGTCACTACCTCTGGCTGAAGGTGTGCCGTCACTCCTCTCCTGTCACTACCTCTGGCTGCAGGTGTGCCATCACTCCTCTCCTATCACTACCTCTGTCTGCAGGTGTGCCGTCACTCCTCTCTCTGCAGGTGTGCCATCACTCCTCTCCTATCACTACCTCTGGCTGCGGGTGTGCCGTCACTCCTCTCCTGTCACTACCTCAGGCTGCAGGTGTGCCGTCACTCCTCTCCTTTCACTACCTCCGGCTGCAGGTGTGTCGTCACTCCTCTCCTTTCACTACCTGCGGCTGCAGGTGTGCCGTCACTCCTCTCCTGTCACTACCTCCGGCTGCAGGTGTGCCGTCACTCCTCTCCTGTCACTACCTCTGGCTGCAGGTGTGCCGTCACTCCTCTCCTGTCACTACCTCCGGCTGCAGGTGTGCCGTCACTCCTCTCCTTTCACTACCTCCGGCTGCAGGTGTGCCGTCACTCCTCTCCTTTCACTACCTCCGGCTGCAGGTGTGTCGTCACTCCTCTCCTTTCACTACCTCTGGCTGCAGGTGTGCCGTCACTCCTCTCCTGTCACTACCTCCGGTTGCAGGTGTGCCATCACTCCTCTCCTGTCACTACCTCTGGCTGAAGGTGTGCCGTCACTCCTCTCCTGTCACTACCTCTGGCTGCAGGTGTGCCGTCACTCCTCTCTCTGCAGGTGTGCCATCACTCATCTCCTATCACTACCTCTGGCTGCAGGTGTGCCATCACTCCCCTCCTGTCACTACCTCCGGCTGCAGGTGTGCCGTCACTCCTCTCCTTTCACTACCTCCGGCTGCAGGTGTGTCGTCACTCCTCTCCTTTCACTACCTCCGGCTGCAGGTGTGCCGTCACTCCTCTCCTGTCACTACCTCTGGCTGCAGGTGTGCTGTCACTCCTCTCCTGTCACTACCTTCGGCTGCAGGTGTGCCGTCACTCCTCTCCTGTCACTACCTCTGACAGCAGGTGTGTCATCACTCCTCTCCTGTCACTACCTCTGGCTGCTGGTGTGCCGTCACTTCTCTCCTGTCACTACCTCTGGCTGCAGGTGTGCCGTCACTCCTCTCCTGTCACTACCTCTGGCTGCAGGTGTGCCGTCACTCATCTCCTGTCACTACCTCCGGCTGCAGGTGAGCCGTCACTCCTCTCCTTTCAATGCCTCCGGCTGCAGGTGAGCGGTCACTCCTCTCCTGTCACTACCTCCGGCTGCAGGTGTGCCGTCACTCCTCTCCTGTCACTACCTCTGGCTGCAGGTGTGCCATCACTCCTCTCCTGTCACTACCTCTGGCTGAAGGTGTGCCGTCACTCCTCTCCTATCACTACCTCCGGCTGCAGGTGTGCCATCACTCCTCTCCTGTCACTACCTCTGGCTGAAGGTGTGCCGTCACTCCTCTCCTGTCACTACCTCTGGCTGCAGGTGTGCCATCACTCCTCTCCTATCACTACCTCTGTCTGCAGGTGTGCCGTCACTCCTCTCTCTGCAGGTGTGCCATCACTCCTCTCCTATCACTACCTCTGGCTGCGGGTGTGCCGTCACTCCTCTCCTGTCACTACCTCAGGCTGCAGGTGTGCCGTCACTCCTCTCCTTTCACTACCTCCGGCTGCAGGTGTGTCGTCACTCCTCTCCTTTCACTACCTGCGGCTGCAGGTGTGCCGTCACTCCTCTCCTGTCACTACCTCCGGCTGCAGGTGTGCCGTCACTCCTCTCCTGTCACTACCTCTGGCTGCAGGTGTGCCGTCACTCCTCTCCTGTCACTACCTCCGGCTGCAGGTGTGCCGTCACTCCTCTCCTTTCACTACCTCCGGCTGCAGGTGTGTCGTCACTCCTCTCCTTTCACTACCTCTGGCTGCAGGTGTGCCGTCACTCCTCTCCTGTCACTACCTCCGGTTGCAGGTGTGCCATCACTCCTCTCCTGTCACTACCTCTGGCTGAAGGTGTGCCGTCACTCCTCTCCTGTCACTACCTCTGGCTGCAGGTGTGCCGTCACTCCTCTCTCTGCAGGTGTGCCATCACTCATCTCCTATCACTACCTCTGGCTGCAGGTGTGCCATCACTCCCCTCCTGTCACTACCTCCGGCTGCAGGTGTGCCGTCACTCCTCTCCTTTCACTACCTCCGGCTGCAGGTGTGTCGTCACTCCTCTCCTTTCACTACCTCCGGCTGCAGGTGTGCCGTCACTCCTCTCCTGTCACTACCTCTGGCTGCAGGTGTGCTGTCACTCCTCTCCTGTCACTACCTCCGGCTGCAGGTGTGCCGTCACTCCTCTCCTGTCACTACCTCTGACAGCAGGTGTGTCATCACTCCTCTCCTGTCACTACCTCTGGCTGCTGGTGTGCCGTCACTTCTCTCCTGTCACTACCTCTGGCTGCAGGTGTGCCGTCACTCCTCTCCTGTCACTACCTCTGGCTGCAGGTGTGCCGTCACTCATCTCCTGTCACTACCTCCGGCTGCAGGTGAGCCGTCACTCCTCTCCTTTCAATGCCTCCGGCTGCAGGTGAGCGGTCACTCCTCTCCTGTCACTACCTCCGGCTGCAGGTGTGCCGTCACTCCTCTCCTGTCACTACCTCTGGCTGCAGGTGTGCCATCACTCCTCTCCTGTCACTACCTCTGGCTGAAGGTGTGCCGTCACTCCTCTCCTATCACTACCTCCGGCTGCAGGTGTGCCATCACTCCTCTCCTGTCACTACCTCTGGCTGAAGGTGTGCCGTCACTCCTCTCCTGTCACTACCTCTGGCTGCAGGTGTGCCATCACTCCTCTCCTATCACTACCTCTGTCTGCAGGTGTGCCGTCACTCCTCTCTCTGCAGGTGTGCCATCACTCCTCTCCTATCACTACCTCTGGCTGCGGGTGTGCCGTCACTCCTCTCCTGTCACTACCTCAGGCTGCAGGTGTGCCGTCACTCCTCTCCTTTCACTACCTCCGGCTGCAGGTGTGTCGTCACTCCTCTCCTTTCACTACCTGCGGCTGCAGGTGTGCCGTCACTCCTCTCCTGTCACTACCTCCGGCTGCAGGTGTGCCGTCACTCCTCTCCTGTCACTACCTCCGGCTGCAGGTGTGCCGTCACTCCTCTCCTGTCACTACCTCTGACAGCAGGTGTGTCATCACTCCTCTGATGTCACTACCTCTGGCTGCTGGTGTGCCGTCACTCCTCTCCTGTCACTACCTCTGGCTGCAGGTGTGCCGTCACTCCTCTCCTGTCACTACCTCCGGCTGCAGGTGTGCTGTCACTCCTCTCCTTTCACTACCACCGGCTGCAGGTGAGCCGTCACTCCTCTCCTTTCACTACCTGTGGGTGCAGGCGAGCCGTCACTCCTCTCCTGTCACTACCTCCGGCTGCAGGTGAGCCGTCACTCCTCTCCTGTCACTACCTCCGGCTGCTGGTGTGCTGTCACTCCTCTCCTGTCACTACCTTCGGCTGCAGGTGTGCCGTCACTCCTCTCCTGTCACTACCTCTGACAGCAGGTGTGCCATCACTCCTCTCCTATCACTACCTCTGGCTGCAGGTGTGCCGTCACTCCTCTCTCTGCAGGTGTGCCATCACTCCTCTCCTATCACTACCTCTGGCTGCAGGTGTGCCATCACTCCTCTCCTCTCACTACCTCCGGCTGCAAGTGTGCCGTCACTCCTCTCCTGTCACTACCTCTGACAGCAGGTGTGCCATCACTCCTCTCCTATCACTACCTCTGGCTGCAGGTGTGCCGTCACTCCTCTCTCTGCAGGTGTGCCATCACTCCTCTCCTATCACTACCTCTGGCTTCAGGTGTGCCGTCACTCCTCTCCTGTCACTACCGCTGGCTGCAGGTGTGCCGTCACTCCTCTCCTGTCACTACCTCCGGCTGCAGGTGTGCCGTCACTCCTCTCCTGTCACTACCTCCGGCTGCAGGTGTGCCGTCACTCCTCTCCTGTCACTACCTCTGGCTGCAGGTGTGCCGTCACTCCTCTCCTGTCACTACCGCTGGCTGCAGGTGTGCCGTCACTCCTCTCCTATCACTACCTCTTGCTGCAGGTGTGCCATCACTCCTCTTCTGTCACTACCTCTGGCTTCAGGTGTGCCGTCACTCCTCTCCTGTCACTACCTCTGACAGCAGGTGTGCCATCACTCCTCTCCTGTCACTATCTCTGGCTGCAGGTGTGCCGTCACTCCTCTCCTATCACTACCTCTGGCTGCAGGTGTGCCGTCACTCCTCTCCTGTCACTACCTCTGGCTGAAGGTGTGCCGTCACTCCTCTCCTATCACTACCTCCGGCTGCAGGTGTGCAGTCACTCCTCTCCTGTCACTACCTATGGCTGAAGGTGTGCCGTCACTCCTCTCCTGTCACTACCTCTGGCTGCAGGTGTGCCATCACTCCTCTCCTATCACTACCTCTGGCTGCAGGTGTGCCGTCACTCCTCTCTCTGCAGGTGTGCCATCACTCCTCTCCTATCACTACCTCTGGCTGCAGGTGTGCCGTCACTCCTCTCCTGTCACTACCGCTGGCTGCAGGTGTGCCGTCACTCCTCTCCTGTCACTACCTCTGGCTGCAGGTGTGCCGTCACTCCTCTCCTGTCACTACCTCCGGCTGCAGGTGTGCTGTCACTCCTCTCCTTTCACTACCACCGGCTGCAGGTGAGCCGTCACTCCTCTCCTTTCACTACCTGTGGGTGCAGGCGAGCCGTCACTCCTCTCCTGTCACTACCTCCGGCTGCAGGTGAGCCGTCACTCCTCTCCTGTCACTACCTCCGGCTGCTGGTGTGCTGTCACTCCTCTCCTGTCACTACCTTCGGCTGCAGGTGTGCCGTCACTCCTCTCCTGTCACTACCTCTGACAGCAGGTGTGCCATCACTCCTCTCCTATCACTACCTCTGGCTGCAGGTGTGCCGTCACTCCTCTCTCTGCAGGTGTGCCATCACTCCTCTCCTATCACTACCTCTGGCTGCAGGTGTGCCATCACTCCTCTCCTGTCACTACCTCCGGCTGCAGGTGTGCCGTCACTCCTCTCCTGTCACTACCTCTGACAGCAGGTGTGCCATCACTCCTCTCCTATCACTACCTCTGGCTGCAGGTGTGCCGTCACTCCTCTCTCTGCAGGTGTGCCATCACTCCTCTCCTATCACTACCTCTGGCTTCAGGTGTGCCGTCACTCCTCTCCTGTCACTACCGCTGGCTGCAGGTGTGCCGTCACTCCTCTCCTGTCACTACCTCCGGCTGCAGGTGTGCCGTCACTCCTCTCCTGTCACTACCTCCGGCTGCAGGTGTGCCGTCACTCCTCTCCTGTCACTACCTCTGGCTGCAGGTGTGCCGTCACTCCTCTCCTGTCACTACCGCTGGCTGCAGGTGTGCCGTCACTCCTCTCCTATCACTACCTCTGGCTGCAGGTGTGCCATCACTCCTCTCCTGTCACTACCTCTGGCTGCAGGTGTGCCGTCACTCCTCTCCTGTCACTACCTCTGACAGCAGGTGTGCCATCACTCCTCTCCTGTCACTATCTCTGGCTGCAGGTGTGCCGTCACTCCTCTCCTGTCACTACCTCTGGCTGCAGGTGTGCCGTCACTCCTCTCCTGTCACTACCTCTGGCTGAAGGTGTGCCGTCACTCCTCTCCTATCACTACCTCCGGCTGCAGGTGTGCAGTCACTCCTCTCTCTGCAGGTGTGCCATCACTCCTCTCCTATCACTACCTCTGGCTGCAGGTGTGCCGTCACTCCTCTCCTGTCACTACCGCTGGCTGCAGGTGTGCCGTCACTCCTCTCCTGTCACTACCTCTGGCTGCAGGTGTGCTGTCACTCCTCTCCTTTCACTACCTCCGGCTGCAGGTGAGCCGTCACTCCTCTCCTTTCACTACCTTCGGCTGCAGGTGAGCCATCACTCCTCTCCTGTCACTACCTCCGGCTGCAGGTGTGCCGTCACTCCTCTCCTGTCACTACCTCCAGCTGCAGGTGTGCCGTCACTCCTCTCCTGTCGCTACCTCTGACAGCAGGTGTGCCATCACTCCTCTCCTGTCACTACCTCTGGCTGCAGGTGTGCCGTCACTCCTCTCTCTGCAGGTGTGCCATCACTCCTCTCCTATCACTACCTCTGGCTGCAGGTGTGCCGTCACTCCTCTCCTGTCACTACCGCTGGCTGCAGGTGTGCTGTCACTCCTCTCCTGTCACTACCTCCGGCTGCAGGTGTGCTGTCACTCTTCTCCTGTCACTACCTCCGGCTGCAGGTGAGCCGTCATTCCTCTCCTGTCACTACCTCCGGCTGCAGGTGTGCCGTCACTCCTCTCCTGTCACTACCTCCGGCTGCAGGTGTGCCGTCACTCCTCTACTGTCACTACCTCTGGCTGCAGGTGTGCCGTCACTCCTCTCCTGTCACTACCGCTGGCTGCAGGTGTGCTGTCACTCCTCTCCTGTCACTACCTCTGGCTGCAGGTGTGCCGTCACTCCTCTCCTTTCACTACCTCCGGCTGCAGGTGTGTCGTCACTCCTCTCCTGTCACTACCTCTGGCTGCAGGTGAGCCGTCACTCCTCTCCTGTCACTACCTCTGGCTGCAGGTGTGTCATCACTCCTCTCCTGTCACTACCTCTGGCTGCTGGTGTGCCGTCACTCCTCTCCTGTCACTACCTCTGGCTGCAGGTGTGCCGTCACTCCTCTCCTGTCACTACCTCTGGCTGAAGGTGTGCCGTCACTCCTCTCCTATCACTACCTCCGCCTGCAGGTGTGCCGTCACTCCTCTCCTGTCACTACCTCTGGCTGAAGGTGTGCCGTCACTCCTCTCCTGTCACTACCTCTGGCTGAAGGTGTGCCATCACTCCTCTGCTATCACTATCTCTGGCTTCAGGTGTGCCGTCACTCCTCTCTCTGCAGGTGTGCCATCACTCCTCTCCTATCACTATCTACAAAAACCGCCTGGTAGACCCATTATCTCAGGTATCAACTCCATCACCAGCAACCTTTCCAGAATACTGGACCAACATCTACAGCCACACGTACAGTCTCTTCCCTCCTTCCTCAAGGATTCACAACAACTCATACTACTCCTACGCGGCATCGCTTGGCAGCCGGATTATGTCTGGCTAACATGCGGTGTCACTTCCCTCTATACCAATATCCCACATTCCTTCGGTCTTCAAGCTTTACAATATTATTTAGCCACCAACCCTTCCATGCCACCTACACAACAAACCTTCCTTCTGCAATGTGCAGAATTCATCTTAAAAAACAACATATTCACGTTTAATGATAAAGTTTACCATCAGACGAGTGGGACTGCGATGGGGAGCTCGTTCGCCCCCTCGTATGCTAATCTTACAATGGGGCTCCTGGAAGTACTTAAACTATCCACACATCATCCGTTTTCTGACAACATTGTACTATATAAGCGTTATATTGACGACCTAATCTTCATCTGGAAAGGCGACGCTTCACGCATTCCACATTTTGTCAGTTACCTCAACTCTAATACAGCAGGACTCCAATTCACACACCATCACCACATTTCCTCCATTGAATTTCTCGATCTCACTTTATACATAGCATCAAA
Organism: Hyperolius riggenbachi; assembly: GCF_040937935.1. NCBI lineage: Eukaryota > Metazoa > Chordata > Amphibia > Anura > Hyperoliidae > Hyperolius > Hyperolius riggenbachi. The sequence goes on along the minus strand of NC_090648.1, from coordinate 409,151,341 downwards.
TCACATTATGACAAAAACATACTTCAAACCAGTCGATGCCAACAACTACATACATTTCAATAGCTTTCACCACCACCCTTGGATTACTAACACCCCCTACAGTCAATACAGAAGAATACATAGGAACTGCACGGACCAATCACAATTTGACATTCAATCCGAGATCCTTACCAAAAAATTCACAGACCGCCATTACCCCCAAAAACTGATCAAAGATGCAAAATACAGAGCCAAACATCCCAACCCTCCTACCACTACCAAACAACCTACTAATACTACATGCCCACCCAGATTCATCACTCGTTACAATGCCCAACATCTGTCCATCCGCAGTATCCTAAAAAAACGATGGGACATCCTTATGCAAGACCCCTATCTACGACCTATATTACCCACAACACCATCAATTACATATAGGAGAGCACCAAATCTCCGCAATCTCTTAGCGCCAAGCAAACTACGTACACCAAACCAACCAACCACCCTGCAAACACAGGAGCCTGGTTGTTTCCCCTGCAACAAAAACCGTTGCACAGCCTGTCAATTTATCAACACCTGCACATTCTTCGTGTCCTCCAGTACCGGTATTCAATATCCCATAAAAAAACACCTCACCTGCGAATCTAAATTTGTCATCTACCTCATTTCATGCCCCTGTCGACTCCAGTACGTGGGGAGGACTACACAGTTGGCCCGCAGCAGAATCGGACAACACAAAAGAAACATCACTAAAAAATTCCCCCTTCACAGCGTATCACGGCACTTCTGCACTCACCACGCCAACAACCCACAATTCTTTAACATTACACTAATTGACTCAATTGATGCAAGTTCATCAAACGCATTCGAACAACTTAAAAAATATGAAATGTTCTGGATACAAACTATAAGAACCCTCATACCTGAGGGTCTCAATGAAGTTCTGGAAAAAATTTACTAAAATACCTCCTATACTGTTTTTCTTTTATCTTGGTCCGCTCTCTTTTACTCTTTTTTTATCTTGTTTCATTACTTTTTTTATGTATTTGAATTTTATTTGTCCCAATAAGTTTTAGTGTAACAATGTCCATTTTTACAACTACACCTCTGGCTTGATCATTATTTTACATATTTTTATGTCAAAAAGTGTAATTTGGTTTGATTGTTATGTGCTTTTTACCCATTGCTACAATTGTCCAGGACTATTAAGTTGATCCATATCTGCTTATTATTGGTATGACCTTTTTCTTTTTAATTTTTTTTTTTTATATATTTTATTATATTTTTATTATGTTTCTATTAATTTTTATGTTGCTCTTACATGTCTATTTATGCTTGTGTCTTAGGACCGGGTCATAACTTTTTGGTCCACTAGATGGCAGCTAAATACTTTTACACATCAATCCCTCTGTCAAATATACTAATTATATTCCCACTGGATCGAATCATTATATTTATTTACTTCTCGAAAAAGACCTTTTCATATTCTTTTTTTTACTTAATTTATTATTTTGCCCATTTACAGCATCCAAACACCACTGGCCTTGGCCGGGGTTTGAACCCTGGTCTCCCATGTCGAGGGCAGTGCCCTTAACCAGTACTCTATTCAGCCAGTACACTATTCATCTGCACATTTGGTCACCATGATACCTGTATCCGCCACACAGGTGGCGAGAGCCCATTGGCTACTCACAAGCCCGCCCTAACCCCACCCACCCTTCCCAAAAATCCAACTCACTGAACACAGGAGGCGAGAGCCCATTGGCTGCTCGAACACTCGCCCTAACCCCGCCCACCTTACACCTCCCACACATCCAATTGGCCCTTTTAGCAAGAACCTGTGTATATATAAGGAGTTGGGTGTCCTCACCGCTTCACTGAGGCGCTACACCTGCTAATGCCGAAATTCTGGTGAGTTCTTTATATTATTTTATTTGCACACTTTACCCTGTATTTCTGGCCCCCTGTTCTCTTCTCAATGCTCTATTACCCATTACTCTTGCTGACATATACCCTTTTCCATTACCAATACCACTCATTGCAAATCTGGGTAAAAAACACCCCATAACCCATTACTATCGCGAGCACCATAGCCTCTACCCCCTATTGTTTACTTGCACACCTAACTCTTTTATGCTATCTCCACGAAGCAATTTTTCATATGGTATGCTTTATGTTATGCAATATATTGATATGCAAATTTGTAACTGCAGAATTTACTATAGCATAATGTACTGTCTCTTGTTTACAGTTTTGTCCCCACGTTTATTGCCTGATGAAGCGGGCTGGGCCTGCGAAACGCGTTGCACTTTTTTGGGGTACTATTTAATAAATGTGATTGCTACTATTCAGACAGTCTTTCATGTCTGCTTTATGGAGGTAAGTCCACCACTTCCTCCCAGCAAATTTTAAAGTTTTTATCCGCTTTTATCCTGCTGGCGCCTCTGTTCTCCTACTGCTATCACTACCTCCGGCTGCAGGTGTGCCGTCACTCCTCTCCTATCACTACCGCTGGCTGCAGGTGTGCCGTCACTCCTCTCCTGTCACTACCTCCGGCTGCAGGTGTGCTGTCACCTTTCTCCTTTCACTACCTCCGGCTGCAGGTGAGCCGTCATTTCTCTCCTTTCACTACCTCCGGCTGCAGGTGTGCCGTCACTCCTCTCCTGTCACTACCTCCGGCTGCAGGTGTGCCGTCACTCCTCTCCTGTCACTACCTCTGGCTGCAGGTGTGCCGTCACTCCTCTCCTGTCACTACCTCTGGCTGCAGGTGTGCCGTCACTCCTCTCCTATCACTACCTCTGGCTGAAGGTGTGCCGTCACTCCTCTCCTATCACTACCTCTGGCTGCAGGTGTGCCGTCACTCCTCTCCTGTCACTACCTCTGGCTGCAGGTGTGCCGTCACTCCTCTCCTATCACTACCTCTGGCTGCAGGTGTGCCGTCACTCCTCTCTCTGCAGGTGTGCCGTCACTCCTCTCCTATCACTACCTCTGGCTGCAGGTGTGCCGTCACTCCTCTCCTATCACTACCTCTGGCTGCAGGTGTGCCGCCACTCCTCTCTCTGCAGGTGTGCCGTCACTCCTCTCTCTGCAGGTGTTCCGTCACTCCTCTCCTGTCACTACCTCTGGCTGGCTGCAGGTGTGCCATCAATCCTCTCCTGTCATTATATAGTCAGAATTTATTTCACCAAGTACAACAAGAGTTGTACCCGGAATTGATTTTGGCACAAGGTTGGTGGTGGTACAGTAGAAAGGCATACAGTAGATATACAGTATATACATAAAGTGCATACAGATACATACAGTAGGTTTAGTGCTTATGCAGGCATACAATATAAAGCATAGATAAAGAGAGATACATAAAGGATGGACCAGAAGAAGGACCATGGGGTAATCCGCTGCCGTACATGGCACTCAAAACGCTCCTGCAGCAATACTTTGAATCGGATGCCCCGCAGTCTGACCTGGGAAGAGAGAGAAAGGAGAGGAAAGAAAGAAGGAAAGGGAGAAGGTGAAAAAAGAACAGTGAGAAGTGAGTCTCCTTCGAATTACAGTGTGACCTGGCCGGTTAGTGTGCTGATGGCTGGTTTTGTTCTAGAGATCTGGGCAGTGCGTACTGGTCGGCGGGCCAGGTGAGGCACAGGGAGGGCAGCAAGAATGTAGCCCACATGGCAGTGGAAAGAGTTCGGACACCCTTGCTGATCATGGAGAGGCTGTTGCGAGTGGAAAGAGTTCGGGCACCCTTGCTGATCATGGAGGGGCTGTTGCGATGGCATGGCTGCAGCAGAACCCAGCTGCCTACCCCTGTGTGTGGGCTGACTGACCTTTTTACTGGCAGCAGGCAGATGATGAGTGCTGGGGCGGCAGGCAGATGATGGATGGAGCACAGAAACGAGGGTGCAGTGGAGTACCTGGGCCTGCTGAGCTCTCCAGTGGTAAACAGCTCTGCCGGATGTAGGGGATCCTTTGTGGCCTCCTGCATGCAGTTACACAGTTGAAAACCTCGCATGGCAGCGATGTTAGAGAGACAAGTCCGTTGGGAAGACCCACAGGAAGCATAGTGTAGCTTGTGCCGGGAGCCAGCAGAGGATGGTGTGTGCTTGCATGTTGTCGTCCCTTGTGGCTGGAATGTGTGGAGGATGGGGGCCTCTCTGCAGGGAGCTATCTTGGATGACGAGCTGCGGTGCCGTGCTTGGATCGGCGCGGGTGGTGATGCTGGTGGTCTGGATGCAGCGGCGGTAGATCAGCAGGTTCCATGCTACTCCTTCATGCCTGTGCACTGCTTCCTGGGTCCTGCACGGGGCCCCGAACAGCTGATTTTCTTGTCAACCTGCAGACGGCGACACGGTGGCTGCTGCAGATCAAGACCAGCATGCCCATGTCCTCCACATCCTACCTCAGTGTGAAGAGGAGCTTGGAGGTGAGTAGAGGGAGAGATTACATTTAAAAAAGTAAAAATAAATATATATATATAAATATATATATACAGTGGGTTGCAAAAGTATTCGCCCCCTTTGAAGTTTTCCACATTTTGTCATATTACTGCCACAAACATGAATCAATTTTATTGGAATTCCACATGAAAGACCAACACAAAGTGGTGTACACATGAGAAGTGGAACGAAAATCATACATGATTCCAAACATTTTTTTACAAATAAATAACTGCAAAGTGGGGTGTGCATAATTATTCGGCCCCCTGAGTCAATACTTTGTAGAACCACCTTTTGCTGCAATTACAGCTGCCAGTCTTTTAGGGTATGTCTCTACCAGCTTTGCACATCTAGAGACTGAAATCCTTGCCCATTCTTCTTTGCAAAACAGCTCCAGCTCAGTCAGATTAGATGGACTGCGTTTGTGAACAGTCGTTTTCAGATCTTTCCACAGATTCTCGATTGGATTTAGATCTGGACTTTGGCTGGGCTATTCTAACACATGGATATGTTTTGTTTTAAACTGTTCTATTGTTGCCCTGGCTTTATGTTTAGGGTCGTTGTCCTGCTGGAAGGTGAACCTCCACCCCAGTCTCAAGTCTATTGCAGACTCCAAGAGGTTTTCTTCCAAGATTGCCCTGTATTTGGCTCCATCCATCTTCCCATCAACTCTGATCATCTTCCCTATCCCTGCTGAAGAGAAGCACCCCCAAAGCATGATGCTGCCACCACCATATTTGACAGTGGGGATGGTGTGCTTAGAGTGATGTGCAGTGTTAGCTTTCCGCCACACATAGCGTTTTGCATTTTGGCCAAAAAGTTCCATTTTGGTCTCATCTGACCAGAGCACCTTCTTTCACATGTTTGCTGTGTCCCCCACATGGCTTGTGGCAAACTGCAAACGGGACTTCTTATGCTTTTCTGTTAACAATGGCTTTCTTCTTGCCACTCTTCCATAAAAGCCAACTTTGTGCAGTGCATGACTAATAGTTATCCTATGGATAGATTCACCCACCTGAGCTGTAGATCTCTGCAGCTTGTCCAGAGTCACCATGGGCCTCTTGACTGCATTTCTGATCAGCTCTCCTTGTTAGGCCTGTGAGTTTAGGTGGAAGGCCTTGTCTTGGTAGGTTTATAGTTGTGCCATACTCCTTCCATTTCTGAATGATCGCTTGAACAGTGCTTCGTGGGATGATCAAGGCTTTGGGAATCTTTTTGTAGCCTAAGCCTGCTTTAAATTTCTCAATAACTTTATCCCTAACCTGTCTGGTGTGTTCTTTGGACTTCATGGTGTTGTTGCTCCCAATATTCTCTTAGACAACCTCTGAGGCCGTCACAGAGCAGCTGTATTTGTACTGACATTAGATTACACACAGGTGCACTCTATTTAGTCATTAGCACTCATTAGGCAATGTCTATGGGCAACTGACTGCACTCAGACCAAAGGGGGCTGAATTATTACGCACACCCCACAAAATATTTGGAATCATGTATGATTTTCGATCCACTTCTCACGTGTACACCACTTTGTGTTGGTCTTTCATGTGGAATTCCAATAAAATTGATTCATGTTTGTGGCAGTAATGTGACAAAATGTTGAAAACTTCAAGGGGGCCGAATACTTTTGCAAGCCACTGTATATATATTGCATTAAAGTGTAAGCGGACCTCAGATCAGAGCAGACCATGAATATAAATATATATATATATATATATATATGCCGAGGGATGAGCAGCACACAACAGGAAAACAGCGACAGGGGCTCTTGGCCACGCCTCAACACGTCTAAGCTCACCAATTGCGCCAAAGTGTCCCCGATCTGGTGAGTCCCACTCCAACCAGGCAAAAATGCCAGTTTCTATCAGCGTTCCAGTGGGAACCATGCCAAAAGCCCAGGGATCAGCTAAATGGGAGAAATGAAATAAAAAACACCTCACCTTCTACTAGCTACTAACTGAACTATGAGCACCGCTCACTTACATGCTCAACTGTGCTAGAGGTGGGCGTGGTTATGCACGCTCACAGGGGAAAATAATATAAGCCGAGGGATGAGCAGCACAAACTGAATTTTATGCAATACTATGCAAAGAATGCACGCAGCACTGGAGAAACCCAATCTCCATAAGAAACACATAAATACAGAGGATACTGCAGCACACAACAGGAAAAAAGCGACAGGGGCTCTTGGCCACGCCTCAACGCGTCTAAGCTCCCACTCCAACCAGGCAAAAATGCCAGTTTCTATCAGCGTTCCAGTGGGAACCATGCCAAAAGCCCAGGGGTCAGCTAAATGGGAGAAATGAAATCAAAAACACCTCACCTTCTACTAGCTACTAACTGAACTATGAGCACCGCTCACTTACATGCTCAACTGTGATAGAGGTGGGCGTGGTTATGCAAGCAGACCTCTGATCAGACCATATATATACAGGATCTTCTCAAAAAATTAGCATATTGTGATAAAGTTCATTATTTTCTCTCCTGACCTTAACCCCATAGAGAATCTGTGGGATATTGTGAAGAGAAAGTTGAGAGACGCAAGACCCAACACTCTGGATGAGCTTAAGGCCGCTATCGAAGCATCCTGGGCCTCCATAACACCTGAGCAGTGCCACAGGCTGATTGCCTCCATGCCACGCCGCATTGAAGCAGTCATTTCTGCAAAAGGATTCTCAACCAAGTATTGAGTGCATAACTGAACATAATTATTTGACGGTTGACTTTTTTTGTTTTAGAAACACTTTTCTTTTATTGGTCGGATGAAATATGCTAATTTTTTGAGATAGGAATTTGGGGGTTTCATGAGTTGTATGCCAAAATCATCAATATTAAAACAATAAAAGGCTTGAACTACTTCAGTTGTGTGTATTTGAATCTAAAATATATGAAAGTCTAATGTTTATCAGTACATTACAGAAAATAATGAACTTTATCACAATATGCTAATTTTTTTAGAAGATCCTGTATATATATATATATATATATATATATATATATATATATATATATATATATATAGTCCGATCTGAGGTCTGCTTACACTTTGGTGCAGATATATATATATATATATATATATATATATGTACAGTACAGACCAAAAGTTTGGACACACCTTCTCATTCAAAGAGTTTTCTTTATTTTCATGACTATGAACATTGTAGATTCACACTGAGGGCATCCAAACTATGAATTAACACATGTGGAAGTATAGTACATAACCAGAAAGTGTAGTCCAAAAGAAAGAGGAGATGATGGGCATCAACTGCATAAAAGACCCTTTATTGTGGTGGGTAGACACAGTGGTTACAGCAGTGGGGGGAGGACAAAGATGTCTGACAGCTGTTTCGCAGAGATAGACCCTGCTTCTGAAGAAGCAGGGTCTATCTCTGCGAAACAGCTGTCAGACATCTTTGTCCTCCCCCCACTGCTGTAACCACTGTGTCTACCCACCACAATAAAGGGTCTTTTATGCAGTTGATGCCCATCATCTCCTCTTTCTTTTGGACTGCAATTTGACTGTATCTGGAGCACACTGCAGGTAAGACCATTTGTGGTTTAATCCTCCCTGCTGCATTTTTGGTGCCAGTGCTTTTTTTCTCTCCAATTTTGTATAAAATAACCAGAAAGTGTGAAACAACTGAAAATATGACATATTCTAGGTTCTTCAAAGTAGCCACCTTTTGCTTTGATTACTGCTTTGCACACTCTTGGCATTCTCTTGATGAGCTTCAAGAGGTAGTCACCTGAAATGGTTTTCGCTTCACAGGTGTGCCCTGTCAGGTTTAATACGTCCTTATCCCCGAATCATCCTCCTCTGCTCAAATCGCCGGCTTGAAGATGACAGGTGATGCTGCTCACACTAGTATCTCGTGACTTCAGCAGCTCCTGTCTGGAACACCCATGCCTCCTCCTAAGCCGCCCCCTTCAAAAAAAGCCTCCTCCTCTCCACAATTAGGTCCCATGATTCAAAGCTGCATGGGACCTAACGTTGCAGCGTTAGGAGAGCTGGGGGTGTGTGGCTTACCCAATAAAAGCAAAATTAGACATTATTACCAATAAAAAAAAAATTCAGAAGGTTGATAATACAATTAATTTTATGCAAGGGGCTCATTAGTGATGAAGGCAAAAGTTCATCTCGGATCCACTTTAAACCTTTAGACTGTGAGGCCTTTTTTTGCCAGTGCTCTCTTCCCCTTTTGTTTCTCAATGTTGTGTAATGTGTGTGCATATCTCCCACCCCTGTGTAAAACTGTCACCGCATGAGCGGTAATCCACCATTGTCTTGTATTAATTGTTGTATTGTTTATTTTGTATTGTTACAACCTGTATGCTGTTGACCAGGAAGATGCTGGTGCTATATAAATGAATATTAATAATAAAGGTAGTCATAATAACGTGACGTGATGGCGTGTTTGATAATATAGGAATGCTGTCTTCTATTTAAACTCATACTTTTTAACAACTACTAAAATTCTGCTGTATTTTCTATTAATGTAACACAATTTTAAAATAAATTATTTAAATAAATTAAATTTTTCTGTTGAATTCATTTTTCTTTTGCAGTATCCATTAAACATAAGTACAATATACAATACAATGAACTGAAATATATCTAGCTGTTTAAGCCTTACGCACCACAATTTTAAGAAAAATAAAGCCCATGTCTCTGAAAAAAAAGCAATAAAAATGCCAGCATTTTGTGCTGCACAGCAAAAGCCTGATAGACTACCATTTTGCAGCCACCTTAAATATTATAAGCTATTCACAAAACAAGGAAATTGAATAAAACATATTCAGCTTCTAAGAAAATTGTGTGTTCTGTTCTTGTGTGGAGTGCATGAAACTAGCTCCTTGTGCTATCCAATTTTGCTTTGAGGATAATACTTCCACAATAGCTCCTTCATTTTATCTCCAGCAGGAGTTTCACATTCATAAAGAAAGACTGTATCAGCTCCCACTTGTATTATTTCTTGCAAAACCATTTCTGGCTGTGTTATCAACGTCTGGAATTCTACTCCGGATGTTCTGTTAGAAAGGTCCCGATATAATTACTTTTCAAATGACAGGTAACGTGAAAACAAAGCTGATGAATGTTATCTTGAGAGGATCTTCCTGCAAGCAGTTTCAGCTTTTTTATTTCTTTGGTGAGTCAAGGAAAAATCTCTCCAGTCTATGTTACATTTCTTAATGTCAGGTCACGTTTATTATTGTTGATTTCCTATCTGACGAATATTGTTCCCAAAGTAAAAAAAGCACTTTGCTGCCTATAATAATATCAATGCTTTGTAATGCAATGCTTATATTCTTGATTTATTTTTTCTGGAGTTAGCTGACTGTAGCATTATTAAGCATTTAGCAAGTAATATGGACATTACTGTGTGATTTGTGTGCTAGATTAAACCAGTTAACAGCTTAAAGTGTTCCCAAGCCGGTTCTTCTTGCGTAATGCCCCTTCCCCACCTCTTAGGTCATCTCATTGGCTTTCCTCCACCTCTCCCATCCCCTTCTCCTCCTCTCAGTGCTCTGTGCTCTTGGAGGAGCAGCACAGAGCTGCATCTGCAGCGTCTTGACCCCGGGGTCATGGGCATTTTTCTTTTACAGAAAAAAAAGGCAAAGAAAACGGGAGCTTGGAGCAGCGAAGGTAATCAATACTCTCTAATCTGGCTTGCCCCCTCCATCAGGTAGTATGTTTTTTTTTCACCTGGCTCTTTAAAGAGAAACTATAACAAATAGTTAAACTTCATCCCAATCAGTAGCTGATACCCCCTTTCCCATGAGAAATCTATTCCTTTCCTCAAACGGATCATCAGGGGGCTCTGTATGGCTGATTTTGTGGTGAAACCCCTCCCGCAGTGATGTCAGTGCCTCACTGCACTGAGGTACTGACATCACACTGTGGGGGCCTTGTTGCATTGTGGGAAATAACAGCTGTTTCAGACTGCCAAAATGCAAGCAGCATCTCCTTCCTCTGACATCACCTGCCAGCAGTAAAAATGTCACCATGTGCTAAATGTCAGAATGTAAATCAGGGAGAGGAAAGATTTTACAATGAGCACTGACTAAATCATTTATACATAGTTATTGTAGAAATAAAGCACTTTTTTATTACATGATTTTCACTGGAGTTCCTCTCACAGAGACTCTGTAACAAAATGTTCAGCCTTATTTCTTCTATCCTATAAGTTCCTATACCTGTTCTAATGTGGTCTGGATTACTGCAGCCTTTTCTAGTTGCACTGTGTCTGTAATATATCTAATCTTCTTTTCTTTGTCAAGCTTTGTCGACCCAGGGAGGAAGTGGCTGCCTCTGCTGTGATAGGGACAAGTTATGCACGCCCCCTGCTCTCCACCTCCATGCTCTGTGTGTGTGCTTTGTTTATCTCTCAGAGACAGGTCCCTGCTCTCAGTTTTAGCTTGTGAGGTTGAGGGGGCTGCTGTCACATGCTGAGAAATTGTGACTAATCCCAGACTGGAGTACAGATAATTCACTATATATATATATATATATATATATATATATATATATATATATATATATATATACACGGACATACATACACACATACACACATATTAGTGTGTGTGTATATATGTATATATCTATATAAACACATACATCACTTCCTGGTTAGAGGCCATGTTTTTTGTTTGTAAACACTGCCTAAAACTGGCGATTAAAAGCCAGGATCGGCAGGGATCGGCAGGAAATTGCAAACAGGGACCCAGGAGATCACAGTCACTCGATTGGTATGTTTTTTATTGTACAAATTGAACAGTACAGATTCTCTTTAAGTACCCTACTCTAGCATTATCCCACAGACCATTGTGAATATTAACCTTGAGGAGGCACTCTTACTTGCCAGTGTGAATTCTCCATGTGATTTTCTCCATGAACAAATTTGTGTTTGCTTTTTATTGGTTATTTGTATTGCTTTTTATTGGTTATTTTTTCAATGAAGTTATGTAAGCATTTTTTCCATTTTTAGGCATATACGTATGTGATTTTTCAGGCTGCAACTTTTATGTGTATAGCAATGAAAATAAAGATATATTTAAGGCCTTGTTCACATTGCATTTGGCTCGCGTGTCCGCCCGCGGTGGAGTTATTTTGAGGCGCATTTTGTTTCCGATTCCCAGCGCTTGGGTGGGCGATTTTTTTTTGTGGCTAGCAGTTTCCGACGCGTTTTTCCCAAGCGTTTTGGTAATTCACTCCCTGACGCAAGTCAGGAAGTGAACTGTTTGATCAAGAAAAAACGTGAACACAATCGCTCCACAAATCGGTTTTGTGAGTGTTTTGTGTTTTTCCTATACCTTCCATTTAGGCGGAACCGCCTCAAAAATGGGTCAAGCACCGCTTATCTAAACGGATCAGAAACGAACTGCTTAGATATGAACTATCTCATAGAGAATCATTGTGTAAGCGCTTTCAGGGCCATTTTGAAAATTGCCCACACTTACAAAATAACAAAAACGCCTGCAGTGTGAACAAGCCCTTAGCGATTTCAAAATTGCGCACAATTTTTCATGCAAAATACAATTTTCTTCCAATGCTATTGACTTGCACTGAGCAAAAATTGCACATTGCACACAAAAAAACAAAAAAACAGACCTGCAATGTGATTTTAAGATGCAGGAAAAAGCAGATAATGCAACACCATTGAAATAAATTAGATGTACAGCAAATGCAATTAACTGCAAAACAAACGCAGTTAACTGTGAACATTTTTTAAGAAAATCTAACCTTTGCTGAAAAATTAAGATATCAGTGCCACACAATAGGATTGATTCACTAAACACTAGTGAAATAGTCATGTGCAGATAGCACACTGCAATTTTACAAGTATATAGGCAAGTAAAGTACCATGCTTTGTGCACTTACAGTGCTGCCAATAATTATTCCTACCCCTGGCAAATTTTGACTTAAAGTTACTTTTATTCAACCAGCAAGTAATTTTTTGATAGGAAATGACATAGGTATCTCCCAATAGATAATAAGACGATGTACGAGAGGAATTATTGTGAAAAAAAACAAACATTTTTTCAGCTTTTATTTACATTTGAGCAAAAAGTGTACAGTCCAAAATTATTCATACCCTTCTCATTAATCAACAGAAAAGCCTTTATTAAGCTATTACAGCAATCAAACGCTTCCTATAATTGCAGACCAGCTTTTTGCATGTCTCCATGGGTATTTTTGCCCATTCATCATTAGCAATGAGCTCCAAATAGTTCAGGTTGGAGGGTCTTCTTGCAATTACTTTGATCTTTAGCTTCCTCCACAGATTCTCAATTGCATTCAAGTGAGGACTCCAAAACTTTAATGTTGTTGTCTGCTATCCATTTCTTCACCATTTTTGCTGTGCGTTTTGGATCATAGTAATGCTGAAATGTCCATTGGTGACCAAGGCCAAGTTTCTCTGTAGACTACCTAATGTTGTCGTTGAGAATCCTCATGTATTACTCTTTTTTCATGGTGCCGTTTACAGTGATTAGGTTCCCTGGTCCACTGTCTGAAAAAACAACCTCAAAACATTAGCTTCCTACCACCATGTTTGATAGTATGGATGGTGTTCTTTGGGTTGAAGGCTTCTCCTTTTTTACGCCAAATGAAGGAAACATCATTGTGACCAAACAATTAAATTTTTGTTTCACAGAAGACCAGAAGTCTTCTTCTTTTTCCAGATTAGCATTTGCAAAGACCAAGCGAGCTTTTGTGTGCCTTATCTGGAGAAGTGGTGTCCTCCTTGTTCTGCATCAGTGGAACCCAGCAGTGTGCATTGTCACCAGCACCAGCAGAGCCCAAAATAACTAGGATGGGCTTGGTGGTGATACTTTGATTCTTTATCACCTCTCTCACTATCCTCCTGGCCAGCACAGTGGTGATACTTTGATTCTATATTACCCCTCTCACTATCCTCCTGGCCAGCACAGGGGTCACTTTTGGCTTCAGGCCATGTCCTCTGAGATTTTCCACAGTGCAGAACATCTTGTACTTTTTAAATAATACCTTGCACTGTAACCACTGGGACTTGAAAACATTTAGAAATGGCCTTGTAGCCCTTTCCTGACTTGGGAGCAGCCACAATGCACAGCCGCAGGTCCTCACTGAGCTCCTTTGTCTTAGCCGTGACTGTCCACAAACCAACTGCAGAGAGCTGCTGTTTTACACCCGCTGAATTGATTAACCACTTGAGGACCGCCCCCAGCCGATGGGCGGCGGCAAAGTCCAGGCCCAAACGACCGCAATACGCCCATCGGCGGAGGCGGCTGCGGGAGTGGCTATGCGGCGATCGCCTCATTCGTGACGCGATCAGCCGCCGGGGACTGGCTCCGCCCACCGTTCGCTGTAACCCGCCGGCCGTTTAAAAGCGCCGGCGGGTTACTAGCACCCGGATCGCCGCTGCACGTATGTATAATAGGCTTTGTAATGTATACAAAGCCTATTATACTGGCTGCCTCCTGCCCTGGTGGTCCCAGTGTCCGAGGGACCACCAGGGCAGGCTGCAGCCACCCTAGTCTGCACCCAAGCACACTGATTTCCCCCCCCTGCCCCCTGATCGCCCACAGCACCCCTCAGACCCCCCCCCTGCCCACCCCCCAGACCACTGTTTGCACCCAGTCACCCCCCTAATCACCCATCAATCACTCCCTGTCACTATCTGTCAACGCTATTTTTTTTTTTTAGTCCCTAATCTGCCCCCTACTCCCTCCTGATCACCCCCCACCCCTCAGATTCTCCCCAGACCCCCCCCCAGACCCCGCCCCCCGTGTACTGTATGCATCTATCCCCCCTGATCACCTGTAAATCACCTGTCAATCACCCGTCAATAACCCGTCAATCACCCCCTGTCACTGCTACCCATCAATCAGCCCCTAACCTGCCACTTGCGGGCAATCTGATCATCCACCCACACCAATAGATCGCCCGCAGATCCGACATCAGATCACCTCCCAAGTGCAGTGTTTACATCTCTTCTCTCCTCTAAACACCCACTAATTACCCATCAATCACCCATCAATCACCCCCTATCACCACCTGTCACTGTTACCCATCAGATTAGACCCTAATCTGCCCCTTGCGGGCACCCAATCACCCGCCCACACCTCAGAACGCCCTCAGACCCCAGCCCTGATCACCTCGCTAGTGCATTGCTTGCATCCATTTCCCCCCTCTAATCACACCTTGAGACACCCATCAATAACCTCCTGTCACCCCTTAGCACACCTACCCATCAGATCAGGCCCTAATTTGCCCCGTGTGGGCTCCTGATCACTCGGCCAAACCCTCAGATCCCCCTCAGGCCCCCTTCCGATCACCTCCCCAGTGCATTGATTGCATCTATTTTCCCCTCTAACCGCCCCCTGAGACACCCATCAATCACCTCCTGTCACCCCCCTAGCACTCCTATCCATCAGATCAGGCCCAAAACATCCTGTCATCTAAGAGGCCACCCTGCTTATGACCGGTTCCACAAAATTTGCCCCCTCATAGACCACCTGTCATCAAAATTTGCAGATGCTTATACCCCTGAACAGTCATTTTGAGAAATTTGGTTTCCAGACTGCTCACAGTTTTGGGCCCGTAAAATGCCAGGGCAGTATAGGAACCCGACAAGTGACCCCATTTTAGAAAGAAGACACCCCAAGGTATTCTGTTAGGTGTATGATGAGTTCATAGAAGATTTTATTTTTTGTCAAAAGTTAGCGGAAATTGGATTTTTATTGTTTTTTTTACAAAGTGTCATTTTTCACTAACTTGTGACAAAAAATAAAATCTTCTATGAACTCACCATACCCCTAACGGAATACCTTGGGGTGTCTTCTTTCTAAAATGGAGTCACTTGTGGGGTTCCTATACTGCCCTTGCATTTTAGGAGCCCTAAACCGTGAGGAGTAGTCTAGAAAACAAATGCCTCAAAATGACCTGTGAATAGGACGTTGGGCCCCTTAGCGCACCTAGGCTGCAAAAAAGTGTCACACATGTGGTATCGCCATACTCAGGAGAAGTAGTATAATGTGTTTTGTGGTGTATTTTTACACATACCCTTATTGGGTGGGAGAAATCTCTCTGTAAATGGACAATTGTGTGTAAAAAAAATCAAAAATGTGTCATTTACAGAGATATTTCTCCCACCCAGCATGGTTATATGTAAAAAATACACCACAAAACACATTATACTACTTCTTCTGAGTACGGCGATACCACATGTGTGACACTTTTTTGCAGCCTAACTGTGCTAAGGGGCCCAAAGTCCAATGAGTACCTTTAGGATTTCACAGGTCATTTTGAGACATTTGGGTTCAAGACTACTCCTCACGGTTTAGGGCCCCTAAAATGCCAGGGCAGTATAGGAACCCCACAAGTGACCCCATTTTAGAAAGAAGACACCCCAAGGTATTCTGTTAGGTGTATGATGAGTTCATAGAAGATTTTATTTTTTGTCACAAGTTAGCGGAAATTGATATGTATTGTTTTTTTTTTCACAAAGTGTCATTTTCCGCTAACTTGTGACAAAAAAAAAAATCTTCTATGAACTCACCATACTCCTAACAGAATACCTTGGGGTCCTATACTGCCCTGGCATTTTAGGGGCCCTAAACCGTGAGCAGTAGTCTAGAATCCAAATGCCTCAAAATGACCTGTGAATAGGACGTTAGGCCCCTTAGCGCACCTAGGTTGCAAAAAAGTGTCACACATGTGGTATCGCCGTACTCAGAAGAAGTAGTATATTGTGTTTTGGGGTGTATTTTTACACATACCCATGCTGGGTGGGAGAAATCTCTCTGTAAATGGACAATTGTGTGTAAAAAAAATCAAAAATGTGTCATTTACAGAGATATTTCTCCCACCCAGCATGGGTATGTGTAAAAATACACCCCAAAACACATTATACTACTTCTCCTGAGTACGGCGGTACCACATGTGCGGCACTTTTTTGCACCCTAAGTGCGCTAAGGGGCCCAAAATCCAATGAGTACCTTTAAGATTTCACAGGTCATTTTGCGACATTTGGTTTCAAGACTACTCCTCACGGTTTAGGGCCCCTAAAATGCCAGGGCAGTATAGGAACCCCACAAATGACCCCATTTTAGAAAGAAGACACCCCAAGGTATTCCGTTAGGAGTATGGTGAGTTCATAGAAGATTTTATTTTTTGTCACAAGTTAGGGGAAAATGACACTTTGTGAAAAAAAAACAATTAAAATCAATTTCCGCTAACTTGTGACAAAAAAAAAAAATCTTCTATGAACTCACCATCTTCCTAACGGAATACCTTGGGGTGTCTTCTTTCTAAAATGGGGTAATTTGTGGGGTTCCTATACTGTCCTGGCATTTTAGGGGCCCTAAACCATGAGGAGTAGTCTTGAAACGAAATTTCTCAAAATGACCTGTGAAATCCTAAAGGTACTCATTGAACTTTGGGCCCCTTAGCGCAGTTAGGGTGCAAAAAAGTGCCACACATGTGGTATCGCCGTACTCCGGAGAAGTAGTATAATGTGTTTTGGGGTGTATTTTTCCACATACCCATGCTGAGTGGGAGAAATATCTCTATAAATAGACAATTGTGTGTAAAAAAAATAAAACAATTGTCATTTACTGAGATATTTCTTCCACCCAGCATAGGTATGTGTAAAAATACACCCCAAAACACATTATACTACTTCTCCTGAGTACGGCAATACCACATGTATGGCACTTTTTTGCAGCCTAACTGCGCTAAGGGGCCCAAAGTCCAATGAGCATCTTTAGACTTTACAGGGGTGCTTACAATTAGGCACCCCCCAAAATGCCAGGACAGTGAACACACCCCACAAATGACCCCATTTTGGAAAGTAGACACTTCAAGGTATTCAGAGAGGAGCATAGTGAGTCCGTGGCAGATTTAATTTTTTTTTGTCGCAAGTTAGAAGAAATGGAAACTTTTTTTTTTTTGTTGTTGTCACAAAGTGTCATTTTCCGCTAACTTGTGACAAAAAATAAAATCTTCTATGAACTCACCATGCCTCTCACTGAATACTTTGGGATGTCTTCTTTCCAAAATGGGGTAATTTGGGGGGTATTTGTACTATCCTGGAATTTTAGCCCCTCATGAAACCTGACAGGTGCGCAGAAAAGTCAGAGATGCTTGAAAATGGGAAAATTCACTTTTGGCACCATAGTTTGTAAACGCTATAACTTTTACCCAATCCAATAAATATACACTGAATGTTTTTTTTTAATCAAAGACATGTAGCAGAATAACTTTCGCGCTCAAATGTATAGGAAATTTTACTTTATTTGAAAAATGTCAGCACAGCAAGTTAAAAAAGTCATTTTTTTGCCAAAATTCATGTCTTTTTTGATGAATATAATAAAAACTAAAACTCGCAGCAGCAATCAAATAGCAGCAAAAGAAAGCTGTATTAGTGACAAGAAAAGGAGGTAAAATTCCTTTAGGTGGTAGGTTGTATGACCGAGCAATAAACCGTGAAAGCTGCAGTGGTCTGAATGGAGAAAAAGGCTCTGGTCCTTAAGGGGCGAAAAGACTGTGGTCCTTAATCAGAATCAGAATCAGAATCAATTTATTTTCGCCAAGTAAGTTTGCACCTACAAGGAATTTGTCTTGGCAGTTGCTTAACAAACACAAACAAAAACAATACAAGGACAGACAGTGTGAATATTACAAGTTAAGGACATTATAAGTATAGTGGCAGTAAGCAATGTGAGAATTGTTCATGTTTAGTTCTGTGCTGATTACTTTCAGTCCTAGCAGCTCTAACGTGGTTCAGCATTAAGTATGGCTACCGCTTGAGGAAAAAAACTGTTCCTGTGTCTAGAGGTTTTGGTAGCGATTGACCGGAATCTTACTCCTGAAGGCATGCCCTGGAAGATGGAGTGAGCTGGGTGAGAGGGGTCAGAGGCAATTTTGGATGCTCTCTTTCTGCACCTGCTAGTGTAAAGATCCTGCAGGGAAGGTAAGCTACAGCCAATTATCTTTTCCGCTGATCGGATGATGCGCTGCAGCCTCCCTTTTTCTAATGCTGAGCAGGAGCTGAACCATACAGTCATGGATGATGTTATGGTGGATTCGATGATTGCAGTGTAGAACTGCACCATTAGATTTTGAGGTAGGCCAAACTTTTTTAGCTGCCGCAGATGGTACATTCTCTGTTGTGCTTTCTTGACAATAGTGGCGGTGTTGTTGTCCCATTTTAAGTCGTTTGAGATCGTGGACCCAAGAAACTTGAATGACTCTACTTGGGTTATTGTGGATCCATTTATGGTTAAGGGGAGGTGCTGGGGGGGAGATCTCCTAAAGTCTATTATCATCTCCATGGTTTTGAGAGCATTTAGTTCCAAGTTGTTGCTGCTGCACCAGGAGGAAAGCTGTCCCACCACATGCCTGTATGCAGACTCATCCCCGTTTTGAATGAGACCAACAACTGTTGTGTCGTCTGCAAACTTCAGAACCTTAACAGATGGATCTGTGGAGATGCAGTCATTGGTGTAAAGTGAGTACAGCAGTGGGGAAAGCACACAGCCCTGGGGTGCACCAGTACTGACTGTCAGAGAGCTTGATGTGAGTTTACCAAGTCTAAAGCAGCCCATACACTCAGCCGATTTTCTGGCCGACCGATCGATCCCGATTGATCGATCGATTGATCGATTGCAAATCGGTTGGCCAATCGACCGATCGATGGCCGATTTCGATCGATTTCGATGGATTTCCATCGAACTTGCAGGGTGGAAAATTTAGGTCGATCTGAAGAGATTGCTTATCAGTTTGCATTAGCCTTAATGGAAATCTGATGGCAAAAAAATGCCATCAGATCGAATTTCAATAGATTTCAAACTGAAATCTGTTGGAATTCTATCCTGGTAAAAAATGTTCTAAAAACGCATCAGATAGACCATCAGATGCATTTCTTATCTATCTGCTGCCAATCTGACGAGTGTATGGGCACCTTAACACGCTGTCTTCTGTCGGTTAAGAAGTCGGTTATCCATTTGCAGAGGGATTCA
Source organism: Hyperolius riggenbachi (assembly GCF_040937935.1). NCBI lineage: Eukaryota > Metazoa > Chordata > Amphibia > Anura > Hyperoliidae > Hyperolius > Hyperolius riggenbachi. The sequence goes on along the minus strand of NC_090648.1, from coordinate 409,131,929 downwards.
GGTATGTGTAGCTGGGAGAGCTTGCTGTGCAGCAGTGATGGAATTATGGTATTAAATGCAGAGCTGAAATCTATAAATAAAATCCTGGTGTAGGTTCCTGGGATATCTAAAAGCTGTAGTACATAATGCATACACATGTTCACGGCATCGTCTGCGGCAAATGTTAGGCCTGTAGGCAAATTGCAAAGAGTCCAGCAGGGGATCTGTGATGGATTTCAGATAAGTCATTATCAGTTTTTCAAATGCTTTCATGACCAGTGATGTCAGGGCAACAGGCCTGTAATCAGGTTAAAAGTTTTAAGTGGTTAAAACAACTGTTCCCAATTAATCAGGGTAATTAGGATGCTTTAGAACAGCTTAGACTAATTTGAATGGTAAAGAACTTTGAATTTTCCCACAGACTGTGACAGTTTGTAAAGGGTATGAATAATTTTGGACTGGACACTTTTTGCTCAAATTTAAATAAAAACTGAAAAATGTTTTTTTTCCCACAATAAGGCCTTTTGGACATTGTGTTATCTTATCTTTTGGGAGACACATGTCATTTCCCATCAAAAAATTACTTGCTGGTTGAATAAAAGTAACTTTAAGTCAAAATTTGCCAGGGGTATAAATAATAATGGCCAGCACTGTAGTACAACTCCTGTATAAAAGGTAGGGAAGGTCTGGGCTTTTATAATGCACGTTATGCAAAAATCATGTGCTATGAACACAACATATACTACGGTATGAATATCTATCTATCTGTAAAAGGAAATTTTACTAGTTTTTAGTGAATCAGGGCCAATGTATTCTGCAGTTTACTATTAATAAAAAACCTTTATATTTCAGTCTGCAGTAGAGATGGCCCGAACGGTTCGCTGGTGAACAGTTCCTGGCGAACATCAGCTGACGTTCGCTGACGTTCATCAGACGTACGCGGAGTGTAGAGAACAGATCGGGCGGTTCGATCCACTTTCTATACCTTGTCATTGGGCTAAATTTTGACCCCCTACATCACAGTCAGCTGACACATGGCAGCCAATCAGGCTGCACTCACCCATGGACCCCCGTCCCCCCTATAAAATTGCAGCAGCACCGGCCATGTTCTCAGTATGGTGCTGCTGCTGTAGTGAGCGGAAGGGAGAGACATTGCTGCAGAGGCAGGAACAGTTAGCTAGGCACTTCTGTTTGTTGGTAAAAGCACCCCAAAACAAAATCCCTTTTGAGGGCTCATATTGTTCTCTTTGGTTTTCTTTTTGTGTGTGTGTGTGTGTGAGAGACACTGGTCACATTGCATACAGGCCACAGTCATTGCTGGGCTGTGTAGTTCTACTATACTCTTCTATCTATATTGCAAGCAAGCCACACACTGTCTATCATAAGCTGTGCTTAGCTTGCTACTGTATCTGTTATTGATATCTGTCTGTGTGGGTTACACACACTGCATACAGGCCACAGTCAGTTTCTGGGCTTTGTAGTTCTACTATACTCTTCTAACTATTGCAAGCAAGCCAGCACACTGTCTATCATAAGATGTGCTTAGCTTGCAACTGTATCTGTTATTGATATCTGTGTGGGTTACACTTACACTGCATACAGGCCACAGTCAGTTGCTGGGCTTTGTAGTTACATAGTTACATAGTTATTTTGGTTGAAAAAAAGACATACGTCCATCGAGTTCAACCAGTATAAAGTACAACACCAGCCTGCTCCCTCACATATCCCCGTTGATCCAGAGGAAGGTGAAAAAACCCTTACAAGGCATGGTCCAATTAGCCCCAAAAGGGAAAGTCCTTCCAGACTCCAGATGGCAATCAGATAAAATCCCTGGATCAACATCATTAGGCATTACCTAGTAATTGTAGCCATGGATGTCTTTCAATGCAAGGAGAGCATCTAAGCCCCCTTTAAATGCAGGTATAGAGTTTGCCATAACGACTTCCTGTGGCAATGCATTCCACATCTTAATCACTCTTACTGTAAAGAACCCTTTCCTAAATAAATGGCTAAAAAGTTTTTCCTCCATGCGCAGATCATGTCCTCTAGTCCTTAGAGAAGGCCTAGGGACAAAAAGCTCATCCGCCAAGCTATTATATTGCCCTCTGATGTATTTATACATGTTAATTAGATCCCCTCTAAGGCGTCTTTTCTCTAGACTAAATAAACCCAGATTATCTAACCTTTCTTGATAAGTGAGACCTTCCATCCCACGTATCAATTTTGTTGCTCGTCTCTGCACCTGCTCTAAAACTGCAATATCTTTTTTTGTAATGTGGTGCCAAGAACTGAATTCCATATTCCAGATGTGGCCTTACTAGAGAGTTAAACAGGTGCAATATTATGCTAGCATCTCGAATTTTTATTTCCCTTTTAATGCATCCCAAAATTTTGTTAGCTTTAGCTACAGCGGCTTGGCATTGAGTACGATTATTTAACTTGTTGTCAATGAGTACTCCTAAGTCCTTCTCCAAGTTTGATGTCCCCAACTGTATCCCATTTATTTTGTATGTGTAAATCTAAGTTTACCTCAGCGCAATATGGATAACAGTTACCCGTACAATCAGGGTGGCTCACAGTACCTGTTCTTGTAATTCCCACCTCTGGAGATATACGGAGTGTAAGTATAAGGAGTCTGATGTCTTGCTGTAATCCCGACAAACCCAGATCAACTCTGTCTGACTGCAGAGTGATCACGCTAGACGGATTTCCGGATTCCCTGGTCATATGATCCACGTGGTATCGCGCGGACTGCCCTCTCTGCGTTCCACCGGCATCAGCTGCGTCCCGTTGGTACTGAAAAAGATACGCAGACACAATAGTGCACACCGTAGGGGCCAATCAACACCAAGCGCAGGATTCCACTTACTGGATAAAAGCTTTTTTATTAGCAGTATTGCAGCGTTGTAACGTAGCCTCCACTTCCCGACTCGAGTTTCGGCTCTCGCCTTCGTCAGGGGGTGGGGCTACATGCACAGGAGGTCATTTTTATTTACATAACTCCTCCCTCCACATGACGGAGGAATTTTAAAACAGTCACAATCAAATATCAAATTCACATAAAAGTACAATGCTTGTAAAACAGCACGGCCATTTGCCACATAAACTTCAACCAGAGTTAATACACCAATAATAAAAACTAATAAAATTATAAACTAATAAAAGCAGGAAACATTGTCTTATATTCTTAAAGGGACAGTCTCTCATTTTTACTCATCTCGTATAAAACAATTTTACTCATCTCGTATAAAGCAATTTAAATCAATATTGGCATTTAAGCCATGAGGTGCCAGGCTCTGTAATTGGAAAATCCAGCGAGTCTCCAGCTGTGATAGCCCTTTAATCACACTGCCACCTCTCCAGTGTGGTTTGATCAGGTCTATTCCATAACACCTTATACCCGCTGGATCTTTATTATGATGTTTAGAAAAATGTTCTGGGACACTATGCGCCTTTTTATCTGGGTGTCCGATGTTGTATATATGTTCTGAACATCTTTTCCTCACACGTCTGCCCGTGCGGTACAGAGAAGAAGAGGAAAGCGAGGAGGAAGGAAACTACACACCAGGCACAAAGAGATCAAGGGATTAGTCACCAAACCACATATGGGAATCTTTGAAGTGGGGTCTGTTTCTGTATCCGAACCAAGCAAGAAAGTTCTAGATAAAGGTTTAAAGTTTATACCAGATGTAGGTGTGGATAAATTCCACACATATATTGACATTAACAAATTTGTCAGAAAGCTCAATATTAAGAAGAATTTCATGCAGAATGCAGCCCCTTTGAAAAATGAAGTAAACACCAAATATATACACACTGGCTTGAAGAAGCCTTCTGTGTTTAATCCTCAACTGCCCAATAACAAATATATAGATGTTTTTAAAAAATCCATGTGTGAAAAATTGCAGCAGGTAAGGACAAATCCTATACATCCCTGCAAGTCCAATTTTTCTGCTGTGGAATCAAGGACTTTAAAAAGTATGCAGAAAGAAGGTGAATGGACTGTAAAACCAGCTGACAAAGGGGGTGGTATTGTTATCTGGGAAACTGATCTTTATCTGAAAGAGATCCACAAGCAATTGGAGGATCAGGAGACCTATGTAAAGTTGAAAAGTGACCCTACCATAGAATTCCAACATACTTTGGAAGAAATCCTTAAACAGGGCCTTTCAGTGGGAATATTAAATCAACAGGAATTTGATTATCTTAATATCAAATTCCCAAGAAAACCAGTTATATATGCATTGCCTAAAGTACATAAAGATGCCCTAGCCCCACCCGGCAGACCGATTGTATCGGGTATCAATTCGGTCACGTGCCGGGTGGGGGAATATATAGAAACTTTTCTCCAGCCTTTGGTGAGAACTACACCGTCTTATTTAAAAGATACGTTGGATGTGATCATCAATCTGCAACAATTGGATGCCCTGATTGGAGATTGGAGTGACCTTTTTCTGTGCACAGCGGATGTTAAGTCGTTGTACACGTGCATTCCAATATGCAAAGCAGCAACAATTATATCAGAGTATTTAAGAAAAGGGGAGAAGATCCCCACGGAACAGGTGGACTTTATATGCAAACTTTTTGATTTTTCTACATCTTGCAACTATTTTTGGTTTGAGGGATCTTTTTATTTGCAAAAAAGGGGTGTGGCTATGGGGGCTAAGCATGCCCCCAGCATAGCCAATCTATATATGGCAGAATGGGAACACACCTCCTTAGAGATGTTTAAGCAAGGCCCCCTGCTATGTTGGAAACGTTTTATAGACGATTGTCTGTTTGTTTGGAGAGGTGACGAAACCTCCCTATTGACTTTCATCAATTCCATTAACAATAACGAATGGAACTTGGAATTCTCTGTCACGTATAGCAAAACAGCTGTTGATTTTTTAGATCTCAATATATTTGTTGAGGAAAATTCCCTGTTAACCAGATGTTTTTTTAAAGAAAGTGATCGTAATTCCTATATTGATTCAAAGAGCTGTCATCACACCCCCTGGCTAAAGAATGTTCCCAGCGGCCAGTTTTGTAGGGTCCGGAGGAACTGTAGTAAAGATGATGATTACTGGAGTCAATCTAAAATCCTAGTGGACCGTTTTGTAGAAAAAGGTTATGACAGAGTCAACATTGAGGAAGAAAGGTTAAAGGTTTTGAAAGAAGGAAGACAGGTTAGACTAGTAACTAAAACTCAGAAACCTGGAAAGGACAAATCGGAGTTCTCTTTCATCACCACTTATTCACGTGACCATAAGAAAATAAAGAAAATACTAACTGATAGTTGGGGAATTTTGAAGAAGGATCCGGTTTTGGGGCCTGCTCTTCCGGAGGAACCTAAAATAATCTATAGGAGACCCCAGAATTTGAAAGATAAAATTGTGAAAAATTGTATTAAAGAAATAAGACCACCTATGTTTCCCACTCTAAAAGGCTTTTTCCCGTGTAGAAAACCTAAAGTGTGCAAGATCTGTGAATATGGAGGACGGAGAATGACTGTTTTCACTTCCACCTCTAATGGCAAAAGATTTGTGATTGATAAATTTATCACATGTACATCTACAAATGTTGTGTATGTCCTGGAATGTCCGTGCGGCCTGCAGTATGTGGGCCGCACGGGCAGACGTGTGAGGAAAAGATGTTCAGAACATATATACAACATCGGACACCCAGATAAAAAGGCGCATAGTGTCCCAGAACATTTTTCTAAACATCATAATAAAGATCCAGCGGGTATAAGGTGTTATGGAATAGACCTGATCAAACCACACTGGAGAGGTGGCAGTGTGATTAAAGGGCTATCACAGCTGGAGACTCGCTGGATTTTCCAATTACAGAGCCTGGCACCTCATGGCTTAAATGCCAATATTGATTTAAATTGCTTTATACGAGATGAGTAAAATTGTTTTATACGAGATGAGTAAAAATGAGAGACTGTCCCTTTAAGAATATAAGACAATGTTTCCTGCTTTTATTAGTTTATAATTTTATTAGTTTTTATTATTGGTGTATTAACTCTGGTTGAAGTTTATGTGGCAAATGGCCGTGCTGTTTTACAAGCATTGTACTTTTATGTGAATTTGATATTTGATTGTGACTGTTTTAAAATTCCTCCGTCATGTGGAGGGAGGAGTTATGTAAATAAAAATGACCTCCTGTGCATGTAGCCCCACCCCCTGACGAAGGCGAGAGCCGAAACTCGAGTCGGGAAGTGGAGGCTACGTTACAACGCTGCAATACTGCTAATAAAAAAGCTTTTATCCAGTAAGTGGAATCCTGCGCTTGGTGTTGATTGGCCCCTACGGTGTGCACTATTGTGTCTGCGTATCTTTTTCAGTACCAACGGGACGCAGCTGATGCCGGTGGAACGCAGAGAGGGCAGTCCGCGCGATACCACGTGGATCATATGACCAGGGAATCCGGAAATCCGTCTAGCGCGATCACTCTGCAGTCAGACAGAGTTGATCTGGGTTTGTCGGGATTACAGCAAGACATCAGACTCCTTATACTTACACTCCGTATATCTCCAGAGGTGGGAATTACAAGAACAGGTACTGTGAGCCACCCTGATTGTACGGGTAACTGTTATCCATATTGCGCTGAGGTAAACTTAGATTTACATTTCCATTTCATTGTGCTGTGAAGCCAGCCTACCTCCAGCAGCATTCTCTGTGTCGGCGCTGCTTATCTGTGACTGATTGTCATTTATTTTGTATGGTGCTAGACCATTAGTACGTCCAAAATGCATGACTTTACATTTGTCAACATTGAATTTCATCTGCCATGTATGTGCCCATATAGCCATCCTATCCAGATCCTGTTGCAATATGACACTATCTTCCTGAGAGTTGATGATTCTGCAGAATTTTGTATCATCTGCAAAAATAGCAACATTGCTCACTACTGCATCTACTAGGTCATTAATAAATAAATTGAAGAGCACTGGACCCAGAACAGACCCCTGTGGGACCCCACTGCTAACAGTCTCCCATTTTGAGTACGATCCATTAGTTCTACTATACTCTTTCTCTCTCTGTTTTACTTACTCTCTCTGTTTTAAAGCACTTTATGCCTCCAATTTAGCAATGCAATGTGATTTCTGCCCTTTAGGGATTGTAACCCTACTCTGCGCCAAATACGTTTCCAAGGGACTTTTGGCATGTATCCCACTCCGCAATGCCCTGCTCCAGGTATTAGACCCCTTGAAACAACTTTTCCATCACTTTTGTGGCCAGAAATAGCCCCTGTATCTCTATCTATATATGTATATATATATATATATATATATATATATATATATATATATATATATATATATATATATATATATATATATATATATATATATATATTCAGTGGGTTGCAAAAGTATTCGGCCCCCTTGAAGTTTTCCACATTTTGTCATATTACTGCCACAAACATGAATCAATTTTATTGGAATTCCACATGAAAGACCAACACAAAGTGGTGTACACATGAGAAGTGGAATGAAAATCATACATGATTCCAAACATTTTTTACAAATAAATAACTGCAAAGTGGTGTGTGCATAATTATTCGGCCCCCTTTGATCTGAGTGCAGTCCGTTGCCTATAGACATTGCCTGATGAGTGCTAATGACTAAATAGAGTGCACCTGTGTGTACAGCTGCTCTGTGAGGGCCTCAGAGGTTGTCTAAGAGAATATTGGGAGCAACAATACAGTGAAGTCCAAAGAACACACAAGACAGGTCTAAGACAGGTCAGGGATCAAGTTATTGAGAAATTTAAAGCAGGCTTAGGCTACAAAAAGATTTCCAAAGCCTTGAACATCCCACGGAGCACTGTTCAAGCGATCATTCAGAAATTTAAGGTGTATGGCACAACTGTAAACCTACCAAGACAAGGCCATCCACCTAAACTCACAGGCCGAACAAGGAGAGCGCTGATCAGAAATGCAGTCAAGAGGCCCATGGTGACTCTGGACGAGCTGCAGAGATCTACTTCTCAGGTGGGAGACTCTGTCCATAGGACAGCTATTAGTCATGCACTGTACAAAGTTGGCCTTTATGGAAGAGTGGCAAGAAGAAAGGCATTGTTAACAGAAAGCATAAGAAGTCCCGTTTGCAGTTTGCCACAAGCCATGTGGGGGACACAGCAACCATGTGGAAGAAGGTGCTCTGGTCGGATGAGACCAAAATAGAACTTTTTGGCCAAAATGCAAAACGCTATGTGTGGCAGAAAACTAACACTGCACATCACTCTGAATACACCATCCCCACTGTCAAATATGGTGGTGGCAGCATCATGCTCGGGGGTGCATCTTTTCAGCAGGGACAGGGAAGCTGGTCAGAGTTGATGGGAAGATGGATGGAGCCAAATACAGGGCAAACTTGGAAGAAACCTCTTGGAGACTGCAAAAGACTTGAGACTGGGGCGGAGGCTCACCTTCCAGCAGGACAATGACCCTAAAAATAAAGCCAGGGCAACAATGGTATGGTTTAAAACAAAACATATCGATGTGTTAGAATGGCCCAGTCAAAGTCCAGATCTAAATCCAATCGAGAATCTGTGGCAAGATCTGAAAACTGCTGTTCACAAACGCTGTCCATCTAATCTGACTAAGCTGGAGCTGTTTTGCAAAGAAGAATGGGCAAGGATTTCAGTCTCTAGATGTGCAAAGCTGGTAGAGACATACCCTAAAAGACTGGCAGCTGTAATTGTAGCAAAAGGTGGTTCTACAAAGTATTGACTCAGGGGGCCGAATAATTACGCACACCCCCCTTTGCAGTTATTTATTTGTAAAAAATGTTTGGAATGATGTATGATTTTCGATCCACTTCTCACATGTACACCACTTTGTGTTGGTCTTTCATGTGGAATTCCCATAAAATTGATGCATATTTGTGGCAGTAATGTGACAAAATGTGGAAAACTTCAAGGGGGCCAAATACTTTTGCAACCCACTGTATAAGTGCCTCAACCTTCAAGCAAGAAGAAGTAGCGCCCTGCACCCAGGGCCGGTCCAAGCAAGAAGAAGGGGCAGGTCCAAGCAGGAAGAAGAAGAAGCGCCCTGCCCCCAGGGCCGGTCCAAGCAAGAAGAAGGGGCCGGTCCAAGCAAGTGGTTGAATAGAGTACTGGTTAAGGGCACTGCCTTTGACATGGGAGACCAGGGTTCGAATCCTGGCTAGGGTCAGTACCTATTTAGTAAGGAGTTCAAGGCAAAACTACCTAACACTGCAGGGTGGCCTCCTGAGTGCGGTCCAGTGGCTGCAGCTCTTGAGTCCAACAGGAGAAAAGCGCTATATAAATGTTCGGATTATTATTAAGAAGTAGCACCCTGCCCCCAGGGGCGGTCCTAGACTTGCCGCCGAGCTGGAGGGGGTAGCGGGCAGGAAGGGGATATTAGGCACAGCGGCGGGGAGGGAGGTCGGACCACCCCCCCTCCCTCACCTGGGTCCCCCATCTGCACTCCCCCTCTAGCTTAAGTTCAGCAGCAGCCGCTATTAGTAAGAGGCAGTGGGCGGGGATGACTCACCTCTTCCACGTTCCAGCTTGCATTGCACTGTCCTCACTTCCTGCAATGCCGTCCACTTACAATACAGTGGGCGGCATTGCAGGAAGTGACTACAGTGGAACGCATGCTGGAAAGCGGAAGAGGTGGGTCATCCCCGCCCACTGCCTCTTACTAATAACGGCGGTGGCTGCTGCTGAGCTTAATAATAATAATAATAATCCGAACATTTATATAGCGCTTTTCTCCTGTCGGACTCAAAGCGCTCAAGAGCTGCAGCCACTGGGACGCGCTCAAGAGGCCACCCTGCAGTGTTAGGAAGTCTTGCCTTGAACTCCTCACTGAATAGGTACTGACCCTAGCCAGGATTCGAACCCTGGTCTCCCATGTGAAAGGCGGTGCCCTTAACCAGTACTCTATTCAGCCACAGCTTAAGCTGGACAGGGAACGCAGATGGGGGCCCAGGTGAGGGAGGGGGGGTCCGACCCCCCTCCCTGCCTCTTACTAATAGCGGCGGTGGCTGCTGCTGAGCTTAAGCTGGAGGGGAAGTGCAGATGGGGGACCCAGGTTGGGGGGTCTGACCCCCCTCCCCGCCTCTTACTAATAGCGGTGGTGGCTGCTGCTGAGGGGGAGCGCAGGTGGGGGTCCCAGGTGAGGGAGGGGGGTCCGACCCCCCTCCCTGCCTCTTTGTAACGATCGGTGAAGCACAGAGAGGATCTGATTACCAGTGATCTGCAGAATCAATGGGAATACAGATGTATACCAGATTATACGTGATCTGCAGTATCACTGATAATCCGATATACTAGCTAACCTCTGTTCACCTGAGTAGAGTGTAGTGTTTTGGTGTAACAGTAACACTTAGAGGACAGGGCCTCAGTACAGTAAGGCGTACTGTACAGATTCCTTCCGCAAACCTGAGCTCTCCAAGGCGGGAGGAGTCAGGCTGCCAGCGGGAAGGATATACTGAAAGTAACCCTCTGGCGGAAGGGTCACTTAACAGAACGAGGAACCGCCTCTAACAGCAAGGTCGGTTCTCGAGGTCGGACAAGCCAGGTCGTACACACACGGACAGATAAAGTACAAGATCAGGAGGCAAAGGCGGAGTCAAAGTACAGGCAAGGTTCAGCAACGGGGTATCAGATATATTGGGGTACAAAATGAGGAGGCAGAAACAGAGTCAAGGAACGAGCCGGGGTTCGGCAACAGAGTATCAGAAATATCGAGGTACAAGATCAGAGTTCAGGAGGATAGTCAAAGCAGGCAAAAGTCATAACATATAATCACAATCAAACTAGTACTTTAGCTATCAACAGAATCTAGCTAAGTGTAGGATTACAGCTCCAGCTGGTCCCGGCACACTTGCGGATCTGACTACGGATCTGGGTGCTCCCACATATGTGATCGCACACCAGACAAAGAGCAAGTGAACAACCAGCAGTATATATACTCTAGGACCTTTCCAGGACCTCCCTAATTGCTGGTCCAATGAGAGCAGTGGAATTTGTCAGCTGACCCAGCTGGTCAGCCGACACCCTTCTAACTGCTATTTAAACTCTGCCTCTGTGCTCGCGCGCGTGTAAGTCTGAATCCTGGTGGACTATCAGTCCCAGCCACACCAGTACTGTCATGCAATGTATCTAGTGCGGGGGCCGCCTCTGATGCGGATTCCGCCGTTACCAATGCGGATTCCGCCGCACTGCCTATGCGGCATGCAGTGTTTTTTCCGCGTTGTGACGCCATGCTGGACGCGGAAACAGCCGCCTCACCTCGAGAGACGGCGGCCTTTCCGCGTTTCCTTACACTCTTACTAATAGTGGCGGTGGCTGCTGCTGAGCTTAAGCTGGAGGGGGAGTGCAGATGGGGGACCCAGGTTGGGGGGTCTGACCCCCCTCCCCGCCTCTTACTAATAGCGGTGGTGGCTGCTGCTGAGGGGGAGCGCAGGTGGGGGTCCCAGGTGAGGGAGGGGGGGTCCGACCCCCCTCCCTGCCTCTTACTAATAGCGGCGGTGGCTGCTGCTGAGCTTAAACTGGAGGGGGAGTGCAGATGGGGGACCCAGGTTGGGGAGTCTGACCCCCCTCCCCGCCTCTTACTAATAGCGGGGGTGGTTGCTGCTGAGGGGGAGCGCAGGTGGGGGTCCCAGGTGAGGGAGGGGGGGTCCGACCCCCCTTCCTGCCTCTTACTAATAGCGGTGGCGGCTGCTGCTGAGCTTAAGCTGGAGAGGGAGCGCAGATGGGGGACCCAGGTGAGGGAGGTCCAACCCCCCTCCCTGCCTCTTGCTAGTAGCGGCGGCGGCTGCTGCTGAGCTTAAGCTGGAGAGGGAATGCAGATGTGGGACCCAGGTGAGGGGGGGTCTGACCCCCTCCCCGCCGATGTGCCCAATACCCCTTTCCTGCCCGCTACCCTCTTATGCGGCGTGTGTTAAGCCGCGTTTCCGCTAGTGGTTTATGATTCACCAGCCCATTGAAGTCTATGGCGGTTCACCAAGTTCGCAAGAACACGAACATTTGAGGAAGTTCTCGTTCGCAGTTCTTGAACCAAGAATCTGAAGTTCGGGCCATCTCTAATCATTGTCCATTTTGTATTTGAAGACTGATAAGAGAGACTTAGCTTTACCTGACTTTTTTTTATGTATTACCTGGCTGCACAGCTTGTGTCTGTTCAGGGGTGGCTGGGAGGTAACCAGATAGACTCCAGTATGAACACTGAGATAAATATAGCTAGCTACATCCTATTGAAGGTAATCGGATGGACTCCAGTATGAACACTAAGGCAGATATAGCTACATCTTATGAGGCCTTATGTAATGCCATTAGTGATAGGCAGCAAAATCATTTGTCAGGCAAACATTTCCCGGCGAACTGTCCCCATTTGCCTATTCACGTTTAACACAAATGTTTGCGTCAAACCTTTGAGTTAGCTTTTAACATTAAAGTAAATGGCTGCTGACTTTAGCAGAATAGCAAAGCCCACTACATGCTAGAATCAGCAATTTGCAGGTTATGTAAAGAAAAGGAGTGGGTTCAAGGGAATTTTTTTTATCAAAAAGACCTAGTAGTATTTGAGAAACTCAATTTTAAAGTTAGGATAGGAAAAAAGTATTTATTTAGATGCGGTTAAATGACAGATAATGCATCAGCCTATGGGTAGTGTCAGTTTACATATGTCAAAAGAAAGATCAGTGAATTTCATAATGGGGTTTCCAGGTGGTCAATATGCAGTTCTTAATGACCACCTGGACTCCCCATGGAAATGTGGCATTGTTTTAGCCAGGGATTGCTATACAACCGCAATATGGCTGTATAAGGATCCCTGGCAATTTTAGCTATGATTCTTTTATGACATGGGGTCCCCCTCCCAAGCCTCTTTGACCCCTTGTCCCCCTGCAGGCTGGGATAGCCAGAATGTGGAGTCCAGGCCATGTGGGGTTCCTCACCCTGAGCTATACCAGCCGATATGGTCGATGGTATGGCGGGGCTCTGGAAGAGATGAATGGTCAAGCCTCCCCTTCCCCCAAAGCTCTTGTCTAATCCATGTACTGGGGCTCTTCCCCTCCTCTAGTGCCTAGGAGGTGGTGGGCACCTTGGGGAGGGGGGTTTCATAGTGGCATCTAGGAGTCCCCTTTAAGAAGGGGACCACTAGATGCCTGCCCCCTTCCCAGGTGAAATGAGTATTGGGGTACTGAGTACTTGCTGCACTCTGCTTTTAAAGAACTGTCTGTGAATGGAATTGTGCATTCTATATGCTTGAAAGCCGCTGAGTCTGCGAGTGGGACTTAAAGAGACTCTGAAGCGAGAATAAATCTCGCTTCAGAGCTCATAGTTAGCAGGGGCACGTGTGCCCCTGCTAAACCGCCGCTATAGCACCGCTAAACGGGGGTCCCTTCACCCCCAAACCCCCCACTGCGACACTTGGTCGCAGACTTGGTCGCACCTGGAGGCAGGGCTAACGGCTGCAGCCCTGCCTCCAGTCGCGTCTTTCAGCGGCGCATCGCCGCCTCTCCCCCGCCCCTCTCAGTGAAGGAAGACTGAGAGGGGCGGGGGAGAGGCGGAGATACGCGCTGACAGACGCGCGTGGGGCAGGGCTGCGGCGGTTAGCCCTGCCCCAACCAGGAAGCGCTCCCCCGCTGAAACGAGGGGATTTGGGGGTGAAGGGACCCCCGTTAAGCCGCGGGATAGCGGCGGTTTAGCAGGGGCACACGTGCCCCTGCTATCTATGAGGTCTGAAGCGAGATTTATTCTCGCTTCAGACTCTCTTTAAGCTGGAGCAATTGAGCTATTGCTTTATCATCAGTGACTACTTGCCTATGGTGGAGTGTGGAGTTTACAAATGAATATTATAATCATCTGAGACAGAGACTTATGTCCTTGGGGGAGCTGGGCTCTCTTCTCTATTCTTGCAATAAGAAATATTCCTTCACACTTTGCAGATTTCACCAAACATACTCAGTTCTGAACTTAGGTCATTGGGACTTGGACTTTTGGCTGAAATATTACATACATTCACAGCAATTATACTTTCATGTCCATGGACACTTGGTACTTGCATCAGCTTTACGCATTATGACCATTGTGAATGGTTCCCAGTTTCTGTTGGTTTGATAAATATTGATCCTTGAGCAATATGACGTCATACAAAGGAAGCCTCCGCTCCTTAGTTGTTTTAGGGTTTTAAATTTGTGTGGGGAGGGGGTTAGTTTGCTACATTTGCATCCGAATCTTTATTTAATATTTTGTCTAATAAAATTGATTCCTTTTTGCACCAATTGGTATTCTTTAGCAAAGTTATTGGTCGGAACCCTATTATACGCTTACCTTTTTAATTACTGAGTACTCCTTACCCATTTCCACGAAGAGCTAAATTGAAATAAAAACGCAACCATGTAAAAAGTACTTTATTATTATAAATTAACCATAAAAACTTACCTTTAATTAATGTTCCCACACCAATATCCTCGGAAAAAATGATCCCATGCCAATCTCTTCTAGATAGCTTGATTGAAGATCTCCATGAACCCATTACTGTCTGTTACTGGACAGCTGGATGTACTGTGTTCTTGTTGTATTTCTGTTCTGTTATTTTGGCTTCTAGTATTTGCAAAAACAATAAAAAATTTCACTGTTAAAAAAAATATTGCCTTATAAAAAATATAATACCACAACATGCAAGGTAAGAAAGAGCTGCTATATTAAACATACAAAAAATATTCAACTATATAGCTGATCAGTCAAAATTTTACCTCTACTTTTTAACATTACTCATATTCCACTGCTTTTCTTATGGTGATATTGTGTAAGTTTTATCCCTGTTAACTGATGCCTAATCCTAATGTTTACCTAACACACACTTCTTCATGATGCCTAATCATGACCTCCTAACCCTTGTTGTTGAATATAACCTTCACCTACCCTATTTCTCAATGCAAAAACTCTGTGAATAGTGCCACAACCTAATGCTAACCTCTGACTCTAACCAATACTTACCTTCTGTCATCTGTTGCCAGATATACAATATGCACTTTAGGATAGGTGAATTCCAGCACACAGCTGGTAGTCTAGTCAGTCTTGGCTATCATATAGCTGGATTTTTGGACCTGGCACTGCTAAGCAGCCGAGTTGCATATAGCAATAACATTTGCACTAGCTGTATTGCAGAACCCACATAAAAAGCTGGCCAGTTCCCATGCATTGGGATTTATGAAAGCATATGTAAATGTGTGCTAAAGAACCTGGCTAAAATTAAATAAAAAATAGTAAGTAAAATAAAAAGTAGAAAAAAAGTAGAAATAAAATAAGCAGAAGTAAAATCTATTTATCTAATCTAATCTTGAATCTAATACTAACAGTAGTGTTTGTTTTTTTTTGTATTTTTGCCCCTATAACATTTTTCTATATTGGGAAACTGACTAATTTCTGCCATAAATTATTGCACATTTCATAGGACACTATACCACTTAATGAACATCTGTTTCATTTTACACAGTCGTCTGCAATAAATCTTGACTCATACGGAATAAGAACACATATTAAATAAGCAAACCTGGCTACAGAGTGGATAAAGGGGACAGAAATGTACTAGAAAATATGTTCAAAAATATGTCACTGTCTCTGGGAATTGAGGACAGTTGGTAGTTATGGTATTAGAATTTAGTGTCAAGGTAGATTTTGCACATGTAGCACCAGTCATTTATACACCATATTGTAATGGCCTAGATCAAAGGTTCCCAAGCATCGGAGCCACATTCAAATGCAGCTAAAGAAGTAAACTGCACTGGCCCCCAGAAAAAAATCACTCAATGAAAAGCCTAATTAAATGGTGACAATAAGGAACTTTAAAGGTGAATCACTTAGAACCAGGGGTGCTCATCCGGATTCTAGATATCCAGGTAACCTGGCCAGCCTCACCTGACCTCATTGAGCCAATCAGAGAGCTCCCATCCTAAACCCTGGCACCCAATCACAGAAAGGAGCACTGGCCACCCCCCTGTATAAGGAGGGCTGCCATGATCAGACATATCGTCTTTGCTTGCTAAATGCTCACTGAGAGACATGCTCCAGTGCTGGTGGCCTAGCAAGGGGGCTGTACACAGTTATAAACCTAAAGCTGTTCAGTGATTAACCCCTTCACTACTATCACTACACAATTGTTTAATCGTTAATTAGCTTGATTGATGTCCTACTGTGACAGTCAGAGTGTGTGCTCCAGTGCTGTTGATCCTAGTAGCAAGGGCTGTACAGAGTGATAAGCTGTTCGGTGATGAACCCCTTCACTATCACTACACTATTGTTAAATCGTTAATTAGCTTGATTGATGTCATTGTATGACAGTCAGTGTGTGCTGCAGGCAGCTGCTAGGTGTCTGTGCGTGTGCAGTGCACAGACCAGGCCAGCTGCTGCCTGCTGGACAGCTATTAGCCTTAGGTATAGGTTAGGTAGTTTAGGGATTAGGGGATAGGAGGATTACTGTGTTATTGTGTAGTTAGTACTGTAGTACTGCAGTCAGTGTGCTAGTAATTGTTAGAGTAGTACTACTGTGTTAGCTTTATACCGAACTGCTGTGCTGTGAGCAATGCCAGTGTGACAGTTAGTGTGCACTAGTGTCTTCTCCTCTGCTGTCTGACTGTCACTCGGCACTTGGCACATGTCACGTGGCACTTGGCACGTGTCACTTGGCATGTGGCACTTGCCACGTGTCACTTGCCACGTGTCACTTCTCCTCAGCTGTCTGACTGTCACGTGGCACTTGGCACGTGTCACGTGACACTTGGCACGTGTCACTTGGCACGTGGCATGTGGCACTTGGCAAGTGCCACGTGACACGTGCCAAGTGACACGTGACACATGGCAAGTGCCACGTGGCGCTTTGCAAGTGCCACGTGACACTTGCCAAGTGCCACGTGACAAGTGCTACGTGACACATGACACGTGGCAAGTGACACGTGACACGTGCCAAGTGCCACGTGACATGTGCTAAGTGCCAATTGCCACGTGCCACGTCCGGCATGCTCCTGGCACACCTTACACCTGCTGCTGCTGCATTGCCCTGCTCCTGCTGCCTGTGCAGCTCCCACCGCCAGGCCAGGGTGCCACAGGCCACTGATACCACCTATATTTAACCTAAAACACAATTGCTGCGTAATTTTTTGGAGGTGTCTTGACTGAAAACTGTCATGTCTCATTTGTGCAGGTGGAATTTGGACACAATGTGGGCTGCACGACCGCTGTCTGGAACCTAGGCCTAATGTTAATTGACAGCCATTTTTTTTGGGGAGGGGGGGGATTTTAAGTCCCCACATCATCAATTAGTGTTCCCCTTTAAAAAATAATGATGCTAAATGCCTCATTTACCCTTAAAAATGTTTTTTTAAAGTAATTTAAAGGGCACTTCCGTTTTTTCTATCTGGATATCCGAATCCGCCCGGATAGCCCGGATAATGCGTTCGATATCCACATGAACGCAGATATCTAAACGTTTGAATTCGGATAACCGCTCCGGATCTTGATATCTTTAAGAAGTGGTGTCCGAGCACCCCTGCTTAGAACCACCAAATTTGCTAGGCATGTGCAGGATAACAATGGCGACAAGTTTCAAAAGATGTTCTGTTTTTTCAGAATTAAAGTGAGTGCAGGCAAACAGAAATCGTGTGCGATTGACAGCGTACAGAAGGCAGCAAAACATTAGACCATGTAAGTGCAGGGGCGCCGCCATGCACCAAGCAATGCAAGCTCCTGTTTTGGGCCTCACTTTAGAGGGGAGCCTCGGATCACTCCTTTCACCTCTAACATCACAGTGTCACTCTCACTGTGCATCATGACAGCTGATGCAACTCTCGCTTGCTACTGAGCAGCTCTTCCTGGCATGTAGCACGTATCTTTGATTTTTCAGCCCTCTGCTCTCACATGCTGTCACTGATGCTGCACTCACTCTGCTGCCCTCTCTGGTGGCTAGTTGCAGCATGTACATAGGCAAACGCAGGGGGGCATTACAGCTGTCCACAATCCCAACTCAGACCAGGGCCCGTGCAGTGTCTGGGGACAGGCACAAGTTGAGATACCAGAAAATGTGCAGGCATCCTGCAGCTCACAGCACTGCTCCCTTTCTTTCCCTGCTATAGTTGACTTTGGATAGAGCAGCAGCATGTGTACAGAGCATGGAGCAGCAGTGTGTGTACTGAGCAAGGAGCTCTGGGGAACCTTACAGAGGCAAGTATGAGCACAGCCATGTTCTCCTGCTGGGTGAATGCTTTACTTTCCCCTTCATTACCAATGTTGTCTGACCTCGTTATTATCTGTATCCAAAATGCTCCAGATTGAGCCCGTTGTCGATCGGGAGCAATTCGGACATTTAGGAAATAATTGTCAAATAATTGTCAAAATGCAGGGGCTAATAAAAACTGCACCATCAGTCCACATCACCGTGGCACCGACATTTTGCCACATATTCCTGGTCTGATTCTGCTACATCATGTAATGAAGAGAAGGGTGAGGCGGGGGCCTCCCTTGGATGGACAGACGTAGCAGCCAGAAGGCTCAAAACTTTACTATGCCTCCTCAGACTGGCTAAAAGTGTGTTCTTTCTGCTGTGTGTTTGTCATACCTGTGTCCAGGCTGGCTGAGTGTCTGACTGTGTCGGGCCTGTGTGTTCTGGGCTAGCTGAGGCGGCTCTGTGTCAGGCTTGTGTGTTCTGGGCTGGCTGTGGTGGTGCTGTGCAACACGGGAGTCAAAATCTGACTCAAGTTTCCTAAAAATGTACTCGAGTGGTGCCGTAGTTCACACCACCTTGTTGTCACAGGTCTACTGAAAGACTACTACATCCTTTATTTTCAATACTCATAGGTTTTAAAATATATGTTGGTGCATAGATTGCAGACCAAAGCGGGTGTCTTTGCCTATCCCCCCCACAGTTCACTGTCAGAATGTGCAAACAGTTAGCTGGTCTGAGCGCACAAGCTGTGGGGTGTGGCTAGCCCTGAAAACTTTGGTTGCACAGCACTATTATTTCTTTGATAAAAGCAAGACAGTATGGTGTGGGGTGTACAATTGGACTACCCTGCAGCGGCTTATACAATTGCAATAGATATGCAATAGAGCTGTCCAGAATGGTCAAATATGGCAGCTCTTTGCATCTAAAGGGTCGCTGCAGGTCTCCCTCACACAGTTACTGAAAACAAACCGGGGGAATAATACAAGGATTAGGGAGTGCAGTACATATATATAGTGCTAACAGTGCTCGTCATGTTTCATCTTGAACAGACTTCGTCAAGAGCAAGATAAAGTGCAAAAATAATAAATAGAGAACCCCCAACTACCACCAAAGTATCCCCCAGCATCAAACGGCTCAAGTCAGAGCTGAAGTGCCCATCTATACAATGGGCCTGATTCACAAAGCGGTGATAACTCAGTTATCCCGCCTAAAAGACTTTAGGCGTGATAACCTTTGCACTTCTGAGTTAGCACCGTTTTGTGCTCTTTATTGCGCGCAAAGTGTTTTGCGCGCGCAATCGCGCAACTCCGCAATAGGGTTTAATGGGCGCATCGCGCGCACTGCACCGTGCACCACGCGATTGGGCGCGCAAAGTTTTGCGCGAGTTTCATTTTATCACGCCTAAACTGAGTTTAGGCGTGATAAAGGGTTTTTCACGGGCGTGCAAACACTTTGCACCGCTTTGTGAATCAGGCCCAATGGGTTTAAATATGTTGTGGAGGCTGGGACTGACCTACCCCTTCCAGGCGACGCCCTCACACATCTCCGCCCATTCCCATTAGCTCATGCAGAGATGTTAACTGTGAGTGTGCTGGCTGGCTTTTAGTCCAAATCTGCGCCCTGTATAATTCAAATGGCGCTGGCTACACAACGCTGTATGTGATTAGACGCCAGTAGTCTCACCTGTTAGCGGCCATCACGTACTGCTGCTGAACTTACAGTTCCGTGTGACGTCACTTCCGTGTTGCCTCGTACACACGGTTGGGTTCAATGCATACATACGTATGTGGCCCGCTATGGTAGTTACCATGGTAATGAGAAGCTTTTGCCCGAGATCAGGCTAATGCTACCAATTGGATGTGGCGAATTATGTACAAATGTGCTCTTCGTTTAGATCACTAGGACTACACATGCCCTTTGGGCGCACTACAGATGAAGTGTAGTAAAATTACTCTGGCCCTAAACATGCATATGTATGCATGTTGTGCGACCACATCGTCGCATGTACCTGTACCTGTATAGCTGTTGAAAAATCTCCATGCAATGTGAATGCACCATATAAACAGCAATGCGCAATACTCATGCAAATTCCTACCACTGTGAATGCAACCATATCATGCTTTTAGTGTAAACCTGTGCCCTGTATAATGCAAATGGCGCTGGCTACACAACGCTGTATGTGATTAGACGCCAGTAGTCTCACCTGTTAGCAGCCGTCACGTACTGCAACTGAACTTCCGGTTCCGTGTCACGTCACTTCCGCGTTGCGTTGGCAACGCGTACACGCGGTCGGTTCAATGCATGCATACATATGCAGTCCGCTATGGCAGTTACCATGGTAATGAGAAGCTTTTGCCCATGATCAGGCTAATGCTACCAATTGGATGTGGCGGATTATGTACAAATGTGTGCCTCATTTAGATCACTAGGACTACACATGCCCTGTGGGCGCACTACAGATGGAGTGTAGTAATATTACTCTGGCCCTAAACATGCATATGAATGCATGTTGTGCGACCACATTGTCGCATGTACCTGTATTTGTATAGCTGTTGAAAAACCTCCATGCGATGTGAATGCACAATATAAACAGCAATGCACAATACTCATGCATATTCCTACCACTGTGGATGTGACCATATCGTTGCATATATCCACATCAGTTAAGTAAAGGGCTCACAGACCCATAATCAAAAGGTACCCTTGTTAGTGCCAGTACATCTCTCCTTTGGGTGCAAATTTGGGTCCACAGTAGGATAGCATCATAACGTGAATAGGCATACATATGTTTCTGTACATAGATGAGGGGAGGGGAGGGGAAGGGAATAGAAGAGTCCAGTTGAAAGACCACAACTCTGTGAAAGAATAGGAGCAAAGTCCTGGGGATACAGATTCAGCAATACACGTACAATGCAACTGCTACGTTAAATCAATTGGTTCATGTTACATGGGGAAAAAAGTATGTACAGGAGTACAAGATGCAAGTAAATGCTGTAGGGGGCTACAGGAAGCTTGCCAAAGCAAAGTCCTCATTCAAACCTTTTGGGGCCAACATATCAATACGGAAAATCCACACTGATTCCAATTGTAGTAATTTCTTATCTAAATTTCCCCCACGTATACGCCCAGTTTCCACTGTTGGACTCCCCAGAAATATATTTGTCTGAGGTCCGACAGGTGTTTGTCCCTCATATGCCAGTAATATTAGTGGGTAATGTAAATACCCTCTGATCAGATATATTTACTAGTGTGTCTACCATTGATGGTTGTTTTTCCCCGTGTATCTCCACTCTACTGTGTTTCTCAATCGATTCGTAGTCTGGGTAGGTGTAGTCTGGGGGGTGAAAGACGGTGTCTTGGGGGGCTTGTCTAAAAAAAACCTTTTTGCAGGACATTTCACTGTCTGTCGATTTTTAGGGTCACGTCTATTCTGTTGTCTGGGGGGTCGTGGTTTTACTAGTCTACCTCTTTTTGTGTTTGCAGCAACTGATGAGGTATCTGAGTCAGGGGTGTTCATCCAGATTCCGGATATCCGGGTAACCCGGATATCCAAACATTTTTACGCTATCCGGATCGGATTCCGTATTTAAGAAATCCGGATGGCTATCTGTGGATATTTGGCCGCATAACCCGGATATCCGATATTCGATATTGCGGATATCCGGATCCGAAATACTGTAACTAAGGAGATGACATCCTGGAGCCAATCAGAGGGCTTTCAGCAGAAGCCCTAGCAACCAAACTAAACCCTGGCACCCAAACAAAGAAAGGAACACTGGCCAGTTCCCCTGTATAATAAGGAGGGCTGCCATGATGAGACATATCGTCTTAGCTTGCTGAATGCTCACTGAGAGACATGCTCCAGTACTGGTGGCCTAGCAAGGGGGCTTTACACAGTTATAAACCTAAAGCTGTTCAGTGATTAACCCCTTGACTACTATCACTACACTATTGTTAAATCGTTAATTAGCTTGATTGATGTCATTGTATGACAGTCAGTGTGTGCTGCAGGCAGCTGCTAGGTGTCTGTGTGTGTGCTGTGCACAGACAAGGCCAGATGCTGCCTGCTGGCCAGCTATTAGCCTTAGGTATAGGTTAGGGTGTTACTGTGTAGTTAGTACTGTAGTACTGCAGTCAGTGTGCTAGTAGTTGTTAGAGTAGTAGTATTACTGTGTTAGCTTTCTACAGAACTGCTGTGCTGTGAGCAGTGCCAGTGTGACAGTTAGTGTGCACTAGTGTCTTCTCCTCTGCTGTCTGACTGTCACTCGTCACTTGGCACGTGTCACTTGCTACATGTCACTTTCCATGTGTCACATGCCATGTGTCACGTGGCAACTGGCAAGTGCCAGGTGACACTTGGCAAGTGATTAACCCCTTCACTACTATCACTACACTATTGTTAAATCGTTAATTAGCTTGATTGATGTCGTAGTGTGACAGTCAGAGAGTGTGTGCTCCAGTGCTGCTGGGCCTAGTAGCAAGGGCTGTACACAGTGATAAGCTGTTCAGTGATTAACCCCTTCACTATCACTACACTATTGTTAAATCGTTAATTAGCTTGATTGATGTCATTGTATGACAGTCAGTCTACAGAACTGCTGTGCTGTGAGCAGTGCCAGTGTGACAGTTAGTGTGCACTAGTGTCTTCTCCTCTGCTGTCTGACTGTCACTCGTCACTTGGCACGTGTCACTTGGCACGTGTCACTTGCCACGTGTCACATGCCATGTGTCACGTGGCAACTGGCAAGTGCCAGGTGACACCTGGCAAGTGCCAGGTGACACTGGGCAAGTGCCACGTGGTACTTGGCAAGTGCCAGGTAACACTTGGAAAGTGCCACGTGACATCTGGCAAGTGCCAGGTGACACGTGGCAAGTGACACGTGGCAAGTGACACGTGGCAAGTGCCACATGACACGTGGCAAGTGCCAACTGCCACGTCCGGCATGCTCCTGGCACACGTTACACCTGCTGCTGCTGCATTGCCCTGCTCCTGCTGCCTGTGCAGCTCCCACCACCAGGCCAGGGTGCCACAGGCCACTGATACCACCTATATTTAACCCAAAACACAATTGCTGCATAATATTTTGCACGTGTCTAGGCTGAAAACTGTCCCAGTTGTGCGGTTGGACTTTGGACACAATGGGCCTGATTCACAAAGCGGTGCTAACTGTTAGCACGGCCGTTTTCGCGTGAATTTTCGCATTGCGCGTGATCGTGAATTTTCACGTGAAACGATAACGTTTTCGTGCGCAAACGTGAATTCTCGCGCAAAATCGATATCGTTTTCGCTCAAAAAATCACGTTTGCACTCAAAAATGTTATCGTTTCGCGCAAAAATTCATGATCGCGCGCAATGCAAAAATTTGTGCGAAAATGGCCATGCTAACAGTTAGCACTCTTTTGTGAAACAAGCCCATTGTGGGCTGCACGACCACTGTCTGGAACCTAGGCCTAATGTTAATTGACAGCCATTTTTTTTTTTGGGGGGGGGGGGGATTTTAAGTCCCCACATCATCAATTAGTGTTCCCCTTTAAAAAATAATGATGCTATATGCCTCATTTACCCTTAAAAACGTCTTTAAAGCAATTTAAAGGGCACTTCCGGTTTTTCTATCCAGATATCCGAATCCACCCGGATAGCCCGGATAATGCGTTCGGATATCCACGTGAACGCGGATATCTAAATGTTCGGATTCGGATATTCTAAGATCCGGATATCTGGGTATCCTGATCTGGATCAATTCAGATTTTAAAAAGTGGTATCCGAGCACCCCTGATCTGAGTCTAGTTCAGTCTGTGATTCGCTCCCTGATTGGTCAACTTCAGTGTCAGCAGGTGTGTGTGGCTTCTTTATTTTTTTCAGACCATGTGTACACTTTATTTGTTTTAAAATCAGTGGAATCTCTCTGAAACTTCCTTTGCTTTCTCAGCTTAATATCTTCTTTATATAATTCGATTTTATTCTGTAATTTATTCTCGAGTTTGTCAAAATTTAGGATGATTCGAAAGTTCCAACAGACGTTTTTGTTTGTCAATGAACTGTTTTTTCAGCGAACTTTACCTTATAATCACGTAGATAGCTGATCAATTCAAGAGTTTGTTTTGCTTTAAGCTCCTCCCACCCTTTCATAAAATCCACATCCTCAGTATGTGAATGTGGGCGAACAAGGTTTCTTAACCTCCTTGCCAGTTATCCCGAGCTCAGCTCGGGTAACCTGCGTAGGAGGA
The DNA here is from genome assembly GCF_040937935.1 of Hyperolius riggenbachi. Taxonomy (NCBI): domain Eukaryota; kingdom Metazoa; phylum Chordata; class Amphibia; order Anura; family Hyperoliidae; genus Hyperolius; species Hyperolius riggenbachi. The sequence goes on along the minus strand of NC_090648.1, from coordinate 409,107,533 downwards.
TTTCTCAGGCCCCGCTGGGCCGATTTTCACAATTTTTTTTTCCTGCACGCAGCTACCACTTTGCTAGCTGCGTGCAGTTTCCGATCAACGCCGCTCACCGTCGATTCGCCGCTACCCGCCGCGCCACCCCCCCCCTCCTCCAGACCCCTTGCGCAGCCTGGCCAATCAGTGCCAGGCAGCGCTGAGGGGTGGCTCGGGATTCCCTCTGACGTCCCGACGGTGACGTCATCCCGCCCGGTCGCCATGACGACCGGGGAAGCCCAGCAGGAAATCCCGTTCTGAACGGGATTTCCTGCTTACTCTGATCGCCGAAGGCGATCAGAGTGGATAGGGGGATGCCGCTTGTCAGCGGCTATCATGTAGCGAGCCCTCGGCTCGCTACATGATTTAAATTTTTTTTTTTTAAAAAGTGCTGCGCTGCTCCCTTGCCGCCAGAATTGTAACGGCAAGGGGGTTAAACCTCTTACTGTTATTTTCTCTTTAAGATAGACATTAAAGCTGCAGGATAGTCCAATTGTACACCCCACACAATACTGTCTTGCTTTTATCAAATAAATAATAGTGCTGTGCAACCAACGTTTTCAGGGCTAGGGGGATGCCGCTTGTCAGCGGCTATCATGTAGCGAGCCCTCGGCTCGCTACATGATTTAAAATTTTTTTTTTTTAAAAAGTGCTGCGCTGCTCCCTTGCCGCCAGAATTGTAACGGCAAGGGGGTTAAACCTCTTACTGTTATTTTCTCTTTAAGATAGACATTAAAGCTGCAGGATAGTCCAATTGTACACCCCACACAATACTGTCTTGCTTTTATCAAAGAAATAATAGTGCTGTGCAACCAACGTTTTCAGGGCTAGCCACACCCCACAAATTGTGCGCTCAGACCAGCTAACTGTTTGCACATTCTGACAGTGAACTGTGGGGGGGATAGGCAAAGACACCCGCTTTGGTCTGCAATCTATGCACCAACATATATTTAAAAACCTATGAGTATTGTAAAATATAAATAAAGGATGTAGTAGTCTTTCAGTAGACCTGTGACAACAAGGTGGTGTGAACTACGACACCACTCAAGTACATTTTTAGGAACCTTGAGTCAGATCTTGACTCCCGTGTTGCATGATTTATTTTTCCTGTATGAATACCGGCCTTGTTTATTGTGGTGGTGCTGTGTCAGACTTGTGGGTTCTGGGCTTACTGTGGTGGCTCTGTGATTACATTTTGCATTGAACTTTGCCACTAAGAACTATATAAACCTTAGCAGCACCCCTGTGACATATAACTACCTGTGCTGAGGGGATGGGAGGGGGGGGGGGGGTATCTGACTAATTAAACTGGGGTAGGGGACATATGACTTCCTAAAACTGGGCTGGTGGGGACATGACTACCTATATTGGGCTAGGGGGGGGGGGGGGTAGCAGGACATCAGAATACCTACACTGAATTGAGGCGATGGCATTACGTACAACAGCACAATAGGATAATAATAGTAATAATAATAATAATCGATAATAATCGGATTAAGTTGGCTCCACCCACATAATGGCATGTTTTGCTCCCCACTATCTTCAAAGAGGGGGGGGGGGCACTACAAGGCATGTGCCACTTAGGGCCACAAAAACCTTAGCAACACCCCTGTGGAAACAGGACCTGAGATTGAAAAACAGTGGCACTATGTGTCAGTTCAGCCCACTAGTGGCAGTTTCTGTTGTTAAAACAGTAGGAAATGGCCTTGCCAGCTGGCATCATCATGCACTTGATGGCATCTGAAAAGCATGCCACCGATAAAGGTGTCTAGAAGCAGACATTAGGCCCAAGAATGAGTGAATCTGAATCGGAGCATGGGTCAGCGAGAGCTTTAGCAGTGTTTGACCTCTGTTTATGACTGCATTGCTAACTGGCAGCATGAGCTGGGTGGACTAAATTAGCAATGCCATTCAGATGTGTACATAGTGGCTGTGGCTGGATGGTATAATGGTTAAGGGTTCTGCCTCTGACATGGGAGACCTGGGTTCGAATCTCGGCTCTGCCTGTTCAGTAAGCCAGTACATATTCAGCAGGAGACCTTAGGCAAGTCTCCCTAACACTGCTACTGCCTATAGAGCACGCCAGTGGCTGCAGCTCTGGCGCTTTGCGTCTGCCAGGAGAAAAGCGCGATATAAATGTTTTTTGTCTTGTCTTGTCTACATACAAGTAGCATCAATGAAGTACTGATACTTAAAGGGAACCTTAACTCTAACAAAAAAACATGAGTTTCACTTACCTGGGGCATCTACCAGCCCCCTGCAGCCATCCTGTGCCCTCACAGTCATTCGTGGCTCCTCCGGTCCCCTGCTGCTAGCTAGTTTCATTTTTGCCAACTGTAACGCGTAAAAATGTACTTGTTAATGTCCGCGTTAGCTTCCTGCACCAGCTGGAATGCGTAAAAAGGTACGCATGGCGGCCGGCCGACTCCCAGTCGGCAAAAACGAAACTAGCTGGCAGCGGGGACTGGAGGAGCCATGAGTGACTGCGAGGGCACAGGATGGCAGCAAGGGGCTGGTAGATGGTAAGTGAAACTCGTGTTTTTTTTTTTTTTTCTTTAGAGTTAAGGTTCCCTTTAAAGGAGACAGCAGTCTGAGATGTGTTGTGGACCTCATTGCTGCACAACACAATCACTGGACCACAAATACAAAGTCCCAAGATACAGCATTTTTCCACAGCCAGACCGTGAGCACGCCACAAACATTGCAAATCAGACAAATTGAAGTCTGAGGGAACAGGCGGTGTCTGTTCCCAGTAGGCATTTCTCCACACGAAAATCGATCACCTGTCCTGTGGAAATTCGGTGCCACCATCCCCTCTTGTCCCGGAGGCCAGGAAGCATAGGGCTTCCTGTTGGTTTGCAAAACAACCAATGGGAATCCTCCTGCAACAGGGAAAATTCTCATTGGTTCATGTGGACCAATGAGAGTCGTCTTGTTGCTAGGTAGGATTCACATATTTTCTTTTACAAACCAACTAGAGCCCCATGCTTGCTGATTTTAAGACAAGCGGCAATAACCTGGGACACCCTACTGTACGTTGCTTTCAGTGATATATCAGACAGTAAGTCGGTGAAGTGTCATAGACATTTCTGACAATACTCCTTGGCTGGTCATTCACTCAAACAAACATGATAGACAGAGGCAGGCCAAAACCCAGAGGTTCTAGTGGGCATGGAGGTTTATCCTCCCGTAGCCATGGCATATGTGCTCTTATGCAAAAGAAAGCTACTAGTTCCTAGAATGCATAAGAGGTGATTGATTGGCTCACTCACTCAGCATTACACATCTGCATGTCAGTATAAGTAGTAATAGAATTTCTTTTTAAATTAATTATCTAAAATTTAAAAACTTGGACTGCTACACCAGGCCTCATGCCCACCTTGGCCACTGGGACAGCTATCCTGCACATAGCAGGATCATTTACAAGGCAATCTAGGCAGGGGCCTGGGGCCTAGTAGGTATAAAGGGGCCCATTTTCCACCTTCTTTGATCTCTCTTGATCTCAGATTACCTAAAGGACCCTAAGGGGGAGCCAAACCTTGCCTGGGGCCTTATTTCATCTTAATCCATCTCTGATCCTGCACTCCGCCATTTGCACTCAGTATGTCATTTGTCCTACTAAGATTGGAGTGTGCCACATTGTGTGCCTGGCACCTGCCAGAAACATAAACATTTTTTAATTATATAAATTCTGTAAAATTTGAAAACTTGGCCTGTTACACCAGGCATCATGCCCACATTGGCCACAGGACCAGATATATAAATTTATATATCTGGTCCTTTCTATGAATATAGTGAGTTGTCTGGGGTGAAGTGGATCACACCAAAAGGGACGTTATGGTTTTTTAGTCTTTCTTCCATTTGCTGTTAGGAACTGACTGGATATTCTCTTCAGTCCCTGTTGACCTTCCCACGATGGAAGAGACTTTACCCAGTAGTGGAGTCTAGGTGACCACGGGTCTTCACCCACACCCCCTTGAGGGGGATGCAGGACCACACTCCCAGGAGGGGAATGTGGAACTTCGCTGCCTAGTGCCCTACCAGGTCACTACTGGGATCGTCTCAGCAAGTGGTTGGGAGAACAGAGACACTAATTGTGGAGCAGGAGTGGTCAGACGAGATCCGGAAGTCCAGGCAAACAGAGATCAGCACAAATCGGGGTCACAAGCCAAGAGGTCGGGGCAGGCGGAGATCAGGAGTAGTCGGGGTCACAAGCCAGGGGTCAGGGCAGGCAGCAGACAACAGTTATCTAGAAGACAAGCCAAAGATCAGGGCAGGCGGAGATCAGGAGTAGTCGGGGTCACAAGCCGGGGTCACAACAGGAGATCAATCAGGAAATCAGCAGAACTGGAACAACGGTTCACCAACAGGCTAGCCAAACTGATCAGAACGAGCAGCACTGCAGTTAGGGACAGTGCTGCTTTTATACTGTGAATTGGCGCTGAAATTAGCGCTCTGCGCACGCGCAGAGCGCGCGCCCCCGTTTGCGCATGCGCGCGCGCATATGGTTATGCGCGCGCAGACGCGCGCGCGCGCACGGCACTGTGCGCATGCGCACTGCGCGCAGCGCCAAACGCCGTGCAGGAAGAGGGACTACAAGGACCAGAGAGCCCCCGCGCGTGCGCACTATAGGGCGCCCCCGAGAGCTCCGAGGAGGACCCCGATGGTGAGTATGACATTGCCCCCCTCCCAGGGGCAACCTCCGGGTGCCCCTAGGACCAGGTTTGCCAGGGAATCTCTTGTGGAATTGTTTGACCAATCTAGGGGCATGTACATTCCGGGCAGGTTCCCATGAGTTTTCCTCCAGACCAAATCCCCTCCATTTGATGAGATACTGAAGCGACTGTCTAATTCTTCTGCTGTCCAGTATCTTCTCCACCTCAAATTCTTCCATCCCGTCAATCACAACTGGTTGTGGTGGATCCGAGGAGCGGCCTGGGAAGCTATTTGGAATCACTTTCTTCAAACTGGAGACGTGGAACACGGGATGCACCCGGAGTGAAGTAGGTAAAGTAAGTTTGAATGCTACTGGATTGATTTGTTTAGATATTGGAAAAGGTCCAATGTACCTGGGCGCCAGCTTCTTGGAGGCACAACGCAACTTAAGGTTTGCGGTGGAGAGCCAGACCAGGTCTCCAGGGGCAAAGACTGGACTCTCCTTCCGTCGACGGTCAGCAAACCTTTTTCCCTTCTCCTGGGCCTGTTTTAAAGTAATATGGACAGTGTTAATGTTGTCGTGGATGGCAGAAATCCTTTCTTGGGCTCCGGGACAGACAGAGGTAAAGTTCACATCAGGTAAGAATGAAGGATGATAACCGTAGTTGATGAAGAACGGTGACTGCTGGGTAGAGGTATGAATGGAATTATTATATGCAAATTCTGCCGTGGCCAACAGTGGGTACCAATCGTCCTGAGAGGCTGAAGAAAAGCACCTTATATACTGCTCCAGGGTCTGGTTTGTCCTTTCAGTTTGTCCATTGGATTGTGGATGGTAACCTGAAGAAAGGGAGACCCTAATTCCCAGACCCCTACAGAGCTCTCGCCAGAATTTGGAAGTGAACTGGGTGCCCCGGTCAGATACGATGTCCTCAGGTAGACCGTGGAGTCTGACAATTTCCCTTACGAAAGCTTGGGCTGTCTCTGCAGCGGACGGAACTTGTTTGAAAGGCAGGAAGTGAGCCATTTTGGAAAAACGGTCGACAATGACCAGTATAGTGGTAAACCCCTCTGAAGGTGGCAGATCCACCACGAAATCCATTGCGATGGCCTTCCAAGGTTGTTTTGGCACTGGAAGGGGTTTCAGAAGACCCCATGGTCGGCCCCGAGTGGTCTTAGAACGGGCACAGACCTCACAAGAGGCCACGTATGACTTGCAGTCCTTAGATAGTTCAGGCCACCAGAAGTTCCTCCGTACTAGGTCCTGCGTTTTATGAACCCCAAAGTGGCCAGCCAGTTGATTATCATGACAGGCTTGCAGGACTGACAAACGAGTCTCGGAGGGAACAAAGATCTTCCCTTGGAACAGGTAGAGTCCTTCTTTAAGTGGTAAATCCGGAGGCGAGCTCAAGCCCGCAGAAGCTTGTCGGATAGAATCCATCAGGTTGGAATGCAGGAACAGGAAGTGCTGTGGAGACAGGATGTTCTCAGGTGATGACTCAGGGCCTGACTCGGACTGATACATGCGGGACAAGGCGTCTGGCTTTATATTTTTGGATCCTGGACGGTAGGTCAAGTGGAAGGTAAACCTGGAGAAGAAGAGTGACCACCTAGCCTGACGTGGTCGGAGTCTCTTAGCAGTCCTGAGGTACTCTAGGTTTTTATGGTCTGTGAGTACCAGTATGGGATGTTCTGCACCTTCGAGAAGGTATCGCCACTCCTCCAGAGCTGCCTTAATGGCCAAGAGTTCCCGATCCGCCACGTCATAGTTCCTTTCTGAAGGATTCAACTTCCGGGAGAAGAAGGCAACTGGATGGAGGACCGCCTTAGGACCGAAGCGTTGGGAGAGGATTGCTCCAATAGCAACTTCAGAGGCATCGACCTCCAAGACGAAGGCTTTGGTAGGATCGGGGTGTTTAAGGATGGGTGCTGAAGTGAAGCATGACTTTAACTTTTCAAAAGCTGACTGGGCTTCTGGGGTCCAGCGGAAGGACTGACGGGTACTGGTCAACTGAGTGATGGGTGCAACAATCCGTGAGAAATTTTTGATGAAGCGTCTATAAAAGTTGGCAAATCCAATGAAACGTTGTATGGCCTTCCTATCAGCAGGTACCGGCCAATCAAGGATCGCCGAGACTTTCTGGGGATCCATCTCCACTCCTCCTGGAGAAATCTTTAGGCCCAGAAACTGGATGTTAGTCTTATGGAATTCACACTTCTCGGGCTTAGCATAGAGTCCATGGGTTCGAAGACGGGCCAAGACCCGTTTTACATGACTATAATGGACCTCCTGAGAAGGGGAGAAGATAAGGATGTCATCCAAATAGACCACCATGAAGTTGTCAATATAATCCCTGAAGATATCATTGACGAAGTGTTGAAACGTGGCTGGAGCATTACACAAGCCAAACGGCATCACAAGGTACTCGAAATGTCCGAACCGGGAACGGAAAGCCGTCTTCCACTCATCTCCTTTGCGGATCCTGATCAGATTGTAGGCCCCCCTTAAGTCAAGCTTGGAGAAGATACAGGCCGATCCAAGTCGCTGGAACAAATCAGGCATCAATGGTAGAGGGTATCGATTCTTAATGGTTATCTTGTTCAGATCCCGATAATCGATGCAAGGACGAAGGGAGCCATCCTTCTTTTCCACAAAGAAAATCCCGGCCCCAGCGGGAGACGTAGAAGGTCGAATGAACCCCTTTTGGAGATTTTCCTCTATGTACTCCTTGAGGATCTGGGTCTCGGGTTCTGAAAGTGGATAAGTTCTGCCGAAAGGGATGGGAGCACCTGGCTGGAGGTCAATCGGACAGTCATATGGGCGGTGTGGTGGAAGAGCATCCGCCTTGGACTTGTCGAAGACATCTAGAAAGTCGTGATAGACCCTTGGGATAATGTCCTTCTTGGGTGAGTCCATACAGAACAAGGACCCAGCTCGAGGAAAACATGAACAAAGACAGTAATTGGAACTGAAGGAAACCTCACGAGAAGCCCAATTAATAATAGGGTTGTGAGTCCTTAGCCAGGGCATCCCCAGGATGACCGGAAACAGAGGAGAAGGCAGAAGGTCGAAACTCAAGTATTCTTGATGTTCTCCCTGGATGGAAACAAGGAGTGGTTGTGTCTCGGAGATGATAGGACCGGAGCAAATAGCAGATCCATCTGCCAACTGAATGGATAAAGGTTGACTCTTGCGGCGGACAGGAAGGAGTAGTTGCTGTGCCAGTTGAACATCCAGGAAGCAAGAGCAGGCTCCTGAATCCACTATGGCCTCAATAGTTGCGGTCTTTCCGTGCGGGCCCTGTAATGAGAGAGTAAGCGGGACATGAGAGGAGGCCAGTGGAGGAACAGGAAAACCACTAGCACATCCCACTAATTCAGGCTCACCAGACGGTCTGACTGGGCAGTTGTTGCGGAAGTGTCCGGAAGCCCCACAGTACATGCACAAGTTGGATGATCTCCGACGTTGTCTCTCCTCTTGTGAAATAGCTGGTCGGGCAAGGCCAATCTGCATGGGTTCTGGCTCATCTGAAGTCACAGGAACAGGAGGTATTGGAGTAGAAAGAGTCTTGGGAGTAGGTAGATTCCAGGCCGGTCTGACTGAACCGGAGCGTTCGTCTCGTCTCTCCCTCAGTCTTCTGTCTATTTGAATAGAGAGACGAATAAGCTCCTTTAGAGTGCCTGGTACCCCAACCCTGGCAAGTTCATCTTTAAGGGCTTCTGAGAGACCCTGGCGAAACTGAAAGCTCAGAGCGGAGTCATTCCAGTCGACATCTGCCTCCCAGCGACGGAAGTCCAAGACATAGTCCTCGACAGGTCTCCTTCCTTGTCGCAGGGCTTGGAGCGCGTTTTCAGCTGACGCCGCTCTTCCTGGATCATCGAAGACCTCAGACATGGTCTCAAAGAAGGTGTCAAGGGTCAGTAAGGATGGGTGCCGCTGTTCCACCAGGCGAAGGGCCCATGCCTGGGGTTCTCCTTGCAGAAGGGAGATGACTGCTCCCACTTTGATCTCCTCGTTAGCAAAGGTGCGAGGCAAAAGCGAAAAGTGAAGCCGGCAAGCACTCTGGAACCATCTGAATTTGGATCGATCCCCTGAAAACCGTTCCGGTAGGGGTAACTTGGGCTCTGGAAGCAATGCTGCGGCTCCTTCTCCTAGGCCCGGAGTGGGTTCGTTATGAGCCGGGGGAACAACTGCTGGAGCAGGAACTGCAGGAGGAACCAAGACAGGAGCAGGGGCACGCAGTTGGTCGCGGATCTCCTGGTATCCCTTCTGTACTTCGTCCATCGAGACTCGAAGTTGAGTAACCAAGTCGTACAGGATCTCCACCGGGGTACGAGCTCCACTAGTGTCCATCTTGGCTGCTCGTTACTGTTAGGAACTGACTGGATATTCTCTTCAGTCCCTGTTGACCTTCCCACGATGGAAGAGACTTTACCCAGTAGTGGAGTCTAGGTGACCATGGGTCTTCACCCACACCCCCTTGAGGGGGATGCAGGACCACACTCCCAGCAGGGGAATGTGGAACTTCGCTGCCTAGTGCCCTACCAGGTCACTACTGGGATCGTCTCAGCAAGTGGTTGGGAGAACAGAGACACTAATTGTGGAGCAGGAGTGGTCAGACGAGATCCGGAAGTCCAGGCAAACAGAGATCAGCACAAATCGGGGTCACAAGCCAAGAGGTCGGGGCAGGCGGAGATCAGGAGTAGTCGGGGTCACAAGCCAGGGGTCAGGGCAGGCAGCAGACAACGGTTATCCAGAAGACAAGCCAAAGATCAGGGCAGGCGGAGATCAGGAGTAGTCGGGGTCACAAGCCGGGGTCACAACAGGAGATCAATCAGGAAATCAGCAGAACTGGAACAACGGTTCACCAACAGGCTAGCCAAACTGATCAGAACGAGCAGCACTGCAGTTAGGGACAGTGCTGCTTTTATACTGTGAATTGGCGCCGAAATGCGCAGAGCGCGCGCCCCCGTTTGCACATGCGCGCGCGCGCATATGGTTATGCGCGCGCAGACGCGCGCGCGCGCACGGCACTGTGCGCATGCGCACTGCGCGCAGCGCCAAATGCCGTGCAGGAAGAGGGACTACAAGGACCAGAGAGCCCCCGCGCGTGCGCACTATAGGGCGCCCCCGAGAGCTCCGAGGACTCGGAGGACCCCGATGGTGAGTATGACATTTGCTAAAAAGACACGCTCCCATTTATAACATTAACACCTTGGCCACAGGGACAGCTATCCTGCACCACACCTTCAGCGCACAGCATGTTATTTGTTTCTACTAATATTGGAGTATGCCACATTATTTGCCTACTGCTTGCCAAAAATATAAACATTTTTCAATGAAATAAATTCTGAAAAATGTGATTTGCAGCATAGGAGGTAAATTGCAGATTTTACAATAGGCACCTATGGTGGCACTGTTTTTGTGTAAGGGCTTTTGCTCACTTTTTTCCAACTTCCCTCTTTCTTCAGGACTAGTTTTATTGTTTATAGAATATGGTCATTTCTGTCTGTGTTTTGAGAATGAGAATACTTACCTGGTTTTAAATGAATCATCAGGCAAAATAACCTCCCCCTACTCTACTTACCCAGGGCTTCCTCCGGCCCCTTGCAGCCGACATGTCCCACACTGCATCTCCGCTCGCAGCCGCTGACCCGGAGTCCTCGCCGGTGCAGAGGCCGACCTCTGCATCTGCGGTGCACCACGGGCAACATGGGCTTGATTGACTGCGGTGCTTGCGCAGGCGCACTACAGGAGGTCATCCTCTGCACCGGCAGAGACCCCGGGCCAGCGGCTGCGAGCAGAGATGCGGCGTAGGACATGTCGGCTGCAAGGGGCTGGAGGAAGCCCTGGGTAAGTAGAACGGGGGAGGTTATTATGCCTGATTATTCCCTTAAAGGAATACTATCGATACCCAAGTGTTCTACAATGACAGTGTGCAAATAATGTCTAAGTAGCTGTGTAAACATTTTCCTACTTTTCATGTTAAATATCAGAGGCAAAAACTGTAATTTATTGAGGGTAGGATTTAGCTATATTGGGACAAATCAATTGCAGAAGGGGTGTCTGCTTCAATGCACAGCCAGAGTTGCATAGCAGACTACAGAAAGCAAATATCAAACATATCAAACTCTGCAAGCAAAAACAGTATGAAAAGCTGTGACAATTAGTTACATTTCCTCTGCTCTCTTCAGACACTTCAGTCAGAAACACAGGACACAGGAGCTGCAGCTGTTGGGAGCTCTCTTCTCTGTCACACGCAGAGCTGCACATAGAGTTAACTAAGTGTGAGGGGAATTTCCCCTCTCCTCATGGCTCAGTCAGCTGTCAGTTTTGGCGTCAGTAAACTTTGAAAGTATTTTGCTAACAGTAAACAAAGAAATTGCTACTAAAATGTATACACCAGCACTTAGCAGCACTTCCCAAACAATTCCTGTGTCAATTGAAAAAAATATGTGAATCGATAGTATTCGTTTAAGCACATCCTTAAAATATCCTTATGAATCACTTGTGCCCGATCCCAGACTGGTACGCAAGTGCACCCAACCATCTTATACCTGCTGACTGTGCCGCTTGCTGCTGGGGGAGTGTTGTCATTTAGTTGAATGAGTGGCCAGTGGGCCACTCGGTTAGTATTTCAGTCAGTGAGCGCTGGGACTGGTAGTCCCATAGGACTGGTCACTTCCACAATAAAGCTTTGCCCCCATCCAGCACTCCTGCAGCATGAAAACATGACTGATATGGAGCACAGCTGTCCTAACCAATAAATGTACGCTCAAGCCAAAAAAATATTAAACATTTATTTAGATACCACAAAAGTATTTTTTCAGTCAAATTTAGAGCTGAAGATGTAGTATTATTGAATTGCTGATTGAAGCTACCTCACAAAAAACTTTGTGTTGTAACTGTCAATGTTTTATTTTTTTATGAGTTGGATAAGGAATATAGTAATTAATGATGCTTAAATATATAAGATTTTGCAAAGAAGCACAAGAAGCTTCACTATTAATAATTCATCTGCATCTGTTCACCCTCTAGGCAATGTGTACCTAGCTATCAGTCACAGCTAAACACATTCTATAATCCATCTCTGTCACAGGAAATAAAAGTTTGCGCTGAAGAAAATGCTAACCTTTTGAGCTCTGTCATTTAATCTATCTATCTATCTATCTATCTATCTATCTATCTATCTATCTATCTATCTATCTATCTATCTATCTATCTATCACTCTGGACTACAACAGGATCAAAATATGTCCTTTGTGATTCTCTTTCCTAACATCCCAGCACACTATGGTTAAGACGCACCTGATTCCTGAGCTGAGGGGGATATGAAGGCTGCCATATGTATTTCCTTTAAAACGTCATCAGTTTCCTGGCATCTTTAGCTTCAGTAGTGTCTGAATCACATACCTGCGTGCGCTCACGTAGGTAGGTGGGTGCACTGTGAACAACAGGTAGGTAGGTATAGGCAGTACTGGGTATTACAAAGTGCACCTGTCACAGACAGACAGGTAGCGGACAGGCACAGTGACACTGCGTGCGCTCAGCTCACGTAGGTAGGTGGGTGCACTGTGAACAACAGGTAGGTAGGTATATGCAGTAATGGGTATTACAATGTGCACCCATCACACACTGAGGTAGTCACTGAATGTGCTGGGCCTGGCAGTGGCACACACACAGTATGAATTATCAAGGCTGTCTATGCAACACAAGTGTCAGTGGGACACACAGAAAAAAAAAAGATCACAAGAACAAGATTAGCTCTCAAAATAGCTGTTATTGTGTTATTTTAGCAATAAGAATCAGCAAGGAGCCGGCTAAGAAGCCTACAAGAGCCTAACTAATCTTTCCCTATGAGAGAGTCTGCAGCAGCTGTCCCTTCTCTATTTACTGCAGGCACACGAGTGAGTATAATGGCCGGCGGTGCCTGCCTTTTATAAAGAGGGGAGTGGCTCCAGGAGGGAGTGTAGTCTGATTGGCTACAATGTGCCTGCTGACTGTGATGTAGAGGGTCAAAGTTGACCCTAATGGTGCATTATGGGGGCGAACTGAACTTCCGGAAAAGTTTGCGGTCCTCCGCGATTGCGAACTACCGGAAGTTTACCGACACCGTTCACCGGCGACCGTTCGGACCATCTCTATTAGTGACTGGGGATATTTGAAAGGACAGGAGGTAGGGAATTTTCTGGCATGTTCTCTAAAGCTGGAGGGAGGAGGCAGAGAAGCACATGGCAGATAGAGAAGCACATGGCAGATAGAGAAGCACATGCCTCATGTGACAAGATCTGCAGACAGTGTAGCTGCATCCACAGCCATCTAACACACACAGGTATGTACATACCTCCCAGCTTTTTGAGATGATACAGCGGGACACTTAAGCCACACCCCCAACACACCCCCAACCACACATGCGATGGATGCGGGACTGGGATAATATTGTCCCTCCCTCTGAATGTGCCCCCCAGTGTCCCCCTGTATGTAGAGATTAAGAGCGCAGCGGAGTGGGCAGTCTTACCATTCCTTCTCGTGTACCGGGCTCTAGCTTCTATCTACTTCCTGTGACGTCACAGGTAGGGCCGGTTTAAGCAACAATGGGGCCCCAGGGCAAAATAAACCTGGCCCCCCCCCCCCCCCCCCCAACAGATACCTCGGAGCAAAAATTGGCATTAAGGGACCTTTTTTGCAGCTGGTATAGTCAGGGTTTGAAGCCCCAATCGGTCGGAGCTCCACATTCTGGCTACCCCAGCCTGCATGGGGGGCAAGGGGTTAAAAAGTTTCAGGAGGGGGGACCCCACATAATTTAAAAAAAAAATCCCCACACTCTAAACATAAAAACAAAATTGGGAAAATAGGAAAAAATGCCAGGGATCTTCATACAGCCATATTGCGGCTGTATAGAGATCCCTGGCCAAAGCGCTGCGGCTGTGTATGGACCCCCTGGAAACCCTGTCAGGAAATGTATTGCTCTTTCTTTTGATACATGTAAAATTACACTACCGTTAGGTACTAAAAGTGACATTTACCGCATTTAAAAGTATACTTTTTTCCTTCGAAACTTTAAAATCAATTTTTTTCAAAAACTATAAGGTCTTTTTGAAAAATTGTTTTTTCCTCTTATTCCCAATGATCTCTTTAACATATCCTGCAAATGTAGGGTTTCTAGAATCTAAGGTGGATTTGCTATTAACCATTAAAGTCGGCGGGTTTTTAAATGTGTATTTTTTTTCCTTTGAAACTTTAAAATCGATTTTCTCAAAAACTATAAGGTCGATTTGAATTTTTTTTCCTCTTGTAGCCACTGGGGCCCCCTACAAGCTCTGGGGCCCTGGAGCAGCTGCCTCCTTTGCCTCTATAGTAGCGCCGGCCCTGGTCACAGGAAGCAGGAAGCGGAGAAGACCAGATACCCGGTACGCGAGAAGGAATGGTAAGACTGCCCGCTCCGCTGCGCTCTTAATCTCTACATACAGGGGGACACTGGGGGGCACATTCGGAGGGAGGGACAATATTATTCCACACACCGCATCCACTGGCTGGGGCCTCGATCATTTTTTTTGCACTTCTGACCCCCCAGCTGCCGGGACACTGGGAGGTCATAACGGGATAGCGGGACAGCCCCCCCAAATCGGGACTGTCCCGCCGAAAACGGGACGGTTGGGGGCTATGGTATGTTTTTGCTGCATATGACAAGAATAATTAAATACAGGATTTTATCAGACAGATTAAAGACAATGAGGCAGATTTATCAACAAGAGTGCATGCAAAATGGAGGGAAATCTATTGCAAAAGTGAAACAATTGATGTGTGCTGGTTTTTATTTTCTTTTGGTTGTTATAAATCTGCTTTAGTTAACTTTAATTCTGCTTGGTAAGTCCTGAGTAGGTGTGCACATACAGTATATTTGTTCTTCCTGCTTAAAAGCATTGTTGTGCTCTTATGCAATCCTGATTTTCTTAATTAATTACTGTTTATTTTACTGTTGAGCTACTGTAATAAAGAAAAGATAATTTAGGGTGTATATACACATTCAATTTGGATTGGCCAATTGTCTTTCAATTTTATATCTCCCATTTGGTATAAGAGATTAGCTACTCAATTTTCTCATAGTCGTTACAGCTGCACGACGCAAATCAATCCCACATACTCGTATCTACATTGACAAGTTAATTTTGGCACATAACAATATTGCTTCTCAAGCCTACACGTTTTTTGCACAGGTAGATCTGCCAAGCACCTTCATTCAGCAGTAGCTCATCATTAAAGCAGTAGGATCAGCCATACTATGCCAGGGAAAAAAACACATATATAAGTAGATAAATACTTGATCTACTTTCATAACACATGTATTATACTGTCCACATTTTGATTTCAGTGAATGTTATATAGTAAATTACGAGAATTCTGTTCCTGGTGGGGGCCATGTCTTTTGCCCACAGTTAAGGCTAACTCGTGATGTCATTTCTGCCCTTTACTTTTTTTCTTGTCTCCTCCAATCGCTGAGTCGCCTCAGCCTTGCTTGTAAACACAAGTGAGAAGGAGATTAGGTTTCAGATAAGAAGCTGGCAGGGAAATAAAGGGAAGAGGAGGAATAGATTATAGATAAAAAGAACCCCCAGTATGCAATTCTTTGGCACGACTACTAAAGGGCCAGTGTTCCTTAAGTATGTGATAACTCCAAATCATAACAGCAGAAAAAGTTTTGAAAGTTTTGAATGCAGGATTAGCATCTTTATCACTTAATACACTCAGACCAGTTGCTGTTGAAAATTGATTTTTATGGTGACGATACCGCTTTAACAAATAAAGGTTCTAACAGACGTAATTGCACTTTGGGTGCACACACACACACACACACACAATTTTGATTGGCTGATTTTGATTGTCCCTCATACTACATGGAAGTTCAAGATTGTGTGGGTATACGCACTCTTAAATCTGAAAATTATTTATATGAGCCTGGACGCAGTGTCTATTCCTTGCAACTCATAGCTGCAGCGGTGAAAGTGTAACCCTGGCCGCCACAATGCATGCTGGGAGATGTAGTACATTAGTGTGTCTACATCTCCTGTGATTACATTAATGTACTACATCTCCCAGTGTGCATTACAGTGACCAGGGGGGCACTTCCTCTAGATGTAGTGTAGATGGGGAGCAGCCTACAGCATACAGGGACAGGGATGTCGGTGCTGTGCTCTGCTATTTGTTGTTTGAACAGGGCTGTTACTTCTCAGTTTTTATTGATGTAAATAAGAGTAAAAAAAAAGCTTTTTTGGCTTTGGTTTGTGCATAAAAAAGGATTTATTTACTTTAAAGCTCCCCAATGTTGCTTTAAATGTGTGCTTTAAAAGAAAATGGAAAAAGAGGGTTGCGTGTCGCGGGTGCGGGTAGCGGGTCGGGTGCGAGTATTAAAGCGGATCTGAGATGAAAAACTCACTATAACAAGTAACTTGTCTATATATCTTATCTTAAGTTTAGTTTACATAGCAAATCTGGCTTCATACAGCTTCAACAGTTTAAGATGATTTATTCCTGTGATACAATGAGAGCAGCCATGTTCTGTTCATCATCATTACACAGGTAATCTGCAACTGCATCTCCACCCCTCAGCCTGTGAAAAATTCCCTTCCCCTCTACCTCTGAAATCTCTGGCTAGTAACATCCTCCTGTCCATACTGAGCTCCCATAAGCCCTTGCTACATGGGTCCGAGTGCTTTGGCGTTTTGGAAAAGCTGTGGGCGAAGTTTGTTTAATTTATAGCGAATTAGAGTATTAAAAAAAAAAGTATTCGGCTTGAGGAATGCCCTGTAACCTATATGTAAGGAACACAATTATGCAATGTATAAAAGTTCATCTTGGATCCACTTTAAATTCAGCTGAAAGTGGGTTGCGGGTATGAAAAATTAAACCCGCACAGGCCTCTACTGTGGCATCCTCCTCCACTCTGTAAAAGTACGATATGCGAGCTGTGAACATAGAAAACAAACAGCAGCAGTGTAGACTGCTTTATTTAAAAGAAAACAAACAAAAAAAACCCCATAGATAACATAGATAAAAGCTATAAAAAGAGCACTAACATACGAGCAGGGGTGCCTCTAGCCATTTTGTCACGCCAGGCGAGAAAACCTGTGGCACCCCCCGCCCCCATGGCGCCCCCCCACACCATGAAAATAATAGTAATGTGGCAGCGTTTCACCAGGAAAAAAACGTAATGCGGCAATGTTTCACCAGAAAATAATTGTAATTCGGCAGCATTTCACCAGAATTTACTTATTGCGGCAGCATTTCACACGAGGGTCAGACGAAATCACAAAGGAGGACAGAATGAGGCACACAAGGGGACAGAATGAGGCACAATGGGGGACAGAAGGAGGCACAATGGGGGGCAGAATAAGGTACAAAGGACAGAGAAGGAACAGGGGTACAGAAGGAGATACACAGAGGGGCAGAAAGAGGTACAGTGGGACAGAAGAAGACACGAGGGCCAGAAGGAGACACAAAAGAGGACAGGAGGCACAAAGTGGGGGAGGAGACACAAAGTGGGGAAGGAGGCGGCACAATGGGGACAGATTGAGGCACAAAGGGGGACAAAGGAGGCACAGGAGGAAAGAAAGAGGCACAGGGGGACTGAAGGAGGCACACAGGGAACCGAAGGAGGTACAATGGGGGACAGACAAAAGCACAATGGGGGCAGAAGGAAGCACAGGGAGACAATAGGAGGCACAAAGTGGTACAGAAGGAGACACAAAATGGGGACAGAAGCAGAGGCAGATGTAAGGAGGCACAGGGAGCCAGAAGAAGCCAGAGGGGGACAGAAAGAGCCACAGGGAGACAGAAAGGGGGGGGGGGGAGGTAGAGGAAGGCGCAGGGGACAGAAGTGGCACATGGGGACTAAAGAGACAAAGAGAGGCACAGAAGGACAGAGTGGGACTGAAGGAGGAAACGGGGCAGAGGTAGCACTGGGGGACAAATAAAGGCAAAGGGGACATAAGGAGGCAGATAGGGACAGGAGGAGGCCCAAAGGGAGACAGAAGGACAGACGGGGTCAGACATGGCACAAGGGACTGAAGGAGGCACAAGGAGACAGGAGGCACAAAAGGGACAGAAGGAGGCACAAAAAAGAAAGAAGCACAGAGGTGGCAGCTGCCTGCAACTTGTTCTAAATAAATGCAGGAGAAGCAAGTAATAGAACACCCATGGGGCGCGGCTTATACCAGGATGGGGCTTAATTTGGAGGCAGGGCTTAATCCAGCAACATGGCGCCCCCAGGACCAATGGCACTCCAGGCAATGGCCTGTACTGCCTATGCCTAGAGGCGCCCCTGCATACGAGGCCCAGAACATGAGTACCTCAAAATAAAGCTGTGCATGTGTGCTGGCCGGCCATAGGTTAAGAACAATAAAAAGTGCCGCCTGTCTCCTTTCCATCTTCAGTAGTGGTGTTGAATTCAGGTTCCTGCATTCATTTTAGAAACGTTTTAGACATTAATGGCTGTGTTGAGTTATTTTGATGAGACAGCAAATTAACACTGGTACACAAGCTGTACACTGACTACATTACATTATATCGAAGTGTTAAAATATTTACAAAAATTTGAAAGGTGTACTCACTTTTATGACAAACACAGCAATGCATGTCAATCAACATGGAGCATTTGTATGATAAAAGGTTAGTGTTGCCCATTGAGACCAGAGACACTGATATGTAGCATGAGATTATTGCAGTTACTTTGTACATGCTGCATTTATGAAGTTCATAATATGAAAATAAAATATTAATGAGAATGAATTGTACCCTTTCTAAATACAGTAAAACACGGTGCTTTTTTCAGTCTGTTGCAGACTCTAACTTCTTTTTTTTCTATTAATGTGCTTTGGATTTTATAATTATTTCATTAGTATAAAGCACTGGTTGATTAAAACAGTAAATTAAATGATAAAAATATAAACTGCTTGCTACCATTTAATGTATTTATGCTTTGCTTCCAATGCTATGTGCAGAGCTTCAACAATGATGTAAATAGGCCAAGAAATCAAAGGGAGATATGCCAAGCAGCCATAGAATGTAAACCTTTCAAGAATCAGCCCTAGAAGGTATGCACAATATGCTGCTATTAAAAGGGAGATTCCACTTCTGTTGAGAAAACCTCACTGCTTACATTTCAGCTCTATAGATTAAATTGATTAATAACAAGCATTATTTTAGCCCGATCTTTGTTCTTTGCTCACATAAACCACGGTCATTCCACAATATTTTGAACCACACATTGAGGATAGGAATATTCAGCTTTGCTAGTGGAAGCTTACATCAGTATTTGGCACTGAAATGAACCAGAGCACAGTTTATAAGACACCAAGAATCTCTGCTGTATTCTGTTCCTTGCAGCAGCAACAAACATGCAGCTCTATGAGGTAGTGCTTGTATGAAGTAGCAAAGAGTTCCCTAGAAAAAGGATTAAGATGAAGTTGGGCCCCAGGCAAGATTGCAATTTTTGCCCACCACTGATGATCATGATGATCACCTGACATTTTTACAAAAATTGGGTAAGAGCTAGCATCCGCCAGGCCCCTGGACTCTCTCCAGGCCCTGAGCAACTGCCTAGGATGATCCAACTCTGGAGTACCCAGACAGCTCATGGTGACCTAAAACCACTAGGATAGTATACGGGAGATTACAAAACCCTTGATTCTGGGTCATCATAAGCTATCTGCGCACTCTGTACTACTTGGTGCAAGCACTGCCTCCAGCTCTCGCTTGTACCCTATATCAATTTGGAATTCTTGTAACATGGATTCTTTAAATGTATATAAAATATCAGTACTGCACACCGCTCAAATTCCTAATACTTAAGGGGAAAAAACTGTTTGTTAATCAAAGCCCTGATCAGCTAAAACACCATAGCTCAACTTGCTCACCCTGGTCCTCTCAGTGTTCCCATATGGTTTCAATGAGCTTCATCACATTACACTTTTGACATTGTCTACTGGGATGTAAGGTAAGAGGTGCCAATCTGATTTCAACATAATCCATTATTCTTTGGAAAAGTTTTCATTATTGATAAAATGTACACAATTGGCAACACAGACTCAAGAGGATTTTCTCTAGGTATTTCTCTCCAACAGGGTAAAACTAAGCAGAATTTCAGTGGTGAAAAACATTGATTTTTAAAACATTACACTTCATCATCAATCCAACAAATTAGTTATATTTGCTAATTTTGGAGAAAATGTCATCTTTTACCATCCAAACCCTTTAAAGCTTATTAGATAATCCATTTCCACTGATCAGCCATCAATGCTGAAAGTGTAACACCTGAAGCTATGGCGGCTGCGGATATGCAGGCTATTCCCGCAGCCGCCTTTGTTCCCTGTTCGCAGGCCTTATCCGTCCCGGCGGCATCCAGCACGCCGGGAACGGCATTGTCTCTTGCTCATAGGGTCTCTGTATCGCGTGGGCGCGCGCAGAGACAGGACCTTTATGCTGGAAGAAGGCGCGTCAGCTGACCTGCCGGTCGGCTGACGCCAGGAGTGACTCGCGCCGCTCGGATTGGCTGATTGCTAAGGGGCGTGGTGCTAGGCTCTCCTCGGCTTCTTAAGCCTTCACAGATCATTGGTAACTCGTCTGCTGTTGCGCATACACTCGTGTTAGCGCTCAAACCTAGTGAGGTTCCTGTTGATGATAGATGTATATGCAGTGTTTGCAATATACATCTATCTATAGTTAGTTATTATCACATTGTATTCGGATTACCTGTATATGATTCTGGCTACTCTCTGACCTTGCTATTTCTATACGATTCTGTATCTCTGCCTTTCTGACTTAGTTGCTGAACCTCTGCCTGATATTAACTACTCTCTTGCCTGCCGATTTGGTACTATCTCTGCCTGCCTGTTATCGAACCTAGCCTGTCTGGCTACTCTACTCACCAGTGGGCCCTAGCCACTGGTGAGGTGCTCTTAGCTATTAGAACCTACCAGCCCCTCGGGTGAGGGGTCCGTTAAAAATGGCGCCAGTTATCGTAGTTAAAAAACGGCGCCCCAGAGAGAACCACTATCGCTAGTTATTTTTCGTTTTTGACAGCTAAAAAATGGCGCCGGCTTTAAAAACGATATTTATCGTTTATATTTATATTTGTATTGCTCCCAAACGATATTTATCGTTTTAACCCTTGCTTTGCTGCCGTTTGGAAAATATCTGCCCGCCGGCTTTAATGTTTAATAGCAAAGCCCCCTTAAAAGCTAAAAACACCACATTTGCAGGGAATGTTAAGAAGAAAATTGTGAACAAGAGGAAACATTTTTTTTTTCAAAAAGACCTTGTAGTTTTTGAGAAAATCGATTTTGAATATTCTTCTTCTGACCGTGGGAAAATTAAACGCCCGCCGACTTTAGCGGTTAATAGCAAAGCCCCTTTAAATGCCAGAAACACCAAAAGTGTAGGGAATGTTAAGAAGAATAGTGGGAACACGAAGAAAAAAAAATTGTTCAAAAAGACCTTATAGTTCTTGAGAAAATCAATTTTAAATCTTCAAAGAGGAAATGTATCTATTTAAATCGCGTACTGACATTTCCGTGGAAACTTTTTCCGCCGACTTTAGAAGTTAATAGCAAAGTCTCCTTAAATCCTAGCAACACCAAATTTGTTAAAAAGATACTGAGAAACAATATTTAAAAAAAAAATTGAAATTTTTTATTTATTTATTTTTTTTAAATTAAAATTTGTGGGTTATGTTCAGAGTGTGGGAAATTTTTTGAAAAAATGACGTGGGGTCCCCTCTCCCGAGCCTCTGTAACCCCTTGTCTCCCATGCAGGCTGGGATAGCCAGAATGCGGAGCCCCGGCCGACTGGGGCTTCGCACACTGAGCTATACCAGCCCGCATGGTCCATGGTATGGGGGGGCTTCGGGGGGGAGGGGCGGCCAAGCCTCCCCCTCCCCCCGGAGCCCTTGTCCAATCCATGGACAAGGGGCTCTTCCCCACCTCCGGTGCCCCAGGAGGAGGTTGGGGCGACGACTCCCTGGGGGGTTCATGGTGGCATCTGGGAGTCCCCTTTAAGAAGGGGACCCCCAGATGCCCACCCCCCTCCCAGGAGAAATTAGTATAGGGCTACTTTGTACCCCTTACCCATTTCCACAAAGGGTTAAATGAAATAAAAACACAACAACGAGAAAAGTCCTTTAATGTTCTAAATTAACCAGAAATACTTACCTGTACCTTTAAGAAAAAAATCCCCCGTCAATTAGGTCCCACGACAGTATCCTCTATCTTGCGACCTTCTGATACATGTTGATTGAAGATCTCTGCCGCCCCGACGCCACACACGCCGCCTCCGCCGCACTGCTCTTAGCTATACTTAGTATAGCTAAGAGCAAAAAGCATCTTTAAATTTTAGCTCCAATGGTCCCCATTGGTTCCTTAACAGACCAATGGGGATCAGGAGGATGCCCATTGGTCGATAAGAAACCAATGGGGAGCCTTGGAGCCAAAATTTTAAGATGCTTTTTGTTCTCAGCTATACTTAGTATAGCTGAGAGTTACGTCTATGCATCTATATAGACGCATTAGCGTTAGCTGCCGCTGCCCTCCCTGCCTCTCTCACACCTGTCACCCTCACCCATGCTCGCAGCCATGGGTGCATTGGGTGCCAGCATGGGTGAGGGTGACAGGTGGGGGGAGGCAGGGAGGGCTGCGGCAGCTAGCGCTAATGCATCTATATAGACGCATAGACGCAACTCTCAGCTATACTTAGTATAGCTGAGAGCAGTGCGGCGGAGGCGGCGTGTGTGGCGTCGGGGCGGCGGAGATCTTCAATCAAGATGTATCAGAAGATCGCAAGATGGAGGATACTGTCGTGGGACCTGATTGGCATGGGATTTTTTTCTTAAAGGTACAGGTAAGTATTTGTGGTTAATTTAGAACATTAAAGGACTTTTCTCGTGGTTGTGTTTTTATTTCATTTAACCCTTTGTGGAAATGGGTAAGGGGCACTTTGTACCTCTATACTCATTTCTCTTGGGAGGGGGGTGGGCATCTGGGGGTCCCCTTCTTAAAGGGGACTCCCAGATGCCACCATGAACCCCCCCATGGGTGCCACCCTAGGTGAGGGTGACAGGTGCAGGCAGACTGGGAGAGACAGCAGAGCTGGCAGCTATACGTCCGCACAGGACGCATCCTAAGGTATAGTAACCGGCTCTTTAGTAGCCGGTTCTTTTTGTATTGAATCAAATGAATCGATTCATTTGATTCAATACAAAAAGAAACGGCTACTAAAGAGCCGGTTACTATCCTAAGGTATAGTAACCAGCTCATAAATGAGCCGGTTCTTTTTGTATTGAATCAAATTAATTGATTCATTTAATTCAATACAAAAAGAACCGGCTCATTTATGAGCCGGTTACTATACCTTAGGATGCGTCCTGTGCGGACGTATAGCTGCCAGCTCCGCTGTCTCTCCCCGTCTGCCTGCACCTGTCACCCTCACCTAGGGTGGCACCCATGGGTGCACCAGGTGCCAGGCTAGGTGAGGGTGAAAGGTGAGGAGGCGGGGAGGACAGCGGGAGCCGTGCTATGCTTCCCTACGCAGGACGCATTGTAAGGTATAGTATTCTAATTGGCGTGGGAGATCTTCAATCAAGTTAATTGAAGATCGCAAGATAAGAGGATATTGTTATTCGTTGGATCATTTCCGAGGATATATTGGCATGGGAACATTTTTTTAAAGGTACAGGTAAGTATTTGTGGTTAATTAAGATTATTAAAATACTTTTCTCGTGGTTGTGTTTTTATTTTATTTAACCCTTTGTTGAAATGGGGAAGGGGTACAAAGTAGCCCTATACTCATATCTCCTGGGAGGGGGGTGGGCATCTGGGGGTCCCCTTCTTAAAGGGGACTCCCAGATGCCACCATGAACCCCCCCAGGGAGTCGTCGCCCCCACCTTCTCCTGGGGCACCGGAGGTGGGGAAGAGCCCCTTGTCCATGGATTGGACAAGGGCTCCGGGGGGGAGGGGAAGGCTTGGCCGCCCCTCCCCCCCGAAGCCCCCCCATACCATAGACCATGCGGGCTGGTATAGCTCAGGGTGCGAAGCCCCAGTCGGCCGGAGCTCCGCATTCTGGCTATCCCAGCCTGCATGGGGGACAAGGGGTTACAGAGGCTCGGGAGGGGGGACCCCACGTCGTTTTTTTTTTAAAATTTATTTCCCACACTCAGAACATTAAAAAAATAAAAATTGATACCAAATTAAAAAAAAAAAACGACGTGGGGTCCCCCCTCCCGAGCCTCTGTAACCCCTTGTCCCCCATGCAGGCTGGGATAGCCAGAATGCGGAGCCCCGGCCGATTGGGGCTTCGCACCCTGAGCTATAACAGCCCGCATGATCCATGGTGTGGGGGGGCTCCGGGGGGGAGGGGCGGCCAAGCATCCCCCTCCCCCCGGAGCCCTTTGTCCAATCCATGGACAAGGGGCTCTTCCCCGCCTCCCTTGCCCCAGGTGGAGGCGGGGGGCGACGACTCCCTGGGGGGGGGGGGGTTTCATGGTGGCATCTGGGAGTCCCCTTTAAGAAGGGGACCCCCAGATGCCCACCCCCCTCCCAGGAGAAATAAGTATAGAGGTACAAAGTGCCCCTTACCCATTTCCACAAAGGGTTAAATGAAATAAAAACACAACCACGAGAAAAGTCCTTTAATGTTCTAAATTAACCACAGATACTTACCTGTACCTTTAAGAAAAAAATCCCACGCCAATCTAGTCCCACGACAGTATCCTCCATCTTGCGATCTTCTGATACATCTTGATTGAAGATCTCCGCCGCCCCGACGCCACACACGCCGCCTCCGCCGCACTGCTCTCAGCTATACTAAGTATAGCTGAGAGTTGCGTCTATGCGTCTATTTAGACGCATTAGCGCTAGCTGCCGCTGCCCTCCCTGCCTCCCCCCACCTGTCACCCTCACCCATGCTGGCACCCAATGCACCCATGGGTGCCAGCATGGGTGAGGGTGACAGGTGTGAGAGAGGCAGGGAGGGCAGCGGCAGCTAGCGATAATGCGTCTATATAGATGCATAGACGCAACTCTCAGCTATACTAAGTATAGCTGAGAACAAAAAGCATCTTTAAATTTTGGCTCCAAGGCTCCCCATTGGTTCCTTATCGACCAATGGGGATCCTCCTGATCCCCATTGGTCTGTTAAGGAACCAATGGGAACCATTGGAGCTAAAATTTAAAGATGCTTTTTGCTCTTAGCTATACTAAGTATAGCTGAGAGCAGTGCTGCGGAGGCGGCGTGTGTGGCGTCGGGGCGGCGGAGATCTTCAATCAACATGTAACAGAAGGTCGCAAGATAGAGGATACTGTCGTAGGACCTAATTGACGTGGGATTTTTTTCTTAAAGGTACAGGTAAGTATTTCTGGTTAATTTAGAACATTAAAGGACTTTTCTCGTTGTTGTGTTTTTATTTCATTTAACCCTTTGTGGAAATGGGTAAGGGGTACAAAGTAGACAAATAGACAAGACAAATAACATTTATATTGCGCTTTTCTCCTTGCGGACTCAAAGCGCCAGAGCAGAGCAGCAGCCACTAGGGCGCGCTCTATTGGCAGTAGCAGTGTAAGGGAGACTAGCCAAAGGTCTCCTACTGAATTAGTGCTGGCTTACTGAACAGGCAGAGCCGAGATTCGAACCCTGGTCTCCTGTGTCAGAGGCAGAGCCCTCAACCATTACACCATCAGCCAACTATACTCATTTCTCCTGGGAGGGGGGTGGGCATCTGGGGGTCCCCTTCTTAAGGGGGACTCCCAGATGCCACCATGAGCCCCCCCAGGGAGTCGTCGCCCCCACCTCCTCCTGGGGCACCGGAGGTGGGGAAGAGCCCCTTGTCCATGGATTGGACAAGGGCTCCGGGGGGAGGGGAAGGCTTGGCCGCCCCTCCCCCCCGAAGCCCCCCCATACCATGGACCATGCGGGCTGGTATAGCTCAGGGTGCAAAGCCCCAGTCGGCCGGGGCTCCGCATTCTGGCTATCCCAGCCTGCATGGGAGACAAGGGGTTACAGAGGCTCGGGAGGGGGGACCCCACGTCATTTTTTTCAAAAAATTTCCCACACTCTGAACATAACCCACAAATTTTAATTTAAAAAAATAAATAAATAAAATTTTTCAAATTTTTTTTTTAAATATTGTTTCCCAGTATCTTTTTAACATATCCTGCAAATTTGGTGTTGCTAGGATTTAAGGGGACTTTGCTATTAACTGTTAAAGTCGGCGGAAAAAGTTTCCACGGAAATGTCAGTACGCGATTTAAATAGATACATTTCCTCTTTGAAGATTTAAAATCTATTTTCTCAAAAACTATAAGGTCTTTATGAACAATTTATTTTCTTCGTGTTTCCACTATTCTTCTTAACATTCCCTACACATTTGGTGTTTCTGGCATTTAAAGGGGCTTTGCTATTAACCGCTAAAGTCGGCGGGCGTTTAATTTTCCCACGGTCAGAAGAAGAATATTCAACATCGATTTTCTCAAAAACTATATTGTCTTTTTGAAAAAAAAATTTTCCCTCTTGTTCACAATTTTCTTCTTAACATTCCCTGCAAATGTGGTGTTTTTAGCTTTTAAGGGGGCTTTGCTATTAAACATTAAAGCCGGCGGGCAGATATTTTCCAAACGGCAGCAAAGCAAGGGTTAAAACGATAAATATCGTTCAGGCAGGACAAAAAAAAAAGTTTTAAAACGATAAATTTCGTTCAAAAGGTCTGCACTATTTTAACCTTTAAAACGATAATTATTGTTTTAAACATATATCGGGCAGAAGGGGGCGCCATTTTTTTGCCGGCGCCATTTTTAACTAGATGCTCTGGTGAGGTTCCGACCTATTTATATAGCTCTAGTGACTGATAGTATCTTGCCAGCCCCCCTGGCAAGGTCTAGTTAAACTATTCAGTCATTTGTGCTGTTAGTACCTTACCAGTTTCTCTGGTAAGGTTTAGCCAAACTTCTTTATTCTCTCATTGTTAGTACTTTGCCAGCTCCTCTGGTAAAGACCTATTGTTACTTGCATTGATAGACCCTCCAGCTCCTCTGGAGAAGTCTATACTGTTGCACCAAACACCACACCTTACTCGCTGCTAGCTATACTGGTATTATTGGTTATACTGCAGATCACCACATAATCAGGTATAACCTCTGTATTATTGGTGATTCTGCAGATCACAAATAATCAGACGTCTGAGTTGCAGCATCATATCGTTACAAAAAGACAGTGGGGGTATGTTTGGTATGAATAATGGATAATGTTTGTATACTCAAAATTCCAACTGAGGTTCCCCGCTAACTTGTCTAATGAAATAATGTGGATCTTTTTTGGCAAATTAAGATGAGCCGCTAAGGACTCTCACTGGTCTGGATCTCAGCAGGAAATTAAAATATGCCCACCTAGGGGTTCCCAGATCATTTAATAGCAGAAATGAGGTCAGTTTGGATGTTGGGGGGATACACGTGGAAACTTTGAAAAATAGATAGGGATTTACACCATGTATGACACAGGTCATAAACAAAAATAATTTATTTTTAAAAACAGAAGAAAGTGTTTTTTTTAACGGGTGGAAATGTACTCAATCTTTAATCCTTGCATAAGTAAGGAGTTATTATTTGGTCATTCCCACTCCAAGGAGGTGACCAGATATTATATAAATAGTGTTGCTGTTCAAATCCAGGTTTCCTCATTCAGGAACCCAGATAATGTTGTGCACATTTGTGGAGAGTCACAAAGCTGCATTTCATGTCACACTTCACGTGACTACAATGCTTCCTCCTTCCAGCTTGGAGGAGTACTGGAGTGGATAAGATTTAGTAATCATTCCTTGACATATATTGTAATATATTTCTGGGGGATAGAGCTGAAATATATCGTATTTCGCGCCGTATAAGATGCTCCGGGTTTAGAGGGCAAAAACCAGGGGAAAAAAATATATAAACTAAACCTGGTGCATCCATATTTCAGGAGCGTCTTGTACATGACCTCCCCCAAATGGTGTCCTGCTGTCTTCCCCCAGTGTCCTGCTGTCTGCCCCCATGTGTCTGCTGTCTGCCCCCATGTGTCTGCTGTCTGCACCCAGGTTTCTTCCCCCCATGTGTCAACTGTCTGCACCCAGCTGTCTGCCCCCCATGTTTCTGCTGTCTGCTCCCCCCCGTTCAGGTGTCCTCGGGTTCCCCCTGTGTGTCCTCGGGTCACCCCTGTGTGTCCTCGGGTCCCCTCTGTGTGTCCTCCGGTCCCCTCTGTGTGTCCTCGGGTCCCCTCTGTGTGTCCTCGGGTCCCCTCTGTGTGTCCTTGGGTCCCCCCTGGGTGCCCTCGGGTCCCCCCTGGGTGTCCTCCCTCGGGTCCCCCCTGGGTGTCCTCGGGTCCCCTCTGTGTGTCCTCGGTCTCCTCTGTGTGTCCTCGGGTCCCCCCTGGGTGTCCTCATGTCCCCTCTGTGTGTCCTCGGGTCGCCCCTCTGTATGTCCTTCGGCCCCCTCGATCCCCCCCCCCCACGATTGAGAAGCGGCAGCAGCTTACCTCCTCCATCTTGCCCGCGGCGATTGAAGACTTCCGGCTTCTGTGGGCGGCTTCCTCTAGTGCCGGCTTGTAATGAAGCGTCATCGATGACGTGTCATTACAAGCCGGCACTAGAGGAAGCCGCCCACAGAAGCCGGATGTCTTCAATCGCCGCGGGCAAGATGGAGGTGGTAAGCTGCTGCTGCCGCTTCTCAATCAGGGACCCGAGGACATACAGAGGGGCGACCCGAGGACATACAGATGGGCGACCCGAGGACATACTGAGGGGCGACCCGAGGACATACTGAGGGGTGACCTGAGGACATACAGAGGGGCGACCCGAGGACACACAGGGGGGACACGAGGAGGAGTTAGAGGCTAACGGGAGGAGACGGCCACAGCAGGACGTACAGGCAGGGAATCCTCGACGGCGGGTCGCGGTTCGTGTCGGGCATTTGTAAGTCGGGGATTCCCTGCCTTTGCCGTATAAGACCCAGGGACTTTTTCACCCCATTTTTTGGGGAGAAAAAGTGTGTATTATACGGCAAAAAGTACGGTAGTTTAAGGGAACCTAAACTGAGAAGGATATTGTATTTTTCCTTTTAAAATAATACCAGTTGCCTGACTCTCCTGCTGATCCTGTGTCTCTAATACCTTTAGTTATAGACCCTGAACGAGCATGCAGATCAGGTGCTCTGACTGAAGTCAGATTGGATTAGATGCATTTATGTTTCAGGTTTGTGATTCAACCACTACAGCCAAAGAGATCAGCAGGACTGCCAAGCAACTGGCATTGTTTAAAAGGAAACATCCATATCTGTGATAAAACGCGGAAAAGCCGCCGCGTGTACTGACAGCGGGGCGGCTGATTACGCGTCCAGCGTGGCGGTTTGCACGCAGCAGCGTGCATCTGGTGTGGCTGGGTCTGTTAGTTCACACAGATTGAGGAATACGTGCGCGCTGAGAGGCAGAACCTTTATGACAACCAAGGAGGGATCAGCTGACCAGGATGGTCAGCTGACCTCAGAGCAAGTGTCTATTGGTTGATCATTGATGGGTGGCGCCGGAGAGCGCTGCCCTATATATAGTTACTGCTGGTCAGTCTCAGGTTGTCTGCCGTTGTGAACACTTATGTGGAAGTACTCAGACCTTAGTCAGATCCTACAGTGTATTAGAACCAGGAGGACCTGGGAATTCACACTGAGCCAGATTACTTCTGTTTATCATTGTGTTATACTTCAGACTAGTTCCAGGGTGTCGAGACCACGGACCTCACACCCAAGATTAGGGACTTTCTGTTTATCATTGTGTTATACTTCAGACTAGTTCCAGGGTGTCGAGACCACGGACCTCACACCCAAGATTAGGGACTTTGTGTTATCATTGTGTTATACTTCAGACTAGTTCCAGGGTGTCGAGACCACGGACCTCACACCCAAGATTAGGGACTTTGTGTTATCATTCTGTTATACTTCAGACTAGTTCCAGGGTGTAGAGACCACGGACCTCACACCCAAGACTAGGCATTGTTTGATATCTGTTATGACCTATTGCTCTTCTGACTATCTCTCTGCTTTCTGATTCGGTACCTACGCATATCTGATTATCTGTTGCCAACCCTGCCTGCCTTTGGATACCGAATCAGCCTTCTGTCTCTGTACCTTGCCTGTCCGTGTGTTGCCGACCTGGCTTGCCCGACCTCGAGAGCTATCTCTCTTCTTTAAGAGATAGTCTCCAGACCTGATAGTGACATCCACCTTTCAGGTGTCACTCACTCACAGGTCCTTCCTACCTTCAGACTGGGACTCCACCCCTTTGGAGATCTCAGGCTGCTGGAGGGTCTTCGCACTTCTCAGAAGGCAGTATCGCCCATACTGCCAAAGACCACCTGCTCCTCAGGTGGTCTTACTCAAAGTAATTACTGTTGCACCAAACACTCACACTATATAGGTGTCCAGAGCTTAGTTATACTTGGATTATCTGTGATTCTGCAGATCATCAATAATCAGGTATATATCTGTATTCTTGGTGATACTGCAGATCACCAATAATCAGATTCTCTCTGTGTGCTGACACCGATCCTTACAATATCCCTCTCAGATTAACCACCCTGGCGTTCTGATTAAATCGCCAGGGTGGCTGCGGGAGGGTTTTTTTTAAATTAAAAAAAAACTATTTCATGCAGCCAACTGAAAGTTGGCTGCATGAAAGCCCACTAGAGGGCGCTCCGGAGGCAATCTTCCGATCGCCTCCGGCGGCAAGGAATAACACGGAAGGCCGCAATGAGCGGCCCTCCGTGTTTCGCTTCCCTCGTCGCCATGGCGACGAGCGGAGTGACGTCATGGACGTCAGCCGACGTCCTGACGTCAGCCGCCTCCGATCCAGCCCTTAGCGCTGGCCGGAACTGTTTGTTCCGGCTACGCTGGGCTCGGGCGGCTGGGGGGACCCTCTTTCGCCGCTGCACGCGGCGGATCGTCGCGCTGCAGCGGCGATCAGGCAGCACACGCGGCTGGCAAAGTGCCGGCTGCGTGTGCTGCTTTTTATTTGGTGGAAATCGGCCCAGCAGGGCCTGAGCGGCAGCCTCTGGCGGTGTTGGACGAGCTGAGCTCGTCCAGACCGCTCAGCAGGTTTAGTTCCCTTTAAATAGTATCAACATAATTATTTGAGTTTGCAGGGTTTTTTTTTTGTTTTAATTTATGTTTCCTTTAGGCTGGTTTCACAGTGGGACGTTACAGGCGCACGTTAGAGCAGCCTGTAACGTACCCCCACCGCGCAGCAATGATATATCAATGGGCTGTTCACAGTGCCCACAGTTGTGTTACACAGCAACACTTCACGTCAAGATCAACGTACTGCATGCTGTACTTTATACGCGGCTAAGCCACATTAGACTGTTTGCACATGCTCAGTACGGATGTTTTTTTTTTATTTTAGGGGCGGAGAGGAGGCGGGGAGAGGCCGCTACGTAGCCAGGCACATGGCTACTTATTATTCACTGCACTTGCAGTGTTTACTTCCTGGATCGGCCGCTGATTGGCTGGCGCGACCACGTGATGCGGAGAGCTCCGCTCACGTGGTCCCCGCAGCGCCTCCGACAGAGCAGGCGCACCAAGAGCTGCTTGTAACGCGGCTCTTGGTAGCGTCCTGCTCCAACACCACCAGGCGTTGCGTTAGGTTATGTGCCCTATAACGTCCCCTAAACGCAACGTCCTGGTGTGTAAGTAGCCTTACAAAGTAGATGGTTATTGCCTAGGCATATCAGCCCATTGTTATAGCTGGTGAACAGTTAATAAATATACAATGTGACATCTTAAGTGTGTCACTTACCAACCATGGGCATGGTTATGGACGTTGTTTCAAATAACTAATATAATCAGGATATTACAGGCATCATGGTGGATAGACACTTACCTCAGCTTTAGTTCAGCACTATTATCTTTTTATTGACTATACTCTTTGCCTTTTTTTTTAAACTTTGTCTTTTTTAATCTCTACGACTGCTGCTTACAGTCTTTATCACCACACCACATTGTTTTTCTCCTTTTAATGCTTACATTAAATTCCCTGTCTGTAAGTGGTTGTGAGGTGTTCCCTTTAACTGTTTTTCCTTGCCTCCATATTTTATCTAAAGTCTTCCTCTATATGTTACAAGAAAGCCATTACTGTATATGTTTCCTGAGTGCTGATTACAGAAACAGATTGAAGACACAAGCTGTAGTAGCAATGCATCTGAAAACATCTCTCACGAGAAGCAGATAGATGATGATATTTACCTGTAGCAGCTGTTACTGGTGGGAGCAAGCTGCCCTTGTTGGGTTGTTATAGTTAGCACTGTATGGATGCTAATTCATTTTTAAGCCTCCACATCATCTCTTTTGGCTTATCTAATCATTTTTAGAAAATACAATATACTGTATACGGTGATAGTCTAGTTACCAGTGGCAGTCCCACTTTTTACAGATATACTGTATCACAAAATGATGTTATAATTAGAAACTGCCAAAGTTTTTAGCTTTGGGTGCTTGTACAATTAAGTTCTTAAAGAGAATCTGAACTGAAAATAAAAAGTCAAAATAACCATACACAGGTCATACTTACCTCCTGTGTAGTCTACATCTTAATCTCTTTCTCCTCTCCTGTGTCCCATTTGTCCACTGTGATCAATGGAATTCTCCGTCATCCATTTAAAAAATGGCCATTACCCCTAACAGCTTCCTGGTCAGGACACTGTTAAACTGTAATATTACCCACTTGAGCTATAGGGAAACATGGACATTACCTTGCACATTCAGTTGCAACTGATAGCTGCTTATAAATAACTGACAGCAACTGGTATATTTCAGTTCTGACAAAATATTGTCAGAACAGGAAGGGATCACTGTAAGAAGAAAATAGTGAGCCTCTGAGAGGAACGGACAGTGAGGTTAATATATAATAATTTGCAACTAAGGCATGTGTTTATTTTAAATAAGTTTCCTCGCTTCAGGTTCCCTTTAACCACTTCAGGATTCTGCGTACGCTTAAGTACGCCCCTGAATCCTGAAGTGGATTCCATGGAAACCATTCTATGCCAGCTCACGGAGGGTGTCTCCGTTAAACACCCTGCGAGCCGATCGGCGGCTCGCAGGGTAATTGTAAACACACGGGGAAGATCTTCCCCGGTGTTTACATGTATACGGCGCTGCTGCGCAGCAGCGCCGTAGAGGTGATCGGCGATCCCCGGCCTCTGATTGGCCAGGGATCGCCGGCATCTGATAGGCTAAAGCCTATCCCATCAGGCGCAGGACGGAAATCCGTCCTGCGCCGCTCACAGAGGAAGGGAGAGGAAGCGAAGGGGAAGGAGGCCAGGAAGCGCTGCGGAGGGGGGCTTTGAGGAGCCCCCCTCCGCAAGCGCAAGCAGCCGGCAGCGATCAGACCCCCCCAGCAGGACATCCCCCTAGTGGGGAAAAAAGGGTGGCAGTCTGATCGCCCTGGCTGCCAGCTGATCGGTGCTGCGGGCTGGAGAGCCCACGCAGCACCGATCAGCAAAAAACCCTGTGGTACAGAAGTGGTTAAAGTAAACCTGAAGCTAAAATAAACTTATGATATAATGAATTGTATTTGTAGTACAGCTAAGAAATAGTACATTAGTGGCAAAGAAAAGAGTTTCATATTGTTTTTCAGTGCAGGAAGAGTTAAAAAATATTTCAGTTGTTATCTATGCAAATGAGCTTCTCAGCGTTCTTTGAACCACTGGGTCAAATACAATCCTGTTTTCTAAACAGCAAAGAAACAGTGAGAGACAACTTCAGATAAGGTTTTACTGCAAGAAAGCTCAAAGGGTCATTATTTCTGCTTTTTATATAGTTTAAAACACAGAGTGTGCTTTTAAAACTGTAATTGTGACAGAATGATACAATGTTATTAAAAAGCTATATAACTGAATAAAAATATGAGACTTTTCTTTGCTACTA
Source organism: Hyperolius riggenbachi (assembly GCF_040937935.1). NCBI lineage: Eukaryota > Metazoa > Chordata > Amphibia > Anura > Hyperoliidae > Hyperolius > Hyperolius riggenbachi. Next base: position 409,073,878 of record NC_090648.1, on the reverse strand, counting down.
ATGTTCTATTCCTTATCCCAACTACACATACAATTTATGTTACGATAAGTGTTTTTTTTACATTTCAGGTTTCCTTTAAAGACGAACTGTGCTGTATATAACTTTAAAGTTAATACATTCATTTTTATAACATTAACCACTTCACCACAGAGGGGTTTTACCCCTTGAACACCAGAGCAATTTTCACCTTTCAGCGCTCCTTCCATTCATTCGTCTATAACTTTATTATTACTTATCGCAATGAAATTATCTATATCTTGTTTTTTTCTCCACACATTAGGCTTTCTTTAGGTGGGACATTATGCCAAGAATTTTTATTCTAAATGTGTTTTAATGGGAAAATAGGAAAAAATGTGGGAAAAAATTATTATTTTTCAGTTTTCGGCCATTATAGTTTTTAAATAATGCATGCTACTGTAATTAAAATCCATCAAATGTATTTGCCCATTTGTCCCGGTTATAAAACCGTTTAAATTATGTCCCTATCACAATGTTTGGCGCCAATATTTTATTTGGAAATAAAGGTGCATTTTTTTCAGTTTGGCATTCATCCCTAATTACAAGCCCGTAGTTTATAAAGTAACAGTGTTATACCCTCTTGACATGAATATTTAAAAAGTTCAGTCCCTAAGGTAACTATTTATGTTTTTGTTTAATTGTATTTTTTTTTTAATTACAAAAATAAATAAATTGGGGAGTGTGGGAGGTAATGAGTTAATTTATTGTGTAAAACTAATGTGTTTGTATATGTAAAATGCTTTAGGGTGTCGTTCTACTATTTGGCCACAAGATGGTCACAGTGTGTTTGTTTACATGCGACCTGTAAGCGTCCGGAAGGACGCTTACAGGAAGCAGTACAAGGCTGGGTAAATCACAATGATCGGGCTGTTTCTCAAAGAAGCAGCAGATCATTGCGGGGGCTTAGATCAACGAACGGGAATGGATTTTCCCGTTCATTGATCTCCGGGCGAGCAGGCGGCGGCGTGCACGAGCAGCGGGAGCGCGCGCACGAGCGGCGGGAGCGCGGACAGCGGCGGTAGCGTGGAATGTACGGATTTCTCCATCCCTGGTTTTTTAGGGAGGAAAAAAGGGACGGAGAAATTCGTACCGCAGGGGGTAAAGTGGTTAATTTATACATTATTTAGTCAATATTTGCCTATTGTAAAATCTTACTTCAACCTTATTTACATTCACAAAGAGAACCAGTGGTGGGTTTGTGAAACTCAATTAGAACACAGAGGCATATTCTGTATACAATGACCAGCCTCTGTGTCCTTCTATAGTGCGTCCAGCCCCTCCCCCCCTCCCGGAGTCTGCTGTCCCCCATTAACCTCCTTAGCAGTGTTTCCGAGTCAGGCTCAGGACAGAAAGCTACAGATCAGAGCGGTAATCCCGTGCCTGAGCGAGTTATATGCAGGAGCTGAAGCCGGTCTCTCTGTGGCATGTTTTTTATTAGTTTTTAGGGTCTAAAAGCTTGTTCAAAAAATTGCACGGCTTTTAGACACTGAATCTGGAAATATTCATAACACCAGGGAGGTTAAAAAAGCGCTAGGCTAGTGACACGCAGATTGTCTCTAGCCTGTTATTTACCTCTGCCCTGCTACTCACTGCCACTCCCCCCCCGCCACCTGTATAGCGCAGCTCCCCGTCTGTGTCCCTTTCCTCCCCGCCTCTGTAAGCTTCCTCCAATGGAGGAGTCCTTTAACAGCATGCAGTTAACTGTGGGGGGGTAGGTCGGTTTATCCCTGAAAAACCTTAGGCTTGTAACCCTTCAACCACGCACAAAACTGTTATCGGTTACCGCACTACAGTGAGAGGCAATGTCAGTGAAAAGTCAAATGAACAGATACTGAAACTGTAATTGTTATATATATATATATTTATATGGTTGGAGGGAGGAGAAGAAAGCGCCAGCACTGCTGTTATACACTTTATTATAACGTTGGTAAAATCAATACAGAGACATTCATCCAGACAAACTGGAGAAATACATACCGTGGGTGGGTGTAGAAGGTGCGGTGGGTGCAGAGCCTGACGGCCGTTTCGCGCTACATGCGCTTCTACGGAGGCTATACCTATATCCTCTGTAGAAGCGCATGTAGCGCGATATGGCTGTCAGGCTCTGCACCCACCGCACCCACCGCACCTTCTACACCCACCCACGGTATGTGTTTCTCCAATTTGTCTGGATGAATGTCTCTGTATTGCTTTTACCAACGTTATAATAAAGTGTATAACAGCAGTGCCGGCGCTTTCTTCTCCTCCCTCCAACCATGCTGTGACTTGGACCTGAGCACGCTGAGGATACACTTCAAATACACTTCCGTTTGGGGCTGTGTAGTGCTCCCCCCTCCTCTTCCTCCCTCCTCTTGGATGTGTTTCGATTCCTGCAGTGCCAGCGGTTTCTGCTTCTCTTTCTACTGTCTCAACATATATATATATATATATATATATATATATATATATATATATATATATATATATATATATATATATATATTGGGGGGGGGGGGGGCAGCTATGTAGTAAAGAAATCAGCAATGAAAATTCTAAGTACTAACAGTGAAGCAGTCTATGATTAACTGACACCACTGTATATTTATCTGAATAGTGACACTGACTAGCATTAGCATGAAGTTTTGAATCAGGATGATACTATTTATTACCATACTGCTATACTGCTACTGCTATGACTAGCATTACTAATACCCTGCTGCTATGACTAGCATTACTGGCAGTCTATCAACCTGCCCTGCATTTTCTGTATTTCACTGACAATTTGACAAAATCTGCCAGCAACACAGAGCAGCTGTGTCTACCAGTCAGTCACAACTCAGTGAGTGAGTGATTGATTAAGCCTAGCCCAGCAGTCCTTATATACAGCTATGGTTTCCCTGAGTGGAATGTGGTGCCAGACAGCCAATCAGCTGCCTGCCACTAATAAGAATTAGAACCAGATCCTTGCATTGATTGGAGGGTCCTATGGAGCATGGGGGTGGTGGTGGTGGTGGTGGTGGTGGTGGTGGTGGTGGTGGTGGGGGGGGGGGTGTCAATATGGGAGCACTGAATTTAAGCACACCAAATGACATGTTTTTAAAGTTGACCCAAACTGGAATTCATCAGTCATTTTCGGGTCGAATACAGCAATGACCCAAATTTGAACAACACTAATAGCCAACTCATATGAGATGCTTGCTGGTTGAAATGGGAATAGAGGTAGTAGTCTTTTTGTAAGTACAGTGGGATGCGAAAGTTTGGGCAACCTTGTAAATCGTCATGATTTTCCTGTATAAACTGTTGGTTGTTAAGATAAAAAATGTCAGTTAAATATATCTTATTGGAGACACACACAGTGATATTTGAGAAGTGAAATGAAGTTTATTGGATTTACAGAAAGTGCACAATAATTGTTTAAATACAATTAGGCAGGTGCATAAATGTGGGCACTGTTGTCATTTTATTGATTCCAAAACCTTTAGAACTAATTATTGGAACTTAAATTGGCTTGGTAAGCTCAGTGACCACTGACCTACATACACAGGTGAATCAATTATGAGAAAGAGTATTTAAGGGGGCCAATTGTAAGTTCCTCTCCTCTTTTAATTTTCTCTGAAGAGTAGCAACATGGGGGTCTCAAAGCAACTCTCAAATGACCAGAAGACAAAGATTGATCACCATCATGGTTTAGGGGAAGGATACAGAAAGCTTTCTCAGAGATTTCAGCTGTCTGTTTCCACAGTTAGGAACATATTGAGGAAATGGAAGACCACAGGCTCAGTTCAAGTTAAGGCTCAAAGTGGCAGACAAAGAAAAATCTTGGATAGACAGAAGTGAGGAATGGTGAGAACAGTCAGCGTCAACACATAGACCAGCACCAAAGACCTATAACATCATCTTGCTTCAGATGGAGTCACTGTGCATCGTTCAACCATTCGGCGCACTTTACACAAGGAGATGCTATACGCAAGAGTGATGCAGAGGAAGCCTTTTCTCCGCCCACAGCACAAACAGAGTCGCTTGAGGTATGCTAAAGCAGATTTGGAGAAGCCAGCTTCATTTTGGAGTAAGGTGCTGTGGACTGATGAAACTAAAATGTAGTTATTTGGGCATAACAAGGGGGTTATGCATGGAGGAAAAACAACACAGCATTCCAAGAAAAACACCTGCTACCTACAGTAAAATATGGTGGTGGTTCCATCATGCTGTGGGCCTGTGTGGCCAGTGCAGGGACTGGGAATCTTGTCAAAGTTGAGGGAGGCATGGATTCAACTCAGTATTAGCAGATTCTGGAGACCAATGTCCAGGAATCAGTGACAAACCTGAAGCTGCAACGGGGCTGGATCTTTCAACAAGACAACGACCCTAAACACTGCTCAAAATCCACTAAGGCATTAATGCAGAGGAACAAGTACAACGTTCTGGAATCGCCATCTCAGTCCCCAGACCTGAATATAATTGAAAATCTGTGGTGTGAGTTAAAGAGAGCTGTTCATGCTCGGAAGCCATCAAACCTGAATTAACTAGAGATGTTTTGTAAAGAGAAATGGTCCAAAATACCTTCAACCAGAATCAAGGCTCTCATTGGAACTTACAGGAAGCGTTTAGAGGCTGTAATTTCTGGAAAAGATGGATGTTCTAAATATTGATTTCATTTCTTTTTTGTGGTGCCCAAATTTATGCACCTGCCTAATTTTGTTTAAACAATTATTGCACACTTTCTGTAAATCCAATAAACTTCATTTCACTTCTCAAATATCACAGTGTGTGCCTCCTATATGATATACTTAATTGACATTTTTTATCGTAACAACCAACGATTTATACATGAAAATCATAACGATTAACAAGGTTGCCCAAACTTTCGCATCCCACTGTATATTATAATGTATCTCACATCCTACCTTGTCTTCTCTCACTTATAGCAAATGCTTGTTCATCACAGTTCTCAAAAATTGGTTAAAAAACAATTAAGATCAAAATCAATATTTAGTCCTTGTGGATAAAAACGATTTAAATTTAAAAATACACTCCATTTCAAGTTTGTTGTTTTCCCTCCAATCTTCCCTGACATGAGCTATACAGAATTTTAAACCACTGGGACCACTGTGATGTTCAGATTTAAAATGCAAACTACCATAAACAGGAGTGTGCACTTCACAGTGCTAAATTATTAGTAAACCCTTATACAGTACAAGGTAAAAATAAAGTGCAATAGTGCTGAAAAGAAAGTGTATGAAGTTTGGCTCATCAGGAAATGGTACCAAGAGAGGGCGGAGCTGCAAGAGCATCAGGCTGTCTCCCTGTCCCTCTCCAGGTGCCATTTCCTGGTGAGCCAATCTTCATACACTTTCTTTACAGCACTATTGCACTTTATTTTTACCTGTACTGTATCTCTGGTATATACCTTGCCTTGCACTGTTTGTATCCACTTTTGCCTAGCACGTGACACTTTATTTTACAGTGTGGATTATCATTGTTATTTGTGATTGCATTACATTAGAGTGATGATTTGTGTAGCACTATTTTTTGTAATTTGTATTTTTGTTGTGTCTTTGGGTAAGCACTAAATTAGATTAGCCCCAGTTGATTTAATAGATGCATGCTTTTTGACACTCAACATTATAGCACCTGCTTGGGAGGGGTGTTGTTTACCAACAGCAATCAGGGAGGTTTTAATCATTTTGGATTTTAATTTGGATTTGTCCACAATAAATTGATTACAATTTGACTACTCAATCATTGGTTCATGACTGTTAATTATTTAATGAATTAACCCTATATGGGAATCTTGTTTCCTTTTTTATGTGGCAGATTTAAAATGCACTGATACGGATTGGGCCTCATATACCTTTCTGATGTTTTTTACATGTTCAAAGCATCTCTCCTTGAATGCCCTGGTTGTCAGCTCTACATAAAGTAACCCACATCGACATTCAAAGTTATATATTTTATATAACCATTTTAGATTCACAATTGTAAACGTTTCTTATCTCATATGTTGTCAGACCAGAGCTGTCTTTGAACGTTGCAGTTTTGCAGTACTGCATTTGTAAAAACCTATAAAATCCTGAATTATTTTAGTCTGTTTATCTGGGATGTCTAAAGCACTTTTAATCGAGGGGATCCTTTAAGTTTGAGGCTTTCCGAATTAAAACAGCAGAATGTTCAGGTATCCCAAAACCAGATCAGCTCAAATATATGCCAGTGTCTTTGGAGACTATTTTATTTATTAACTTCCTTATACTGTGTATTAAAATCAGTTACAACGAAAACCTGGAATCCTTATTGGAGTCCATCGCCTCATTCCTGCCAAATAGAATTTCCCTTCTGTTTATATTCTGTATTTAATTTGGCTGCTAGTTAGTATGGAAATAGATAATTAGATATCTGATTGCACTTATAAACATTACTGGGAATTGGCACTACAGCGCTTCAGGCTTTTGTAATTATCTTGATGTGACTGTGTATGGGACAGAGTCTTCCAGTTTGCAGATGAACCAAGTGTATCACCCCAAACAGACAAGGTAACTTTTGAGGCACCCTGGTCATAACTGTACCATTTTATACATTCTGGATGACCTTCATATCGCAGAAGTGCCGTCACTGATGAGAGGGCAGGGTTCCACACCAATATACTGCAATATATAGATGGAAGAAGTGTTTGTAAAGCTAAAACCATAACAATTAAGGTAAAAATGGGTATCCTAAATAAATGATTACATTATACTACATGTCCTAAAAAGTTTCTCTAAATACGAGCTATAATCATCTTACTGTATTCAGTGCAGGATATCAACAGGTAAGGTAATTAGCACTACTTAGAAAGGCGGGTTGCAGAGGGGCAATCGACCACAGGAAGCAGGTGGAGACAACAAACCCTGACTCCTCTCGGGGTGGTCCAGCCGAACCTGGGTGTGGTCACTCTCCTTGGCAAAAGTGACAGATTATCACTACGGTCAGGGCCGGTTTAAGCAACAATGGGGCCCCGGGGCAAAATAAACCTGGGGGGCCCCCCCAACATATACCCCGGAACAAAAATCGGCATTAAGAGACCTTTTTTGCAGCTGGTATAGTCAGGGTGTGAAGCCCCAATCGGTCGGAGCTCCACATTCTGGCTATCCCAGCCTGCATGGGGGACAAGGGGTTAAAAAGTTTCAGGAGGGGGGACCCCACAATTTTTTTTTTAAATTTCCACACTCTAAACATAAAAAAAAAAAAAAAAATTGGGAAAATAGGAAAACATGCCAGGGATCTTCATACAGCCATATTGCGGCTGTATAGCGATCCCTGGCCAAAGCGCTGCGGCTGCGTATAGACCCCCTGGAAACCCCGTCAGGAAATTTATTGCGCTTTCGTTTGATGCATGTAAAATTACACTACCGTTAGGTTTGCTACTAAAAGTGACATTTACCGCATTTAAAAGTATACTTTTTTTCCTTCGAAACTTTAAAATCGATTTTCTCAAAAACTATAAGGTCTTTTTGAAAAATTGTTTTTTCCTCTTATTCCTAATGATCTCCTTAACATACCCTGCAAATTTAGGGTTTCTAGCATTTAAGGTGGATTTGCTATTAACCATTAAAGTCGGCAGGTTTTTAAATGTGTTTTTTTTTCCTTTGAAACTTTAAAATCGATTTTCTCAAAAACTATAAGGCCGATTTTGAATTTTTTTTTTTCCTCTTGTAGCCACTGGGGGCCCCTACAAGCTCTGGGGCCCTGGGGCAGCTGCCTCCTTTGCCTTAATGGTAGCGCCAGCCCTGACTACGGTATAAACCATGTGTGGTCTGTCTAGACCCCTTCAACAGGGTGTGTTGGGGGGTACATAAAGCACAATTTGGGTATAGAAGCACCCCAGTGTGAATCAAATTGGATTAAAAACAAGATTAAATAAAAAAAAAATGAGGTGGCTTACCTCAATGACGAGATCTTTGTATAGACAAAGAAATATTTTTTAGCACAGGCAATGCATTTTATGGGTCTAAAGCCCCGTCTACATGGGTAGATGTGGAGACGATCCGGTGGCTCGACTAGCCGCCGGATCACCTCTTCCGCATCCCCGCTCGCTGCGCGTGCGCCGGATTCGATTCCCTGCTCGTCTCCGCCGGCGCCGCTTATCTTCCGCTCGATTCCCTGCCATTGTCCCCTCGTGGGGAACGAGCAGGGAAGCGAAAGTAGCAAGATCCAACCTGTCGGATCTTATCAATCGAGCCACACTAGCGGCTCGATTGATAAGCCACATCGCTGCCTCATCTACCCGTGTAGATGAGGCTTTTGCCTGCTTCCTCAGACCAATAACAGTGCTAGTTGTGCATACTGGGGTGCCTCTTTACCCAAATTGTTATTTAGATCATGAAGGCTGTTAGTTCCCACACATGGTACAATAAAAACATTTGATTTTCCCATTTATTCCACCAAAAAGATCAAATCGAAACATATCCTTTTTTTTTAATTTAGAAAAATGAATGATTATTCTGTTTTTTTCAATAAAAATCTGATTGGACATGTTAGAAAAATCTTTATAGTCAATCTAATGGAGCAATCGAACAAAATTAATCGAAAAAATGAAAAAAATGTACCATGTTTTGTCACCAATGTGGGTCAATAGCCTATAGATCCACAGTTTTTGATACGTATTGTTGTAACTAAGCTGATGTGAGAAAACGCGGAAAAGCCGCCGCGCGTTCTGACAGCAAGGCGGCTGATTCCGCGTCCAACGCGGCGGTTTGCACGCGGAGGCGTGCGTCTGGTAACATGGCAGAACGCGGAAAAGCCGCCGCATGTACTGACAGTGAGGCGGCTGGTTCCGCGTTCAGCGCGGCGGTTTGCACGCAGCAGCGTGCCTCTGGTGTGGCTGAGTCTGTTAGTTCACACAGGTTTAGGAATGCGCGCGCTGAGAGGCAGAACTTTTATGACGGCCAAGAGAGGACCAGCTGACCAGGCTGGTCAGCTGACGCCAGAGCAAGTTTCTATTGGTCCATCACACACTATATATAGTTGCTGCTGGCCAGTCACAAGTTGTCTGCCGTTGCGAACACTACGTGGAAGCACTCAGACCTTAGTCAGATCCTGCAGTGTGTTTGAACCAGGTGGACCTGGGAATTCACACTGAGCCAGATTACTTGTATTGTATTCTGTTTATGCTTAGACCAGTTCCAGGGTGTAGAGACCACGGACCTCACACCCAGACTAGGGAACCTGTGTTATCAATCTGTTTATGCTTAGACCAGTTCCAGGGTGTAGAGACCACGGACGTCACACCCAGACTAGGGAACCTGTGTTATCAATCTGTTTATGCTTAGACCAGTTCCAGGGTGTAGAGACCACGGACCTCACACCCAGACTAGGGAAGCTGTGTTATCAATCTGTTATACATCAGACTAGTTCCAGGGTGTAGAGACCACGTACCTCACACCCAGACTAGGGAACTTGTGTTACCATTCTGTTATACATCAGACTAGTTCCAGGGTGTAGAGACCACGGACCTCACACCCAGACTAGGGAACTTGTGCTATCATTTTGTTATACATCAGACTAGTTCCAGGGTGTAGAGACCAAGGACCTCACACCCAGACTAGGCATTGCTTAATATCTGTTATGACTTATTGCTTTCCTGACTACTCCTCTGATCTCTGATTCGGTACCTCGCACATCTGAAACTCTGTTGCCAAACCCTGCTTGCCTTGGATACCGAATCAGCCTTCTGTCTATGTACCTTATCTGACCGACCGACCTGGCTTGCCGACCACGAGAGCTATCTCTACTATTAAGAGATAGTCTCCAGATCACTCAGTGACATTGGTCTTCATTGTCACTCACTCTCTGAACCTTCCTTCTTCCAGCCTGACTCCGCCCCTTGGGGAGTCTCAGGCTACTGGAAGATTTCCTTATCTCTAGAGCAGTATTGCCATACTGTCTCTAATTTCCTGTGCTATACTCAAAGTACTACCGTTACACCAAACACTCACACTATCCAGGTGTCCAGAGGTTAGCAATATATCTGTATTATCGGTGATTCTGCAGATCATCAATAATCAGGTATATATCTGTATTCTTGGTGATACTGCAGATCACCAATAATCAGATACTCTCTGCGTGCTGACACCGATCATTACAGCTGATATTTTATATTTTATATACATAATCCTCCTCACATAGCACTATATTTCCCTCTTTAATAATGTGTTTATGATTAGGTTATGGGCATTTTTTTAATACAATTAAAGCCTGGTGTTATTTTTTACTGAGATTGTATTTGCTTTATGGTTTTCCTGCCTCTGGGGATTCTTTTCTTTTGCTCTCCTTCTGTTTCATCCTCATCATCTGTTTCTAATTCCCCTGTTTGGGTTGTATGTTGGTTCTGACTGTGTGTCAATCTTTTTTGGTGCCATTCTCCTTGGTGGTTTTGGCCCTGATTTATCATCTTTAAACACTTGAGGACCAGAGGTTTATACCCCCCTATTGACCAGGCGATTTTTTACAATGCGGCACTTCACAACCAGTGCTGCTCAGATACCACTCTTCACTATCTGGATCTAATTCGGATCCGGATACCCCTCTATCCGATCCGGGTCGGATATCTGAGTTAAAAATTTTCCGATCCGAATCAGATATCCGACCGCAATACCCGACGGATTCGGATAACCAGATAGAAAAACAGAAGTGGCCTTTAAATTGCTTTAAAAACGTTTTTTAGGGTATGTGAGGCATGTAGCATCATCATTTTGAAAAGGGTAACACTAATTCATGATGTGAGGACTGAAAATCCCCCCCCCCAAAAAACAAAAACAAAATGGCTGTCAACATCAGAACTAGGTTTCAGGAAACGGTCGTGCTGTCGCAGTTGGAGTCTCCCCACAACTTGGACAGCACAGTCACCTCCCAACAAATTAGACAGCTATTGTGTTCAGAGAATCACTATGGCACCTAGTGTTGGTACCACAGCACAGGTAAAACATTAAAAAAGGAGAGGTTGCAGGAAGTGGTCGTACTGCCGCAGCTGGGGCCTCCCCACAACTTGGACAGCACAGACACCTCCAAAAAAATTACACAGCTATTGTGTTCAGAGAATCGTTATGGCACCTAGTGTTGTTAGTATCACGGCTGTAAAAAAAATTTGAACCTGGCTTAATGAAGATGGAGTCAGGAAGTTGTGGTTGTAAAGGGTAGTGAGACAGGCATAGTGATTCCCACTCAGCCACTTCATTTCCCCCTCTTGCCAACAACAGGGGCCAGGAACTCACCAACCGCCCAAGTCTGGTTCATTTTTAAAAAAAGTCAGTCTGTCCACAGACCACAGACTGGGGGGACAGACAAGAGCGCTTCTTGGTGACCACGCCACCGGTCGCACCGAAGCACCTTTCTGACATCACGCTGAAAGGCGGGCAGGACAGCACTTCCAGGGTGTACTGCGCCAGCTTGCTCCAGATATCCAGGTGCTTGACCCAGTACTCCAAGGAGTCCACAGGGGTGTCGGTGTCAAGCCCGCTGTAGGACTCCATGTAGTCGGCCACCATCCGGGCCAGGTGCTTGTTCTAGCTTTGAGAGCCGGATGCTGCTGCAGGCACCTCCTCTGTAGGCAGCGGTACTGGCATGGTGTAGAGCGCCTTTGTCAGAGACAGTAGGTTTGTTGGGCGCCTCCTGCTGCTGCATGCAGGCACCTGCTGCTGTGCTGGCTGGACTGTGACAGCAGGAGGGGTGGGAGTCTGGGGGAAGGCTTTGTCCAAGCGCCGAACCAGAATCCACTGCAAGTCCCGCATTCGGCGCACAGGGTATCCTCCTACAGACAGGAACTGAGCCAGCTTCCCCTTCAGCCGTGGGTCCAGCATCAGGGTGATCCAGATGTCCTCCCGAGCACGCATCTGCTTCACCCTTGTGTCTTTGCGCAGGCACTGCAGCATGTGCGCTGCCATAAGGAACAGGGACGCCATCTCTGCTGACCCATCATCTTCTGCACCGCTGACAGTGCTGTCCTCCTCCTCTGATTCCTGAGCCTCATCCTGCTCTCTCCACCCCCACACCACTGCAGCTGCACTCCACTGTGCCCCCTCCTCTTCAAGGTCAGGAACCTTTAACTCCTCCAAGTCCTCAAACTCCTCCTCCTGCCGCACAGAGGTGGACTGCAAAGGTTGCTGCTGCTGCTGGATCAAGGCTTCTTCTCCCATCGAAGGCATTGAGGGCCTTTTCCAGCATGCACACCATGGTCACCCACTTACACAGCGATGCATGGTCCCAGCTGACCATGTTGGTGGCCTCCAGGAAGGGTGCCAGCACCAAGCACACCAGCTGCATTTTTCCCCAATCAGCACTGAGGATGATGTCCGGGAGGTGAGTTGTGCCGGTCCCGGACAAGTTGGCCTCCATGGTGGCTTTGGCCAGGTAGAGGTTGACAGCCCGCCTCTGTTCAATCACACGTTCACACATTGCCAGGGTGGAATTCCAGCGTGTTGGAACGTCTATGATGAGCCGGTGCCGTGGGAGGTTCAGCTACAGCTGCATGGCTTCCAGGGATGCTGTGGCAACACCCAAGCGGTGAAAGTGACCCACAGTTTTCCATGCCGCTCCCAAAAGAGTGTCCATGCCCTGGTAGGTGCGCAGGAATTTCTGCACCACCAGGTTCAGGACATGGGCCAGACAGGGGATGTGGGTGAGGTTTCCCTGGTGGATGGCGGTAACCAGGTTTGCCCCACTGCCGGCCACCACCTCTCCGACTTTCAGGCCTCTGGGGGCCAGCCAACTCTTCTCCTGCTCTCGGAGCTTGGCCAGGACGTGGTCTGCTTACAGTTTATTCTTCCCCAGGGTGACCATCTGCAGCAGCGCTTGGCAGTGGCGGGCCTTCACGCTGCTGCTGAGGCGGGGGTGTTTGGCGGCGGGTTTGCTGGAGGATGGAACCAGATCAGAGCTGGAACTTGCTGCACTTCCCCTGACCCTGCTGCGGGGTGGAACCATCCACTGGGATGCTGTCCCTTCCTCACCCCTTTCCACCAAACTGACTCAGTGCGCTGTGAAAGAGAGGTACCGGCCTGTCCCAAACCGGCTTGACCATGAGTCCATGGTCACATGGATGCATGCACCCACCGCTTGATCCAGCCCATGCTCCACGCTTGCCTTCACAAAGCGGTGCAGTGCTGGGATGGCCGTGTATGCAAGGTAGTGCCGGCTGGGGATTGGCCAATCCGGCATTGCGCACTGCAGGAGCGCACACATCTGGCTCCCCTCCTGCACAAACAAGTGCAGGAGGAGCTGGGAGGACATGGCCCGTGTAAGCAAGCCATTCAGCTGGCGTATGCGACGGGTGCCGGGAGGCTGAGCCCTGACCACTCACTCAGCAGGGTCTGGTGGTGGTGGCATTTTGTGCTTGCACGGGATGCAGAAGAGGGAGCAGAGGAGACCACTGAGGAGGACCGGCTTCCTGAACAGGCCTCAGTGTCGGCAGGAGTGGCAAACAGGGTTATGGTGCTCTGACCAATGCAAGGGCCAGCGCCAGCTTCCTTCAGCCTCTTGAATTCCTCATGCTCAGGTTTGTGCTTATTGGCCAGATGGTTGATGAAGCTGGAGGTGCCATAATTGGAGGGGTTAGACCCTCTGTTTATCTTCACATGGCACACATTACAGGTTACAAACTTGTTAGCAAGTGAGGGCAGATGAAAAAACTGCCATATTGGGGATTGCAGTTTTCCCTTACGTCACTCAAAATGGGATGCTGCTGCTGCTGATTTTCTCCCAGTGGTGGTTGGGGACTGGGGTTGAGTGGTGCGGCTGGTGGTAGTAGTGCCACTGGCAGACGGAGCATCAGGCTGTGGGTCACGCATTCCATGCCCACTGCTGCTCCTGTCAATCCCTGAAATGCTGATCCTGCGTGCCAGAACCACTGAATCATCCTCCTCAGAGTCAGAGCTGATATCCCCCTCCGGTCGTTGGTAGTCCGGGTCCTTCACCTCATCATCAACATCAAACTCCCCCTCCTCGAACAACTGCTGGGATTAGGGATGGTCGCTGGATTCCGCGGAATTAAGATTTCCATGATTCCGGTCGGAATTAGGTGATTCCGTTCCGTTGCCACGGAGCGGAATTGCTATATCACTATGGCGGAATTTCTGCGGAAAAATGTGAAATTCCGCGGAATTTTACAGAATGCACATTTTTTCCCCCACCAAACGAATTTCTGTCTAATAATAAGAAGACAAGACCCTCCTCCTCCCTCCGGGAGGAAGGGAGGAAAAAAAAAGAACAGTCAATAGGTTCTATGGGCTACCATACAGCATAAACTAGGTTCCATTTGCGATTACTTTAATTTTTCTGCCGGAATCCGGAATTCCGCGGAATTTTGCAAAAATCCGGCGGAATTTTCATAGCAACGGAATTAAGCGCTGGCGGAATCTGTGAATTCTGGCGGAACGGAATTTCTCTTTCCGATCATCCCTAGCTGGGATGATGAGCCCGTCTCAAACTCCTCTTCTGCTGACACATCATGGACGGACTCCCCCCCCAATAACCACCATCACCATCTTAGACTCTTCCGCAAAGCCCATTTTGCACAGAATGTTTTTTCTAGGGCTGGTGGTGGCCTCACTTGCCTGCTCATCGTCATCCACCATCAGCTGCATCACAGGCGCGGCGTCTTTCTCCTCCAATTTGCACCGCTGACCCTGCTTGAAAATGGCCGCAGCACGCTGCTGCGTCTTTGCAGCAGGACTCCCCCTAACAGCTGGATGGCCAGTGGGTAGCGGCGGAATGGAGACTGATGCGGCTGAACTGCTGACAGAGGCCGCAATGTTGCTCCCTCTCCTCTTGGCCTTGCTGCCCCTCCCCCGGCTGCCAGTGCCAGACATAGTACAATGTGTTGATGTCACAGATGATGTGTGGGGTACTTGTACTTTATTAGCGGGCTTGGACTGTGAATCAGCACGGAGTGACAGACAGCAGAGTACAACAAGACACACTGACACTGCTCATTGCTCAGTCAGCAGCACAGCAGCATTGCAATAATCTGTAGTAGCAGCTAACACAGTACTACTCTCACTCTCTAACAACTAATAGCACTGCACTAACTACACAATATAACACAGTAATCCTACCTATACTGTGTAACTACTAAGGCTAATAGCAGGCCAGCCAGCAGCAAGAGGCCTGGACTGTGTGCACACACAGCAGCACACAAAGACACAGGACCTAACTAGCAGGCAGCTGCTGCAGCTGAAAGACTGACTGACACTAACAAACTATACACAGACTAGCTAACTACAACACAGTATAACAATAGTGTAGTGAAGGTATTTAAGTGTAAAAACGCTGGGTTTATCACTCAGATATTGCACTTGCTTCAGCCAAACACACTGGAGTTGTCTCTCAGTGGCAGTCACAAAGCAAGGACGAGATTCCCATCATGGTCCCCTCCTTATATACAGGAGGGACTGGCCAAGGTTCTCCTCTGTGATTGGTCACTTGGGCTTAAGCTGGGAGCCCTCTGATAGGCTGAATGATGTCATGGACGTCAGCTCCATGGTAACAGTACCCGGATCCGAATATCCGCATGATATCCACGGATATCCGGGTATGCGACCAAATATCCGCGGTTTGCTATCCGGATTTGGGCCCAGGTATCTGGAATCCGAATCCGGTCGGATAGCTGAAAAAGTTTGGATTATCCGGGTTACCCGGATATCCGGAATCCTGATGAGCAGCACTGTTCACAACTTTAACAGTTTATTGCTCGAACATAGAACTTAGCACCCAAATGAATTTTATCCCGTTTTCTTCTGCCTAATAGAGCTTTCTTTTGGTGGTATTTGATTGCCGCTGTGATTTTTTTTTAAATATATTAATTAAAAATGATAATTAAAAAAACAAACATTTCTTTTATCGCCCCCCCCCTCCCCTAAATTAGCCCTAGACTACATTACGTAAACAATGCTTTACATATATAGGCAAATGCAGTTTTCCTGAGTGTGTAACTGCCTAGACAGCATAATACTTAAAGAGGAACTCCAACCAAGAATTTAACTTTATCCCAATCAGTAGCTGATACCCCCTTTTACATGAGAAATCTATTGCTTTTCACAAACAGATCATCAGGGGGCTCTGTATGACGGATATTGTGGTGAAACCCCTCCCACAAGAAGCTCTGAGGACCGCGGTACTTTTGACAGTTTGCCACAATGTAACAAGGTTCACAGACAGGAAATAGCTGTTTACAGCTGTCTACAACGGCCAAAACAGCTAGCAGCAGCTACATAACCTGCCCACAGTAAAAATATCACCATGTAATAAATGTCAGAATGTAAATCGGGGGGAGACTAAAGATTTTACAATGAGCAAATACTGACTAAATCATTTATACATAATTATTGTAAAAATGAAGCACTTTTTTTATTACACTATTTTCACTGGGGTTCCTCTTTAAGTACGGTACTTTTTTTTATATAGCTGAAGTGAGCATGGTTATATTCTGTATTCTAAAAGCACACGGGCCAGTAACGTAAAGAGTAGTGCACTTAATAGACATATTTGCATGAAAGATCAGGGAACCAATGTACCACTCTGCTTAAAGATATGTTACATCTTTACACTTACCTAAAATGGCAGTCATAAGTGTCATTATAACTGCTATACCTTTATAGAAGTCTGATATTTCATGTAAACTCATACTGTTGTCTAAAGCTCAGTGTGATCTGCTATTATAAGCACAGTTTCCCTTGTCTTGGGCAATTCTTTTCTATTTGATTATCAAACATGTTGGAAAATTCATAGTTTCATGTTCAAAAAGACAGTGCAAAGAAATATGAGGTTCAAAGAGAAGGAGTCCATTGCAGTGGAACACATTTTTTATAGACAAAGTTTCACTAGGGACATAGGATTATGGCTTTGTTGCTCTGGCTTAGAGTTTTTTATACAGCATATCCCTATATCCCTATACATTTAAAATTAAATGACACAAAATATTCTTTTGGGTAAGGTGCTCCACTCCTCCTTTTAGAGCCACAATTCTATATAGAGCTGTGACCCCCATGGTATTGCAGGGAATATCAGGTATCTCAGATAATTAAAAAAAAAAAAATTGTAATATGAAGCTTTTCAAATTGAATTTATTTTATTACTATAGCACCTTCATATTATGTGTAAGTATAATAATAATAATTTCCACAACCAATATAGCAAATTAGCAACAATTTTTTTCTTATACCAGTATATATAAAGTGGTCACATATTACACATCTTTATGGAGTGTTTAGATATAATCTCTTATTTTGTTATGTTATAAATATACAGTGTGAGTTATTATTTGAGTATGTAACACCTTTCATGTGACATGTATGTAATATTAGTCTCTTCTAAGTGCAGCAGAATGAAATCTATAAAACCAGACAAGTATGAAAATGATCACCATTTTCATTTAAAGCCCTTGTGTTTCCATGACAACCAGAAGCTTGGGCGACATCATGCCACCTTTAATATGTTTTTGACAAACTAATTACGAATCTTGGATAGCTGCTGGTAAAAGATTGGAGCATGAGCATCTGCAATTACAAAGTACACCCTAGAAACAAGAAGGGCATTCAGAGAATTCATTAACACTATAATAGCAATGTATATAATAAAGAGAAATGTATAATATGTTGTGAACAATATATGCATGGGTGTGTCTTCTCTAAAGAAAACTTACGTTCACATAGGGCTGGTGCACACCGAGCGGCTTTTTCCGCGTTTTCAGATCCGCTTGCGGCTGCGGATCTGCTTGGTCAATGTATCTCAATGGGGTGGTGCACACCAGAGCGGCAGGCGTTTTGCAGAAACGAAAAATGCCTGGGTGAGGCATTTTTTGGATTTCGGATGCGTTTCTGCCTCAATGTTAAGTATAGGAAAAACGCAAACCGCTCTGAAAAACGGCACTTCAGAGCGGTTTTGCAGGCGTTTTTGTTACAGAAGCTGTTCAGTAACAGCTTTACTGTAACAATATATGAAATCTACTATACTGAAAACTGCAGCAGCAATCCGCAAAACGCTAGCAAAACGCCTCATAAAAATAAAAAAAAGCGTTTAAAAATCTGCTAGCATTTTGCGGATCTGCTAGCGAGTTTTGGTGTGCACCAGCCCATAATGCTGCACCATATGTACAGTTATAAAAACAAGATGTGAGGATTTTCAAGACTTTGGCATGAACAAGTCTTGAGATCTGGTTTGAGCTTTGGCTATAATCTGCATATAGTACATTCATTTTAATGATAATCAAATGTCAGGGAACAATCAACATAAATTACATTATCATATCTTTACCAAACAAATAGATTACACACTAAGCTCACTGATCAAAAAGCATGTTGACTCTCATATAGAGTTGTCGCAAACCGCAGATTTTAGTTCGCGAACCCCTAACTCGAGCACGCGGAAAAAGTTTACGAACCTGCAAACTTTCGAACTGCCATAGACTTCAATGGGCAGGCAAACTTTCAAAACTACAAACATTAATTGTGGCCACTAAAGTGATGGAAAAGATGTTTCAAGGGGTCTAACACCTGTAGGGGTGCATGGCGGAGTGGGATACACGGCAAAAGTTCCGGGGAAAAATCCGGATTTTACGCACAGCAGGGTTTAAGGGCAGAAATCACATTTTATTGCTAAATTGGAGGCCTAAAGTGCTTTAAAACATCTTGCATGTGTATTCATCAATCAGGTAGTGTAATTAGTGTACTGCTTCACACCGACAGACCAAACTCACTGTGTAACGCACCGCAAACATCTGTTTGTGTGGTGCTGGCCGTGCTGGACTAGTGCGCGTGATGACGAGTGCAGGCTATGGCGGTTTTCAAGCCCATATGGTCGGGCTGAGGTAGCTGAATGACAGAACAACAGTGACTGAGTGCCCAGCTGATCAAATCTGGTCTGTCCACAATGAAGCAATAACTTTATTATCTATCTTCTAGGGTCAAGTGTGCCCCCCAACCCCAACACACTCATTTAGCCGGTCATTGCTTCATTGTGATACGCAAGCCCCTTCACCGCGGCAAGATAATGATCACGAAGGGGAATTTACACATGTACATACCTTTTGTTTTGTTGTTGCAGCCGCAGTGCAGCCAGAAAAATTAGGCAGGCATGTACACGCACCAGGAAACATTATAGCGGCCGCTGCTAGCAGCGGCCTTAAAAATTCAGGAATCCACCTGGAGTCCTGAACCCTGTTGGTGGTGGCGGAGAAGGCAGTCACACGGCCGCAGGCAGAGAGGCTGTGTGTGGGGACTGACTTAGTCTTGGGGCAGGCAGTAGCCCTCCGGGATCCATGCCTCATTCATTTTGATAAAGGTGAGGTACTGAACACTTTTGTGACCTAGGCAACGTCTCTTCTCAATGACAATACCTCCAGCTGCGCTGAAGGTCCTTTCTGACAGGACGCTTGAGGCAGGGCAAGACAGAAGTTGGATGGCAAATTGGGACAGCTCTGGCCACAGGTCAAGCCTGCGCACCCAGTAGTCCAGGGGTTCATTGCTGCTCAGAGTGTCTACATCCGCACTTAAGGCCAGGTTGAGGCGTTGGTGGGGGTGGATCCGGAATGGCTAAGGCAAAGCGTTGGACTAAAGAATGTCCGCATGTCCAACATCACCATGAGATCGCTAGAGCATCCTGTCCTTGCCTGCGTGGACATGGGAGGAGGATTACTGGCATTGGCATCTTTATTCCATTGTGTTGTGACATCACCCTTAAACGCACTGTAAAGCATAGTTTCCAAGTGTTCTGCAAGTGCTGCATCCTTTCTGCCTTCAGGTGATTTGGAAACATGTCCGCCACTTTGTGCTTATACCGAGGGTATAGTAGCGTTGCCACCCAGTACAGGTCATTCCCCTTGAGTTTTTTTAAACGGGGGTCCCTCAACAGGCTGGACAGCATGAAAGCCCCCATCTGCACAAAGTCGGATGCCGCCGTACTAGCCATCTCCTCTTGCTCTTCCTTAGTGATCTCAGGTAAGTTCTCCTCCTCCCCCCAGTCACAAACAATACCACGGGAAAGGTGAGAAGCACAAGCCCCCTGCGACGCCTGCTGCAGTTGTTCTTCCGCCTCCTCCTAAAAAAAAACGACCTTCCTCATCTGACTTCTCTTCCCCAGACGACTCCTCCTCCTCCCCCCTCCTCCCCCCTCCTCTGTGATGCCCCAGGTGTTGATGATGCTGCAGGTGATGTTTCCAAAAACTCTTCCTCCTCCTCTTGTTCCTGGTCACGCTCCTCTACAGCTTGATCCACCACTCTGTGCACGGCACACTCCAGGAAGAAAGCATATGGGATCAAGTTGCTGATGGCGCTTCACTACGACTCACCAGGTTTGTCACCTCCTCAAACGGAGGCATGAGCCTGCAGGCATTACTCATAAGTGTCCAGTACTTCAGCCATAATATCCCCAGCTCCCCACAGCATGTCCTTTTACTGTAGTTGTACAGACGGCTTTCTCCTGTTGTAGCAGGCGGTCGAACATCAGGAGCATTGAATTCCAGCGAGTCGGGCTATCGCAAATCAAGCGCCTCACCGGCAAGTTGTTTCTCCTCTGAATATTGGCCTGGCGCGCCATGGCCGTGTAGGACCGCCGGAAATGCCCACATACCTTCCTGGACTGCTTCAGGACCTCCTGTAAGCCTGGGTATTTGCACACAAATCTTTGTATTATGAGATTGAGCACATGTGCCATGCAGGGTACATGTGTCAGCTTTCCCAAACTCAAAGCCGAAATGAGATTGCTGCCGTTGTCACATACCACATTGCTGATCTCCAGTTGGTGCGGGGTCACCCGGGTCAGCCACTGATCCACCTGTTAGTTCAGAGCAGCCAGGAGAGCTGCTCCAGTGTGACTCTGGGCTTTGAGGCAAGCCATGCCCAAGATGGCATGACACCGTCGTACCTGGCATGCAGCATAGGCCCTTGGGAGCTGGGGGTGTGTTGTTGGAGAGGATGTAGCAGGAGGAGTAGGAGGAGAAGGAGAAGTGGTGGTAGCAGGCCTGCCTGCAAGCCACGGAGCTGTCACAACTAGGTCCGCTACACAGCCACGTACTCCCTGCTTGCCAACGGTCACCAGGTTTACCCAATGTGCCGTATAAGTAATGTACCTGCCCTAACCGTACTTGGCAGACCAGGCATCCGTGGTCAGATGGACTCTTGACCCAAGGCTGTGTGCCAGAGATGAAACCACTTGCCTCTCAACTTCACGGTACAGTTTGGGTATCGCCTTTTGAGAAAAGTTATTGCGGCCTGGTATCTTCCACTGTGGTGTCCCAATTGCCACAAATTTTCGGAAGGCCACCAGCCAGTATGGTAACAGCTGGCGAGATAACAATTCCGCCAAGCCAGCTGTCAGACGCCAGGCAAGGGGGTGAACTGGCAGACATTGGGTTCTTCCGCTCAAAGATTTCCTTCACGGACACCTGGCTGCTGCTGTAGGCAGAGGAGCAGGTAGCACTCAAGGTGAGAGGTGGAGTGGAGGTGGGTGGCTGTGAAGGTGCAAGCGATAAAGCGGCTGAAGAAGATACTGCACCTGAAGGAGGTTTGCTGTTTGCTGCTTTTCCTCAGGTGGTCTTCCCATTGCCGTTTGTGCTTTTATTCCATGTGCCTTTGTAAGACAGTTGTCCCTACACGGGTCTTGGTCTTTCCACGACTCAATCTTTGATCGCAGATAGCACAGAAGGCATTGCTCTCATCTGAGGCAGACAGACAAAAAAAAACTCCACATGCTGAGCCCTGGAATGATGGCACTTTGGTGGTGGCTTCAGCAGCTGACCTTGAAGAGCATGTTGGCTGGCTGTCCATAGGTGGCGATACATGCCGCTGGACACTGCCACCTGCTGTTTCTGATGATGAGCTCCCCCTGCTTCTTTCAGCAACTCGTCTCCTCCTACTCCTCTCTGACTCCCCCTATGAACTGTCCCCCTGGTAATCTTGTCTATTAGGATCCAACGTGGCATCCATGGCAGTATCATCATCATCATCCTAATCATCCTCCAAAGCTTCACTTGTATCAGACTCCTCCAAAACTGCACTAACAACAGGTACTTCATCATCCTCACACCTTATGTCCATACTGGAACCTAACTCAGACATATGAGGTGGTGGTGTAACATGTTTAGCGCCGTCATCTTGTAACAAGAATGGCTGTGAATCAGTTAATTCCCCACCAAATAACTCCTGCGAAGTGTCAAATGGGGCGGATGTGGTGCTAGTAGTAGCAGTGGTGGCTGCGGAGGAAGATTTGTCACGGTTCCATGCGGAAGCTGAGGAAGATGAGGTGTTCTGTGTTAGATAGTCAACTACATCCTGGCAATCTTGGGAGTTAATGGCACATGCCTTCTGAACACCGTACTTTGGTCCAGGGCCGCACAAAATCACGCCACCTCGACCTCGAACAGACCTGTCGGGTGGCCTGCCTCTGGCTCTGCCTGTTGTTTTGTCCATATTGGGGGGGTGGGGGGCGAAGTGAAAGGTATGCACTGACTGCGTACAGTCAAAAATGGCGTGGGGAAAAAATGGCGCAGTGATAAATCTTTTAAAACGGTATTTATAGTTTTAAGGATATGCAGTAACTTTATTTAAAACGCTATTTATCGTTGGTCTGACCCCCGCCCCTCATGTCCTGCGGTGTCCCCCGGTTCCTGTCTTCTGCCTCCCCCGCCCCCCCTCGCACGTCCAATTTTGTCTCCCAGTGATTTCATCTCTGCCCCGGACTGGAGTGTAATGCTACAACAGTCCTACCTAAGCAGATCTTACGAACAGCTGATGGATGTATCTGCTCGCTGCCGCTGATGACTTTCTGATGCACCAATCACGCTGGGGGCGCTGCTCCAGAACTGCCAATCACCGCTGCTCATGTCTCTGCTCCGTCTGCTAATTGGACGCGATGGTCTCGGAGGCGGGAGCATTGGGTCCAATTAGCAGACGGAGCAGAGAAATGAGCAGCGGTGATTGGCAATTCTGGAGCAGCGCCCCAGCGTGATTGGTGCATCAGAAAGTCATCAGCGGCAGCGAGCAGATACATCCACCAGCTGTTCGTAAGATCTGCTTAGGTAGGACTGTTGTAGCATTACACTCCAGTCCGGGGCAGAGATGAAATCACTGGGAGACAAAATTGGACGTGCGAGGGGGGGCGGGGGAGGCAGAAGACAGGAACCGGGGGACACCGCAGGACATGAGGGGCGGGGGTCAGACCAACGATAAATAGCGTTTTAAATAAAGTTACTGCATATCCTTAAAACTATAAATACCGTTTTAAAAGATTTATCACTGTGCGCCATTTTTTCCCCACGCCATATTTTCCTGACCCGTGCACTGACTTGACTAATACAATGTGTAGTTACACCGGTGCAGTGAAAAGGTGACTGCTGGTACAGCAATGTGCGGTTACACAGGTGCAGTGAACAGGTTGCAGTGACTGCTGGTACAACAATGTGTGGTTACACAGGTGCAGTGAACAGTTGACTGCTGGTTTTATCAGCAGTCACCTGTTCACTGCACCTGTGTAACCACACATTGTTGTACCAGCAGTCACTGCAACCTGTTCACTGCACCTGTGTAACCATAGTCAACTATAGTTGACTATGGTTAACCATAGTCAACTATGGTCAACATAGTCAACTGCTGGTTCAACAATGTGTGGTTACACAGGTGCAGTGAACAGGTGACTGCTGGTACAACAATGTGTGGTTACACAGGTGCAGTGAACAGGTTGCAGTGACTGCTGGTACAACAATGTGTGGTTACACAGGTGCAGTGAACAGGTAACTGCTGATAAAACAATGTGTGGTTACACAGGTGCAGTGAACAGGTGACTACTGGTACAACAATGTGTGGTAACACCGGTGCAGTGAACCAGTGACTGCTGGTACAACAATGTGTGGTTACACAGGTGCAGTGAACAGGTTGCAGTGATTGCTGGTGCAACAATGTGTGATTACACAGGTGCAGTGAACAGGCGACTGCTGGTACAACAATGTGTGGTTACACAGGTGCAGTGAACAGGTATGCAGGTATTACAAATGTGCAGTCGTCACACACACAGGTACCGTGAACAGGTATGCAGTGACTAGAATTACAAATGTGCAGCTGTCACACATACATGTACTGTGAACAGGTATGTAGTGACTAGTATTACAAATGTGCAGCTGTCACACACACAGGTACCGTGAACAGGTATGCACGGTCGGACTGGTATTATAAATGTGCAGCTGTCACACACGTGCAGTGAAAAGGTAGGCACTGAATGTGCTAGGCCTGGCAGTGGCACAGTAGGAATTACCAAGGGCCAGCTGTGACTGACTGACAGGGCTGTCAGGGGCAAATCCATGATTTTCAAGGGGGGGATTCCTGGTAGGTCTCTTTTGGCAAGCCGCACACTACCGCGCATGCGTTTGCCCACAAAATCCACATGATGCACAGCATTTCTCCACAAAATACACACAATGCGCAGTGTTTCCCTACAAAATACACATGATGCAGTAGTGTTTCGCCAAAATATATACAGTGGTGTGAAAAACTATTTGCCCCCTTCCTGATTTCTTATTCTTTTGCATGTTTGTCACATTTAAATGTTTCTGCTCATCAAAAACCGTTAACTATTAGTCAAAGATGACCTAATTGAACACAAAATGCAGTTTTAAATGATGGTTTTTATTATTTAGTGAGAAACAAAAAACTCCAAATCTACATGGCTCTGTGTGAAAAAGTGATTGCCCCCCCCCCCCCCTTGTTAAAAAAAATAACTTAAAGGTGGTTTATTACACCTGAGTTCAATTTCTGTTGTCACCCCCAGGCCTGATTACTGCCACACCTGTTTCAATCAAGAAATCACTTAAATAGGAGCTATCTGACACAGAGAAGTAGACCAAAAGCACCTCAAAAGCTAGACATCATGCCAAGATCCAAAGAAATTCAGGAACAAATGAGAACAAAAGTACTGTAATTGAAATCTATCAGTCTGGTAAAGGTTATAAAGCCATTTCTAAAGCTTTGGGACTCCAGCAAACCACAGTGAGAGCCATTATCCACAAATGGCAAACACATGGAACAGTGATGAACCTTCCCAGGAGTGGCCGGCCGACCAAAATTACTCCAAGAGCGCAGAGAAAACTCATCCGAGAGGCCACAAAAGACCCCAGGACAACATCTAAAGAACTGCAGGCCTCACTTGCCTCAATTAAGGTCAGTGTTCACGACTCCACCATAAGACAGAGACTGGGCAAAAACGGCCTGCATGGAAGATATCCAAGGCGCAAACCACTTTTAAGCAAAAAGAACATTAAGGCTCGTCTCAATTTTGCTAAAAAAAACATCTCAATGATTGCCAAGACTTTTGGGAAAATACCTTGTGGACCGACGAGACAAAAGTTGAACTTATTGGAAGGTGCGTGTCCCGTTACATCTGGCGTAGAAGTAACACAGCATTTCAGCAGAAGAACATCATACCAACAGTAAAATATGGTGGTGGTAGTGTGATGGTCTGGGGTTGGTTTGCTGCTTCAGGACCTGGAAGGCATGCTGTGATAGATGGAACCATGAATTCTACTGTCTGCCAAAAAATCCTGAAGGAGAATGTCCGGCCATCTGTTCGTCAACTCAAGCTGAAGCGATCTTGGGTGCTGTAGCAGGACAATGACCCAAAACACACCAGCAAATTCACCTCTGAATGGCTGAAGAAAGACAAAATGAAGACTTTGGAGAGGCTTAGTCAAAGTCCTGACCTGAATCCTATTAAGATGTTGTGGCAAGACCTTAAAAAGGCGGTTCATGCTAGAAAACCCTCAAATAAAGCTGAATTACAACAATTCTGTAAAGATGAGTGGGCCAACATTCCTCCAGAGTGCTGTAAAAGACTCATTGCAAGTTATCGCAAATGCTTGATTGCAGTTATTGCTGCTAAGGCCCGGTTCACACTTGCGGTGGCCCTCCGGAATCGCCGTGCCGGAGCCGCACCGCTTGCAGAACGGACGGAACGGACGCACGGCATAGCAATGAAAGCCTATGCGTCCGTTCACATGCGTCCGTTCTGCCGAACCGGAGCCGGACCGGATCCGGGCCGGATCCGGACTCCGGCCTCCGTTCCAACATGCGCTATTTTTTCATCCGGCTCCTCCGGCAGCCGTATCCGGGGCGGAGCCGGACTGCACCATCCGGCCAATACAAACCAATGGGAACCGAAGAGCGCACAACACACTGGCTGAGAAATCCGGATGTTCTACCCCACTTCCTATGGGGATTGTTGCGGCGATATTGGATGGGGACACATGGGCAAGCATTTTGGAGTGGAGCAGCACAGCTGGATCCGGATCCGGAGATGTTGGCAGCATGTCGCAGGTGGAGGTGAGTGCTAAACAGCAGAGGGCCTGATTCCACAGGTCCCCCTTCTGCTGACCTCCCAGACCCCAACATTTTTTTTGTTTTTAACGTTACTTTTGCCAAACGGATCCGGATCGCATCCTGATGGACACCTGATGCAACCTGACCGGATCCGGATCGGATCCGGATCAGAACCGTACAGTTCCGATCCGGATCCGGTACGGATCCGGTCAGGTCATCCGGTCCGTTTGGCAAACAACCGCAAGTGTGAACGGGGCCTAAGGGTGGCCCAACCAGTTATTAGGTTCAGGAGGCAATTTCTTTTTCACACAGGGCCATGTAGGTTTTGAGGTTTTTTTCTCACTAAATAATAAAAAACATCATTTAAAACTGCATTTTGTGTTCAATTATGTTATCTTTGACTAATAGTTAACGGTTTTTGATGAGCAGAGACATTTAAGTATGACAAACATGCAAAAGAATAAGAAATCAGGAAGGGGGCAAATAGTTTTTCACACCACTGTATAATGTGGCAGTGATTAAGTAGCCAGATAACCCCCCTTTATTATGGATAACGAAATTACCCCATCCCTCTTTAGTATAGGTGACCAGATGACCCCCATTTATCACACAGGTAGCAGACCTGAAAATCGAAATGTGGGCAACATTCACCAGAAAATCGCAATGTGGGCAGCAGTGACCAGAAAATCGCAATGTGGGCAGCAGACACCTGAAAATCGCAATGTGGGCAGCAGTCACCAGAAAATCGTAATGTGGGCAGCAGATACCTAAAAATCGCAATGTGGGCAGCAGTCACCAGAAAATCACAATGTGGGCAGCAGTCACATGAAAATCACAATGTGGGCAGCAGTCACCAGAAAATCGTAATGTGGGCAGCAGACACCTGAAAATCGCAATGTGGGCAGCAGTCACCAGAAAATCGTAATGTGGGCAGCAGTCACCAGAAAATCGTAATGTGGGCAGCAGTCACCTGAAAATCACAATGTGGGCAGCAGTGACCAAAAAATCGTAATGTGGGCAGCAGACACCTGAAAATCGCAATGTGGGCAGCAGTCACCAGAATATCGTAATGTGGGCAGCAGACACCTGAAAATCGCAATGTGGGCAGCAGTCACCAGAAAATCGTAATGTGGGCAGCAGACACCTGAAAATCACAATGTGGGCAGCAGTGACCAGAAAATCGTAATGTGGGCAGCAGACACCTGAAAATCGCAATGTGGGCAGCAGTCACCAGAAAATCGTAATGTGGGCAGCAGACACCTGAAAATCACAATGTGGGCAGCAGTCACCAGAAAATCGTAATGTGGGCAGCAGACACCTGAAAATCCCAATGTGGGCTGCAGTGACCAGAAAATCGTAATGTGGGCAGCAGTGACCACAAAATCGTAATGTGGGCAGCAGACACCTGAAAATCGCAATGTGGGCAGCAGTCACCAGAAAATCGTAATGTGGGCAGCAGTCACCTGAAAATCGCAATGTGGGCAGCAGTGACCAGAAAATCGTAATGTGGGCAGCAGACACCAGAAAATCGCAATGTGGGCAGCAGTGACCAGAAAATCGTAATGTGGGCAGCAGACACCTGAAAATCACAATGTGGGCAGCAGTGACCAGAAAATTGTAATGTGGCCAGCAGACACCTGAAAATCGCCATGTGGGCAGCAGGCACCTGAAAATCGCAATGTGGGCAGCAGACACCTGAAAATCGCAATGTGGGCAGCAGTCACCAGAAAATCGTAATGTGGGCAGCAGACACCTGAAAATTGCAATGTGGGCAGCAGACACCAGAAAATTGTAATGTGGGCAGCAGTCACCTGGAAATCACAATGTGGGCAGCAGTGACCAGAAAATCGCAATGTGGGCAGCAGTGACCAGAAAATCGTAATGTGGGCAGCAGACACCAGAAAATCGCAATGTGGGCAGCAGTCACCAGAAAATCGTAATGTGGGCAGCAGTGACCAGAAAATCATAATGTGGGCAGCAGACACCTGAAAATCTCAATGTGGGCAGCAGACACCAGAAAAAAAATTGCACCTGCGGAAAAAAAACAATTCACTTACCTGACAGAAGTCTCCTCCTCTCCCGGAATCTGGCGTGCAGCTCCCCGAGTCCTCCTGCAGCACATCTCCCGCGCTGACAGGCAGAGTGCAGGGCTACGGCAAGATGGCTCCCGAAGCCCTGTACTGGAGACACAAATAGTCTCCAGTGCAGGGCTTCGGCAGCCATCTTGCCGTAGCCCTGCTCTGCCTCCCGGGAGAGTGCAGGCTGCGAGAAGAAGCTCTACACCTGGCTAGGGGGTCCCGCAATTGAGAGGGCATCAGCGCTCCCCCCCACACACACGGCTGGCGGGCCCCAGGCCCCCCTGCGGCCGATGGGGATCCCGGAGCACACACATGAGCAGGGGGCAGCTGCACTATAACAGTGGCTGCCACTGCTCAGATTCAGGAGGCACTTCCGGTCTAGGTGCGAGGGGGTGGTTCCAGACACCTGGAACACCCCCTTCCGTGCGCCATTGGCTGTATATGCAGGTGTCAGTGGGCCACCCACAAAAAAAAAACAGATCACAAGAACAACATTAGCTCTCAAAAGAGCTGTTGTGGGGTGCTTTTTAGCAATAAGTATCAGCAAGGAGCAAGCTAACAAGTCCTAACAAGAGCCTAACTAAGCTTTACCTATGTCTACAGCAGGTTCCTCTCCCTTCTCTAATTACTGCAGCCAAACCGAGTGAGATAATGGCTGAAGCAGGCCTTATATAAGGGGGGGGGGGGGCTGGAGGGAGTGTAGCCTGATTGACTGACATGTGTCTGCTGACAGTGATGTAGAGGGTCAAAGTTGAGCCTAATGATGTACTATGGGGCGGACTGTGATGTAGAGGGTCAAAGTTGAGCCTAATGATGTAGTATAGGGGCTGGTCGAACTCGCCATAAAGTTTGTGTTTCGAGGCGGACGCGAACCACCTATGGTCACGGGAATAAGTTCACGGCCGAAACTTTCGCGACAATTCTACTCTCATATACAGTATGGTCAATAACATTCAAACAGACCTATACATACCTCTGTATGTAAGAAAGATATAGTTATTTTTAAATTGTTTTTAGAAAGCCTGCTTTAGTCGGTCATCGTGATGTACTCCTGTCATTTAATTGATCTACTCTGTTGATGCACTTCTATTATTGGTTCATTGTCCTATGGTCTGTTCCTATCTCTTCTTGGTGCTAGATCACAAACTCACAGACATTCTACAGTAGAGCTGTTGTCACACCGCTAAAAAATTATTGGGGCTGATTTATCAAAACAGGTGCAAAGAGAAAGTGAATGTAGAGCAAGTGCCCAGAGCGACTAATATCCTTGTTTTAGTGAACAACCGAACCTGATGTTACTGGTTAGCTGTCTTGATAACTGAGCCTAAAGCTCAGAACACACGGGGGGCTCTTCGTGGGATCTCCGTCACCCAGCAGGGATCGGTAATGTACACTGTCACAAACCGCAAGGGCTGGTCTGTGATCGGGTCAATCGATCGGAGTCAGAAATCCTCTCACACTGTCATTTTGCTCATCACGAAGCGTAACCGACTTTCGCAGGTTGATGAACTGACTAGCGGAGGGAGCGTTCGGATGCCAAAGGATTCACCACACACATACAATTCAAAGATCTGCCACCAAGCAGGTTAAACAGCCCGCTACTGTACTTATGTTATTACTTCGAGAACACTCTGTTAACCCTTTGCAGTATGCAGGAATCTGGGTCAGATCTAAATATCTGAGCCGGATCCGCGCATGCGGGTTATAAATGTACACTT
The DNA here is from genome assembly GCF_040937935.1 of Hyperolius riggenbachi. Taxonomy (NCBI): domain Eukaryota; kingdom Metazoa; phylum Chordata; class Amphibia; order Anura; family Hyperoliidae; genus Hyperolius; species Hyperolius riggenbachi. Next base: position 409,043,767 of record NC_090648.1, on the reverse strand, counting down.
CTATTAAATACAGGGTAGCAGTTTCAGGAGAATAGATACGTTTGTGTATATTCAGAGCAGGTCGTAACCATAACGATTTTAAAACGTTTTAATAATACAGTTGCATTACATACATTTATACAGATTAACATGGACATAGACACATAGATAAACATAAAAGGGATACAATTAGAAGGATCTTACTTCAGTTATGGCTGAGCAGTACATTTGGAGAGTGAAGAAAAGAGTCCGGTTTAAATTAGGCATTAATGGTAAGAGTCCTTGAAACAATGCATGCATTCGGTCCTTCTGTAGGAACGCATGCTAGAAACTCTTCTTTAGTAGATGAAATGGTGGAAAGATGAGGCGGGCAATGCTGGCCCCAGATTTATACAATCTTAGATTTGGGGCTGGATTACCTCCAAACTAGGTGGGGTTAAGGCGGAGTTGCTGGTCAGCAAGGTCGCAGCCCCCAGAACTCAGAGCAGAAAATGTAACATTTATTAATCATCTGCGTGACTCCGCCCCAGATTGGTGTATCGCAAATCCTATGCTATATTCACAAGCGGCCTGCGATCCTGTATCAAATGAGGGTACACATGCCTAGTCTACCGCATTCGGTCTGCGCATGCTGAATAAAGCAGTTTCCCGATTGACCCCCAACAGTTAGAAAATTGTAATTTGGGTGAATGATAGAACTGGTTTATGGGTATCAGAAAATTGATATTTTTTTTTGTCTTTCTGTGACAAGCCTATTTTGAATTACAAATACATTAAAGTTCTCTTTGTTTGGGTTTAAGATTTCAGAGGAAATCCCTTATCTATGCTGGTTCTACTTGGTTTTTGGGGATGAGCTGTAGGCAGCAAATGGTCTCCTCAGGAGGTCCAGCCATGTGTGACATTCCTCTCTGTACCTAATGCAGGACATGGGGAAGGTGGGTGAGGGGCTTGCTTTCATTCAGAAGAGAGGGGAGAGACATCTGTGGTACAGCTACACAGGACTGACAGTAATGGGGCTGGACCATTACGAAAGTCGTTGGCGATTACGCACGACTTTCCGTAATGTTCATCACATACACGATCCCTTTGACGACAGAGCATTTTTCAATGCTGTACAAATGTGTCATCAGTATCCAGGCTAACAGTGGCGTAGCTTAGGAGCTAGGGGCCCCGGTGCGAGTTATACATGGGGCCCCTCAAGCACTCTATATATAACAATTAACATGGCGCACCAAAACCTGCCAATGGCAACCACAGTGTCAGAGGTGGAAGAGGGGGATGGGGAACAGCTTGTTAATTATTACCACTATTCAAAGCATCTATAGAAGTGATTTTTACAAGCACAGGACCAGTAAAGTGCTAATACTGCAGTGAAGAGAGGGCTTTATGGGGCCCCTCTGGCCCAAGGGCCTCGATGCGGTGGTTACCTCTGCAACCCCTATTGCTACGCTACTGCAGGCTAACAATGCATCTGTTGCTATGTTGTTGGACAGAGGGAGATTAAGTGGTGTGCAACAAAGCGAATTTCCATGGATGGGGGAAACAAGGAGAACAATGTGATTGTGTGGTGGTCGGGTATTGGGGCTCGAGAAATATCCGCCATGCCGGATCTTTAGCAGATGTCATTCAGCTGCTGTATGGTCTGACTCCCAATTCTCGGCTGAAGGGGTCTTTATTGGATGCCAAGGTCAGACCAGTGTGTGTTTGTAGCTTAAGGGATACATAAGGCAAACCTAGTAAAGAAAAGTTTTACTCACCTTCTTCCAGCATCTAGAAGTCTATCTGTCCAGTGCCAAAGTTCCGCTGTGCTTCAGGTGGCTGTAGTCCCCTCTGTAAGATTGTAATCTGCGCCTGGGTTGTGGCCTTCTACGCATGCAGAGGCATGCTGCACTCCCATAGCCAGGAGCATTCTGCACTTGCGCAGTTTAAATCTTGTGAACTACACAAGCCCAGAATGTTCTCAGCCCTGAGAGTGCAATCACAAAAGGGGTGGAACGTGCCTGCACATGCGCAGAAGGCCAGCCTCGAGTCGCATTCTTACGGAGGGGATAACAGTGAAGCATGCGCAGAAGACTCTGACCCAGCTGTGGGCCACAATCTTATGGAGGGGACAGGGACAGCTTGAAACACAGTGAAAATGTGGTGCTGGACACATAGGCCCATATGCAATTCACATTTTCACCTGAGTTTTCTCCTAGGAGATAATTTTTCAACTTCAATTTAAAATAACTTTCCAGCACTTTTCAACTAAAAAAGTACCAAAAAGTTGGAGAAAAAGGACTATCAGAATTATTTTGTATATTTTCTTGCTTTCTGGTGGCTTAAAAGGCATTTTATTGATAAGTTTGAAAATAATACCTAGGAGAAAACTCAGGAGAAAAAGTTAATTGCATATGGGCCATAGACTTCTAGGGGCAGGAAGAAGCCCCAGGTGAGTAAAACTTTTCTTTCTTGTCTTATGCATCATTTATGGAGTCCTCAGTTACTTCATGCAGAGCATAGTTACTGCTAGGTATATGCTAGGTATATTGATACAATTCCAATTGTACACCCCGTGGCCTCTATAAGTATAAGTTGATAGATGGAGTCACAGTGGTAAATTAGTTACTTACATCCATTTTAAAAACTGGGTCACATGCTAAAGTGTTCTTGGCTGAGGTGGACAAATGGGGATTGAGTAGAGCCACCCTGATGCGTTGCCAAGAGGTCCAGAATGTCAGATTATCTTGGTCAGGTGCATTGTTCTCATCCTTACCATTCAGCCAGAAGCTGCTCCATCCTGCATTGCACTGCCATCCTCCTTTGCCCTTGCATAGCAACAGAATGCATCACTCGGCTGTAGCCTAAGGACGCATCTGCATGGCACTTGTTTCCGAATTTAAGTTCTGATCCCTGTGGACTACAACCATAGTGTATGTGTACACACCTTTAGAATCACTGTTAGTTGCTGGTGGAAGAGGAGCAACTAGACTTGTACCAACAAGGCTACCATAAAATATCAGGCATCGTGTATGTTTGGGGTGCCCAAAACTTTGCAATGCCTCTGATGCCCAAATTATCTACCATCCAAAGGTGGTGACATACAAATGTAATGGGTTATAATAAGGACTTCTCTGTGGTCTGTTTTCTTTTTTGTAGCATGCAGATTTTCTAATTCAAGTTTCAAAACTTGAATTGGTGTACATGGGCACAAGTGTTTGTATCTGACTTCTTTAGGGAATGCAAGAATTACTCCATTGCCTAAAGAAGGTTCCTCTTAAACCATTGTTCTATTTCATTTTTTCCCTACAGGTTCCTCTTAAACTATTCTTCTATTTCAAAAAGCCATGTTTAGTGCTAGTCTGCAGATAAGGCAAGTGAAATGTCTAGTTGCTATGAGGAACATAAACAAATACTTCCCGTACTAGTTCCTGTGTTACAGTTTCATCTTTCTCTTTTAGGAAGCTCTATATTTTGTTAGTTAAATTTGTGATAAAGCCCAGAAGAGGGCCACAAGGTGCAAGGTGGGAACCAACCCTGCTCAGTCATGAAGCACTGTCTCTGTCCAAGAGTAGCATAGAGACGAGGACACTTGCATCAAGCATAAAGAGGTGGGCGCTTGCTATGAAGAACATTACATCCACATCTAAAAAAATACAATTCCAAGGAAAAGAAAAACAAAACATTAAAGCTAGGAATAGACCTGTTATAACACATTAACATCTATAATGTTCTCACACATATTCTTTACTGAACAAGATTTAGACACAGTTTAACGTAGTCTTACCCATTTTATCAGGCATCATTTTGTAGGATTAAATGTACATTTTAAGGTTTTTTTTCTTTAGTTATACAACAAAACACAAATATTTTTTTCTCAAAGTAAGTCTAAAGCTGTACAGATTTATGATAATACAATGGAAAAATTCTTGAATCAAATCAGCTGACAGTTGACTCTGATATATAAGTTTTATATACAGGTAGTCCCCGGTTAATGAACGAGATAGGGACTGTAGGTTCAGTCTTAACCTGAATCTGTTCTTAAGTCAGAACATTGTGCCATCTCTGCCCCCTGTACCTCCTCTGTGCCACCCTGTGCCACCAGTGTCCCCCTCTGTGTCATCTCTGCCTTATGTGGTAGCTGGAAGGTGTAATGGTTAAGGGCTCTGCCTCTGACACAGGAGACCAGGGTTCAAATCTCGGCTCTGCCTGTTCAGTAAGTCAGCACCTATTAAGTAGGAGACCTTTGGCAAGTCTCCCTAACACTGCTACTGCCTATAGAACGCACCCTAGTGGCTGCTGCTCTGGTGCTTTGAGCCCGCCAGGAGAAAAGCGCGATATAAACATTATTTGTCTTGTCTTCTGTACCTGCTTATACAAGTTTAAAAGCCATTTTTTCTTTGCATTTTTTAAAATTGATTTTCTCAAAAACTACATGTCCAATTTTTTTTGGCTTGTTCCCATGGAAACACTGAATCCATGCCGTTTCGTAACGGCGGGCCATTTGTAAGTCGGGCGTTCGTAAGTCAGGAACTACCTGTATGTTCTTCATATCCACACTTCTCACCATGTAATCAGCATATCTAACATGGAGGAAAAAGGGGTAAGGTGCAACGAAAATTACAAAAAAAAAAAACCCAATCTTTATTTTAACTTAAAGGACTGCTACCACTAATTACATTTTACTGGCTATCGACACCTCCTTAAACGTCTGCCTTCTCAGGTAATGGGTTTCTCAGGCAGTGGGTTTCAGTTGGTAATGCAATCCTCCTATTCACCTGATCTGTGCCCATTAGATTACCTATGTCCAAATCCAGAAAATACCTGTCTGGCATCCATTCCAGACAGATAGTGATGTCATAAATACTGTCACCTTTTCTGACACCATAGACACCTGCTTCTATGCAGAGGGCATAAGTACATAGTAACATCATTGGAGGAAGTGTGCTCAGCCTCAGAGAAAGACTACATTGAAAAACCACACATTTTCTTTTAATCAGGCCACAACCTTATCAGACTGCCTCCCTAGATTTTTTTCTTGTGTCTCTGGTCTGGTGGTGACACTTGGTTTGCAGCTCTCATGTCCACTTGCAGGCAAGGATGTTTTGAAGTTTCCTCTTCCCTGTCTTAATTTCAATGACTATCTTCTAAACCTCCAGTAGCTCTAATCTCTTTTCTCTTAGTTTCTTCTTATGTTTCTTTTTGTGTTACGACTCTACAGGTCCAGAATATATTGCTTCAGCTGAAGCTCAGGATCAAAGTCAAATACTCACCTTAGGTTGAGGCTTCCCTTGCTACTCCGATGTCCCCCCAATGCTGAGCGCAGGTTCCCTCCTTATCATCTTGCAGCATGGCCATGCAGTTGACATGCAAGACTGGCCACAATTGTGCAGTAGCACCGAGCCCGCGGCTCCTGCTTACTGTGCATGGGCGGGCGGGAGGGCGGGCGGGCGAGCTCGCGCGCCCACGATACAGAGAGAAGAGCAATGTGGCCATGATGTGGTTAGCAACAATGCATTGTCACTAATCTTCACTTGGGGGACAGCACTCTGCAATGGAGCACATTAGAATACAGTAAAGAAAAAAAAATGGGAAGGTACTTTCCTAAACATAAAATGTTTTGACCCCCTACTTGGTTGCAGGAACATATGTGTTGGTGAGAAGGTGATGATCCCATCAGCATAGAAAGTTAACGACTCTAATGGAGGATGCACCCTGGATGGCGATTCATGAATTAAAAAAAGGTCTGATAGTTTATCATCTTCAGTCAGAGGAGATCTTGAGGTCTTCTGTTAACAGCACTGTCATTTGATTAACCTCCCTGGCGGTCTATTTATTTTGCCAGGGAGGCTGAAATGGGGTTTTTTTTAAATTAAAAAAAAAATATTTCATGCAGCCAACTGAAAGTTGGCTGCATGAAAGCCCACTAGAGGGCGCTCCGGAAGCGTACTTTCGATCGCCTCCGGCAATCGAAAGTAACAAGATAGGCCGCAATGAGCGGCCTATCTTGTTTCGCTTTCCTCGTCGCCATGGCGACGAGCGGAGTGACGTCATGGACGTCAGTCGACGTCCTGACGTCAGAGCCGCCCGATCCAGCCCCTAGCGCCGGCCGGAACTGTTTGTTCCGGCTGCGCTGGGCTCGGGCGGCTGGGGGGACCCTCTTTCGCCGCTGCACGCGGCGGATCGCCGCGGAGCGGCGGCGATCGGGCAGCACACGCGGCTGGCAAAGTGCCGGCTGCGTGTGCTGCTTTTTTCAGAAAGCAAATCGGCCCAGCAGGGCCTGAGCGGCGACCTCCGGCGGCATACCCCGAGCTCAGCTCGGGATTACCGCCAAGGAGGTTAAGGTCTGCATTTTTTAAGATACTGTATGTCGGAGGAAAAAAGTTGTTGCAAACACTGTACATAGTGAGGATGTCCCTGGAGACTGGTGGCAGGGGCGTCTCTAGCCATTTTGTCACTCCAGGCGAGAAATCCTGTGGCACCCCCCCCCCCCCCCCCCCGTGATTGCCCCCAGTCCCATACCCCGCACCCCTCATGGTGAACACCACTCCTGTGGTGAACCCCACCCCCAAGACCCCCGAAAATCATAATGCAGCAGCGTTTCACCAGAATATGTACTTATTGCGGCATGGGTTCACCAGAAAATAGTTGTTATGCAGCAGAGCGTTTCACCATAAAATATACTTATTGCGGCATGCACTCACACACACAGTACACACACACACACTATACACACACACACACAGTGTACACACACACACACACACACACACACAGTACACACACTGCACACAACATACACACTATACACAGTACACACACACACACACACACTAGACATGCACAGCACAGTACACACACTATACACACACACACACACACACACACACACACACAGTACACACACTGCACACAACATACACACACACACACAGTACACACACTGCACACAACATACACACTATACACAGTACACACACACACACTTTAGACACGCACAGCACAGTACACACACACACACACACACACACACACACACAGTACACACACTGCACACAACATACACACACACACACAGTACACACACTGCACACAACACACACACACACACACACACACACACACACACACACACACACACACACACACAGAGAGCACACTATACACAGCACACAGTAGACATACACTATACACATACAGAGATAGGAGGAGTGGAGTGAGACTGAGAATAGCCTGAGATGGAGCAGTTTATCTGTATTGCAGTCCCACATTACACAGAGACTAGTTGCTGGTAATAGGACTGCTGTCCCTGCCAATCTCTTACACAAGTCAGCAAGCAGCCCTCCTGGAGTCTAGGGACTGTCAAAACTTTTCAACCTGTTTAAGACCTTATCTGCACATGCAGTCATTATAACAATGGAGAGAGACCAGACAGATTTTTTCCCACTGACCCTCCAGACGAGTTCTACATCATGCTGTGTATATTTACCAGCTAGCCTGCCCTCTAATTGCACTTTTATCAGCTAGCCTAGTATTTTACATTGCCTTACATCAACAAACCTGAATACAGCAGACACAGGACCAACCCTAAATCATTGAATGAAAGGCGGCCTGGGGGGAAGTCAATGCCTGGCTGCTACACAGTCTCTACATCCACGCAGTTAGCAGTAGCAGAGAGAGAGGGACTGAATTCTCAGGAGTTGGACTCAGGAGCTGATGATGCTGTACTCCTCGGATCCCTGACTAGGATGAGTGCCATCTCTCACTGACTCATTCATTACTGTGGTTCTTTGAATCATTGAGCTGAAGTCCAGTCAGCCCGGCTGCTGCTGTGTAAACTGACACCTGAGTCAGCTGAGAGGCATTTCTTCTCTCACTACTCAGTGCAGAAGCGCCCTTGCCTCTTCCTGTCGCCTTAGGCGAAAATTTATAGCTGCCTAATGGCTCGGACGCCTCTGACTGGTGGTAAATGTAGGGTGCCTCCAGGGTATAACCTCCTAGAAGAATTAAGGTCGCCATACATCTGTAGACTTGGCAGCCCATCGGCCATCAGATTTGATAATTATTGTCAAATTGGATGAAAATGGGGGCCACCAAGAGCATGCCTGATCAACAATTTGACCAATTCCGGGCTGAAATTGGTTGCATGTATCGGTCAGACTTGCTGTAAAATATTGGGCCGACATGCTCGATCCTAGGCACGACAGTAAGAGCATGCAATAACTGTGAACGATAAATCCGATGGAAACCCCCAGCTGTGTCCCCTCAAATGTACATGTACACCCACCCGGTGCCCGTGCATTAATACTTTACCAGTCTGCCACTGTCTCCAAGGTAAAGTATACATTGTACCGATGGGTACATGTACATTTGAGGGGACACGGCCGGGTGACAAGGCAACATCACTAGGCTGATTTTCAAAATATTTCATGCTGAAATCGATAGGAAATCACCCTGCAGTTTATGGTGGCCAACAGATCTCTCTCTGATCAGATTAGATCAGAGAGAGATCTGTTTCTTGGTCGACTGCCCGCCAAAGTCGTTTGATGTAGGGCCACCTTTAGGGATAGAGTTTCCACTGTTACTGAGAGGGTCACATAGGGAGAATATGAGTCCTGCCTACAAAATATCAGGACATTGGAGTTAGAGGCTTGCAGGGACTGCCAGATTAGTGGAGTGGATTGTAAGGGGATAAAATGGAGCCTTATGTCATTTATAAATGCATAGAAATAGGTATAATAAAAATTACAATGCGCTAGTTGGGGAAGCATACCATATTTGCTTGTTGGTGGAGATGGTGGCAGGAAGTGCCTTTGGGGTGAATTAGTCAATTGAATTGGTATTTTGGTGTATTTTTGAAGGGAACTGATGGAGAGAAATTACTTTTTAGATGTTTTTCACCTTTTTGTGTCTCTCTTGCTATCTTGCACAGCTTGTCCATCTCTCTCCTAAAACGGGGAAATGTTCAGTTCCTGTTATGTAAAAAGGGGAGATTTAAACATCCATCGATTATAGTTAATGTATAATTCATTTGTGGTGCCTTTGCAGCGGCATCCACTGGATGGAGCAGTCTACAGCAGATTCTTTCAGAGTATGCACTGCCTACACATCTGCCTCACACAAAACCTAATTAAGCCCATCCATTAATCTGCTATATGTTCAATCTATCTGATTCTCTTAACATGTGCTTTATTCTGTAATCTAGAACAGGCACTATTAAAAGGGGAAAAGGAGGGTAGAAGGATAGTAGTAGGGTAGTTACTATTTTTCTGTGCATATCTATAATTATTATTATTTTATTTATATAGCTCCAACATCTTCAGTAGCGCTGTACATAGTGCAAAACAGATATTGGGAAGAATATATACATGAAGTTTAAGACACTGTATGCACATGACAATCCAGAAATGCAAGTACCAATACATACTGTACATTGCTAATGTGTGCTTAAAGGAGTACTATCGATTGAAACGACTTTTTTTTTAATACTCTATATTAGTGTACACATTACCACCAGTGCTAAGGGCACTTTATTTATTCACCCAGGTCTCTCTCTCACTATCCCTGCTTAAAAATTCATTTCTCACACAGCTCATAGTAGTTTGGGTCACCCTGAGCTGCTTGGTTACTCTGTCACACAGCTCACAAATATATTTCACTGTGTCACTCACAGCATGCAGGAGACCTGAGGAGAAATAGGCTGATCTGAGGTGGTAGCAGGTAACTAAATGAGCTGGAATATTGCTGGAATATAACTAGCTATAACAATAGTCTGTGTTTACACTCAGACTGGCTGCCTGCTTGAGGCATTCACTCCAGGCTGCATCCACTTTACAAGCTGCTGGGAGGGGCAGACCACTGTCTACAATTAGCATTATTAGTATCTTTATCAGTCAAGAGAAGCAAAGATAATAAACACACATTGCTAGAATCTTTAACCCCTTACCACCATATCAACAAGATTCTTTCAGCAAGGAGATAATTAAACTATAAACTGAGGAGTTGATAGCATCTCCCCTTTGCAGAGACATGGTCTAGCCCTCTGGGAGCTCAGTATTAGATACATTTTGTATCCAACACTGACGCCAAAACTGACGGAGGATTTTACAGCTGAGAGGAACAGCTGTGTGAGGAATCAAATTGCTCCTAGTACTTGCCATAATGTGTGCTACAACATACAGCATTTAAAAATAAATGCATACATCGATAGTATTCCTTTAAGATATCACTAGAATTAGTGTACATAGTATACGTTACAACAAAATAAGAAACAATAGGAGGAGGTCCCTGCCATTACGAGCATCTATCTATAATAATAATAATAATATAATAATCCGAACATTTGTATAGCGCTTTTCTCCTATCGGACTCAAAGCGCTCAAGAGCTGCAGCCACTGGGACGCGCTCAAGAGGCCGCCCTGCAGTGTTAGGGAGTCTTGCCTTGAACTCCTTACTGAATAGGTACTTGACCTAGCCAGGATTCGAACCCTGGTCTCCCATGTCAAAGGCAGAGCCCTTAATCCAGAGAATTTTTAATGAAAATTATAGATGTCTTCAAGAATTGCTTCCACACAGAGGTTACAGACTTTGTATGCAGGATTCATGCATTAAAGCTCTAAGCAGAAAAAAAAAATCACAAAAAGCTGCCAAATAGATGTGATAAACCAACGTTCACCCTATTCTTGAACAGAGATTTTTCAGCTCACTGGATAACAATCAAGGCACCAGCAGTCTGAGGATGGACATGGACATCACTCAATCAGGTCACCAAAGAAGTTAACCGTTCACACACACACACAAACAAACATAGTAGACACTGTCATGTGTTTCAGATGTACCATTACCAACAACTTCTGCTGTGATTCTGTCTTAAAAATGTCTGTATCACTTGCTGACACAGACAAGAATGTAGAAAAAAATACATTAAGGTATATTCTTCAGAGATACAGAGTTCCTTCATTTCTAGTTGGAACATTGCAGAGATTTAGCATCATGATTTTTAAATACTGTTTAGCAAAAAAAAAAAGAGAAAAAAGGTACAGTATGGCTCACGTAAAGATAAGTCTAATATGCAGTTAGAAGAGTCACTGGGCCCTCATAAGGTGACACTTTCTTAGCTGCCCTTCTAATAAAGAGTCTTTAACCTGTCAACAGTGCAGAGTGATGCCAAGCTTCCCCACTCAATCAAAAGGTTTGGGGGATGTGCTACAGAAGGGCTGGAAGGGTTTTATGGTGCCCATCAAAAAACAAACTTCATGCCAACTATTCTGGGTAAGTCCATAAGGTGTCCATAAACAAGTATGTAATTTCTAGAATAGAAATTTTGACATAGAGCAAGCGAAATTGGATAAATAAATCCACTCTTTATAAACCTCCTGACTCCAAGGGTCCTAGTGCAGGTCATACGGACGTACGAGTCAAGCTAATTCAGATAGTCTACAAAAATACTCAATCCAGCCTTTACTCATAGCCCAGTTAAAAACAAGTTAAATCAACATTTTTATATTTTAGACTCCTCCCCTCAACAGCAATCAAGGGAAGGAGCCAAAGCAATTAAGCAATTAATTACGTAAAAACATGGAACACCCACATGTTAATAATGGATGGATTTGAAGCAACTGATGGATTATGCTAATAATGTCAAAAAGGGGCCAGCATAATACATACTTACACAACAAAGCAATAAATTAAAGTCCGTCAGGTTCTCAAGTGTTAAAGAGGAGCTGTTAGGTATAAGGTCTCAGAGAAAATAAACACATATATCAGTAGCTAAAGATTGGCTGTACTTACATCACATATGCATTTCACTGTCCACGTTTGGATTTCACAGAATTTGTATATAGTATATGCAGAGATAGATGCTCCTGACAGCTCATGGCAGGCTCCATGTTTTTCTGTCAAATGTGTCGTCATGTCCTGCCTGCTTCCTGATCACAGATAAGCTCCTACTTGAACAACACAGTGTGCAGTGAATATTAATGAGCCATGTGGCTAGGAACAATAGCTGACTCCTGCAGAGTACTCTGCCCCGAGATTTATCAGTGCTACACGCTGGACTGATTACAAGCTTCTGTGACGTCTCATTAGCAGCCGAGGGGAGGGCCCCAGAATGCTTTGCAGTTTAGTATGCGGCTTGCGTCTTTATGGGTCTATAACAGACTTGCTGATAAGCACACATCGAAGGTAACTGAGATTTTTATCTTCACTAATGGCTTTTGAGCTTCCTTCTAAACTGTTTAACACAGGAGAATAGAGGTTTAAATTAGCTTCTGCAGCCTGACAGTTACTCTTTAAGGAGAAATATCCGTTTTACTTCCATTTTAAGTACTTTTCCCTACTGTTGCTTTTGCAGGATATGTAACAATGTCCCACTGTGAACATGGCCTTAAAGAGAGCTACGAACGATGTGTTCAGCTCCATTTCACTATTCTCATCATTATCCAGTTTGTCAAACCTCACTGTTATCACGGGACCCACCTTAGTGTTAGATGGGTGCATGATGGGTGTCAAAATAAATCCAAATAAATGCCAAATCATGATCAAGTTACCCCTTCGTTACTCCATGGCCAACATGCTGATTTTCAAATTAAGATTTATTTTAAAGAACACCTGACGTAAGAAGGATATGGAGGCTGCCATATTTATTTTCTATTAAACAATACCAGATGCCAGGGATTGCTCCTGATCTTTCATGCATTAGTAGTGTCTGAATCACACACCTAAAACAAGCATGCAGCAAATCCAGGCAAATTTAAAGAAAACCTGTAACGAAAAAACGCCCTCTGTGGGATACTTATCTCGGGAGGGGTAAGCTTATGGATCCTAACGAGGCTTCCCCTTCCTCTGGTGCCCTGGCAATCCATCGCTGTGACCCCTCGAACAGCGACAAGGCAAATATTTTCGTACTGCGATCCTGTGCAGGCGCACTAAGCAGCTTTTTGTTCGGGCTAAGGCGAAAATAGCCGAGCCCCATCGTATCTACTCTAATGTGCAGGCGCGAGTCCTTTACGCCTGCGCAGTAGAGCGAATCAGTCGGGCTCAGCTATTGCCCACCCTTGTCAAGCTTTGTCGAGGGACTTTCAGGAAAGCCGGCGCTGGATTCCCCCAAGCTTCAGAGCCTCATTGGGAATCTGAGGCTTCCCCCTCCCAAAGTTAGTCTCCCTCAGAGGAGTTTTTTTTTCTTACAGAGTCTCTTTAAGTCAAATACATGATCTGCATGCTTGTTCAGAGGCTATGGCTAAAGGTACTAGAGGCAGAGGATCCACAGGACAGCCAGGCAATGTGCATTGTTTGAAATGAAAAAAAAATATGGCAGCATCCATATCCCTCTCACTTCAGGTGTTCTTTATGAAAAGCTGTATGTGACTCAGCTGGTGGTAAAACAAAAGTGTGTCTTCTTAAAACAGGCAAAATGACTTCTTCAGTTTTAAGAAAAATGACTTCTTCAGTTTTAAGAAGGCAAACTTTTGTTCTGCATAATATTTTAGTAACAGGGCTTTTTGGTCCTTTGTAGCCCTTATGCCTAGTACACATCATACAATTTTCTGTAAGATTTTCTGTTCTGATTTACCTGCCAGATAGATAATTTCCAACATGTTGGAAATTATCTATCTAACCATCTATCTGCCTAGCAATTAAGCATTGTTCTACTTAGCAGGAGATAACCAGAAGACAATGCACCAGAAGTAATGACCAGTCTTTACCAGTACTTTACAGAAAATAATCTAATTACAGAAAATCTTACAGAAAATCTAAAGCCGCATCTACACACGTAGATGCGGCCGCGACGCTCCTTATCAATCGAGCCGCTGACGCGGCTCAATTGATAAGATCCAACAGGACAGATCTTGCTTCCGCCGATTCCCTGCTCGCTCCCCGCGAGGGGACAATGGCAGGGAATCGAGCGGAAGATAAGCGGCGCCGGCGGGGACGAGTGGGGAATAGTATGCGGCGCACGCGCGGCGAGCGGGGACATGGCGGGCACGCGCGGGTACGCGGAAGAGGCGATCCGGCGGCTAATCGAGCCGCCGGATCGCAGCCTCATCTACGCGTGTAGATGAGGCTTAACAGAAAAATAACAGAAAATTGTATGGTGTGTACTAGGCATTACACACTCCTAGGAGATCTGGTTAACCATGATCTTGCTGAGTACTCTGTATCCTTGGTCTGTTTCACTGATAAAATGATCAGTGCCTATTTTCATGGAAATGGCCATCCACAGGTTACCAAACTCTAGTACCAACGTACATGTGTGTTTCTGAATGGCCTCTTTATTGTATAAACTTATGAAAATGAAAATATTAAAAAATTATCAAAAGTCATCACCCAGCAATTCATCTAAAAACACATTTCTAAAATTCAAATTGACTTGTTGAACAACCCAGGTCAGGGCTTCCATCAGGGTAGTAGAACCAATGCTGCTGAACAGAGCTGGGCCAGGCTGGCAATGCAAAGAATGCTGGGTGGGGAGGAAGGCTCGACTACTTTCCTACCTCCCTCTCCTTTGATCTCTCCTCCTATGCTCCCCTGGCATACCTGCAGGATTATGCGCACCAATGGTTATTGGTATACCTCCTCCAACCACTTGGTGTCCTGTCTGTGCTTTACAATGGCCGCATGCTCTTTACTTTGATACCTGATACTCTGTGTTATGACGTGCAAGAGAAACAGGAAGTCAGAGCACAGATGGGACATGAAGCGGCTGGAGGAGTTTAGTATGCAACGCCACCAGATACTGCTGTGCATAATTCTGCAAGTCTGCTAGGGGAGAAAAGGAGGGGGTCACTCGAACCCCATAGAAAGCTATATGAGCATGGGGGGCACTAGACCACCAGGGAAAGCTATCCTGGGATGGAGGGATGAGGTAATCCCTCCCTATTACTGTGATATGCTGCTTTTTTGGGGGGGGGAATGTGCCTTTTAATTATCTTTCTTTTATTGGAAAGCACTGCCTTTTTCCTTTTTTTGGTGGGGGGGGGGGGGGGGGGGGAGTCAAAGAGCTTTTTCTTTAGCAGACTGGGCGTAGAGGGCAGTAGGCCGGCCCAGTAGGTTTGAAGCTCAGAAATTTCTAATGGCGGCTCTGTACCAGGTTATCCAAGTGCCCATTAACAGTGCAAGTTAGGCTAATAATCATTTTTCAATAATAATAATTGCAGTATTTGTATAGCGCCTTTCTCCTGTCGGACTCAAAGCACTTGCGAGGCAGCTACTAGAGCACACTCAGTAGGCAGTAGCAGTGTTAAAGGGAACCTAAACTGTGAAGGATATGGATTTTTCCTTTTAAAATAATACCAGTTGCCTGAATCGCCTGTGTCTCTAATACTTTTAGCCACAGCCCCTGAACAAGCATGCAGATCATGTGATCTGACTGAAGTCAGACTAGATTAGCTGCATGCTTGTTTCAGGGTGTGATTCAGCCACTATTGCAGCCACAGAGATCAGCTGGACTGCCAGGCAACTGGTATTGTTTAACAGGAAACATCCATATCACTCTCAGTTAAGGTTCCCTTTAAGGAGACTTGCCCAAGAAACTCCTTACTGAAATAGGTGCTGGCTTACTGAACAAGAAGAGCCAAGATTTGAACCCAGGTCTCCTGTGTCAGAGGCAGAGCCCTTAACCCAGGGCCGAGCCTAGGCGGGTGCTGCGGGTGCAAGGCACCCAGGCGCCTGTCTCTGAGAGGCGCCGCCCGACCGCCACTCTCCCCCTGTGGCCGCCGCTCCCTCCCTCCCTCTAGCCGCCGGCGCCGGCATGTCAGACCTCGATCAGGCGGGCGGGCGCTAGGACCTAGCACGCCGCACTGATATGCGGAAGTGACATCACTTCCGCATATAGAGCGGGTGCGTCCGGCGCCTTCTTACTGGTCGGGTCGCCCGCTGATTGAGGTCTGAAGCTGCTGCAAGGTGAGGGGGGAGCGGCGGCGGCAGCAGCGGCGGCGGGAGGGGAGGGTTGGGTGCGCTTCTTTCACTCACTACCTAAACGAGGACCCTATACCCCCTGGCTACATATACTGGTCACATATACCCCCTGTCTACATATACTGATCACATATACCCCCTGGCTATATATACTGGGCACATATTACCCCCCGGCTACATATCCTGGGCACATATTACCCCCTGGATACATATCCTGGGCACATAATACCCCCTGGCTACATATCCTGGGCACATAATACCCCCTGGCTACATATCCTGGGCACATAATACCCCCTGGCTACATATCCTGGGCACATAATACCCCCTGGCTACATATCCTGGGCACATATACCCCCTGGCTACATATCCTGGGCACATATACCCCCTGGCTACATATCCTGGGCACATATACCCCCTGGCTACATATCCTGGGCACATATACCCCCTGGCTACATATCCTGGGCACATATACCCCCTGGCTACATATCCTGGGCACATATACCCCCTGGCTACATATCCTGGGCACATATATCCCCTGGCTACATATCCTGGGCACATATACCCCCTGGCTACATATCCTGGGCACATATCCTGGGCACATATACCCCATGGCTACATATCCTGGGCACATATACCCCCTGGCTACATATCCTGGGCACATATACCCCCTGGCTACATATCCTGGGCACATATACCCCCTGGCCTCATATCCTGGGCACATATACCCCCTGGCCTCATATCCTGGGCACATATACCCCCTGGCCACATATCCTGGGCACATATACCCCCTGGCTACATATCCCGGGCACATAATACCCCCTGGCTACATATCCTGGGCACATAATACCCCCTGGCTACATATCCTGGGCACATATACCCCCTGGCTACATATCCTGGGCACATATACCCCCTGGCTACATATCCTGGGCACATATACCCCCTGGCTACATATCCTGGGCACATATACCCCCTGGCTACATATCCTGGGCACATATACCCCCTGGCTACATATCCTGGGCACATATACCCCCTGGCTACATATCCTGGGCACATATACCCCCTGGCTACATATCCTGGGCACATATATCCCCTGGCTACATATCCTGGGCACATATACCCCCTGGCTACATATCCTGGGCACATATCCTGGGCACATATACCCCATGGCTACATATCCTGAGCACATATACCCCCTGGCTACATATCCTGGGCACATACACCCCCTGGCTACATATCCTGGGCACATATACCCCCTGGCCTCATATCCTGGGCACATATACCCCCTGGCCTCATATCCTGGGCACATATACCCCCTGGCCACATATCCTGGGCACATATACCCCCTGGCTACATATCCTGGGCACATATACCCCCTGGCTACATATCCTGGGCACATATACCCCCTGGCTACATATCCTGGGCACATATACCCCCTGGCTACATATCCTGGGCACATATACCCCCTGGCTACATATCCTGGGCACATATACCCCCTGGCTACATATCCTTGGCACATATACCCCCTGGCTACATATCTTGGGCACATATACCCCCTGGCTACATATCCTGGGCACATATACCCCCTGGCTACATATCGTGGGCACATATACCCCATGGCTACATATCCTGGGCACATATACCCCCTGGCTACATATCCTGGGCACATATACCCCCTGGCCTCATATCCTGGGCACATATACCCCCTGGCCACATATCCTGGGCACATATACCCCCTGGCCTCATATCCTGGGCACATATACCCCCTGGCTACATATCCTGGGCACATATACCCCCTGGCCTCATATCCTGGGCACATATACCCCCTGGCCTCATATCCTGGGCACATATACCCCCTGGCCACATATCCTGGGCACATATACCCCCTGGCTACATATCCTGGGCACATATACCCCCTGGCTACATATCCTGGGCACATATACCCCCTGGCTACATATCCTGGGCACATATACCCCCTGGCTACATATTCTGGGAACATATACCCCCTGGCTACATATCCTGGGCACATATACCCCCTGGCTACATATCCTGGGCACATATACCCCCTGGCTACATATCCTGGGCACATATACCCCCTGGCTACATATCCTGGGCACATATACCCCCTGGCTACATATCCTGGGCACATATACCCCCTGACTACATATCCTGGGCACATATACCCCCTAGCTACATATCCTGGGCACATATACCCCCTGGCTACATATCCTGGGCACATATACCCCCTGGCTACATATCCTGGGCACATATACCCCCTGGCTACATATCCTGGGCACATATACTCCCTGGCTACATATCCTGGGCACATATACCCCCTGGCTACATATCCTGGGCACATATACCCCCTGGCTACATATCCTGGGCACATATACCCCCTGGCTACATATCCTGGGCACATATACCCCCTGGCTACATATCCTGGACACATATACCCCCTGGCTACATATCCTGGGCACATATACCCCCTGGCTACATATCCTGGGCACATATACCCCCTGGCTAAATATCCTGGGCACATATACCCCCTGGCTACATATCCTGGGCACATATATCCCCTGGCTACATATCCTGGGCACATATACCCCCTGGCTACATATACTGGGACATATACCCCTACCTACACTTACTGGGGACATATATCCCTGGCTATATATTCTGGGGACACTGGCTGTTTGTCATTATGTGCATTTACTGGTGAAAATCTGTCTTATTATGTGCATTTGCTGGTGAAAAGCTATCTTATTATGTGCATTTGCTGGTGAAAGCAGTCTCTTATGTGCATTTGCTGGTGAAAAGCAGTCTCTTATGTGCATTTGCTGGTAAAAAGCAGTCTCTTGTTATGTGCATTTACTGGTGAAAAGCAGTCTCTTGTTATGTGCATTTACTGGTGAAAAGCAGTCTCTTGTTATGTGCATTAACTGGTGAAAAGCAGTCTCTTGTTATGTGCATTTACTAGTGAAAAGCATTCTCTTGTTTTGTGCATTTACTGGTGAAAAGCAGTCTCTTGTTATGTGCATTTACTGGTGAAAAGCAGTCTCTTGTTATGTGCATTTACTGGTGAAAAGCAGTCTCTTGTTATGTGCATTTACTGGTGAAAAGCAGTCTCTTGTTATGTGCATTTACTGGTGAAAAGCAGTCTCTTGTTATGTGCATTTACAGGTGAAAAACGGTCTCTTGTTATGTGCATTTACTGGTGAAAAGCGGTCTCTTGTTATGTGCATTTACTGGTGAAAAGCGGTCTCTTGTTATGTGCATTTATTGGTGAAAAGCGGTCTCTTGTTATGTGCATTTACTGGTGAAAAGCGGTCTCTTGTTATGTGCATTTACTGGTGAAAAGCGGTCTCTTTGTTATGTGCATTTACTGGTGAAAAGCGGTCTCTTGTTATGTGCATTTACATGGGGAAAAGCTGTCTCTTATGTGCATTTAGTGGGGAAATTTTGTCAGTAAAAATAATCTTTTGTCAGTAAATTTTTAGGTATTTGTCAGTAAAAAATAACGTGAAAGGTTGGCAACACTGGCAGGTTGTGTGGCGCAACGGGAAAGATACAGGCAGCCCACCTTGGGCTTGGCAGGGGGGAGGAGCCGACGTCAGCGAGAGTAGGGTGGCCGCAGGCAGCCATAAATACGCAGTGTGTGACTGCGTTACACTCACAGAGCCTCTCAGCCTGAGTCAGTCCAGAGACTAGCAGACTCGCAGGAAGCCAAAGCCAGCCAGGAGCAAGCCCATGGAAGAGGGGTAGGAATGGGGTATCACATGCATGCGTAAAGCGGTGGAAGGTGTGGGTGTGATTAGGCAGGACATGGGTGTGGTTATGTGGTTGGGCGCAGTTAATTTAACCACTCCCATAGGCGCCAGAGAAAATCTTGCACCCAGTGCCAGGCACCCCAGGCTTAGTGTTGGGCGAACACCTAGATGTTCGGGTTCGCGAACGTTCGCCGAACATCGCCGCGATGTTCGGGTGTTCGCGCCGAACTCCGAACATAATGGAAGTCAATGGGGACCCGAACTTTCGTGCTTTGTAAAGCTTCCTTACATGCTACATACCCCAAATTTGCAGGGTATGTGCACCTTGGGAGTGGGTACAAGAGGAAAAAAAATATTTGAAAAAGAGCTTATAGTTTTTGAGAAAATTGATTGTAAAGTTTCAAAGGAAAAACTGTCTTTTAAATGTGGAAAATGTCATGTTTCTTTGCACAGGTAACATGCTTTTTGTCGCCATGCAGTCATAAATGTAATGCAGAGAAGAGGTTCCAGGAAAAGGGACCGGTAACGCTAACCCAGCACCAGCAGCAGCACACGTGATGGAACAGGAGGAGGCGCAGGAGGAGAAGGCCACGCTTTGAGACACAACAACCCAGGCCTTGCATGAGGACAAGAAGCGTGCGGATAGCATGCTTTTTACCGCCATGTAGTCATAAATGTAATAAAGATGAAAGGTTCCATAAACAGGGACCGGCAACGCTAACCCAGCAGCAGCAGCAGCACACGTGATGGAACAGGAGGAGGCGCAGGAGGAGAAGGCCATGCTTTGAGACACAACAACCCAGGCCTTGCATGAGGACAAGAAGCGTGCGGATAGCATGCTTTTTACCGCCATGCAGTCATAAATGTAATAAAGATGAAAGGTTCCATAAACAGGGACCGGCAACGCTAACCCAGCAGCAGCAGCAGCACACGTGATGGAACAGGAGGAGGCGCAGGAGGAGAAGGCCACGCTTTGAGACACAACAACCCAGGCCTTGCATGAGGACAAGAAGCGTGCGGATAGCATGCTTTTTACTGCCATGCAGTCATAAATGTAATAAAGATGAGAGCGAGGTACACAGAGTGACAGTAAACAGAATGCTATATAGTGTGGCTGAGCGAGCGGTGTACTACTATTCCCAGCAGACACAGAGTGGCAGTAAACAGAATGCTATATAGTGTGGCTGAGCGAGGTACACAGAGTGGCAGTAAACAGAATGCTATATAGTGTGGCTGAGCGAGGTACACAGAGTGGCAGTAAACACAATGCTATATAGTGTGGCTGAACGAGCGGTGTACTACTATTCCCAGCAGCGACACAATGACTGGGGGAGACCCTGGCTAGCGTGGCTGGAGCGCGAACTACCCTGCCTGCCTACCCAAAGCTAAACCCACAGACAAATGGCGGAGATATGACGTGGTTCGGGTATTTATTTACCCGAACCACGTGACAGTTCGGCCAATCAGAGCGCGTTCGGGTCCGAACCACGTGACCCGTTTGGCCAATCACAGCGCTAGCCGAACATTCGGGGAACGTTCGGCCATGCGCTCTTAGTTCGGGGGGTGTTCGGCCGAACTCGAACATCACCCGAACAGGGTGATGTTCTGCAGAACCCGAACAGTGGCGAACACTGTTCGCCCAACACTACCCAGGCTCACCCCTGCCTTAACCATTACACTATCCAGCCACTACAATAAGATATTTCAGATTGAAAGAAAATATCATATTTAATCAATCCACAGCATTAAAGAATTTAATTTCCAATAATATCTGATCCAGTTGTGATTGTATCTATAAAAAAATTAGCCACACTGATTGCCCAATTCTTTAAGAAAACCATCAATAATTTGATCGTTCAACCTCAGCTGCCCTGTTTTTGTACGATAAATCTAAATATTCTGATTGAAAATATGATCATTCACTAAAAATTGTACCGTTAATACTATGATTGCAAGAGCTAAAATGACAAGTGAAAATCTCATACAGCAAGTTTTTTAACACTGGAAACTAAATCAGGCCCTAGATTTTCTTTGTCAATCACCTGCAGACCACTGCTAAATAAGACTCACTCCACCAACTTTTCTATTTATCCTGTCCCTCTGAAAGGGAGTGTAACCATTTATATTTACAGCCCAGTCATGTGATGAGTGAAACCAGGTCTCAGAAACTACAATTAAATCACAATTTTCTTTCTGTGCCAGAACTTCAAGCTCAATCATTTTGCCTGCCAGGCTTCTGGCATTTGTGAACATGCATTTGAATCCTTGATAGAATTTTCCCAGAATGGAATGCAATCTTGGGGTGTTTGTATGTTAAATATCTCTGATACATGAAAAGGGGGTTGATTTTTCCCTCAAGTCTCCCATTTAGCTCTGTAACATAAACATTACACATCGTTTATCTGAAGGAACCTTGTTTGCTGACAGAAATGGAATGCTGTGAGGCGATAAATCTGTAAAAGAATTCTTGTACCGGCTTTATCACCAGATCTGCAACTTGCCGGCTCTGTTCCAGTCCCTGAATGCCCAGGGGATCATGTATTAATTTCTTGTCTGTTAATTCAGAATTTTAATTGTAAAAATCAGTTATGGGAATGGTAATAAAATATTCATCATGTAACGGAAAGTTATTAAAAAAGAAAAAGGATTGCAGTGAGTAATCCATTATGTAAAAACATAAGGATTACATTGCCAATGAACATATGTAAGTTATTTCTGTCTTTAGGCAGAACAGCTTTGTTTTAAAACATGAAAATGCTTATAAGAATGGTGGATTAACCAATATTAAGGAGAAATCTTAGTCTTTTTTATTTTATTTTATTGGGACAGCACTGTGGCATAATGGTTAACATTCTTACCTTACTGTACTGGGTCTCCCCGGTTGAATCCCAGCCAGGGCACCATCTGGACTGAGTTTGTATGTTCTCCCTGTGCCTGTGTGGGGTTTCTCCGGGTACTCCAGTTTCCTCCCACACCCTAAACACATACAGATAAGTTATTGGCTTCCGCCTAAAATTAGCTCTAGACTACAATACATGCAGTACACAATACATACATAGACATACAGTATGACTATGGTAGGGATTAGACTATGAGCCCCTGTGAGGAACAGTTAAAGTGAACCAGAGATGAAGAACACTCATGTATTTTACCATATATATCATATGGAACATTAGAGAAAACACCTACCCTGCTCTCTGTTTCATTCTTCACTGCTCAGTAGAGTTGGGCCGAACGGTTCGCCTGCGAACGGTTCCATGCGAACTTCCGTGGTTCACGTTCGCGTCCCGCAGGCGAACCTTTGCGGAAGTTCGGTTCGCCCCATAATGCACCATGGAGGGTCAACTTTGACCCTCTACATCACAGTCAGCAGGCACAGTGTAGCCAATTAGGCTACACTAGCCCCTGGAGCCACTCCCCCCTACTAAAAGGCAGGCAGCGGCGACCATTACGGTCACTCGTGTGCCTGCATTAGTGAGAGTAGGGCGAGCTGCTGCACACTCTCTCTCATAGGGAAAGATTAGTTAGGCTTAGCTTGTCCCTGGCTGCATACCTGTTCTGTGAACCCACCACTGCATACCTGTTCTGTGAACCCACCACTGCATACCTGTTCTGTGAACCCACCACTGCATACCTGTTCTGTGAACCCACCACTGCATACCTGTTCTGTGAACCCACCACTGCATACCTGTACTGTGAACCCACCACTGCATACCTGTTCTGTGAACCCACCACTGCATACCTGTACTGTGAACCCACCACTGCATACCTGTTCAGTGAACCTGCCACTGCATACCTGTTCTGTGAACCCACCACTGCATACCTGTACTGTGAACCCACCACTGCATACCTGTTCTGTGAACCCACCACTGCATACCTGTTCTGTGAACCCACCACTGCATACCTGTTCTGTGAACCCACCACTGCATACCTGTACTGTGAACCCACCACTGCATACCTGTACTGTGAACCCACCACTGCATACCTGTTCTGTGAACCCACCACTGCATACCTGTTCTGTGAACCCACCACTGCATACCTGTTCAGTGAACCTGCCACTGCATACCTGTACTGTTCAGTGAACCCGCCACTGTATACCTGTTCTGTTCAGTGAACCCGCCACTGCATACCTGTTCTGTTCAGTGAACCCGCCACTGTATACCTGTTCTGTTCAGTGAACAGTTTGGTGTGTCAGTGTGAAGCAGTACCTTAATTACACTACCTGATTGATGTATACACATGCAAGATGTTTTAAAGCACTTTAGGCCTGTCATTTAGCATTCAATATGATTTCTGCCCTTAAAACGCTGCTTTGCGTCAAATCCATATTTTTCCCGGGGACTTTTGGCGTGTATCCCACTCCGCCATGCCCCCCTCCAGGTGTTAGACCCCTTGAAACATCTTTTCCATCACTTTTGTGGCCAGCATAAATTTTTTTTTTCAAAGTTCGCATCCCCATTGAAGTCTATTGCGGTTCGCGAACTTTAACGCGAACCGAACCTTCCGCGGAAGTTCGCGAACCTAAAATCGGAGGTTCGCCCCAACTCTACTGCTCAGCCTGCTTCTAATCAGCCCTGATAAAATCCCAGACTGAGCATTCAGTATGGCTTTGCTCAGCAATCATTATAGCTGAGTCATTATAGCAGAGCCAGAATGGGGCAGTCTTGGGCTTGAAAAGACATCAGAGAAGACATACTGGGCTATAATGATTCCTGAGCAAAGCCAGACTGAATGCTCAGCCAGGGATTTTATCAGGGCTGATAACAATCAGGCTGAGCAGAGAAGAATGAAACAGAGAGGGTAGGTGTTTTCTCTAATGTTCCCACTGATATATACATGAGGGTACTTCGTCTCTGGTTCACTTTAGATGACAGGACAATATCCTCTGTACAATGCTGCAAATCCTAAATAATAATAACATTATAAAAGCGACAGCTATGCCATAGCTGCTACTGACTCCCGATACCTTCCACTAAGTTGTATTTCAAGGGAATGCTCTGCGCATGCACAGTAGTCCATGGCTGGGCCAGTCAGACAGCTTTCGGAGGGGCACAGCAGCTAAATGGAACAAAGCAGAATGAGATAGAAGGACTAGGAGGACTACAGTGGGCACTGGGAAAGCTACTAGAGTAATAGAAGAACCTTGCCAGCATTAAGCAGGTTATTTCAGAGAGGTAGTTTTAAGCACATTTGAAGAGCTATGCCTATAACTTTTAAAGGTAGGTGCACACATTACGTAACATGAAAGGCTGCATTTTATGTTAAGTTTTATTTTATGTAGTGTGCGTTTTTTGTGCATTTTTCCTGCACTTTTGGTGCTTTTGCATTAGCGTTTTTTACTGTAGATGCGTTTTTCAAGAGTTTTGCATGCATTTTGATATGTTTGCGGTTCGCATATACAAAACGCATTTTGTGTGCGTTTTTCATGCATTTTTTATTTGCATTTTATGCAAATCACTAGGAAGACAACAGGAAGCGGAAATACATCACAAAACAAATTTTTGAACCAAAAACGCATGGAAAACTCATGGAAAACGCATACCATTGCGTTTCCATTGACTTTCATTATGTGCCTTTTTGCTGCATTTTTAAAGATTATGCAACAAAACCAGCATTTTTGAAAACGCATGCGTTTTTTCTTGCGGCCCATAGACTTCCATTAGCAGCAAACACGCAGCATTTTCTGCAATGTTTGTGTTTCTGCTAGGTGTGCACCTAGCCTGAGGAACAAGTACACATAGAGATTAGGCATTAGAGCACAGACTCTGTGGATACATGTTTGCCTTATAAAATTCATATTTATTATTATATAGTGAAGAAAAGAATCCGCTCAAACTGAAACATTGAAAGAGTCCGATCTTTATTGAGACAGTCACAGACTAGGCTTCATGCCCATGCGTATCGGAGGTGCAATCGCACCTTAGTCATAGCTAACAATGCCACAGAGCAACAACAATTTAAAGGTACATGTTAACGCCCATATGGGCAGTACAAACAATTAAAAATGCAAAGCTTGCTGGTACTTAAAGGTACAGAGTATAAAGAAGTTAATAGTACATAGATTGCTCAGTAAAATCGAATGGACTAGTAAAAAACAATAGCATCACATCTTCCCTATATAATAGGATCAAAAAAGATATGAATGGTGGATGGCAAGCAGGACCAATTTACAAACTATAGTACAGTCCACATATACAAGCCCCAAGTGGTTGCCGCCATGTACGTGGGCGCATGTGTGATGTCACACACGCCCCCGCGTATACGCTGGCTAACACGTAGGGCGTGTGTATGTGGATGGAGAACAGAGCACGGAGCCAGTGGCGGACCCCGAAAGGTAAAGTATATTGCACGGAACACCAGGGGTCACATTTTATACTAGGGGGTACAGCACCAGGGGTTCCATCACGTTTTTCGCTTGTCTCGATATCGCTAATCGAGCATGTCGGTCCTACATCTTGCTGCATGTCCAATCAATACATGCAACCAATTTCAGCCTGAAATTGGTTGCATTGTTGATCGAACCTGCTCTTGGCAACATTGATTTTCCTCTGATCCAATTATAATAATCAATCGGATGGTCAATTGGCCGCCAATTTGCCTGATGTTTGGCCGCCTTAATTCTAACTGCGTTTGAAACAAAGTAATGACACGCGTGCTTGGTGGTACATATAGATAAATTGGTTGCCCCACTAATTGACTCTAGATTATGAAATGAAGAAATAGTAGGAATTCAATTTTTATAGTTAGTGACAACACTACATAATCTGTCAACTGCTGGAGAAGGTTTCAGCACTATATAAATACAAAATAAATAAATCTGTATGAAAATGTATTCAGCTAGGACTTGAAACTTCCATTTTGCATAGTAATGTAATATCCAGTTTAATCTGTAAGCAGAGCAATGCTGTTGTCAAACTCCTACTTCTGTAGCTTGCACACAGGAGCACTGGAGTAAATAACACCAGGCCCATATGCAATTAACTTTTTCTCCTGTGTTTTCTCCTAAGTGATATTTCCACAACTTGTCAATAAAATGTCTTATAAACAATTAGCAAGCAAGAAAATAATTAACCACTTCAGGATCACAGGTTTTTCCCCTTAAAAACCAAAAAAACTTTCACATTTCAGCGCTCCTCCCATTCATTCAGCGATAACTTTATTGTTACTTATCACACTGAAATGATCTATATATTGTTTTTTTCACCATAAATTATGCTTTCTTTGGGTGGTAGTTTTTGCTCTGAATTATTTTATTTTATATGCATTGTAAAGGGAATAATAGGTAAAAAAGAAAAAAAATGATTATTTCTCAGTTTTTAGCCATTATAGTTTTAAAATAAAATGTGCTTTGGTACATAAAACCCACACATCTTATTTGCCCATTTGTCCGGTTTATTACAACGTTTAAATTGTGTCCCTAGTACAATGTATGGTGATAATATTTTAACTGGAAATGAAGGAGCATTTTTCCATTTAGGGATTTTTAATACTTTTTCACTTATTACAAGAACTTTTTTTGAAAAAATATACTCATGACATCCGTATTACAAAAGTCCCTAAAGTAACTATTTATGTAAACAAAATTAAATGATGTATTTTTTTTTTAACAAGTGTTTTATTTCTGTAACTGTGGGGCAGGGATGGAAGGGGTTAAAAGTAATAAAATAAAAAAAAATAATAATAAACTTGCTATGGAAAACAGTATAGTGGCATAAATAGGTGTATTTTACTTTTTGGCCACAAGATGGTGCTATTGAGACCGTGTTTCTATTAATAGAACACAGCCGAACACGGAAGTGTCGGGTCTCAGAGCTTATGCGAGGTTAACAAGCTCTGCGAAGACACGCGGTGATCGGGATTGAGAATCAAAAGATTCTCACATCCTGATCACAGATGGAGGGGACTGCGACGGTGGATCAGCGGAAAACAGCGCAGGGATCGTGAATGCGACGGTAAGGCAGCAGTACGCATATCTATGCCCCTGATCCGCACGTGAAGTTTAAAGGGGCGTGGATATGCGTACCAAGGATCCTAAAGTGGTTAAAATAATTTTGATAATACACCCCTCTCCCTTTTGGTTCTTTTTCTATTGTAAAGTGCTGTCAAGTTATTCTAAATCGAGGATGAAAAATGATCTCCTAGGAGAAAACTCAGGAGAAAAAGTGAATTGCATATGTGCCTGTAATGCTTGTGTGCATAAGCAATTCTGTCTGTTTACAAATCACAAGTGTAATGCTTGGGGGTTACATTTTGACCACCTAGAGCAACAAGACTGGTAGCTGATTAATGGAAGAGGCTACACAGGCTGCCCAGAGCAACTGCAGCTCTGGACTTCCGATATCGCAACAAATAAGACACAATGGTAGTGCAGTGCGATGTTGCACTGTCCTTGCGATAGCACAGGTACAAGACAGGACTATAGATTGTAGTGTAACTAGTAGCAACCACAGCTCACAGTCACGTCCACAGAAGCAGAGCAGGCCGGGTAACAACAATCACCAGCAAGCATCCACACAGACAAAACTACAGGAAAGAACATAACTAATAGCAACCGCAGCCCACAGTTATGTTCCCAGAACTAGAGTAGCAGAATTACTACCAGTCACCAACGTGGTGATGGCAGATTCCAAGCTATCAGGATAATGGACTACACTGACCCATTGCGGCTGCAGTGAACGTCCATCAGGCATGGAAACTAGGCCATAAACAATAATACAGAATAATAATAAATGGCTCAACTAATGGATAAATATATATTAGCAAGTCTGCATATATATTTATCAAGAACTAGCTAAAGCACAAGTAATAAGGTCACATTGAACTACAATAACAGAACTATACAGAGTAGCACAGTGCCCAGCAGACCAGCATAGTAATCGCTATGATGGGCGAGGTCTAAAAGGGGAGACAGACTTTTATGCCGGCATCGACCAATGGATGCAAGCATGCAAATCTCCACACAGCTGAATGGTAATCATTCAATCCTGAGCTGGCTTGATTACCATTTGCTAGCTGGTTGTGAATGCAAAGGACTCCCATAGGAAATACATGCAGTATTATGTAACAACATGCCTGCAGGAAATCCAGGGCTATCTGGCCACAGCTCAGCTGTAGCAAGCAATTGGTGGAATGATGACAGCATCCTGAGCTGCTCAGAACTGCAGAGCAATTGCAAATGACAATGTGACTCATTGCGAATGCACAACCGAATGCAGGCAGACAAGCCAGAACTGTCTGTTTGCAGCTCCACCGCAATGGACAGAACACGCCACAGGAGGAATCCTTACAGTGCCATTATCTTTTGTCACTCAGTGCTCAAGCACTGCACAGTGGCCCAGTACCACACAACTCATTGATTGATTAAAGGTGATTCCTAGTGGTTGAGATTCCAACCGCCAAGATTCTGCACTGAGAGAGACCAGGAGCCCAATGGTGCCGTATTGTTAGCATATATGGCAGAGGATACAGTAGTAATTTCTACTCACAAGGGAGGGTTGCACTCCTGCAACCACCAACAGAGCCTACAGGAAAAAGACCGTTCCCGCTCGGAATCCCAGGTCTGCTATGCAGGTACCGGTTGGTCGCTAGGGTTATTGTGACACTAAATGTCCAATATTGAACCCCAAGGGGTAGAACTAATGCTAGAACAATCTGTAGGAGGTGCCCTGAAATATATTCTAATCTCTAGATTATACTGCATGGAAGTAGATGATTCTTACCTCCAGAAAAGAACAAACCACATAGGTAGATATATCGGTTTAATGATGCACAATAAGACAATGCGCTTCACGAGTGCTAGCCCGCTTTCTCAGGTCAATAACAAGTGCCTAAAATAGAAACATATAGACATACTGTATGTTCTAATGGACTACAAGAATTAAAACTTTGGTCACACTGTGCAAATATAACAAAAAACCCCAAATCAATCTTTTGCGAGATATTTCACATAAAAACACATATATATGTGTAACATGTGTGTCCACGCTAACAAAACACATCTTCATGATACACAAACGGTTAATATATACGGGTAATGAAAGTCTATGACAGTTTTGCCACCTATGTGGTTATGCATGAAAATATAATTTGGTTAGACTACAATACATACCATATGAAATTATCATCATTTGCACTAAGTAGACAATTCGTATATTAATAGAAATAAAAGTTTGATTACCGCAATATATCTACAAAATCTCTTTAAAAAATATAAATGATGCTATTGAAAGTGCGTATGTGCTATGAGATGAATGTTGGGGTGATTGTGGTATGGACAATGTATGTATATTAGTCGTAGTATGAGATGAGTGTTGTATAGACAACGTATAGATACAGGCGTTACCTGATGGGTATTGCACTAGATAGTTCTGTGGGTAGTGTATTAGATTATAAATGCTATAAACCAGGGGTCTCAAACTCAATTTACCCGGGGGCCGCAGGAGGCAAAGTCAGGATGAGGCTGGGCCGCATAAGGAATTTCACAATCACGGCGCATCGCCGCCTCTGACCGCCCCTCTCACTCTTCCCTCACAGAGAGGGGCGGGAAGAGGCGTCGATCCGTGCAGCGATTGACATCAGGAGGGGCAGAGCTGAAGCTGAAAGCTCTGCTCCTTCCAGGAAATGCCGGACAGATTGCCCCCTGGGCGATTTGGGGGCTCTGCAGCCCTCGTTTAGTGGCGGGGATGCGGCGGATTACTTGGGAGCACTAAAGCGAACTATAAGGAAGCTTTTGCCGGGAGGGCCACAAAATATTGTATCGAGGGACGCAAATGGCCCGCGGGCCGCGAGTTTGAGACCCCTGCTATAAACAATTGGTGGCCAGCTAGAGAAAGCTGTGATGGCTATGATGGCCAATTGGGATGAGGCTAACGAGGTGGAAAGAGGGATACAAGTGGTATGAGTGCTAGATAGGGGAAGTAAGTGACTGAGATGTAGTGTACAGGTACTAACTAGGTGGTATGTGCTGGATAGGGAAGGTGGGTGACACTGACAGGGATGTATTGTACAGATACTAGCAACCATTGGGGGTAGCATAGGATGGCATAAGAAAGGGAGGGGGGTAATGAGGATAGTTTTATTGCAACCAAGTGGGGAGATGAGTTGCGACCACTATGTGGGAAACAGTGGTCGTAACTCCCCAGTCCCCACTTGGTTGCAATTAAACTATCCTCAAAAGGCGCAGTTGCTGTCGCCTTTTAAGTCGGCAGTAAGGAAAGTGAACCGTAGCAGGGACCGGAGGATCTTTGAGTAGCGGCGCGGGACAGGACGTCTGCAGAGGGCCGGTAGATGCCCCAGATAAGTATAACTCTGTTTTTATCTCATTAAAGGTTTCCTTAAAAAAACCAAAAACCGTCAAAAACAAACAAGAGTTACATATTTACATAGTGTTACACTTTTTCACCAAAAACAAAAGTTTGCTTTCCTAAAACAGAAAGAATTTGCGATAATTCAGGTTGGAGTGAGCTTGAGATGTCTCCCAGAGCACCACTGCTGAATATATGCAAATTAACCATTGTACCCTTAGAAGCTGAACACACCTCCAGAACCGCTGGAATGCAATGATGAGTCAGCTTGTTAATTTGTACAGAGCCATAATAATCCAACATGCATACAGACTGTTTCGGATTGTTTGATCCTCATCAGTGCGTGGCATGGATTAATTTGGCTCTATGGAGTAGGGCTTGTAAATCCGAGAGGTACAGACTAACCAGAAAGCTCATGGTGACCCAGAACTCATTGGAGTGTGTAAGGGACTACAATGGTCCTAAAAGCCCTCTTACTAAGATGTTAAGAAAAACAAAAGTTTGCTTTCCTAAAACAGAAAGAATTTGCGATAATTCAGGTTGGAGTGAGCTTGAGATGTCTCCCAGGGCATCACTGCTGAATATATGCAAATTAACCATTGTACCCTTAGAAGCTAAATACACCTCCAGAACCGCTGGAATGCAATGACGTGTCAGCTTGTTAATTTGTACAGAGCCATAATAATCCAACATGCATACAGAATGTTTCGGATTGCTTGATCCTCATCAGTGCATGGCATGGATTAATTTGGCTCTTTTGGCTTTTTTCACCAGGGAGCCTAAAACAAACAAGAGTTTGTTCTTACAAGTTATAGTGAATTGACTAATCTATTGGGGCAGAGGAGAACGTTTGATTGTACTTCTGCTGTAAAGGGAAAAAAAACTTCTTTGTGTGGTGCCCTCAAGAAAATAGGAAATAGCAGCAGGGTATAAAATGTCAAAACAGTTTCAGAAGCTTGTATAGCTGCTGTCCTTCTGCTACAAGTTATGAACTTCCTAAAAAGGTTTGGCAGCCTGGCAGTGCAGGACATATTCCCTCCTAATTATTTCATAATTCTCCATAAAGTCCAACAGGAAAATATCAGCATACCATACAACAGAGATAGTACTTTGCAAGACGCAATATGTATTGTGGTGTGTGTAGTAATGCAAAACTAAATTTATAAGCATATTCAGATCAGTGTATTTACACTATAATACATGCATGTGTGCAGCATGCAGATTACAGTCTCACTTTTACGCCCTATCAGTGATGCTTGATACAAGCTGGGACAATAGGAAAACATGTCCATGGTTTATATTGCAACGTGATAAGGAGTTAAGAGTTGTAAATATACATGGCAGCTTGCCATGGTTTAATGGCCCTTTAAAAGCAGTTTGATTAAATAGAATTAGCATGCTAATTGTCAATCTGTAGATGGTGCTGCAGAATGTACAGCTAATGAATACCTGCTGCATGTGCTAAACCATTACAAAGTGAGGATCTGGAAGGGAGATTTAAAATGTGACTGCTGCTCTGCTCTCAGACTGATGAAAACACCACAATGATTTAATTTTAATACCAGGAAGCTGTGAGATATCACGGTGTCCATAAAGATTCAGCACCACAGTGTAAAACGCTCCCCTGCTGTACCAAATGAGACTCGGCTGGAGTTTGAGCTGAAGGGAAGCTGGTCACATGCTCAGTGGATGTACAGTATCAGCTCAGGCTGGCTGCGTGCTGGAACACCGCTAGGACTCACAGGCAGATTCAACTTTGGAGTACACTGAGAAGGGAGATCAGATGTTTGTTCAGCAGCAGAAACACATTACACGGATTTATGGATGCTTCTGACCTCTGTTAAAGGGCTACCTACAATAAATTACTTCTGCCAAGACTGCACGTCAGTTGTTTTTTTTTAAGCAGCAGAAGATGGACCCTACGTGCTATATAGATGTATAAATCATTTGTGCGACTTTCTGTTGGCGGACTCTTATAATTAGCAATTAAACTGCACTGTGACTGTGAGTACACCTACCTGACCTGTCACCCAGCCTGAGCGATGGAAGAGGATTATACTGTTGCTCTCTGCTATGCATACATTGATTTGTATTGATGTGCATGTCATTCTTGGAGCTTAGTGAACAGCAGCTTGAAAGTTAAGGAAAAGAGAAATCGACACAATATTTTGGAGTAACATGATGTTATGGGATTACAAGAACAGATTGATTAGCTATCTTAAAGATTTCTGAGTTCATCTGTAAAACAAGATATATTTGGATCTAGCCTGGATGGATGTTGTTCTCTGGATTTCACAAGGGGAAAGACTTTTGGAATGGAAAATGATGACTTCTTGGAATCTCTTGCTTATTGAAGGGATGTGAAGAGATTTCCACTATGATCATGTATGGAGAGATGTTATTAAACTCCAGCAGTGCTACTGAAGCGCAGATCATGCTGCAGACCAACACTCCTTATCTCAGCAGCACCCAGAGACCTGTCAGCTCCTCAGCCTTCTACTTGTCCACAGCCAGGGTGCTCAAGGAAGGCGAGATCAACAAACCTGACCTTATGACTTACATTGTCCTTTTTGTTCTCCTTTTTTTGTCGGTGACATTGATTGTCCTTTTCATTAACTGTCAACTGAGGAATTCCTTCTTTGCAGGACTACCTTATGACAGATCCCTGAGGGAAGCCAGGAGCCCTTGGAAAACACAGTCTGTCTGAAACTAAACTGGATAGCCAGCAACAGAGATTCAAATCCTATGTCACTTTTATATCTTAGCAAGAGGCTGAGAGGAAGATTTTGCTTTAATATTATATACCACTATGTGAATGTAATTTTGCTATGATGATTAGAAGATTATTATGTGCCAAAGGGAATGCTCAATTAAAAGGGCAGATAGGGATTTATCATTTTTCAAAGAAGGGGATATGGCAATGTATTTGGTATATTTATGAATACAGTAATGTGAATATTTCATGCATTTAGTTACATTTTTTTATGATATCATAAACCTTCATCACCTTTCATTCAGAAGAGACAGGAACAACATTTTAGGAATGACTACAGTATGTTATGCTTAACTGTCACTGTTAAGTCATCTACTCCCCCAAGATATTTAATGCAGCTGAAGCGTGATAGAACCTGCTTGCTGCTTCTGTCACATCCTCCTAAATGATTTATCCCTACATTAAAGTGTATTTGATTTTTATATATCAGTTTAATACATCACAAATAAAATCGAGGACTAAGTCATTGCATTTTATAAAGTAGATTTACCAGAATTAAGTGTTGCTTTTTCAGAATGAAATCTTTTGAAGACATCGCTCTGAGTCCTAAACTATAATTGTTTGACCTGTTTTGCATAACCTGTGTTGATCCTGTCCAGAGGAACTTTTTTTTCCTTCACTAGGTGTCATTCCTGCTTCCATTTTCTGGTGTAGAATAAGCATTTAAGCACTCCACATTGAAGTCTTTAGTAGGCAGGTTTATTTCTGCTCCATTTCAAAGTATTAATCTTTGTAATCCTATTTTATAGAAGGGTTTAAAATAAAAATGTCATGCAGTCATCAATGACAGTAATGTGAGGATAAGGTGTTCTTTTTTTTTGTGTTCTTTTTTTTGTACAATCAGCCACACTGGTGTACTACTCTCACAGGTATACTCTAGGCAATCATTGAAAATGGGCACTGCGAGAATTTGGGTGCCGGAAATAGTCGCAAGTACAATATCAGTAATAGATATATCGGTATAGATCCTTGGATTATATAGATAGGAAATATTGGTAATTTTACTGATATTTTACTATAGGCCAACCTAATATTAGGCCCGGTTCACATTAGCGGTTTTTTTACGGAACCGGACATACGGATCATCAGGCCAGCTGGATCCGGTGAAAACGGTCTGTTTTACAGCCAGTGTGCTGTAAAACATTTGTTTTCATTGGTTCCTATATGCTGCAAAACCTTCAGTTTCTGTTCCGCTGAGCAAAATGGTCCAGAAAATTGGGTCCTGCAGTATTTTTTCGTCCGCTCAGCGGAACGGACCACGGAACCGTATGGCCGGTTCCGTTGGCAAATGCTAATGTGAACCCGGCCTTATTCTCACACAGAACCCTCCCTCTAATGTCTCCTGAACTTAAACATCTCCCCCCATGCCTAAACCAACTAAGCCTCTCCAATACCCTAACCATCCTCCTCTGCTGATGCCTAACCCTAAATATCCATATCGAATGCCTCACCTTAAAAACCCTCTAATGCCTAACCCTAGCCCCTTCCAAAATACCTGACCTTTATCTCTCCCCTCTAATGTCTAACCCTATTCCCCCCTCTGATGCCTAGCCTTAAAAAAAGCCCTCCCACCACTAACCCTAAATGCTTCCTCCCTCGATGCTTGACCCTAAAAACTCCCTAATTCCACCCTCTGATGCCTAACCCCCCCCCCCAAAAAAAACCTAACCCCCCTACCCATGCCTAATCCTATAAAATCTTCCTCTGAAGCCAAATTCTAACCTCGCCCCCCTGCCCCTGCTGATAATATAGACACTGCCATAGATGGCTATATTAGTAGCTGTAATTAGTGGATATTGCTGATAATTTGTTTGCCTGAGGCATCTGATAAAATAGCAGATGACCTTGCTCCTGCTATTTTATTGGGCACCTAAATCATAAGTAATAGCTGCTAATCAGCAATGCCTATTTTACCCAGGCGCTTCCTGTACCCAAATTAACTGCTTCAATACTCCATCTCCTAGGTTTTCAACATGCTGTGTGAGTACCAAAGGGGTCATCCATATTGGGCTCAGTTAGTACATACATACTAATTCATACCCTCCTACCAAATTTATAAGTCTTGTGGTAGTTGACATCATGTTACTCCCCAAAAACCCTGAATGCTTGGGAAACGCTGTTTTTCATTAAGGGGTACAGACAGTACTAATGTTGAGAAACACTCATAGCTAAAACTTCTGATATTAGAAATGATTACAGCAGAACAAAGATGTAAATAGTAATAACAACTCTACTATGTTTACTAATAATCACACAGTTTAGTAAAAATATTTATTATAAAGCTGGTGGAATAAAATTATGATATGAAATGAATCCATGTATTGTAGAGATTCCTCTTACACATATGCTGCATGGCTTTCAAGAATCTAACCATATCTTACTTGTCTTTTCTTTATTTGTGTCTCTTTCAAGAAAAATCTCCCCTATGGCTAAGTAATCAATGGTCTTGCGGTGCCTGCTATTTTTACCTGTGCTTTCCTGTAGTGCCTATATGTGCAGATCTTTGTGCTCCAGGTTGTAAGCCTAGCCGGGTCCCAGCACATAACAAATGCTTACCTAACTTGCACAGATGTATCAGCAGAAAGCAATGTATACCAGATTCTCTCAACCTGGGCCAGCTCACGATTATTTAGATAAGCCTAAAAGGAAGTGTGGGAAGTGTACAGTACAACAGTTGTTCAGATGAGGGGCTGTCATGAGAGACTGACAAGAGACATACAAGAGTGCTGTAACTGACATATGGCATGGTAATTGTTGAGTGTTTCTACGGTATTCCAGAATAATAGGTAAGGAAATCTTCCATGAACTGCAGTATATTAAAAATACTGTAAGCAAAAGTAGATCTGTTGCTATGGGTTACTGTTCACTTTTGTTCTTACATTATGACAGCCCAGCGCAAAGCCTTTTACTGGTGAGAGACTTCCAGCACAAAGTCAGTGATCCCTGGAAGGTTTAGCATTTCCATGGACATATGCCTTTAAAGAAGGCATGGTATAAAGCCTGAAGTTAAATTATTGTCTGACCTCAATTCAGGACCTTGATGTATCCCTTGAGGTCCATAGCTGGACAGCCCTGCTCTGAGCTACTAGATGAAGGCCATAAAATGGTTGTGAATTTTGCCCTCAGCACTTCAGCCACAGTTATTGCACTTTGTATTAGGAGATTGCAGTGACCTTTAGAGGAACCTTGTTTTGCAAACTACGCCACTTTTAAAGAGTCAAGCAATATGTTTTGCCTTCCGCTCTTCTTTAAGATTTACATTTTGGTTAAACTAGCTAAATATTGAAAATATACAAAGCAAACCTGTTATGGCTAGTTTAATTGGGCTGTGCTTCTATTTGTTTAGACATTTTTTGTTTGTTATCAAGCATATGGCATATTTTTATCACTCAAGATGGGCACAGCTAGTCAGCAGGCTGTTTGCTTGGCCTGTGGCAGCAATAGCAGAAATGCAACATGCTGGTTTCCAAGCTCACAGCTAATTATATGTACTTTGGACATAGCTCTGGCTTTTGTAAATAAGTGAAAGCTAATACAGAGGGTGTGTAGATGCTCTGGAAATTCAAAGACATTCATACTACACTACATGAGTAGTACATTAAACTGCATAATAAAATATGTGTGACCATTTTAGTGAATGCAGGCAGGGTCATTGATTAAATAAGATAGGAGTAAACAAGCTTTCTTGATGTCGCCTTCAGGCTAGGTTTACTCTGCCTGTTACATGTCTATGGATCTCTATAATGCCTCCAGCATATATACACAAATATCAATGCTGGTGTAGCCGATTATCACTGCTCTCTCTTATACCAGCTACCGTATAGGAATTAGTAATGACCTTTTTAAAGTGTGCCAGAGATGATGAAATAAGCAGTTTTTATACTTACCTGGGGCTTCGTCCAGCTGCATACCGGCCTTAGGCTCCATTGCCATTCTCCTTATGTGTCCCCCAGTATATAGCTCATTCACGGTCAGTCGTGGTTCACTGCACATGCATGGCACAGCTGCGCGTGTGCTCCATGGGCTCCCATGGCGATAGGAGCAGGTCACAGCCACGCATGCACAGTTTACCATGACAGGCTGCGATTGAGCTATATACTGGCAGACCCATCGGAGGAACGGGGGGGGGGGCAGGAGAACAGCGATGGAACCTATGGCCCATGGGGCTGGAGGAAGCCCTAGGTAAGTATAAAGGCTGTTTATTTCATCATCTCTGGTTTCCTTTGATACAACTGGATAGACAAATGCGGGAAGTGATGATACACTGGATGGGAGATAAGAAAGAGAGGTGCAGTGTGCTTATACTAGGGAGGGTCTGGGAAAAGGAGAGGTGTAAAGTCTGCTTATTCAGGGGAGAGGAAGGGGGAACGAGAGGTGCAGAGTGTTCTAGTGGGTAGGTGCTGGGAAAAGGATTTTTGTGAAGAGTCCTGGGGAGAGGCTAGGAAAAAGAGAAACCCAAAGTGTTCTTTTACTGGGTTGGTGCTGGAAAAAGGGAGGAAGGTTGTGTAAAATAGTGCTACATATAGATGCTAAATAATAGCATATTAAAATTATATTGAAATACAGTAAATTACTGTTATAGGATTGAGTTACAGATTGGCCAGCAAGCTCATGATAAACCAGAACTCATAAGAGTGTGTAAGGAGTAGTGTTGGGCAAACAGTGTTCGCCACTGTTCGGGTTCTGCAGAACATCACCCTGTTCGGGTGATGTTCGCGTTCGGCCGAACACCTGATGGTGTTCGGCCTTTTAAGTTCGGGTTCGCCCCGAACTTCTAATGGCCGCCGAACAGGGCCGAACAGGGCCCCTGTTCGGCCGAACAGGGCCCTGTTCGGCCGAATACTGCCCCCCTATGGGGTCGCAGGCATAAGGGGGGAGCATGCCCAGATCGCGGGGGGGGGGGGGGGTCGGAAATTCCCCCCACCCCCTCCGCTAGCGCTCCCCCCTCTGCCCGCTTCCCCATATAAAAGTTTAAGCAAAGTACCTGTAGTGGATGGCCTGGCAGTGGGCGGCACTGTGGAGTGAGGAGGAGGAGTCCGGAGAGTGACGAGTTGAGGGAGGCCGGGCAGCGGGCGTGAGGTCAGAGAAAGGGCGGAAGTACCACAAGGGTACTTCCGCTGAACCGCCCGCTGCCCGGCCTCCCTCAACTCGTCACTCTCCGGACTCCTCCTCCTCACTCCACAGTGCCGCCCACTGCCAGGCCATCCACTACAGGTACTTTGCTTAAACTTTTGTATGGGGAAGCGGGCAGAGGGGGGAGCGCTAGCGGAGGGGGTGGGGGGAATTTCCGACCCCCCCCCGCGATCGGGGCATGCTCCCCCCTTATGCCTGCGACCCCATATGGCCCCCAAAAGCTGGATGTTCGGAAAGTTCGGGGTTCGGCCCGAACATGCCGAACATCTCGGCCATGTTCGGCGAACTTTCCCGAACCCGAACATCCAGGTGTTCGCCCATCACTAGTAAGGAGCTAAAAATGTCCAAAAAGCCCTATGCTATTTAAAACAGAATTTTGCCTTCTTAGAACAGAAGGTATTTGCAATTATTCAGGTTGGAGTGAGCTCTGCAGTGTCCTACAGTGCATTACTGCTGAATATGCAAATTATCCCTTTGTAGTCCTTGAAAGCTAAACACACCTCCAGAACCGCTGGCAGTTCTGGAGGTGTGTTTAGCTTTCCTAAAAGAGTTGTCATTTCAGAGATACTAGCACTAACTCTTCTTGCACCGACAATCATCCCTCATTCAAAGTCACTTAAAGTGAAACGAGCACCATTTTTAGCACCCAGGGCATCTCAGTAGCACATGAAAAATGCATGCCAACAATAGGTCTCATTATTAAAATAAACTTCCATTTTACCTTATATTTTACATTTAAAGTTTAGCACTTAAGTTTTATTAGCCTACTTCAGCAGGCCTGCAGTCCAGCCTGTTCACAGAGATTTCAGCCAGCTAGGGACTTAATAATTGTTTTATTGTACTCATTAGCAAGAAGTAAACATTACCTTTTCATCAACAGAGGGGGTGGGTCATTAGGACAATTTCTTCGAATAGCTTATCTAGAAGGAATGTGTGAAGATACCATCGGTGACTTCTGTAAATAAGAAAGCAAGAAGGGGAGGGGGGAACATGGCAGCTCCTATAGCTATTACAAGCCAGGAGAAATTTCAGTGAAAAAAAGGGTGCTTAGTTCCCTTTAAATGTTTCATGTTACCCATTTTGACATTAACCTTCATGATAACTACGCTGTCCAAAGCTGAGCATTCCTAATATAAGCAGCTCAGTGTTGCTATGTCACTCTACATCACTATTGGACTGGTTGACTTTCAAATCAGGGGTGTCTCTAATTTTTTGGCCACTCAGTATATGTGTACTACATCTAATTATAAACATATTAATGTAGTGCCAACATAACTTCAGTGTTTTACAGATGGTATGAGCTGAGTCACATCAGTCTTTAGTCCCATGAGTCTTACAGTCATATGTTCCTACAACAATCATACAGGCACACACATATACACAAAATAAAGCCATGTAAAGTTCAATTTTTATATCCTGAAAATCAAATTTTTTTTTTTTTACAGTGGAAAACTTCTTAAAAAACAAATAATTTTCTCAGGCTTCAAATTTATGGGAAAATAGCCATTTTGAAAAAAAAATGTGCTCCACTGACATTATAGCATTTTCATGAAAATTCTCATTTTT
This sequence comes from Hyperolius riggenbachi, assembly GCF_040937935.1. Classification (NCBI taxonomy): domain Eukaryota; kingdom Metazoa; phylum Chordata; class Amphibia; order Anura; family Hyperoliidae; genus Hyperolius; species Hyperolius riggenbachi. The sequence continues at coordinate 409,003,355 of NC_090648.1, read as the reverse complement.
AAAGGTTCAGTATAATATCATAAAAAATCATATTTGGTAAATGCAAGAAGCTAAATTCTCTCATCACTATGTGCTGAGTATGAGAAACACAGCGCTGCGTAACATGTTGGCTCTTTATAAATACATTAAGTATATAAATAAAAATAAATAAATGAGAAGCTGAAAAGACCAGCTTCTAGAAAGTTTTCCAACCTTTTTGTGAAATACCTGCAGCACTGAGACATATTGACTGTTTTTCTCAGGATTCATCAGTTTCTATTTACATCATCAATACTTAGTTCAGGTTTAAGGCTGCCAGCAGTGGATTCAGTGCCACCTGTTCAGGTGTGTATTTACATGAAGCTGGTGGTGGTGCTGGTGTGCTGCAGTACTTACTCAACAATAATATCCAGGCAGGTTGCAGTAGCTCAACAAACATTACATGCAGCGGTTTTCAACTGCCCAGTAACCGTGGGAATAATACATTGATGAAAAGAACCCCCCCCCCCCCCCCCCCGAAGGTACACTGAAATGGTGCATGGAGGATGGAAAGACTGACAAATATTTCCTTAAAAGTGTTGAAAGATTCTAAAATGATGTTACAGGAAGAATATCGCATGGGGGATTTGCCTATTTTATGACATGTTCTCGAGCTACAAAAGAGTTTAAGAACCTCAAATCTACCCTAGAATAATGGTAGTCCAGAACTCCCTCCACATGGGGTCCAATAGCTCCCTGATTGGAAATACGGTAGCTGCACTTAATTATGCATGTTTTGGGGGATCTGAAATCCATCCATCCATCTAGACTGCCTGTGAGCCGAATGCTAAGAAGGGCACAACTTAAAGGCATACTGTAGGGGGGGTCAGGGGAAAATGAGTTGAAGTTACCCGGGGCTTCTAACGGTCCCCCGCAGACATCCTGTGTTGGCACAGCCACTCACCGATGCTCCGGCCCCGCCTCCGGTTCATTTCTGGAATTTCAGACTTTAAAGTCTGAAAACCACTGCGCCTGCGTTGCCGTGTTCTCGATCTAGCTGATGTCATCAAGAGCGCACAGCGCAGGCCCAGTATGGTCTGTGTCTGCGCAGTACACTCCTGGTGACATCAGCGGGAGCGAGGACACGGGCGTGCAGGCGCAGTGGTTTTCTGACTTTAAAGTCAGAAATTCCAGAAGTGAAGTGGAGGTGGGGCCGGAGCATCGGTGAGTGGCTGCGCCAACACAGGATGTCTGCGGGGGACCATTAGAAGCAGAGGCGGGACAAGGTCCTCCAGCACCCAAGGCTGAGACAATAAAGTGCGCCCCTCCATCCCTCCCACCCCAGCCTTCACACACTGATTGCTATTAGACTAAGAGGTGCCACAGGGCCCACAACCTCCCCAACACCTTAATATCTAGTTATCTGGCTTGCAGTCACTGCTATGTATCCCCTTTTCTTATTTCTTTCTGCTTCAAACACAATTAGGAATGACAGCTGAATGAATTGTGCGCCCCCTCCTACACTGCGCCCTGAGGCTGGAGCCTCTCCAGCCTATGCCTCGGCCCGGCCCTGATTAGAAGCCCCGGGTAAGTTTAGCTCATTTTCCCACAACCCCCCTACAGTATCCCTTTAACATTTTTTAAATTTTTCAAAGCTTCTATGCGCAAAAAGCAGCTTCATAAATTGGTATTTGCTAACTTTTTCAATTTTAGAACTAAAGAAACAGTGACAAGAGGTGCCATAAATTACAATGCCCTTATGCTACTAATATAATAAATGGGAAAGTTCGGATGTTTGGATGTTTGTTACTCGATCACGCAAAAATGGCTGAACGGATTTGAATGAAATTTGGCACACACATAGTACATTACCTGGAATAAAGTATAGGATACTTTTTTTTCCCATAACCAAAAAGGGGGCGGAGACAAATACAATTTTCACTGGAAAATGTAAACTGAAGCCATTCTTACGCTGTTAATGGCAGGGTTCTCAAGCTTTGCACAGTTGGTCGTTGGGTGACTGGGATTAATATTCAGAAAGGTGGGAGGAGTCTATAAAAGCCAATCAAAATTAACCTATTGATTTTCAAGGGGAATATTTACATTGCTACCATTCTTGCACTGTTAATGGCACAAACCTCAAACCTGGTACAGTTGATCATTGGGTGACTAGGGTTCAATTTCAAAAAGGGGGTGGAGCCACAAACAGCCAATTAGATTTGTTTCATTTCAATGCAAATTATTGATGTCAAACACCGCAAAGATCACAAACTTGGTAATTGATTAATTGTGTGTTAGGGTTAGAAAAGTAGGCACAGCCAACACCAGCCAAATACATAAGCGGGCAACGCCGGGTCATAAGTGGGCGGGGACAAATACAAATTTTACTAGGAAAATGTAAACAGCAGCCATTCTTACACTGTTAATGGTAGGGTTCTCAAACTTTGCTTTACTGGGTGACTGGGGTGACTGGGGTTAATATTCAGAAAAGTGGATGGAGCCTACAAAAGGCAATCAAAAATTACCTATTGAATTTCAGGGGAATATTTCATTGCTGCCATTCTTGCACTGTTAATGGCACAAGCCTCAAACCTGGTACAGCTGATCATTGGGTGACTGGGGTGTAAATTTATAAAAGGGGGTGGAGCCACAAACAGCCAATATGATTTGTTTCATTTTAATGCAGGTTATTGATGCAAAAGACCGCAAAGCTCACAAACTTGGTAATTGATTAATTGTGTGTTAGGGTTAGGAAAAGTGGGCGCAACCAGCACCTGCAAAATACATAATCGGGCAATGCCGGGTCATCAGTAGGCGGAGACAAATGCAAATTTCACTGAGAAAATGTAAACTGCAGCAATTCTTACACTTTTAATGGTAGAGTTCTCAAACTTTGCACAATTGGTCACTGGGTGACTGGGATTAATATTCAGAGAAGTGGGTGGAGCCTACAAAAGACAATCAAAATTCACCTATTGATTTTCAAGGGGAATATGTAATTGCTACCATTTTTGCACTGTTAATGGCACAAGCCTTAAACCTGGTACAGTTGGTCATTGGGTGACTAGGGTTCAAATTCAGACAAAGGTGTGGAGCCACAAACAGCCAATCAGATTCATTTAATCTCAATGCAAATAATTGATGCCAAAGACCGCAAAGCTCACAAACTTGGTTATTGAGTAATTGTGTGTTAGGGTTAGAAATAGTAGGCGGAGCCAACACCAGCCAAATACATACCTGAACAATGTTAGGAAATAAGTGGGTGGAGAAAAATACAAATTTCATTGCGCAAATGTAAACTGCAGTCATTCTTACACTGTTAATGGCAGGGTTCTCAAATTTTGCACAGTTGGTCACTGGATGACTGGGATTAATATTCAGAAAAGTGGGTGGAGCCTATAAAAGCCAATCAAAATCCACCTATTGATTTTTAAGGGGAATATTTAATTGCTGCCATTCTTGCACTGTTAATTACCTGTACCTGATACAGATGGCCATTGGGTGATTGGGGTTCAAATTCAGAAAAGGGGTGGAGCCACATCCAATCAGATTAATTTTATTTCATTGCAAATTATTGATGCCAAAGAACGCAAAGCTCACATACTTGGTCATTAAGTAATTGTGTGTTAGGGTTAGGAAAAGTGGGCAGAGCCAACACTAGCCAAATACATACCCGGGCAATGCCGGGAGTCCAGCTAGTGGCTAATAAGTAAGGATGAGCAGGGGAAATATGTGAAGTCATGTTTGTGGCAAATCTGGCTAATTCACTTAAGGTAAACTTTATGAATCTGAGGCCAAATTCATCATGAGTTGACTTTTGCATTGGAGTCCCAAGTTTGGTGGATAATTGCAAAGCTTACATACATGCTATCATCATACAATGTTGTTCTTTTGTCAGAGCACTAATAAAAGCATCACATTTTTGTAAAGACTGTAGTTTTGAGAAAATCAATTTAACCACTTCAGGATCACCGTTTTTTTCCCTTAAAAACCAAAACAATTTTCACATTTCAGTGCTCCTTCCAAGCATTCAGCGATAACTTTACTTTTACTTATTACACTGAAATGATCTATAGATTGTTTTTTGTTTTTCGCCACAAATTAGGCTTTCTTTGGGTGGTACTTTTTGCTAAGAATTGTAAAGGGAAAAATAAGACATTGAAAAGGGAATAATAAGAAAAAATAAGGGAAAAAAATCATTCTCAGTTTTCAGCCATTATAGTTTTAAAATAAAATGTGCTTCAATACATGAAACCCCCATGTCTTATTTGTCCATTTGTCCCAGTTATTACACCGTTTAAATTGTGTCCCTAGTACAATGTATGGCACAGGGGTGGAAGGGGATAAAAAATAATAAAATAAAAAACGAACAATAATTTTTCTATGTAAAATAGTATAGTGGTGTAATTATATGTATTTTACTTTTTGACTACAAGATGATGCTACTGTAACCATGTTCTATAAATAGAAACACAGAAATAGTTTCTTTTTGAAAGAGAGCTTGCGTCTCCTTCCTTCAGGCTCTCGGTCATCACAGGCACAGTAATCAGGGTTGGGAACAGCTGATTCACATACCCCAATTACAGATGGAGGGGATTGCGTCGGTGAGGCGAACAAAAATGGCGTGGGGATTGTGAATGCGGCGGTAAGTAAACAGTATGCATATCTATGCCACTGATCCGCACGTGAATTATACAGGGGTGTAGCTATGCATACCAAGGATCCTGAATTAGTTAAAGTTATTTTTTATATTCCCTCCTCCCCTTTGCCTCAAAACTCCTTGAGCATCTGGTTCACAAACGCCTGACTCAGTACCTCAATGCATTCTCACTGCTAGACCCACTGCAATCTGGATTTCGGCCTGCCCACTCAACCAAAACCGCTCTCACCAAAGTGGTCAATGACCTTGCCTTAGCTAAAGCTGAAGGTAAATACTCCATTCTCAATGCTTACCTGAGGAAAATGTATGCGTGCTCTAACACCAAGTTTTAACCCTAGCAAGTCTGGCTCTGCAAATCTGGCTCAACTGGCTATTCATGAGGCAATGCTCATGCAAATATGCATTTGCTTTCGCACGCCAAACTATGCAGGGTCAAAAAACGAATACCGCAAAGCGGTCGCCCTGCGGGAATTAGTTCATGCCACATAAGCACTATCCAGGAGCGCCACGGGGAGGCTTCCCAATGCCCCCATACAACCGGGGGACCGCGGGGTCCTAGGCACTCTCACCGCCTAGGAACCACAGCAGCACCCCGGAGGGGGAGGCTGGGTGGTGCAGGCGAGCCCCCCAAGCGTGGCCAGCGCCGGGGGTAGCCGTCCGCTCCAACCTCCCAAAATTAAAAACAGGCACTTACCTTAACGTCCATTGCGTTCTGCTACATGCGCATTAACTTGGGGGCACCACATGAGAAAGGAGTGAAGCATGGGTCACCCCAAGCTTTAGAGCTCAGGGCTGGCTCACACACAACACTCCAGGGGGGGGGGACAGGTGCAAACAACTCACTCCAGGGCTCACATCACCAGAGCAAGCCATCTTCCACTTGCCTCCAAAGGATACAACCACAAAAATAAATGCTTACCTGAGGAAAATGTATGCGTGCTCTAACACCAAGTTTTAACCCTAGCAAGTCTGGCTCTGCAAATCTGGCTCAATTGGCTATTCATGGGGCAATGCTCATGCAAATATGCATTTGCTTTCGCACGCCAAACTATGCAGGGTCAAAAAACGAATACCGCAAAGCGGTCGCCCTGCAGGAATTAGTTCATGCCACATAAGCACTATCCAGGAGCGCCACGGGGAGGCTTCCCAATGCCCCCATACAACCGAGGGACCGCGGGGTCCTAGGCACTCCCACCGCCTGGGAACCACAGCAGCAACCCGGAGAGGGACCCCCCCAAGCGTGGCCAGCGCCGGGCGGAGCCGTCCACTCCAACCTCCCAAAATTAAAAACAGGCACTTACCTTAACGTCCATTGCGTTCTGCTACATGCGCATTAACTTGGGGGCACCACATGAGAAAGGAGTGAAGCATGGGTCACCCCAAGCTTTAGAGCTCAGGGCTGGCTCACACACAACACTCCAGAGGGGGGGGGGGGAGGACAGGTGCAAACAACTCACTCCAGGGCTCACACCACCATTCTCCTCCTCCTTGACCTTTCAGCAGTTTTTGACACAGTAGACCATCCCCTACTCCTCCAGTTCCTCCAGTCCATGGGCATTCACGACCTCGCCCTGACCTGGCTTTCATCCTACCTCTCCAACTGCTCCTTCATAACCTCCTTCAATGAGTCCTCATCCACTCCCAACCACCTCTCGGTGGGAGTCCCCCAAGGCTCGGTCCTTGGCCCCCTACTATTCTCCCTATACACATCCTCCATTGGCAAGGTTATCTCCTCCATGGGTTTTAACTATCATCTGTATGCAAATGACACACAGATCTACCTCTACACCCCTGACATATCCACTACTACTATGGACAAGGTTTCCTCCTGCCTATCAGCCATCTCCTCCTGGAGGTCCGCTAGATCTTCCCACCCCGGCCTTCCCTGAACCTCCCAGATGTGCACGTCACTGTTAACCACACTACCATTTGCCCTACCACTCAAGCCCACTGTCTGGGTGTCACCCTGGACTCTGCACTCTCCTTCACTCCCCACATCCAAAATCTTACAAAGTCCTTCAACTTCCACCTCCTTAACATCTGCAGGATCCACCCTTTCCTGACCCCTGCCACCACCAAACTCCTCATCCATGCCCTCATAATTTCCCGCCTTGACTACTGCAATGCCCTTCTGTCTGGTCTCCCTATGACCCAAAAAGCCCCACTGCAGTCAATCATGAATGTGGCAGCCAGAATTATCCACTCCTCCCATCGCTCCACCATGGTGGCTCCCCTCTGTGAATCCCTCCACTGGCTTCCTATCAAATCCAGAATCAGATTCAAGATACTGTGTCTGACCTACAAATCGGTCCACAAAACCTGTCCAACCTACATTTCCGATCTTACTCAGAGATACACACCTAGCCGTTCACTCCGTTCCTCCAATGAACTTCGCCTGACCTCCCCCCGCATCGCCCAGCCCCATGCACGCCTCCAGGACTTCTCAAGAGCTGATCCAACACTATGGAACTTCCTATCTCCACCCTTTAGGGCAGCCCCCCTCCTTCAACATCTTCAAGAAGGCCGTCAAAACTCACCTTTTCACTCTGGCCTACCACCTGTAATAGATAGCGGAGATACCGCCACAGAGGCAAGCGGCATGGCGGCTATCTCCGCGTATCAGCCGGCAGCCTCTGCCGTGCATTTACATGCTGCTGCTCTGCCTGGTCCCTCTATTGCACATGGACTGAGGGCGCGCCAGGCAACAGGACCTTTATGCTAATAGAAGGGGAGTCAGCTGATCTGCCAAGTCAGCTGACTCCAACGGTACTTTGGATTGACTGAGTGATGGGGGCGGCGCTGCGGGGCATCTCTGTATATATAGTACTAGTCTGTCAGTTGCCCCGTGTCTGCTGTTGCGAATGCTAACGTGTTAGTGCTCAGACCCTAGTCAGATCCCAAAGTGTGCTAGAACCAGCTGGAGCTGGGGATCCACACTTAGCCAGATTCTGTTGATAGCTTAAAGTACTAATTGCATTGTATTATCTGTTATGGCCTTCTGCTTCCTTTGACTATTCTCCTGCTTGTTGATTCTGTACCTCTGCCCATCTGATTCCTGTTGCCGACTCTGCCTGAACGTGACACTGAATCAGCCTTCTGTCTTTGTACTTTATCTGTCCATACGTTGCCTACTCTTCTTGTCTGACCTTCCTGTCCTCACCGGTGGGCCTAGCCACTGGTGAGGGATCTCTAGTAGCTTTCAACTACTCCTCAGGTGAAGCTCAGCTGCAGCACTGTCTGTAACACCTGCTCCTCAGGTGTCCGCTAGCTGCAGTATAGTCTTAATCACCTGCTCCTCAGGTGATCAGCCTTTACAGCACTGTCTGCAACACCTGCTCCTCAGGTGTCCACTAGCTGCAGTATAGTCTTAATCACCTGCTCCTCAGGTGATCAGCCTTTACAGCACTGTCTGCAACACCTGCTCCTCAGGTGTCCACTAGCTGCAGTATAGTCTTAATCACCTGCTCCTCAGGTGATCAGCCTTTGCAGCACTGTCTGTAACACCTGCTCCTCAGGTGTCCACTAGCTGCAGTATAGTCTTAATCACCTGCTCCTCAGGTGATCAGCCTTGGCAGCACTGTCTGTAACACCTGCTCCTCAGGTGTCCATTAGCTGCAGTATAGTCTTAATCACCTGCTCCTCAGGTGATCAGCCTTTGCAGCACAGTCAGTGGTTCCTGCTCCTCAGGTGTCCACTGGCTGCAGTATAGTCTTAATCGCCTGCTCCTCAGGTGATCATCCCTGCAGCACAGTCAGTAGTCCCTGCTCTTCAGGTGTCCACTGGCTGCAGTACAGTCTGAATCACCTTCTCCTCAGGTGATCATTGGCTGCAGTACTGTCTGAGTCACCCACTCCTCGGGAGATCTCCTCTTACTCATTACTGTTGCACCAAACACTATCTCACATTAGTTGTCCTGTGTCTGGCTATACTAGCATTATTGGTGATTCTGCAGATCACCACATAATCAGGTATAGCATCTGTATTATTGGTGATACTGCAGATCACCAATAATCAGAAAATCTGTTTTGCTGACACCAATCGATACACCACCCCTCACAAGTGCTGTAAACCCGCAGCTGAACTCTACCCTCCCTTTCGTGTCCCTACCTCTCCCTCTAGATTGTAAGCCTTCGGACAGGGTCCTCCTCCTTTTGTATCCTACCTGATCATGCACCTGCATTACTGTGCACCCGTGCTATGCATTTGAGTGAACTCAACTTGCCTAATCTCCATGCTCCCATCCAGTGACTGACCTAACATTACCTTGTACTCATACTGGGCTGTGTGATCTGGTTTTTCTTGTATTCCTGTATTGTCTTATTGCTGTATGTCACCCCTAAATATTGTCTGTAATCTAAACTAATATCCAGCACTGTGTAATATGTTGGCGCTTTATAAATACAATAAATAATTATTAATTAGTACTTCTATAGTGCCGACATCTTACACAGTGCTGTACAGTGAATATATTGTCTTGTCACTTAACTGTCCCTCAGAGGGGCTCACAATCTAATCCCTATGTATCGTGTAGTGTATGTACTGTAGTCTAGAGCCAATTTTAGGGGGAAGCCAATTAACTTATCTGTATGTTTTTGGGATGTGGGAGGAAATCAGAGTACCCAGAAGAAACCCACGCAGACACGGGGAGAACATACAAACTCCTAGCAGATGTTGACTTGGCTGGAATTCGAACCGGGGACCCAGTGTTGCAAGGCAAGAGCGCTAACCACTACACCACTGTGCTGCCCTAAAGTTTAGGAAAACCACATTTTTGGGGTTCATTGCAAAGCCCCCAAATATGCTATAATCATTACATTTACTGTGTATCTCAGGGTCACTGGTGGCAAAATGTAAAAAAAAAAAGTTTGAAAAGACCTTGTAGTTTTTCAGATATTTTTTTTTTGTTTTGTTTATTTTGATTGGTGTACACAACAGGATACAGAGGTGCCAAAAGGATAAAATATATATGTATATATATTTAAAATGATAAAAACAAGGGGAAGTAACATGTACCTCCCCAATGATGATTGTTAGACAGAAATGTCATTAAAAATGTTTAATTTATGCTCCAAAATGATGCAACATGTTTTGTGAGTCGCAGCGCACTTCTTCAGGAAATAGGAAAAGGAGCAGCTTAAATCAAACTCATAGTCAACGTGGCACCTCTATGAGCGGACTATGAGTTTGACTTAAGTTGCTCCTGTTCCTATTGCCTGAAGAAGTGGGCAGCAACCTATGAAACGCATTGCAACATTTTGGAGTACAAATTAAATGTTTTTTTTCATGACATTTTTGTCTAAAACTCGTCATTGGTGTGGTAAGTGTTATTCCCCTTATTTTTATAATTTTTAAGATACACATATATACAGTGAGTTGCAAAAGTATTTGGCCCCCTTGAAGTTTTCCACATTTTGTCATATTACTATCACAAACATGAATCAATTTTATTGGAATTCCACATGAAAGACCAACACAAAGTGGTGTACACATGAGAAGTGGAACGAAAATCATACATGATTCCAAACATTTGTTACAAATAAATAACTGCAAAGTGGGGTGTGCATAATTATTCGGCCCCCTTTGATCTGAGTGCAGTCAGTTGCCTATAGACATTGTCTGATGAGTGCTAATGAGTAAAGAGAGTGCACCTGTGTGTAATCTATTGTCAGTACAAATACAGCTGCTCTGTGACGGCGCCAGAGGTCGTCTAGAGAATATTGGGAGCAAAAACACCATGAAGTCCAAAGAACACACCAGACAGGTCAGGGATCAAGTTATTGGGAAATTTAAAGCAAGCTTAGGCTACAAAAAGATTTCCAAAGCCTTGAACATCCCAAGGAGCACTGTTCAAGCAATCATTCAGAAATGGAAGGAGTATGGCACAACTGTAAACCTACCAAGACAAGGCTGTCCACCTAAACTCACAGGCCGAACAAGTAGAGTGCTGAACAGAAATGCAGTCAAGAGGCCCATGGTGACTCTGGATGAGCTGCAGAGATCTACAGCTCAGCTGGGAGACTCTGTCCATAGGACAACTATTAGTCATGCACTGTACAAAGTTGGCCTTTATGGAAGAGTGGCAAGAAGAAAGGCATTGTTAACAGAAAGCATAAGAAGTCCCATTTGCAGTTTGCCACAAGCCATGTGGGGGACACAGCAACCATGTGGAAGAAGGTGCTCTGGTCAGATGAGACCAAAATGGAACATTTTGGCCAAAATGCAAAACGCTATGTGTAGCGGAAAACGAACACTGCACATCACTCTGAACACACCATCCCCACTGTCAAATATGGTGGTGGCAGCATCATGCTCGGCGGGTGCATTGATGGGAAGATGGATGGAGCCAAATACAGGACAAACTTGAAAGAAAACCTCTTGGAGACTGCAAAAGACTTGAGACTGGGGCAGAGGTTAGATAAACTGGGTTTATTTAGTCTAGAGAAAAGACGCCTTAGAGGAGATCTAATTAACATGTATAAATACATCAGAGGGCAATATAATAGCTTGGCGGATGAGCTTTTTGTCCCTAGGCCTTCTCAAAGGACTAGAGGACATGATCTGCGCATGGAGGAAAAACGTTTTAGCCATTTATTTAGGAAAGGGTTCTTTACAGTAAGAGTGATTAAGATGTGGAATGCATTGCCACAGGAAGTCGTTATGGCAAACTCTATACCTGCATTTAAAGGGGGCTTAGATGCTTTCCTTGCTTTGAAAGACATCCATGGCTACAATTACTAGGTTATGCCTAATGATGTTGATCCAGGGATTTTATCTGATTGCCATCTGGAGTCGGGAAGGAATTTTTCCCTTTTGGGGCTAATTGGACCGTGCCTTGTGGGGTTTTTTTCGCCTTCCTCTGGATCAACAGGGGTATGTGGGGGACGGGCTGGAGTTGTACTTTGTACTGGTTGAACTCGATGGACGTATGTCTTTTTTCAACCAAAATAACTATGTAACTATGTAACTATGTAGCAGGACAATGATCCTAAACATAAAGCCAGGGCAACAATGGAATGGTTTAAAACAAAACATATCTATGTGTTAGAATGGCCCAGTCAAAGTCCAGATCTAAATCCAATCGAGAATCTGTGGGAAGATCTGAAAACTGCTGTTCACAAACGCTGTCCATCTAATCTGACTGAGCTGGAGCTGTTTTGCAATAAAGAATGGGCAAGGATTTCAGTCTCAATATGTGCAAAGCTGGTAGAGACATACCCTAAAAGACTGGCAGCTGTAATTGCAGCAAAAGGTGGTTCTACAAAGTATTGACTCAGGGGGCCGAATAATTATGCACACCCCACTTTGCAGTTATTTATTTGTAAAAAATGTTTGGAATGATGTATGATTTTCGATCACCTTCTCACATGTACACTACTTTGTATTGGTCTTTCACGTGAAATTCCAATAAAATTGATTCATGTTTGTGGCAGTAATGTGACAAAATGTATTTTATCACATTTGTATTTTATCCTTTTGGTGCCTCTGTATCCTGTTTTATACACTAGGTGTAGTCCACCATTGGTGGAGGGGTCTACCCCTAAGTTCTTCCTTTCCATTTCTACAGAGAGCAACATCTTTTACCACCCCAAAGTTCCCCTACCACCTGAAAAGTGGTTGCCATTCTGGTAACCCACACTTGCACACTTGTGAGTATTCTACACACATATTTTATTAACATCTTCCTTGATACAAAAATACTACACCATAGGGGCTCTCGACTTCTACTTCTCTCCTCTACATTAACCTCTTGAGGACCGCAGTGCTAAACCCCCCTCGTGACCAGGCCATTTTTACTAAAAAAGGCCACTGCAGCTTTAAGGCTAAGCTGCAGGGCCGCACAACACAGCACACAAGTGATTCCCCCCCCCCCTTTTCTCCCCACCAACAGAGCTCTCTGTTGGTCGGGTCTGAGCGTTCCCCCATGTTGTTTTTTTTAAATAAATGTTATTGTAACTTTTTTTCATAAAAAACCTGTCCCCAGTACAGCGCGACGCATCGGCGTGACGCAGTCGGCAAGAGGATAAGTTTTGACTGTAGCCATTTTTGGTAACAACTGAAAAAAGACTGCGTAGGGCCCCATGTCCAAACACTGTTATCCCCCTTAATCCAGGCTGAAATTCCCTAGGGAATTTGGTGCCCCATACTCTGCCCCCAGTGATACCAGCCCACATGGTCCATAGCAAGGGGATGGAAGGGGAGTACCTTGCAAAGGGGATGTGTCAAAGCCTCCCTACCATTACCATTTCCCCACACACACAGAGCTCCCTTGTCTAAGGATATTGACAAGGGGCTCATCCCTTCCTCCAGCACCCAGGAGTAGAGTTGGGCGAACATCTAGATGTTCGGGTTCGGGCCGAACAGGCCGAACATGGCCGCGATGTTCGGGTGTTCGACCCGAACTCCGAACATAATGGAAGTCAATGGGGACCCGAACTTTTGTGCTTTGTAAAGCCTCCTTACATGCTACATACCCCAAATTTACAGGGTATGTGCACCTTGGGAGTGGGTACAAGAGGAAAAAAAATTTGCAAAAAGAGCTTATAGTTTTTGAGAAAATTGATTGTAAAGTTTCAAAGGAAAAACTGTCTTTTAAATGTGGAAAATGTCATGTTTCTTTGCACAGGTAACATGCTTTTTTTCGCCATGCAGTCATAAATCTAATACAGAGAAGAGGTTCCAGGAAAAGGGACCGGTAACGCTAACCCAGCACCAGCAGCAGCACACGTGATGGAACAGGAGGAGGCGCAGGAGGAGAAGGCCACGCTTTGAGACACAACAACCCAGGCCTTGCATGAGGACAAGAAGCGTGCGGATAGCATGCTTTTTACTGCCATGCAGTCATACATGTAATAAAGATAAGAGGTTCAATAAACAGGGACCGGGCGGCAATGCTAACCCAGCAGCAGCAGACGTGATGGAACAGGAGGAGGCGCAGGAGGAGAAGGCCACGCTTTGAGACACAACAACCCAGGCCTTGCATGAGGACAAGAAGCGTGTGGATAGCATGCTTTGTACCGCCATGCATGCAGTCATAAATGTAATAAAGATAAGAGGTTCAATAAACAGGGACCGGCAACGCTAACCCAGCAGCAGCAGCAGCAGCACACGTGATGGAACAGGAGGAGGCGCAGGAGGAGAAGGCCACGCTTTGTGAGACACAACAACCCAGGCCTTGCATGAGGACAAAAAGCGTTCGGATAGCATGCTTTTTACCGCCATGCATGCAGTCATAAATGTAATAAAGATAAGAGGTTCAATAAACAGGGACCGGCAACGCTAACCCAGCAGCAGCAGCAGCAGCACACGTGATGGAACAGGAGGAGGCGCAGGAGGAGAAGGCCACGCTTTGTGAGACACAACAACCCAGGCCTTGCATGAGGACAAAAAGCGTGCGGATATAGCAGCAATGCTTTTTGCCGCCATGCAGTCATAAATGTAATACAGATGAGAGGTTCAATAAACAGGGACCGGAAACGCTAAACCATCCCAGATGTTCATTGGTCATGTTACTTGGTTGGGGTCCTGGAGTGTTGCGTAGTCGTTTCCAATCCAGGATTGATTCATTTTAATTTGAGTCAGACGGTCTGCATTTTCTGTGGATAGGCGGATACGCCGATCTGTGACGATGCCTCCGGCAGCACTGAAACAGCGTTCCGACATAACGCTGGCTGCCGGGCAAGCCAGCACCTCTATTGCGTACATTGCCAGTTCGTGCCAGGTGTCTAGCTTCATGCCCGGTTTCAGGTCCAGCGGTGCCAGCCACAAATCCGTCTGTTCCTTTATTCCCCTCCAAATTTCCTCCCCTTTGTGCTGCTTATCCCCAAGGCAGATCAGCTTCAGCAACGCTTGCTGACGCATGCCAACAGCTGTGCTGCACTGCTTCCACGATCCTACTGCTGCTGGTGCTGGGTTAGCATTTCCGGATGAGGTACAGCTTTGAGATGCGTTGGAGGAGAAGGAGTCAGAGAGGTAGGTGCTGCTGTTGTTATCCAGTGGGAAAGAAGGCGGTGCAGCTGTTTGCGGCGTGGGCAACACCCGCGCCGTAGCAGGTGAGGAATCGCTGCCAGGCTCCACAAGGTTCACCCAGTGCGCGGTAAGGGAGATGTATAGACCCTGGCCGAACGCACTCGTCCAGGTGTCAGTGGTGAGGTGAACCTTGCAGGCAACGGCATTCTTCAAGCTTCGGGTTATTTTGCATGACCACGTGCTCATGCAACTCAGGCACTGCAGAGCGCGCAAAGTGGTAGCGGCTGGGAACCACGTAACGTGGGATGGCCACTGACATCATGCCCTTGAAGCTGTTTGTCTCCACCACTCGATATGGCAGCATTTCGCAGGCCAGAAGCTTGGCTATGCTGGCTGGCTGTTACTGCCACAGCCCGGGGGTCATTTGCTGGCAATTTCCTCTTGCGCTCAAACATCTCAGAGACAGACAACTCAACCGTAGGGCTGCACACCGAAGGGCTGTTGGTTGTTGTGTTTGATGAACACTGGGAGACCTCAAGAGCACTAGTCCGGAAAGTGACAGTGTCAGCATCGTCTGATGTTTGTGAATGTTGTGAACCACGCAATGGCTGGGCTACTGCTGCTGCTGAGGCGGGTCTGGTGGTGAGTCTGGTGAACCCAAGGGAGGCAGTGTTGCTGGTGGTACCCTGTCCTGCCGCGTTTGCCCACAGAGTGGGATGTTTGGATAGAATGTGGCGGCTCATGCTGGTGGTGGAGATGTTGTTAATACTTTTCCCCCTGCTCAGGCGGGTCTTGCACACCTTGCAAATCGCCATGGTAACATCCTCAGTGCAGTCTTCAAAGAAAGCCCAGACTTTGGAGCACCTGCCTTGCTGGCGATTTCTGTTTGCGCCTCTTTTGCCTCTCACTTGAACTTCCATGCTTGCGGTGCCTGAAATTGCGCGCCGCCTACCTTGTGGCACAAGGCGAACTCGTGCAGCAGTGGGTTCCTCAACAGACTCATCTGTGCTGCTGCTACGACGGCGATGTTCTCGTTCACAAACAAAATCTGGGTCTATGTCCACATTGTCCATACCCTCCTCTTCCATCTCCTCAAACTCGTCATATGTCATTGTGGGGGGCCGCCGCCGTGGAGTAGAGCTCCCCAGAACAACCTCTGCGCAGCTCACTCCAACGTCGTCTGGTTATCTGGCAGTTGTGTGCGTGGTGTCGCTGCCGGTTGTGTCAGCTTTGTGCCCACTGGCTCCTTGTAACTGGCTGAGGACTCGGACCTCGTGCGTGATGTGCTGGTGCTGCTTAACCCACTGCTGGACGCTTGAGAGGTCATCCAAGTAATTATCTGGTCCTGTTCTTTTGGATCTGTGAGGGTTGTTGTCCTGGACAACATGGGCGGTATTGAGTGGGTTTTCTTGGGTGCTCCCCTGTGGCCTGTACGTGAACCATCAGGGGAAACACCTCTTCCCTTGCCCCTCCCTCTTTCACCGGATTTCTTCCTCATTTCACTTATCCTTAAAGTACACGCTGACTGGCAGCAGTACAGTGGCAGTACAGAAATGCTATACAGTGGTGGGTGAGCGGTGTACCACTATTGCCAGCAGCGACACAGAGCACAATGCTATACAGTGGCGGGTGAGCGGTGTACTACTGTTCCCAGCAGACACAGAGTGGAAGTAAACACAATGCTATATAGTGTGGCTGAGCCGTGTACACAGAGTGGCATTAAACACAATGCTATATAGTCTGCTATATAGTCACCCCGAACAGGGTGATGTTCTGCAGAACCCGAACAGTGGCAAACACTGTTCGCCCAACACTACTGGGAACGCAGATTTTAGTACCTAAACACACGATACAACATGTTTTCCGGGGTCGGACTCTGAGGCACATACAGATGGTCCCGATCATCATCCTCATCATACAACTCTTCTCCTGAGTCTGACCCACCCACCACCTCTGCCACCCCAACATCCCCAGACACAGACCCCTCATCGTCCTCAACATTAACTTGGGATGCTGGCCTGAGCCAGACCTCCTCCTCCACATCATGCCCCATCATCTCCTCAATGGCAGCCCTCATTAATCGTTCTGGCGACGGACCGATGGACACAACGTTCTCCTCCGGGGAGGGCTGCTGCTGACCACTGGCTGCTGGGGTGGATGTTATAGCTTGCGTGGGGCGTTGGCTGTTGCTGTTGTTGGGAGTGCTGCTCACAGCGGAGGTCTCTGGGGAACTCATGTTGAGCTCATATAGTGGTTGACGGTGAGTGGAGTATTACTGATCCCAGCAATATACACACTGACTGGCAGAGTACGCAATGCTATATAGTGTGGCTGAGCGGTGTACACAGAGTGGCAGTAAACACAATGCTATATTGTCTGGCTGAGCGAGCGGTGTACTACTGTTCCCAGCAGAATCAGAGTGGCAGTAAACAATGGTATATAGTCTGGCTGAGCAGTGTACACAGAGTGTCAGTAAACAATGCTATATAGTCTGGCTGAGCCGTGTACACAGAGTGTCAGTAAACAATGCAATATAGTCTGGCTGAGCGGTGTACACAGAGTGTCAGTAAACAATGGTATATAGTCTGGCTGAGCGGTGTACACAGAGTGTCAGTAAACAATGGTATATAGTCTGGCTGAGCGGTGTACACAGTGTCAGTAAACAATGGTATATAGTCTGGCTGAGGGGTGTACACAGAGTGTCAGTAAACAACGGTATATAGTCTGGCTGAGCGGTGTACACAGAGTGGCAGTAAACACAATGCTATATATAGCGTGGCTGAGCGAGGTGCACAGTGGCAGTACACACAATGCTATATAGTCTGGCTAAGCCGTGTACACAGAGTGTCAGAAAACACAATGCTATATATAGCGTGGCTGAGCGAGGTGCACAGTGGCAGTACACACAATGCTATATAGTCAGGCTAAGCCATGTACACAGAGTGTCAGAAAACACAATGCTATATATAGCGTGGCTGAGCGAGGTGCACAGTGGCAGTACACACAATGCTATATTAGTCAGGCTAAGCCGTGTACACAGAGTGTCAGAAAACACAATGCTATATATAGCGTGGCTGAGCGAGGTGCACAGTGGCAGTACACACAATGCTATCTAGTCAGGCTAAGCCGTGTACACAGAGTGTCAGAAAACACAATGCTGTATATAGCGTGGCTGAGCGAGGTGCACAGTGGCAGTATGCACAATGCTATATAGTCAGGCTGAGCGGTGTACACAGAGTGTCAGTAAACAATGGTATATAGTCTGGCTGAGCGGTGTACACAGAGTGTCAGTAAACAACGGTATATAGTGTGGCTGAGCGGTGTACACAGAGTGGCAGTAAACACAATGCTATATATAGCGTGGCTGAGCGAGGTGCACAGTGGCAGTACACACAATGCTATATAGCCAGGCTAAGCCGTGTACACAGAGTGTCAGAAAACACAATGCTATATATAGCGTGGCTGAGCGAGGTGCACAGCGGCAGTACACACAATGCTATATTAGTCAGGCTAAGCCGTGTACACAGAGTGTCAGAAAACACAATGCTATATATAGCGTGGCTGAGCGAGGTACACAGTGGCAGTACACACAATGCTATATTAGTCAGGCTAAGCCGTGTACACAGAGTGTCAGAAAACACAATGCTATATATAGCGTGGCTGAGCGAGGTGCACAGTGGCAGTACAGACAATGCTATATTAGTCAGGCTAAGCCGTGTACACAGAGTGTCAGAAAACACAATGCTATATATAGCGTGGCTGAGCGAGGTGCACAGTGGCAGTACACACAATGCTATATTAGTCAGGCTAAGCCGTGTACACAGAGTGTCAGAAAACACAATGCTATATATAGCGTGGCTGAGCGAGGTGCACAGTGGCAGTACACACAATGCTATATTAGTCAGGCTAAGCCGTGTACACAGAGTGTCAGAAAACACAATGCTATATATAGCGTGGCTGAGCGAGGTGCACAGTGGCAGTACACACAATGCTATATTAGTCAGGCTAAGCCGTGTACACAGAGTGTCAGAAAACACAATGCTATATATAGCGTGGCTGAGCGAGGTGCACAGTGGCAGTACACACAATGCTATATTAGTCAGGCTAAGCCGTGTACACAGAGTGTCAGAAAACACAATGCTATATATAGCGTGGCTGAGCGAGGTGCACAGTGGCAGTACACACAATGCTATATTAGTCAGGCTAAGCCGTGTACACAGAGTGTCAGAAAACACAATGCTATATATAGCGTGGCTGAGCGAGGTGCACAGTGGCAGTACACACAATGCTATATTAGTCAGGCTAAGCCGTGTACACAGAGTGTCAGAAAACACAATGCTATATATAGCGTGGCTGAGCGAGGTGCACAGTGGCAGTACACACAATGCTATATTAGTCAGGCTAAGCCGTGTACACAGAGTGTCAGAAAACACAATGCTATATATAGCGTGGCTGAGTGAGGTGCACAGTGGCAGTACACACAATGCTATATTAGTCAGGTTAAGCCGTGTACACAGAGTGTCAGAAAACACAATGCTATATATAGCGTGGCTGAGCGAGGTACACAGTGGCAGTAAACAATGCTATATATAGTGTGGCTGAGCGAGCGGTGTACTACTGTTCCCAGCACCGACACACAATGACTGGGGGGGACCCTGGCTAGCGTGGCTGGAGAGCGAACTACCCTGCCTGCCTACCCAAAGCTAAACCCACAGAGAAATGGCGGAGATATGACGTGGTTCGGGTATTTATTTACCCGAACCACGTGACCGTTCGGCCAATCAGAGCGCGTTCGGGCCCGAACCACGTGACCCGTTCGGCCAATCACAGCGCTAGCCGAACGTTCGGGGAACGTTCGGTCATGCGCTCTTAGTTCGGCCATGTGGCCGAACGGTTTGGCCGAGCACCGTCAGGTGTTCGGCCGAACTCGAACATCACCCGAACAGGGTGATGTTCTGCAGAACCCGAACAGTGGCGAACACTGTTCGCCCAACACTACCCAGGAGGTGATGATAGTTGCTACTGCTAGACATGGTTAGGCACTGGAAGAGACTTATGGTAGAATTTCAAAGCACTGTTTTAAATCAAGGGTGCTCCCAGATGTCCATTTCCCCTGAGTTAAATGCTTATAAGGGTACATCAGTACCACTTACTCAGTCCAACAAACAGTTAAAAGTAATAAGCACCTGCTTAGATCCCAGAACATCAGACAAAATATGGCTTGTGCTCTTGCTTCACCTAGGGAGTTAGAACTGCCCAAGCGAGCAGGGGAGGACACATCGGTAAGCCTGTTTACTGACAAATGGGATCTCTGAATATGCAGTGAAATAATTTTCTAGCAAACCATTAAAAAAACCCCATTGCTGAACATTTGATGCTCTTCCTATTAGGTAAATGCTGCCAGGCTTATCCCAGTAGCTTACTTTTCGCTATAGTGTCCCTTTAAAGGGATCCTGGCTTCAAATAGCCGCCATATTTGATAAGTTCACCTCCCCCTGCTACTTTTCCACTGCCAATTAAGTCTAATTAGGTGATTTGTTCTCTGCTTTCTATCAGCTGTTGCTCCTCTGTCCGCAAGTCCTTGCACAGATGGAAGAGGTGCCTGTTTTAACCCTTAAATGTAAAAAGATGAGGTAAAATTTACTTTTTTTTTTTAATAATAAACCACATTTTTAGAATGCATTTTCAATTTGCTATAGAGCTGCCCTGGGAGTTAAAAATTATGCTCTGGTCACTTTAATCTTTTAGCAGCCTCATCCGAGTTATCCCATTTACGATAACTTGGGGCTGGGCTACTGCAGCCATCTATATTAAGGCTTTCTCCCAAACTGTAAATGCAGAGAAGCGCTGGGAGAAGCTCCTCTTTTAAGTGCAATTAGCAGCAGGCGTTGGCTGAATTGTTCGGACGTAATACGCTATGACGTTTTGTGTTGTTTAGCTTTTATTTTTTTAATATTAGACTGATTGTTTTTTGGTAGTGAGGCTGCTGAGCCTTTCTGTTGACAAAGTGTGAAGTACTCAGTATGTTGTGAAGTTAAGTGCACGGAGTGGTCACCTATTCACTGCATGGAGTGTAGAGATGTCGCAAACCTCCGATTTTCGGTTCGCGATTCGGTTCGCGGAAAAGTTTGCGAACCGCAATAGACTTCAATGGGGATGCAAACTTTGATAAATAGAAAAAATTATGCTGCCCACAAAAGTGATGGAAAAGATGTTTCAAGGGGTCTAACACCTGGAGGGGGGCATGGCGGAGTGGGATACATGCCCAAAGTCCCGGGGAAAAATCTGGATGTGACGCAAAGCAGCGTTTTAAGGGCAGAAATCACATTGAATGCTAAATTGCAGGCCTAAAGTGCTTTAAAACATCTTGCCTGTGTATACATCAATCAGGGAGTGTAATTAGAGTTCTGCTTCACACGTAAGCACCAAACTCACTGTGTAACGCACCGCAAACAGCTGTTTGCGTAGTGACGGCCATGCTGGACTGGTGTGCACCGTGGCGAGATTGTAGGCCATGGCGGTTTTCAAGCCCATATGGTGGCCGGGCTGTGGTAGCTCAATGATAGAACAACAGTGACTGTCCAGCTGATCAAATTTGATCTGACCACAATGAAGCAAC
Source organism: Hyperolius riggenbachi (assembly GCF_040937935.1). Lineage (NCBI taxonomy): Eukaryota > Metazoa > Chordata > Amphibia > Anura > Hyperoliidae > Hyperolius > Hyperolius riggenbachi. The sequence goes on along the minus strand of NC_090648.1, from coordinate 408,982,152 downwards.
AACCTTATTATCTTTTGTGTCCCACCCCCACCCGAGACACTCAAATAGCCGGTGGTCATTGCTTCATTGTGATACGCAAGCCCTTTCACTGCGGCAAGGTAATGATCACGAAGGGGGATGGGCACATGTACATGCCTTTTGTTTTTTTGTTGCAGCCGCCCGCAGTGCAGCCAGAAAAATTAGGCAGGCATGTACACGCACCAGAAAAATTAGTGTAGCGGCCGCTGCTAGCAGCGGCCTTACAAATTCAGGAATCCGCCTAGAGTCCTGGACCCTGTTGGTAGTGGCGGAGAAGGCAGTCAAGTGGCCTGCAGGCAGAGATGCTGTGTGTGGGGACTGACTTAGTCTTCGGTCGTGCAGTAGCCCTCCGTGATCCATTCCTCATTCATTTTGATAAAGGTCAGGTACTGAACACTGTCGTGACTTAGGCGACTTCTCTTCTCAGTGACTATGCCTCCAGCTGCACTGAAGGTCCTTTCTGACAGCAAATTGTATGGCAAATTGGGACAGCTCTGGCCACAGGTCAAGCCTGCGCAACCGGTAGTCCAAGGGTTCATCGTCGCTTTTCGCAGTTTCTAAATCCACACTCAAGGCCAGGTAGTCAGCTACCTGCCGGTCCAGGCGTTGGTGGAGGGTGGATCCGGAAGGACTATGGCGAGGAGTTGGACTAAAGAATGTCTGCATTAGTGTTGGGCGAACATCTAGATGTTCGGGTTCGGGCCGAACAGGCCGAACATGGCCGCGATGTTCGGGTGTTCGACCCGAACTCCGAACATAATGGAAGTCAATAGGGACCCGAACTTTTGTGCTTTGTAAAGCCTCCTTACATGCTACATACCCCAAATTTACAGGGTATGTGCACCTTGGGAGTGGGTACAAGAGGAAAAATTTTTTAGCAAAAAGAGCTTATAGTTTTTGAGAAAATCGATTTTAAAGTTTCAAAGGGAAAACTGTCTTTTAAATGCGGGAAATGTCTGTTTTCTTTGCACAGGTAACATGCTTTTTGTCGGCATGCAGTCATAAATGTAATACATATAAGAGGTTCCAGGAAAAGGGACCGGTAATGCTAACCCAGCAGCAGCACACGTGATGGAACAGGAGGAGGGTGGCGCAGGAGGAGAAGGCCACGCTTTGAGACACAACAACCCAGGCCTTGCATGAGGACAAGAAGCGTGCGGATAGCATGCTTTGTACCACCATGCAGTCATAAATGTAATAAAGATAAGAGGTTCCATAAACAGGGACCGGCAACGCTAACCCAGCAGCAGCAGCAGCAGCAGCAGCACACGTGATGGAACAGGAGAAAGCGCAGGAGGAGAAGGCCACGCTTTGTGAGACACAACAACCCAGGCCTTGCATGAGGACAAAAAGCGTGCGGATAGCATGCTTTGTACCGCCATGCAGTCATAAATGTAATAAAGATAAGAGGTTCCATAAACAGGGACCGGCAACGCTAACCCAGCAGCAGCAGCAGCACACGTGATGGAACAGGAGGAGGCGCAGGAGGAGAAGGCCACGCTTTGTGAGACACAACAACCCAGGCCTTGCATGAGGACAAAAAGCGTGCGGATATAGCAGCAATGCTTTTTGCCGCCATGCAGTCATAAATGTAATACAGATGAGAGGTTCAATAAACAGGGACCGGAAACGCTAAACCATCCCAGATGTTCATCGGTCATGTTACTTGGTTGGGGTCCTGGAGTGTTGCGTAGTCGTTTCCAATCCAGGATTGATTCATTTTAATTTGAGTCAGACGGTCTGCATTTTCTGTGGAGAGGCGGATATGCCGATCTGTGACGATGCCTCCGGCAGCACTGAAACAGCGTTCCGACATAACGCTGGCTGCCGGGCAAGCCAGCACCTCTATTGCGTACATTGCCAGTTCGTGCCAGGTGTCTAGCTTCATGCCCGGTTTCAGGTCCAGCGGTGCCAGCCACAAATCCGTCTGTTCCTTTATTCCCCTCCAAATTTCCTCCCCTTTGTGCTGCTTATCCCCAAGGCAGATCAGCTTCAGCAACGCTTGCTGACGCATGCCAACAGCTGTGCTGCACTGCTTCCACGATCCTACTGCTGCTGGTGCTGGGTTAGCATTTCCGGATGAGGTACAGCTTTGAGATGCGTTGGAGGAGAAGGAGTCAGAGAGGTAGGTGCTGCTGTTGTTATCCAGTGGGAGGGACGGCGGTGCAGCTGTTTGCGGCGTGGGCAACACCCGCGCCGTAGCAGGTGAGGAATCGCTGCCAGGCTCCACAAGGTTCACCCAGTGCGCGGTAAGGGAGATGTATAGACCCTGGCCGAACGCACTCGTCCAGGTGTCAGTGGTGAGGTGAACCTTGCAGGCAACGGCATTCTTCAAGCTTCGGGTTATTTTGCTGACCACGTGCTCATGCAACTCAGGCACTGCAGAGCGCGCAAAGTGGTAGCGGCTGGGAACCACGTAACGTGGGATGGCCACTGACATCATGCCCTTGAAGCTGTTTGTCTCCACCACTCGATATGGCAGCATTTCGCAGGCCAGAAGCTTGGCTATGCTGGCTGGCTGTTACTGCCACAGCCCGGGGGTCATTTGCTGGCAATTTCCTCTTGCGCTCAAACATCTCAGAGACAGACAACTCAACCGTAGGGCTGCACACCGAAGGGCTGTTGGTTGTTGTGTTTGATGAACACTGGGAGACCTCAAGAGCACTAGTCCGGAAAGTGACAGTGTCAGCATCGTCTGATGTTTGTGAATGTTGTGAACCACGCAATGGCTGGGCTACTGCTGCTGCTGAGGCGGGTCTGGTGGTGAGTCTGGTGAACCCAAGGGAGGCAGTGTTGCTGGTGGTACCCTGTCCTGCCGCGTTTGCCCACAGAGTGGGATGTTTGGATAGAATGTGGCGGCTCATGCTGGTGGTGGAGAGGTTGTTAATACTTTTCCCCCTGCTCAGGCGGGTCTTGCACACCTTGCAAATCGCCATGGTAACATCCTCAGTGCAGTCTTCAAAGAAAGCCCAGACTTTAACTGGCTGAGGACTCGGACCTCGTGCGTGATGTGCTGGTGCTGCTTAACCCACTGCTGGACGCTTGAGAGGTCATCCAAGTAATTATCTGGTCCTGTTCTTTTGGATCTGTGAGGGTTGTTGTCCTGGACAACATGGGCGGTATTGAGTGGGTTTTCTTGGGTGCTCCCCTGTGGCCTGTACGTGAACCGTCAAGGGAAACACCTCTTCCCTTGCCCCTCCCTCTTTCACCGGATTTCTTCCTCATTTCACTTATCCTTAAAGTACACGCTGACTGGCAGCAGTACAGTGGCAGTACAGAAATGCTATACAGTGGTGGGTGAGCGGTGTACCACTATTGTCAGCAGCGACACAGAGCACAATGCTATACAGTGGCGGGTGAGCGGTGTACTACTGTTCCCAGCAGACACACAGTGGCAGTACACACAATGCTATATAGTCTGGCTGAGCCGTGTACACAGAGTGGCAGTAAACACAATGCTATATATAGCGTGGCTGAGCGAGGTGCACAGTGGCAGTACACACAATGCTATATAGTCAGGCTAAGCCGTGTACACAGAGTGTCAGAAAACACAATGCTATATATAGCGTGGCTGAGCGAGGTACACAGTGGCAGTACACACAATGCTATATAGTCTGGCTAAGCCGTGTACACAGAGTGTCAGAAAACACAATGCTATATATAGCGTGGCTGAGCGAGGTACACAGTGGCAGTACACACAATGCTATATAGTCTGGCTGAGCCGTGTACACAGAGTGGCAGTAAACACAATGCTATATATAGCGTGGCTGAGCGAGGTGCACAGTGGCAGTACACACAATGCTATATAGTCAGGCTAAGCCGTGTACACAGAGTGTCAGAAAACACAATGCTATATATAGCGTGGCTGAGCGAGGTACACAGTGGCAGTAAACAATGCTATATATATAGTGTGGCTGAGTGAGCGGTGTACTACTATTCCCAGCAGCGACACACAATGACTGGGGGGGACCCTGGCTAGCGTGGCTGGAGAGCGAACTACCCTGCCTGCCTACCCAAAGCTAAACCCACAGACAAATGGCGGAGATATGACGTGGTTCGGGTATTTATTTACCCGAACCACGTGACCGTTTGGCCAATCAGAGCGCGTTCGGGCCCGAACCATGTGACCCGTTCGGCCAATCACAGCGCTAACCGAACGTTCGGGGAACGTTCGACCATGCGCTCTTAGTTCGGCCATGTGGCCGAACGGTTTGGCCGAGCACCGTCAGGTGTTCGGCCGAACTCGAACATCACCCGAACAGGGTGATGTTCTGCAGAACCCGAACAGTGGCGAACACTGTTCGCCCAACACTAGTCTGCATGTCCGACATCACCCTGAGATCGCTGGAGCGTCCTGTCCTTGCCTGCGTGGACTTGGGAGTAGGAGGGTTACTGCCAGTGGTACCTTGATTGCGTTGTGCAGCCACATCACCCTTAAAACAGGTCCGCCACTTTGTGCCTGTACCGAGGGTCTAGTAGCGTGGCCACCCAGTACAGGTCATTCGCCTTGAGTTTTTTGATACGGGGGTCCCTCAACAGGCTGGACAACATGAAAGAGGCCATCTGCACAAAGCTGGATACAGATGTACACTCCATCTCCTCTTGCTCTTCCTCAGTGATGGGATGCAACTCCTCTTCCTCCCCCCAGCCACGAACAATACCACGGGAACGTGGAGCAGCAGAAGTCCCCTGTGACGGCTACCGTGGTTGTTCTTCTTCCGCCTCCTCTTCCTCCTCCACAGAAACACCTTCCTTATCACCATCATCAGAGTCTGACTCCTCTCCTTCCCCACACGACTCCTCTTCTTCCTCCTCCTCCTCCCCCCTCTGTGCTGCCGCAGGTGTTGTGGAAACTTCGGGTTCGGATGTAAATCGCTCCCACGACTCCTGCTGCCGTAACTGTTCTCGTTTACGCTCGTCCACAGCTGTATTCACCACTCTACATACGGCACGCTCCAGGAAGTAGGCGTAGGGGATCAATTCGCTGATGGTGCCCTCAGCGCGACTCACCAGTTTGGTCACCTCCTCAAAGGGCTCCATGACCCTGCATGCATTTCGCATCAGTGTCCAGTTGTTGGGCCACAACATCCCCATCCTCCCAGATTGTGTCCTTGTACTGTAATGATACAGGTACTGGGTGACGGCTTTCTCCTGGTCTAGCAGGCGAGAGAACATCAGCAGGGTGGAATTCCAGCGAGTCGGGCTATCGCAAATCAGGCGTCTCACCGGCAAGTTGTTTCTACGCTGAATGTCCGCAAAGTATGCCATGGCCATGTAAGAGCGCCTGAAATGCCCACACAACTTCCTGGCCTGCTTCAGGACATCCTCTAAGCCTGGGTACTTGGACACAAATCTTTGCACGACCAGATTCAGCACATGTGCCATGCAGGGTACGTGTGTCAGCTTTCCCAAATTCAACGCAGAAATGAGATTGCTGCCGTTGTCACACACCATGTTGCCGATCTCAAGCTTGTGCGGGGTCAGCTTTTGCTCCACCTGTTTGTTAACCACTTGCCGACCGCCTACTTCATATTGGCGGTGGCAAAGTGGCAGCCCCAGGACCACGTAACGCAGAATGGCGTCAGGTCCTGGGGCACTGTTTTGCCGGGGATCGCGCGCTGGGATGCGCGCGCTTCCGCCGGCAATAGGCTCCGCCCACCCGCGACGTCAACCCGCCGGCCAATCGGAAGCGCCGGCGGGTTTTTAACCCAACGATCGCCGGATAGGAAGCGTATAATACGCTTTGTAATGTTTACAAAGTGTATTATACAGGCTGCCTCCTGCCCTGGTGGTCCCAGTGTCCGAGGGACCACCAGGGCAGGCTGCAGCCACCCTAGTCTGCACCCAAACACACTGATCTGCCCCCTCCTGCCCCCTGATCGCCCACAGCACCCCACAGCACCCCTCAGACCCCCCCCTGCCCACCCCCCAGACCACTGTTTGCACACAATCACCCCCCTAATCACCCATCAATCACTCCCTGACACTATCTATCAACGCTATTTTTTTTTTAGTCCCTAAACTGCCCCCTGGGTACTTCTGATCAACCCCCCCACCCCTCAGATTCTCCCCAGACCCCCCACAGACCCCCCCCCCCCCTGTGTACTGTATGCATCTATCCTCCCTGATCACCTGTCAATCACCTGTCAATCACCCCCTGTCACTGCCACCCATCAATCAGCCCCTAATCTGCCCCTTGCGGGCAATCTGATCACCCACCCACACCAATAGATCACCCGCAGCAGATCCGACATCAGATCACCTCCCAAGTGCAGTGTTTACATCTGTTCTCTACTCTAAACACCCACTAATTACCCATCAATCACCCATCAATCACCCCCTATCACCACCCATCAGATTAGACCCTAATCTGCCCCTTGCGGGCACCCAATCACCCGCCCACACGCTCAGATTGCCCTCAGACCCCCCCTTATCAATTCGCCAGTGCATTATTTACATCAGTTCTTCCCTGTAATAACCCACTGATCACCTGTCAATCACCCCCTGTCACTGCCACCCATCAATCACCCCCTGTCACTGCCACCCATCAATCAGCTCCTAACCTGCCCCTTGCGGGCAATCTGATCACCCACCCACACCAATAGATCGCCTGCAGATCCGACGTCAGATCACCTCCCAAGTGCAGTATTTACATCTATTCTCTCCTGTAAACACCCACTAATTACCCATCAATCACCCCCTATCACCACCTGTCACTGTTACCCATCAGAATAGACCCTAATCTGCCCCTTGCGGGCACCAAATCACCCGCCCCACATGCTCAGATTGCCCTCAGACCCCCCCCTTATCAATTCGCCAGTGCAATATTTACATCTGTTTCTCCCTGTAATAACCCACTGATCACCTGTCAATCACCTATCAATCACCCATCAATCAACCCCTGTCACTGCCACCCATCAATCACCCCCTGTCACTACCACCCATCAATCAGCCCCTAACCTGCCCCTTGCGGGCAATCTGATCACCCACCCACACCAATAGATCGCCCGCAGATCCAACATCAGATCACCTCCAAAGTGCATTGTTTACATCTGTTCTGCCATCTAATCACCCACTGATCACCCATCAATCAGCCCCTGTCACTGCTACCCATCAGATTAGACCCCTATCTGCCCCTAGGGCACCCAATCACCCGCCCACACCCTCAGAACACCCTCAGACCCCAGCCCTGATCACCTTGCCAGTGCATTGCTTGCATCTATTCCCCCCACTAATCACACCTTGAGACACCCATCAATCACCTCCTGTCACCACCTGTCACCCCCTAACACACCTACCCATCAAATCAGGCCCTAATTTGCCCCGTGTGGGCTCCTGATCACTCGGCCAAACCCTCAGATCCCCCTCAGACCCCCTTCCGATCACCTCCCCAGTGCATTGATTGCATCTATTTTCCCCTCTAACCACCCCCTGAGACACCCATCAATCACCTCCTGTCACCCCCCTAGCACTCCTATCCATCAGATCAGGCCCAATACAACCTGTCATGTAAGAGGCCACCCTGCTTATGACCGGTTCCACAAAATTCGCCCCCTCATAGATCACCTGCCATCAAAATTTGCAGATGCTTATACCCCTGAACAGTCATTTTGAGACATTTGGTTTCCAGACTACTCACGGTTTTGGGCCCGTAAAATTCCAGGGCAGTATAGGAACTCCACAAGTGACCCCTTTTTAGAAAAAAGACACCCCAAGGTATTCTGTTAGGTGTATGAAGCGTTCATAGAAGATTTTTATTTTTTGTCAAAAGTTAGCGGAAATTGATTTTTATTGTTTTTTCACAAAGTTTCATTTTTCACTAACTTGTGACAAAAAATAAGATCTTCTATGAACTCACCATACACCTAACGGAATACCTTGGGGTGTCTTCTTTCTAAAATGGGGTCACTTGTGGCGTTCCTATACTGCCCTGGCATTTTAGGGTCCCTAAACCATGAGGAGTAGTCTAGAAAACAAATGCCTCAAAATGACCTGTGAATAGGACGTTGGGCCCCTTAGAGCACCTAGGCTGCAAAAAGTGTCACACGTCGTATCGCCGTACTCAGGAGAAGTAGTATAATGTGTTTTGGGGTGTATTTTTACACATACCCATGCTGGGTGGGAGAAATCTCTCTGTAAATGGACAATTGTGTGTAAAAAAAATCTAATATATGTCATTTACAGAAATATTTCTCCCACCCAGCATGGGTATATGTAAAAATACACCACAAAACACATTATACTACTTCTTCTGAGCACGGCAGTACCACATGTGTGGCACTTTTTTGCAGCCTAACTGCGCTAAAGGGCCCAAAGTCCAATGAGTACCTTTAGGATTTCACAGGTCATTTTGCGACATTTGGGTTTAAGACTACTCCTCACGGTTTAGGGCCCCTAAAATGCTAGGGCAGTATAGGAACCCCACAAGTGACCCCATTTTAGAAAGAAGACACCCCAAGGTATTCCGTTAGGAGTATGGTGAGTTCATAGAAGATTTTATTTTTTGTCACAAGTTAGCGAAAAATGACACTTTGTGAAAAAAAAACAATTAAAATCAATTTCCGCTTACTTGTGACAAAAAATAAAATCTTCTATGAACTCACCATACTCCTAACGGAATACCTTGGGGTGTCTTCTTTCTAAAATGGGGTCATTTGTAGGGTTCCTATACTGCCCTGGCATTTTAGGGGCCCTAAACCATGAGGAGTAGTATTGAAACCAAATGTCGCAAAATGACCTGTGAAATCCTAAAGGTACTCATTGGACTTTGGGCCCCTTAGCGCAGTTAGGGTGCAAAAAAGTGCCACACATGTGGTATCGCCATACTCAGGAGAAGTAGTATAATGTGTTTTGGGGTGTATTTTTACACATACCCATGCTGAGTGGGAGAAATATCTCTGTAAATGGACAATTGTGTGTAAAACAAATAAAAAAATTGTCATTTACAGAGATATTTCTCCCACCCAGCATGGGTATGTGTAAAAATACACCCCAAAACACATTATACTACTTCTCTTGAGTACGGCAATACCACATGTGTGGCACTTTTTTGCAGCCTAACTGCGCTAAGGGGCCCTAAGTCCAATGAGCACCTTTAGGCTTTACAGGGGTGCTTACAATTTAGCACCCCCCAAAATGCCAGGACAGTAAACACACCCCACAAATGACCCCATTTTGGAAAGTAGACACTTCAAGGTATTCAGAGAGGGGCATGGTGAGTCTGTGGCAGATTTAATTTTTTTTTGTCGCAAGTTAGAAGTAATGGAAACTTTTTTTTCCCTTTTTTTTTGTCACAAAGTGTCATTTTCCGCTAACTTGTGACAAAAAATAAAATCTTCTATGAACTCACCATGCCTCTCAGTGAATACTTTGGGATGTCTTCTTTCCAAAATGGGGTCATTTGGGGGGTATTTATACTATCCTGGAATTTTAGCACCTCATGAAACATGACAGGGGGTCAGAAAATTCGGAGATGCTTCAAAATGGGAAAATTCACTTTTTGCACCATAGTTTGTAAACGCTATAACTTTTACCCAAACCAATAAATATACACTTAATGTTTTTTTTTTTTATCAAAGACATGTAGCAGAATAACTTTCGCGCTCAAATGTATAGGAAATTTTACTTTATTTGAAAAATGTCAGCACAGAAAGTAAAAAAAGTCATTTTTTTGACAAAATTCATGTCTTTTTTGATGAATATAATAAAAAGTAAAACTCACAGCAGCAATCAAATCGCACCAAAAGAAAGCTGTATTAGTGACAAGAAAAGGAGGTAAAATTCATTTAGGTGGTAGGTTGTATGACCGAGCAATAAACCGTTAAAGCTGCAGTGGTCTGAATGGAAAAAAAGGCTCTGGTCCTTAAGGGGTTTTATGACTGCAGTCCTTAAGTGGTTAAGAGCAGCCAGGAGAGCTGCTCCAGTGTGACTCTCTGCTTTCAGGCAAGACATATCTAACACTGCGTGACACCATCATACCTGGCATGCAGCATAGGCCCTGGGGTGCGGGGGCTGTGTAGCTGGAGAGGAGATCGCGGCACCAGCCAAGGAGGAGGAGGAGGAGGATGACGAAAGCGAAGAGGTGGTAGCAGGCGGAGAGGAGGTACCTGGAGGCCTGCCTGCAAGCCGTGGAGGTGTCACAAGTCGGTCCGCTGTGCAGCCATGTACTCCCTGCTTGCTGCCATCGGTCACCAGGTTGACCCAATGGGCTGTGTACGTAATGTAGCGGCCCTGCCCATGCTTGGCAGACCAGGCATCCGTGGTCAGGTGGACCCTTGACCCAACGCTCTTCGCAATAGATGACACCACTTGCCTCTCAACTGCACGGTACAGTTTGGGTATGGCCTTTTGTGAAAAATAATTGCGGCCTGGTATCTTCCACTGCGGTGTACCAATGGCCACAAATTTACGGAAAGCTTCCGACTCCACCAGCTTGTATGGTAATAGCTGTCGAGCTAATAGTTCCGCCACGCCAGCTGTCAGACGCCGGGCAAGAGGGTGACTGGCAGACATTTGCTTCTTACGCTCAAATACGTCCTTCACGGACAGCTGGGTACTGCTGTGGGCAGAGGAGAAGGAACCGCTCAAGGGAAGAGGCGGTGTGGAGGAGGGTGGCTGTGAAGGTGCAAGGGAGAAAGCGGATGAAGACGATGCACCTGAAGGAGTAAGAGGAGAAGGAGGGTGGTTTGTCTTTTGGGTGCTGCTTTTCCTCAGGTGTTCTTGCCATAGCTGTTTGTGCCTTCTCTCCAGGTGCCTTCGTAAGGCACTTGTCCCTAGATACAAGATACAAGATGGTTTTATTCGCCAAGTACGGTTGTTGCCGTACTCAGAATTGCTTGTGGTACACATGGCTTGGGCAAGTAGATAATGACAGTTGTACATTTTACATATACGGCGACAGGTTACACATACTAACAGCATTTACAATACATTAGCGGCTACAGAGAAGAGAAGGTAGAAGAGCAACATTAAGGCAGGTATGCTGGGTTTCAGGCTAGGACGGAAGAGTCAGGGGTCAGTGTTGTTGAGCAGCAGAACTGCCTGAGGGAAGAAAGAGTTCCTGCGCCTGGTTGTCTTGGATGGGATAGTTCTGAAGCGGCGGCCGGATGGGAGGGGCTCAAAGAAGCGGCTGCCACGGTGGGCGGGGTCGCAGGAAATCCTGGTGGCCCTCTTTCTCATCCTAGCCGCGTGGAGGAGATCAAGAGGTGGTAGGGGCGATCCGATGATCCTTTCTGCCTCATTAATGATTCTTTGCAGTTTATGTCTGTTGCTGGCCGTTGCGTGGGCGTACCAGACGATAACTGAGGAGCAAAGTATGGACTCCGTGGTGGCGGTGTAGAAGCTGGTCAGCAGCTCCCGAGGCATGCCAATTTTTTTCAGTTGGCGCAGGAAAAATAGCCTCTGCTGTGCCTTTTTCTGATTTTTGATGGTGTTCTGTTCCCACCTTAAATCAGTGGATAAGGTTGTGCCAAGGAACCGAACCGATGATACTCTGGAGACTTCAGTCTCGCCTATGTAGACTGGTAGGTGAGTGGGAGGGTACCTCCTGAAATCAACAATCAGCTCAACAGTCTTTGTTGCATTGAGGACCAGGTTGTTGTTCTCACACCACTTGCAGATTCTCTCTATCTCCCTGCTGTATTCCCGCTCTCCGTTTCCGCCGATGAGACCGATGATTGTTGTGTCGTCAGCAAATTTGATGACCTTGACGCAGTCCGAGGCGGAGGTGCAATTATTGGTGTACATAGAGAACAGAAGTGGGGACAGTACGCACCCTTGAGGTGCCCCTGTATTGGTAGTTCTCACGCTGGAGGAGCAGTTTCCGAGCTTCACCTGTTGTGTCCTGCCTGAAAGGAAGCTCTTGACCCATGCGCGAAGTGTGGGGTTGACACCGAGCTGCGCCAGGTTATCGACCAGGGTGTCTGGGCAGATCGTATTGAAGGCTGAACTGAAGTCCAGGAACAGGATTCTGGCATAGGAGCCAGGCCGGTCGAGGTGCTCCATAATGTATGCCAGGCTGATATTAATGGCATCCTCTATGGACCTGTTGGCCCTGTATGCGAATTGGAGTGGGTCTAGCAGTGCATCAGTGGTGCGTTTGAGGTGAGCGAGGACTAGCCGTTCTAGAACCTTCATAATGGTAGGTGTTAACGCCACAGGTCTGAAGTTGTTGAGGTCTGTGCTGCCTGGCTTTTTTGGGACTGGTACGATTGTGGACCTCTTGAGACAGGAGGGGACTGTACCTTCCGCTAGCGATTTTCTGAATAGAGTGGTGAGCACCGGAGCCAACTGATCCGCACAGGTTCTTAGGCAGTTCGATGACACTCCGTCCGGGCCTGATGCCTTCCTGGGGTTGAGCTTGCGAACCGGTGCAGTGATGTCGTGGTCTCTCAGTGAGGTGGGGGCCGCTGTCGTCACCGACCCCTGGGCCCCGAGCTGTTCGAGCTGTTGCTCGAACCTGCAGTAGAACTCATTCAGTTCCTCAGTCTGCTGGGTGCTCGGGGTCACCAGTTGAGGGGGGGGGGGGGGTTTAAAGTTGGTGATCACTCTGAGGCCTTGCCATACCTCCCTCGAGTTGTTGGATTGGAGGCGGAGTCCCAGCTTGTCAGAGTAGGCTCTCTTTGCAGTGCGCAGTTCCTTTTTCAGGGCATACCTGGCCTCCTTAAACTCTTCTTGGGAGCCAGACTTGTGTGCCTGCTCCTTGCGTTTCCGAAGCTGGCGCAGCTTATTATTGAACCAGGGCTTGTTATTGGGGTAGGCCTTGAAGGTCTTTGAAGGGATGCACATTTCCTCGCAGAAGCTAATGTAAGAGGTGACATTCTCTGACCATTCATCAAGGGTGGGTGCCTCCAAGGATGACCAGTCAGTGCAGTCAAAGCACGCCTGCAGCTCCAGCTTGGCCTCTTCTGTCCACTTCTTGACAGACTTGACAGTAGGTTTAGCGGTCTCTAGGAGCCTCGTATAGGTGGGGATCAGATGTATTAGGTTGTGGTCAGAGTTCCCCAGAGGGGCACCCTGGCTTGCCTTGTATGCGTCCTTGTGGACCGTGTAACAGTGGTCCAGGGTTTTGTGGTGCCTGGTGGGGCAGGTGATGTGCTGCTTGTAACGGGGCTTCTCCTGACGCAGATTAGCATTGTTGAAGTCACCCAGGATGATAAGGAGGGCCTCTGGGTGGGCGGTCTCCCACCGTGAGATGCTGTTGCTGAGTATTCGCAGAGCCTCCTTGGTGCTAGCGTCACGTGGGATGTAGACTCCGACAAGAATAAGAGATGAGAACTCCCTGGGGGAGTACTGTGGTCTGCAGATGAGGGCTAGAAACTCGACTTCCAGGGTGCAGGCCTTGCTGAGGATGGAGGTGTTGATGCACCAGGTGGTGTTAATGTAAAAGCAAATGCCCCCTCCTTTCTTTTTCCCAGAGAGCGTAGGGTCGCGGTCTGCGCGGAGGAGGACGTAGCCTGGTACAAGCAGGGAGTGGTCGGGGACACATTCGCTCAGCCAGGTCTCTGTGAAACAGAGGACCGGGGTGTTCCTACCGATCGAGGATTTGCTGCCAAGTAGTAGGAGCAGCTCATCCACTTTGTTGGGCAGAGAGCAAACATTCGCTAACAGGATGGCAGGAATGGAGGAGCGAAGGCCCTTCCTCTTGAGTCTCACGAGTGCGCCGGCTCTTCTTCCTCTGTAACGTTTGTTTGGGGCATCTGCGGCTTGGTTTGTGAGATGTTTGATGTGTTCAGTGACTATGTCCCACAGGGGCTCGCCCTTTGGCAGGTTGTTACCGATGATGGATTCCCATTTCAGGATCTCCTCTCTGGTCAGGGTGGTGAACTTCTGTGAAGCTGACTCCCTTCCCATAGCTATGGGCGCTGTGGCCTGAATGGTGGTACAGGGCACAATGGGGGTGCAGCACACGTCAGGGACAGGGAGCCCTGGCAAGGAAGGTGCAGGGTGCCCGTGACAAACAGCGGGAGAGGCGCAACTGGGTTCCTAGGGGCCGACAGGTTGGGCAGCAGGGCACAGATTGTATGATTTGGCAGAGCTAAGGGCAGCACATGAAGGGGGTGGGACACAATATACGGCAATAGACCAAAACACGACAGTTATGCAGGCAATAGCTCAGGAAACATAGCAGTTATGCAGCAACAGTTCCAGCAATAGTTCAAGCAATAGGTGAGGTATGTAGCAGTTTATGCAGCAATAGATCAGCAGTTTAGGTTGTAGCAATTATGCCAGCAGAGGTTCACAGTTCAAGGCAGACGTGCAGGCAGTAGTTCATAATATGCAGCAGTTATCTAGGCAGTGGTATACAGTAGTGGAGGTTAATAGCAGCTAAGCAGTTGTACAGGCACGGAATCCTGGATCATAGCAGTTATGTGGACAGTAGTCCATAGCAGTTGTATGGGCAATAGATCATTAGATGCGCAGGCAAGTTCAAAGGGCAATAGAGAGTTGGCCTTTCCATGGCTCAATTTTTGCTGGCAGAGACAACAGATGGCTTTGCTCCGATCTGAGACACACATGTTAAAAAATTTCCAAACCGCTGAGCCCCCCTAGGGTGATGGCGCTACAGTGGCATCAGCAGCTGATGTTGAAGGGCATGTTGGCTGGCTGTCCATAGCTGGCAATACATGGTGCCGGACACTGCCCCCAGCTGTTTCTGAGGACGAGCTCCCTTTGCTTCTATCATGGAGTCGTCTCCTCCTACTCCTCTCTGACTCCCCCTCTGAACTGTCTGCCTGGTCATCTCCTCTACCGGTAACATACGTGGCATCCGTATAATCGTAATCATAATCCTCCTGCCCAGCTTCGCTTTCCTCAGACACCTCCTCAACTGCAGGTGGTTCATCATCCACCTCCTCACACGTTACGTTCATACTATCGCCACCTAATTCAGACGTATGAGGTGGTGTACCTTCGCCTTCTTCTTGTTGTTGCAGCAGTGGCTGTGAATCAGTGATTTCACCACCACCAAATAACTCCTGCGAAGTGTCAAATGCAGCGGATGTGGTGCTTGTTGTAGCGCTGGTGGCACTGGCTGCGGGAGATGAGGTGTTCTGTGTTAAATACTCAACCACGTCCTCACAATTTTGGGAAGTGATGGCACGTGCCTTCTTCTGAGCACTGTATTTTGGGACAGGTCCGCATGAAATCACAGCAACACCACCTCGCACAGACCTGCCGATGCCTGGTGGCCTTCCTCTGGGTCTGCCTCTACCTCTTCCTCTACCTGGTTTGTCCATTTTATCCATCTCGGGGGGATGCTAGGTATATGCAGTTAGGTGGGTTCACTCAACACAACAGGTAGTTAGATGCAGTGAGGTGGGTTCACTGAACAGTAAAGGTACTTAGATGCAGTGAGGTGGGTTCACTCAACACAACAGGTAGTTAGATGCAGTGAGGTGGGTTCACTGAACAGTAAAGGTACTTAGATGCAGTGAGGTGGGTTCACTCAACACAACAGGTAGTTAGATGCAGTGAGGTGGGTTCACTGAACAGTAAAGGTACTTAGATGCAGTGAGGTGGGTTCACTCAACACAACAGGTAGTTAGATGCAGTGAGCTGGGTTCACTCAACACAAAGCTGGGTATATGCAGTGATGAGGTGGGTTAAGTAAACACAACAGGTACTGGGTATATGCAGTACCGGGTAGTACAATGTGCAGCTCCCTGTCACACACACAGGTAGTCACTGAATGTGCTGGGCTGCTGGCAGTGGCACACACACTATGAATTAGCAAGGCTGTGCATGCAACAAAAGTGTCAGTTTGACACACAGAAAAAAAAAAAAAAAAGTACAGGATGAGCTCTGAAAAGAGCTGTTGAGGGGTGCTATAAAAGCAATAATAATCAGCCAGGAGCAAGCTAAGCAGCCAAGAACCTAACTAATCTGTCCCTAGAAGAACAAGTCTGCAGCAGCTGTCCCTAGTCTGTCTCTAGCAGGCACACGAGTGAGGCTAATGGCCGTCGGAACCTGCCTTATATAAGGGGGGTGGGGCTCCAGGGCTTAGTGTAGCCTGAATGCCTACAATGTGCCTGCTGACTGTGATGCAGAGGGTCAAAGTTGACCCTCATAGTGCATTATGGGGCGAATCGAACTTCCGCAAAAGTTTGCTTGGTCCAGGCGGACGCGAACCACCAAAGTTCGCCTGTAACCGTTCGCCGGCGAACCGTTCGCTACATCTCTAATGGATTGTTGAACTGACACCTTGGACCATTGTTCTTATTGCTGACTGTGTTTGATTGAATTGAGACAGTACAACACTATGTGAGATTTGTTTACAGGTACTAGTGACTTAGGAGGAGCACGCGGCAACAAGCTCTGTTGAGCTAAGTAAGGTAAAATGTTAACAAAGCATGTAAGGCTGAAGTTAACATCTATGAAGTCATTCATTCTATGAAGTTCCAACCCCTCCTAAACCCCTTTTTACAAAAGTATTACATCTCTGCTTTCAGAAGGAAATAGCTTGTTATAGGATTATTAATATGTGTACTACAACATCTAATTATAAACATATTTAAGTAGTGCCAACGCAACTGCAGTGTTTTACAGATGGCATGAGCTAAGTCACATTAGTCTTTGGTCCCATGAGTCACAGTCATATGTTCCTACAACAAACATACAGGCACACACATACAGTGATGTGAAAAACTATTTGCCCCCTTCCTGATTGATTTCTTATTCTTTTGCATGTTTGTCACACTTAAATGTTTCTGCTCATCAAAAACCGTTAACTATTAGTCAAAGATAACATAATTGAACACAAAATGCAGTTTTAAATGATGGTTTTTATTATTTAGTGAGAAAAAAAAACTCAAAACCTACATGGCCCTGTGTGAAAAAGAAATTGCCCCTGAACCTAATAACTGGTTGGGCCACCCTTAGCAGCAATAACTGCAATCAAGCGGTTGCGATAACTTGCAACGAGTCTTTTACAGCGCTCTGGAGGAATTTTGGTCCACTCATCTTTGCAGAAATGTTGTAATTCAGCTTTATGTGAGGGTTTTCTAGCATGAACCGCCTTTTTAACCACTTGCCGACCGCCCACTGCACATTGGCGGCGGCAAAGTGGCAGCCCCAGGACCACGTAACGCACATTGGCGTTGGGTTCTGGGACTCTTCCGGGCCGGGGATCGCGCGCATCCGCCGGCATTAGGCTCCGCCCACCCGCAACGACATCCCGTCGGCCATACGGAAGCGCCGGCGGGACGTTAACCCCCGATCTGCCGCATACCAAGCGTATAATACGCTTTGTATTGTATACAAAGCGTATTATACAGGCTTCCTCCTGCCCTGGTGGTCCCAGTGCACCCAAACACACTGATCTGCCCCCCCTGGCCCCCTGATCGCCCACAGCACTCCTCAGACCTGCCCCTGCCCACTCCCTGACCACTGTTTGCACCCAATCACCCCCCTAATCACCCATCAATCACTCCCTGTCACTATCTGTCAATGCTATTTCTTTTTAGTCCCTAAACTGCCCCCTGGGGACTCCTGATCACCCCCCCCCCCTCAGATTCTCCCCACACATCCTCCCCCCCGTGTACTGTATGCATCTATCCCCCCTGATCACCTGTCAATCACCTGTCAATCACCTGTCAATCACCCCCTGTCACGCCCATCAATCAGCCCCTTACCTGCCCCTTGGGGGCAATCTGATCACCCACCCACACCATTAGATCGCCTGCAGACCCGACGTCAGATCACCTCCCAAGTGCAGTGTTTACATCTGTTCTCTCCTCTAAACACCCACTAATTACCCATCAATCACCCCCTATCACCACCTGTCACTGCTACCCATCAGATTAGACCCTAATCTGCCCCTTGCGGGCACCCAATCACCCGCCCACACGCTCAGATTGCCCTCAGACCCCCCCTTATCAATTCGCCAGTGCATTATTTACATCTGTTCTTCCCTGTAATAACCCACTGATCACCTGTCAATCACCTATCAATCACCCCCTGTCACTGCCACCCATCAATCACCCCCTGTCACTGCCACCCATCAATCAGCCCCTAACCTGCCCCTCGCGGGCAATCTGATCACCCACCCACACCATTAGATTGCCTGCAGACCCGACGTCAGATCACCTCCCAAGTGCACTGTTTACATCTGTTCTCTCCTCTAAACACCCACTAATTACCCATCAAAATTTGCCCCCTCATAGACCACCTGCCATCAAAATTTGCAGATGCTTATACCCCTGAACAGTCATTTTGAGATATTTTGGTTTTCAGACTACTCACGGTTTTGGGCGCGTAAAATGCCAGGGCAGTATAGGAACCCCACAAATTACCCCATTTTAGAAAGAAGACACCCCAAGGTATTCCGTTAGGAGTATGGTGAGTTCATAGAAGATTTTATTTTTTGTCACAAGTTAGCGGAAAATGACACTTTGTGAAAAAAAAACTATTCAAATCAATTTCCGCTTACTTGTGGCAAAAAATAAAATCTTCTATGATCTCACCATACTCCTAACGGAATTCCTTGGGGTGTCTTCTTTCTAAAATGGGGTCATTTGTGGGGTTCCTATACTGCCCTGGCATTTTAGGGGCCCTAAACCGTGAGGAGTAGTCTTGAAACCAAATGTCGCAAAATGACCTGTGAAATCCTAAAGGTACTCATTGGACTTTGGGCCCCTTAGCGCAGTTAGGGTGCAAAAAAGTGCCACACATGTAGTATCGCCATACTCAGGAGAAGTAGTATAATGTGTTTTGGGGTGTATTTTTACACATACCCATGCTGAGTGGGAGAAATATCTCTGTAAATAGACAATTGTGTGTAAAAAATAAATTAAAAAAATTGTCATTTACGGAGATATTTCTCCCACCCAGCATGGGTATGTGTAAAAATACACCCCAAAACACATTATACTACTTCTCCTGAGTACGGCAATACCACATGTGTGGCACTTTTTTGCAGCCTAACTGCACTAAAGGGCCCTAAGTCCAATGCACACCTTTAGGCTTTACAGGGGTGCTTACAATTTAGCACCCCCCAAAATGCCAGGACAGTAAATACACCCCACAAATGACCCCATTTTGGAAAGTAGACACTTTTAGGTATTCAGAGAGGAGCATAGTGAGTCCGTGGCAGAGTTCATTTTTTTTGTCGCAAGCTAGAAGAAATGGAAACTTTTTTTTCCTTTTTTTTGTCACAAAGTGTCATTTTCTGCTAACTTGTGACAAAAAATAAAATCTTCTATGAACTCACCATGCCTCTCAGTGAATACTTTGGGATGTCTTCTTTCCAAAATGGGGTCATTTGGGGGATATTTATACTATCCTGGAATTTTAGCACCTCATGAAACATGACAGGTGCTCAGAAAAGTCAGAGATGTTTCAAAATGGGAAAATTCACTTTTTGCACCATAGTTTGTAAACGCTATAACTTTTACCCAAACCAATAAATATACACTGAATGTTTTTTTTTAATCAAAGACATGTAGCAGAATAACTTCCGTGCTCAAATGTATAGGAAATTTTACTTTATTTGAAAAATGTCAGCACAGAAAGTTAAAAAAGTCATTTTCGTGACAAAATTCATGTCTTTTTTGATGAATATAATAAAAACTAAAAATCGCAGCAGCAATCAAATAGCATCAAAAGAAAGCTGTATTAGTGACAAGAAAAGGAGGTCAAATTCATTTAGGTGGTAGGTTGTATGACCGAGCAATAAACTGTTAAAGCTGCAGTGGTCTGAATTGAAAAAAAGGCTCTGGTCCTTAAGGGGTTTTATGACTGCAGTCTTAAAGGAAAACTTAAGTGAACTATAAAAAATGAGATTTACTCACCTGGGGCTTCCCTCAGCCTCCAGCAGCTCCCAGACCTCTCTAACCCTTTGTCCCCCATGCAGGCTGGGATAGCCAGAATGCGGAGCACCGGCCGCGTGGGGCTCCGCACCCTGACTATACCAGCCCGCTTGGTCCATGGATTGGGGGGTCTCGGAAGGGGAGGGGCAGCCAAGCTTTCCCCTCCCCCTCCGAGCCCTTGTCCAATCCAAGGACAAGGGGCTCTTCTCCACCTCCGATGGGCGGTGGAGGTGGAGGCCGCGATTTCCTGGGGGGGGGGGGTTCATGGTGGCATCTGGGAGTCCCCTTTAAAAAGGGGTCCCCTAGATGCCCACCACCCCTCCCAGGAGAAATGAGTATAGGGGTACTTGTACCTCTTACCCATTTCCTTTAAGAGTTAAAAGTAAATAAGCACACAAACACTTAGAAAAAGTATTTTAATTGAACAGAAAACAAAACCCACGAAAAAAGTCCTTTAATATTCTTAATTAACCATTAATACTTACCTGTCCCTTTAAATAAATGATCCCTCGCAATAGCCTCGGAAATGTTCTATCAGTTACAATGTAACAAAGTTATTACAATGTAACAACTTTGTTACATTGTAACTACGCCGCACCCGACGTCACTCGCCGCTCAGCCGCCGCATACACTTACGCGTCCGTGCAGGACGCTAAGTCCCCGCCGGCTCCCGCCATCCACCCTGCCCACATCTGTCACCCACATGTGGGTGACATGTGAGTGACATGTGGGAGAGGCGGGGAGGGCAGCGGGAGCCGGCGGAACTTAGCGTCCTGCACGGACCCGACAGAGCTCTGAGCTATATAGGAAAGAGTTCTTTACAGTAAGAGTGATTAAAATGTGGAATGCATTGCCACAGGAAGTAGTTATGGCAAATTCTATACCTGCATTTAAAGGGGGCTTAGATGCTTTCCTTGCAATGAAAGACATCCATGGCTACAATTACTAGGTAATGCCCAGTGATGTTGATCCAGGGATTTTATCTGATTGCCATCTGGAGTCGGGAATTAATTTTTACTATTTTGGGGCTAATTGGACCATGCCATGTAAGGGTTTTCCTCCTCCCTCTGGATCAACAGGGATATGCGAGGGAGCAGGCTGGTGTTGTACTTTGTACTCTGGTTGAACTCGATGGACGTATGTCTTTTTTCAACCCAAATAACTATGTAACTATGTCGTACTGGCCCTAAAATGTTTCTGTATTAAAAGAACCACAAATGCTGTTCACATTCATTTCTAGATCCACAAAAGATGCATAATGACTATTCAAGTTCTACAGTGGTGAGCAGTGATGAGCACAAATATTGCATAATCATAATTTCCCAATTACAATGCAAAATCGTAATGCAACATTTTTGATAAAATCATAATTAATTTCGCTCGTAAGCTGAATCGGGAACCGAAATGTTGCAATTTTTAGTCATTTTTGTAAAGATCTGCTCAGCTGTCTGCACGGGCAGACAGCTGTTTGTCCATTCTTTAGGTCTGAGTGTTGCAGGTCTCTGGAAAAGAGACCTGTCTTCGCTTTGCAGGGCCGGCGCTACCATTAAGGCAAAGTAGGCAGCTGCCCCAGGGCCCCAGAGCTTGTAGGGGCCCCCAGTAGCTACAAGAGGAAATTTTTTTTTTTCAAATCGGCCTTATAGTTTTTGAGAAAATCGATTTTAAAGTTTCAAAGGAAAAAAAAATACACATTTAAAAACCTGCCGACTTTAATGGTTAATAGCAAATCCACCTTAAATGCCAGACACCCTAAATTTGCAGGATATGTTAAGGAGATCATTAGGAATAAGAGGAAAAAACAATTTTTCAAAAAGACCTTATAGTTTTTGAGAAAATCGATATTAAAGTTTCGAAGGAAAAAAGTATACTTTTAAATGCGGTGTTACTTTTAGTAGCAAACCTAACGGTAGTGTAATTTTACATGCATCAAACGAAAGCGCAATAAATTTCCTGACGGGGTTTCCAGGGGGTCTATACGCAGCCGCAGCGCTTTGGCCAGGGATCGCTATACAGCCGCAATATGGCTGTATGAAGATCCCTGGTATTTTTTCCTATTTTCCCAATTTTTTTTTTTATGTTTAGAGTGTGGGAATTTTTTTTTAAATTATGTGCGGTCCCCCCTCCTGAAACTTTTTAACCCCTTGTCCCCCATGCAGGCTGGGATAGCCAGAATGTGGAGCTCTGACCGATTGGGACTTCACACCCTGACTATACCAGCTGCAAGAAAGGTCCCCTAATGCTGATTTTTGTTCCGGGGTATACGTTGGGGGGGCCCCCCAGGTTTATTTTGCCCAGGGGCCCCATTGTTGCTTAAACCGGCCCTGTCGCTTTGCAACTTTCAGAGTTGCTCTGCGGGTGAGAAATTTGCATATACTTGTCATGCAAATTGTTTAGCTGCCTTCTTTGATGGCTTGCAGTATAAATACCTTTTGCTCCCACAATTCCTTGCGGGTCATGATGGTTTGTTCCTGCTAAACTCTCCTGGAGTGTCAGCCTTGCTATTGTTTGCTAAAGATTATCTTAGAGTATTCCTTGGGACTGCACTAGGCATCCCTTCGAGTGCAGTCAGGTTGTATTATCTGTATTATCTTGTTCTGTCTCTCTGTCTCGATTGTTTTGTCGCCAGCGGCGGTTGACAGGAAATCGTTCTGTCTGTCTGGGAGTGTAGGCCAGGGCTGCGGTTGCTACTGGCTGCTCCATCTGTCTGGATTGCATTCGCCCTAGTGGTAGTGGCTGTGCTTCCTTCTGTATTCTGCCTTAGGGGCGCTAACCAGAGCAGCGGTTGCTACTGGTAGCCCCATCTGTTTGTCTGTCTGGATCGCACCCGCTCTAGTGGTAGCAGCGGTGGTTCCTTCTGTATTCTGCCTTAGGGGTGCTAGCCAGAGCAGTGGTTGCTACTGGTAGTCCCATCTGTCTGTCTTGTCTGATACGAACACTTGCTGTAGACTCGGTGAGGTAACCGTTTAGCAAGCGTTCGCATTCTCTATTTCATGTTTGTGTTTCATTGGTTAGTTAGGGTGGCACGCTTATCACTGGGCGCCTAACGCGCGGTGATCGTGTCTTAAACGCGTTCGCTGTTGCGAATGAGTGCGGTGTTCGCGTTTAGCTAGCGTTTGTTATTTTCCTTGTTGTTCTGATCGTTATTTTGTGTTATGTCTTTCTTGTTGCATTTGTGCTCTGTCTGATTCAGTCTTGTGTCACTATTGGCAATCGCTACACTTGCGATTGCGTTCCCACTTCGTTTCTGTTATTGTGTGTTCACCGACGCTGGGTGGTGACTAGATTAGTGGACACACATACATTCTGTCTCTGTGCTCTTTCTCTACACTTGTGCTTAGTCTGATTCAGTCTTGTGTCACTATTGGCAATCGCTACACTTGCGATTGCGTTCCCACTTCGTTTCCATTGTTGTGTGTTCACCGTCGCTGGGTGGCGACTAGATTGGTGGACACACATACATTCTATATCTGTGCTCTTTCGGTCTTGTGTCGCTGTTGGCAATCGCCACTTTTGCGATTGCGTTCCCATTTGGTTTCTGCTGTTGTATGTTTCACCGTCGCCAGGTGGCGACTAGATTGGTGGACATACATACATTCTATATCTGTGCTCTTTCGGTCTTGTGTCACTGTTAGCAATCGCCACTCTTGCGATTGCGTTCCCACTTAGTTTCCGTTGTTGTGTGTTCACCGTCGCTGGGTGGCGACTAGATTGGTGGACACACCTACGTTCTGTCTCTGTGCTCTCTCTCTCTTTAAGGGCTATCTTGCCCTGCATTGCTTCAACTCGTACAATTCCCACCAGGCATCTGTGGCTGTGCAGAGGCTGTGTTCATCTGCACTCCACAGCTCCATCTGCCGGTGGGAATCTCCCTCTACAGGTCCATTGCACCCAAGCTGGGTTCTATCAAATTACACGCTTGTGGAGGATTTCCGCAGTGTCGGCGTGCGTTCTGTGCGCTGACCACGGAGATAATTCCCTAATCGTTACAATTTTCATGTAATTTCGTGCCGACTTTAGCGGTTAACAGCAAAGCCCCCATACGTGCTATCATCACCAAAATTGCTATGTATATTAGGGAGAAGGGAACAAGGAAAAACATTTTTTCAAAAACACCTTGTAGTTTTTTCGTTAAAGATCAGGCATGCTGAATCTTTAGGGGATGTCAGGGGGCTCCCGTACACAAGCCCAATTCTTGAACAAGATGATTCTTTATGGCTTTCCTGGCTGAGTTTACTCCAGTGTCTGATAATAGTTTGAGTATGGAGCATTTTGTCCCTAAAGGTCCTGTCACACCGCCTCCATCGCGGTGCTGTGTACTGGACAATATAATCAAATTGCAGTGCAGTATTACAGTGGGATGCGAAAGTTTGGGCAACCTTGTTATTCGTCATGATTTTCCTGTATAAATTGTTGGTTGTTATGATAAAACATGTCAGTTAAGTATATCCTATAGGAGACGCACACAGTGATATTTGAGAAGTGAAATTAAGTTTATTGGATTTACAGTGTGCAATAATTGTTTAAATAAAATTAGGCAGGTGCATATATTTGGGCACTGTTGTCATTTTATTGATTCCAAAACCTTTACAACTAATTATTGGAACTCAAATTGGCTTGGTAAGCTCAGTGACCCCTGACCTACATACACAGGTAAATGCAATTATGAGAAACAGTATTTAAGGGGGTCCATTTTAAGTTTCCTCCTTCTTTTAATTTTCTCAGAAGAGTAGCAGCATGAGGGTCTCAAAATAACTCTCAAATGACCTGAAGACAAAGATTGTTCACCATCATGGTTTAGGGGAAGGATACAGAAAGCTGTCTCAGAGATTTGAGCTGTCTGTTTCCACAGTTAGGAACATATTGAGGAAATGGAAGACCACAGGCTCAGTTCAAGTTAAGGCTCAAAGTGGCAGACCAAGAAAAATCTCATATAGACAGAAGTGACGAATGGTGAAAACAGTCAGAGTCAACCCACAGTGCAGCTCCAAAGACCAACAACATCATCTGGCTGCAGATGGAGTCACTGTGCATCGTGCAACCATTCGGTGCACTTTACACAAGGTGATGCTGTATGCGAGAGTGATGCAGAGGAAGTCTTTTCTCCGCTCATAGCACAAACAGCCGCTTGAGGTATGCTAAAGCACAGTTGGACAAGCCAGCTTCAATTTGGAATAAGGTGCTGTGGATTGATGGAACTAAAATTGAGTTATTTGGGCATAACAAGGGGCATTATGCATGGACGAAAAAGAACACAGCATTTCAAGAAAAACACCTGCTGCCTACAGTAAAATATGGTGGTGGTTCCATCATGCTGTGGGTCTGTGTGGCCAGTGCAGGGACTGGGAATCTTGTCAAAGTTGAGGGACGCATGGATTCCACTTCAGCAGATTCTGGAGACCAATGTCCAGGAATCAGTGACAAAGCTGAAGCTGCGCTGGGGCTGGATCTTTCAACAAGACAACGACCCTAAACACTGCTCAAACTCCACTAAGGCATTCATGCAGAGGAACAAGTACAACATTCTGGAATTGCCATCTCAGTCCCCAGACCTGAATATAATTGAAAATCTGTGGTGCAAGGTAAAGAGAGCTGTCCATGCTTGGAAGCCATCAAACCTGCATGAACTAGAGATGTTTTGTAATGAAGAATGGTCCAAAATACCTTCAACCAGAATCCAGACTCTCATTGGAACCTACAGGAATTGTTTAGAGGCTGTAATTTCTGCAAAAGGAGGATCTACTAAATATTGATTTCGTTTCTTTTTTGTGGTGCCCAAATTATGCACCTGCCTTATTTTGTTTAAACAATTATCGCACACTTTCTGCAAATCCAATAAACTTTATTTCACTTCTCAAATATCACTGTGTGCGTCTCCTATATATATTTAACTGACTTTTTTTATCGTAACAACCAATGATTTATTCAGGAAAATCATGACGATTAACCAGGGATGGTTGTAGTCAGCCAACTTCGCTATGCTGGAACTACATGTAGTTTTACGCAATTACGCTTCGCCAAACTACGGCTTCGAAATCAAATATTCGCTTGGTATGCATTTTGTAGACTACGCATTAAAATACGCAATTACGCGTAGTGCGAAGCGTAGTGTATGCGGATGCTTATGCCCGTATGAAGAACATTTTACGCATTAATTCCTCTTTAAATGCTCATACTGGGTACACTTCTATGCGTACATTTCCTTTTCCAATGTGTAAATTTGTAAGCATACAATCGCACGCGGAAAATTAGCTGCGAGTAACGCATTCGTAGTTCACTACGCCATACACATGTTAACTACGCATAGTGGGCGTAAGCTACGCATAGCGGTACTATGCTATGTGTAAATTCGTAAGCATAGTTTTGAAACATCACCTACGAACTATGATGCGTAGATGCGAACTACGATGTGTAAATTCACACTGGCATAGTTTCTGCTCATCCCTGCGATTAACATGGTTTCCCAAACTTTCGCATCCCACTGTATTGCAATGGTACATTCACGTGTACACATTAGTAGCGTGGTATGATGCAGTACATATTGCATGATTACAGTTGCAATGAAACATACTTCTGTATACTGTATGTTTCACAGTATTTGTGACATCACACTCATAACATGTGATGCTAGTGCTATGAATGCGCCCAGCTTCAGTGTTTGGCGCTGAGTGTCGGTAGCTGAAATAACCTGCTTCATGTGAAAGTACCATAAAGCTGTGCCACTGCAGTGCCATTATCTAATGGTCTAAAAAGACCAATTTAGTAAAAAATGAATAACAAGTAATTAATAAATACAGCAGAGTAGGCATAATTATGACAATAATAATTTCAGTTGAATTGCTGGTATTATTAAAACAATAATAATCATACAAGTTAACTCCCTTTTTCAAATCATTTTTGTGCATCTATTTTTTTATCTACTAGCTAAGGAGCTGCGGGCCCTGATACAAGTTTCACAATGGGGCCCCCCAAGCACTCTTTAAATAATAATTGATACGGCGCATAAAAACCTGCAAATGGCAACTACAGAGTCAGAGTGCAAGAAGGGAATGGGGAGCAGTCTGTTAACATGGAGAAGGGGCTTACCAAAGTAGGAAAATCAAGGCGTATAGGTAAATAGACCATATTCAAAATGGGGAACTGTTGGCACTTGGCAGGGAGGTCCTGCAAAGGTCAGCACTGGATACAATTATCTTGAATTCATTTATCAATCACTTGATAAATGACAGTAAATCACAGTAAATGCAGAGAACAGGCATGCTCAGATTTAGATTCGGTTCGGGTGTCGGGCTCAAAATTCGGTAAAAAATTTGTGTTCGCGAATTCGGATGTTTTTTTTTTTTTAAAGGGAAATCACATTGAAATAGGTGTAATTAAAAAAAACAAAACAAAAGAGTGACGTGTGGCACTGGCAGCAGGGGATGCAATGTGTGGACCCTGGCGGTGGGACCACTGACAGCAGGAGGATAAATACAGCAGCAGCAGTAGGAGGAGTGACGTGTGGCACTGGCAGCAGGCAATGTATTGTGTAGACCCTGGCGGTGGGACCACTGACAGCAGGAGGATAAATCCACAGCAGGAGGAGTGACATGTGGCACTGGCAGCAGGCAATGTATTGTGTGGACCCTGGCGGTGGGACCACTGACAGCTGGAGGATAAATACAGCAGCAGTAGGAGGAGTGACATGTGGCACTGGCAGCAGGCAATGTATTGTGTGGACCCTGGTGGTGGGACCACTGACAGCAGGAGGATAAATACAGCAGAAGTAGGAGGAGTGACATGTGGCACTGGCAGCAGGCAATGTATTGTGTGGACCCTGGCGGTGGGACCACTGACAGCAGGAGGATAAATACAGCAGCAGCAGTAGGAGTAGTGACGTGTGGCACTGGCAGCAGGCAATGTATTGTGTTGACCCTGGTGGTGGGACCACTGACAGCAGGAGGATAAGTACAGCAGCAGTAGGAGGATTGACATGTGGCACTGGTAGCAGGCAATGTATTGTGTGGACCCTGGCAGTGGGACCACTGACAGCAGGAGGATAAATACAGCAGCAGCAGCAGTAGTAGGAGTGACGTGTTGCACTGGCAGCAGGCAATGTATTGTGTGGACCCCAGCGGTGGGACCACTGACAGCAGGAGGATAAATACAGCAGCAGTAGGAGGAGTGACGTGTGGCACTGGCAGCAGGCAATGTATTGTGTGGACCCTGGTGGTGGGACCACTGACAGCAGGAGGATAAATACAGCAGCAGCAGTAGGAGGAGTGACGTGTGGGACTGGCAGCAGGCAATGTATTGTGTGGACCCTGGCGGTAGGACCACTGACAGCAGGAGGATAAATACATCAGCAGCAGTAGGAGAAGTGACGTGTGGCACTGGCAGCAGGCAATGTATTGTGTGGACCCTGGTGGTGGGACTACTGACAGCAGGAGGATAAATACAGCAGCAGCAGTAGGAGGAGTGACGTGTGGCACTGGCAGCAGGCAATGTATTGTGTGGACCCTGGTGGTGGGACCACTGACAGCAGGAGGATGAAAATGAGCGCGGCGTAATATCTTGCCGCTTTATAAATACAATAAATACATAAATAAATTAATAAATAAATGAATGCAGCAGGCCAGTAGCAGCAGGAGGAGTCACGTACAAATACAATAAATACATAAAAAAATTCATAAATAAATAAATGCAGCAGGCCAGCAGGAGGAGGAGGAGTCACGTAGAAATACAATAAATACATAAATACATTTATAAATAAATAAATGCAGCAGGCCAGCAGGAGGAGGAGGAGTCACGTATGGCAGCAGGCAATGTATTGTAATTCCCAGGCAGGCACCTCATGTCCTCCTCTCGCCGACAACAGGTGCCAGGAACGTGCCTTCTATCCAGGCCTGGTTAATCTTCAAAAATGTCAGTCTGTCCACGCCCTCTGTGGACAGACCAGAGCGCTTCTCGGTGACCACGCCACCGGCCGCACTGAAGCACCTCTCAGACAGCACGCTGGAAGGGGGCAAGACAATACCTCCAGGGCATACTGTGCAAGCTCCCTCCAGATGTGCAAGCGCTCCACCCAGTACTCCATGGGGTCCACAGGCTCCTCGCTGCCGGTGTCAAGCCCACTGAAGGACCCCATGTAGTCAGCCACCATCATGCGCTGGCTGTGACTCTCAGCGAAGGTGGCTGCTGCACGCACCTCCTCTCTCGGCTGCTGTACCTTCATGTAGAACACCTGCATCGATGACAGCAGGTCTCCTGGGCACCTGACGCTGCTGCTGGCCACAGGCACCGGCTGCTGTGCTGGCTGCTGGAAAGGGACAGAGGGGGTGGAAGGCGAGGGGAAGGCTTCCTCCAGTCGCCAAACAAGGATCTCCTGCAACTCCCTTGCTCCCTGCTCACGGTCTCTGGCAGGCAGAAACTGATCCCACCTCCCCCTCAGCCGTGGGTCCAGAATCATGCTGATGCAGGCGTCCTCCCTCGCTTGCATCCGCTTGACCCTGGGGTCTGTGCGCAGGCAGCGCAGCATGTGCGCTGCCATGGGGAACAGGGTGGACCGTCTAACAGAGACATCAGGGTCAGCGTCCTCCTCCTCTTGCCCCTGAGCCTCTTCCTCCTCTCTCCACCATCGCACCACTGCTGCTCCGCTCCGATGTTCCCCCCCAGCAGCAACGTCCAGCACCTCCAACTCCTCCTCATCCTCCTCCAGGGACTCAAATACCTGCGGAGCAGTGGACTGCACAGGCGGCTGCTGTTCCAGCTGCTTCAGGGCCTCCTCTCCCAAATCCACCAAATCGCCAAGTGCCCTGTCCAGCAGACAAGCAAAGGGCACCCACTGGCAGAGGGATGCCCGTGGTTCACTCACCAGGTTGGTTCCCTGCAGGAAGGGAGCTAACACCAAGCAGACCTGCTGCATCTGCCCCCATTGTGCGTTGGTGAGGAGCTGGAGTTTGGTGGAGCTGCTGCCGGTGCCAGTGACAGTGGCATCATAGATTTACCAGTTGACAGCCCTCCTCTGCTCAACCAGACGCTTTAACATCGCCAGGGTGGAGTTCCAGTGAGTTGGCACGTCCATGATGAGGCGGTGTCGTGGCAGGCCCTCCAGCTGCCAGTTTTGCTGCGGTAGCTGCTGAGCGGCGGAAAGCGCGCACAATTTTCCACGCCGCTTCTAACAGCTCCTCCATCCCCAGGTAGGTGCGCATGAACTTTTGCAATCCCACAGTGAGGCCTCTGGGGTCAGCCACATCCTCTCCTGCTCCCTGAGGTACCGGAGCACGTTTGATGCCGTCAAGGAGTTTTTCCCCAGGCTTTTCATCTCCAGCAGCGCTTGGCAGTGGCGGGCCTTCACGCTGCTGGAGAGACGGGGTTGCTTGGCGGTGGGAGCTGCTGCTTCTCTCCTGACCCCGCACGGTGGCACCACATAGTGGGCAACTGGTGCCGCTGCTGCTGCTGCGCTCGAGGGTGGACCTGCTGCTTCCTCGCTCAGGCTTTCCACCAGGCTGACCCAGTAGGCTGTAAAGGACAGATAGCGCTCTGTCCCAAACCGGCTGCTCCATGAGTCCATGGTTATGTGGATCCGCACACTCACAGCGTAATCCAGCGCATGGCCCGCGTTCACTATGGCACAGCGGTGCGGTGCTGGGATCGCCCTGCGGGAGAAATAGTGGTGGCTGGGGACTTGCCTCTCCGGGATCCTAACCTGCAGCAGCGCTCTAATTTCACTCCCCTCCTGCACAAAGGAATATGGCAGGAGCTGGGAGCACATGGCCTGGGCAAGCAACCCGTTCAGCAACCGGATGCGCCTGTGGGTGGGAGGCAGCACCTTGGTCACACCGGGGAATGCTTCGCTGAGCAGGCTCTGGTGGTGTTTGCCTGCACGGGAGGATGAGGAGGCCACTGTGGAGGGAGCTGATGAGGCCACTGAGGACTGGCTGCCCGGGGGGGGGGGGGGGGAGTGAGTTGCTGCTGTGCTCCTGCTGCTGCTGGTTGGGCAGGAGGGTCGGCTGCTGCTGCTGGAATCTGTGCAGTGGCTGTCTGGCTCTGACCACTGCCTGCTCCACTTTGCATCAGCTTCTCCAACTCGCTAAAGTCCTCAAAATGTCTGCTCTGTAAGTGGGTCTGCAGGCACGAGGCACCCAACTTGAGCAGATCGTGACCTCTGCTGAGGCTGACACCGCAACTGTTGCAAATTGCACGTGTCGCGTCCACTGGGCACTTGGTGAAGTACCGCCAAACTGGGGATTTCAACCTGCTCTATGAGCTTGAGGGCTGGGGTTTTTGGGTGCCCTTGGAGGATTGTGCATTTTTGGTTTTAGTTGGAGGTTTGCTGCGAGTGGTGGTAGCGACTGAAGCAGCAGGCTGTGGCTCCTGCCTTCCACGCCCTGTGCTGGCCACCTTGCTGCTGCCGCGCCTCTGCGCCAGAGACACCTCCTCCTCCGATGATGAGCTGCCTTCAACCAACTGTGCTGGTGGTACTGGTGGCACATAGGAATGATCCAGCAAGTCATTATCATCAACCCCAAACATATCCTGTGAGCCCGCCTCAACCAACTCCTCTACCCCAAAATCCCCTGCATCACGCCCCTCCTCCTCAGCGCCAACAACAAACTTCTGCACCTCAAACTCCTCCTCCTCCTTGGATGGCCCCATCATCTCCAACTCATACTTCTCCAAAACATCCCAGTACATGGTCACAGTCTCAGGGGAGAAGAGAGTGCTCATTGAGGGCAGGCTGGTCTGTTGGATTATTATATAAAATAGATGAACCAACTATGGAGAATACTAAAGTCAATTAAGCGTCAGTTCTCCTGGAGTGGGTCAGATGGGCTGTATAGCCACTGTCATACCAACAATATGTATTTGTAGTATCGCAGATATCTCAATTGAAATACTAGAGTCTTAGACGTAGATCCTTTTGTATAAAAATGTATTCTTGTTATATACAAGCAATACACAAAATTACATAGAACAATGTTATCAGAAATATTGAAGTAACATAATAAATATCTAACAGCTTTGGTCATCTGAAGTACATGAATTAAAAAGATATTTTACCAAACTCTCCTTCCTGGGTGTCCGAACCCACGACACTGAGATTGAGTCCCATTCTAAGCCATACGATATATAGGGTTTCTCTGATGATCCCAACTGAGCTTTTCAAGGCCATATTTATACTATTTGTTCCTTCAGGGTCACCAAAAGGCCAGACATGTCCCATCCACGTGATGAGTTTGGCCTTGAATCTGTGCCAACTTGGAATTTACAATCTGCAGGTGCACTAACTGTTTTCCTCAAAGTTCAAACTAAGTTTGAGAGTTCAGCTGTCGTTCACAGTTCACAGACAGTTCATATTTAAGTAGGTGAAAGGTATTTTACAAAGTTCACCAACAGTTTATTCTAAGTAGGTCGAAGGTAAACCAGTCAGTTTAACTGAAAGTCATAAGGTTATTATAATTCACAGCACACCAGATATAATAGGATTATTAAACACACACTGCCCATGATATAATAATGCAAACAGTTACATTAGTCATATACCATAAGATATGCATATATATGTGTTCCTCTAATTATAGTTCTTACACTTTCAGTTTACCTAATGACAACCTGATAATAAAGATTAAATATGTTTGACAGGTCGATGGGGTCACCGTGACCACGGCCTCAAGCAGTGGTGGAGGCCTGCTGTGGACCGGAGTGCTGGTGGTGGTGGCACAGGTCTCACTGGTGCTGGAGGCCTGGCTGGAAACGGTGGCTTCCTGCTCCGCCATCATTTCCACCACAGTCTGCACCTTACTCTCCACAATGGGCCGTGGGCGACGACCCGTCTCAAAGATGGGCCCTGCTGTTGCGCCTCTGCTCCCTCCCCCCTGCGGTCAGTGGCTGGCGGCGGACCAGTCCCAGACCTGCTGCTGTTGGCAGTAGCTCCTGAAATGGCGCTGCCTCTCCTGGTGGTGCCTCCCCCTCTACCTCTGGGAGTCATTGTGCACTATACAAATACAGTAAAAAAAAAAAAAGTAGAAGAGGGCGGGAAGGGTGTAAACTTTAATAAAGTCTGTGTTGGTGGTGACTTGGTGGTGACTAGTAGTACAGTAGTAGTAGTAGTAGTACGCACGCAGGTAACTAATAAATACCTAGTGTACTACACTACAACTAAGTCGTGCGGCAGACAGTCGGTGACAATTACAATCGGTCACACGCGGTCAGACGCAATCAATCAATCAATAGGCTCGGGCAGGTGACAGTCACAGGTCACTCACAACGGATGCTGGTGGTGGCCTGTGTGTGTTGTAACTCTTATTTATTACACACTACAGATGATAATAAAATCACACAGTAACAGACAGTGAAAAAAAAACAACAAGTGAACGGGTACTAGTAGTATAGTAGTACACACTAGTAGTAGTACGCACGCAGGTAACTAAGAAAAACATAGCGTACTACACTATAACTAAGTCGTAGGGCAGACAGTCGGTGACAATTACAATCGGTCACACATGGTCAGACGCAACCAATCAATCAATAGGCTCGGGCAGGTGACAGTCACAGGTCAGTGGTCACTCACAACGGATGCTGGTGGTGGCCTGTACACAGTCAGTAACTAACTAACACAGTACAGCAGTAATAAATAATTAAATAATTAACTAAACTAGTACTACTAAGTACACAACTAACTAGAATCCCTAACCTACCTAAGCTAGTAGTAGGCTAAGGCTACCTAGGCTAGCAGGCCTAGCAGGCCTAGCCTGCACACAGACTAACACTAGCCTAGCACAGTATACAGTATACACTAGCTGACTAAAAACAATCAAAATACTAGCTAACTATATAAGACAACAATAAATGTCTTTAGGAGGTGTTTAGGAAGCAAAACGCTAGGTTTAGCAGTGAAAATGCACTTGCTCAGACACAGCACAGCACTGGAGATACTCTCAGTACCAGCACAGTCACACAAGTGGGTGGCTCTGCAAGATGGCCGCCGCCTTATATAGAGGAGGGGTGGGCCAGGCTTCCCTCCTCTGATTGGTTGCTAGGGTTGCAAGGTCCTCAGCTGGAGGACTTCTGATTGGCCCAATGACGTCATCCCCGAGCCCACAGCTCCATCCGGCCGAATCCGAATGCGCACATTTGGGAGACTTCGCATTCGGATTCGGCATGGATTGCATTATTCGGGTTCGGGTTCCCATTCGGCAAACCTGAAAAATCGCCCGATATATTCTGGTAAACTTCGCATTTGGAGTCCTGCTGAGCACCCCTGGCAGAGAATACAAAATATATTCTTAACTCTAATCCCTGCATCATGTCACTAACTGTCCTTGTCCCTAAGGATGCCATGAGACAGTAAGATCCTAAGGACAGTTAGTGACATGACGCAGGGACCAGAGTTCAAAATATTTTTTTTAAAATTAGGGTGTAACCTCCTGAGGTCAGTCATATCAGGCAGGGATAAAAATGTAAGATCATGAAGTAAGTGATGCAAGGCAAGGATAGAGGAAAGAGCAGTGAAGGATGAGGAGGACAGAGCAGTGAATCTGGGGGATGAGGAGGACAGAACAGTGGAATTGGGAGATGAAGAAGAACAGAGCAGTGAAGTTAGGGGATGAGGAAGATAGATAAGTGAAGCTGGAGGATGAGGAAGACAGAACAGTGAAGCTGGGGATGAGGAGGAAAGAACAGTGAAGGAAGAGGAGAAGAGAACAGTAAAGGTGGCAGACGAGGACAGAGCTGTGAAACATGAGGATGACAGAACAGTAAAGTTGGCTGATGAGGAGGGAAGAGGAGTAAAGGATGGGGATGACAGAGCAATAAAGCAGGAGGAAGAGTAGAACAAAGCAGTGTAGCAGTGAAGGATAAGGAGGACAAAGCAGTGCAGCAGTGAAGGATGAGGAACACAAAGTAGTGTAGCAGTGAAGGATGAGGAGGACATAGCAGTGAAACAGGAGGATAAGGACAGAGCAGTGAAACAGGAGAATAAGGAGGACAGAGCAGTGTAGCAGAAGGATGAGGAGCACAGAGCAGTAAAGCTGGTGAATGAGGAACACACAACAGTGAAGCTTGTGGATGAGAAAGAAAGAGCAGTGAAACAGGAAAATAAGGAGGACAGAGCAGTGTAGCAGGAGGGTGAGGAGGACAGAGCAGTGAAGCTGGTGGATGAGGAGTACAGAGCAGTGAAGCAGAAGGATGAGGACAGAACAGTGAAGCAGAAGGATGAGGACAGAACAGTGAAGCGGAAGGATGAGGCCAGAACAGTGAAGCGGAAGGATGAGGACAGAGCAGTGAAGCAGGAGGATGAGGAGGACAGAGCAATGAAGCAGAAGGATGAGGAGGACAGAGCAGTAAAGCAGAAGGATGAGGAGGACAGAGCAGTGAAGCAGCAGTATGAGGACAGTGCAGTAAAGGATAAGAAAGATGAGGACAGAGCAGAGAAGGATGAGGATGATGAGGACAGAGCAGTGAAGTAGACGGATGACGACAGAGCAGTTAAGGATGAGGATGATGAGGACAGAGCAGAGAAGGAGGATGGTGAGGACCGAGCAGTGAAGGATGAGGATGATGTGGACAGAGCAGTGAAGGATGGGGATGATGTGGAGGACAGAGCAGTGTGGGGGGGGGGGAGGATGAGGAGCAGGAGAGGAGAGAGCAGTGGAGGATGATGAGCAGGAGAGGAGAGAGCAGTGAAGTATGATGAGTAGATCACCTGGAAGTTGTGGCTGAGCTGCTGTTTGGTGACCTCCCCTGTCAGGGACTGCGGCTGGGCTGGGCAGGGGGCTTCACTCCTCACGGAACTCGGCGGTGTAGCTGTGACATGTGGGTGGGCACTGCAGTACGGGACAGCTTTTAGGAAGCAGCTGGCCATGAAAAACTCCTTCCGAAGAGACAGGCTGCGGGGGCGGGGTTTCCACAGAGGTGTGGAGCTGTCGGAACAGGCTACCATCACTGTCTGCAGGTGTCATCCATGGGGAGGCTTAGTCCCAGCCAGGCTGCAGTCTATGTTTGCTAATTTTTTTAGGGATGGAAGCGGCTGACAAAGACGGAAGCGGCTGGCAAATCTTCCCCCCTCCACCCCCTGCGAGAGTAGCTTATTCTCTACAATCTTTTCTTTTTGACCTGGCATCCCCAGTCCTGCGCACACCCAAGGAAGGGAGAGGGGAGCGGAGCGGCGGCTGGCCACATGGTATTGCAGAGAAGGGAGCGCAGCAGCGTCCATGTATGCATTGGTAAAGAGGAGAAGGTGGCCATTCGGGGACTGAATCCGCCTCGTGCCTACAGTGCCTTACGGTAAATCCGACCCTGCTCAAAACCTGAAACAGCATATTAGTTGTCCCAGGCCATGAATGTAGGCAGAGAAGAGAAGGAATCCAAGAACAATTTTTTTTGTAAACTAACGGGGGGGATGGAAGGAATTAGTATCGGAGTAGGAGGCAGTGAAAGAACATCAAGACAGGTAAAGAGTAATTCCAAGATCATGCTAGGCCTAGTGATGAGAGCATCTGGAATAGCAGAAAATGTTAAATGTTGTCAAAAAGAGAGGACTTTGCTACCAGGAGGTCATTAGGGACTGCAGTAAGAACTGTTTTAGTGGAATGCTGGAGGTAGAGGCCTGCATCAGGTTGGGTAACGGTGGGTTACATGACATACAGGTCGGGTTCGGATACCCATTTTGATTTTAATTGAGTTGTGGGTCAGCGAGAAAAGCGTGTTGCTGGGTTGGGTGCAGGGCTACAGGTGCAGTTGAGGCGCGGGGGTGGGGTTGCGGGTGCAGGTCTGAAAAATTAGCCCCGCTCAGGACATCAGGTTGGGTACCCGCCGCTTACCCGAAATGTGGGTTGGGTTCGGGTACCGTTTGAATGTAACCAGGTTGCGGGTTGAGTGCGGGTAGTGGGTCTGCGGGTGCCGGAACCAGATTCACCAGAAAGCGGGTCTGCGGATTGGGTGCAGGTAGCGGAGCTGTGGGGAGGAGGTGGAAACCAGATTGAGGGGGATCATACAAAATCAAATAGTTTGGAATGGATGTGTCAATACAGCAGTTCAGAAGCAAAAGGGAGAAGTAGGACACGTTGGTAGCTAGAGAGAATGTAGGTCCAAAGAAGATTTTTTACTTAGAAATGTTATAAGGGTAAGTGAGTAATCAGATCGATATTCAGATCTGACATCGATCAGATTAGAAGAAAGCTATCGTACACACGTATGCAATTTTTTAAAATTCCGGTCAGATTTTCAATCATTTTTCCAATTAGATATTGACTGCAAATTAATCAAAAGGACATCCACATGGAACAATAGGCAGTATTTTGATATTTTGTTATTTTCCAGCATGTCTGATATGCTTTAGATCAAGAATTGATTTTGAGCTTGGGATCGGTCACTGCAATCAGGAGGCATGCATGTTGTAGGCATGCCCTGTCTGACTTGTTCTCTGCCCTCAAAAGAATCACATTTACTAGTAACTCCTATTACATAGGGGTACCTAGAAACCAACAAAGCAATGCTCGTAGAAACAGATTACAGAATATTCTAAACGTTGCTTTATTTGGTACTTAAGTGTTATTTCCAGCCACTACTATTCCCGTTAATCTGTCTTTCATGGATGGATAAACTTCATGCACTTTAAATACATTGGAGTTCAGAAATCATTTGACAATTCTATCAACAAAAGATAAGCAAGTCCTCTAGCTGTTTGCTTTGTTAATGGATTTACAACTATTTCTTTCATATATCTCTGTGGCAGTCTCAAATGACCAAACTACAGAAGCTGATTGTGACTTCAAAACATTTCACAGAGGTCACATTAAAATGTAAGCTCTTTTTATGAAAACAACAATTATGTTGCATTTACAAAGGTCATAGCTTTTGCCTGACCTGAGGCTATTGCATATAGAACCAAGGGACCAGAGAAGCCATCAAGGGCACATTTTAGGAAACTTGTCCCAAAGAAAAATGCCGGGTTGTGTTCCTGAAGATTTGATTTGATTCCAGGATACAAGTGATTCGACACCAGAATACCAGTCGATGAAGGCATGTATTTTCCGGTCTAGATAACTAAATGTCCTTTTTTTACCCACAGGTTTGCTTCAGATAAAATACAAAGTCAGATACTAACCTCAGTAGAGGGAAGCTTCAGGATTATCTGGAGGTTTCTCCGATACTCATTGACAAATCTAATTAACATGTATAAATACATCAGAGGGCAATATAAAAGCTTGGCGGATGAGCTTTTTGTCCCTAGGCCCTCGCAAAGGACTAGAGGACACGATCTGCACATGGAGGAAACATGTTTCAGCCATTTATTTAGGAAAGGTTCTTTACAGTAAGAGTGATTAGGATGTGGAATGCATTGCCACGGGAAGTAGTTATGGCAAATTCTACATCTGCATTTAAAGGGGGCATACATGTTTTCCCTGCATTGAAAGACATCCATGGCTATAATTACTAGGTAATGCCCTGTGATGTTGATCCAAGGATTTTATCTGATTGCCATCTGGAGTCGGTAAGGAATTTTTTTCTCTTTTGGGGCTAATTGGACCATGCCTTGTAAGGGTTTTTCACCTTACTCTGGATCAACAGGGATATGTGAGGGAGCAGGCTGGTGTTGTACTTTGTTTTCTGGTTGAACTCGATGGATGTATGTCTTTTTTCAACCCAAATAACTATTTAACTATGTAACTCCATCACCCCACCGCTGCTCACTGGGGCCCTTTTCTTCACGGCCATATTCCTGTCCATGTATGCGTGTGGCTGCACTGCACAGGCACAAGTATGCCCCAGTAGCACAGAGCCACTAGAGATGGCTCAAACCTCTGATTTTGGGTTCGCGAACCTCGAACGCAAACTTCCGCAAAAGTTCGTGTTTGCGCGAACCATGCGAACCGCAATAGACTTCAATGGGCAGGCGAACTTTGAAAAATACAAAAACTGTTTCTGGCCACAAAAGTGATGGAAAAGATGTTTCAAGGGGTCAGTGACGACAACCCGGAAGGGGTCAGTGACTACAAGAGGAACATTTTTTTTTTCAAAAAGACCTTATAGTTTTTAAGGAAATCGATTTTAAAATTCTCCTTCTGACCATAGGAAAATTAAACGCCCGCCAACTTTAGCGGTTTATAGCAAAGTCCCCTTACATAGTAGAAACACCAAATTTGCAGGGTATGTAGAGGGCAACAGTGACTACAAGGGGAAAACTTTTTTCTAAAAGACCATATACTTTTTGAGAAAATTGATTTTAAATTTTCAAGAAAAAAAGAAAAACAGTTCTTAGGGAAACAATTCCCGCCAACTTTAGCAGTTAATAGCAAAGGCAACACCAAATTTGCAGGATATGTTAAAAAGATAGTGGGAAACAATATTTAAAAACAAAATTTAAAAATTGTATTTATTATTTTTTTTTTTTTTCGTTATGTTCAAAGTGTGGGAAATTTCCCAAAGAAAAGGATGTGGAGTCTCCCTACCTAGCCCTATGTAACCCCTTGCCCCCATGCAGGCTGGGGTAGCCAGAATGCAGAGCCCTCTCACCCCAAGCCCTTGTCCAATCCACGGACAAGGGGCTCTTCCCCACCTCCGGTGCCCCAGGAGGAGGTGGGGGTGATGACTCTCGGGGGGGGGGGGGGAGGGGGGTTCATGGTGGCATCCCTCCCTCCCAGGAGAAATGAGTATAGGGGTACAAAGGGTTAAATGAAATAAAAACACAACCACGAAAAAAAGTCCTTCAATGTTCTTAATTAACCATATAATACTTACCTGCACCTTTAAAAAAAAGTTCCCATGCCAATATCCTCGGGAAAAGGTCCCACGCCAATATCCTTTCATCTTGCGATCTTCAATTAAGTTGATTGAAGATCTACGCTGCCCCTCACATAGCAAAGAATGCGTCCGAATAGGA
This sequence comes from Hyperolius riggenbachi, assembly GCF_040937935.1. NCBI lineage: Eukaryota > Metazoa > Chordata > Amphibia > Anura > Hyperoliidae > Hyperolius > Hyperolius riggenbachi. The sequence continues at coordinate 408,942,468 of NC_090648.1, read as the reverse complement.
CGCATAGCTGCCGGCTCTCGCTGTCCTCCCCGCCTCCTCACCTGTCTCCCTCACCTAGCCTGGCACCTGGTGTACCCATGCGTGTACCAGGTGTCAGGCTAGGTGAGGGTGACACAGGTGAAGGCAGGTGGGGAGAGACAGCGGGAGCCGGCAGCTATGCATCCTCACAGGATGCATTCTAAGCTATACTAACCGGTTCATGAATGATCCGGTTCTTTTTAATGAATTGAATCGAATGAATTGGTTCAGAGTCGATTCATTCGATTCATTTCTTTAAAAAGAACCGGATCATTCATGAACCGGTTAGTATAGCTTAGAATGCATCCTGTGAAGACACATAGTTGCCGGCTCCCGCTGTCTCTTCCCACCTGCCTTCACCTGTGTCACCCTCACCTGGGCTGGCACCTGGTGCACCAGGTGCCAGGCTAGGTGAGGGTGACAGGTGAGGAGGCAGGGAGGACAGCGGGAGCCGGCAGCTATGCGTCCTATGCAGACGCATTCTCTGCTATGTGGGGGGCGGCGGAGATCTTCATTCAACTTAATTGAAGATCGCAAGATGAGAGGATATTGGCATGGGACATTTCCGAGGATATTGGCGTGGGAACTTTTTTTAAAGGTACAGGTAAGTATTTCTGGTTAATTAAGAACATTAAAGGACTTTTTTCGTGGTTGTGTTTTTATTTCATTTAACCCTTTGTGGAAATGGGTAAGGGGTACTTTGTACCCCTATACTCATTTCTCCTGGGAGGGGGGTGGGCATCTGGGGTCCCCTTCTTAAAGGGGACTCCCAGATGCCACCATGAACCCCCCCAGGGAGTCATCGCCCCCACCTCCTCCTGGGGCACCGGAGATAGGTAAGAGCCCCTTGTCCATGGATTGGACATGGGCCCGGGGGGAGAGGGGAAGGCTTGGCCGCCCCTCTCCCCCAGAGCCCCCCCATACCATGGGCCATGCGGGCTGGTATAGCTCAACGTGCAAAGCCCCATGCGGCCGGGGCTCCGCATTCTGGCTATCCCAGCCTGCATGGGGTCAAGGGGTTACAGAGAGCTCGGTAGGGGGTACCCCACATCATTTTTTGGGGGAAATTTTCCACACTCTGAACATAACAAAAACATTTAAATAAAAAAATATGTATTTTTTTTAAATATTGTTTCCCACTATCTTTTTAACATATCCTGCAAATTTGGTGTTGCTAGGATGTAAGGGGCCTTTGCTATTAACTGCTTAAGTTGGCGGGAATTGTTTCCCTAAGAACTGTCATTTAATTTAAATGTATACTATTTTTCTTTGAAATTTTAAAATACATTTTCTCAAAAAGAATAAGGTCTTTTTAATTTTTTTCCTCTTGTAGTCAGTGCTGGGCCGAAATTACGCATTAGCGTAATTACGCATCGTAATTCACTACAAATGCACCGTAAGCGTTACGTGTAAGGCTACAGTATTACGCGTAATTAATTACGCGTAGACCGTGGGGTTACGTTTTACGCGTAACAAATTACGCGTAAGACAGTAAACTCCCATTGAAATTACACAGTCTGCCGTAATCGCGTAATATTACGCTCCCGTATAATATAAAAAACCGCCGACTTTAAGGGTTAATAGCAAAGCCCCCTTAAGTGCTAAGAGCCTAAAATTTGGAGAATATATTAAGGAGATCAGAAGGAATAAGAGGAATTTTTTTTTTTTCAAAAAGACCTTATAGTTTTTGAGAAAATCTATGTTAAAGTTTCAAAGGAAAAATATATACATTTAAAAACCCGCCGACTTTAACGGTTAATAGCAAAGCCTGCTTAAAATTTAGGAACACCAAATTCACAGGGTATATTAAGGGGATCAGTGGGAATAAGAGGAAAAATTTTTTTTCAAAAAGACCTTATAGTTTTTGAGAAAATCGATTTTTAAGTTTCAAAGGCAAAAATGTCTTTTAAATGCGGAAAATGTCAGTTTTTTTTGCACAGGTAACAATAGTGTTTTATTTTCATAGATTCCCCCAAGTGGGAAGAGTTTTACTTACTTCGTTCTGAGTGTGGGAAATATAAAAAAAAAAACGACATGGGGTCCCCCCTCCCAGACCTCTTTAACCCCTTGTCCCCCATGCAGACTGGGATAGCCAGAATGCGGAGCACCGGCCGCGTGGGGCTCCACACCCTTACTATACCAGCCCGCATGGTCCATGGATTGGGGGGTCTCGGAAGGGGAGGGGCAGCCAAGCTTTACCCTCCCCCTCCGAGCCCTTGTCCAATCCAAGGACAAGGGGCTCTTCTCCACCTCCGATGGGCGGTGGAGGTGGAGGCCGCGATTTCCTGGGGAGGGGTTCATGGTGGCATCTGGGAGTCCCCTTTAAAAAGGGGTCCCCCAGATGCCCACCCCCCCTCCCAGGAGAAATGAGTATAGAGGTACTTGTACCCCTTACCCATTTCCTTTCAGAGTTAAAAGTAAATAAACACACAAACACATAGAAAAAGTATTTTAATTGAACAAAAAACATAACCACGAAAAAAGTCCTTAAATATTTTTAATTAACCATTAATACTTACCTGTCCCTTTAAAAGCCAGTTCCCACGCAATATCCTCGGAAATATACTAATCAGTTACAATGTAACAAAGTTATTACAATGTAACAACTTTGTTACTTTGTAACACCACCGCACCCGACGTCACTCGCCGCTCACCCGCCGGCCGCCGCATACACGCTAGTCCCCGCAGGCTCCCGCCGTCCACTCCGCCCACACCTGTCACCCATATACATGCTGGCACCCATGGGTGCCAGCATGTATATAGGTGACATGTGGGAGAGGCGGGGACGGCAGCGGAGCCGGCAGGGACTTAGCGTCCCTTTACCCGACAGAGCTCTGAGCTATATTAGCTCAGAGCTCTCGAAAGCATCTTTGTATTTGGGCTCCAAGGAGCCCCATTGGTCCTTAGCAGACCAATGGGGTTCCTTCAAATCAGAAGGAACCCCATTGGTCTGCTAAGGACCAATGGGGCTCCTTGGAGCCCAAATACAAAGATGCTTTCGAGAGCTCTGAGCTAATATAGCTCAGAGCTCTGTCGGGTGAAGGGACGCTAAGTCCCCGCCGGCTCTGCTGCCCTCCCCGCCTCTCCCACATGTCACCTATATACATGCTGGCACCCATGGGTGCCAGCATGTATATGGGTGACAGGTGTGGGCGGAGTGGACGGCGGGAGCCGGCGGGGACTAGCGTGTATGCGGCGGCCGGCGGGTGAGCGGCGAGTGACGTCGGGTGCGGTGGTGTTACAAAGTAACAAAGTTGTTACATTGTAATAACTTTGTTACATTGTAACTGATTAGTATATTTCCGAGGATATTGCGTGGGAACTGGCTTTTAAAGGGACAGGTAAGTATTAATGGTTAATTAAGAATATTAAAGGACTTTTTTCGTGGTTATGTTTTTTGTTCAATTAAAATACTTTTTCTATGTGTTTGTGTGTTTATTTACTTTTCACTCTTAAAGGAAATGGGTAAGGGGTACAAGTACCTCTATACTCATTTCTCCTGGGAGGGGGGTGGGCATCTGGGGGACCCCTTTTTAAAGGGGACTCCCAGATGCCACCATGAACCCCTCCCCAGGAAATCGCGGCCTCCACCTCCACCGCCCATCGGAGGTGGAGAAGAGCCCCTTGTCCTTGGATTGGATAAGGGCTCGGAGGGGGAGGGGAAAACTTGGCTGCCCCTCCCCTTCCGAGACCCCCCAATCCATGGACCATGCGGGCTGGTATAGTCAGGGTGCGGAGCCCCACGCGGCCGGTGCTCCGCATTCTGGCTATCCCAGTCTGCATGGGGGACAAGGGGTTAAAGAGGTCTGGGAGGGGGGACCCCACGTCGTTTTTTTTTTAATATTTCCCACACTCAGAACGAAGTAAGTAAAACTCTTCCCACTTGGGGGAATCTATGAAAATAAAACACTATTGTTACCTGTGCAAAAAAAACTGACATTTTCCGCATTTAAAAGACATTTTTGCCCTTGAAACTTAAAAATCGATTTTCTCAAAAACTATAAGGTCTTTTTGAAATTTTTTTTTCCTCTTATTCCCACTGATCCCCTTAATATACCCTGTGAATTTGGTGTTCCTAAATTTTAAGCAGGCTTTGCTATTAACCGTTAAAGTCGGCGGGTTTTTAAATGTATATATTTTTCCTTTGAAACTTTAACATCGATTTTCTCAAAAACTATAAGGTCTTTTTGAAAAAAAAAAATTTCCTCTTATTCCTTCTGATCTCCTTAATATATTCTCCAAATTTGAGGCTCTTAGCACTTAAGGGGGCTTTGCTATTAACCCTTAAAGTCGGCGACTACCTAACATTGATCCATGCGTCAACTTTTCCGCTTGGCAGCATGACCTTACGCATTAATTGCTAGTAGGATTTTACGCGTAAGCCTATAACGTAATAACCTGAATTACGGTATACTTACGCGTAATTGCGTAAGTGCTATGCGTAATTACAGACATGTACCGAAATTGAATGTCTATGCCGTAAGCGTAATTTCGTAATGCGTAATAGCGTAAAATTACGCGTAATGATCCGTAAGCGTAGCTTTCTCCATTACGACCAGCACTGCTTGTAGTCACTGTTCCCCTCCACATACCCTGCAAATTTGGTGTTTCTACTATGTAAGGAGACTTTGCTATTAACCGCTAAAGTTGGCGGGCGTTTAATTTTCCTATGGTCAGAAGGAGAATTATAAAATCCATTTTCTCAAAAACTGTTAAGGTCTTTTTGAAAAATGTTTTCCTCTTATACCCACTGTTCCTATTTACATACCCTGCAAATTTGGTTTTTATAGCATGTAATGGGGCTTAGCTATTAACCATTAAAGTTGGCGCGATTAAAACCTAAGGGAAAAATGTGAACACAAACTTTTTGGAAGAAAATTCACGTTTCCTTGCGAACGCGGACCACTGAGATTCGCGTGAACAAGTTTGCCGCCGAACCGTTTGGGCCATCTCTAAGATCCACTCGTCCAATGGAGGAAAAAGCTGTGGATAATCTACTTCATGCTACTGTGCAGGCACAGGCTGCACTTGCTTCTGTGCAGTTCAGCTATGCTCATACACGCAGAGGAGCATGGCCGCATGAGTATACAGTATTCAAAAAAAAAGCAGAAGCAGAGGCAGCTTTGACTGACAGGAGCAGGGAACCAATAGAAACAGCCCCTGTTCTCCTGCAAGTCTGACTGATGGAATCTGATAGGACCTGCGGGGCCTTCGCTGGTAGGACAAGCTTTTAAACCCCCCAGATAGCAGCAGAGCAATGTCAGAACAAAACAGGCTTCCCCTAAATACCTTAGGCTGTGTGGCTGTTTAACTCCTTGGGTTCCTGTTTTGAAGATGTGTAGGAGCTAGTGGGTAAAATCACCTAAGCAGGGCATGTGTAAAGTTTCTTGAAGTTAATCTAAGCTGTGGCAAATAAAGGGACTCCGAGGAGTGCCCAAATTTAAAAGAACACACTTACCTGGGGCTTCTTCCAGCTCAGGGTAGGCGGCAAGGTCCCGCGGTGTCCTCCTGGCTCGTCTCCTTCAGCCTCAGCTGGCCCCCGATTTTCAGCGTCACCCGGCGACACCTTGGGCCTGGTATCGGCCGGCTCTTCCCGATTAATGACGCAATGTGTCATCACGCCGGCCGCTTCGTGTCATCACGCCGGCCGGCGTGACAGGTCTGCGCATGCATGGAAAAGCCGCCGTGATGACGCATTGCGTCTTTAATAAGAAATTGCTGGCCGACACCAGGCCCGGGTGACGCTGAAAATCGTGGGCTGGCGGAGGCTGAAGGAGACGAGCCAGGAGGACGCCGCGGGACCTCGCCGCCTACCCTGACCTGGAAGAAGCCCCAGGTAAGTGTATTCTTTTTAATTTGGGCACTCCTCTGAGTCCCTTTAAGTAGAATGTTAAGAAAGACTAATAGACAGATTCAGAGCAGATTCAGAGCAAGCAGAGGCAGTATAACAAAACATGTACATCTAAAGGGGTGTCTGGGATGTCTCTTCTATTGTAATGCCCACACTGGACGGACAGCTTATAACTCTCTCCTGCTGTTACTAACAGGTTTTTGTCAATGGGCTTCGGTAATTCACAGAAGTTTTATCACACCTGTGAAAATGTTTATGAATTAGCACACAAAAGTCTAAAATACAGAATGTAGTATTTTCCCAACCAGATTTTTTTCCCACAACCTTTTATGAATCGATCCCTATGAAGCCAGTGTCTGTATTGGCTGTCCTTCTGGGACATGAAGTCTTGTATATCATACCAAACCCCTCAAATACTTTGTACACAACAGATATTAAGTTTACAGATCTAAAATTTCCTGGACCTTATTTTTTGCCCTTCTTAAATAATGAGAAACAATGGACTGTACTCCAATCTATTGGAACTATCCTACCTATAAGAGACTCACAAAAGATAAGGTAAAGGGATTTAGTTTTGTGATTAAATTAGCAAAAGTTATAAAATCTCAATTTTTATTCCAAGATACACAGATTCAAATACACGTTGTCGGAAATTATCAGTGTCCATGAAATCATCTCAATGCATGAATAAATTCATATAACAATGCCTGAAGGCATGGGTTCATGAATTTATTCATGCTTTAAGATGATCTTATGGACATTGATAATTTCCCACGATGTGTATTTGTGTCTGTGTATCTTAAAGTGGACCTGAACACTTGCACAGGACAGAAGGAAAACAGAGAGAAATGCATCCTGTATGTATTTAGAGAGTTTAGCCCTTTAAATTCCACCTCATTTGTGTCTAATCACAGGTTGTAATTTGATCTCTCCCCTGTGTCACATGACTGCCATGACAGAAATGGCAGATAAGCTCATTTGAAAGCACAGGATGTTAACAATATGTCAGCTTCCATGAATCAGGAAGTAGAAACAGTGCAGATTTAATTTAGGACTTGTATCAGCTGTAACAAAGAAATGGCTTTTGTTTAAAGGTTATAATGCTATTGCGTACCTTTTAGAGAAGAGAGGACATTCGGAGTTCAGGTCCGCTTTAAAATAAAAACCGCGCTTTTATAACTTTAGTTTATTTTAACCCCCTAGATACTTATTTGGGATACTTGGACCCAAAAAAGTGTCCACTAAGGTGTATGGTATAAAAAAGGGGGAGGAGTTTCAATATTATATAACCATAAAAAATTTAAAGGTGTTGTGCACTGTGCACCTGGTAAGAGCAACTCATACTGTATATGTTTTTTTTTTTTTTTTTTTTTACATTTAGACTCTGGGAGTGTTTCAGATGCCCCCTTTAACCCTTTGCCTGCCCAGCACGTACCTAGCACGTTCTGGCAGGCAAGTACTCCTACTGCCAAGAATGTGCCGTGTACGTTTTTTGGCACTTCCTGGTTGTTTTTCTTCTTGCTGTTTGCAGCAACAATCCACAGCTGCAGAGAGCATGTAAAACCTCTAGGTAACAATAAGGCTTGCGGACAGAAGTGCAACATTAGCCTCTGCAACCCCTGTGATCATGGGGAGGGAGAGGGACTGGGTGCAATGAGGACCCACTCCTCCTCCAATCTGCAGAGCTATGTAAATATATTTACCTGCTATCCTAATGCTTGCTCTATGCTGCCCCCCACTGGATTCCGGGCACATGACAAGCACATACAGAGCCAAGTAGCAGAGCAAGTGCCTGCCAAGAAGGAGAGGAGACTGGATATGAGGAGAGCATGTAAATATATTTACACAGCTCTGCTGGGCTCTCCAAGGAGGAAGGGATGGGTGTGGGACCCCGTAGCCCTATGACCCCAGGGGGAGAACCCTTTTGCTGCAGGATCTCCATCATGGCTGTGTTTGCTGGGGGCCCATTGGAGTATAGTTATTGCCCTGCTTGAGGAGATTATGTTTTTATAAAAATAGGACTTATTTCTGTTTAGGTGACGGTCCTTACTTATCCGGTCGGTGTATAGTCAAAGAAAAGTCTGCTTTTGTTTTTTTTTTCGTTTAATATTTTATGTGTTTAGTTATTCACTCTGACTAAATTCATGTACATAATGCATCATTGCCAGCTATTTGCTGACAAGCACTGCAGCCTTCGCCTGGAGCCAAATGCTCCATAGCAAGGGCTACAATTTTGAATAATTGTATTCAGGTCGCACAGGTGACTTCTCATGTGTATGCTAATGGCTAAGTGATGTAGTAAGTTTAGCCTGGTTATGGGTGACTGTGTCAGCATTGGTAAATAAGAGTTGCGGTTGTTGGTAAATGAAGGCCCAATTTTCAAAACTGAGGTGTGTGCACAAAACAAAACATACAAAAATAATATTCAATAATATGTTGTTGAACTACAAGAAGAAAAAGTACAAAATCCAGCTGGGTGTCAAATGATTGATTTCAAATAGTCATAAATGTGTGTGCACCATTTATTAAAAAAAGATGCTGAAAAATGTATTTCTGTTATGGCTACTTCAGCACAGCTGCAGGCCACACAGGAAAATGTATGCATGTTTCCATAATATGTTACATCCAATGAGAAGAATTGTATGTGTGTGCAGTTTCTACCCAATTGTAGCTGATCGGAAAGCAAATGGAAAAAAAAATCACTAGCAAATCAACAGATAGCCCAGCAAGTTCATAGTGAACCAAAACTCCTAGGAGTGTGTAAGGGTCTGAAAGAGATCAAAAGGCCTCCTTACTAAAATGCTACGTAAAACAGAAGTTTGCCTTCTTAAAACAGAAGGTATTTTCGATATTTCAACTTGGAATGAGCTCTGATGTATCCCACAGTGCATTACTGCTGAATATGCAAATCATCTCTTTGTTGTCCCTGATAGCTAAACATACCTCCAGCAGGCCCATATCTCGTAAGAGCAAAGGCATCCCAGCCACCAGGCAAGGTCAAACGGTGGCCTGGAGCCCCGGTTGGGGGAGGAGCGCTGCCGCGGGGGGGGGGGGGCTCACCTTCCCCCGCCAGATTGTGCGACCCCTGTGGTGAACTGGCCACGCCATCTAAAATACACCACGCCAGTTCATCCCCGCAGCCCGCAGCTCACTGCTCCAGCCTGCATAGTCTTCCGGCAGGCAGAGCAGGGCTACGGCAAGATGACGCCCGAAGCCCTGCACTAGAGACTATTTGTGTCTCCAGTACAGGGCTTCGGGCGCCATCTTCCCGTAGCCCTGCTCTGCCTGTCAGCGCGGGACTTTCGGAGGCTGGCTGGCTGCGCTGCTACATTAAGATCGTAGGGGGAACTGTGCCCAGGGAGAGGAGTCTTCTGTACGTGAGTAAATGCTTTTCTTTTTACAGGTAATTATACATTTTTAGCGAAACGCTGCCCGCATTAGGATAATTTTCTGGTGAACACTGGCCACATTAAGATTGTTTCCTGGTGAACGCTGGCTACATTACGATTATTTCCTGGTGAACGCTTACTACATTATGATTATTTTCTGGTGAACGCTGGCCACGTTACGATTATTTTCTGGTGAATGCTGGCCACATTACGATTATTTCCTGGTGAATGCTGGCCACATTAAGATTATTTTCTGGTAAACGATGGCCACATTATGATTATTTTCTGGTGAACGCTGGCCGCATTACGATTATTTTCTGGTGAACGCTAGCCACATTACGATTATTTTCTGGTGAATGCTGGCCACATTAAAATTATTTTCTGGTGAATGCTGGCCACATTACAATTATTTTCTGGTGAACACTGGCCACGTTACGATTATTTTATGGTGAAAGATTGCCACATTACGATTATTTTCTGGTGAACGCTGCCCACATTACGATTATTTTATGGTGAATCATTGCTGCGTTATGAATATTTTATGGTGAATCATTTCTGCTTTATGGTTAATTTCTGGTGAAAGATTGCCGTATTACGATTATTTTAAGTGAATCATTGCTGCGTTATGATTATTTTCTTGTGAAAGATTGCCGCATTACGTTTAGCTTTTGGTGAACGATTATTACGATTATTTTATGGTGAAACATTGCTGCGTTACGATTATTTCCATCAGGGGGCACCCCACGGGGGGGGGGGGGGGCACAGGTTTTCTCGTTTGGAGTGACAAAATGGCTAGAGACGCCCCTGCGTAAGAGGCACCCGTGGGCCGGTGCCATGGGTGGGTCCTCGGGGGGGGGGCACATATTGGGTGTTATTTAACTGCGACAGCAGCCCCAGGACCGCCTAAAACCGATCAGCGTGCAGTCCTGGGGCAGTAGTTTGCAGGAGATCACGTGCAGTCTGCTCGCGCATCTCCTGCTCGGGGGGCGGAGCTCCACCCCACCTTCACTCTCCAAATCGGAATCACATGCAGTGTGCAGGGAGCCTAAAAATCGCTCCAGAAAGTGATTGGTATTTCCAAATCGAATCACTATAGTGGAAAATACGTCTCATGATTTCTATGATAAAATAACAACCCTAGCAATTTAAAAATCACTAGCGATTTGCAATTTTGCGATTCAGCTGTGTAGTGGAAAAGGGCTTCACACTGTGTCCATTGCATTCCAACGCAAAGGACAATACTGTATATATCATTGCATCGCATGATACTCATATGGCACTTTTATACTGAGTAATTGCAGAGGGTTAAGAAGAAGTGCGCATCATGCTGTGCGTTTACTGGGTATTGAGCATATATAATGGCTCTCAAGTATACTTTTATTGTACTGTATGTTTCACTGTATAGTCACACTGCATGTCTAGCGCATGGTGTGCCTTTTCAGCAGCGTTGCATTGCAATGGGATTGGAAAGCAAGGTGCACAGTGCAAAAGGGCCCTAAGCTCAAAATTACAAGAAAAAGTGTCACCATACATTAACTTTATGGCTGGAGAAGTTCACTGGGACAAACCCAAATACTGAAAACCAAAAATGATCCATTAAAGGACCACTATCGCAAAATTTCTAAAAAATAAAATTTACTGTTATTACAGCGCTGCGATCAGCAGCGATCAGCCGGCTGGGGGGAGGGAGGGATTGTAAAAAAATAATAATAAAGAAAATAGGAAAAAATAAAGAAAAGAATATAACAAATATTTATAAAAAAAAAATAACTACGGGGGGATGTGCGATCAGACCCCACCAACAGAGAGCTCTGTTGGTGGGGAGAAAAGAGGGGGCGGGGGATCACTTGCGTGCTGTTTTGTGCAGCCCTGCAGCTTGGCCTTAAAGGGAACCTAAACTGAGAAGGATATGGATTTTTCCTTTTAAAATAATACCAGTTGCCTGAATCGCCTGCTGATCCCGTGTCTCTAATACTTTTAGCCAAAGCCCCTGAACAAGCTGTGCAGATCAGGTGCTCTGACTGAAGTCAGACTGGATTAGCTGCATGCTTGTTTCAGGGTGTGATTCAGCCACTATTGCAGCCACAGAGATCAGCTGGACTGCCAGGCAACTGGTATTGTTTAACAGGAAACATCCATATCACTCTCAGTTAAGGTTCCCAGTGGCCAATTTTACAAAAAAAGGCCTGGTCGTTTGGGGGGTTTAATACTGTGGTCCTCAAGTGTTTAATGTTATGATTTTTTTTTTCCTCTGGAGTGGACCTCAGTTTATTTTTTCTTGTCGTTGGAAGGGGTGGGAAGGGGTTTGGGGGGTGAGTCTGGTACGGTACACAGTAGCTGCAGCTGTCACCAGCCCACCCCAGCCATACTTAGCGGTGGTTTAGTCCCGACCCTGTGTGTTACACACAGAGCACACCGCTGGCCAATGAACTGCGGGGGGCGGGGCCACCTTTGGGGACAGGCACTACAGTTCAAATGTGCATTATTATGACAATTATGCTCCCTTGGCATGGCCCCTTACGCCATGGGAGCTCGGTGTTTATAATCTTCTGGCTGCTCTCCCTGTCAGTGCCAAGTGGCAACATGGGGGGAGAATGAGACGGCCAGCCCAGCTGCAGGGAGAAGCCCTGCCCCCTGCATCGTAGGAGGACAGCCAGGAACAGAGAAGACGGCACAAGCACAGGGGGAAGGATGTAGCATACACTAGGAGCACCAGAGAGCTGCTTGGTCTATGGCTGATTGTGTGTCCCCTCTTATTCCCGGGGAATTTGAAAGAGCCAGGCATCCAGGGCCGGATTTGTGGGCAGGCCCCATAGGCCGGGGACTAGGGCGGAGCCTACGGAGGGGCGGGTTAACAAACTGTCCTAACAGGTACCCATGAAATCCCCCACAATAATGGCCTGTTTGTCTGCAGCCGCCCCTCGCTTTGCTCTGCACACAGTAGCATGTCTGTGTGTGCAGCAGCAGTGGCTACAGAGAAGGACAGAGCGGGCATCTTGCTAACGTGACAGAAGCAGTCTGCATCGTTGCAGCCTTCCCTGCTGTCACTCAATAGTTTCTCCGAAGACTGGCCAATAGCAAACAGCACAGTCCTTTGTATCCCCGCCCTCCTCCTTGCTCCTGCCAATCGGAAATTCGGAGGGGCAAGGATACAGGAGATTGTTCAAGCACGTTTTAGCCTCCGGAAGCTGCTAGGAAGTGAAAGCACTGCAGTATGGTCAGGCTTTATAGATGCACATTCTCCTCTTCTTTAAGGTATTGCTACAAACAATCCCCTGCTTCTGTTTGTCTAGCCACACTGTCATCCCCTGTCTCCAGCTATTAACATTAGCATCTGCTGTAACGGCTGCTGTTCCCCAGCACTTCGTTCTCTGTAATGGTGGTGGGGGCAATCCCAGGGCAGGGCAGAGGTGCTGACCTCCATTAAAGGAAAAGTATGCTTAAAATCTTCTGGGCAGGAAGGGAGGCTGACAGGAAAACATACTGCTCAAATGTTGGTGATATGTTTTATGACTGTCATAAGCTTCAGTAGATGTCCAGTGTCCCCATGCCTGTGCAATCTATCTATCTATCTATCTATCTATCTATCTATCTATCTATCTATCTATCTATCGCACACTAGTAATATCTATCTATCCATCTATCTTTATACTGCACACTAGTAATATCTACCTAGTGCCCCACCATTATTACATTACATTACACTGCCTAGCCTTATTGCATTCGAAAACCAGCGTGTGACTACCACTACATTTAGAGTAGCACTGAGGAGATTGGTATTATATTTACTTCAGGGGCCAGTCGGATTTAAACTCTCCTGTTCTTCACTGCAGCGAGGCACTTTAATGCTGCATACTTCTGTACGGCTTATAGGTGTTCTTGCATGTCATGTGACATGTCAGGTGCTGCAGCACAGCACCCCACTGCAGTGAAAGTGAGTGTGAACCTGACCCACCACTCAATACCATGCTCTGATGTGTTACTCTGCAATTTTATCTCAGCTGTAGCTACATGGCAGCACTGGAGGAGGGGCCCTTGGGATGCTGGAAAGAGGTGCCTCATCCCCCTATGGTTCCTTAATCTGCCTGAAAGTTGGAAGGAGCAGAAGGGAATAGTACAAAACAGGTAAAATGTAGGGGTGGGGGGCGCGTTGATGACAGCGGGCCTTGGACGGTAAAAACTACAAATCCGACCCTGCAGGCATCAGTGAAGAAACCATCACATGGCTGCCTGGGGACAGAGCTGCAAGGAGGAGCAGGATGTCAGGAGGTGGGGAGAGATCAGCCTGTCCTGCTGAGTGCTCCATCTGGTCAGCTATCCTATGCATCCTGGTGACAGTGGTGGCAGCTGTAATGACAGGAGCAGAGGAGCACCGTAGAAGGTAGATGCACTGTAGTGATTCCTGTGTCTGAATTCCCTGTGATTGCCCTGCTAATCTCTGTCTCCATATGTTCAATCCCCTCCCTCTCTCCTTTTTATGTATTCCCCCTCCCTTCTCTGCCATCTCCTAGAGTCCCTCTATCTCCCTGCCTTCTCTCCCAGTCTGCTGAGTCTCACTTCTCTTTCTCATTTTCCTTTATCCCATTAACGGCTTTCGGACCACGGTAATTGAAATCTACGCCCTGTTTTGGTGGGCTCCTGGCTGGCAGGACGTAGATTTCAATCACTGTCCGCAGCGTGCATTCGCTGTTTCCATCGCTCCCGGCCGATCGCACCGTTCAAACCCAACGTCTGTCTCTATGACGGCAGATCCATGTGAGCCGGTCAGGAGCCGATTTAATTGGCTCCTGGCCATGTCTATCAATGTAAGCCGCTCCCATTGGCTTACATTGATAGACACGGTCAGGAGCCAATGAAAGCGGCTCCTGACAGGCTCATATGACTCTGCCATCATAGAGACAGCAGAGTCTATGTCCTGAAGATCCCGGCGTGCGGCGATGACGGCGGTTGTGACGGGTGTGCTTGGCGATTCGTCCAGATTCCGTCGTTCTTCTACCAGTGGTCTCTGGTCCTTAAGGGGGCAGAGACCACTGGTACTTAAAGAGGAATAGAGATGTCGCGAACCTCCGATTTTCAGTTCGCGAACCGGGTTCGCGAACTTCCGCAGAAGGTTCGGTTCGCGGAAAAGTTCGCGAACCGCAATAGACTTCAATGGGGAGGCGAACTTTGAAAAATAGAAAAAATTATGCGGGCCACAAAAGTGATGGAAAAGATGTTTCAAGGGGTCTAACACCTGGAGGGGGGCATGGCGGAGTGGGATACATGCCAAAAGTCCCGGGGAAAAATCTGGATGTCACGCAAAGCAGCGTTTTAAGGTCAGAAATCACATTGAATGCTAAATTGCAGGCCTAACGTGCTTTCAAACATCTTGGGACCTCAGATGGGGGCAAAATACCACCAAAACACAGAAGAGTGCCCAGCAGAGACTATTTTTCCTGCGCCAGCTGAAGAAATTTGGCATCCCACGGGAGCTGCTCTCCAGTTTTTACTCTGCCACAATTGAGTCCATCCTGTGCTCCTCCATTATTGTCTGGTATGCGGGGGCAACAGCTAGCGACAAGTATAAACTACAAAGAGTTATTAGTGCTGCAGAAAAGATCATCGGCACGCCCCTGCCCCCCCTTGACCTCATCCACACCGCCAGACTGAGGAAAAGAGCCTGCAAGATCGCACAAGATCGCTCCCACCCGGGCAGCCGCTTCTTTGAGCCACTCCCACTAGGCCGCCGGTTCAGAACAATCCGCACCAGAACCACAAGGCGCAGGAACACCTTCTTTCCTCAAGCTGTTCTCCTACTGAACACTTGCCCATCTGGGCCCCTATAGTCCTGATCACGGACTAACCAACCCTTTACCAGGACTAATGTACTCTTCTCAGTGCCTGGCATGCATGCTGTAACATGTATATGTTCCCACTTTCTAATCTCACCAATGCATGTATGTCTGCCCTGTCTCTTAAAAACTAGCGAATGACTCAAATGTTTTAAATGTTTTTAATGCTTTAAATGTATCACGCTCTCCTGCCTTTGCCATGTGTACCACAACCAATTCCGGGTACGCCTACAGCGTACTCGGCGAATAAACTGATTCTGATTCTGATTCTGATTCTGATGTGTATACATCAATCAGGGAGTGTAATTAGAGTACTGCTTCACACTGACACACCAAACTCACTGTGTAACGCACCGCAAACAGCTGTTTGTGTAGTGACGGCCATGCTGGACTACTGCGCAACATGGCGAGATTGCTCTTCCTCACTCAGTGATGTCAGGTAATGTGTGACTTCCTTCTCAACTTTCCATGGCATTGTTAAAAAGCTTACGTTTTGTTTTTAAATTACATTTTCTACTTGCTGTGTACCTGTTCAGTACCGAGAATCCTGTGGAGGCGGGCAAGTCTGCCATTGTGACCCCGGCTAATGGCCGGGGAATGAGGGGTTTGAATCCGGTGTGGAGCTTGAGCAACGGCTACCACTACACATCCAAGGAGGGCAGCGGGCGGGCGTGCATGCCTGCCCGCTGCCCTCCTTGGATGTGTAGGTACCCTGAGGTAGTGACCAAAAATAACAATACAGGAGGAGGACTTTCGAGGCCCTGCTGTGTATTTGAAATGAATGTACTTTAAATCCTTTAACAAGAACCAGTTATGGCGGGCAAAGATGACACCACATTCCTTTCACGAGAATCATATGGAGGTGGGCAAGTCTGCCATTTGTGACCCCGAGTAATGGCCGGGGAATGAGGGATGGAATCCGGTGTGGAGCCTGAGAAACGGCTACCACTACACATCCAAGGAGGGCAGCAGGCAGGCCATGCACGCCCGCCCCGAGGTAGTGACCAAAAATAACAATACAGGAGGCGGACTTTCGAGGCCCTGCTGTGTATTTGAAATGAATTAACTTTAAATCCTTTAACGGGAATCCGTTATGGAGGGCAAGTCTGCCATTGTCACCGCGGGGAATGAAGGTTGGATTCCGGCCCGAAGTGGGAGCCTGCTGAGACCCATGCTGTAGCTGCCCTGACCGTGCTTTGCAGACCAGGCATCTGTGGTCAGATGGACCCTTGAGCCAGCGGAAGACAAACCAAGTCGAAAGCATTTGCCAAGAATGTTTTACGGAGGGCACGTTTTTTTGCCCTTTTTTTTAAAAATTTTTTTGAAAATGATAGATGGTTGTATTTTTAAATTGTTTGAAAGTTTAGATGGTTGTATTTTTAAACTGTTTGAAAGTTTAGATAATTGTATTTTTAAATTGTTTAAAAGTGTATCCATTCTTCCTCCCCCCAGCCACGAACAATACCATGGGAACGTGGAGCAGCAGAAGCCCCCTGTGACGGCTGCTGCGGTTGTTCTCCTTCCACCGCCTCTTCCTCCTCCACAGAAACACCTTCCTCATCATCACCATCATCAGAGTCTGACTCCTCTCCTTCCCCACACGACTCCTCTTCTTCCTCTTCCTCCCCCCTCTGTGCTGCCGCCGGTGTTGTGGAAACATCGGGTTCGTGTGTAAATGGCTCCCGCGACTCCTGCTGCCCTAACTCTTCTTGTTCACGCTCCTCCACAGCTGTATCCACCACTCTACGCACAGCACGCTCCAGGAAGTAGGCGTAGGGGATCAAGTCGCTGATGGTGCTCTCATCGCGACTCACCAGTTTGGTCACCTCATCAAATGGCTCCATGACCCTGCATGCATTTCGCATCAGTGTCCAGCTGTTGGGCCACAACATCCCCATCCTCCCAGATTGTGTCCTTGGACTGTAATGATACAGGTACTGGGTGACGGCTTTCTCCTGGTCTAGCAGGCGAGAGAACATCAGCAGGGTGGAATTCCAGCGAGTCGGGCTATCGCAAATCAGGCGTCTCACCGGCAAGTTGTTTCTACGCTGAATGTCCGCAAAGCATGCCATGGCCTTGTAAGAGCGCCTGAAATGCCCACACAACTTCCTGGCCTGCTTCAGGACGTCCTCTAAGCCTGGGTACTTGGACACAAATCTTTGCACGACCAGATTAAGCACATGTGCCATGCAGGGTATGTGTGTCAGCTTTCCCAAATTCAACGCAGCAATGAGATTGCTGCCGTTGTCACACACCACGTTGCCGATCTCAAGCTTGTGCGGGGTCAGCCATTGCTCCACCTGTTTGTTAAGAGCAGCCAGGAGAGCTGCTCCAGTGTGACTCTCCGCTTTCAGGCAAGACATGTCTAACACTGCATGACACCGTCGCACCTGGCATGCAGCATAGGCCCTGGGGTGCTGGGGCTGTGTAGCTGGAGAGGAGATGGCGGCACCAGCCAAGGAGGAGGAGGAGGAGGATGACGACAGCGAAGCGGTGATAGCAGGTGGAGAGGAGGTGGCTGGAGGCCTGCCTGCAAGCCGTGGAGGTGTGACAAGTCGGTCCTCTGCGCAGCCATGTACTCCCTGCTTGCTGTCATCGGTCACCAGGTTGACCCAATGGGCTGTGTATGTAATGTAGTGGCCCTGCCCGTGCTTGGCAGACCAGGCATCCGTGGTCAGGTGGACCCTTGACCCAATGCTGTGTGCCAGAGATGACACCACTTGCCTCTCAACTGCACGGTACAGTTTGGGTATGGCCTTTTATGAAAATAATTGCGGCCTGGTATCTTCCACTGCGGTGTACCAATTGCCACAAACTTACGGAAAGCCTCCGACTCCACCAGCTTGTATGGTAATAGCTGGCGAGCTAACAGTTCCACCACGCCAGCTGTCAGACGCCGGGCAAGAGGGTGACTGGCAGACATTTGCTTCTTCCGCTCAAATACTTCCTTCACGGACAGCTGGGTACTGCTGTGGGCAGAGGAGAAGGAACCGCTCAAGGGAAGAGGCGGTGTGGAGGAGGGTGACTGTGAAGGTGCAAGGGAGAAAGTGGATGAAGACGATGCACCTGAAGGATGAAGAGGAGAAGGAGGGTGACTTGTCTTTTGAGGGGTGCTGCTTTTCCTCAGGTGTTCTTGCCATAGCTGTTTGTGCCTTCTCTCCAGGCGCCTTCATAAGGCACTTGTCCCTACGTGAGAGTTGGCCTTTCCACGGCTCAATTTTTGCTGGCAGAGACAACAGATGGCTTTGCTCCGATCTGAGACACACACGTTAAAAAATTTCCAAACCGCTGAACCCCCCTGGGGTGATGGCGCTAGGGTGGCATCAGCAGCTGACGTTGAAGGGCATGTTGGCTGGCTGGCCATAGCTGGTGATACATGGCACCGGACACTGCCCCCAGCTGTTTCTGAGGACAAGCTCCCTCTGCTTCTATCATGAAGTCGTCTCCTCCTACTCCTCTCTGACTCCTCCTCTGAACTGTCTGCCTGGTCATTTCCTCTACCGGGAACATATGTGGTATCCATATAATCGTCATCATAATCCTCCTGGCCAGCTGCGCTTTCCTCAGACACCTCCTCAAGTGCACCAACTTCAGGTGGTCCACCATCATCCCCATCCACACACGTTACGTCCATACTATCGCCACCTAACTCAGACGTAGGAGGTGGTGTACCTGCGCCTTCTTGTTGTTGTTGCAGTAGTGGCTGGGAATCAGTGATTTCACCACCACCACCAAATAACTCCTGCGAAGTGTCAAATGCAGCGGATGTGGTGCTTGTTGTAGCGCTGGTGGCTGCGGGAGATGAGGTGTTCTGTGTTAAATACTCAATCACCTCCTCACGATTTTGGGAAGTGATGGCACGTGCCTTCTTCTGAGCATTGTATTTTGGGGCAGGTCCGCACGAAATCACAGCAACACCACCTCGCACAGCCACAGACCTGCCGGTGCCTGGTGGCCTTCCTCTGGGTCTGCCTCTACCTCTTCCTCTACCTGGTTTGTCCATTTTGTCCATCTTGGGGGTATGCTAGCTATATGCAGTGAGGTGGGTTCTCACTCAACACAACAGGTAGTTAGATGCAGTGATCTGGGTTCACTGAACAGTAAAGGTACTTAAGATGCAGTGAGGTGGGTTCTCACTCAACACAACTGGTAGTTAGATGCAGTGAGGTGGGTTCACTCAACACAACGCTAGGTATATGCAGTGATGAGGTGGGTTAAGTAAACACAACAGGTACTGGGTAGTTAGATGCAGTGAGCTGGGTTCACTCAACAGTAAAGGTACTTAAGATGCAGTGACTGAGGTGGGTTCTCACTCAACACAACAGGTAGTTAGATGCAGTGAGGTGGCCAGGTGGGTTCTCATTCAACACAACAGGTAGTTAGATGCAGTGAGCTGGATTCACTCAACACAACGCTAGGTATATGCAGTGATGGGGTGGGTTAAGTAAACACAACAGGTACTGGGTAGTTAGCTGCAGTGAGCTGGGTTCACTCAACAGTAAAGGTACTTAAGATGTAGTGAGGTGGGTTCTCACTCAACACAACAGGTAGTTAGATGCAGCGAGGTGGCCAGGTGGGTTCACACTCAACACAACAGGTAGTTAGATGCAGTGAGCTGGGTTCACTCAACACAACGCTAGGTATATGCAGTGATGAGGTGGGTTAAGTAAACACAACAGGTACTGGGTAGTTAGATGCAGTGAGCTGGGTTCACTCAACAGTAAAGGTACTTAAGATGCAGTGACTGAGGTGGGTTCTCACTCAACACAACAGGTAGTTAGATGCAGTGAGGTGGCCAGGTGGGTTCTCATTCAACACAACAGGTAGTTAGATGCAGTGAGCTGGATTCACTCAACACAACGCTAGGTATATGCAGTGATGAGGTGGGTTAAGTAAACACAACAGGTACTGGGTAGTTAGATGCAGTGAGCTGGGTTCACTCAACAGTAAAGGTACTTAAGATGTAGTGAGGTGGGTTCTCACTCAACACAACAGGTAGTTAGATGCAGCGAGGTGGCCAGGTGGGTTCACACTCAACACAACAGGTAGTTAGATGCAGTGAGCTGGGTTCACTCAACACAACGCTAGGTATATGCAGTGATGAGGTGGGTTAAGTAAACACAACAGGTACTGGGTAGTTAGATGCAGTGAGCTGGGTTCACTCAACAGTAAAGGTACTTAAGATGCAGTGACTGAGGTGGGTTCTCACTCAACACAACAGGTAGTTAGATGCAGTGAGGTGGCCAGGTGGGTTCTCATTCAACACAACAGGTAGTTAGATGCAGTGAGCTGGATTCACTCAACACAACGCTAGGTATATGCAGTGATGAGGTGGGTTAAGTAAACACGACAGGTACTGGGTAGTTAGATGCAGTGAGCTGGGTTCACTCAACACAAAGCTAGGTATATGCAGTGATGAGGTGGGTTAAGTAAACACAACAGGTACTGGGTAGTTAGATGCAGTGAGCTGGGTTCACTCAACAGTAAAGGTACTTAAGATGTAGTGAGGTGGGTTCTCACTCAACACAACAGGTAGTTAGATGCAGCGAGGTGGCCAGGTGGGTTCACACTCAACACAACAGGTAGTTAGATGCAGTGAGCTGGGTTCACTCAACACAACGCTAGGTATATGCAGTGATGAGGTGGGTTAAGTAAACACAACAGGCACTGGGTAGTTAGATGCAGTGAGCTGGGTTCACTCAACAGTAAAGGTACTTAAGATGCAGTGAGGTGGGATCTCACTCAACACAACAGGTAGTTAGATGCAGCGAGGTGGCCAGGTGGGTTCACACTCAACACAACAGGTAGTTAGATGCAGTGAGCTGGGTTCACTCAACACAACGCTAGGTATATGCAGTGATGAGGTGGGTTAAGTAAACACAACAGGTACTGGGTAGTTAGATGCAGTGAGCTGGGTTCACTCAACAGTAAAGGTACTTAAGATGCAGTGAGGTGGGATCTCACTCAACACAACAGGTAGTTAGATGCAGCGAGGTGGCCAGGTGGGTTCACACTCAACACAACAGGTAGTTAGATGCAGTGAGCTGGGTTCACTCAACACAACGCTAGGTATATGCAGTGATGAGGTGGGTTAAGTAAACACAACAGGTACTGGGTAGTTAGATGCAGTGAGCTGGGTTCACTCAACTTAACACTAGGTATATGCAGTGATGAGGTGGGTTAAGTAAACACAACAGGTACTGGGTAGTTAGATGCAGTGAGCTGGGTTCACTCAACAGTAAAGGTACTTAAGATGCAGTGACTGAGGTGGGTTCTCACTCAACACAACAGGTAGTTAGATGCAGCGAGGTGGCCAGGTGGGTTCACACTCAACACAACAGGTAGTTAGATGCAGTTAGCTGGGTTCACTCAACACAACGCTAGGTATATGCAGTGATGAGGTGGGTTAAGTAAACACAACAGGTACTGGGTAGTTAGATGCAGTGAGCTGGGTTCACTCAACAGTAAAGGTACTTAAGATGCAGTGACTGAGGTGGGTTCTCACTCAACACAACAGGTAGTTAGATGCAGCGAGGTGGCCAGGTGGGTTCTCACTCAACACAACAGGTAGTTAGATGCAGTGAGCTGGGTTCACTCAACACAACGCTAGGTATATGCAGTGATGAGGTGGGTTAAGTAAACACAACAGGTACTGGGTAGTTAGATGCAGTGAGCTGGGTTCACTCAACAGTAAAGATACTTAAGATGCAGTGACTGAGGTGGGTTCTCACTCAACACAACAGGTAGTTAGATGCAGTGAGGTGGCCAGGTGGGTTCTCACTCAACACAACAGGTAGTTAGATGCAGTGAGCTGGGTTCACTCAACACAACGCTAGGTATATGCAGTGATGAGGTGGGTTAAGTAAACACAACAGGTACTAGGTAGTTAGATGCAGTGAGCTGGGTTCACTAAACAGTAAAGGTACTTAAGATGCAGTGACTGAGGTGGGTTCTCACTCAACACAACAGGTAGTTAGATGCAGCGAGGTGGCCAGGTGGGTTCACACTCAACACAACAGGTAGTTAGATGCAGTGAGCTGGGTTCACTCAACACAACGCTAGGTATATGCAGTGATGAGGTGATTTAAGTAAACACAACAGGTACTGGGTAGTTAGATGCAGTGAGCTGGGTTCACTCAACACAAAGCTAGGTATATGCAGTGATGAGGTGGGTAAGTAAACACAACAGGTACTGGGGTATATGCAGTACTGGGTAGTACAATGTGCAGCTCCCTGTCACACACACAGGTAGTCACTGAATGTGCTGGGCTGCTGGCGGTGGCACACACAATATCAATTAGCAAGGTTGTGCATGCAACAAAAGTGTCAGTTTGACACACAGAAAAAAAAAATGTACAGGTTGAGCTCTGAAAAGAGCTGTTGCTGGGTGCTTTAAAAGCAATAATAATCAGTCAGGAGCAAGCAAAGCAGCCTAGAACCTAACTAATCTGTCCCTAGGAGAAAAAGTCTGCAGCAGCTGTCCCTTTCCTCTCTCTAGCAGGCACACGAGTGAGGCTAATGGGCGCCGGACCCTGCCTTATATAAGGGGGGGGGGTGGGGCTCCAGGGCTTAGTGTAGCCTGAATGGCTACAATGTGCCTGCTGACTGTGATGCAGAGGGTCAAAGTTGACCCTCATAGTGCATTATGGGGCGAATCGAACTTCCGCAAACCCCCTAAGTTCGCCTGGAACCGTTCGCCGGCGAATAGTTCGCTACACCTCTAAAGAGGAACTGTCGCAAAAATCTTTAAAAAAACACATACAAATAAGTACCTTTCTTCCTGAGTAAAATGAGCCATAAATTACTTTTCTTCTATGTTGCTGTCACTTACAGTAAGTAGTAGAAATCTGACATTACTGACAGATTTTGGACTAGCCCATCTTCTAAATGCTTTTAAAAATAAAGAAAACCCTGAAAACCCCCATTCTCAGGGTTTTCTTTATTTTTAAAAGCACTTAGTGAATGGCAGTTGCTCCGTCCAACTGCCAAAATAGTGTACAGCGTGCAGGGAGGCTGGCCAGCATCTTGTATAAATCTTTTTCAGAGAATGTCTTTATAAAAAATAAAGGCCATGCTGAGAATCCCCTGTGGAGAGATAGACTAGCCCAAAACGTGTCGGTAATGTCAGATTTCTACTCTTTACTGTAAGTGACAGCAACATAGGAGAAAAGTAATTTATGGCTCATTTTACTCTAGGAGAAATGTACTTCTTATTTGAATGTGTTTTAAAGAGACTCTGAAGCGAGAATAAATCTCGCTTCAGAGCTCATAGTCAGCAGGGGCATGTGTGCTAAACGGGGGTCCCTTCACCCCCAAACCCACCCCCGCAAGACTTGGTCGCAAGTTGGTCATAAAATTTTCTCTTCCTGGAGGCAGGGCTAACGCTGCAGCCCTGCCTCCAGTCGCGTCTATCAGACGCGCATCGCCACCTCTCCCCCGCCCCTCTCAGTGAACGAAGACTGAGAGGGGCGGGGGAGAGGCGGAGATACGCGTCTGAAAGACGCGCGTGGGGCAGGGCTGCGGCGGTTAGCCCTGCCCCAACCAGGAAGTGCTCCCCCGCTGTACGGAGGGGATTTAGGGGTGAAGGGACCCCCGTTAAGCCGCGGGATAGCGGCGTTTTAGCAGGGGCACACATGCCCCTGCTAACTATGAGGTCTGAAGCGAGATTTATTCTCGCTTCAGACTCTCTTTAAATTTTAAGATTTTTGTGAAAGTTCCTCTTTAAAGGGACACTTAAGGCAACAAAAAAAATGAGTTTTACTCACCTGGGGCTTCTACCAGCCCTCTGCAGCTGTCCGTTGCCCGCGCAGTCACGCTCCGATGCTCCTGTCCCCCACCGGCAGCCACTTCCGTTTTCGGTGACAGGCACCGACAGGCCTGGGAACGCGAGTGATTCTTCGCGTTCCTGGCCGCAATAGCAGTATAGAGGGTGCTATTGCGGTCAGGAACGCAAAGAAGCACTCGCTTTCCCAGGCCTGCCACCGAAAATGAAGTGGCTGCCGGCGGGGGACAGGAGCATTGGAGCGAGACTGCGTGGGCACCGGACAGCTGCAGAGGGCTGGTAGAAGCCACAGGAGAGTAAAACTCATTTTTTTTGTTGCCTTAAAGAGACTCCGTAACAAAAATTGCATCCTGTTTTTTATCATCCTACAAGGGTCAAAAGCTATTCTAATGTGTTCTGGCTTACTGCAGCACTTTCTGCTATCACCATCTCTGTAATAAATCAACTTATCTCTCTCTTGTCAGACTTGTCAGCCTGTGTCTGGAAGGCTGCCAAGTTCTTCAGTGTTGTGGTTCTGTGATGCATCTCCCCCCTCCAGGCCCCTCTCTGCACACTGCCTGTGTATTATTTAGATTAGGGCAGCTTCTCTCTTCTCTCTTAGCTTTTACAAGCTGGATAAATCCTCCTCTGAGCTGGCTGGGCTTTCACATACTGAGGAATTATATACAGGCAGAGCTGTCTGCACTCTGCAGAAAGAAACAGCCTGACACTTCAGTGGAAGATAGCTGCAGGGGGAAAGAAACACACAAATGATCTCTTGAGATTCAAAAGGAAGGGTGTATACAGCCTGCTTTTGTATGGATGTATTTTCTATGTGTGGACATACTGTACATCAACCTACTTCCTGTTTTGGTGGCCATTTTGTTTGTTTATAAACAAACTTTTTAAAACTGTTTTTAACCACTTTTAATGCGGCGAGGAGCGGCGAAATTGTGACAGAGGGTAATAGGAGATGTCCCCTAAAGCACTGGTATGTTTACTTTTGTGCGATTTTAACAATACAGATTCTCTTTAAGTGTCCCTTTAAGTGGTTAAAGTATTTATTGTCCTGTTTTTGTACCTGAGCCGAAGCTCGGGTACAGAAAGATGCTTAGCTAAAGAGAGGGAAGCTTCAGGATCCTATTGATGCTTCCCTTGGTGTTATGCAGTCCCCCCTTGCCAAGCCCAGCTGCACTCTTCTGGCATCAGCATGGCCATCACGCATGCGCAGCAAGCTGGAGCAGCGCACGCATAGCCATGCTCGTCACAGAATAGTGCAGCCCCGATGTGGAGGGAGTCTGCTCTTGGTAGTGGGAGAGCAGACGACGCTGAGGGAAGCCTCAAAAGCTCAATAGGAACCTGAGGCTTCCCTCTCTGTGGCTAAGTATCTATTTCTGAACCCGAGCTTCAGCTCAGGTTCTGGAAGATTATAATCCATTTATTTCATAGTGCTGCCATCATGTCTCTGCCTTCAGAGGAGCTCACAATCTAATCCCTACCATGGTCATAGTCTAATGTCCTACCATAGTATTATTATGTATTTATATTATGTCAGGAACCGGCCCGCGGCAAGCCTACGTATACGGTTCCCGATTGCGGGTTTGACCAGATCAAGCGGGGAGCCGCCTTATTCAAGCTAAAAACAAGGCTGTGACCCCTCAATTGCTTCTTACTGCCACCACTAGCTGTTGCTAGACACGTCCACTCGGCTGTCGAGTGCTCAGCGTGCAATCTGCGTTTTCGTATTCGGGTCAGCTTTGCGCTTTAGGCTGAATATGGGAACGCCACACACACACACACACACACACACACACACACACACACACACACACACACACACACACACACACACACACACACACACACACACACACACACACACACTCAGTACAGTTGTACATGTACAGTAACAAGGCACAATCAGGCACTGACTTGTAATGCAAGTTACACTGTAGTGCAGCAAAACCACTAACAGTCGTTCCGAACGATACTGTTAGCCACTCTGCTGTCGAGCGCAACAGTGCCCATACACACAATGCAATTACAATCTCATACGGTAGGGTTGCTCAAACGTAAAATCAGGCATGGACTTATACACAGTTACACTTCAGTCTCTTCTAGGCTATGAGTGTTAGTTTAGTACAGCAGTAAGTCAAACTTATTAAATAACGATTTAATATTCCAGGGAAAAGGTGGAACAATGCAGAAAATAATATATACAAAAGATTTACAAAACCAAAGTAAAAATTACAATGATAAAAGTTACAAGATACACACAAGACAAGTTGCCAAACTAAAAGGGACAAACGTTACGAGCATATTGATCTGAGCGTTGTTTGCGGGAGGACGCAACTCCTGGTCAGGAACCAGGTTAGTCCTAGCGTTGTGCTATCTCCAAAGACTATCAGTTGTGACTATCCTAGCTGAGGTTTTATAGTGCACTGGGTGGCCTGGGGCATGTAATGTTCCATCCCCAAAACTAACGCAATTTCCCAGATTGTGACATCGAATTTCAAGGCTTTTCCTTTCACACTTCGCAGACTTCAAAGCAATCCTGTGTTCGTTCAAAATCCAATTCACACAGGCAAACATCTACAGTTCCACAGGTCTAGTCCATACATCAAAAGATTGTGAAGTGAGGCTTTACAACATTCCATCAGGCTGTCATATGCAAATTTCAAACATTCCTGTGTTAGCTTCCTCATGTGGCTGCTAATTAGCAGTTCCCTACTACCCCAGGAACACAAAGCAAATGTAGTTTCACAGACAATCACACCTGAGACAGCATATGGGCTAGAGGCCTAATGAGCCATTTCCTTGCCCCAAGCTAGTAATTCTAGGTAACAGCTTCCTTCTAGCAGACAATGGTAGAGTTAATCTACATATACATACAGGAACTCCATGATGCCAGCCTGGCATATCTACCCCTTTGACATAATACACAGCAGATAGAAAAATGATAGAATATGTTCCTGTATTATCCCAAGATCATAACTTGCTGCTATATCATGACATATAGCACTGACATTTTCTGCAGCACTTTACATAGTATATAGTCACGCCACTGACTGTCCTGAGAGGAGCTCACAATCTAATCCTACCATAGTCATAGTCTAATGTCCAAGCATATTATTATTATGTATTTATACAGCACTGATATCTCCTGCAGCACTTTACAGAGTACATAGTCATGTCCTCAGTGGAGCTCACAATCTAAATCCTACCATAGTCATAGTCTAATGTCCTACCATATTATTATTATGTATTTATATAGCACTGACATCTTCTGCATCACTTTACAGAGTATAAGGTCATGTCACTGACGGTCCTCAGAGGAGCTCACAATCTTATCTACCATAGTCATAGTCTAATTTACCAATAATATTATTATCATGTATTTATACAGCAGTGACATCTTCTGCAGCACATTACTGAGTACATAGTCATGTCACTGACTATCCTCAGAGGAGCTCACAATCTTATCCTACCATAGTCATAGTCTAATGTCCTATTATATTGTTATGTATTTATATAGCACTGGCATCTTCTGCAGCACTTTGCAGAGAACATAGTCATGTTACTGACTTTTCTCAGAGGAGCTCAAAATCTAATACCTACCACTATTTTGTGGGAGAGAAGACTGGCTAATGTGTTTTTATGGTGGGAACATTTCCTACTTGCTTGTTGAGGGTCACTTTACTCATATCCGGGGAGGAAACAAGGGCCCACTGACTTTGGGTTGCACTCTTAGTAGGAAATTTCCATTGCCCACGCCCTCTGCATGTTATGGACACGCCCACTGCATTTTGTGGCCACACCCGTTTTTTTGCTGTGGCGCGCCTTGCCAATGTCCTTTCGGGGTGGGGGTGTGGTGGTGGTGGGGGGGTCATAGGTCTGAGGTGCCTAGGGGAGCCCAAACCCTAAATACAGCCCTGACCTCCAGAACCAATGGAAAGCAACAAGTCACAGATTATAGTGCATGTAACGGTCCTATACTTTTCTCCTGTACTGTTCCTGACTGCCTAACAAAGCTGCTTATTTGACCTTTACTAGCCCCCAGTTCTTCTCCTCACATAATTTAGCTTCAGAGTCCACTAGACCTTTATTTCTTTTGCCATTACATGACTGGCAGCTGTGTTGGCTTAAATGTCTTCACAGGGGCTTTATGGGGTGCCTAACTGTGCCTCATTTTAATGTGTTAATGCCATGTTTGGTCTACACTTAATTGTATTAATTTATTTTTTTTCAAAACAAATAATACATTCCTTGCATAAATAAAGTACTTACTTTAGAGGCAAGTGATGGAAAAGAATTGGAGTGGGTATGTCCTTAGGCACTACTATAGTCTGTAGTCATTGCAGCATGGAAGCATAACGGATTAAAAACCACAGATGGCTGCAATTGAAATATAATTTTAAGAACATTACAAATTTTTTTTTAGTATCAATGCAACATGTAATGTCATTTTTATGCTACATATGAAAGAATAGGCTGAAAATGGGGGCAACACATGGAAAAGGGAAACTGATGCCAAAGAGAGCTGCTATTCATTAAATAGAGGGGCTGCAGTACATGGATATGTTGCCGCAACAGCCTAGGGACACAAAAACTATAAATGCAGTCTTCTGTACATACAGTATGTGTAGATGGCCATAACTCCACTAGTTTTAAACTTGTACAGGTTCTTCCTCAGCAAATGGCATTTTAGTTCCTTATTAGAACTCCATTCCCTGAAAAAGAACCTGCACAAATTCAAAATTAATTGGGGTATTGCATATGTTTTTAGATATTTTTGTTAGTATGATTTGTTTTAACAATGCCAGCATCACTTATTTAGTACTGAATAAGCTCACTTTAGTCTTAAATTCCAACCATTTGTCAGAGCATACTATAAGGACTTTGGTTAATAGGTTGTCACGAGCATTGCCTCAGTTCTGCTGGTGGCACTGGCAGCATCTGTATGATGCATTGTGGATGTCCGTTGCCCACCAGCAGATGTCACCCTCCAGTCTTTGCTCACTGAAATCTGAATTATGGCAAATACTTTCTGTTTTAAGAATGCAAAATTATATTTAGCCTTGCTTTTTTTAGAAACCAAACTTTTTGATCTCTTTAAAGGATACCCGAACTGAAATGTGACATAATGAGATAGACATGTGTATGTACAGTGCCTAGCACACAAATAACTATGCTGTGTTCCTTTTTTTCTTTATCTGCCTGAAAGAGTTAAATATAAGGTATGCAAGTGGCTGACTCAGTCCTGACTCAGACAGGAAGTGACTACAGTGTGACCCTCACTGATAAGAAATCCCAACTATAAAACACTTTCCTAGCAGAAAATGGCTTCTGAGAGCAAGAAAGAGGTAAAAAAGGAGAATTTCTTATAAGTGAGGGTCACACTGTAGTCACTTCCTGTCTGAGTCAAGACTGAGTCAGCCACTTACATACCTGATATTTAACTCTTTCAGGCAGAGAAAGAAAAAAAGGAACACGGCATAGTTATTTGTGTGCTAGGCACTGTACATACACATGTCTATCTCATTATGTCACACTTCAGTTCGGGTATCCTTTAAGCTACATATATACTTTCCTAGCAGTTTTGGGTGACAATGAGCTATCTGGGTATTCCCTAATTACAACTCCAGAGTAATAATGTCAAGTCCACAAAATTAACTTATTACTAAGAGGGAAATAAAGCAAGAGTTTTATCAGCCAACCAATTAAAAGAAAAATAGCTAGATCAAAAATAGTTGCTTTAGCTAATAAGAAAAAGATAAAACTCTCAAGCCGCCTTTTTTTTTTTTTTTTTAGCAATTATTATCCATCATTATAGAACTTAAAAAATCATGTACATGAAACAGAATGATATCCAGAAAATACTTTGCATTCTACAAATTGTAAAACCTCCACAAATCCCACTACTAAGTTTCTCCAGAATAAATTCGATTGCATTTTTTAAGATTTCTAGATCCACTGGCTGGGACAAATTAGTATTACAGACAAGTCTTGCTATATGTAACGATTGGTGTCAGCAACACAGATTTTTCTGATTATTGGTGATTATTGGTGATCTGCAGAATCACCAATAATTAGAGTTGAGCCGAAATTTTCGTAATTTCGCATTACTATAATTACGCATGCGAAATTTGCGATTACGATGCGAAATTACGGTAGCGTAATTGCCATTAAAATCGTAATTGAAAATACCGTAAGCGTAATTTTCAACGCGTAATTTCGCGTTTCGTTCATGCCGTAATTTCGCATTAAACGCTACCGTAATTTCGCGTTAAACCGTAACGCTCCGTATAATATAAAAAAACCGCCGACTTTAAGGGTTAATAGCAAAGCCCCCTTAAATGCTAAGAGCCTCAAATTTGGAGAATATATTAAGGAGATCAGGAGGAATAAAAGGAATTTTTTTTTTTGCAAAAAGACCTTATAGTTTTTGAGAAAATCGATGTTAAAGTTTCAAAGTAAAAATGTATACATTTAAAAACCCGCCGACTTTAACGGTTAATAGCAAAGCCTGCTTAAAGTTTAGGAACACCAAATTCCTAGGGTATATTAAGGGGATCAGTGGGAATAAGAGGAAATTTTTTTTTTTCAAAAAGACCTTATAGTTTTTGAGAAAATCGATTTTTAAGTTTCAAGGGCAAAAATGTCTTTTAAATGCGGAAAATGTCAGGTTTTTTTGCACAGGTAACAATAGTGTATTATTTTCATAGATTCCCCCAAGTGGGAAGAGTTTTACTTACTTCGTTCTGAGTGTGGGAAATACAAAAAAAAACGACGTGGGGTCCCCCCTCCCAGACCTCTTTAACCCCTTGTCCCCCATGCAGGCTGGGATAGCCAGAATGCGGAGCACCGGCCGCGTGGGGCTCCGCACCCTGACTATACCAGCCCGCATGGTCCATGGATTGGGGGGTCTCGGAAGGGGAGGGGCAGCCAAGCTTTCCCCTCCCCCTCCGAGCCCTTGTCCAATCCAAGGACAAGGGGCTCTTCTCCACCTCCGATGGGCGGTGGAGGTGGAGGCCGCGATTTCCTGGGGGGGGGGGTTCATGGTGGAATCTGGGAGTCCCCTTTAAAAAGGGGTCCCCCAGATGCCCACCCCCCCTCCCAGGAGAAATGAGTATAGAGGTACTTGTACCCCTTACCCATTACCTTTAAGAGTTAAAAGTAAATAAACACACAAACACTTAGAAAAAGTATTTTAATTGAACAAAAAACATAACCACGAAAAAAGTCCTTTAATATTCTTAATTAACCATTAATACTTACCTGTCCCTTTAAATAAATGATCCCACGCAATATCCTCGGAAATGTTCTATCAGTTACAATGTAACAAAGTTATTACAATGTAACAACTTTGATACATTGTAACTACGCCGCACCCGACGCCACTCGCCGCTCAGCCGCCGCATACGCGTCCGTGCAGGACGCTAAGTCCCCGCTGGCCCCCGCTGTCCACCCAGCCCACATCTGTCACCCACATGTCACCCACATGTGGGTGACATGTGGGTGACATGTGGGAGAGGCGGGGAGTGCAGCGGGAGCCGGCGGGACTTAGCGTCCTGCACGGACCCGACAGAGCTCTGAGCTATATAGCTCAGAGCTCTCTAAGCATCTTTGTATTTGGGCTCCAAGGAGCCCCATTGGTCCTTAGCAGACCAATGGGGTTCCTTCAAATCAGAAGGAACCCCATTGGTCTGCTAAGGACCAATGGGGCTCCTTGGAGCCCAAATACAAAGATGCTTAGAGAGCTCTGAGCTATATAGCTCAGAGCTCTGTCGGGTCTGTGCAGCGCAGACGCGTATGCGGCGGCTGAGCGACGAGTGACGTCGGGTGCGGCGTAGTTACAATGTAACAAAGTTGTTACATTGTAATAACTTTGTTACATTGTAACTGATAGAACATTTCCGAGGATATTGCGTGGGATCATTTATTTAAAGGGACAGGTAAGTATTAATGGTTAATTAAGAATATTAAAGGACTTTTTTCGTGGTTATGTTTTTTGTTCAATTAAAATACTTTTTCTAAGTGTTTGTGTGTTTATTTACTTTTAACTCTTAAAGGAAATGGGTAAGGGGTACAAGTACCTCTATACTCATTTCTCCTGGGAGGGGGGGTGGGCATCTGGGGGACCCCTTTTTAAAGGGGACTCCCAGATTCCACCATGAACCCTCCCAGGAAATCGCGGCCTCCACCTCCACCGCCCATCGGAGGTGGAGAAGAGCCCCTTGTCCTTGGATTGGACAAGGGCTCGGAGGGGGAGGGGAAAGCTTGGCTGCCCCTCCCCTTCCGAGACCCCCCAATCCATGGACCATGCGGGCTGGTATAGTCAGGGTGCGGAGCCCCACGCGGCCGGTGCTCCGCATTCTGGCTATCCCAGCCTGCATGGGGGACAAGGGGTTAAAGAGGTCTGGGAGGGGGGACCCCACGTCGATTTTTTTAATATTTACCACACTCAGAACGAAGTAAGTAAAACTCTTCCCACTTGGGGGAATCTATGAAAATAATACACTATTGTTACCTGTGCAAAAAAAACTGACATTTTCCGCATTTAAAAGACATTTTTGACCTTGAAACTTAAAAATAATTTTCTCAAAAACTATAAGGTCTTTTTGAAAAAAAAATTTTTCCTCTTATTCCCACTGATCCCCTTAATATACCCTAGGAATTTGGTGTTCCTAAACTTTAAGCAGGCTTTGCTATTAACCGTTAAAGTCGGGTTTTTTTTAAATGTATACATTTTTACTTTGAAACTTTAACATCGATTTTCTCAAAAACTATAAGGTCTTTTTGCAAAAAAAAATTTTCCTCTTATTCCTCCTGATCTCCTTAATATATTCTCCAAATTTGAGGCTCTTAGCATTTAAGGGGACTTTGCTATTAACCCTTAAAGTCGGCGGCTACTTAACATTGATCCATGCGTCAACTTTTCCGCTTGGGAGCATGGCCATACGCATTAATTTCGTAATACCCACTGTAATGCGAAAATTACGCTTACGCGAAATTTCGCGAAATCCTTCTTCATTACGATTATGTACGTACGGCCATAATCATAATTACACTAATTACGCGAAATTTCGCGAAATCGTAATTACGTAATTACGCTCATCTCTACTACAGATGCTATACCTGATTATGTGGTGACCTGCAGAATCACCAACAATACTAGTATAGCTAGACACAGGACAACCAATGTGGAATTGTGTTTTGGTGCGACAGTAATGAAAGAGGAGATCTCCCGAGAAGCGGGAGATTCAGACAATGCTGCAGCCAAGAATCCCCTGAGGGGCAGGGAATTCAGACTGCACTGCAGCCAGCCAGTGAGCACTTGAGGAGCAGGAACCACTGACTGCACTGCAGCCAGTGGACACCTGAGGAGCAGGGACCACTGACTGTGCTGCAAGGATGATCACCTGAGGAGCAGGTGATTAAGACTATACTACAGCCAGGGATCCCCTGAGGAGCAGGGGATTCAGACTGTACTGCAGCCAGTGGACACCTGAGGAGCAGGGACCACTGACTGTGCTGCAAGGATGATCACCCGAGGAGCGGGTGATTAAGACTCTACTGCAGCTAGCAGACACTTGAGGAGCAAGTGTTGCAGACAGTGCTGCAAAGACTGATCACCTAGGGAGTAGGTGACAGCTCTCAGAAATTCCTCACTAATGGCTAGACCCACTAGTGAGGATAGGAAGGTCAGACAAGCAGGGTCAGCAACGTACGGACAGATAAGGTACAGAGACGGAAGGCTGATTCAGAGTAAGGTACAGGTAGTGTCGGGCAACAGTAATCAGATAGGCAGAAGTACCGAATCAGCAAACCGGAGAGTAGTCAGTAAAGCAGAAGATCATAACAGATAAATAGTAGCAATAAAGCAAATCCTGGGATCTAGACTAAAGAATAGTACACAGATAAATAGTAGCAATATAGCAATATCCTAGTCTAGGTGTGAATTCCTTGGTTTCAACACCTGGGATCTAGACTAAAGAATAGTACACATATATCACAATGCAATAAGTACTATAAGCTAAAAAAAATAAAAGCGCTCGCTTCACAACAATGGGAGACTGAAGTTAAACAGTCAATAGTCCACAATTCGCAGGTGCTGCAATTAAGTCTCTGGGTTAAGCCAGCATTAAAAAGTCAGGAAATAGTAATTGCGCTCTCAGCATAGATTCATCCACCTCTCCCCCCTTCATGGACTCACTCACCAGACGTTGCGGTCTATAGCCAGACCAAGTCACGCTTCCGGGGTGTATGGCCCCCCGTCGCCCCACGATCACAGCTGATTCCACTCCTTGGTAGATGCAAGGCTGTTTCCGTAACTGGTTTAGTCCTTGGATGGGATAGGCGGAAAGAGAAAAAAAGGAAGACCAGCCTCCTATAGTGTAACTCCGTTTTATTAAAAGATGGGTAAAATACGTTAAAAACGTAAAAAAACGTAAAAAAATTGAGCCAGCAATATTTGAAACACTTGGGCTTAAGGTGGAATCAATTACAGGCGGCCGCCAGATGCCCACTTCACCCGTCAGTGTAATACCGTATAAACGCTGCTCAATTCCGCCGAGACGCCAGGTAACTCCTTGGCGCTCGTTCTGCTCTGTACGTCGCGTCACTCCGTGGCTCCGCCCTACGCGTTTCGTTGCCTAGCAACTCATCAGGGGCTACACGGAGTGACGTGTGTGCCCTCAATTTAAAGCCTGCGCGGCTGCCGGCCCGGAAATGACTCCTCCCTTACATAGTATATTGTCATACAGTTTCATTGCACAATTAAAAACAATTAAAAACATGATCCTTTATGTCTACATATGTGTGGCATCTTCATATATGTTGGACGCATGGCTTATTATGTTAATTTTAACATCAGTCACTTAATTGATCAAAAATAGCGTCATCCTCCATCAACATGCTGATAACTCTTATTGCAAGTATATCCCATTAAATAATGTCCATATTTTGCACACCTGCACGAAGTGCCAATATGCAAAATGTGTGCAAAATATGGACATTATTTAATGGGATATACTTGCAATAAGAGTTATCAGCTTGTTGATGGAGGATGACGCTATTTTTGATCAATTAAGTGACTGATGTTAAAATTAACATAATAAGCCATGCGTCCAACATATATGAAGATGCCACACATATGTAGACATAAAGGATCATGTTTTTAATTGTGCAATGAAACTGTATGACAATATACTATGTAAGGGAGGAGTCATTTCCGGGCCGGCAGCCGCGCAGGCTTTAAATTGAGGGCACACACGTCACTCCGTGTAGCCCCTGATGAGTTGCTAGGCAACGAAACGCGTAGGGCGGAGCCACGGAGTGACGCGACGTACAGAGCAGAACGAGCGCCAAGGAGTTACCTGGCGTCTCGGCGGAATTGAGCAGCGTTTATACGGTATTACACTGACGGGTGAAGTGGGCATCTGGCGGCCGCCTGTAATTGATTCCACCTTAAGC
The DNA here is from genome assembly GCF_040937935.1 of Hyperolius riggenbachi. Lineage (NCBI taxonomy): Eukaryota > Metazoa > Chordata > Amphibia > Anura > Hyperoliidae > Hyperolius > Hyperolius riggenbachi. Next base: position 408,907,143 of record NC_090648.1, on the reverse strand, counting down.
CCAAGTGTTTCAAATATTGCTGGCTCAATTTTTTTACGTTTTTTTACGTTTTTAACGTATTTTACCCATCTTTTAATAAAACGGAGTTACACTATAGGAGGCTGGTCTTCCTTTTTTTCTCTTTTCGCCTATCCCATCCAAGGACTAAACCAGTTACGGAAACAGCCTTGCATCTACCAAGGAGTGGAATCAGCTGTGATCGTGGGGCGACGGGGGGCCATACACCCCGGAAGCGTGACTTGGTCTGGCTATAGACCGCAACGTCTGGTGAGTGAGTCCATGAAGGGGGGAGAGGTGGATGAATCTATGCTGAGAGCGCAATTACTATTTCCTGAAGTACTATAAGCTAACAACGGAAACTGGCTAAGTTTGAATTCCCAGCTCCAGCTGGTTCTAACACACTGTAAGATCTGACTAAGGTCTGAGCGCTAGCACGTTAGCGTTTGCAACAGCAGACAACCAGCAACTGACAGGCAGGTCCTATGTATACTCAGAGCGCTCCACAGCGCCGCCCCAGTCACTCAGCCAATCCAGAGCACTACTGGAGTCAGCTGACCGGCTGATCAGCTGACTCCTCTTTTACTTCCATAAAGGTCCTGTCGCCTGGTGCGCACGTGCATAGCTCTCAATCTATGTGCACTAGAAGGACCAGGCAAAGCAGCAGCATGTAGCTGCGCGGCAGAGGCCGCCGGCTGATAAGCGGAGATAGCCGCCATGCCGCTTGGCCATGCGGCGGTATTTCCGCTATCCGGCGGTATCTACCTTTCTTATCTTTCCTACAAGAAATGCTAAGAATATTGAGAATTACTGTTGGGGATGAGTTTCTGAATTGTCCCCCTATCGAAAAGCAGTTGAGGGGGTGCTAGCTGATTGGCTGCCATGTGTCTGCTGACTGCAAAGTAAGGGGTCAAAGTATAGCTCAATGATGATGTATATTCACCGCAAATGCAAATAGTGGAAGTGAGCAGAATACTGTTCGTCAACGAACAGTTCTGGCCATCTCTTATGCCCACTACCAAGAAAGTCACTCTTACAAGGAGGAAAAAGGTTACAAAAACACATTTGACAAGCTCTTGTTAGAACATTGGGCACCAATCAGTTTCCATTATCAAGTCCTTCGCTTAACATTTACAACATAAGGAATAAAGGGAATTCAAAAGGGTAACCCTAATTTCACAATTGGATTATATGCAGACAATGCTATAACAATGCTCACTGACCCCAGGAATTGATTATCTGGAATACCCCCCCCCCCCCCCCCCAAAAAAAAAAAACACCAGCAAAACACTAAAAAAGATTGATTATGTTTTGTACTATAAAGGGAAGGAGATTCTGAAATGTAATGTACAAAAGTAGAAAATACATTAAAAGGAAAGATACAGAGAGCTTTTCCTTCTATTTGGGCATTCAGTTGTCTAAAGCCTCATCTACATGGTACAATTGTTTTTATCAGATAGATGGATCTATTAGATTAGTAATAATAAATTTCTATTAGCTCAAATTAGAAATTGCATTGTGTGTAGACATCCAAATTGTTTCAGATCAATCTTGCGATAGATTTTGCTTTGATAAGTAGCCAAAATCTATTGCAAAATCTAACGCAATACGATTGGACCGGTTGGAAATTATCTAATAGATCCATATGATGGAAAAGTATAGTGTAGATGATGCTTAACAGTTATATTGCACTGCTGTAAATCTTAGAGAAAGAATGTAAAAAACTATATTAGCAGTGAAAATAGCTGCCAAAAATATTTATAATGCTGCCCACTATCCAGTACCTGTTCTGAATAACAACTTTTCAAGCATTTCTTAATCATATCTGCCTTTACTCAATAATTATATCTGGGCAGGTAAAAAAAATGTTTAAAACAAATTACCGTACAAGCTTTTAATGTGAAGGTCTTAATATTCTTAAATTTTATAATGCAACCATAATGGAACAATGTGAATTCAGGAGGTTTACCTCATGAGGGAAAAAGGTCCATAATCAACACACACTATCCTTCGGAGGATTATTGTAAATTTAGGCCTAATGCATTATTAAATAATGCTATGGATTCACTCTAGGAATTATACAGGCTACTTATAATATCTGGAACTACTATGCTAAAATATTTAAACTCCAAGATGTAAAAACCCTGTGAGATTTACCCACATCCCAGTAGATGTAATTAATGCCACATTTTGACCAAAACAACTGGAAAATGTGGTCTTAAATATATAAAGAAGTTCTTTCACAGAGTAAATATGTCGTCATTTGAAGAGCTGCATAATATGTATACATTAATATATTAATAATATGAGTTTCTCAAAATAAGACATTGTCATACTAAGGTCAATAGACTTCATATACACAGAGATCCGGGCATAAACGTATCAATCCCATTGTAACATCTGAAACTATGGCGGCTGCGGATACGCAGGCTATACCCGCAGCCGCCTTTGTTCCCTGTTCACAGGCCTTATCCGTCCCGGCGGCGTCCAGCACGCCGGGAATGGCATTGTCTCTTGCTCATAGGGTCTCTGTATCGCGGAGACAGAACCTTTATGCTGGAAGAAGGCGCGTCAGCTGACCTCCCGGTCGGCTGACGTCAGGAGTGACTCGCGCCGCTCAGATTGGCTGATTGCTAGGGGGCGTGGCACTGGGCTCTCCTCGGCTTCTTAAGCCTTCACAGATCATTGGCAACTTGTCTGCTGTTGCGAATACACTCGTGTTAGCGCTCAGACCTAGTGAGGTTCCTGTTGATGATAGATGTATATGAAGTGTTTGCAATATACCTCTATCTATAGTTAGTTATTATTACATTTTATTCTGATAACCTGTGTATGATTCTGGCTACTCTCTGACCTTGCTATTGCTAAACGATTCTGTACTTCTGCCTTTCTGACTACTCTCTCGCCTGCTGATTTTGTACTATCTCTACCTGCCTGTTATCTAATCTTGCCTGTCTGACTACTCTACTCACCAGTGGGCCCTTGCCACTGGTGAGGTGCTCTAGCTATTAGAACCTACCAGCCCCTCTGGTGAGGTTCAGACTTACTTACATAGCTCCAGTGACTGATGGTACCTTGCCAGCTCCACTGGCAAGGTCTAGTTAAACTATTCAGTCATTTGTGCTGTTAGTACCTTACCAGCTCCTCTGGCAAGGTCTAGTTAAACTATTCAGTCATTTGTGTTGTTAGTACCTTACCAGCTCCTCTGGCAAGGTCTAGTTAAACTATTCAGTCATTTGTGCTGTTAGTACCCAGTGGCGTAGCTAAGGAGCTGTAGGCCCCGATGCAAGTTTTACATTGGGGCCCCCCAAGCGCTCTATACATATATATATACATTGATACGGGGCACCAAAACCTGCCAATGGCAACTACAGTGTCAGAGGTGCAAGAAGGGGATGGGGAACAGTTTGTTAATGATTTCCACGATTCTAAGTACCTAAAGAAGTGATTATTATGAGCATAGGACCAATAGAGAGCTAATACTGTAGTTGAGGGAGGGCCCTTTGGGGTCCCTCTGGCCCAAGGGCCCCGATGCGGTCGCTACCTCTGCACCCCCTATTGCTACGCCCCTGTTAGTACCTTACCAGCTCCTCTGGGAAGGTCTAGTTAAACTATTCAGTCATTTGTGTTGTTAGTACCTTACCAGCTCCTCTGGTAAGGTTTAGCCAAACTTCTTTAATTCTTTCATTATTAGTACTTTGCCAGCTCCTCTGGTAAAGGTATTGTTATTTGTGTTGGTAGACCCTCCAGCTCCTCTGGATAAGTCTATACTGTTGCACCAGGCACCACACCTTACTCTCAGCTAGCTATACTAGTATTATTGGTGATTCTGCAGATCACAAATAATCAGACACCTGAGTTGCAGCACCCAATCGTTATACCCATAATAGAAAATAAATATCCCAATTAGACCTGAATTTAATACTCAGAGGCCCATAGGCACAGGCCCTCAACACAGGCCACCGCCAAGTAAAAATATTCTGAGCTCTAATCCCTTCCTTATGTCACTAACTGTCCATAGAATCTTACACTCTAATTACTGTCTCATATCATCCCTAGTGACAAGGATTGGTCAGTGACATGAGGCAGGGATTAGACTGTAAGCTCCTGAGGTCAGTGATCTGAGGAGGGGGGCCACTTCTCCCACATAAGCTGCCTGTAGGCACAAGCCTACAGTGCCTTATGGAAAATCCAGCCCTGATCCCAATGAAATAGCAAAATATAAGAAGCTGGATAAAAAACCTGAGAGGGAATCATTGCGCTGTCATTTCTATCTCACACTTTAAACCAGCTTCTAAATACACAAATAGTCCAAAGTATCAGTGCTATGGGTGCGCTTAGGAGCAAAGCAAAAGATCACATATTGCAGGAAAAACTGAGATGTGAAAAAAATAACTAAATAAATATTTATTTTCAAGGCTTGGGCAAATTAGCATTAAAAGAGGAAAATTACCTTCTCAATCAACTCTACCAGGAATGACCTAGTAATTATAGGTGCGGATCTCCTTCAATGCAATAAAGCATCCAAGTCCTCTTTAAGTGCAGATATAGAGTTTGGCATAACTAATCAGATTTTAACTACTCTTACTGTAAAGGACCCCTTTCTAAATAGATGGCAAAACCTTTTTTTCCCCATACGCAGACCATGTCCCTTTGTACAAGCCTAGGAATGTAAAGCTAACCTTGTATTGCCTTCCAATGTATTTATGTGTCCTGCGTGAAGGGCACACAGGACACATGTCCATAATCCTGCATTCCACCCAAGCATTCAGAAACCAGAAGCATGCTAAGTTTTGCAAGACAACCGGAAAATCATGCCAGGGCAGACATAACAGGAGATGCAGACCAGTAAAAGGAGAGGTCAAGGTCCCATTAATGAACCTACTTCAGATAACATGTATATAAAATATAGCAACTTAGACCCTTTTTCCTGGATAATTGTCTATCTCTAATAAAGCGAAAGATCCACAATAAGGATTGTTTGTTTCCCAACCCCGCCAATAAGTCCTCAAAGTCCTGTACTTTTGGAAATTGACCCTGTTTTCCCAATATTGAAGAGCAGAAATGTTGTATTTAATTATAATAAAAAGTGTGTGATGTTAGGAAGTGACATTGTTTCATGGCCTCAGAATGAGTCTATAAGGTGCCATCTGCTTATAATTGGTGGGAGAAGTAAATGAACCCCTGCTCCGCCCAAGATTGATACATTGCATGCAGGGAGCCTGGCAGAAAACCCGGGTTACCTGTTAGCGGTGCTCTTGGAGATAAGGGGACAGTCAAATTAAATAATTTTCTAGTGTCTCTCCATGCTATAATGGTATCACCTAGAACAGCATTTCGCTTAATAAAGATAGGAAGTTGGTACACCTTTATTTATTATTTATTGTATCTTATTTATTGTATTTATAAAGCGCCAACATATTACACAGTGCTTTCATCATGAAGTTTTATCTCCACTTTATCTATTGTGTTTCTCTTGAAGATGGATCTCTAATTCCTTCCACAAAGCCATATACTTACAATGATCCCCATTATTCTCATGGTTCTTTAAACACTCACTTCAGTTCTTTCAATCATGAAATTTTGTCTTGATCAGGCTACAGTGTTTTTCACTACATAAGACATTTTTTTTGCCCCCCCCCCCCCTCAAAATACCAGATGCCAGGTCTATGTAGTATAAGGGAACTGCCTAAATTATCCTTTCAGTATATTCACTTAATTTACCCTTATACTACATAGAAATGGTAAGATTGTATGAAAAAATTGTACCATGTATGGCCACCATAACAGTGAGCCCTGTGACCCTTGTATAGCATAACTGCAGCAGAGCCCTCACCACTCCAGTCGGAACACTCTGAGTCCTCCTTGCCTTCTGCCCTATCTCCTGGCTGGCATAATCAAAGGCATGACCATGACCCTGGCGCATGTATGCCACTGGGTCTTATTGTGAGAGGGCATCAGCAATGATACAAGCCAGGAGTGGGGATCACTGTTAGCTTGCAAGGTTTACAGGTTATTTACACTTTTCACCATGGATCCGATCCAATTCACTTTTTTTCTTTAAGTGAATGTCAAGTGGATTTACACAAAAAAAATAATCACATACTTACCTAAGGAGGAGGAAGGCTCTGGGTCCTATAGAGCCTTCTCATTCCTCTTACAATCCTTACGCTCTAGCGCTGTCAACCCCGACAGCAGTATCTGAACGATTGGTCGAATACTGCTCTCCGCCGATGCAGGAGGCTTCAAAAGTGTTCAGTCTTCTTTTCCCGAAGACTTCCAAAGCCTCCTTCAGCAGGAAATTCAAAGAGGGGAACGAGGGGACCGTGAGAGTAACGAGGAGGCTCTGTGGGACCTAGAGCCTTTCCTCTCCTTAGGCAAGTATATATTTTTTTCCCAATTGACATTGGCTTTACATTTTCTCTTAGGTGATATTTTCACATAATAAATAAAATGCCACCAGCAACAAGAAAATACTCAGAATAATTTCAACAGTACCTTTTCAACTACTTTTTGGTACTTTTCAAAAGCAGAGTGAAAAAATAATTTTAAACAGAAGGTGAAAAATTATCCCCAAGAAGAAACCTTTGGAGAAAAAGTTAATTGGATCAAACCCTAAGTAACCTATAGGAATTCTACATGTACCTAGGTAGACATCTGTTGATTTGAAATTGTATCTGCAACACCATGACTTAAAATTTCTCCTGTAATTTTTCGGTTATATGGACCTCTGAAACCACCTGCACTTTGGAATGTCTCTTGGCAGTTGTCTGTGCAGTGGAATGAGTGTGCATGGCCTCTTGTGTTCCTGTGGGAAAATCCAAACACTCATATAGCATTGACATTCTTAACATATGGTAAAGATGTGCTACTTTAATTCAAAAGATAGGGTAGAAAGTAATCTATATATAAAATCATATGTATGTATGAATGTATGTATGTATGTATGTACAGTGAGATGCGAAAGTTTGGGCAACCTTTGTTAATTTTCATGATTTTCCTGTATAAATCGTTGGTTGTTAGGATAAATAATGTCAGTTAAATATATCATATAGGAGATACACACAGTGATATTTGAGAAGTGAAGTTAAGTTTATTGGATTTACAGAAAGTGTGCACTAATTATTTAAACAAAATTAGGCAGGTGCACAAATTTGGGCACCACAAAAAAGAAATAAAATCAATATTCAGTAGATCCTCCTTTTGCAGAAATTAAAGCCTCTAATCCAGGGGTCCACAAACATTTTGGGTCGAGTGCCGGGTCAACATACTTCAGACTGCTGGGGGGCTGGAGTCAGGGGTCGAGTGGGGCGTGGACGGCGTCCACTTACTACTTCCCGAGGGTGGACGCCGTCCACGCTGGCATGTGTGGAGGGAGCAGCGCAGTGGAAGGAGAGCTGTGAGCAGCGGTGGAGAAGGGGGCCATCTCCCCCCCTTCTCCCACCTTGGGGCTCTCCTTCCCTCGCTCTCCCCTCCACAAGTAATGTGCGGGCAGCCGGCAGCGGGCGGGACTTACCTCTCCTCGTTCCGGCGCCGGATCTGCGTGCAGCTGCTCTGGTCTGAACCAGACCAGACTTGCGGCATGCAGATCCGGTGTTCCGACGACGAGGAGAGGTAAGTCCCGCCCGCTGCCGGCTGCCCGCACATTACTTGTGGAGGGGAGAGCGAGGGAAGGAGAGCCCCGAGGTGAAAGAAGGGGGGGAGATGGCCCCCTTCTCCACCGCTGCTCACAGCTCTCTGTCTTCTCTGCGCTGCTCCCTTCCTGCTAGGGGGGACACCTGGCTACCTATTCTGGCACATATACCCCCTGACTACATATACTGGGGACATATACCCCCTGACTACATATACTGGACACATATACACCCTGGCTACATATACTGGGGACATATACCCCCTGACTACATATACTGGGCACATATACCCCCTGGCTACATATACTGGGCACATATACCCCCTGGCTACATATACTGGACACATATACCCCCTGGCTACATATACTGGACACATATACCCCCTGGCTACATATACTGGGGACATATACCCCCTGGCTACATATACTGGGCACATATACCCCCTGACTACATATACTGGGGACATATACCCCCTGACTACATATACTGGGCACATATACCCCTGGCTACATATACTGGGCACATATACCCCCTGGCTACATATACTGGGCACATATACCCCCTGACTACATATACTGGGCACATATACCCCTTGGCTACATATACTGGGCACATATCCCCCTGACTACATATACTGGGGACATATACCCCCTGACTACATATACTGGGCACATATCCCCCTGGCTACATATACTGGGCACATATTCCCCTGGCTACATATACTGGGCACATATTCCCCCTGACTACATATACTGGGCACATATACCCCTGACTACATATACTGGGGACATATACCCCCTGCCTACATCTACTGGGCACATATACCCCTGGCTACATATACTGGGCACGTATACCCCTGCCTACATATACTGGGCACATATACCCCTGGCTACATATACTGGGGACACATACCCCCTGGCTACATATACTGGGGACATATACCCCCTGGCTACATATACTGGGGACATATACCCCCTGGCTACATATACTGGACACATATACCCCCTGGCTACATATACTGGGGACATATATCCCCTGGCTACATATACTGGGCACATATACCCCCTGGCTACATATACTGGGCACATAAACCCCCTGACTACATATACTGGGCACATATACCCCCTGACTACATATACTGGGGACATATACCCCCTGACTACATATACTGGGCACATATACCCCTGGCTACATATACTGGGCACATATACCCCCTGACTACATATACTGGGCACATATACCCCCTGGCTACATATACTGGGCACATATCCCCCTGGCTACATATACTGGGCACATATACCCCTGGCTACATATACTGGGCACATATACCCCTGACTACATATATACTGGGCACATATACCCCCTGACTACATATACTGGGCACATATACCCCTGACTACATATACTGGGGACATATACCCCTGACTACATATACTGGGGACATATACCCCCTGCCTACATATACTGGGCACATATACCCCTGGCTACATATACTGGGCACGTATACCCCTGCCTACATATACTGGGCACATATACCCCTGGCTACATATACTGGGGACACATACCCCCTGGCTACATATACTGGGGACATATACCCCTGGCTACATATACTGGGCACATATACCCCTGGCTACATATACTGGGACATATACCCCCCGACTACATATACTGGGCACATATCCCCCTGGCTACATATACTGGGCACATATTCCCCTGGCTACATATACTGGGCACATATTCCCCCTGACTACATATACTGGGCACATATACCCCTGACTACATATACTGGGGACATATACCCCCTGCCTACATCTACTGGGCACATATACCCCTGGCTACATATACTGGGCACGTATACCCCTGCCTACATATACTGGGCACATGTACCCCTGGCTACATATACTGGGGACACATACCCCCTGGCTACATATACTGGGGACATATACCCCCTGGCTACATATACTGGGGACATATACCCCCTGGCTACATATACTGGACACATATACCCCCTGGCTACATATACTAAATTTGCCACTGCTGAGTCCTTTGAAGAGATTTGAGGTTTTTAACAGTGAAATAGGAAGCCCAATACAAGCCAATGGCAAAATTTAGCATTTTTGCACCCCCATAACTCTGGCTGGTTATCACCCGCCGACTTTAGCAGTTAATAGCAAAGGCCCCTTACATCCTAGCAACACCAAATTTGCAGGATATGTTACTAAGATAGCAGGAAACAATATTTAAAAAAAAATAAACTTTATTATTTTTATGTGTTGAGTGTGGGAAATCTGAAAAAAAAAATAACGCGGGGTCCCCCTCCCGAGCTCTCTGTAGCCCCTTGTCCCCATGCAGGCTGGGATAGCCAGAATGCGGAGCCCCGGCTGCGACTCCCTGGCGGGGGTTCATGGTGGCATCTGGGAGTCCCCTTTAAGAAGGGGACCCCAGATGCCCACACCCCTCCCAGGGGAAATGAGTATAGGGGTACAAAGTACCCCTTACCCATTTCCACAAAGGGTTAAATGAAATAAAAACACAACCACGAAAAAAGTCCTTTAATGTTCTTAATTAACCAGACATACTTACCTGCACCTTTAAAAAAAAGTTCCCACGCCAATATCAGCTGATGGCTATCTGATGGCTATATTTATGCAATAAAAGAGCAAAGGATAACGGATGGTGCCGGTCATTCTTCATTATCTTGGATATTTCTGCAGTGCTGGCGGAGAGACCGAGGCACATCCCACCAGGAAGCTTAGAAGAGTGCTGCACTTTCACCATTTGTCAATCTTTCACTAGAAAATATTCATAATGTGTCAATCTTTAGCTAAAAAATAATCATAATGTGTCAATCTTTCACTAGAAAATAATCGTAATGTGGGTAGTTTTTCACCAGAAAATAATTTGGACCTGTAAAAAAAGAAGCATTTACTCAACTGCAGAACTCTTCTCTCCCGGGAGCGCAGCTCCCCTGGCTCCAGCGCGAAAGTTCCGCGCTGACAGGCAGAGAGCAGGGCTACGGGAAGATGGCGCCCGAAGCCCTATACTGGAGACACAAATAGTCTCCAGAGCAGGGCTTCGGACGCCATCCTCCCGTAGCCCTGCTCTGACTCTGCAAATTGAGGTGAACTGGTGCGGATCTATTAGACCTTGCAGCCAGTTCACCACCTGGGGGGGGGGGGGGCGGCATGGTCCCCCCCCCACCTGGGGCAACGCTCCCCCACCGCATGGCTCCCCAGGCGACTGCTTGGTTCGGCCTGGTGGACGAGATGTCCCTGATCACCTAATATAACTCTCCATCCCCACCAGCAATGCAGTGTTGCCAACTCATCCCTTTAATTACTGACACATATGAATTATACAGGTTTTGTGGCTAGGTAGATGCAGTTAAGGCACGGATTATGTGAGAACCTGTATAACTTAGATGTGTCAGTAATTAAAGGGATGAGTTGGCAACACTGCAGCAATGTGATTCTCTCTCCCCGCTACCTGCACCCAATGGGACTCTCCCTCCCCACTAGCACCCAATGTGTCTCTGACCCACCTTCATGTTTCGGCCAATTAGGTGTGGCCAGGCAGAGAAAGAGGCTATAACTTTATACCATTCATTCTAATTGTCACATCAAGCTACAAGAATACACACCTTCCATTATGGACGAGGGAAAACTTGGAATTTGGTTGCAATATAAATATTCAGATGGCAAAGGTAGCACACAGACAAGAATTTTTAAACAGACCCAGGAAAAGGTCCTCTGGCACCCAAGGCTGAGACAGCAAAGTGTGCCCCTCCATCCCTCCACCCCCAGCCGTTACTTCACACACTGATTGCTATTAGACTAAGAGGTGTCCAGGCCCCTCCCCCCAACACCTTAATCTCTAGTTATATGTCTTTCAGTGACTTCCATGTACCCCCTTTTTCTTATTTCTCCCTGCTTCAAACACAATAGGGGAATGATAGTGAGTGAGTTGTGTGCCCCCTCCTACACTGCGCCTGAGGTTGGAGCCTCTCTCGCCTCTGCCCGGCCCTGTTTTCCAATGAATTATATGGCAGCACACTTTTGGATTAATTATCAGTGGGTTAATAACACACACACACACACACACACACACACACGCACGCACACACACACACACACTTATGTATGTATAGTAGAAGCAGTAAAGTGTTGTACCGTGTTAGCCATGAGTAAAAGCAAGAAGTTTTGAATCAGGATGATACCATTTATTGGCTAACTTAGAGATGGATAAACAGTGAGCTTTCGACTTATAAAAAGCCTTCGTCGGACTGGTTCCTGACCAGAACTGAAAAACACAGCTTATATACACTGACATACAGAGGAGAAACATTCTTTAGCAAACAAACGTAATTAGATGCCTTAACTGTTACTGAGGAGGCTTTCCCAGGCATCCTATCTAAATTGATAAGATCAATAGAATCCTCAACATGACATAAAGCAGACTCTGGTGATGAAGAGACATCGTAAATTCCGAATTCAAATGGTAACTGGCCTGGTTACATGCACCATTAATTCTAAGCTTAAGAGAATTGTGGCATTTAAAGCCAGCACCTGAAAGCAAATAAAATGAATAGTGACAGTGAATTCCATCTTACACAGCATATGGCACAAAAATGAATGAAAAGATAGAAAAATTAAAATTAAAAGAACTGTGGCATTTAAAACCCATCGTATCAGCACAAGAAGTTGGAGTCCTTGTTTAAACCATCTTGTACAGTTTTGAACCAATGTATAAACTTAGTTTCTTGTGTTAGTCTCATGTTTCCAGATTTGAAGCCACCCATTAATACAGTGACGCGAAAATCGCTTAAACTGTGTCCAGGTAAACAAAAGTGTGTTGGTATTGGGAGATCAGTATAATTTGTAATATCCTTTTTCCTGCTGTTAATAGTGGATCTGTGGTGTGTCATGCGATCCCGCAGTGGTTGACTTGTTTCTCCCACATAAATTCCTTTGGGGCATTTTGCACACATGATCAGGTATACCACATTAGATGAGTCGCAGGAAAAGGTGCCTTGTACTTTGTATTCCTGTTGTGTACCCGGTATTAGTATCCTGTCAGTGGAATGGATGTATTCACAGGTCCCACATGTTTTCCCTCGGCAGGGGAATGTTCCATTCTGTTCTTGCCTATTTAAGGCACTCCTCACTATCATCTGCTTAAGATTGGGTGGCTGTCGGAACGCAAGGAGGGGAGGTTCAGGGAATATCTTTTTCAGTCTCTGATCCTTGTGTAGAACAGGATGAAGTTCTTTTGCAATCTTTCTTAAGATTTCCAAGCGTGGGTTGTAGGTTACTACCAGTGGGACACGGCTCTCTTCCTGGCTCTGCTTGTACTCCAGGAGCTGAGTCCTAGGGATGTTGTTAGCTTTCCTGATTTGGGTCTCAGCCATTAGAGGATTGTATCCCTGTTTTATGAAATTCTTCTTCAGGTAACCCAGGTGTTTGTCTTTTTCATCCTTGTCAGAACAGATCCGATTGCATCTTATTGCCTGGCTGTAAATTATGGAATTCTTTATATGTTTGGGGTGGAAACTGTCATACCTGAGGTATGTGGGACGATCCGTCGGTTTGCGGTACATGAACGTTTGTAAGCTGTTCTCTCTGATGTATATGGTGGTGTCAAGAAAGTTAATCTCCTTGTGAGAGTAGCTCAGTTTCAGTTTGATTGTGGGATGGAAAGCATTGAAGTTCCTGTGAAATTGGACAAGATCCTCCTCACTTGCAGACCAGATGATCAAGATGTCGTCGATAAAACGGAAGTAGGCCATGGGTTTTATATGACAAGTATTCAGGTATTCTTCTTCGATCTTTGCCATGAAGAGATTTGCGTACTGCGGTGCAAACCGTGAGCCCATTGCCACTCCCATTTGCTGCAAATAGAGGTCCTCCCCAAAAGTGAAATAATTGTGTGTGAGAACGAATCTCATTAGTCCAGCAATTGAGTTTATAGGTGTGCCCAAACCTTGAAGATATTTGCGACAGGCCGCAATTCCATCATTGTGGGGAATGTTGGTGTACAGAGACTCTACATCCATAGTGGCAAGAATGGTGCCTTCAGGCACTGGGCCAATGGCTGCCAGTTGGTTCAGGAGGTGTGTATTATCCTGTATGTAGCTGGGTCTTTTACAGACTAGAGGCTTCAAAATGTTTTCCAACCACCCTGAGATATTCTCTGTGAGAGTTCCATTCCCTGAGATTATGGGCCTGCCTGGGTTCCCCTCTTTGTGGACTTTGGGAAGCATGTAAAAGCAGGCGGTTCTCGGCTTTTCCGGGATAAGAGTCTGTACATGAAGCCTGGTGTTTATGGGCAATTTCTTTACCATCCTATTGAGTGCCATCCTGTACCTTTTTGTTGGGTCCTCCTGTAATTTGGCATAGTGCATGGTGTTAGACAACTGTCTTTGTGCCTAGTCACCGGTGTTCATGATGACTATGGCACCCCCTTTATCCGCTGGCTTAATAATAATGTCCTTATTCTCCTTAAGGGATGTGATAGCTTGTTGCTCTTGCAATGTTATGTTATGAGCCAGTGTTTTTCTTTTATTCAGAACCCTGTCAGAGATTTGGCGTCTAAATTTGTTGATGTATTTGTCCAGGGTAGGATTTTTTCCAGCTGCAGGGGTCCATCCGCGTTTTTTTGTGGATCTGGTGTGTGTTGGCTCATTATCAGTAGTGTTGCAAGATTCCTTGTCATAGTAGTGTTCCTTGAGACGTAGCTTCCTGAAGAATTGTTCCATATCACCACAGAGTGCAATCTTGTCTATGGGCTTTGCAGGGCAAAATGACAGGCCTTTGGATAGTACTGCCATTTCAGCTTCAGTGGCCTGATAAGAGGAAAGGTTAATGACACCTGTGGGTTGCTCTTTCTCTGCTGCTGCGGTATCCAAGTGTCCACTCTTTATTTTGAGTCTCTGAAGTTTTTTCTTCTTGTTTTTAATTAAGATCCTCTGCAATTTCCTATAAAAGGTCTGTAGCTGTTCCCATGCTCCTGTGGGGTCATCAGTTAAAGATGATTTCAGACTTTGTATATGGTCCTTCACAATCCTCTTCAGGTTATAGCAGATTTTTATTAGGTTGTTTCGTACTCTCTCCGAGCTCCTCCTGCAGATTTGTTCTGCAAACCTGCTATTGTATGTATGCAGGGTGGGATTCTGTATCTCAGTCCTTGTGGTATAAGGTTCTCCTTTTTGTATGTATGTATACAGAGGCAGTTTCATCAGGAGAGTCAGTAAGAAGGTACTTAACTGTACCTAGTATGTATATAACACTGAAAGTGTTAACACACTACAAATAGATCAATATATCTGTTGCCTACTCTCTCTCTCTCTCCAAAAATTGGCTCTTTATTTAAAAATACAGAAAAATCATTATCCGCATTTAATCCCCTAGGGGTCAGACTTCCTAGGCGATAGATCCACATAGTCTCTCTAATTGGCGTAATTGTTTTTCCACATCACTTCTTCGTGACTTCCTTAGTGTTAACAGACCTTTTAGCTTGCACTCCTCAAAGGTCCCTCAATGCATCAATTTGTAATGTCCCACAAATGGACTTAATTCTCTACCTGTATTTGCGCTAGTAATCAAATTAATATGTTCTAAAATTCACACCTTATAAGGTCTAGTAGTCATTTGAATGTAATTAAACTTACTTGGACAAGTAATCATATATACTACTCCTGTTATTGTACAGTTTATAAAATCATGTATTTTGTACTCCTGCGACTCCTTGGATTTTCTAAACACTTTGTTATATTCCACTTAGGAGAAAAATTTACATTACCCACATTTGTACAGTATATACTGATTGTTTTTCTCAACGTGGGCAACACAGTGGCGTAGTGGTTAGCGCTCTCACCTTGCAGCGCTGGGTCCCCGTTTCGAATCCCAGCCAGGTCAACATCTGCAAGGAGTTAGTATATTCTCCCTGTGTCTGAGTGGGTTTCCTCTCATACCCTAAAACATACAGATAAGTTAATTGGCTTCTCCCTAAATTGGCCCTAGACTATGATACTTACACTACACGATGCATAAATAGATATATGACTATGGTAGGGACTAGATTGTGAGCCCCTCTGAGGGGCAGTTAGTGACAGGACAATATACTCTGTGCAGTGCTGCGTAATATGTCGGTGCTATATAAATACTTAAATAAATCTGATGCTTTGGAGCGACAATACTCCGAGGAAACCAAACTGTCTCTCAAATTCCTCGCTCTCCTTGCTGTCAATAAAGTGAGGCTTCCATGTTTATTTCCTTTTAAACAATACAACTTGCCTGGCAGTCCTGCTGATCTATTTGGCAACAGTCCTGTCTGAATCACACACCTAAAACAAGCATGCAGCTAATCCAGTCAAACTGATCTGCACCTGATCTGCATGCTGTTCATGGTCTATAGCTAAAATTATTAAAGGCAGAGGATCAGCAGGACAGCCAGGTAATATGCATTGTATAAAAGGAAATAAATATAGCAGCATTTATTTACCTCTCACTTTAGGTTCCTTTTAAGCAAAGATCTAAGATTATCTGAATGGCTGCCATAATTGGTTATGATTCTCTCCACCGGTTTCCTTACAACACTATCACATTTTTTAGAGGTCAAAAGTGTTTGATGATCCAAATTCTTTACTCGTCTCATACTCCTCCTTAATAATCTGTGCAGATAGCCCCTCTGGCAGAGTCTATCGTAGAGGGCTCGTGCCTTCCTTGAGAAATCCACATCATATGAACAGTTCCTCCGAATGTGGAGGAACTGCCCATATGGGTTTTTGTCCCTCATGTGGCAGGGATGATGGTTGGCAGCATGGAGGAGAGTTTTTCCCACTGTGGGTTTTCTGAAGAAGCAACTGAATGAGCCCACCACATCAATAGCAATTCTCAAGTCAAGGAAGGTAATTTGCTTTGTACTGTGGGTATATGTAAGTTTAATGTTACATTCATTTTTATTTAAAGCTTCAATAGACCTGTTGACTGAGTTCCTCCTCTGTCCCACACCACCAGCACATTGTCTATATATCTTAACTAGAGATGGCTCCAACCTCCGATTTTCAGTTCACAAACCTTCGAACGTGAACCTCCGCAAAAAGTTCGGTTTGCGTGAACTTCCGTGAACCGCAATAGACTTCAATGGAGAGGCGAACTTCGAAAATTAGAAACATTTATGCTGGCCACAAAAGTGATGAAAAAGATGTTTCAATGGGGTCTAACATCTGAGTTTTTGCATGGGGGAGTGGGATACACGGCAAAAGTCCAGTGGAAAAATCTGGATTTTAAGGGCAGAAATACATTGCATGCTGAATTGGAGGCCTAAAGTGCTTTCAAACATCTTGCATGTGTATACATCAATCAGGTAGTGTAATTAGAGTACTGCTTCACACTGACAGACCAAACCCACTATGTAACACACCGCACTTTGTGTAGTGATGGCCATGCTGGACTGGTGCGCATCATGACGAGAGTGCAGGTGATGGCGGCTTTCAAGCCCATATGGTCGCCGGGCTGAGGTAGCTCAATGACAGAACAACAGTGACTGTCCAGCTGATCGAATTTGGTCTGTCCACAATGAAGCAACAACCTTATTATCTTGGGTGTGCCCCCCAACACACTCATATAGGTCATTGCTTCATTGTGATACGCAAGCCCCTTTACTGTGGCAAGGTAACGATCATGAAGGGGAATTGACACATGTACATGCCTTTTGTTTTGTTGTTGCAGCTGCAGTGCAGCCAGAAAAATTAGGCAGGCATGTACACGCACCAAAAAAATTATTATAGCGCCCGCTGCTAGCAGCAGCCTTAAAAATTAAGGAATCCACCTGGAGTCCTGGACCCTTTTGGTGGTGGCGGAGAAGGCAGTCAAGCGGCCTGCAGGCAGAGATGCTGTGTGGGGAACGACTTAGTCATGGGGCAGGCAGTCACACGGCGTGCAGGCAGAGATGCTGTGTGTGGGGACTGACTTAGTCTTCGTGCAGGCAGTAGCCCTGTAGTATCCATGCCTCATTCATTTTGATAAAGGTGAGGTCCTGAACACTTTTTTGACTTAGGCGACTTCTCTTCTCAGTGACAATGCCTCCAGCTGCGCTGAAGTAGAGTGACCAGACGTTCCGGATTGCCCGGGACGCGTCCCGGATTCGGGGTCCGCTGTCCCAGGCTGCATGAGGTCCCGGGAAACGTCCCGCTTTCAGCAGCGGGAAGTCCCGGCCCCGGGACTCTGGCCACTCTATCCTCATGAACTGGCAGCAGCGTCTATAGACGCCGTGCCAGTTCATTGCCCGCAGCCTCGCTCCAGCCTCCTTCTTCCAGTGTCTGTTCCGACACCGGCAGGCGAGCAGGGCTACGGCAAGATGGCTGCCGGAGCCCTGTACTGGAGACTATTTGTGTCTCCAGTACAGGGCTTCGGGCGCCATCTTGCCGTAGACCTGTCAGCACCGGAGACGAGCAGGAGGAAGGCGGTCCCGGAAGCAGCGTGCCAGAGGCCGGAGACTTCTGCCAGGTAAGTAAATGCTTTCTTTTCCAGGTGAAATTTGCTCCCATTACGTTTCTTTTCTGGTGAAATGTTTGCCCGCATTGTTTCTTTTCTGGTGAAATGTTTGCCCACATTGTTTCTTTTCTGGTGAAATGTTTGCCCGCATTGCGTTTACTTTCTAGTGAAATGTTTGCTCGCATTGCGTTTCTTTTCTGGTGAAATGTTTTCCCGCATTGCGTTTCTTTTCTGGTGAAATGTTTGCCCGCATTGCGTTTCTTTTCTGGTGAAATGTTTGCCCGCATTGCGTTTCTTTTCTGGTGAAATGTTTGCCCGCATTGCGTTTCTTTTCTGGTGAAATGTTTGCCCGCATTGCGTTTACTTTCTGGTGAAATGTTTGCCCGCATTGCGTTTACTTTCTAGTGAAATGTTTGCCCACATTGTGTTAATTTTATGGTGAAATGTTTGCCCGCATTGCGTTAATTTTATGGTAAAATGTTTGCCCGCATTGCGTTAATTTTCTGGTGAAATGTTTGCCTGCATTGCAGTAATTTTCTGGTGAAATGTTTGCCCGCATTGCATTAATTTTCTGGTGAAAGGTTTGCCCGCATTGCGTTTATTTTGTACTGACATGTTGCCCGCATTGCGTTTATTTTGTACTGACATGTTTGCCTGCATTGCGTTTATTTTGTACTGACATGTTGCCCGCATTGCGTTTATTTTGTACTGACATGTTTGCCCGCATTGCGTTTATTTTGTATTGACATGTTGCCCGCATTGCATTTATTTTATATTGACATGTTGCCCGCATTGCATTTATTTTATACTGACATGTTGCCCGCATTGCGTTTATTTTGTGCTGACATGTTGCCCACTGCGTTTATTTTCTGGTGTCCGGGGTAACTGTTACTGCATTTATTATTTAATGGTCATAGATGGCTATGTTTTCTGCTCTGTGGTTACGGTATACTATTAGCATCACAGTTTCTGCACACCCGCACGCCGCCCTCCCCCCCCCCCCCCCCCCCCCGCGACCCCTCTCCCTGTCCCAGGTTGGACACACAAAAAGAAGAAGTTGGATGGCAAATTGGGACAGCTCTGGCCACAGGTCAAGCCTGTGCACCCAGTAGTCCAAGAGTTCATCACTACTCACAGTGTCTACATCCACACTTAAGGCTGGGTAGTCGGCTACCTGCCGGTCCAGGCGTTGGTGGAGGGTGGATCCGGAAGGGCTAAGGCGAGGCGTTGGACTAAAGAATGTCCGCATGTCCGACATCACCATGAGATCGCTAGAGCGTCCTGTCCTTGCCTGCGTGGACATGAGTGAAGGATTGCTGGCACTTTTATTCATACAGGTGGGTATGCGGTGATTGGTATTACAAATGTGCAGCTATCACACACACAGGTAGTCACTGAATGTGCTGGGCCACTCACAGTGTCTACATCCACACTTAAGGCCAGGTAGTCGGCTACCTGCCGGTCCAGGCGTTGGTGGAGGGTGGATCCGGAAGGGCTAAGGCGAGGCGTTGGACTAAAAAATGTCCGCATGTCCGACATCACCATGAGATCACTAGAGCGTCCTGTCCTTGCCTGCGTGGACATGAGTGAAGGATTACTGGCACTTTTAATCATACAAGTGGGTATGCGGTGATTGGTATTACAAATGTGCAGCTGTCACACACACAGGTAGTCACTGAATGTGCTGGGCCTGGCAATGGCACAGTAGGAATTACCAAGGGGCCAAGATTCCACCAGTAGCTGCAACTGACTGACAGGGCTGTGTACATGCAACACAAGTGTCTGTGGGACACACACACACACACACACAAACAAAAAAAATGATCACAAGAACAACATTAGCTCTCAAAAGAGCTGTTGAGGATGAGGAGTGCTTTTTAGCAATGAGATCAGCAAGAAAGAGCAGCCTAACAAGCTCAACACAAGAGCCTAACTAAGCTTTCCCTATGTCAGCAGCAAGGTTCTCTCCCTTCTCTAATTACTGCAGCCACACGAGTGAGTGAAAATGCTGACGCTGCCTGCCTTTTATAAAGGGGGGGGGGGCTCAATTAGGGAGTGTAGCCTGATTGGCTACCCTGTGCCTGCTGACTGTGATGTAAAGAGTCAAAGTTGACCCTAATAATGTAGTAAAGGGGGCGGCTCGAACTCGCATATAGTTCGCGGTTCACTGCGAACGAGAACCACTGAAGTTTGCGCGAATAAGTTCGCGGGCGAACTGTTTGGGCCATCTCTAATTTTAACCATAGAGCAAAGTGCAGCCGGAATGTGTCCTGCACATATAGGTCCTGTCTCTCCCACAAATCAAGGTGGAGGCAGGCGTATGCCAGCGCACATGCCGCTCCCAATGATGTTCCCGTCGCCTGATGGTAATATCACCTATTAAAACAAAAACATTCTCAGTGAGGACTACCCTCATCAGGGATCTTCCTCCCACCCCACCAGCACCCAATGTTACTTTCCCTCCCTCTCCACCAGCACCAAATATGACTCTCCCTCCTTCTCCACAAGCACCCAAAGTTACTCTCCCTCCTTCCCCACCAGCAACCAATGTGACTCTCCCTCCCCACCATCAACCAATGTAAATATCCCTCCCTAGTCCCCACCAGCACACAATGTGACTCTCTTTCCTTCCCCACCAGCACACAATATGACTATCCCTCCCCACCAGCACCAAATGTGACTCTCCTTCCCCACACTCACTCAATGTGATTTTCCATTCCTCCCCACCAGCACCCAATGTGACTCTTCCTGCTTCCCTACCCACACCCAAAGGGTCTCTCCTTCTCTCCCCACCAGCACCCAATGGGACTCTTCTTTCCTACCATTAACCAATGTGAATATTTCTCCCTATTCCCCACCAGCACCGAATGTGACTCTCTCTCCTTCCCCACCAGCACCCAATATGACTCTCCCTCCCCACCAGCACCCAATGTGACTCTTCCTCCTTCCCCACCAGCAACCAATGTGACTCTCCCTGCCTCTCCACCTGCACCCAATGTGAATCTCCCTCCCCACTATCACCCAATGTAAATATCCTTCCCTAGTCCCCACCAGAACCCATTGTGAGTTTTCCTCCTTCCCCACCAGCACCCAACAGACCGATGGGGAGCCTTGGAGGGAAATTTAAAAATGCTTAAAGTGAACCTTAAGTGAGAAAAAAAAATTGAGTTTTACTCACCTGGGGCTTACCTCAGCCCCCTGCAGCTGATCGGTGCCCACGACGAGTCGCTCTGATGCTCCGGGTCCCGCTGGCGGCCACTTCCGGTTTCGCCGTCAGGACCCGTCAGGCTGGGGAACGCGGCTGATACTACGCGTTCCCAGCCAAAATAGCACCCCTATGCGGCCATATGTCCGCATACGTATGCGGACATATGGCCGCATAGGGGTGCTATTTTGGCTGGGAACGCGTAGTATCAGCCGCGTTCCCCAGCCTGACGGGTCCTGACGGCGAAACCGGAAGTGGCCGCCAGCGGGACCCGGAGCATCAGAGCGACTCGTCGTGGGCACCGATCAGCTGCAGGGGGCTGAGGTAAGCCCCAGGTGAGTAAAACTCATTTTTTTTTTCTCACTTAAGGTTCACTTTAAGCTCTAGCTATACTTAGTGTACTTAGTATAGCTAAAGCTGTACGGAGAGCAGTGGTGAGTGAAGCAGAAATCTTCAATCAAGCTTGTTAGAGGACTTTGTTGTGGGGCTTTTCCAAGGATATTGGCGAGGGAACTTTTTTTTTAAAAAGGTACAGGTAAGTATTTATGGTTAATTAAGAAAAATAAAATACTTTCATTTTAATAAAATACTTTCTCCCTCTCTCCCTCCCTCCCTCCCTCCCCACACCTAATGTGACCCTCCCTACCAGCACCCAATGCGAGTCTCCCTCCCTCCTCACCCGCACCCAATGTGACTCTACCTCCACGTCAGAACACAATGTGAATATCACTCCCTAGTCCCCACCAGCACCCAAAGTGACTCTCCCTCCCCACCCGCACCCAAAGTGACTCTCCCTCCCCACCTGCACCCAAAGTGACTCTCCCTCCAGCATCTAATGCGAGTCTCCTTCCCTCCTCACCCGCACCCAATGTGACTCTCCCTCCACACCAGAACCCAATGTGAATATCACCCCCTAGTACTCACCAGCACCCAATGTGACTCTCCCTCCCCACCATCACCCAAGGTAACTCTCCCTCCCTCCAGCATCCAATGCGAGTCTCCCTCCCTCCTCACCATCACCCCAAATGTGACTCTCCCTCTCTCCCCACCAGCACCAAATGTGAATCTCCCTCCTTCCCCACCAGCACCCAATATAACTCTCCCTTCCCACCATCAATCAATGTGAATATTCCTCCCTAATCCCCACCAGCACCCAATGTGACTCTTTCGCCCAACCCACCAGCACCCAATGTTACTTTCCTTCCCTATCAGCACCCAATGTGACTCAACCTCCCCACCAGCATCCAATGTGACTTTTCCACCCTCCCCACCAGCACCCAGTGTAGTTCCCCCCCCACCAGCACCCATTGTAACTCATCCTCCCCACCAGCAACCAATGTGACTCTTCCCCCCTGCCAGAACCCACTGTGACTCTCCTTCCCTCTTTTCTCTCTATTGAGAGAGATACTACTATTTTTGCGCTATTTTCATCATTTTTTTTCCAGTACAGTTCCTAAGAGCCGTTTTTTACAAATAGGGCCCTAAGCATGGAAACTATGGGCACTTGTTAACACATTAAGGTCACTTCAGTGACAATGAGACCAGAATCACTACAGGTGTTTCTGCAGATCTTGTAGCTCGTCAGCTGTGCATGCTGAGACAGAAACACAGAGAATGAGTTCAAATTCAAAGAACACCCTAATGTCCCCTTTTCCAGAGTGGCTTCCAAAAGCTTTCATCAGGGAAGTTGCTTTTTAAACTGGGGCTAGATATTTTCCAGAAACCACAAGGATGCTACAATATACTCCACTTGCACCACACACACAACACATAAGGCCAGTAAAGAAACCAGTAGCCTAGAAACAATGCTGCTGGAAAACACCAGGTGCTCAATGACACCTAGTATTGTAATGTCAGTAGGTAGGCTAGGACTTGATTTTAAATTAGTACAGGTAGCAAAGGGGGAGAGGAGATTGATTGATGGGATAAATGAGGGTCATTGTGCTTCTGCTTGTCCCCGTTTACAAACAATACTTACCGTAATTAATTCTAGTTTTCAAGCCATAGGATAGTATTTTCAATTTTTCAGGCATATTTCACTACCTGGGGAGTGTACAGTGCCAATTTTTGCTGACATCACTAACTTAAAGCTTACAGTGCACCAGAGACGAAGCACCCTCATGTATTTGACCATATATATCAGTGGGAACATTAGAGAAAACACCTACCCTGTGCTCTGTTTCATTCTTCACTGCTCAGCCTGCTTGTGTTATCTGCCCTGATAAAATCCCTGACTGAGCATTCAGTCTGGCCTTGCTCAGGAATCATTATAGCTGACTCTGTCTTCTCTGGTGTCTTTTCAAGCCCAAGCCTGCCCCCTTCTGGCTGTGCTATAATGACTCAGCTATAATGATTCCTGAGCAAAGCCAGACTGAATGCGCAGTCGGGGATTTTATCAGGGTTGATAACAAGCAGGTTGAGCAGTGAAGAATGAAACAGAGAGCAGGGTAGGTGTTTTCTCTAATGTTTCCACTGATATATATGATAAAATACATGAGGGTGCTTCGTCTCTGGTTGACTTTAAGCATAGAATCTTGGTGCAATATTAAACATTTTTCTGCAATGCTAAGAAATCAATTTTCCTTTCACTTTAGGTTTCAATATGTTATCTGCCAAGCATGAGCAAAAGAGCTTAATACTGATAGGAGTTGGATTAGTAGTTAGGATTGAAGCTCTGCTTCAAAATCAAACACTTTTAGAATTAATGTATTCATTTTTATGCCTATGAAATTATTCAGATTTAGCATTATATTTTTGGCACATGGATTTTAGCTAACAACATTTGCAAATAAATGTGTGCTTGCTATGCCTTGTCTGATTACCACAATATTATAAAATAGCTTAGACTGATGGGATGGCTGTATTTAGGATCGTTTGCGGGGCTTGCAGAGTGCATATTAATGCACAAATTCTTGATTGTACTTACAATAACTGTTTCAGCCTTATGGGTTGTTTTCACCTTATGGACATAAGCAATTTTTCCATTTCAACGCTGATCCCATTTCTCACTACTTATCACACCTAAATGATCTATATATTATTTTTTGGGACAGATTAGGGTCACATTGGGTGCAATTGTTTTAGTAATTAATTTATTTTTATGCATTTTCAAGGGAAAAATAAGGGAAAAAAAGTGCTACTATGAGCTAACTGAAAATAAGTATATCTATATTTACCTGAGGGCTGATTCTTTAATTTCTTGTGACCAAGAAAGCCATTAATGCTTTGTGGTGCCATGCCATCTAAACAGCAATCTCAATGGGATGAAGCTCCTAGTTTTTGTTACAGGGACAGATTCCTACAGGGAAATCCATTTCTACTTCACAATTGCTATCCCTTTAACACTTACTAAGAAAAGAACCTTTTTTTTTACTACTGTCAGTGTTGAAATAAGGTTGTTTTGGGGAGCAGACCAATGCATAATAGTTTGCTAAACTAACATAAACTGTGGCTCATGCATTTTAATTTTACTGAATGACTGTTTAAAAAATGTTTAGGGATGCTGCTGATGTTGTCTAAAAAAATGTGGATATGTAGAGCAAAGTATGTTATGCATTGCCATTTGGAGAACTGGCGACTACCTTTAAAGAGGAACTGTAACCAAGGATTGAATTTCATCCCAATCAGTAGCTAATACCCCCTTTCCCATGACAAATCTTTACCTTTTCTCAAATGGATCATTGGGGGCTCTGTAAGGCTAATATTGTGGTGAAACCCTTCTCACAGTGTTATGTCAGCACCTAGGTACTGACATTACACTGTGGGAGCCTTGTTGTGGGAAATAACAGCTGCTTCCAACTGCCAAAAAAGCAGCATCTCCTTCCACAAACATCAACTGCCAGCAGTAAAGATGTCACCATGAGTTAAATTTCAGAATGTAAATCAGGGAGAGAAAAGCTTTTACATTGAGCAAACCCTGACTAAATCATTTAGAACTAATTACCGTATTGTAAAATTAAGCACTTTTTTTCATTACATTATTTTCACTGCAGTTCCGCTATAAAGGATAGCTCAGTCCTAAAAATATCCTCAAATTAACGCCCTGTGTTTGTGGGTACACTCTGACCCGGACATACTACACTGCGCATGCATAGTATGCCCGCCCAGTACGTCTTGGCGTGGGAGTGTAGGCTCTCAAGCGGACATACTGTGCATGCGCAGCGTAGTATGTCCGTGTCAGAGGGCGCTGACCACAATCCTTAGAATCGGGAGAATAATGGGCAAATGGAGGCAGATGCTGGGTCACGGGAGGTGCAGTAAGTCTATGCACACCTCACCACACACACACAGGGTGTCAATTTGAGGATATTTTTTAGGACTAAGGTATCCTTTAAACTACTTAAATTACTATTAAACTGAAGAGCGGTATTACATTTGAGCAACACCTTTCTACATGTCGTAAGAACATGCCGTGGACTAGGGTTTCTCAAAAAATTATTTTAGCACATGCCCAATTATGAAAAACAGTACTTGCCCTCATTTGTTTGGGTTCCTTCTTCCATCTAAGAAATATAGCGAAAATCAAACACCTTATCCCAGCTGAAGACCTACCTGTCCTGTTTCATGCATTTGTATCCTCCCGCCTAGACTCCTGCAACACCCTGTTCATCGGATCTACAGATAAGGTTCTGCGCACCTTACAGCTAGTACAGAATGCTGCAGCCAGACTCCTAGCCAAAGCCC
The DNA here is from genome assembly GCF_040937935.1 of Hyperolius riggenbachi. Lineage (NCBI taxonomy): Eukaryota > Metazoa > Chordata > Amphibia > Anura > Hyperoliidae > Hyperolius > Hyperolius riggenbachi. The sequence continues at coordinate 408,881,131 of NC_090648.1, read as the reverse complement.
CCCGCAGCTCACACATCACCCCAGTACTGCAAACTCTTCACTGGTTGCCAGTAAAATGGAGAATCAATTTTAAGATCTGCCTGCTGACATTCAAGGCTCTACACCACATGGGACCCAAATAAATAGCGGATCTATTGGAACTTTATGCCCCTTCACGCACCCTCCGCTCTGCCAACAAGATGAAGCTGGTTATTCCCAGGATACACTTAACATTTGGTGCTCAGGCCTTTTCCTATGCAGCCCCTACTCTATGGAACTCACTTCCTCAATCAGTACGAGAGGCTCCTTCTCTGGACAGCTTAAAAAAAAGGCTAAAAACTCACCTCTTTTCCCTAGCCTTTGAGACGGCATAATGCAGGGTCACAGCGCTTTGAGTCCCCAGGGAGAAAAGCGCTATATAAATATTATTGTTATTGTTATTGTTAATATCCTCTCAGTTACCCCCTTGACACTTGTATATTTGTTAACACCCCATGAATGTTTTGCTATCATTTCCTTATGTTTTAACTAACTAAAACAAATATTTATCCAGGTGTGCTTATATAATTTATTTTTTTACTCTAAAACATTACTGATTAAGATGTGGAATGCATTGCCACAGGAAGTAGTTATGGCAAATTCTATATCTGCATTTAAAGGGGGCTTAGATGCCTTCCTTGCATTGGCAGAAATACATGGCTTTAATTACTAGGTAATGCCCAGGAATGTTGATCCAGGGATTTTATCTGATTGCCATCTGGAGTCGGGAAGGAATTTTTTTCCCTTTTGGGGCTAATTGGACCATGCCTTGTAAGGGTTTTTCGCCTTCCTCTGGATTAACAGGCATTTGTGAGGGAGCAGGTTGGTGTTGTACTTTATTTTCTGGATGAACTCGATGGACGTATGTCTTTTTTCAACCCTATGTAACCATTTAACTATGTAACTGTAATGATCCGCTCAGCTGGCTGCACAGGCAGACAGCTGTTTGACCATTCCTTATGTCTGAGAGATGCAGGTCTCTGGAAGAGAGACCTGGCTTCATCTTGCAACTTTCAGAGTTGCTTTGCTGAGGGATTTGCATACATGCAAATTGCCCAGCTGTCTCGTTTGAGGGCTGGCAGTATAAAAGCCTTCTGCTGACCAGAATGCTTTGCTGGTCATGATGGTTTGTTACACACTCCTGGAGTGTCAGCCTTCCGTGTTGGATTGTTATAGTTATCTTAGAGTAATCCTGGGAACTGCACTAGGCAGCTCCTCTAGAACAGTCAGTCTGTTTATCTGTTTTGTCTGTGTTGCCTCTCTGCTGTGATTGTCCTGTCGCCAATGGTGGTCGATAGGAAATCGCTCTGTCTGTCTTTGGGTGCTAACCAGTGCAGTGGTTGCTACTGGTAGCCCCTTCTGTTTCATCTGTCTAACTTGGATCGCACCAGCCTCTAGCGGTAGCAGCTGTGGATCCTAGAGTTGGGCCGAACGGTTCGCCTGCGAACGGTTCCATGCGAACTTCAGTGGTTCGCGTCCGCGTCCCGCAGGCGAAGTTTTGCGGAAGTTCAGTTCGCCCCATAATGCACCATGAGGGTCAACTTTGACCCTCTACATCACAGTCAGCAGGCCCAGTGCAGCCAATTAGGCTACACTAGCCCCTGGAGCCACTCCCCGCTAATAAAAGGCAGGCAGCGGCGGCCATTACGCTCACTCGTGTGCCTGCGTTAGTGAGAGTAGGGCGAGCTGCTGCAGACTGTCTCTCATAGGGAAAGATTAGTTAGGCTTAGCTTGTTCCTGGCTGCATACCTGTTCTGTGAACCCACCACTGCATACCTGTACTGTGAACCCACCACTGCATACCTGTTCAGTGAACCCACCACTGCATACCCGTTCTGTGAACCCACCACTGCATACCTGTACTGTGAACCCACCACTGCATACCTGTTCAGTGAACCCACCACTGCATACCTGTTCAGTGAACCCACCACTGCATACCTGTTCAGTGAACCCACCACTGCATACCTGTTCAGTGAACCTGCCACTGCATACCTGTACTGTTCAGTGAACCCGCCACTGTATACCTGTTCAGTGAACCTGCCACTGTACACCTGTTCTGTTCAGTGAACCCGCCACTGCATACCTGTTCTGTTCAGTGAACCTGCCACTGTATACCTGTTCTGTTCAGTGAACCCGCCACTGTATACCTGTTCAGTGAACCTGCCACTGCATACCTGTTCTGTTCAGTGAACCCGCCACTGTATACCTATTCAGTGAACCTGCCACTGTATACCTGTTCTGTTCAGTGAACCCGCCACTGCATACCTGTTCTGTTCAGTGAACCTGCCACTGTATACCTGTTCTGTTCAGTGAACCCGCCACTGTATACCTGTTCAGTGAACTTGCCACTGCATACCTGTTCTGTTCAGTGAACCCGCCACTGCATACCTGTTCTGTTCAGTGAACCCGCCACCGTATACCTGTTCAGTTAACCCGCCACTGCATACCTGTTGTGTTCAGTGAACCCGCCACTGTATACCTGTTCTGTTCAGTGAACCCGCCACTGCATACCTGTACTGTTCAGTGAACCTGCCACTGTATACCTGTTCTGTTCAGTGAACCCGCCACTGTATACCTGTTCAGTGAACCTGCCACTGCATACCTGTTCTGTTCAGTGAACCCGCCACTACATACCTGTTCTGTTCAGTGAACCCGCCACTGCATACCTGTTCTGTTCAGTGAACCCGCCACTGCATACCTGTTCTGTTCAGTGAACCCGCCACTGTATACCTGTTCAGTTAACCCGCCACTGCATACCTGTTGTGTTCAGTGAACCCATCACTGCATACCTGTTCTGTTCAGTGAACCCGCCACTGCATACCTGTTCTGTTCAGTGAACCCGCCACTGCATACCTGTTCTGTTCAGTGAACCCGCCACTGTATACCTGTTCAGTTAACCCGCCACTGCATACCTGTTGTGTTCAGTGAACCCGCCACTGTATACCTGTTCTGTATAGTGAACCCGCCACTGCATACCTGTACTGTTCAGTGAACCCGCCACTGCATACCTGTTCTGTGAACCCGCCACTGCATACCTGTTGTGTTCAGTGAACCCGCCACTGTATACCTGTTCAGTGAACCTGCCACTGCATATCTGTTCTGTGAACCCTCCACTGCATACCTGTTGTGTTCAGTGAACCCGCCACTGCATACCTGTTCTGTTCAGTGAACCCGCCACTGCATACCTGTTCTGTTCAGTGAACCCACCGCATCAGTGCGCATACCTGTGCAGTTAAGTGAACCCACCTACCTACGTGAGTGCACGCAGTGTGATATACCACTCCGTGCATACCCGATATGGACAAAACAGGTAGAGGAAGAGGTAGTGCCAGAGCCAGAGGAAGGCCACCCGGCAGGTCTGTGCGAGGTCGTGTAAATGTAATTTCGTGTGGACCTGGCCCACAGTACAGTGCTCGGAAGAAGGCACGTCCCATCACCTCCCAAGATTGTCAGGACGTGGTTGAGTATTTAGCGATACAGAACACCTCATCTTGCTCAGCCACCAGCGCTACTACTAGCACCACTTCCGCTGCATTTGACACTTCGCAAGAATTATTTAGTGGTGAAATCACTGATGCACAGCCATTGTTGTTAGAGCCAGATGAATTTTCACCAGCTCATATGTCTGAGTTACGCAGCAACACTATGGATGTAACGTGTAAGGAGGATGAAGGACCTACTGATGGTGCATGTTTGGATTTTTCTGAGGCAAGCGAAGCTGGGCAGGATAATTACGATGATGACGATGATACGGATCCTCTGTATGTTCCCAATAGAGGAGATGAAGAGGGGGACAGTTCAGAGGGGGAGTCAGAGAGTAGTAGGAGGAGAGAAGTTGCTGAAAGAAGCTGGGGCAGCTCTTCGTCAGAAACAGCTGGTGGCAGTGTCCGGCACCATGTATCGCCACCTATGTACAGCCAGCCAACTTGCCCTTTAGCATCAGCTGCTGAGGCCCCCATAGTGCCCACATCCCAGGGTGGCTCAGCGGTGTGGAAATTTTTTAATGTGTGTGCCTCAGATCGGAGCAAAGCCATCTGTTCGCTCTGCCAACAAAAATTGAGCCGTGGAAAGGCCAACACTCATGTAGGGACAAGTGCCTTACGAAGGCACCTGGAGAAAAGGCACAAACAGCAATGGGATGGCCACCCGAGCAAAAGCAGCAGCAGCACACAAAAGAAAAGTCACCCTCCTTCTCCTCTTCCTCCTTCAGGTGCATCATCTGCTTCTGCCGCTTTCTCCCTTGCACCTTCACAGGCACCCTCCTCCACTCCGCCTCTGCCCTTGAGCGCTTCCTGCTCCTCTGCCCACAGCAGCAGTCAGGTGTCCGTGAAGGAAATGTTTGAGCGGAAGAAGCCAATTTCGGCCAGTCACCCCCTTGCCCGGCGTCTGACAGCTGGCGTGGCGGAACTGTTAGCTCGCCAGCTGTTACCATACCGGCTGGTGGACTCTGAGGCCTTCCGTAAATTTGTGGCCATCGGGACACCGCAGTGTAAGATGCCAGGCCGCACTTATTTTTCTAGAAAGGCCATACCCCAACTGCACCGTGAAGTTGAGAGGCAAGTGGTGTCATCTCTTGCGAAGAGCGTTGGGTCAAGGGTACACCTGAACACGGATGCCTGGTCTGCCAAGCACGGGCAGGGCCGATACATTACCTACACAGCCCATTGGGTCAACCTGGTGAACGATGGCAAGCAGGGCGCAGCGGACCAAATTGTGACACCTCCACGGCTTGCAGGCAGGCCTCCTGCCACCTCCTCTCCTCCTGCTACATGCTCTTCGCTGTCCTCCTCCTCCTTGGCTGAGTGGCAGTTCTCCTCTCCAGCTACACAGCCCCAGCTCCGCAGGGCCTATGCTGCATGCCAGGTACGACGGTGTCACGCCATCTTAGACATGTCTTGCCTCAAAGCGGAGAGTCACACTGGAGCAGCTCTCCTGGCTGCTCTTAAGAAACAGGTGGATGAGTGGCTGACCCCGCACCACCTGGAGATAGACAAGCAGATGCTAAAGCAGTCACTCATCCAGGACTGACAGCCTAGCCCGCCGGTGCTCAATCCTTCAGTGGGTCACCACCTCCACTATACAGTCAATCCAACACGATTAGAAGGAGGCACTCCAAAGGCGTATAAACAGTTGTTTATTCCACAGGTGACTAACACAACATGTTTCGGGGTTTCCCCCTTTCTCAAGTGTACAATCACCCTCCACAGTACAACAACTTATGAAGCATAGTGCACCACACCCACAACGGAAACCCCACCCGTTTGGTCAGCTGACCAGTGAGGCAAAAACATTAACCCCTCAGGGACACATTTTATTGGGCACTACACACCAAGGTGTCTACCCAATAACAGTAACACACCTAAGAAACATAAGCGTAAGCAACATTTAGCATTCAAAATATATGAAATGCAGAAGCAGATATACAGCCAGTTAATTACTCAATTCAGTGACTCACTGCCCCAGGGATACAAGGTTCCCTCTCTCCACACCACCCACCATTCGATGACATGGCATCAGTACCTAGGGGAGAAAACAGAGCAAAAAGCCATATATTAGTGACAATTCATAAAAAGCATTTTAAGCTAAACATGTCATTTAACCCTCTCGGGGCGATGGAATCCAATTTCCTCATCCATCTAGCTTCTCTCTGAAGTAAAACTCTGTCCCTATCTCCCCCTCTGCTGAGTGGTGGAACATGATCCAATACCACCCACCTCAACTGCGACACCCCATGTCCCAGGGCATGAAAATGTTTGCCCACTGGGGTGTGAGTGCTAGGTTTGGTGGCATTGAATCCTCGGATAGAGCCTCTATGCTCCTGAATCCTGGACCTGACATCTCTGGTCGTCTTGCCCACATACATCAGACCACAGGGACACTTCAGTGCATAAACGACAAATTTGCTGTCACATGTGTACATAGATCGAATCTGGATCTTTTCACCTGTATGTGGGTGACTCACGTACTCGCCCTTCATAATGGCTCCACAGCAATTGCAATTCATGCACGGGAATGTCCCCCTCTTACTCGTTAGTTTACTCATTTCTACATACCGTGTAGAAAGGTCCACCCTGCTGACCATATTCTTTATGGTCCTACCTCTTTTGTATGAATACAAAGGAGGCTCTTTAAACAATTCCCCATATGTTGGATCCTGCTGAAGAACTGGCCAATATTTGTTAATCACACCTCTCACAAGACCAGACTGCTTGCAAAAAGTTTGCACAAAGGGTATCTTCCCAAGTTGTCTTTCTTTTTTCGATTCACTCCCCAATAACTCAGATCTCTCGATCCCCTCTACTTCTATTCTAGCTCTTGCCAGGGAGGTGGGATCATACCCCTTACACGCAAATTTGTCAGTGAGCATACCTGCTGCCCTACGAAATCCTTCTTCTGTGGAGGCTATCCTTCTAGCTCTCATCAGTTGACCTTTAGGGATGGCTTTAATTACGTTCCTATTATGGAAACTGTCCACTCTCAACAGGTTATTCCTATCTGTTGGTTTCGTATACAGATCGGTTTGCAAACCCTCTGGAGTGACTGAAATTGCCACATCCAGATAGTGGATAACCCTATCCGAGTGTTCCATAGTAAACTTAATGGTCGGATGTGCCAAATTGGCCTCATCTACCATCAGTTGAAGCTCATCTAACTCCCCCTGCCAAAGAATCAAGACATCGTCCACAAACCTAAAATATCTTAGCATCTTATCACAATACTTAGTATTCTTAATAAACATTTTCTGTTCAAGTTTATGCATAAATAGGTTTGCAAATGAAGGGGCTACCGGTGACCCCATGCTCGTGCCTTGTGTCTGCAAGTAATAGTCATTTTCAAACTTGAAATAGTTATTTCTGAGAACCATCTCCATGCAATCAAGCAGGAAATACACCTGATGATGCGACAGTGCCGTCTCTAGAAGAAACTCCTCAATGTACCCCATTCCTTCCTCATGCGGAATAGAGGTAAACAGGCTCTGCACATCTAATGTGGCTAAGATCAAACCCTCACCCCTCACTGTGACTCCTGACAAATTCTGGAGTAAGTCTGTGGTGTCTTTCAAGCAAGTAGGGATATTCTTCACTAATTCCTGTAAGAATGAATCCACATATTTAGAAAGGGGGTACAGTGTTGATCCAATGGCCGATACAATCGGACGTCCTGGAGGTTTTGTTGGACTCTTGTGTATTTTCGGGAGTAGATATAATAACGGTACCTGGGGATGTGTTACCTCCAAGTACTCTGCTGTCTTTTTATCTATCATGCCCTGCCCTGTTATTGGGTAGACACCTTGGTGTGTAGTGCCCAATAAAATGTGTCCCTGAGGGGTTAATGTTTTTGCCTCACTGGTCAGCTGACCAAACGGGTGGGGTTTCCGTTGTGGGTGTGGTGCACTATGCTTCATAAGTTGTTGTACTGTGGAGGGTGATTGTACACTTGAGAAAGGGGGAAACCCCGAAACATGTTGTGTTAGTCACCTGTGGAATAAACAACTGTTTATACGCCTTTGGAGCACCACCTGGAGATAGGCAACGTGGTGTGCGACAATGGCAGCAATCTGCTTGCCGCTTTGCATATGGGGAAGCTGACACACATACCCTGCATGGCACATGTCATGAATCTAGTTGTTCAAAGATTTGTGTCAAAGTACCCTGGCTTAGCGGATGTCCTGAAGCAGGCCAGGAAGTTCTGTGGGCATTTGAGGCGGTCTTACACAGCCATGGCACGCTTTGCGGAAATTCAGCGGAAAAACAACTTGCCGGTGAGACGCCTGATTTGCGATAGCCCGACTCGCTGGAATTCGACCCTGCTCATGTTCTCCCGCCTGCTAGAACAGAAGAAAGCCGTCACCCAGTACCTCTACAACTACAGTAGAATGGAACAGTCTGGAAAGATGGGGATGTTCTGGCCCGACAACTGGACACTGACGAGAAATGCATGCAGGCTCATGCGGGCGTTTGAGGAGGTGACCAACCTGGTGAGCCGCAGTGAAGGCACCATCAGCGACTTGATTCCCTACGCTTACTTCTTGGAGCGTGCTGTGCGTAGAGTGGCGGATAAAGCTGCGAATGAGCGTGACCAGGAACAGTTACGGCAGGAACAGGCATGGGACCAATTTTCATCAGACCCAGCTGTTTCCTCAACACCTGCGGCAGCACAGAGGGGGGAGGAGGAGGAAGAGGAGAAGTCGTGTGCAGAAGACGAGTCAGACTCAGAGGATGATGAGCAAGGTGTTTCTTTGGGGGAGGAGGAGGAGGGGACGGCGGCAGGAGAACAACCGCAGCAGGCGTCGCAGGGGGCTTGTGCTGCTCAACTTTCCCGTGGTATTGTTCGCGGCTGGGGGAGGAGGTTGACTAACGTGACGTCACTGAGGAAGAGCAAGAGGAGATGCATGGTACATCTGGATCCGACTTTGTGCAGATGTCGTCTTTTATGCTGTCCTGCCTGTTGAGGGACCCCCGTATAAAATACCTCAAGGGGAATGAGCTGTACTGGGTGGCCACACTACTAGACCCTCGGTACAGGCACAAAGTGGCGGACCTGTTACCAACTCACCTGAAGGTGGAAAGGATGCAGCACATGCAGAACAAGCTGTCAACTATGCTTTACAATGCCTTTAAGGGTGATGTGACAGCACAACGCCAGCAAGGTACCACTGCCACTAATCCTCCTCCCGTGTCCACGCAGTCAAAGACAGGACGCTCCAGCGATCTCATGGTGATGTCGGACATGCGGACGTTCTTTAGTCCAACGCCTCGCCGTAGCCCTTCCGGATCCACCCTCCACCAACGCCTGGAACGGCAGGTAGCTGACTACCTGGCCTTAAGTGTGGATGTAGACACTGCTGTGAACAGCGATGAGGAACCCTTGAACTACTGGGTGCGCAGGCTTGACCTGTGGCCAGAGCTGTCCCAATTTGCCAATTGCCATCCAACTTCTCTCCTGTCCTGCCGCAAGCGTCCTGTCAGAAAGGACCTTCAGCGCAGCTGGAGGCATTGTCACTGAGAAGAGAAGTCGCCTAAGTCACAAAACTGTTAAGTACCTCACCTTTATCAAAATGAATGAGGCATGGATCCCGGAGGGCTGCTGCCCGCCCCAAGACTAAGTCAGTCCCCGCACACACAGCATCTCTGCCTGCACGCCGTGTGACTGGCTGCCTGGCCTGCCCCAAGAAGACTAAGTCGCTCCCAGTCCCTCCACACAGCATGTCTGCCTGCAGGCCGCTTGACTACCTTCTCCGCCACCACCAACAGGGTCCGGGACTCCAGGCGGATTGCTGAATTTTTTAGGCCGCTGCTAGCAGCGGCCGCTGTAATAATTTTTCTGGTGCGTGTACATGACTGCCTAATTTTTCTGGCTGCACTGCGGGCAGCTGCAACAACAAAAGAAAAGGCATGTACATGCGCCCATTCCCCTTCGTGATCATTACCTTGCCGTGGTGAAGGGGCTTGCGTATCACAATGAAGCAATGACCGGCGCCTAGATGAGTGTCTCGGGGGGGCACACCCACGATAATAAGGTCGTTGCCTCATTGTGGTCAGACCAAATTTGATCAGCTGGACAGTCACTGTTCTGTCATTCACCTACATCAGCCAGGCGACCATATGGGCTGTAAAGCCACCAAAACCTGCACTCTCGCCATGGTGCGCACCCAGGGGAGGACTGGCCAGGGGGGAAGGGGGGAGATTTCCCCCCAGGCTGCCGCTCCTTTAATGATTTAGGGCTGGCCCTATTATCCAATTATCCAATCGGATAAAAATCTGTGCCCCCACAAGCATGCCCAATCAACAATTTGACTTATTTCGGGTGGAAAGTAGTTGAATGTATCAATCTGAGATGCTGTGAAATCTCGGGTCGATGTATTCGTTAAGTGCGATAATAACAAACTATGTACGCAATGGAAACGCCAGGGTTTTCCCTCAAACTCTATTATGTACCCCACGGTGCCTGTGCATTTATACTTTACCTGTCATGCTTTCCCTCGAGTATCCTTGTTGTATTTCTGCATTGGCATGACCATGTGACTACCGGTATATAGCATGTGGGGCGCATGTGACGTCATTTGGGCTGGGGCTGCCATGAAACCGGGCCTCTTATTTGTGTTTTCCCTCCAGGCCAAAAGGTCCCAGTCCTCCCCTGTGCGCACCAGTCCAGCACGGCCGTCACTACACAAACAGCTGTTTGCGGTGCGTTACACGGTGAGTTTGGTGTGTCAGTGTGAAGCAGTACCTTAATTACACTACCTGATTGATGTATACACATGCAAGATGTTTTAAAGCACTTTAGGCCTGTCATTTAGCATTCAATGTGATTTCTGCCCTTAAAACGCTGCTTTGCGTCAAATCCAGATTTTTCCTGGGGACTTTTGGCATGTATCCCACTCCTCCACCGGGGGGTCCAGGTGTTAGACCCCTTGAAACATCTTTTCCATCACTTTTGTGGCCAGCATAATTTTTTTTTTTCAAAGTTCGCATCCCAATTGAAGTCTATTGTGGTTCGTGAACTTTTACGCGAACCGAACCTTCCGCGGAAGTTCGCAAACCCGGTTCGCGAACCGAAAATCGGAGGTTCGGTCCCACTCTAGTGGATCCTTCTGATCTGCTTTCTTGGAGTATAGCTGGAGCAGCGGTTGCCATCGGCTATCTCATCTGCCTGTTTTGCTTGGATCGCACTATCCCCTAGCGGTAGTGGCTGTGGATCCTTCTGATCTGTGATCCTGTCCCTGAACCCGGATCGCACTCGCTCTGGGGGTAAGATCAGTGGATATTTCCTATCCAGTCCCTGAATTTGGATCGCACTCGCTCTGGTGGAAAGAGCAGTGGATCCTGCTAAGCTCTGTTGCTTTACTTGGATTGCACTCGCTCTGGCGGAAAGAGCAGTGGATCTTTCCTATCCTGTTTCTAGTCCGTCTGTCTGTCTTGTCTGATACGAACGCTTGCTGTAGGCTCGGTGAGGTAACCGTTAAGCAAGTGCTCGCGTTCTCTGTTTCATGTTTGGGTGGCGGGGGTTAGTTAGGCGCTTAACGTGCGGAGATCGCGCTGTAAACGCGTTCGCTGTTGCGAATGAGTGCGGTGTTCGCGTTTAATTAGCATTTGTTATTTTCCTTATCTTCTCATTGTATGATTTGCTGTGCCTTTGCTACTCTCGTGCCCTGTCTTGCTTTAGCCTTGTGTCACCTCTGGCAATCGCCTCTCTCGTGATTGCGTTCCTACTTCGTTTCTGCTGTTGTGTGTGCACCGTCGCGGGTTGGCGACTAGATTGGTGCACACACATACATTCTGTCCCTGTGCTCATTCTCATTCACAATCGCTTCTCTTGCGATTGCGTTCTCACTTGGTTTCCTCTGTTGTATGTCCACCGTCGCAGGTTGGCGACTAGATTGGCGGACATACATACATTCCTCCTCTGTGCTTATTCGGTCTTGTGTCGCTGTTAGCAATCGCCATCTCTTGCGATTGCCTTCTCACCTGATCTTCACGGTTGTGTGTTCATCGTCGCTGGGTGGCGACTAGATTGGTGGACACTCATACACTCTGTCACTTTACTCTCTCTTTAAGGGCTATCTTGCCCTGCGTTTCTTCCCTTTGTACAATTCCTGTCTGGCGTCTGTGGCAGGGCAGAGGATCTGTTCCTCTGCACTCCACAGCTCCATCTGCCGACAGGAATTTCCCTCTACAGGTGCGTTGCACCTTTTGCTGGGTTCTCTCAAATTATACGCTTGTGGAGGATTTCCGCAGTGTCAGCGCGCGTCCTGTGCGCTGACCACGGAGAGAATTCCACAATCGTTACAGTAACTATAATCAATTGACTGCAGCAAGTTCTAGTACTCCCTGTGCCCAACACATATACGTTCTAAATACACCTTCTATACGCATACCACATTCTGAGAATCTAGCAGGTAGACCATGAGATGTGTTTACGTTATGTGACATGACATGTTAAGAAGGAGCAGAACATCCCCTGCCTTGTACCCATATAAGAAATGTCTTTTACTAAGATTAAGCATTACTGCAGGGGAGACAGAGGGATAATGAAATTCTTATATGTATTAATAATCCATTAAGCCAACCAGCTAATGAAATGATGAAGAGTGAGGATTGATTGCTTTGATTAAGAAAGGAGAAAAATGTTGGACTCTGAATCCTAATAGTGGCTTATTGCGCTTCTTTTTCTGTTTCTGCAATATAAATTTAGGTTCTGGCTTTGACAACGATTATTGTCCTCCGTCTACCTAGTAGCCACTGGCCAGTTATCGTGGCTAATAACATTTCCGCCTATGGCTGTACCCTTTTTACCTGCTTTGGTGTTTCCTGCCTGTTATGTGTTTGTGATTGTGAAGTGTTCTGGAAAGGTTAGCAGAGCTCATATATGCAATGATAATATTTAGTGTCCTCCATTATACTTGGTGCCTCTGGCACCCAAATTACCTCTAGTAGCTGCTTATCGTGGCAATTTACATTTCCACCTAAGGCTGTGCCCTTGTTACCTGCTTTGGTGTTTCCTGCCTGTTAAGTGTTTGTGAAGCATGCTGAAGAGGCGAGCTTGTATGCGCAGCTTCCAGTAATTTTCATAAAGTAGACTGCCAATTACTTTGTTACATTTATTTATTTATTTATGTGAACAATTCATTGCTCACCATATTCAGTTTTATGCCCTAGAGAGCTTCTGTCTTATACTGGCCTAGCCTGCTCTAGGTCAAGATGAAGCTTGTAGTTTCTGACCGTGACCATACTTTGTATAGAGGAAAGAGGCCAAGTGATGGTGTCTGAGCTGCAGGTAAGCACAGATGTAACACAGATTTCTCAAATCACAGAATGCAGTGTCAAAATACTTTCTGTACTTTACACTAGACAATACGTATTCTTTCAGAATATACCAACTCCAGTTGTGAATTTAGTTGAGCTTCAACTTACAATGATTGATGGTCACAAAGTAGCACTATTCCATAGTGGTGTTTCTTGAAAAATGATATAACAAATAGGATGTAACACTCCTGAATGGAATGTGTTAACCTCTTTGAATTAAAAAAAAAAATGTATTACAGTGTATGTGAGCATCTTGGTAGGAAGACCGTTAGCACTTTCATTTCCTGATTGATGAGTGTGCAATCAGTCTGGCAGGAATTTACGGATTGTGAGAATGGAATAGAATCACTTATTATTTCATATAGAGAGTAGTGTCAGCATATCCACAGGTTTCAGATATGATCAAATGCAACATATTTCCTTTTCTGTGAAAAAAAAATGGAAAGACCACTTCAATATGTACTCTGCGTGAGACATCTGCATGTACTTTAATTTAAGGCTAGGAACACAGGGGCAATTCATTTATTTGAAAAGTAGTAGTAATCTCAAGCAATTGAAATAGCCTGTTTATGCTTAGTTTATGTCCAGCAGGTTAATATAAGCAACATAAGGGTCAATGCACCTCATACAGCATATGGAAGATATTTCACAGGGACACCAAAGGCTTAAACAGGGTTGTGCATTAATGATGAGCCGATTTTCAGCACCGCAATGGTCAGCAGCAATTCTGCATGGCAATGCAAGAGTGTGCCTGTACCCTAAGAGAAATCAGAAATGTGATTTTTTTTTTAATTTTGCGAGTTTGATAAGTGGTACAGTGTATTAGTAAGCCCCAATAGACAAAAAAGAAAGCACACGGGTGAAGAATATTTTTGTACAAAGTATGGGAAATATTTAATTGGATGATAAACATTCACCCACTATAACCAAATGAATGTAACTTTCCAACCATCTAAATATGGAAAAATACCTCACTGGTATAGTTTTCTGTGTAATTTCTCAATTAAATATTTTCACCCCTGGGTAGGAAAAAAAGTACCCGCCTGTACCATTTCTTTGATGCTTATACTGATTTAGTGAAGCATTTTCCAAACTTCTAACACTTGCTTTTTATTTTATTTGTAGCTCCCCAAATGCAGCATCCCCTTTAGGCCACCACATCAACCCTGGAGATACTGATGTCAATATAGTCTCCAACCTTGTTTTCCACTTGTTTCTTTTTTTGACACACAAATATGTATAGAATAGGTAAATTGAACTTTCCTAGCTTTTTAAGACTGTTACATTACTACATTACATTACTAAAACAACTCAAAATTCCCATATTTTGCTTCCCCCATTGACCTTTATGCATATTACACATATACAAATTTGTAAGGACAGTTTTGTGAAAAAATTAACATTTCAGATGATGCAGCTAGCGGGAGCCAGGGCAGTTAGGTGGTCAGGACTTGATATGCTTTAGTATAGCAAACTTTGCAAAGCATCTTTAAAAGTCTGATAAAAGACCAATGGGCAGCCCCTGCGGTTAGGTGGTCAGGGCTTGATATGCTTTAGAATAGAAAGCTTTGAAAAGCATTTTTAAAAGCCTGATAAAGGACCAATGGACAGCCCCAGCGGGACTTTTCAAGATGCTATGGTAGGCTTGCTTTACTTAGTATAGCTAGTGCTGGTGGCATGGAGTGGCTGGGGTGTGAGGCAACGGTGCACAGAGATTTTCAATCCAGATATTTGAGGGTATTGGCTAAGGACCTTTCTGAGGATATAGGTGTGGGGACATTAATTAATGGTAAGTATTTATGGTTAATTAAGATTATTAAAGGACTTTTCTTATTGTTGCCTTTTTATTAACTTTTAACTGTTTTTGGAAATGGCTGAGGGGTTCTTCAGTACACATTTCACCTGCCCGAAGGGCATTTGGGGGACCCTTGTTAAAGGAGACGCCCAGATGCCACCATTAACCTCCCTAGGGCCTACACCCACAGGCACGAGGTTAGTTACGCACCCTCCTACTGGGAAGCAGAGGTGGGGATGAGCCCCAGGGAGAAGGGAAGGCTTTGTCGTCCCTCTCTTCCAAAGCTCCCCTACATTATGGACCATGCAGACTGGTATTGCTCAGGCTGTGGAACCCCACTCAATCGAGGCTCTGCATTCTGGCTATACCAGTCTGCATGACCATGTGGCCAGTCACATACAAGGGGTAAAAGAGACTTTGGAGGGGGGACCCCACATCATTTTTTAAGTTTTACTTTTAATAGTGCAAACAATAGATTTGCCAGGGATCCTTATTCAGAAGTATTGTGGGGTTTTGTTATAACCGCAAATATTGGCACCATTGACTTCAATGCAAATTGGATTCAATCATTTTATCCATCTGAAAATATTGGCCTGTTTAATCAAATGGTCAGCAAATTACAGACCTGTTCGACCAACATTAATCATGCACCTTGGGGACTTCGCGTTACATCACCTCAAAGGACAAAGACACAAGGGACATGTGTGAACTGATCCTGTAGCTAACATAGCATGAGGGAAACAGTATGATTTTAAGGTAGTTGTGAATCTAACATTAGTAATTTCTAGTCTATTGTTAGAGTGTCAGTTTGGAAAATGGTTTGCTGTATAGACAAGCTACAGTCAAACAATGAAAACTGCTCAGTTGGGAGGGTGTGAGAGACAACATGGTGGCACAAGAGTGAGTATGTTCTTTGGCATTGCTTCCAGAAAAAATATATGTGCTTGTTTGTAGCAAAGCAGTTTATTTGAATTCAGCTAGGATTCTGTGTTTGCTGGGAGAAAATTGTTTGTGTTTTGCGGGGTGTGTTGGTTAGGATGCTGGTAGCTGACAGGCGTCAGGCGGTTGATGACTGTGGGCCTCGGGCAGTGAAAAGTGCAAATCTGGTCTGTTTGCCAAAAAGATTATCATCCGTTTTGCGGTAGTAACCTTGCAGGAAATACATGTTTATTTGTCGTTGAAATAACCTCATATGATTTTGCCAAACTATTGGAAAATTGTCTCTGGGAACATTGTTGTTTCTCATGAACATAATAGGAATTCCAACAATTAAAGCACTAGTTTATGGCAGCTGGGTATAGTCACCAATACGCTACAGAATATACAGCAGTATTTTAGAAAAATAAAACTGTGAAAGAGAAAGACTTATTTTGCATTATTCATATTAGTTTGTTACGCATTTCCATCTCATTATCAACATTACTCCAGGCTGGGAAGTGTACTGCCATGAACTTTGTGTTAGTGCAGAAGTAAGTGAGCTTGGCATGTTCAGAATGTTTGTTAGAAATGTAAACAGTAGCGCCCTGTGGCTAAATGAAGATGACTTGTGACTGGATAATTTCAAAGCTGCGAGGAAGAAAAGGAAGAGAACAAAATTCCATGCCAGGATTATTAATACACAATGTTCAACAGCCTATGAAGAATGCCAGTGGTGCTGCTGGTACTGGATACATGTAAAGCTTTAGAGCATCATTACCTGATATGATGCTTCTCGGAGCTGATTTTCGCACTGCATGCTCACAAAGTGAAATATCTACTTTAAAGTGATGTTATTGTAAGAGGCATAACAGCACTGTTGTATTTATTTCCTTTTATACAATGTCAGATGCCTGGTTGTCCTACTGATCCTGTAACACTAATATTTTAAGCCACTGACCCAGAACAAGTATGCATATTAGCTGGCCTTTCAAATGTCTGACCACACTATTTTCATGTTCATACGGGTGTTTCATACAGTATGTATTTGTATAATGCTTACATCTTTTGATATGCTTTACACTTTATAGTAATGTCACTAACTAGCTGTCAGAGGAGTTAATGATATAATCCCTGCCCTAGCCATATGTCCCTATGGCAGACTAATGCCAGTTTTGGAGGGGGAACCAGTTCAATTATCTCTATGTTTTGGGGATGTGGGAGGAAATGTGAATGTCAGGAAGAAACCCATTCAAAAATTGAAGGAATATGTACATTTCCTGTGATTAATGTTCTGGCTAAGGTTCAATCAAGGACCCTAGTGCTGTAAGACATGAGTGCTAACAGGATCACTTTTTTATGTTGAGTCTCCTCTCCTTCCTGGCAGCCCCAAGCTCTATGCTGCCATCCTCTGGCTCCCAATTCATGTCATGTGATTAAGGGTTGAGTATGCAGCATAGAGTAAGTGGCTGCCAGGAAAAAGAGAAGACCCAACAAAGTGCTGGAGCAGGTAAATCTTACATTGCTCCATTATCTGCAAGGTGGGAAGAGAGTGCGGAATAGTGTGGGGGTGGGGAGGTTGAGGAATGTTGAAGGTGTATGTGATTGGCCACATGGCCTTATGCAGTAGGGGGGGCATGGGTGGGTTCAGGAAGGCTACATGAAAATTTTGCTTTGGGGATGGAGGGTATTTTTTATACATCTGCGTACCACTAACCTATCTTGCACTAATCCTAACCTTTCACCAGACACAGACATATATTTCTTAACCATGTGACTAATAGTAACCTAGAACAAAATTGCCACCAAAATGGAAAACTGTTTTAAGACCAACTCCAGGCTTCAGCTTTGTACACATGGACGAGGACTGCCACCCAGCAGGTATTGGGACTACAGACGCATCACTAGCCTGCAGGCTAGGAGTAGTGATGAGCACAAATTTTGCATAATCGTAATTTTGTATAAAAATTTGCAATTGCGGTGCAAAATCATAATTCACTTAATCAATTCATTAATTATTTTTGCATGTAAACATAATCCATTTGTAATTTTGCGTAATTATGTGTGTGCGTAATTTGTGCAGACTATAGCGGTTAATACATGCTATCATCAGCAAAATGCTTTGTATGTTAAGGGGAATATTGGGAACAAGTATGGGGGCTTTGTTATTAAACAATAAACTCGGTACTAATTTTTTTTTTTTAAGTGCGTGATTACACAAAATTATGGATGGATTACGCAAAATCAATTGCATGTCCAAATTGTAATTCCGTATAGCTGTAATTGCAAAAAATTACATAAAATTTCACGTAATCATTATTACGATCATCACTAGCTACGAGGGCAGATGGCTTGGCACATGACAGAGCAGGCGGGGTGAGTAGAATAACAGTGCCCTTGGCCTGCTCTCTGCTGAAAGGGCCTGTCACTGATGCATTGAGGGGTATTGGGGGCCACTGTACTCATGCTAGATTCTTTAAATGGCTGCCAAGAACAATCCAGTATTTGACGAGGCTTTTTGTTTTTAATAAACTATTTAGTAGTATAGTGTCAAGAGCCGTAAAAAATACATTTTAGTTATGAAGTCTAAAATAACTCAGGTGAGAGAATTAACATATATAGTTTTTTTTGCTGAGACTTTTTGGACATTACAGTTATGTTTATGATAAAAGAGAGTACTGCACAGACAGACTTTCCTGAGAATCAGTAGCGTCGGGAGGGGGAGCGGGAAGTGGCCGCATTGGGGTGTCAGCTGAGCAGGGGTGACATCACGTGACACTGCACAGTCTGGGGCCCCGAACAGTGGCTCTGCCACATTGGCCTTAGCTGGCCTCTGCTACCCCCGGAGCTGTGTCTTACCGCTGTATACATTGCAGACCTGCAGATCATCAGAGCGGCGTATCTGTAACAACTCACCTGATTCCAGCGCAGGAACTGTCTTTTTTCTGCTCTCCTGCAGCCCTCCGATCCTCCTACTCTGTGTCTCACTGCTTCAGTCTTCCTATATGTCACATGGGAAGCTCACCCGACATACAGGAAGACCAGCTAGGCAGAGAGATACACAGCAGAAGGATCATCAGAGACTGCAGTAGAGCATAGAATGGACTCCCCATGCTGGAATCAGATGAGTTCTGACAGGCATGCCACTGATGATCTGCAGGTCTGCTGTCATATTGTAGCTATTAGGCCCTGCCCCTTCATGTCTATTAGGTAACACCCTGCAGGTTTTAACTACACCCCTATGGGTGCCTTTTAGGCCCCGCCTCCCGTCAAAGGTAGGAAGGCTTGTGTTGTCCCAATCTCTTCGAAGCAGCTACCCCCAGTGACAACAAAGGAATGTAAGTGCTGCCTACTGTGACCCCCTGCTGCCCTGCCTTCTGTCTCAGTCACTGGTATTTTTGCTAATCTTCTCACTGCCACAACTTTGCTGTCACTACTATGCTGTTATCACTGTTTGTCGCCCCTTCCCACTGTTATCGCCCCTCCCACTGTCATCGCTACTTGTCGCCCCTTGCCGCTGCTGTCACTAGTTGTCACCCTTTGCTGCTGTCATCACTACTTGTTGCCGCTTGTTGCCCTTTTCCGCTGTCACCCCAATCTACCTATCCCTACCTGCCGCTACTACAATCTACCTATCCATACCTGCTGCTACTACATTCTACCTATTCCTACCTGCGCTACTACAATCTACCTATCCCTACCTGTCGCTACTACAATCTACCTATCCCTACCTGTCACTACTAAAATCTACCTATCCCTACCTGACACTACTACAATCTACCTGCTGCTACTACTATCTACCTATCACTACCTGCCGAGCATTACAATCTACCTCTTACTACCTGGCTGCTGGCTACTCCAACCTACTTATTACTACCTGCCGGCCACAACAATCTACCTTTCACTACCTGCTGACCACTGCAATCTGCCTCAATACCTGCTGACCACTACAATCTGCCTATCACTACCTACTGGCCAAGGTGTGAAAATACTGTATTTTACCAATATGGAGAAAATGTGTGCAAAAAAATCTTTATTTTTACAGAAAAAATGGAAACTTTTGTTTATTTTAGTGTGAAAATGTGAAAAAAAAAATATTTTTAGTGCAAAAAGTCATGAAAAATGTGAAAAATCACAAACTTATTACAAAATGATTTTCAATGGCATTTTTACTAATTGACAACTACAATGCCAATGTCTGCAAAGATGTGGACTTGAGGATTATTTGACAAAAGTCATGTTTGAATTATTATTTTAATGAAAATCATTAGTTCTAATTTTGCCAATGGCAATTGGCAATATTTCAGTCATTTTGTTATGTGTTCTACTAGCTGATTGCCCGGCGTTGCCCGGGTATGTATTTGGCTGGTGTCGGCTCCACCCACTTTTTCTAACCCTAACAATTACTCAATGACCAAGTTTGTGAGCTTTGTGGTCTTTGGCATCAATAATTTGCATTGAAATGAAAAAATGTGATGGCTCCACCCCCTTTTCTGAATTTGAACCCCAGTCACCCAATGACCAACTGTACCAGGTTTGAGGCCTGTGCCATTAACAGTGCAAGAATGGTAGCAATTAAATATTCCCTTGAAAAGCAATAGGTGATGCTTTATACACTTTTGTAGGCTCCACCCAATTTTCTGAATATTAATCCCATTCACTGAGTGACCAACTGTGCAAAGTTTAAGAACCCTCCCATTAACAGTGTAAGAATGGCTGCAGTTTACATTTACCCAGTGAAATTTGTATTTGTCTCCACCCACTGATGACCCACCCACTTCTTCTAACCCTAACGCACAAACACTCAATGACCAAGTTTGTGAGCTTTGGGGTCTTTAGCATCAATAATTTGTATATTCCCATAGAAATTAAACAAATCAGATTGGCTGTTTGTGGCTTTGCCCCTCTCCAGCATTTGAACCCCAGTCACCCAATGACCAACTGTAGCAGGTTTGAGGCACCTGCTATTACCAGTGTAAAAATGGCAGCAATTTAAATATTCCCCTTGAAAATCAACAGGTGAATTTTGATTGGCTATTATAGGCTCCACTCACTTCCCTGAATATTAATCTCAGTCACCCAGTGACCATCTGGGCAAAGTTTGGGAACCCTGCCATTAACAGTGTAAGAAGGCCTGCAGTCTTCCTTTTTTTTCCAGTGAAATGTGGTTTTGGCTCCGTCTACTTTTTGTAATCCTGGACATACATTCACTCAATGACCAAATTTGTGAGCTTTGGGGTCCTTGGCATCAATAATTTGTGTTTTCCCAAGAAATGAAACGGTTTGTGGCTCTGCCCTCTTTTCTGAATTTGAACCCCAATGACTACCTGTACCAGGTTTGAGGCTTGTGCCTTTAACAGTGCAAGAATGGCAGCAATTTTAATATTCCCCTTGAAAATAAACAGGTGATTTTGATTGGCTTTTTTAGGCTCCACCCACTTTTATGAATATTAATCCCAGTCACCCAGTAACCAATTGTGCAAAGTTTGAGAACCCTGCCATTAACAGTGAAGAAGGGCTGCAGTTCACAATTTCCCAGAAAAATCTGTTTTTGACTCCACCCACTTTTTGTAACCTTGACACACAGTCACTACTCAATGACCAAGTTTCTGAGCTTTTGGGTTCCTGGCATCAAAATTGTGTGAATGGAAGCAGTTTATCCAAAAAAAGCAAATCTGATTGGATGTTTGTGGCTCCACCCCTTTAGTGAATTTGAACCACAGTCACTTGATGACCGACTGTAGCAGGTTTGAGGCCTCTGCCATTAACAGTGTAAGAATGACAGCAGTTTCAATATTCCCCTTGAAAATCAATAGGTGAATTTTGATTGACTCTTGTAGGCTCCACCTACTTTTTCGTATATTAATCCTAGTCCCCCAGTAACCAACTGTGTCAAGTTTGAGAACCCTGCCATTAACAGTGTAAGTATAGCTGCAATTTAGATTTTCCCATGTAAAAAGTTGTTTTTGGCTCTGCCCACTATTTCTAACCTTGACATACAGTCACTCACTGACCAAGTTTATGAGCTTTGTGGTCTTTGGCATCAATAAGTTGCATTTTACCATTGAAACTAAACAAATCTGATTGGCTGTTTTTGGCCCACTCCCTTTTCAGAATTTAAACCCCAGTCTCTCAGTAACTGACTGTACCAGATTTGAGGCCCTTTGCCATTAAGAGTGTATGAATGGCAGCAATGTAAATATTCCCCTTGAAAATCAAAAGGTGAATTTTGATTGGCTGTTGTAGGCTCCACCCACTTTCCTGAATATTAGTCCCAGTCACCCAGTGGCCAACTGTGTCAAGTTTGAGAACCCTGCCAATAACAGAAGGGCTGAAATCAATCTAAAAAATCTGATTGGCTGTTTGTGGCTCCACCCACTTTAGTGAATTTGGACCCCAGTCACCCAATAACTTACTGTATCAGGTTTGAGACCTCTGTCATTAACAGTGTAAGAATGGTAGCAATGTAAATGTTCCCCCTTGAAAATCAATAGGTAAATCTTGATTGGCTGTTTTTAGGCTCCACCCACATTTCTAAATATTAATCCCAGTCACCCAGTGGCCAATTGTGTCAAGTTTGGGAACCCTGCCATGTAAAAAATTAAGTTGTTGGCACCGCACACTTTTTCAAACCTTGACATACAGTTACTCTATCAAGTTTATCAGCTTTGGAGTCCTTGGTATCAATACTTTGTATATTCCCATCGAAAAATAAACAAATCTGATTGGCTGTTTGTGGCTCCGCCCCCTTTCTGATTTTGAACCCTAATCACCCAGTGACCAACTGTACCAGGTTTGAGGCATCTGTTATTAACAGTATAAGAATGGTAGCAGCTTAAATATTCCCTTTGAAAATCGAAAGGTGGAATTTATTGTCATTAACGGTATAAGAATGGCTACAGTTTATATTTTCCTAGTCAAATTTGTTTTTGGCTCCGCCCACTTTTTGTAACCTGGACACACAGTCACTCAATGACCAAGTTTGTGAGCTTTCAGGTTCCTGGCATAAAAAATGTGTGAATGGAAGCAGTTTATCCACCAAGGAAATCTGATTGGCTGTTTTTGGCCCCGCCCCTTTAGTGAATTTGGACCCCAGTTACCCAAAGACAGACTGTAGCAAGTTTGAAGCTTCTGCCATTAACAGTGTAAGAATGGCAGCAGTTTAATTATTCCCCTTGAAAATCAATAGGTGAATTTTGATTGGCTGTTGTAGGCTCCACCCACTTTCTTGAATCTTAATCGGATTCACCCAGTTACCAACTGTGGGAAGTTTGAGAACCCTGCGATTAACAGTCTAAGAATGGCTGCAGTTTACATTTTCCTATTTAAAATGAATGGCTGAAATTTGATTGGCTGTTTTATGCTCACTTTTCATGGATTTGTAACCTCGGTCACCAAGTGTGGGGACTCTGGCTTGATTACTGTGAGAATGGCAGCCTTTTACATTTTTTCCATTGACTTGAATGGGTGAAATCTGATTGGCTGTTTGTAGCTCCGCCCACATGTGCAGGGAGGCCACGAGACCACCAGAACATATCATCCCAGGTAGTAAGGGATCTGTATACCAAGTTTCGTTCAAATCGGTCAAGGCGTTTTCACGTGATCGCGGCACATACACACGCACGCACACGCGCACGCACGCACACACACACACATCCGATTTTATATATATATAGATTCAAACTTGTAACTTGTAATGTATGTTATCACGGTTCTAAACTTTTGAAAAACCCTGGATTGTATATTTACATAAGTCTTTATCAGTAATCATCCATTTGCAGCAAAGTAAAGTTCTTCAGTCATTTTCATTCTTTATGCTCTCCAGAGCATTCCAGCCAGCTAGCTAGCCAGCAAGGCGATTCAATGTAATTTGCAAATGAGCCAACAATGTCATCTAATGTGATTTGCAGCCGATTACAAATGTACATTTTCCCAACAGGAACTAATTGTGCCTTCGGTGCAGATATTTCTGAGAAGCATGTAAAAAGAACCATATGCATGCAGTCTAATACAATATGGCTATATGAAGTACAGGGTTAGGTTCGGGTCATCTTGAAACCAGTAATTAAAATGTCTTTAAAAAAATCTTGAGTTACTTAAAAATGAATATAGTTGTGGTCAGGATGTCATACTGCATAATGGCTATTTTTCATATGAATACATCTGGTACACTGTAGTGTAAATGCAAGAGTAATTACTCATTGCTCAAAACCAAAATTAATAGGTGCAATGGCACTAGCCCATTTTGGATCCAGAAGGATTCTTTCTCAAGCACTTTTCAGTAAGCATATCAGAATCAGAAACTTTATTTTCG
Source organism: Hyperolius riggenbachi (assembly GCF_040937935.1). NCBI lineage: Eukaryota > Metazoa > Chordata > Amphibia > Anura > Hyperoliidae > Hyperolius > Hyperolius riggenbachi. The sequence goes on along the minus strand of NC_090648.1, from coordinate 408,857,283 downwards.
CCAAGCACGACTGGGTCGTGCCCGGAATTGGGCTTGGCACGTACAGGGTACTGATACAGGATATAGTTACAGATACAGGACAGGACATTCAGTAGGAAAAGAACATTATACCCGATGCAGAGGGAGACAATGTTACAACACAGAAAAACCCAGCAAAAACAACCAAAAGTACGCTTGAGCTGGAGCGTCGTCTATGTGCAGAAGTGCCTCAGAGCAGGCATGATATTGTGGGGTGGGGATGGGCATTTCCGTGGAGAGAGTTCAGAAGATTGACAGCCGAGGGAAAGAAACTGTTCTTATGTCTTGAGGTCTTGGTGAAGATGGGCCAGAACCGGAGCCTCCGGGTCGAGGGGAGCTGACTAAAGAAGCAGCGGTCTGGGTATGAGGGGTCATTGGTGATCTTTAATGCACAGGAGTTCAGCTTGGAGTGGTGGAGGAGGTCCAGAGTGGGAAGGGATCTCCCGATGATCCTCTCCTATGGGGAATGGCTCACTTCTTAGTATTATACATGCATGGTAAGAAGGTGCATAGATGTTACAATTATGATGTACTAATGGCTCACTTCTTTGCATTATACATGCATGGTAAGAACGTGAATAGAGGTTACATTTATGATGTACTAAAACCATAAAATTGGCATTTAGGAATACACTCCAAGGGGAACCAGATGTGTTCATATTGACTAAGGTACAACTTGTTGGAATCTTCCACTAGATGCCTACTTTGACAATTTTTTAGCTGACTCCGTGAAGAGGTGATCTAACACCTTTGGGTACCCTTCAGAAAATGCAGCTGGCTGTTTTTTAAGGGAAAGCAATAAAGGCAATATTATGATAAAGCTTTGGGTAGCTCCAATATTTCAGATTAATGGCCTAACCCAAGACGGAGTGCAGAAATGTCTGAATAAAAATAAAGATAGATAAGGCACCAACTCTTAACCTACAAAGCTCTCCACAAACTTTCTATCCTGTACATTTTTTCACTAGTTTCCAGGTACCACCCCAACCGTAATCTCCACTCTGCACACAACCTCCTTCTGTCATCCTCTAGAATCACCTCCTTGCATTTACACATACTAGATTTCTCAGCAGCCACACCTCTTCACTGGAATCCCCTTCCAAAACACATCTGTCATAGAGATGTAGCGAACGGTTCGTCGGCGAACTTTGGTGGTTCGCGTTCACCTGCACCAGGCAAACTTTTGCGGATGTTCGATTTGCCCCATAATGCACTATGAGGGTCAACTTTGACCGTCTGCATCACAGTCAGCAGGCACATTGTAGCCATTCAGGCTACACTAAGCCCTGGAGCCCCACCCCCCTTATATAAGGCAGGCTCACCGGCCATTACACTCACTCGTGTGCCTGCTAGAGACAGACTAGAGACAGCTGCTGCAGACTTGTTCTCCTAGGGACAGATTAGTTAGGTTCTTGGCTGCTTAGCTCGCTCCTGGCTGATTATTATTGCTTTTATAGCACCCCTCAACAGCTCTTTTCAGAGCTAATCCTGTACTTTTTTTTTTTCTGTGTGTCAAACTGACACTTTTGTTGCATGCACAGCCTTGCTAATTCATAGTGTGTGTGCCACTGCCAGCAGCCCATACATTCAGTGACTACCTGTGTGTGTGACAGGGAGCTGCACATTGTACTACCCAGTACTGCATATACCCAGTACCTGTTGTGTTTACTTAACCCACCTCATCACTGCATATACCTAGCTTTGTGTTGAGTGAACCCAGCTCACTGCATCTAACTACCTGTTGTGTTGAGTGAACCCACCTCACTGCATATAACTACCTTTACTGTCACACACATAGCAGGAATATAAAAATGGCTTCCTGAAACAGTGTCTCAAAACATTTCAAGGACTTACACAATAAGAACTTCGATCAGTATTTAACATGATTTATATTGTGCAATTGAGAAACTTTCTGGATGATACAGTTGGATACCATAACCCCACAAGGACTAAACTTGGCAATAGAGAGCATGGAGCACCCAAAGGATTCTAAATGCAACCCTTTTAAGAAAAGACATAGTTTTATTCATTTTTTAACCTTCACAATTAACAAATATATATTGTGGATTTCCCGTTGTAATCTAACATTGTATTATGAATAACTTTTATTGTTAATAGCTTCTATTGCCAATATTTTAGTTACTTATTTTTAATTCACAAATTTATTGAAATCAATGCGCTTTTAATTTGCATAATTTTTGTATTCTATCTGTTTTACATATTAAAATGCGCATCACAGATATAGCTCCCTTTCCATAATTATTTGCACTCCTAATAAGCATAATATTTGCATTTTCAATTAATATATTTCTTGCATTCAATTCGACTTTTATGTGCGTAATTCTAGTGCTCTATGGCCTATATGCAATTCACTTTTTCACCTGAGTTTTCTCCTCCAAGAAAAAATTTCATCTTCCATTTAAAATAAAATTTTAGCACTTTGCAATGGAAAAAGTATCAACAAGTAGGTAAAAAGTACTATCACAATTATTTTGAGCATTTTTTTTTGGCTTGCTGATGGTTTAAAAGTCATTTTATTGACAAGTTTCAAAATATTCACTAGGAGAAAAGTCAGGTGAAAAATTGAATTGCATATGGGCCTATGTGTTTTACATATTAAAATGCTCACCACAAATACCTCTCTGCTTCTATAATTATTTGCATTCTTAATTTACATATTTGCTTTTTTAATATGCATATTTCTTGCATGTAATGCACTTTTAAGCTGCATAATTCTTGTATTCTATGTGTTTTACACATCCAGTTGCTCATCACCGGTACCTTCTCCATCGTCCCCAAACCCCCCATTCTTTCATCCCACAATCCCCCCCCCCTCCTTCAGGAAGCTTACAGCGTGCCCTGCTCCCATCTTTTTCCTGCCCTCTACCACCCCCTTTTTTCCAACTCCCCCCCCCCCCCTATTGTTGTTAATTCCTCCAGATGCAATGCAAAAATTACATTGCAATACATTTTGTACATTTTCATTTTTTTGCACATTTATTGCATTCAATGCTCTTTTCATTTAAATTTGCATAATCCCTGCATCCTATGTGTTGTACATATTCAATAGCTCATCACAGATACCTCTCTCCTGCCATAATTATTTGTATTTTAAATTTGCATATTATTTGCATTTTAAATTTGCATATCTCTTGCATTTAATGTGCTTTGAATTTGCATACTTTTGTATTCTATGTGTCTTACATACCCAATTGCTCATCACAGGTACCTCTCCTCCTTCCCACTCCCAAATATCGTCATCACAATCCCCATCCAATCCAAACACAGTCCACCTCTTCTCTCTCCACTCCCCTTCCTGTCCCCTTCCCACCAAACTTAGCCAATCAAGATTAAGGGAGGGATTTTTAGATTCTTATATATTTGGCTATAAGTGACTGTTTGGTCACTTGCTGCTTCATTTATACCTGTGAAACGCGTTCCGAAATAAACCTTTTAACCAACCTTTTAACCATGCTTACCACATTCATTGCTTGGGCCGTACTGCCATGTACACTCCTCACCCAGTGCGATATCATCTACGTACACTGGGTTCAAGGATGGAGCATCTCCAGGTATTTCTCCAACCCATCACTGAGGATATCGCTTTAGGCCAAGTCCTCTCCGCAAGTGGGACAAAAGCGCTACAGCTGGAGGACCTCCAGGGGGTACCCCAGCATTAACCTCCCTGGCGGTGCATTGCTGTGTGGAATTATGAGTGAGTCAAAAGCGGTACATTTTTTTCAAGAATTTTAGGTCTCCAATTCTTAAAGGGACTCCGAGCTCATCTTAAAAATGAAAATTGTACTCACCCGGGGCTTTCTCCAGCCCAGTGCTGGTCAGGAGGTCCCACGACGGCGTCCTGGCTCCTCTCCTAGTCCCCGCTCCGGAATGGCTGACCGGCGGCAGCCCGGGCGACACTCGGGCGAGTGTCGGGCTTCTTCTTCCGCGTATGACGCAGCTGGCGTCACACGCCGGCCGCCTCGCGTCATCACGGCGGCCGGCGTGGCAGTACAGCACATGCACGCTTCTGCATGCGCAGTACTTTCACGCCGGCTGCCGTGATGACGCGAGGCGGCCGGCGTGTGACGTAAGCCGCGTCATACGCGGAAGAAGAAGCCCGACACTCGCCCGAGTGTCGCCTGGGCTGCCGCCGGTCAGCCATCCCGGAGCGGGGACTAGGAGAGGAGTCAGGACGCCGTCGTGGGACCTCCCGACCAGCACTGGGCCGGAGAAAACCCCGGGTGAGTACAATTTTCATTTTTAAGATGAGCTCGGAGTCCCTTTAAGTCATAACTCACCAAAATATGCCAGAATAAAAGCCTGGTAGACATTCTGCATATAAATATAAGACTAGAACACAAATTTGTTGAATTAATTAAATTTATGAATAAACTCAAATTGTAAAACTGTAAAAATAAGGCAGGCAGAGATTAGTCAACATCCAAGCAGAGGTTGGTGAAGGCGGCAGGCAAAGAGTAGTCAAAATCCAGGCAGACATCGGTGCAGGTGGCAGGCAGAGAGTAGACAGAATTCAGGCAGAAGTTGGTGCAGGCAGCAGGCAGAGAATAGTCAAAATCCAGGCCGAGGTCAGTGCAGGCAGCAGAATATATATAATATATATATATATAAATATATATACATATACATGTATATACTTATATATGTATATACATGTATATGCATATACATATAAATACATATACATGTATATGCATATATATGCATATATATGTATATGCATATACATACATATACATGTATATGCATATACATTCATATACATACATATACATGTATATGCATATATGGTGGGATGCGAAAGTTTGGGCAACCTTGTTAATCGTCATGATTTTCCTGTATAAATAGTTGGTTGTAAAAAATGTCAATTAAATATATCATATAGGAGACACACACATTGATATTTGAGAAGTGAAATGAAGTTTATTGGATTTACAGAAAGTGTGCAATAATTGTTTAAATAAAATTAGGCAGGTGCATAAATGTGGGCACTGTTGTCATTTTATTGATTCCAAAAACTTTTGAACTAATTATTGGAACACAAATTGGCTTGGTAAGCTCAGTGACTCCTGAACAACATACATAGGTGAATCCAGTTATGAGAAAGAGTATTTAAGGGAGTCAATTGTAAGTTTCCCTCCTCTTTTAATTTTTTCTGACAAGTAGCAAAATGGGTGTCTCAAAACAACTATCAAATGACCTAAAGACAAAGATTGTTCATCATTATGGTTTAGGGGAAGGATACAGAATGCTGTCTCAGAGATTTCAGCTGTTTATTTTCACAGTTAAGAACATTTTGAGGAAATGGAAGACCACAGGTTCAGTTCAAGTTAAAGAGACTCCGTAACAAAAATTGCATCCTGTTTTTTATCATCCTACAAGTTCCAAAAGCTATTCTAATGTGTTCTGGCTTACTGCAGCACGTTCTACTATCACCATCTCTGTAATAAATCAACTTATCTCTCTCTTGTCAGACTTGTCAGCCTGTGTCTGGAAGGCTGCCAAGTTCTTCAATGTTGTGGTTCTGCTATGAACTTACCCTTCCAGGCCACTCTCTGCACACTGCCTGTGTGTTATTTAGATTAGAGCAGCTTCTCTCTTCTCTCTTATCTTTTACAAGCTGGATAAATCGTCCTCTGAGCTGGCTGGGCTTTCACATACTGAGGAATTACAAACAAGGGCAAAGCTGTTTGCAGGAAGAAAAGAGCAGCCTGAAACTTCAGTGCATGGGGGAAAGAAACACACAAATGATCTCTTGAGATTCAAAAGGAATGCTGTATACAGCCTGCTTGTGTATGGATGTATTTTCTATGTGTGGATATACTGTACATCAACCTACTTCCTGTTTTGGTGGCCATTTTGTTTGTTTACAAACAAACTTTTTAAAACTGTTTTTAACCACTTTTAATGCGGCGAGGAGCGGCGAAATTGTGACAGAGGGTAATAGGAGATGTCCCCTAACGCACTGGTATGTTTACTTTTGAGCAATTTTAACAATACAGATTCTCTTTAAGGCTCGAATGGTCAGACCAAGAAAAATCTTGGATAAACAGAAGCAAGTAGTGGCGGGAACAGTCAGAGTCAACCCACAGACCAGCACCAAAGACCTAAAACATCATCTTGCTGCAGATGGAGTCACTTTGTATCGTTCAACCATGCGGCACTCTTTACACAAGGAAAAGCTGTATGCGAGAGTGATGCAAAAGAAGAATTCTCTCCGCCCGCAGCACAAACAGAGCCGCTTGAGGTATGCTAAAGCACATTTGGACAAGCCAGCTTTATTTTGGAATAAGGTGCTGTGGACTGATGAAACTAAAATTTAGTAATTTGGGTATAACAAGGGCGTTATGCATGGAGGAAAAACAACACAGCATTCCAAGAAACACACCTGCTACCTACAGTAAAATATGTTGGTGGTTCCATGATGCTGTGGGGCTGTGTGGCCAGTGCAGGGACTGGGAATCTTGTCAAAGTTGAGGGACACATGGATTCCATTCAGTATCAGCAGATTCTGGAGCCCAATGTCAAGGAATCAGTGACAAAGCTGAAGCTGTTCCGGGGCTGGATCTTTCAACAATGCCCCAAAACACTGCTCAAAATCCACTAAGGCATTCATGCAGAGGAACAAGTACAACGTTCTGGAATGGCCATCTCAGTCCCCAGACCTGAATATAATTGAAAATCTGTGGGGTGAGTTAAAGAGAGCTGTCCGTGCTCGGAAGCCATCAAACCTGATTGAACTAGAGATGTTTTGTAAAGAGGAATGGTCCGAAATACCTTCAACTAGAATCCCGACTCTCATTGGAACCTACAGGAAGCGTTTAGAGGCTGTAGTTTCTGCAAAAGGAGGATTTACTAAATATTGATTTCATTTATTTTATGTGGTGCTCAAATGTATGCACCAGCCTAATTTTGTTTTAGGCCTCTTTTACAGTGTGATTTTAAAGTCACACGTTAAAACAACATTTAAAGCAGAATAACTCACTGCAATGAAAAATCAATGCCCCATTCACAGTGCACTTAACGCTGCACGTTAAGTGAAAGTACTGCATGCAGTGCATTATACACGTTATTAGCTGCATTGGACTGTTTGCACATGCTCAGTAATGACAGAAATATACTTTTAATTGCCTGTATGCTCTACTGTATGCGACCGTAACAGGGCAATAAGTTGCGTTGCGACTTTTTTGGGGCATTGCGGTGTAATTTGCGTTGCGACTTTAACGTCACTTCAAACCGCAATGCCCTACTGTGAAAGAGGCCTAAACAATTATTGCACACTTTCTGTAAATTCAATAAACTTCATTTCACTTTTTAAATATCACTGTGTGGGTCTCCTATATGATATATTTAACTGACATTTTTTATCGTAACAACCAACAATTTATACAGGAAAACCATGACAATTAACAAGGCTGCCCAAACTTTCGCATCCCACTGTACATGCATATACATGCATATACATATGCATATACATATACATGCATATACATGTATATACATATACATGCATATACATGTATATGCATATATATATATACATGTATATGCATATATATATATATATACATGTATATGCATGTATATACATTTGTATATACATATGCATGTATATACATTTGTATATACATATACATGTATATACATTTGTATATACATATACATGTATATACATTTGTATATACATATACATGTATATACATTTGTATATACATATACATGTATATACATTTGTATATACATATACATGTATATACATTTGTATATACATATACATGTATATACATTTGTATATACATATACATGTATATACATTTGTATATACATATACATGTATATACATTTGTATATACATATACATGTATATACATTTGTATATATATATATATATATATATATATATATATATATTACACTGTATATTCTGAGAGTAGTCGGGAGAACCGCCAGGAGGGTTAATCACCAGGTGAGACCTCTCCATTTAAGCCTCATTTGGTTTACTCTTCGATCACAGTGTGCTCTTCTTTTTTCTCCTTTGTCTTTTCTATTTTAACTGACCGATTAGCTTCTTGTAAGGGCGAGTTCACACTGGCACTTTCTGGTAAACGGATCCATGAAAACAGATTTAAATTCCGTTCCAACGGATTCGTGTCCATTCCGTTTACGTTCCGTTAGTGTCCATTTTACAACGAAAGGTGCTAAAAAGCTCCTGGGGAAAATGCTAGTGCTATGTTGATGTTGAGAAACACTATTTTAGAGCTAGTATTTATATAGCGCTAGTCAGTGAGTTGTAAAGATCCATTCCTCATTGCCTCCCATGCAGTGCTCCAGCCTCCATTTCTGTTCCCCTTGGCTCCGCTGTCTGGAAAAATCGCTGCAACGCCAAACTTGTGGTCCATTCAGCGAACTGTGCGGAACAGATCATTTCTCAACGGACCAATGTGTATGGCACCATAGGTTAACATTGGATCAACTTGCATTCGTTAAGCTCTGTACCATCATGATCCGCTAACAGACCGTTTTTTTGTGCCAGTGTGAACCGGGCCTAAGCTGTAAGGCCTTTACCTGCTAGGTTGTGCTACAGCTAATTGTACAGTCAAATTACTCCATTCCCTATCTTTTTCCATGAGTATTAGAGCCAGTTTACACTTGTATTCGTGTGATGCGTTTTGAGAAGCAGACAGAAACAGAGCCATGGATGGATCCCAATACTAAATATATTGGCTGTCTTCACTTGTACAGAAAAACTGATCCGTGGGCTTGGTGCTTGAAAACTGAACGGAGAGTCCAGATTTGGTACTTTTTCCTGGAGCACGGATCCCCACAGAGGCAATGAAAGCCAATACAAAAATGGACCTCCTTTCACATGGAGAACTTTGCACAGAAAACTGATGCAAAAACGGACATCCTGCTCCTCCTCTCAATATTATCTGACAGCTTTCTGTGAACATGCTCGGATAGAGCAGCACTGCAATCATGTCCAGCACGCACTTTTTCAATGTGGAGGACCTGATTCGGTCTATCCAGGAGCACCCAGAGCTATATGATAAGTGACATGACCTTTACAGTGACCAGCACCACTGCAATCAAGTTTGGGAGGAAATCACCAAGCAATTTGTGACGGACTATGAAACTTTACCAGCTAAAAAGATAGTCACAGAACGTGAGGATGTGAGCTTGTTATTTATGGTGTGATCTTGTAATGTGTATCATGTTCCCCCAGTGTCAGAATGGGAGCTGGAAAGGCTGAGGAAATCCCCTTGCTGGCCAAGCAGCAGTAATCCGCTGTTGCTGTTCACATTGAAGACTTGCTGCAGGTTTCTATTTGGGGGTGATAACACAGGGTTACTGCTGCTTGGCCAGCAGGTGGATTTCCTCAGTTTTTCCACCTCCCAGTCCGACACTGTGTACCCCCACACTGCCACTCTCACGGCCTCAACCCCTTCCACTGTCCTCACACTGCCACTTGCATGGCCTCACCCCCCTTCCACTTTCCCCACACTGCCACTTGCATGGCCTCACCCCCCTTCCACTTTCCTCACACTGCCACTCACAGATCTTCACCTCCCCTTCCACTGATGCCACACTGCCACTCGCACAGCCTCACTCCCCTTCCACTGTTGCTACACTTCCACTCGCATTGTCTCACTCCCCTTCCACAGCCCCTGCACTGCCACTCGCACAGCCTCACCCCCTTCCACTGTCCCCACACTGCTCACTCACACAGCCTCACCCCCCTTCCACTGTCCCCATGCTGCTCACTTGCGTGGCCTCACCCTCCTTCCAATGCCCCATGCTGCCACTCATACAGCCCCCCCCCTTCCACTGGCCCCACACTGCCACTCGCATGGCCTCAACCCCCATCTACTGTCCCCATGCTGCCACTCGCACAGCCTCACCTCCCCTTGTACTGTCCCCACACAAACTTTGTAAAACATATGTCACATAAAAAAATAAATTATTATTTTTTTTGTTTCCACATTGGATAAAGTGAAAACAAAATGGCGAAGCATCCGGTAATGTTTCGGTAAGGGACTGAAGGCCAAGAAAGTCGACCAAAGAAGTGGAAGCGGCACTGAAAAAAAGGACCCCATTCTGCCACACACCTATAGTGAGCTTCCTAAGACTCATCTTGGAAACTAGAGAGTGAGTGACATTTTTTTTAAATATAATTTTTTCATCTGTAATGTACCTGTAATCTGCCATTTACCTGAGCTTGTACCATGTTTTTGTACAGTAAAAAGCCTAACCTTTAAAATGTAAAACTGATTTTTATTCATCAAACTTGGTTTGTTCCACAAGACTGAAGATAGCTTTGAATCAGTATTGGAAGATGAGTCACCTCAGGAGCCATCCCATGAGACTAGGCCTTCATCCCCTGAAACTACTATGGAAGTGTTGTCAACAATTAATGTTCATGATGACACTGAAGATGAACAACCATTGGCATCAGGGGTCTCCCCAGCACCTACCACTGTAGAACCATATAGAGAACAGGAATCTCCATAAGAACCACAAAGTAGAGGAACATGTACACCAGCACCTACTTGCACAGTACCTGCTCGCACTCAGAGCAGACAGGTACATTTTCAAATTGCTGGTGCTGTTTCTAGCCTTGTTGGAATGATGCGTAACCAGAAAGTAATGGTTTCCAGGTGACTACAGGACCATGCCAGTACATCCATTTCACAGCAGTATTTGGAACACATTGATTTACTTAAGAAACTGTTGGACGACTCTTACCTATTATTGCAAAAGGAAAAGCAGCTGTTTCTGGAGCAGTTGCAAGCTGAACGCAAACAATTTCAGGAACAGCTACATAACATAGGCCTACAGCATTGCCGTGAGATAGATTGCCTAATACAGCACCAGAACATCTAACTGTACTATACTGTGATGTCTCTTTTAACGTTAATGGAACAAGTTCCATGACATAGGCTGATAAACTGCCAGTTCAGTTTGCTTGAGGTTGTGAATAGTCACTTAGATTATTCAACACCACCAAGTAGACCAGGAGGCCGCAATAGCAGCATAGGGGGCAATATACAGGCTGGGAACGCGAACAATCACTCGCGTTACCATGCCTGTCGGTCGGTGACGGCCAAACTGGAAGTGTTCGCCAGCGGGTCCTGGGCCATCGGAGCAGGGCTGCGAGGGCACCGATCGTCTGCAGGGGGCTGAGGGAAGCCCCAGGTGAGTTAATCTCATTTTTTTTGGTTGACTTTAGGTTCTCTTTAAGTAAAAAATGGCTCCTTATTGGCAAGCAGTTTCCATCCGAAACCACTCACTAATGGGCTGCCTAAAAGTCAGTATATTCGATTGCGACGTATTACATCTAACGATATGCTTTACTGGAAACAGGCGAGACTCCTCACTCGAGATTTTATTAAGCGAGGGTATAGTCAAAGGAGGTGTGAGGAACTAGCAGTGGAGGTTGGTGAAATGAATAGAGAGGCATCAATCAGTGTAAAGCAAGCACCCAAGGAGGGGAAAAAAGGATAGATGTGCTATGGCTTGTAGCGTCTCTGCACTCCAGACGTTCCAATGCTTCCTCCACAGTCAAGCCAGCACCATCCGTAGTATTTAAAGCTCTTTATTTCTCTTTAAAAAGCATGACAAGCTTATCACAGCTACAGCAGCGCTGTTTCGATCACCAGATCTTTCTCAAGCTGTACAAAGTTATGTCACACCATATCAGCAACTACATGCCCTTAAATAACCCCCTCAATATCCCTTCACCAATCAGAGTCAAGTACCTGTAGCCTATCGGATCGCTCAGGCTCCTATGATGTTTTCCCGGGAAAAAGATTTCTGTGGCGTCTGGGAACGAATATGGAACCGTGCATCATTTGATGCAATGCTACACATGATAGATCGTATACAACGAGAAATCCCCAGAATTAAAGAGAGGATAGAAGGGTTCGATAAACAACTGAGGGGTCTACTCTCTCCATCAGCAGCTCAAGATTTTACTGATAATTTGAAAGAAAAAATGGAAAAATATAGGAGCAATGTGGAGGATACAAAAAGATCCAAGTACCATCGAGATCTATCCGACTACACGGACGGCTACGTGTATGTGTGGCAAAAAGAGGGATTCAGCATTAAAAAGAGGGGACGTAATCCAATTCCCAGACGTGGAAAGGGACCTCGACAACCTGCTGGTGACGACATATCTTCTTCCGATTTTTTACCCTCATCGAGGGATTCCTCCCCAAATCCAACAAAAGGCCCAGAAGGAGAGGAGGAAAGAGGTTCAAACAAAAAAGGCAAAAACAGGCCCGACAATGTGAGGATAAGCAAAATGAACCTGCGGCACAAGACACAACGGAACAACAATTAGTTGTCTCTTTTTAAAGAGAAATAAAGAGCTTTAAATACTACGGATGGTGCTGGCTTGACTGTGGAGGATGAATAGAGAGGCACTAAGAACTTACAGTGTACATGGAGATGAGAGTGACACCAATGTTAATTTTATCACTACTTTTTGCAGATATTACGGGACACTGTTTTGCAGTTTTGGCCGTTGGTGGAGGCGGACCCCCAGCTTGCCCAGATCTGCCTTGTACCACCAAGATTTGTATATCGCAAGGGTAAGTCCATTAAGGATTATTTGGTTAGAGAGGATATAGGAAAATCGAAGCACCCCATCAAACATTTTCGGGCACTCAGAGGAAGGGGACTTTCCCTTGCTTGAGCTGCCAGCATTGTAATGGGATTACAAAAAAAGGGCCCAATGTACAGAGCTCGAGATTGGTGAGACCAATACCAATAGGAGATTCTGCGACGTGCGATTCGAAGGGAGTCGTTTATTGCATCAGGTGCCCTTGTGGTCTGGCCTATGTAGGCCAGACCTCGAGGGACATCAAAACTAGGCTCAATGAGCACAAAAGCAATATACGTAATCTCGATTCCTTGAAGAAGAGAGAGGAGAAAAAGGGTAAAAAGAGGGAATATCCCCTTGCAAGGCATTTCATAGAGTGTGGTCACTCTGTGAGTCAATTACGGTGGCAGGTGCTGGAGGTGGTTCAGCACCATGAAGGCATGGAATTTCGTAATGCCTTGCTCAGACGTGAGGCATGGTGGATTGACAGGTTGGGCACGCTATCCCCCAATGGCCTGAACAAAGATTTTAGTTTGAAATGCTTCCTATAATGATGGTAGCTTGTCCTGAGCACAGATAGGGTTAACACATTGCAAGACATAGGAGCCTGCCCCCCAATTAGTTGGTGTGGGTGTGTATAGATTGTTCTATATGTGTAGGTTTTGGTGTTCAAACTGGTGAGCACTTGAAAAAGGGCAGACAGCCCGAAACTTTCTGCTTTCTTGTTGCTGTATAACCGCTGTTGAAAAGCAAATAAAAGCTGAAATTCATCACAGAATGGTCGAGTCCAGATTGGATTGTATGTGTATGGACAAGGTGGTGGTATGCACACAAACACTCCCAGTCCATCTACCTTGAACACTAGTGGAAACATTTTATTTTTCCCAGAGAATGATCCTAAAGTCTAATATTTTATGTGACTCAATAGAATTCTCCCAGGCCCCCAGTTCACTGCTTTTACTACCTGTCCTTCAAGATCAGGTGATTAACACAGGTCCATCTCAAAGCACCTGGTCCTGTCTCTATGATGGACTTATGGCCCTGTGCAGATTCATGGCATTAAAAGACAGGTAGCTAAAGCTAGATTGCAAAGGATTGTCTGGAATACATCAGGGTACAACAGTAGATCGTTGTTAAGTAAACTCAGGTACTGCTCCTCACCTGCTCTTGTTCAACTTTATTTAAGGATACAGCAATGATGTGCTTTTTGGTTTGAAAACTTTCCTTCCCAGGCCCTCCTAGTTCACTGCTTTGCTACCTGTTCTTCAAGATCAGGTGATCAAAACAGGTCCATCTCAAAGCACCTGATCCCTCTTCTATGATTGACTATGGGCCTGTGCTGATCCATGGCCTTAAAAGAAAGCTAGCTGAAGTTAGTGAGCAAGGGGTTGTCTGGGATACAGCATGGTGCCACATGTTAAGTCAGTGACCTGGCTCCTCCCAAGCCATGGCCAGTAGTTTTAAAATAAACAATGGGAGAGAATTTGATTACGTCTAGGGTCAGGAAAAAAAAACAATCAAAATGGAGACGAAGAGAGTTTCAAAACACAGCCAGATACCATTCTTCCAAGTTGGAAGATTTTCCAATTGTAATATTTCAGTTTACTACTATGTTGGTAGTTTTTCTTGTTTGTTTGGGAAAAAATGTAAACATTTTTGATTTTTAACTGAAAAATGTTGTCATCATTATAAGCTGCCCATGTGCTTGGTCGCATACTATACAAGACATAATACTGCAAGGTGATCAGCAGTTGTTCCTCAGGGGTGATGACCTAACCTGGTGTCCTTCTGCAGGTCTCCTTATGCATGTAGAAAGGACCAGGTGAAGCAAGTAAACTGCAAAATCTTGTAGTACAAAAAGGTATTTATTTGGCATAAATATAAGATAATTCTGTAAAAAGTCTCTGTAGGAGGCTCCTTGTTTCATAAACATCCAAGACAGGAAGAAATAATAATCAAAGATTGGCAACATAAGCTTAATACATTCAATGTAGGCAACAACACGCTCGTTTCGGGCACACAAGGCCCTTCGTCAGGCCACTGTATAGAGCACAATCTATGAAACCTGTACACAAAACATGGTAGGAGCATCAACGAAGAGTAATAACAGCCATCTGCACCAACCAGATGGAAACTGCACAATCCTAGTGGCCAGCAAACACTTCAGCCAGGCAGCTATAGTAGGAGTGCACTACAGGTTTCATAGATTGTCCTCTATACAGTGGCCTGACGAAGGGCCTTGTGTGCCCGAAACGAGTGTGTCGTTGCCTAAATTGAATGTATTAACCTTATGTTGCCAATCTTTGATTAATATTTCTTCCTGTCTTGGATGTTTATGAAACAAGGAGCCTCTTATAGAGACTTTTTAGGGAATTATCTTATATTTATGCCAAATATATGATATTTTTGTACTACAAGATTTTGCAGTTTACTTGCTTCACATGGTCCTTTCTACATGCATAAGGAGTATACTGTGGGTGAAGTGGATCACCTTTAACCACTTGCCGACCGCGCACTCATACCGCGCGTCGGCAAAGTGGCAGCTGCAGGACCAGCGACGCAGTATTGCGTCGCCAGCTGCAGGCTGATTAATCAGGAAGCAGCCGCTCGCGCGAGCGGCTGCTTCCTGTCAAATCACGGCGGGGGGCTCCGTGAATAGCCTGCGGGCCGCCGATGGCGGCTCGCAGGCTAAATGTAAACACAAGCGGAAATAATCCGCTTTGTTTACATTGTACGGCGCTGCTGCGCAGCAGCGCCGTAAGGCAGATCGGCGATCCCCGGCCAATCAGCGGCCGGGGATCGCCGCCATGTGACAGGGGACGTCCTGTCACTGGCTGCACAGGACGGATAGCGTCCTGTGCAGCCCGGAACACCAGGGGGACCAGGTAGGAGAGGGAGGGGGGGGGGATTTCGCCGCGGAGGGGGGCTTTGAGGTGCCCCCCCCCCGCAACACCGGCAGGCAGGAGCGATCAGACCCCCACCCAGCACATCATCCCCATAGTGGGGGAAAAAGGGGGGCGATCTGATCGCTCTAGATGCACCCTGATCTGTGCTGGGGGCTGTAGAGCCCACCCAGCACAGATCACAAATAACAGCGCTGGTCCTTAAGGGGGGGTAAAGGGTGGGTCCTCAAGTGGTTAAAAGGACATCAAGGTTTTTTTCTCTTTTTTTCCTGTAAAAAAGTCTTCTCCCAAATATATTAGTACTTCTGCAGGTCTCCCCTGACCATGGTCATAAGACCTTTATGCATGTCATATAAAACCCATGGCCTACTTCG
The DNA here is from genome assembly GCF_040937935.1 of Hyperolius riggenbachi. Classification (NCBI taxonomy): domain Eukaryota; kingdom Metazoa; phylum Chordata; class Amphibia; order Anura; family Hyperoliidae; genus Hyperolius; species Hyperolius riggenbachi. Next base: position 408,841,366 of record NC_090648.1, on the reverse strand, counting down.
GTTTTACAGATGATATTTTAACCATCTTGTCCAGATGTGAGGAGGATCTTTCAATTCAATTCCACAGGAACTTCAATGCCTTCCATTCTACAATCAAATTGAAACTAAGCTACTCTCACACTGAGATTAATTTTCTAGACACCACCATATACATTAGGTACAACAACTTACAAACATCTATTTACCGAACAACCAACAGACCATTCCACATACCATAAGAAGCACTTTTTCTTCCCCAAAAGTAGGGGGAAAAAGTCACTGTGTCTTATGGTCCGAATATACCGCCAGGTGTCGCCCTCATCATGATATTAAATACCACAGTCCCATCAGACAAATCTCCACTGCCTGCTTCCCCCTTCCATAAGCGTATGGCAGCTATACCATCTTCAGTATGTGCACTTAGAAGCTCTGATAGCTTAGAGGGTGGGATCCAGATGCACCACCTTAGCTAATCAGTGACATTTAAGAGGCCTTTGGCCAATCAGGCAGGGGGCTCTGCTGCCAGCCCTTCCAATCATGGTCGCCGCTGCTCCCTTTTGGATAGCCTTGCATTACATCTGTATCACGTCGCAGAGTTATCAAAGCTGGCAGCCATACTTGTCCCCAGGTGACAGAGCTAGCAGCCATTATCCCTCCCCTCAGCTGAGCAGTGTACTGCCTGCTTCAATACAGCTTGTTGCTGCACACAGCTCTTGAGTGCCGTGTCTTCCTTTCGTGTTTGCCCTCAGCTGAGCACAAGGCAGCGGCTACAGCAACCTGCAGGAGAAACTGCAGTCCCAGGAAGAAGCGGAAGTAGCCGGTGTCGGAGTCAGATGACTCAGAGGCAATTGAAGGGGAGGAAGAGGTGGCTGGCACGGAAGGTCCATAGCACTGTCCCCTACGTGTGGCTATTCTCCTCGGAGTGCACATCAAAGCAGGCATAGACGTGGAGGTGGTGGACGAGAAGGGACTGTACTGTAAGCAGACTGTGGACCGCACGCCGCTGCACAATAAGTACTTATTTGGCGTGGGCTACATGCTGTCATTGAGGTCACTGCTGGGGATACAGGGGAGCTGTGCCTGGGGTCACTGCTGGAGGTACAGGGGGCTCTGCCTGGGGGGTTACTGCTGGAGATAGAGTATCTCCATCTAAGAGGGTCACTGCTGGGGATACAGGGGGCTGTGCCTGTGGGGTCACTACTGAGGATGCAGAGGGCACTGCCTGGGGGGTCACTGATGGGGATACAGGGGGAGCTCTGCCTGAGGGGTCACTGATGGGGATACAGGGGACTCTGCCTGGAGAGTCACTGCTGGAGATACAGGGGGAGCTCTGCCTGAGGGGTCACTGCTGGGGACACAGGAGGTTCTGCCTGGGGGCAGTCACTGCTGCAGATACAGAGGGGCTGTGCCTCAGGGATCACTACTGGGGATACAGAGGGCTCTGCCTTGGAAGGTCCACAAGACGCCCCTGAACCATGGATGCACTAGGTACAGTATATATTTTTTTTCCCTGGTTCTTGTCCTATAAACCTAGGTGCATCTTATGGTCCGAAAATTACGGTACCTCAGGTGTGACAGTTTCCACCCCAAGCACCTAAACAACTCCATATTTTAAAGCCAAGCTGTAAGATGCAAACTGGTCTGTTCTGACATGGTGAACAGAGACAAAGAGATGGATTACCTTAAGAATATTTTTGCTAAGCAAGCTTACTGTCCTCTTATGACTGAGTCCCAAATCAGGAAAGCTAATATCATCCTTATGAGTCAGTTCCTGAAATATAAGCAAAACCAGGAAGAGGGCCAATGGTTGTCACCTACAACCCACACCTGGAAATCTTAAAAAGGATTGCGAAATATAACTTCATCCCATTTTACACAAGAGTTACATAGTTACAAAGTTATTTGGGTTGAAAAAATACATATGTCCATCAAGTTCAACCAGAAAATAAAGTACAACAGTAGCTTGAAGCCTCACATATCCCTGTTGAACCAGAGGTAGGTGATATCCCTTACAAGGCATTGTCCAATTAGCCCCAAAAGGGAAAAAAATTCCATCCTGACTCCAGATAGATAAAATCCCTGGATCAACATCACCGGGAATTACCTAGTAATTATAGCCATGGATGTCTTTCAAATCAAGGAAAGCATTGAAGCCCCCTTTAACCGCAGGCATAGAATTTGCAATAACTACTTCCTGGGGCAATACATTCCACATTTTTATCTCTCTTACTGTAAAAAACCCTTTCCTAAATAAATGACTAAAACATTTTTCCTCCATGTGCAGATCAGGCCCCTAGTTCTTTGCAAAAGCCTAGGGACAAAAAGCATATCTGCCAAGCTTTCATTTTTTCCTCCAATGTATTTACACATTTTAATTAGATCTCCTCTAAGGCGTCTTTTTTTCCAAACTAAATAAGCCCATTTTATCTAACAGTTCCTGGTAAGTGAGACCTTCCGTCGCTCTAATCAATTTTGTTGCTCGTCTCTACACCTGCTCTAAAACTGCCATATCTTTCCTGCAATGCGTGCCCAGAACTGAATTCCATATTCAAGATGCAGCCTTACTAGAGAGCTAAACAGGGGAAATATTATGCTAGCATCCCAGCTTTTATTTCCCTATGAATGTATCCCAAAATGTTGCTTGCTTTAGCTGCTGCGGCTTGGCATTGAATACGATTATTTAACTTGTTGCCGATGAATACTCGTAAGTCCTTCTCCAAGATTGATGTCCCCATCTGTATCCCGGTTATTTTCTATGGTGCTAGTCTGCTAGACTATTGGTACGACAAAATGCATGACGTTACATTTTCAACACTAAACATCAACATTCAAAATCTGGCATTTATGTGCCCATATAGCCATCCTATTTGCAATATGTCACTATCTTCCTGAGAGTTGATGATTCTGCACAATTTTTTATCATCTGCAAAATGAGCAACAATGCTTTCTACTTCATGTACTAGGCTATTAATAATTAAATTGAAGCATACTGGACCCAGTACTGACCCCTGTGGGACCCCACTGCTAACAGTCCCAGTCCCTACACTCTTTTGTTCCCACGGACATAGCTTAAATGGATTTTCTAGGTTACTTCCCTGAAGGGTGGCTTTACATCACAAAAGAAAAGACTAATAGCAGAAACAAAATGTATACATTAGTTGAAATCTGTAAATAAAGAATTGAACAATGATACCAATATTTTATATTGGTAAGATATGTAACAAAAAGAAGGAGAGATCGAGAGCCCCCAATGGTGTATTATCGTTTATATAATGAGCATAAATTTGTAGGACAATTCAAGTTATACTCACAAGTCTGGGTTGCCAAGTCAGGCAACCACTTCAATCACAGACGAGGAGATTAGACCTGTCCTCGCTCAGGTTAAGAAGTCGCTCTCCGTAGGAGGAAAAAAAGAGGGTGTCAACACCCATCCACCAGGTGGATTCGAATTTGCTCAATGTATGGAGGCGCCAAAAGAATAAAAATTTCGAATTAAGAACAATAAAATTGTGGGTGGCAATGGTGGATTTGCTCACCCCACAAAGAACACAAACACTGATTCAGTATAGTATAAAACATACAAATTTAATTATTACTCCTTATAAAAAACAAACAGTTTGCAACGCGTTTCACGGATCCCAAGTCCGCTTCCTCAGGCAACGTAAATACTCATAGGCAGGAGCAACTAAAATATAAACACACACAAAAGACAAAAAACAAAAAACAAAAACAAAGAAAAAAGATAAAAAAACAATGTAATAGTCCACAGCAATGGATCATCATAAATATGCAGGTTTTGGATGCAAAAATAGCACATTCCTTTCTCTATTAATATTTTTATAACATCTCCAAATCTCATAGGGTCCACCAATAGATTACATACATATATATATACATCCACACCCATGTACACACATATGCAGGGCCCCCCGCATCATAAACATAAATTCCCATACACATGTATATACATGTGTATATCTCCTCTATCACAAATGTAGTTATCCCCCATATAAGCACAAATGCGTGCAAACCTGATCTCCCCCACATATATGCACCTGCATGTACCTCCATATACAGGACGAAAAAGGGGAGAAATGGTGATAAGGATACAGGACTGGAATGTGGTATCAGAGTGCACACTATGCCTGTGCATATGGAGAATACAATTGGATGGGGGGGGGGGGGGGAGGAGGGCGGCTAAGCGGTATGTTAGCCAAGGCAACCGGGAGGAGTAGTGATCATATAAAAACAGATGTGACAACACACAAAAAAAGTGATATGGACAGCAAGGAGGGAGACAAAACGACGCATATGCTGGAACTTACCAGTGTCACTGTGTAGACGAGAGTAGCGCCTCCGCTGTGAGTTGGCGCCACTCTCGTTTCTAAAATATCCTCAATCCATGGGATTGGTATGACGTACTGATGGGGGGCGGGGTGACGAGGTGACGCCGCCCGTACTGCGTGCTGCGCACTCCGCTAATTGGGTGTTGGTCCTAGCGGAAGTGCGTCAAGTGAGGGCATACAATGCAGTTGCCATCTAGGTTGTGGGCATACTGCACCTACCGCTTGATGTGCTGTAGAAGACAGCGGAAGTGCGTATGTGTGGGGCGAGAGATCCTGCCGCCATCTATGTTGAGGGCACCCTGTACCTTCTATCTATATAGCCGAGATACACTGGTTCAGGGCATTATGACAGGTACAGTGAAATTAAAATAAGAAGGGCAGGCATAGAAGCCCCCGTTACTTATCCCAGACAACAGACAGTTGTGTCTATGGTTAAATGCACATATAAATTTAAAAATACAAATTATTATTATATAAAGGAAATATCTTATTTTATATTTTATATTGGCTATATACTTTACATCGTGATCAGGTTACAGTATACAAGCGTTTGGAGGGATATATACATACACTTAAGATTTTGTAAAAAATGGTGCATGTTAGATTTTATCACCTAAGTAACTACATTAGCATTAAAACAGAACTATAAACTATGTATACACATGTGTGTTCATGTACACATACATACAAACATGCAAGTTTTCCTTGATTTGATATACAACAATTTTATACATCATATATATATCATTAATCTTTATGTCAAGGAGCTCGCTACTCCATCTAGTGGCTAATAGTGCTAAGTGGTATAGACACATAAAATCGATTGTTTTTTTGGGGGGGGGGGTTTGTGGTGTTTGAACACTGGTGGGACTCTATTAGTTCCCACCTATGAATTTCTATCATGATTCTAAGCACAGTCTAAAAAATAAAAAATAGATAAAATAAAATAAAATAAAGATAAAAATACAAAGTATAAAAAATTGTATATATAAGTAGTGATATAAATGTTATTAAAAAAGAGCGACTGTTGTGAGAACATGAGTGACAATGCCTAATAATCGCCCCAAGGGCCTCATTGGGGGAAGGGGAGTCAAGTGAATATAAATCAGTAGGTGATGTATCAGAAAGTCTTCTCCAATTGTTCATTCAGTCCCAGAGGTGTGAGTGTTTTGAGTGTCTGGATCCAATACATCTCTCTGTTTTTTAGTGTTTGGATGGCATTTGGACCCATAGGATTTATGGATTCAACTGCTGTGAAGGAAACTTCCGATATATTTCTATTGTGAGTCTGGTCAAAGTGTCTGGATAGGCTATGGGTTGCTAGTCCGTTCTGGATATTCCGTCTGTGCTGTCCTATTCTATCTTTGAGTTGTTGACTAGTACGGCCTACATATTGTACCAGACAAGGACAGGTAGCCACGTAAATAACAAATCTTGTATCACAATTTATATGTTTCTGTATGGGATAGACCAATTTGTTGCTGTGGGATATAATTTGATCAGTGGTGGTGATGAAATTACAGGCTAAACATCGTTTTTTAAGGCACGCAGAGGAGCCTACAGGTAGATGCTCTTTCTTTGTTTTGGACTTTAATTTGCTCGGAGCTAACAGATTTCGGAGGTTAGGTGCTCTTCGATATGTCATTACGGGTCTTTTGGGGATATGTTCACATAAATATGGATCCTGTTGTAGAATTTCCCATCTATGAGTGAGAATATCTCTAATCGCTATGTGTTGGGCATTGAATTTTGTGATAAACCGTAGTGTGGTGTCAGATTGGGACGTTTGTGGCCTGTCATGAGTTACGTGTGGTACTTTGTTGTATCTTGCTCTGTGTTTTGCATTTTGAATAAGTTTTTTGGGGTATTTCCTCTCCTTGAATTTGTTTACTAGTATTTTTGATTGTATTTCATAATCTTGAACATCTGTACAGTTTTTATGAATTCGTTTAAATTGATTATAAGGAGTATTAATGGTCCATGGTTTATGGTGGAAACTGCTGAAATGAATATAACTGTTGGAATCTACCTGTTTAAAATGAGTTTTGGTTTTGATCGTGTTGTTATCATGGAATAAGACTAAATCAAGAAACTCCAAGGATGTGTTACTATATTGGGATGTAAATGAAAGTTGAGCTCTGTTGGAATTGAGATAATGGACAAAGGATGGGATAAGGGTTGTGTCCCCCTGCCAGATGAAAATTAAATCGTCAATATAACGTTGATACAAAACAATATGGTCTTGGAATGGATTATTATTGAGAATATAAATAGTTTCCAGGAGGCCCATGGCCAGGTTGGCATAGCTAGGCGCAAAGCTGCTGCCCATCGCCGTGCCCCCTATTTGTTGGTATGTGGTGTCCATAAATGTAAAATAATTATGTGTGAGTATAAACTCTACGCATTGTGTTAGAAAGATTTTTTGTTTCTGTGGCATATTTGGATCTGATTGTAGATAAAATTGTGTGGCTTCTATACCAAATTCGTGTGTTATATTGGTATAGAGTGCCGAAACATCACATGTTAGCCAAGTGTAATTTGCTTTCCATTCACGGTTTTTTAATATGTCGATGAGATGTTGGGAGTCCCTTGTATATGAGTCCAATTTTCGTACATGTTTTTGCAAGTGTTGATCAATGAATTTTGATAGATTACTGGTTACTGAGTTTATACCAGATATGATTGGTCTGCCCGGGGGATTTTGTAGGCATTTGTGTATCTTGGGTAATTGGTAAAAGTATGGAACGGTAGGTTGTTCAATAAGTATGAAATTTCTTTCATCCCTGGTGATGAGGCCCTCCATCAGGGCGTTGTTTATAAAGGTTTTGAGTTCCATGCTATATGCAATGGTAGGATCTTTGGGAAGGATGCAGTAGCTCACCGGGTCCTGTAGAAGACGGAGTGCCTCCTTGATATAATCATCCCTGTTAAGTATGACTAAGCACTGCCTGGGGACTCTTCCTATACCCTTTGATAAAGAGAACGAAACAGCGCTGTCAGGGTAAATATGGACATTCCTTCTGCTGATCACTGCACTAACTTCTGAAACGCTGACAGAAGCTCAGAGCCTTACTGGGTAGATTCACTAGCCTGATTAGAATACTGTTTGCTCCCAGCACTAGCTCTATATGCGTTTCACAGCTGCTGCTGATCTCATGTAGTGATTGCATGTTTTTTATGTAACCATCCACGTTTTGTACTTGTCTCTGTTGTTCAGCTTTGTACCATTATTGTTACCACTAACTGAGTGTACATTTACTGGGCTGTGATCTGTTGTCCACAGCCCTTTGTACTTTGTGACCATCCTGTTCATTGATGATTATATTATATAAACACAAGATTTAAGCAACTCACTAGCTTGGTGTGCCGGTCATTTTTTGTATCTTTAAAATCTGGATCGAGCCTTAAGGGAGGTTGTTATACATTTTTCTAGGTGTAGTTCCTGATCGTTAACTGTCACGATAGGTGTACTTGGGTCCTGTGTAAAAATGGGTCTGGTGTTTCTTGCTATTCTTTTCAGGGCAAAGTGCCTCTTCAGGGTCAATTTACGAACAAAGGTATTAACTACATTTGTGATAGAGGAGATATACACATGTATATACATGTGTATGGGAATTTATGTTTATGATGCGGGGGGCCCTGCATATGTGTGTACATGGGTGTGGATGTATATATATATGTATGTAATCTATTGGTGGACCCTATGAGATTTGGAGATGTTATAAAAATATTAATAGAGAAAGGAATGTGCTATTTTTGCATCCAAAACCTGCATATTTATGATGATCCATTGCTGTGGACTATTACATTGTTTTTTTATCTTTTTTCTTTGTTTTTGTTTTTTGTTTTTTGTCTTTTGTGTGTGTTTATATTTTAGTTGCTCCTGCCTATGAGTATTTACGTTGCCTGAGGAAGCGGACTTGGGATCCGTGAAACGCGTTGCAAACTGTTTGTTTTTTATAAGGAGTAATAATTAAATTTGTATGTTTTATACTACACTGAATCAGTGTTTGTGTTCTTTGTGGGGTGAGCAAATCCACCATTGCCACCCACAATTTTATTGTTCTTAATTCGAAATTTTTATTCTTTTGGCGCCTCCATACATTGAGCTTATATTGGTAAGAGGTTGACGGTATTTAACTAGTTAGTCATCACCAATCAGGCTTTCTTTGGGTGGTACATGTTGTTAAGACTTATTTTACTCTAAACGCATTTTAATGGAAGAGTAAGGAAAAAATAAAAAAAAAAATCATTATTTCTCAGTTTTTAACTATTATAGTTATAGAATTATACATGAATTAAAACCCATGTGTTTTATTTGCCTGGTTATTACACAATTTAAATGATGTCCCTATAACAATGTATGGTGTCAATATTTTATTTGGAAATAAAGGTGTATTTTTAAATGTTTGCATTCATCACTAATTACAAGCCCTTATTTGCAAAAATAACAGTAATATACCCTCATGACATAGATATTTAAAAAGTTGAGTCCCTAAGGTAACTATTTATGTATTTTTTTATTCCTTTTTCATATACAAATGTTTTATTTTGGTAACTATGGGAGAGTGGGGGAGATAAGGGATTAATTTTAATGGATTTTTTATGTATTTTTATTTAATGAAAAGTATTAGGGTGTAACTTACTATTTAGCCACTAGATGTCCATCCACCAGTTTATTCCTTCTGTGTATTAAACATTACACAGAAGAAGTAATGTAAATGCATTACTTTCACTTTTTTCAATGACCAACAGCAATTCATTGATGTCTGTGTTTCCATTCACTGATTAGCATTCTAATGGGCGGAGATGAGAAGGAGCGCGGGAGCGCGCATCGGCACCGGGCGGGCGACTGCACTGGCAGACAAATATCTATGTCCATGGGACTGAAGATGAAGTCCTGTGGGGCATAGCTATACTGCAACAACTTGTTAATGGCATAATTATTTTTCAGCCTAGACAAATATTGCATTATTCTGCTTGAACTAGGAATTTACAATGCCTGCACACTCGTTTGAGTCTTAGTTATGAGAATATTGAGTAAACAAAGAGTGTTATCTATTTGTCATAAATCAGCTAACATCCTCTTAAGATCCTTTTTGGATGTTCTGTTTCAATTTAGGCATCTTAATAAAGTATTTTTGTTCGCAAAAAATATCCATGTGTCTGCTTTTGATGGGGCATGTGTATAGCTGTCTGTTCGAAGTTGTAAGCATACAGTATTCGAGTCTGAGGAAAGCTGAAACCGAAAGCTTACTCTTATTCTTTTAACCACTTGAGAACCGTAGGCTTTACCCCCCCCTTAAAGCGGTATTGTCACCATAAAAATCAAATTTCAACAGTAACTGGTCTGAGTGTATTAAGTGATAAAGATGCTAATCCTGCATTCAAAGCTTTTTTCTGCTGTTAGGGCCCGTTCTCACCTGAGCGGGAATCGAGTGATTCCCGCTCACGGCAAACCGCTAGCGGTTCTGCAAGAACCGCTACACAATGTAGCGAGTGGCAGTGTTCTCACTGCCGCGGTTGCGGTTAGCGATAACCGCAACCGCGCTGCATGCAGCGGTTTGCCGGCGACGAGCGTTCCGCGATTTGCGATCGTGATTAGCGTGCATAGCACGCTAATCGCGATCGCTCCAAAACCGCCGCAGTGTCCAGTGATTTTTCCGCGCTAATCGCCGGCGTTCTGCGATTTTAAGTGTGAACGGGCCCTTATGGTTTGGAGTTATTACATACTTTAGGAGCACTGGCCCTAGTGCCAAACATTGCCAAAAAGTTGAATGCTGGGAGTTCTTTTTATCTATAATATATTCCTCCTCTTTCATTTATTTCCCTGCCTAGCTGATCACTTGTGTTTACAAGCAAGGCTGAGGTGACTCAGTGATTGGATGTGTAAATAAAAAAAAAATACTCTGGGAGGAGGGCAGCTAATTAATACACAATGAGCAAGAGAAGGGAGGGGGGAAAACAAAAGTCAGGGAGGATATGATGTCAGCATTAGCTTGGCAAGATGGCCACTGCCTAGAATAGGATTCTCTGCGTTTCCTTTATAAAATTCACAGGAATCATTACGTGGATAGCACAATACATCTGTTATGTAAGTAGAAGTAGTATTTATCTACTTATATATGTGGTTTTTATTTCTAGGTTAGCATGGGTGTCGCTTGTTCTTAAAGGACCAGACCCTTTTTTTCCATTCAGACCACTGCAGCTTTCACGGTTTATTGCTCGCTCATACAACCTACCACCTAAATGAATTTTGGCTCCTTTTCTTGTCACTAATAAAGCTTTCTTTTGGTGCTATTTGATTGCTGCTGCGAATTTTACTTTTTATTATATTCATCAAAAAAGACATGAATTTTGTCAAAAAAATGATTTTTTAAACTTTCTGTGCTGACATTTTTCAAATAAAGTAAAATTTCTGTATACATGCAGCACGAAAAATGTGGACAAACATGTTTTTGATTAAAAAAAAAACCCATTCAGCCTATATTTATTTGTTTGGGTAAAAGTTATAGCGTTTACAAACTATGGTGCAAAAAGTGAATTTTCCCATTTTGTAGCATCTATGACTTTTCTGACCACCTGTCATGTTTCATGAGGGGCTAGAATTCCAGGATAGTATAAATACCCCCCAAATGACCCCATTTTGGAAAGAAGACATCCCAAAGTATTCACTGAGAGGCATAGTGAGTTCATAGAAGATATTATTTTTTGTCACAAGTTAGCGGAAAATGACAGTTTGTGACAAGAAAAAAAAAAGTTTCCATTTCTGCTAACTTGTGACAAAGAAAAAAATGAAATCTGCCACGGACTCACCATGCCCCTCTCTGAATACCTTGAAGTGTCTACTTTCCAAAATGGGGTCATTTGTGGGGTGTGTTTACTGTCCTCGCATTTTGGGGGGTGCTAATTTGTAAGCACCTCTGTAAAGCCTAAAGGTGCTCATTGGACTTTGGGCCCCTTAGCGCAGTTAGGCTGCAAAAAAGTGCCACACATGTGGTATTGCCGTACTCAGGAGAAGTAGTATAATGTGTTTTGGGGTGTATTTTTACACATACCCATGCTGGGTGGGAGAAATATCTCTGTAAATGACAATTGTTTGATTTTTTTTACACACAATTGTCCGTTTACAGAGATATTTCTCCCACTCAGCATGGATATGTAGAAAAATACACCCCAAAACACATTATACTACTTCTCCTGAGTACGGTGATACCACATGTGTGGCACTTTTTTGCACCCTAACTGCGCTAAGGGGCCCAAAGTCCAATGAGTACCTTTAGGATTTCACAGGTCATTTTTGTTTCAAGACTACTCCTCACGGTTTAGGGCCCCTAAAATGCCAGGGCAGTATAGGAACCCCACTAATGACCCCATTTTAGAAAGAAGACACCCCAAGGTATTCCGTTAGGAGTATGGTGAGTTCATAGAAGATTTTATTTTTTGTCACAAGTTAGCGGAAATTGATTTTAATTGTTTTTTTTCACAAAGTGTCATTTTCCGCTAATTTGTGACAAAAAATAAAATCTTCTATGAACTCACCATACTCCTAACGGAATACCTTTGGGTGTCTTCTTTCTAGAATGGGGTCATTTGTGGGGTTCCTATACTGCCCTGGCATTTTAGGGGCCCTAAACCGTGAGGAGTAGTCTTGAAACCAAATGTCGCAAAATGACCTGTGAAATCCTAAAGGTACTCATTGGACTTTGGGCCCCTTAGCGCACTTAGGGTGTAAAAAAAGTGCCACACATGTGGTACCGCCGTACTCAGGAGAAGTAGTATAATGTGTTTTGTGGTGTATTTTTACACATACCCATGCTGGGTGGGAGAAATATCTCTGTAAATGACAATTTTTGATTTTTTTTTACACACAATTGTCATTTACAGAGATATTTCTCCCACTCAGCATGGGTATGTGTAAAAATACACCCCAAAACACATTATACTACTTCTCCTGAGTACGGCGATACCACATGTGACACTTTTGTGCAGCCTAGGTGCGCTAAGGGGCCCAACGTCCTATTCACAGGTCATTTTGAGGCATTTGGTTTCTAGACTACTCCTCACGGTTTAGGGCCCCTAAAATGCCAGGGCAGTATAGGAACCCCACAAGTGACCCCATTTTAGAAAGAAGACACCCCAAGGTATTCCGTTAGGTGTATGGCAAGTTCATAGAAGATTTTATTTTTTGTCACAAGTTAGTGAAAAATGACAATTTCCGCTAACTTTTGACAAAAAATAAAATCTTCTATGAACTCGTCATACACCTAACAGAATACCTTGGGGTGTCTTTTTTCTAAAATCGGGTCACTTGTGGGGTTCCTATACCGCCCTGGCATTTTACAGGACCAAAACCGTGAGTGGTCTGGAAACCAAATGTCTCAAAATGACTATTCAGGGGTATAAGCATCTGCAAATTTTGATGACAGGTGGTCTATAAGGGGGCGAATTTTGTGGAACCAGTCATAAGCAGGGTGGCCTTTTAGATGACAGGTTGTATTGGGCCTGATCTGATAGATAGGAGTTCTAGAGGGGTGACAGGAGGTGATTGATGGGTGTCTCAGGGGGTGGTTAAAGGGGAAAATAGAAGCAATCAATGCACAGGGGAGATGATCGGAAGGGGGTCTGAGGGGGATCTGAAGGTTTGGCCGAGCGATCAGGAGCCCACACGGGGCAAATTAGGGCCTGATCTGATGGGTAGCTGTGCTAGGGGGTGACAGGAGGTGATTGATGGGTTTCTCAAGGTGTGATTAGAGGGGGGAATAGATGCAAGCAATGCACTGGCGAGGTGATCAGGGCTGGGGTCTGAGGGCGTTCTGAGGGTGTGGGCGGGTGATTGAGTGCCCTAGGGGCAGATAGGGGTCTAATCTGATGGGTAGCAGTGCCAGGGGGTGATTGATGGGTAATTAGTGGGTGTTTAGGGTAGAGAACAGATGTAAACAATGCACTTGGGAGGCGATCTGACGTTGCATCTGCGGACGATCTATTGGTGTGGGTGGGTGATCAGATTGCCCGCAAGGGGCAGGTTAGGGGCTGATTGATGGGTGGCAGTGACAGGGGGTGATTGACAGGTGATTGACAGGTGATCAGTGGGTTATTACAGGGGGATAGAGGCATACAGTACACGGGGGGGGGGGGGGGGGGGTCTGGGGAAAATCTGAGGGGTGGGGGGGGGGTGATCTGGAGGGAGCAGGGGGCAGTTTAGGGAATAAAAAAAATAGTGTCGACACAGGGACCACCAGGGCAGTAGGCAGCCTGTACAATAGGCTTTGTATACATTACAAAGCCTATTATACGCTTTAATTATGCGGACGTGTATTCCTCCGCCCGCCGGCGCTGCTAAGTGGCCGGTGAGCTGGAGGCTAAATCCCCGGCCATCGACCCCCGGCAGAGGATCGCGTCACCGATGACGCGATCGCTCCGCCCATGCCCGTACAAGGACCGCCGCCTCTGTGCATGAGCTGGTCCTTGCGGGATCTACTTTCCGGCCGCCCCTGTGCAGTGGGCGGTCATTAAGTGGTTAAGTTAGCAAATAAATGATATCATCTTGAGTCAGAACTTCTTGCTCCTGCATAGTATAGTACATTTTACAAAATTTTGGAAAATGTCACTTTTTCCTTCATAAAGACATATATTATGTGTTGGTGTGTGTCTGTAAAACGATCCTTGAAGACACATGACATTACATGCAATAATGCACTAAAATTTATGAAGATTTGGAAAATGATACAGATTTTTTTTAATAAACGCATACACTATATTTTAGCATGTGCCTGTGAAACAATCATTGAAAACACAACATTGTCTGCAATAATGCACTACGATATTATGATAAGGTAGAGAAGTAAGTGGTGAGAAAGATAAATATAAAACATACTGATGTGGGTGAATAAAGCAGAAGTGGGAGCTGGGTCAGGGGCTGCCTAGCAGCCATCAGGAGCTTCATCTGAGGTTGAAACCTTATAAAAGTACCAAATAAAATGAACTATATGATGCTATATAAATGAGCTCAAATTGTATCACAAATTTATTAAAACTCACAATTATTAGTTATTATTATTATTATTATAGTATTTACGGTGACCAGAGATAAAAAATAAATGAAGTGTTCATCATAAAACACTGAAACCATTATTCACAAGATTAAATATTCTTTCCCCCTACTCAGTTCTTCAGTAAAATAAAGTATCAAGTCTGTTGGAAAAGATGCACAATGTGCTTTCTTTCAATCTCCTGCTGAAAAAAATCTTTCTGAATGTTGCCAGCAATATGAGGCTAGAGGATGAAGTCAACATTTATTTATTGTATTTATAAAGCACCAAGATATTACGCAGCGCTGGACATTAGTTAGGGTTACAGACAAAATTTAGGGGTGACATACTCCAATAAGACAATACAGGAACACATGCAAACCAAATCACGCAGAACAGTATGAGTACAAGGTAATGCTTAGTCAGTCACTGGATGGAAATTAGGCAGGTCGAGTTCACTCAAATCATAGTATGAGTGTACGGTAATGGAGATGCGTGAACAGGTAGGAGACACAAGGAGGAGGACCCTGCCAAAGGCTTACAATCTAGAGGGAGAGGTAGGGCCACAAAAAGTAGGGGGCCAGAGTTAAGCTGCGAGGTTTAGAGCATCAATTATGGGGATAGGCCAGAGGGAAAAGGTGCATTTTGAGGGCCTTCTTGAAGATGTTGAAAGAGGGGGCAACCCTTATGGAGAGAGGTAGGGAGTTCCATAGTGTTGGAGCAGGTCTTAAGAAGTCCTGGAGGCGTGCATGGGCCTGAGTGATGCAGGAGGCAGTCAGGCGAAGTTCATTGGAGGAGCAGAGTGAGCGGCTAGCTGTGTACTTCTGAGTAAGATCGGAAGTTTAGGTTGGGCTGGTTTTGTGGACAAATTGGAAGGCCAGACACAGTATCTTGAATCTGATTCTGTGTTGGATAGGAAGCCAGTGGAGGGATTCACAGAGGGGAGCCACTGTGGTGGAGCAATGGGAGGAGTGGATAATTCTGGCTGCCGCATTCATGACAGACAGCGATGAAGCAATTTCATAGGGAGACCAGACAGAAGGGCATTGCAGTAACCAAGGTGGTAAATTATGAGGGCATGGATAAGAGTGTGGTGGTGGCAGAGGTCAGAAAAGGGTGGATCTTGTAGATGTTACGGAGGTGGAAGTTGCAGGACTTTGTGAGGTTTTGATTGTGGGGGGTGAAGGACAGTGCAGATTCCAGGGTGCCACCCAGACAGCGGGCTTGAGAGGTAGGGCGAATGGTAGTGTGACATTGACATTTACTGTACATCTGAGAGGATCAGGGATGGCCGGGGTGGGAAGATCATAAATTCTGTTTTGTCCAGGTTTAGTTTCAGGAACCTAGTGGACATGCAAGAGGAGATAGAGCATAGGCAGGAGGAGACCTTGTCTAAGGGGGGATAGGTCAGTGATGTGGAAGTAGATCTGGGTGTCATCTATATACAGATGATAGTTAAAACCCATGGAGGAGATAACCTTGCCAATGGAGGATGTATATAGGGAGAACAGTAGGGGGCCAAGGACTGAGCCTTGGGGGACTCCCACCGAGAGGTGGTTGGGGGTGGATGAGGACTCATTGAAGGAGGTTTTGAAGGAGCGGTTGGAGAGGTAGGATGAGAGCCAGACCAGGGTGAGGTCACGCATGCACATGGACTGGAGGGACTGGAGAAGTAGGGGATGGTTCACTGTGTCAAAAGCTGCTGAAAGGTCAAGGAGGATGACAATAGAGTATTTGCCTTCAGCTTTAACTAAGGCGAGGTCATTGACCACTAGAGATGGCCCAAATGGTTCGCCGGTGAACAGTTCCCGGCGAACTTCCGGGGTTAGCGTTCGCAGAGAACCGCGAACTTTACCGGAAGTTCGATTCGCCCCCATAGTGCATCATGAGGGTCAACTATGACCCTCTACATCACAGTCAGCAGGCACATTGTAGCCAATCAGGCTACACTCTCTCCTGGAGGCCCTCCCCCCTTATAAAAGGCAGGCAGCTTCAGGCATTGGACTCACTCGTGTGCCTGCAGTAATTAGAGAAGGGAAAGCTGCTGCAGACTCTCATAGGGAAAGATTAGTTATTGCTCCTTGCTGATTCTTATTGCTAAAAAAGCACCCCTCAACAGCTCTTTTGAGAGCTAATCTTGTTCTTGTGATCTATTTTTTTTTTTTGTGTCCCACTGACACTTGTGTTGCATAGACAGCCTTGGTAATTCCTACTGTGTGTGCCACTGCCAGGCCCAGCACATTCAGTGACTACTACCTGTGTGTGACAGGTGCACATTGTAATACCCATCACTGCATATACCTACCTACCTGTTTTTCACAGTGCACACACCTACCTACGTGAGCTGAGCACATGCAGTGTCACTGTGCCTGTCCGGTACCTGTCTGTGTGTGACAGGTGCACATTGTAATACCCACTGCATATACCTACCTGTTGTTCACTGTGCACCCACCCACCTACGTGAGCTCTTGCAGTGTCAGTGTGCCTGTCCAGTACCTGTCTGTGTGTGACAGGTGCACATTGTAATACCCACTGCATATACCTACCTGTTGTACACTGTGCACCCACCCACCTATGTGAGCGCAGTGCATACCTTTCACTTCATCCCCCCCGATATCGACAAAACGGACAAAACAGGTAGAGGCAGACCCAGAGGAAGGCAGGTCTGTGCGAGATCGTGTTGATATGATTTCGTGCAGCCCTGGCCCAAAGTACAGTGCAAGGCACGTCCCATCAACTTCCAAGATTGTCAGGACGTGGTTGACTATTTAACAGAACACCTCATCTTCCGCAGCCACCAGCGCTACTACAAGCACCACAGCCGCTGCATTTGACACTTCGCAGGAGTTAATTGGTGGGGAGTTAACTGATTCACAGCCATCATTGTTACAACCAGATGAAGGCGTTAAGCAAGTTACACCACCTCATATGTCTGAGTTAGGAGGCGACACTATGGACGTAACATGTGAGGATGAGGATGATGAAGTACCTGCTGTTGGTGCAGTTTTGGAGGTGTCTGAGGCAAGCAAAGCTGGGCAGGATGATTATGATGATGATGACGATGATACAGATACCACGTGAGAACCTAAGAGACAAGATGACCAAGGGGACAGTACAGAGGGGGATCCAGAGAAGAGTAGGAGGAGACGAGTTGCTGAAAGAAGCAGGGGGAGCTCGTCGTCAGGAACAGCTGGTGGCAGTGTCCGGCGCCAGCCAACATGCTCTTCAACGTCAGCTGCTGATGCCATTATAGTGCCATCACCCCAGGGGGCTCAGCAGTTTGCAAATTTTTTGTGTGTCATCCGTAGATCAGAGCAGTGCCATCTGTTCTCTCTGCCTCCAAAAATTGAGCTGTGGAAAGGCCAACACCCTCATAGGGACAACTGCCTTACGAAGGCACCTGCAGAAAAGGCACAAACTGCAATGGGAAGAGCACCTGAGCAAAAACAGCACACAAAAAGCAAAGCCACCCTCCTTCTCCTCTTCCTCCTTCAGGTGCAGCATCTTCAGCCGCTTTCTCCCTTGCACCTTCACAGCCACCCTCCTCCACTCCGCCTCTGCCTCTGCCCTTGAGCGGTTCCTGCTCCTCTGCCCACAGCAGCCAGGTGTCCGTGAAGGAAAGCTTTGAGCGGAAAAAGCCAATTTCTACCAGTCAACCCCTTGCCCGGCGTCTGACAGCTGGCTTGGCGGAACCGTTAGCTCGCCAGCTGGTGGACTCTGAGGCTTTCCGTAAATTTGTGGCCATTGTGATACTGCAGTGGAAGATACCAGGCCGCAATTATTTCTCTAAAAGGCGATACCCAAACTGTACCGTGAAGTTGAGAGGCAATTGGTGTCATCTCTGGCACACAGCGTTGGGTCAAGGGTCCACCTGACCACGGATTCCTGGTCTGCCAAGCACGGTCAGGGCAGGTACATTACTTACACAGCCTATTGGGTCAACCTGGTGACCGATGACAAGCAGGGAGTACGTGGCTGTGCAGCGGACCAACTTGTGACACCTCCACGGCTTGCAGGCAGGCCTCCTGCCACCTCCTCTCCTTCTCCTCCTGCTACATCCTCTTCGCTATCGTCCTCCTCCTCCTTTTTGGCTGAGTGGTAGTTCAACTCTACTAATGCTGCGATCTCCTCTCCAGCTACACAGCCCCATCTCCCCAGGGCCTATGCTGCACGCCAGGTACGACGGTGTCACGCCATCTTAGACATGTCTTGCCTCAAAGTGGAGAGTCACACTGGACCAGCTCTTCTGGCTGCTCTTAACAAAAAGGTGGATCAGTGGCTGACCCCAAACTAGCTGGAGATCGGCAACGTGATGTGTGACAATGGCAGCAGTCTCATTTCCGCTTTGAATTTGGGAAAGCTAACACATGTACCCTGCATGGCACATGTGCTGAATCTAGTCATTCAAAGTTGTGTGTCAAAGTACCCAGGCTTAGAGGACGTCCTGAAGCAGGCCAGGAAGTTGTGTGGGCATTTCAGGTGGTCTTACACGGCCATGGTACGCTTTGCGGACATTCAGCGGACAAACAACTTGAGACGCTTGATATGTGATAGCCCGACTCGCTGGAATTCGACCCTGGTCATATTCTCTCGCCTGCTAGAACAGGAGAAAGTCGTCACCCAGTACCTGTACAATTTAAGTAAAAGGACACAATCTGGGGAGATGGGGATGTTCTGGCCCAACAACTTGACACTGATGCGAAATGCATGCAGGCTCATGCAGCCGTTTGAGGAAATGACCAACCTGGTGAGTTGCAGTGAAGGCACCATCAGCGACTTGATCCCGTACGCTTACTTCCTGGAGCTGGCCGTGCGTAGAGTGGTGGATCAAGCTGTGGAGGAGCGTGAATAGGAACAGTTACGGGAGAAACAGTTGTGGGAGCAATTTTCATCAGAACCAGATGTTTCCTCAACACCTGCGGCAGCGCAGAGTGGGGGGGAGGAGTCAGACTCGGATGATGAGGAAGGTGTTTCTTTGAAAGAGGAGCAGGAGGAGGCGGCGGCAGAAGAACAACCACAGCAGGTGACACAGGGGCTTGTGCTGCTCGACGTTCCCATGGTATTGTTCGTGGCTGGGGGGAGGAGGAGGACTTACCTGACGTCACTGAGGAAGAGCAAGAGGAGATGTATAGTACGTCTGGATCCAACTTTGTGCAGATGGCGTCATTCATACTGTCCAGCCTGTTGAGGGACCACTGTATAAAAAAAACTCAAGGGGAATGAGCTGTACTGGGTGGCCACGCTACTAGACCCTTGGTAAAGGCACAAAGTGGTGGACGGACATGTTACCAACTCACCTGAAGGCAGAAAGGATGCAGCACATGCAGAACAAGCTGGCAACTATGCTTTACAATGCGTTTAAGGGTAATGTCAAAGCACAACGCAATAAAGGTACCAATGCCAGTAATCCTCCTCCCATGTCCACGCAGGCAAGGACAGGATGCTCCAGCGATCTCATGGTGATGTCGGACATGCGGACATTCTTTAGTCCAATGCCTGGCCTTAGCCCTTCTGGATCCACCCTCCACCAATGCCTGGATCGGCAGGTAGCCGACTACCTGGCCTTAAGTGTGGATGTAGACACTATGAGCAGCGATGAACCCTTGGACTACTGGGTGCGCAGGCTTGACCTGTGGCCAGAGCTGTCCCAATTTGCCATCCAACTTCTGTCTTGCCCTGCCTCAAGCCTCCTGTCAGAAAGGACCTTCAGCGCAGCTGGAGGCATTGTCACTAAGAAGAGAAGTCGCCTAAGTCACAAAAGTGTTCAGTACCTCACCTTTATCAAAATGAATGAGGCATGGATCCCGGAGGGCTACTGCCCGCCCGAAGACTGAGTCAGTCCCCACACACGCATCTCTACCTGCACGCCGTGTGACTGCCTGCCCCAAGACTAAGTCACTCCCCACACAGCACCGCTTGACTGCCTTCTCCGCCACCACCAACAGGGTCCAGGACTCCAGGTCGATTCCTGAATTTTTAAGGCCGCTGCTAGCAGCGGCCGTTATAATAATTTTCCTGGTGTGTGTACATGCCTCCCTAATTTTTCTGGCTGCACTGCAGCTGCAACAACAAAACAAAAGGCATGTACATGTGCCAATTCCCCTTCGTGATCATTACCTTGCTGCGGTAAGTCACTGTTCTGTCATTCAGCTACCTCAGCCCGGCGACCATATGGGCTGGAAAGCCGCCATCACCTGCACTCTCGTCATGGTGCGCACCAGTCCAGCATGGCCATCACTACACAAACAGCTGTTTGCAGTCACTGCATACCTTTCACTGCATCTTTGACTGCACATTGTATTATACCTGACAGTCAGTGCATACCTTTCACTTGAATGGATGGCAGACTTGCCCTCCATAACAGATTCTCGTTAAAGGTAGTACAGTCCATCAGTGTCATTACAGCAGGGCCTCGAAAGTCCTCCTGTATTGTTATTTTTGGTCACTACCTCGGGACATGCATGCCATGCCTGCTGCCTTCCTTGGATGGGTGGTAGCCGTTCCTTCTTCTTTGCCTACAGTGTGCCTGCTGCCTTCCTTGGATGTGTGGTGGTGGTAGCCGTTTCTTAGGCTCCCACTCCGGACCGGAATCGAACCAGGATTCCCCGGCCATTACCTGTGGTCACCATGCTACTGAGAAAGTACCATCTAAAGTACCATCTAAAGTTTCACACAGTTGAATGAATGGCAGACTTGCCCTCCATAACACATTCTCGTTAAAGGATTTAAAGTTGATTCATCTCATATACAGCAGGGCCTCTAAAACCCATCTGTATTGTTATTTTTGGTCATTACCTCGGGACGTGCATGCCATGCCTGCAGCCTTCCTTGGATGTGTGGTAGCCATTCCTGCTCATTTGCCCACAGCATGCCTTCCTTGGATGTGTGGCGTTGGTAGCCGTTTCTTAGGCTCCCACTCCGGACAGGAATCGAACCAGGATTCCCCGGCCATTACCCATGGTCACCATGCTACTGATAAAGTACCATAGAAAGTTTCACACAGTTGAATGAATGGCAGACTTGCCCTCCATAACAAATTCTTGGCAAATGCTTTCGATTTGGTTAGTCTTGTGCTGGGTCAAGGGTCCATCTGACCACATATGCCTGGTCTGCAAAGCACGGTCAGGGCAGGTACATTACTTATACAGCAAATGGGTCCTTACTTGGATGTGCGGTGGTGGTAGCCAGTTCTCAGGATCCCACCTCGAACTGGAATCGAACCCTGATTCCCCGGCCATTACCCGTGGTCACTCACAATGGCAGACTTGCCCTCCATAAAAGATTCTCGTGGCAGGTACTGAACAGCAAGCAGAACAAGTATTTAAAAAAATAGATGTAAGCTTTAACAATCGTAGAGAAAGAACCATCAAAAGTTGATAAGGCAGTCAGACATTTCCTGACATCACTGAGTGAGGAAGAGCAATCTCGCCATGGTGCGCACCAGTCCAGCACGGCCATCACTACGCAAACAGCTGTTTGCGGTGCGTTATACATGAGTTTGGTGTGTCAGTGTGAAGCAGTACTCTAATTACACTCCATGATTGATGTATACACATGCAAGATGTTTTAAAGCACTTTAGGCCTGCAATTTAGCATTCAATGTGATTTCTGCCCTTATAACGCTGCTTTGTGTCAAATCCAGATTTTTTCCCGGGACTTTTGGCGTGTATCCCACTCTGCCATGCCCCCCTCCAGGTGTAAGACCCTTTGAAACATATTTTCCATCAATGTGTGGCCAGCATACATTTGTCTAGTTTTCAAAGTTCGCCTCCCCATTGAAGTCTATTGCGTTTGGCGAAGGTTCGCGAACCTAAAATCGGAGGTTCGGGCCATCTCTTTTGACCACTTTGGTGAGAGCAGTTTTGGTTGAGTGGGCAGGATGAAATCCAGATTGCAGTGTGTCTAGTAGGGAGTTGGCATTGAGGTACTGGGTCAGGTGGCTGTGAACCAGACGCTCAAGGAGTTTTGAGGCAAAGGGGAGGAAGGAGATAGAGTGGTAGTTGGGGGGTAGTGAGGGGTCAAGGGAGGGTTTCTTGAGTAGGGGTAGTACAGTGGCCTGCCTGAAGCCTGAGGGGAAGGTGCTTGTGGATAGAGAGAGATTAACCTATTTTAGTTCCTGGACGTAGAAACTACGTCCAGGAACCATGCGCGCTCCCGGCCCACAGTTCGTTAGCCAGGTAATCAGTGAATCGGGCTATGGTGCCCAATCACTGATTCCTCTCCCCCGCTGAAAAAGCGACAGCTTCTTTCGGAAGCTTCGCTTTTTCTGGCTGTAACGTCCCCATGCGTCTCTCTAAGCTATTGTTACGCTTAGAGTGACGTCATGTAAACAAACTCATGGCCGCCATCTTGTGGCCAAAAAGTAATACTACAACTAAAAGTAAAATTTTTTTAAATCAACACACATTTACATTATAAACCTATTGTTTACATCCCACCCTCCCAAAACTACCCAAATAAAATGTTTAATATAAAAAAAAACAAATAACATTACAATAAAAAAAAATGTAGAGGGGCGCATGCGCGGCTCGCTTAAAGATGGCCGCTGACTAGGGGAGCTCCGCTCTAGCCCGGATCCTTTCCCCGCTCACAGCCCACAGGAGCGCACAATACTGCCGAGGATTCGCAGCCTGAGATAGCTGAGAGGATGAGGAGGGGGCAGAACGCCAAGGCGGACCACCAAAAGGCCCAGCCTGCCCGCTTAGATCGCTACTTCCGCGACCTCCGTGGAAGCCAAGATGGCGCCGAGCAGCATGGGAGGGGAGGTACTTCAGCGGCAGCAAGCCCAGCCATCCCAGCGCTGAAGTAAAAGTCCTCGCAGCATCAGAAGACTGCAGGCTCAGCCGACCTAACGCAGGTACAGAACCCCCCACAACAGCAGAAATCCACAGGCACAGCTGCTCCAGAGCTGAACACACAGGCCACGCAGCAGCAGAAGGCAGTAAGTCCAGCCAGCCCAGCGCTGAACACACAGGCCATGCAGCAGCAGAAAGCAGTAAGCCCAGCCAGCCCAGGGATGAAAACACAGGCCCCACAACAGCAGAGAGGAGGTAATACTCCCTCAGCCATAAACACCATTTCTCCCCCCTCAAGCCCTAATATTGTTCAGGCCTCTCAGCAGACCCAGCTTACATCTGCCATCTTGGAGCAGGCCCTGGATAAGCATAGGGATTCCCTTCTTACCACTATTAACTCTATGTTACATTCTGCAGTATCAGAGCTTAAACTGGAAATTACTGGCATAGGAGAACGCACAGCAGCACTAGAGACAAAGGTGGACGAGTTAATACAAGATCATAATCTGCTGTACGATGAACACACACAAACACAAGCAGACATTAAGTCTCTCCGCCTAGCACAGGAAGATCATGAAAACAGAGACAGAAGACAAAATCTTAGGATCAGAGGAATCTCCAATACAGTACAGGCCGCTGATATACGTTCATATTTGGTGGACTTATTTAACTTTCTGGTTCCTGACCAACCCCCTGAATCCTGGAGGATGGACAGAGCCCACAGAGCACTGGGGGCGGCTTTACGTAATTCGCAACTTCCTAAGGATATAGTTTTACGCATGCATTACTATGAATCTAAGGAGCTACTGATTAATGCCACCCGTAATATGCAAACTGTGACTTTTCACGGGGACTCACTTGCAATATATAATGATCTGTCTCCCATCACTCTTGCAAAGCGTCGGAATCTCCGACCTGTTACTCAGGCTCTGAGAAATGCTGGATTGATGTATAAATGGGGCTTTCCCTTTAAACTGATTGTGACTAAAGCTGGCCGTGCTTTCACCTTGCAAGACATCGATGACGCGGAGCCTTTTTTAAAATCATTAGGCCTTCAGGTACCAGCCCCCCCTGTACCACAGGGGGATGTATCTACATCTGAACTGGCAGCCTCACCCAGACCTCCACGCGTTAGGCCAACAGTGGAATGGACCACTGTACCTTACAAACGCCCCTCTATTGCTGGAAGCCAAAACTCCTCTCCTCTGTGGAACAGCTCTCCCCGAGAGGACTGACTATTATTTTTGAATGCTTACCTCTTCTTCTGTTATATTTCTAAAGGTTCCGGGCTGGATCCGTTCTCCGGTTGGTTTGGACCTTGACCCACGATATGGTACCCCTCTTTTGGAGACCACTCCGCTACCCGGTTTGGATACTGGGTCGGACTTTTCATATATTCCTCTTTATAATATGCTATTTTTCTAAAGGTCTTTCGGGTCTCTCCATGGCTTGGCATGATGGTTTACAACCTCAGCCATGGGTTACTGATTTCTGGATGGTTATTCAGTTATGGTTTATGTTATTGTTCTATGTTATATTGTTGGAACTTGCTAATTTTTCTATCCACAGGTCCACCCCCGAGCCCTCAATCCCTTTTATATTGCTGTCTGTGATTTGTTGTCGGAAGCTAACCCACCTCCAAGGGTTTAAAGAATGGTTCTCATAATGTCACTTAATGTTAAAGGACTTAATACCCCCCGTAAACGGAGCCTCTTATACCGTGAAGCAAAACGCCTTAATGGCGACATAGTTTTAATACAGGAAACCCATTTCAAAACCTCAAGTCATCCATCTTTGTCATCCCAGACTTTTCCACAAGCTTATTATGCTACGGCACCTACGAAAAGAGCGGGAGTGGCTATATTAATTCACCGGAATGCCCCAGTCCAGGTTCACAAATCAATCATAGATCCAAAAGGTCACTATATCTTATTATTTGCTCAAATCCAAGGTCAGGATGTGATTTTGGGAAACATATATGCCCCTAATCAACATCAGATTAAATTTCTGAGAAAAGTTTTTTCAAAAGCGGAAGCCATGTCTGCTGCACCATGGTTGATAGGAGGTGATTATAACATGATCCTGTCCCCGAGCATGGACAGATCGTCTTTAGTCTCCAACGCTAGCCAGCATAAAATATCCTCTTCTGCTAGACAGTTTCGACAACTTATAAGGGAATATCACCTCCTGGATCTCTGGCGTATGACCCACCCTAATGAGCGAGGTTATACCTATTATTCCGCTCCCCATTCTGTATACACCAGAATAGATCACTTTTTGGGTAGTAGATCCCTCCTTCCTTTGCTGGGTGCTGTTGACATTCACACAATGACATGGACGGATCACTCTCCTTTAGTATTTCAATTATCTCCTAATCCCAAATATGTGAAGCAAAAGACTTGGCGTCTCAACGAGTCATTGTTGAACGATCAGACGTTCCTTCAGGGTGTAAATAATAAGCTCACAGGATTTTTTGAATTGAATGAAGGATCAGTATCAGAATTCTCAACGGTATGGGAAGCTCATAAGGCTTTTATAAGGGGTCATATGATTTCAGAGGCATCTTGGCGCAAGCGACAACGAGACAGACTTCTTAGAGAGGTATTAGCGGACTTAACCAGAATTTAAGCTATACATAAACAGAGGCCCTCTCGGAAACACTATTCGCTTCTACTCGCTGCCAAAGATAGAGTGTATAAAATGCAACTGTCCCAAGTAGAGAAATCCCTGACCTGGTTAAAACAAACCTATTATGACAAAGGTAATAAGCCACACACCCTTTTGGCTAGGAGGTTACGACAACAGCAAAGCCAACTAATGGTACATTCCCTCCGAGGGAATGATGGTAGTCAGACGACTGACCCCTTGGAGATTGCGGGACTGTTCTCTGAATATTATAAACGGCTGTATGCTTTACCCCAAATTGTAACCCCAGATCAGCACGCATCTAAGATGGCAGAATTCTTTTCCACTATCTCCCTTCCAATATTATCAGATTTCCAATTAGAAACTCTTAACGCTCCGATCACTTTGGACGAAATACTAGAAGTATTGAAAACATTGCCCAACAAAAAATCCCCAGGACCAGATGGTTTTCCCTATCTGTATTATAAAAAATTTTCCCCGATTCTTTCCTCTCATTTAGTCACGTTATTTAACTTAATATTACAGGGCAAGCCCCTACCAGACTCGATACAAAGATCTCTCCTCACAGTTATCCCTAAGGAGGGTAAAGACCCTCAACAACCACAAAGCTACCGCCCAATTGCCCTCCTGAATTCTGACCTAAAAATCTTTACTAAGACCCTGGCTAATAGACTAAATCTTATTCTGCCATCTTTGATCTCTTGGGACCAGGTCGGATTTATAAAAGATCGACAGGCAGGGGACAACACTCGCAGGACGATTGACTTGATTGAGGTGATGGGACGCGGTCGGGGGCCTTCTCTGGTTCTGAGTTTGGATGCCGAGAAGGCCTTCGACCGCCTCTCCTGGCCATTTTTGTTCACCACATTGGAGAAGTTTGGTTTCGGGGGACAGTTCCTCACAGCTATACGTGCTTTGTATTGCAACCCCTCGACAGCACTGAAATTACCATTTGCCCCTCAAAATTTCTTTACAGTTAGGAATGGCACACGTCAGGGGTGTCCCCTTTCCCCACTTTTGTTCGCTCTTAGTATAGAACCTCTGGCTCATTACATACGATCTGACCCAAATATTCGGGGGGTTAACATTGGTGATTCAGAATACAAACTGTCGCTTTTCGCAGACGACATTCTGCTCACATTATCCCGTCCCTCTACCTCCCTCCCCAACCTTTTGAAGGCTCTTTCACAATTCGAGACAATATCCGGTTTTAAGATCAATACAGATAAAACTGAAGCTCTCCCTCTGAACATTCCACAGGAGTCATTGGAGTTGCTCAAATTGAATTTCCCATGTAAATGGCAGTCCCAGAGTATTAGATACTTGGGAGTTCACATCACCTCATCCTATGACAAGCTATTCAAACTTAATTACTTACCTCTCTTTAAGAACATTAGAACAGACCTTTTAACTTGGCTACCTTATCCTATATCATGGATGGGCCGGATTTACGCCTTGAAGATGAACTCTCTTCCAAAGCTCCTCTATCTTTTCCAGACCCTTCCAACACAAGTCCCCTTAAGCCACTTACGAGCTCTACAGGCGGACTTCATGCGGTTCATCTGGAGGCATAAAAAACCCAGGGTTTCTCGCAAAGGAAATATTGGCAGATAGGGAGAGAGGGGGTTTGGGTGTTCCCGATTTAAAAGCCTACTACTTAGCTTCTCAATATAGACAGATTATAGAATGGACTAAAAGACCCCCACATGCTAGATGGGTTCCCTTAGAAAAGGCGACCACTCTCCCTCATTCACCCTTAGCTTAAATTTGGGGTCAAACACATCCAACAAATCTTCCGGAGAATACACTCTCCTCAGTTAAGTTTACAATTAAACTGTGGCGGAAACACAACCCAAATTTGCACTGGTCCACCAGACCTTCTTTACTCTCTCCTATATTAGGGTCCCCGGACTTCGCTAGATCACTCTCTAATATTTTCCAGGAATACTGGGGAACCAGGGGTTTAGATTATCTGATAGACTTCTGCCCTGCTCCAACATACCGCTTTCTCTCATTTCAAGATCTCCAGGACCGCCATTCGATCCCTGGGGATAAGCTTTTTGATTATTTGCAAATTAGGCACTATGTCCTTTCACTGTCCCGCACCCTAACATTCCCACGTATAACATTTTTTGAACGCTTTGCTAGAGCTCAGGATAGACAGAAAGGCATGATCTCACTTCTATATGAGGCTATGACCTTGACTCCTGTGGAATCTTTAGAACACCATCCCTATATGTCTAAATGGGAAACAGCTCTGCCAGGCCATATGAATATATCTAAATGGCAAAAAATATGGGATAATGCTCGCCGCACTTCAATCTGTATAATAGTAAAAGAAAACATATATAAATTGCTCTTTCGGTGGTATCGCACCCCTGAACAGTTACATTCTATTTTTCCCTCAGTTTCTGATAAATGTTGGAGGGGCTGTGGACAGAAAGGTACTCTGGAACATATATTCTGGTTCTGTCCCAAATTGAAGAGGTTTTGGTCCTCAATTCATAAATTAATAAGCCAGACTATCCGAAAAGATGTCCCATACGACCCCTGGGTCCTACTTTTGGGCCTACCTATTCCAAATACGCGAGTTTCCACACAAAGAATGGCAAACACTATCCTAGTGGCCGCTAGACTATCTATAGCAGCGGCCTGGAAGTCCCCATCCCCTCCAACAATGGAAAGAGTACGATCTAAGATAGAATTCATTCGAGACATGGATTATTTGACAGCTATCAAAAATAATACTGTCCCGGCCTTTGAAAAAGTGTGGGACTTTTGGGATATTAACATAGTCATGGCAGAAGACTTATCCTAAATTAAACGGGCCTTTTACTGGGGAGGCGGGAGGGCCATGATGGGAAATCAAGCTAAAATAATTATGGAAATTGGGGATGTGGGTTCGGGCCGGGACAGGTGTATTGACTTTTTTGTTCCAACAACTGTTTTAAAGGTTTAAAGATTTTCTATAGCTTTTGGTACTACGGTCTGTGATTATAGCAATGTTTCCCATCGAAATTGATATATTGTTAAAATATTTTGAGGACTGGTAATAATATACCCATTACTGTCATGTTTTTGTATGGAATGCCAGATTGTTGTTGTACTAAGCCTCACTTGATATTCCTCAAATAAAAATTTTTAGTACCAAAAAAAAAAAAAAAAAATGTAAATATTTACCTAAGGGTCTAAACTTTTTAAATATCATTGTAAAGATAAAATATTTCTATATTCTTCTTATTTTAAACTTGTAAATAGTGATGGATGCAAAACGGAAAAAATGCACCTTAATTTCGAAATAAAATATTGTCGCCATACATTGTGATAGGGACATAATTTTAATGGTGTAATAACCGGGACATATGGGCAAATACAATACGTGAGTTTTAATTATGGAGGCATGTATTATTTTAAAACTATGATGGCTGAAAAAATAAGAATTAATGATTTTTTTCCATTTTTTTCTTATTCTTCCTGTTAAAATGTATTTACAGTAAAGTGGCTCTTAGCAAAATGTACCCCCCAAAGAAAGCCTAATTGGTGGTGGAAAAAACAAGATATAGATCAGTTCATTGTGATAAGTAGTGATAAAGCTATAGGCTAATGAATGGGAGGTGAAAATTGCTCAAGTGAAAACGACGGAACGAGAATGGGTTAAACAGGGCATTGAGGACTGGGCCCAAATCCAGGAAGTTCGGACAGAGTAAGTCAGAAGGGACAGGATCAAGTGGGGAGGTATTGGTATGGGAAGTCTTCAGTAGATGGTTGACTGAATGGTAGTAGGAGTGAAAGAGGTGAGTGGAGGATAGGGTGGAGGAGGAGCTGGATGGGAGAGGGTGGGAGGTGAGCATTGAAGGCTGGATATTTCCTGATGGATGAAAACAATTTTGTTGGTGAAGTGGGTGGATAAATCTGTGGCAGATGGGGAAGAAACGGAGGGTGGGTTAAAGCAGGGAGTTAAAGGTGGCAAAGAGACACTGGTGGTTGGAAGTTTGTGCTCTAATGAGCTTGGTGAAGTATTCCTGCTTCACATCAGCAAGGGCAGTGTGGAAATGCAGCAGGCTAGCCTTGTTCTGTAGGAAATCCTGGTTAAGTCGAGTTTTCCTCCATTTCCGTTCAGTGGCACATGTTACTCTCTGGAGGTTGTGAGTGTGGTGCGCCAGGGCTGGGGGTTCGGGGGGCGGTTGCAGCAGAATATTGGGGGAGTAGCTTCCTCTAGGGCCAATGAGAGGGTTTGACGATACTGAGCTGCAGCAAGATTGGGACAGGTTTGGATGGGGAGAGAGAAGGAGAAGGCATGGAGGGGTCAGCTAGGACACTAGGGTTGAGCTAATGTAGGTCTCACTGCCATCGACCAGGTGAGTAGTTTTCAGGTGCCTTCTGTGAGGAGGTTGAAGGTGAGAAGGGTACAAAGTCAAGGTCTGTAACGGTGGTGAATTTGGTGCGTATAAGATCGAGAGTGTGACCTACGGAGTGGGTGGGGGTGTTGGTATTTTATACTAGGCCAAGGGAGTAATATTATATTAACAAGAACATATTCTTGTTTATTTACAGCATTGACATCATACACAACGTTTGAAATAGTGTAAATAGTCATGTTGCTAACTGTTGTGCCTGAAACACACAATGAGATTTTCTGGCAGATAGATTATTTCCAGCATGTCCGATCTGATTTCCGATCGATTTTCCAAATGATTTTCTGTTCACTTATATGGACAATTGATCGGAAAATCAATTGGAAACCAGATCAGACATATTGGAATAATCGATCTGATGGTAAATCTGCCAGAAAATCTTATCGTTTGTACCAGGTATTACTCAGAGACTCAATTCTGATCCCTTCCAGAGTCAGTCATTTTCTTATGTTCATTGTTGTAGTTCAAGACCAGAGGAAACTCACACAAATACAGGGAGATACAAACACCATACATATAGTGTCCTGGCTGCGAACTGATCCAGGGACCCTAGCACTACATGGTAAGAGTACTATCCACCACACTGTTATTTAACAGAGTTATTTGTCATATTGCCACTAGTAAGAAGCTCAGAATGAGATTCAGTGATCAGGCAGTTACTCATCCTTGGCTTATGGTTTCCCACTTCCCCCTTTTCCAGCAGACTTGATATTTTACTGAAGAATTCAGTAATGAAAAAGTGGAAGAATATTGACTCAGAGTTAATTTCATCCATGGCCAGAGTATAATCTACATGCAAAGTTGTGAATTTGAATAAATTAGTGATTACTGAAGTCAGGATTTGTGCTCATACTACGGTATATATAGCACACACTCAGTTAATTTTAAATCGGAAAGGATATTCATTGTTTAGTGCACCTGGAAAGGTCATGACTGATAGACTCATCCACCTGTTCACAGGCAATATGGATTGCCCGACCTTTATCAGAATGAACCAGGCTCAGATCTTATCTGACAGATTCCAATGATTTTCTGCCATATGCTGCCAAGTCTTTGTTTATTTTATGAACATTTATTTACAAAATTAAAAAGATACGCTCTGGCTCTGGTAGTTTCCACTGACCTCTGGAAAACAACTACAGCAGCAGCCAAGCACACCAAAGTGACCAACAGCCAAATGCACAAGAGTGCCACAGAAAGGCTACCAAATGTCTGAGGAACTATGGTTCAGTAAACTTGTGGAAAGATTGCTGTGCACATGTAGCGCACAGCCAGGGGCGAAACTAGAAACATTGGGCCCCCTGCAAAACTTTGGATGGGACCCCCTCCCTCCCCCCTATCAACTCCAGCCCCCCCCCCCCCCTCTGCTTTCTGCACAGATAAACTGAGAATCAATGCTATTTGATTGGCTAGTGCACACATGAATGTGTTCTTCCGATGCAGATAAAAACACAGACTGCAAACATTTCCTCTATCTGCACATAGTAATCTTACCACAAGGTTAGTGAGTCAGGGTGTAGGTGCTTTTAAAAAGATGAAAATATGTATAGCAGTGGGAGGAGCCATATTATGTTGCTTGGAGGGCATCATGGGAAAGATTCAGATTTTTCAATTTACAACTTTGCAGGACCCCTTAATCCTGCGCTTTGTGTTGCAAGTCACTAAGGATCAAATTTGGATTGCCAAATAGCAACAAAAGAAAAAAGAAACCCTCAGGCTCCTTGCACACTGGGATTGTGAAGCTGCATTGTGCTGCGGGAGCAATGCAAGTCAATGAAGCCTTGCAGAGTTACTGCAGTACTAGGTGCCAGAAGCATCCGATCTGACGAAAAAGCTGCAGCGTGTTATGGCATGATCCGTGCCTCCCATATGGATTATGCAGTAATGCAAGTCTATGGGCGATTCAGGCAGTGTGCACCAAATTTGGTGGTGGGCCGAAGTTTTGCATATGCGGAACTTCACATCGAAATTCTCAATTACACATTATAAGCGCAATGCAAAATTTCAGATAAAAAATAAATCATAATTTAGCACGTAATAGTAATATTTAATAATTTTACATAAATAATTGTTATTTCGCATAAACATGCTATGGCTACCAAAATTGCTACTTAACCCATTCAGGTTCTGTCGTTTCCACGTGAGAAATGTTCACCTCCCATTCATTAGCCTATAACTTTATCACTACTTATCACAATGAACTGATCTATATCTTGTTTTTTCCACCACCAATTAGGCTTTCTTTGGGGGGTACATTTTGCTAAGAGCCACTTTACTGTAAATGCATTTTAACAGGAAGAATAAGAAAAAAATGGAAAAATTCATTATTTCTCAGTTTTCAGCCATTATAGTTTTAAAATAATACATGCCTCCATAATTAAAACTCGCGTATTGTATTTGTCCATATGTCCCGGTTATTACACCGTTAAAATTATGTCCCTATCACAATGTATGGAGACAATATTTTATTTGGAAATAAAGGTGCATTTTTTCCATTTTGCTTCTATCACTTTTTACAAGTTTAAAATAAAAAAAATATAGAAATATTTCATCTTTACATTGATATTTAAAAAGTTTAGACCCTTAGGTAAATATTTACATGTTTTTTTTTTTTATTGTAAAGTTTTTTTTTTTTTATACTAAACATTTTATTTGGGTACTTTTGGGAGGGTGGGAGGTAAACAATAGATTTATAATGTAAATGTGTGTTAATTCTTGTTTTTTTTTTTTTTTAAGGTGTAGTATTACTTTTTGGCCACAAGATGGCGGCCATGAGTTTGTTTACATGACGTCACTCTAAGCGTAGCACACGCTTAGAGTGACGCATCGGGAAGGAGACGGCCAGAAAAAGCTCAGCTCTTGAGAGAAGCTGTCGCTTTTTCAGCGGGGGAGAGGAATCAATGATCGGGCTCCATAGCCCGATACATTGATTCCTTGGCTACCGAATCTGCGGCCGGGAGTGCTCGTGCACGCGCACGATCGGCCGCGGGGGCGCGCGGTAGCGCGCATGGTTCCTGGACGTAGAAACTACGTCCAGGAACCAAAATAGGTTAAAGAGACACAGAAGCGAAAAAAAAAATATGATATAGTGAATTGGTTGTGTACTATGAATAATTTCTAGAAGATTAGCAGCAAAGAAAATATTCTCATACTTTTATTTTCAGGTATATAGTGTTTTTTCTAACATTGCATTATTCTATAATATGTGCAGATTACACAACACTCAGCATTCAAAATGATTCTTTCAGAGCAGTCTGTGAAGTAATGACCTCTCCTCTAGCAGAGAAAAAGTAAACAGTTTACTTACAGTTGAGATAATAAAAGTCAGATAACAGCCCTCTCCACGACTAACTTAGTCGGAGAGCTTAATGGCTTGTTTGCATAGAGATAACAACTGGAGTTTCTCAACTCTTCCTGTACTGGAAACAATTAGACTGATGTATCTGATCTTAATGTTTTATTTCTTAGCTGTACTACGCATACAAATCATAATATCATAATTTTTTTTTCGCTTCAGTGTCTCTTTAACATATGCTAACACTGGTTAACATATGTAGCAATTTTAGTGTCAATAGCATTTATGGGGGCTTTGCTATTCACTGCTAAAGTCAGTATGAAATTACGTGAAAATTACGCGACATTTTATGCAAAATTACAAATGACTATACAAAATCAATTGGATTTACAAAATAAAATTACCTATAGGCGTAAATGCGAAAATGTATGCAAAATTTTGCATAATCGTAATTAGCTGATTACAGTCATCACTAATGCGCACAACAGTACATCATCCCAGTGACGTTCTTCCTGCCCAGCAGGGAGTATGTCACTAGCCGGGGGTGGGGGCTGGCATACAATACAATACAATAACATTTGTAAAGCGCTTTTCTCCCATAGGACTCAAAGCGCATAGTTGTGTCTCAGATCAATACATGGTTGCAGGCTGGGTTGTGTTACAGAGGAGATAGTCAGTTCATGAATGCCAGACTGAAGAGGTAGGTTTTCAGTTTAGACTTAAATGCTTCCAGGGATGGAGCTGTCCTGATTGGGTGTGGCAGGGAGTTCCAAAGTGTAGGGGCAGCATAACAAAAGGCTCTGTCTCCAAAGGTTTTGAGGTGGACTCTGGGGGTGACCAAGGTGTTACGTCCTTTTGATCTAAGATTGTGGAGGGTGTGATGCAGTTGCAACAAGTCCTTCAGGTATCCAGGGCCCAGATTGTGCAAGGATTTGAATGTCAGTAAGCCAATCTTAAACAGAATTCTCCATTTTGTCGGTGGCCAGTGGAGTGAGCACAGGGTTGGTGTTATGTGGCAATGGGGGGGTTGGCTCGTTAACAGCCTTGCGGCGGCATTCTGCACTAATTGCAGGCGGCGTAAGTCTTTCTTATGCAGGCCTGTGTAGAGGACGTTGCAGTAGTCTAACCTTGATGTGACGAAGGCATGAACTAGGGTTGGAAGATCCTCTGAAGGAATTAGGTGTTTAATCCTTGCAATATTCCTGAGGTGAAAGAAGGAATGTTTCACAACAGCTGAGATTCGATTCCTGAAGCTTAATTTCCCATCAATCAGTACTCCCAGGCTTCGCACACAGTCTGAGTTGTTCAGGTCTGGGCTCCCTATCCTTAGCGGTGTTGGTTGAGACTGGGGCTGCTTTGCTGTTGAGCCCTGGCCCTCGATAACAAGAACCTCAGTTTTGTCAGCATTAAGTTTTAGCCAATGCATATGACCCTTTTGCTGCACAGTGGCGCAGGGTCATATGAAGCCTCATATCTGCAGTGCGATCCTGTGCTTGCAACTGTATCGCATCACAAAAATCCAGTTTAAAACTACGGAAGGTAAATATTTACATCCCCGCTGTTCAGGGAGCTTTATCCCCGCCACCATGGGACCGAGGAGGACGGGGGAAGCCTCAATAGGATCCGGAGGCTTCCCCCACTCGAGGTGAGTACCCCCCCAGGGGAGGTTTTTTTTGTTACAGGTTTTCTTTAAGCGTTATTTACAATGGTAAAACTAAGCTACAAGTGAGACAATGCTTACTGTAATATGCTGAATTTGTAATCTAGTGGAAAAAGCCCCACAGGCAGGCATCACAAAGTACTGATGAGAAAAACGTTATGGTAGATAAGGCTATAATGTGCACTCGGTGCTTGTTTGGTTTAGTATTCTGCACTTGCTATTATGATTAGCTCACCGACAACAGAAAGCATGAGTAATTATCTACACTCCCTGCCTGAGACAGACACTGTTTGTACCAAGTTCTCAACATCCTGAAGGTGCACTGAGTTCCGCATCTACAATGCCTTTAACTTCAAGACTGGCAAATAGCTAAAAAAAAAACAAAAAAACAAATAAAAAACAAAAAACAAACCCACAACATTTTTTTTCACTGTCAATGCTG
This sequence comes from Hyperolius riggenbachi, assembly GCF_040937935.1. Taxonomy (NCBI): domain Eukaryota; kingdom Metazoa; phylum Chordata; class Amphibia; order Anura; family Hyperoliidae; genus Hyperolius; species Hyperolius riggenbachi. The sequence continues at coordinate 408,805,757 of NC_090648.1, read as the reverse complement.
AAATAAAGTTTTTTTTAAGGGGCCAGACCAATTCATGGCATATACCATATGATTAATTTAAGCAAGATGAGGTTCATACCACAAAGGTAGAGCATGTTAATGTGACTGGTAGTTCTCGGGTTGTTGCTGATGCTTTCTACAGTAAAAGGTAAATATAAAAAATCCTGATAAATTATGTGCTGCCTTTGTACTGCAAATCCCAGAAACTATTAGCTATAAAATGCCCCCCCCCCCAAAAAAAAAAACAACAACAACACATATGTAAGTAGATAAATACTTGCTCTACTTACATAACATACTGTATGTATTGTAGTGTCCACATTTCGATTTCTGTGGTTTTTATGTTGTAAATTAGAAGGCTCCTGTTGCTGGCAGGGGCCATCTTGTGGCTAGACCCCCCCCCCCCCCTCCCCACAACGCATGCCTGTCACTTCTCTCTTGCGTCTGCGTACAGTCTTAGGGCTCGTTTCCACTGTAGCGTTGCGGATTCGCACGCGTATTTAATTAGCATCTGCAAGCGTAATCGCTGCGTTTTGCGAATTCGCATGCGTATTTTCATGCGTATTCGCATGCGAATCCGCATGCGATGGGCCTATGCGAATTTAACCCTCTCAATGCCAGAAAATAATGAAAAGGAAGCTGTCATGACAGGAAGAGGTTTTCCCATATACATTCCTATAAAAGGTGTTGCCACGTGGGTTTGGTGAGGGAGATAGAGTTGGTTGTGTTTTGTGGAGTTTGGAGGATGAGTGAAATGGAGGAGATAGTGCTTTTGTCGATGATGAACAATTTGCAGTTCTTCATGGAGAGGCTGCGGCGGAGGAGGAGGGTTCCACCTCGTCGGAGACACCGTTATTGGGTGCATCCTCTGGTGGTGGAGAGGCCTCAAAAAGGCCAGTTTGCACTCCTTTATGAGGAGCTTCGTAGCCACCCTGTGAAGTTTTTCAATTACACACGGATGAGTACTAACACGTAAGTATTTACTGTATCTTTGGTTTAAGGTGTATTCGAAAGTGAGATATGTATAGTAAAGGGTTGTGTTATTTTTCCCTCAGTTTCGATTACCTGCTGCAGACTTTGGGACCCCATTTACGTAGGGAGAATACCTGGTACCGTGATGCGGTTATTCCAGAGGAGAGACTTTTGGTGACGCTAAGGTAAGAAGGCGCCCTTTTAAATGTCTGTCATGTGTACATTGTTAAATGCTCATCATTAACAGCCGCTAGGTGGACCATGCACGTAGCAAATGCAACTCTGTCTTGAATTAAATCATCAAATCCAAAGTGAAGGCTGAGTGACTTTGGCACCGTGCATGGCCCACCCAGCAGTTCACAAGGACTATTAACTGTTGTTCAGCACTGTCATAAACGGCTAAGGTGCTATATTATCTGATAACTTCATATTTGTGTTGTCCTTTTGAACTGAGGAGAAAGTAACACTGGCCAAACCATACGGATGTCAGTGGAGGCAATGTAGATGTGTGTATGCATTTTCAGCTTCCTGTTGCTATGTTTCCTTTTTTGAGCATCCATTACAAAAGTGCACAATGCCACTTAGTGTCATTAGTGAGTTTGCTGCAGTATACTGGCGGGTTTCATCTTCTTCTGGTTCATGTGGACCATACATATATTATTTGTCTTAAAACGGTTAACAAAGTACGCAGACACCAGTTATGCATGAAATCTTTTACTAGCATGTGTTTATAATGTGTTTAAGTGCTATCTTGTGTTGTAATCACACAAACTTTGCAACACTACCAAGTAGTCCAACATGGTATAAAGAGCGAGCTTTTCTTGACATTTGCATGTTTTTCAAGACATAAGGCCATACATAAAGGTGAACAAATGAAGGGGCAACTTTTAGCAGCCACGTAAGGCGGATATCCTGCTGTTGCTAACTGCACGTCATCGATCGACTTAGCCTCCGCAACCCCCTTTGTTTGTGATCCCCCGGATGTAGAATCTGTGGTTGTTTATGACGGCTGAGTCATGTGAGTGTCTCAGGAGCCCCTTTCATTGCATCCTGACCCAGTGTTGTGAGTTAAGGCAATGTGAATGGCTAATACACATGGTAGGGAGAAAATGAAATAGGCTGCAGAGTCGCTCTCATGACTGTGGCGTAATACACACAGACAGAGCCTGTGAGATGTGGTGTTGAATGATCCACTCTCATCAACAACAGAGGCCGCACATCTCAATCAGTACCAGGAATACTTTCCCTTGCTAATGATCACAGCAGTAATCATTTGTCTCCTAAATTTGTTAGTATGGCTTATGTAGGTTGCTCTGTAGTGCACTGAACAGAGTGTGCATCATCAAAATAACTAAACAAATTGAGAACATAACTACACCAAACATGTTACATGTTCGATTTACTCCGTAGCATCATAATCAAACATTAATCTCGTCATGGACATTTCGGTTGCTTGTGAAGCTGAGGGTGCTGATGGCCCCTCTAAGGTATGATAGGAACGTGTTTCAGGAAGTGGAGTTGGGTTCCTATTATATGTTTCGGAAAAATCTGCTCCCGGCCGAGACATTGATGATGTTTCTCTGTGTGTCCGGGGCATTGAATGCATATGTGAGTGAGGCATGCTACTGTAGGTTTGCCCTTGCTGTATCCACGAGTGTTGTGACTCTGACCTATGAACTGGCATTGAGTGATCAGAGGCCCAACACTCTTGGTAGGTACCCAGATTATGACCACGCGAACCACTACGGTCTAGGTGTGAGCCCTGCTTATTACCATGGTTTCCATCACGGTCTTGCCGTGTTTTTTCTAGGTATTTTCGTGCCACTTGAATGAATTCAACATGTACATCGGCATAATACCGTGGGTCAATGTCCTGTAGGTAAGGGACCACTGAGGTAGCAATTTTGTATGGTACATTATCCTCGGTTTCCCTTTGTCGCTCACGGTTTTCTTTGAAGTAATCCAAAATGTCGTGGTAGGTTTTGTTCATTTCAGCTATATGTGCGTTCTCCTCCTCCACTGCTGAAGGCCTCACTCTTTTTGGCCTACTTGCTGCTCTAGGTCGCGGTCTCACTGTGTTAAGAGACGAGTTTACACTCCCACTTGTATGAGTGGATGCCACCTCCGAATTAATTTCCCCAACATCTGAGTTGCTGTGCGCCGAAGCACAACTACTGTCGCTGTCGGCCGCCACATTAGCTGAAGTGTTAAAACTATCCTCTGTTCTGAAAAATAAAAGGAAACAAAGACACCAGTGTTTCATTATATGTGTCAACATATCTGGAGTACATTAACAAATTAGCCTGTATCCATGCCAACAGACATGTAAGTGGAGTGGGCATTTACATACATATGTGGTTACATAGTGTGGTTGAGGGAGACCGGACACTTGTTTAGGTAGGACATCAAACAGTCCTTTGAAGCATGATAAAGATGTTATGTACAACCCAACCAGCTGTTAGGCTTCCCTCAGCCATAGTATACATCTCAACGTGTGTGGCATAGGCTTATGTATGTGTGTGTTGTCATGGATAGTGGCTAAATGGTTTATGTAGGCACAAATTACCAATATGAAATGTGAATGTACCTTCGAGGTTCATATATGGTGCGCAGAAAGGACAACAATTCAAAGTTCTTGTAGGTTGGTGGGGCTGTAGCAGCACTACCACTTTTCTCCAATTTGCGTAGTTTGGTCAATTCTTTTTTGTAAGTGTCCCGTACGGATCTCCACTTATTCATATAGAATTTGACTGTAGAGAAAAGAGAATGAAACAGAACATTAATGGAACATTATTTTGTCTCCATAGGTTTTTGGCCAGTGGTCAATCGTTTGCTTCATTGCATTTTGCCTACCGTTTGGGCAAGAGTACGATCTCGTACATAGTGAAGGAGACGTGTCTCGTCATCTGGAGTCAACTTCATGGCACTTTTATGGCTGTCCCTAACCGTCAACGCTGGGAGGAGGTATCAAATAAATTTTGGACCAAGTGTCGCTTTCCAAATTGCATTGGAGCCGTGGATGGCAAACATATCCGACTCGTGCAGCCACCACACAGCGGCAGTCAATTTTTCAATTATAAAAAATTCTTTTCGATTGTACTTATGGCAGTTGCTGATGCCGAGTACAAATTCCTATATATTGATGTTGGGTCCTATGGAACAGCAAGCGATTCCCAGATATTCAGGAACAGCAACTTGTGCTTTCGCATGGAAAATGGCCTGCTGGACTTGCCACCACCGACCCCATGGCCTAGGACCTCCAATCCAGCATTCCCCTACACCTTGGTGGGTGACGAGGCTTTCGCTCTCTCTCGACATGTCATGCGGCCATACTCATCCAGTCACTTGAATGACCGGACAACGCATTTCAATTACCGCTTAAGCATGGCCAGGCGAATGGTGGAATGCAGTTTTGGAATTTTGACCAACAAATGGAGGGTGCTTCATACACCTATCAATTTGAAGCTGGAAAATGCGGTGGCAGTCGTTAAAGCTGCATGTATCCTTCACAATGTAATTATTGAAAAAGAAGGAATCTCTGTGGAGGAAGTCAATGCAGTTGACGTTACACCGCTAAGTGGCTTAACTTGGAGTGGAGGTCAGCACAGTAATGAGGCACTGCGTAATCGTGACTGTATGTCTCATTACTTCCAAAGTGCAGCTGGCACAATGTAGAGATCTATGCATTTCTGACATGCATTATTCAATAAAATTGTTTTAAGATTACAATGTTGTGGAATGATTGATTGGAAGCAATTACACATTCATATAAATCACCCTTCTGGGTGCTATGGGTCTTTTATGTTACATTACTATACATTTTCAGACGAATGACATCAACCTACCTACCTATACTAAATTTAAGCACAACTCACAAACGCAAGGCATACATGACATCACCATAAACTGCGTGCCTTGCTTGGTCAACGGGCGGCAAACGTGGTGTCATCCCCCGGTTATCGACTGCAAAACCACTTGGTTTTGCAGTTGACAACAAACATTATCACTTTTGGCCGCCAGATATACATGAGGCACCTACAAATGGGGGGGGGGGGGGCAGGGTGGAATGTACTGTAGTATGACTTTACAGTGGCCCGTGGCAAGCACGAGGGTAGCACGTGGCTTTGAAATTATGGCCCATTATGCATTTTGCAATGTAGCAAACATTCGACACAAAGCATATCACAAGTGCACATATCACCACTCACCTTCCAACTTTCTCTTTGAAGATGACAACTCATCCCAATCCGGAGTGAATTCCTCTGCTATATGTTGCCAGGTCCTCCTAATCAGTGTTTTGTCCTTATAGCCTGGAAGGGTTTTATCATAAATAAATGGATTTTCCTGGACCAAGGCTACCAGGCTCTCTATTGTATATTCCATGGCTGCAAGACGTTTTGGAATAAACTTACAGGAAACAGGAAAACAGGCCTTTGTAGTTTTGTGGTTTTTTTTGTGTAGTTCAAGAAAAAAAAAACTTTATTGTACGCGTTTCCGCATGCGATTTCGCATTAAATTAAGCATGCGAATCCGCATGCGAATTCCCTATTAAATACATTATGTGCGATTCGCATGCGATTCGCATGCATTCCACTCGCAGGCGAAATCGTTGGCTCTTTTGTGCGTTTTTTCACCGCTCATAAAAACGCACCACGCAAACGCTACAGTGGAAACAGGTCCATTCACTTGCATTACGTGTGCGAATCCGCATGCGTTGGACGCATGCGGATTCGCGATAGTGGAAACGAGCCCTCAGAGCCATGGGCATTGGGAGAGAAATCTACACGAAAAAAAATGTAAGAATGATTTTACATTTTAAAATTGCCTGGTTAGCATCCTCTCTACTGCTCTATCAGCCTGCAATAAAGAACTTATTGTGTATTTTATGCCTAACAGTTACTCTTTAACCACTTCACCTAGAAGAGTTTTTCCCCTTAAAAAAACAGAGCAATTTTCACCTGTCTGCGCTCCTTCCATTCATTCGCCTATAACTTTATTGCTACATATCATAACGAAACAATCTATATCTTGTTTTTTCGTCACCAATTAGGCTTTCTTTGGGGGGTACTTTTTGCTAAGAATTATTTTATTCTAAAAATGTTTTATTAGTAAAATAAGAAAAAAACATTGAAAAAAATCATTATTTTTCAGTTTGTGGCCAATATAGTTTTAAAATAATACATGCTAATGGAACTAAAACTGACATATTTTATTTGCCCATTTGTCCCGGTTATTGCAACATTTAAAATGTTTCCCTAGTACAATGTATGGCGCCAATATTTTATTTGGAAATAAAGGTGCATTTTTTCAGTTTTGCATCCATCCCTGATTACAAGCCCATAATTTAAAAAGTTATAGTAATATACCCGATTGGCGTACATATTAACAAAGTTCAGTCCCTAAGGTAAGTATTTATGTAATTTTTTTTTCAAAAAAAAAAAAAAAAAAAATGTTTGCCAGCTATTTTTTATTTTCAAAAAAAAAAAAAACAACAACAACAAATGTTTACAGCTATGGGGAGTGTGGGAGGTCAAGAGTTAATTTAAATAGAAAAAACAAGGTAACTAGGGATTACTTTTATTGGGCAGCACGGTGGCGTAGTGGTTAGCTCTCTCGCCTTGCAGCGCTGGGTCCCTGGTTCGAATCCCAGCCAGGGCACTATCTGCAAAGAGTTTGTATGTTCTCTCCGTGTCTGCGTGGGTTTCCTCCGGGCACTCCGGTTTCCTCCCACATTCCAAAAAAACATACGGATAAGTTAATTGGCTCCCCCTAAAAAAAAAAAATTGGCCCTAGACTACAGTACTTACACTACATAATATAGACATATGGCAATGGTAGGGATTAGATTGTGAGCTCCTTTGAGGGACAGTTAGTGACAAGATATATATATATATATATATATATATATATATATATATATATATACACTGTACAGCGCTGCGTAATATGTCGGCGCTATATAAATACTAAATAATAATAATAATAATAATAATAATAATTACTTGCTGAAAAAAAAGGGGAAGTAATTTTACAATTTGGCCACAAGATGTCCTCAGTGGTGACTTCAGCTCCATACTATTAGTACAGAAACGGAAGCACTACTTGCACGGGATTTATGAATGGCAGAGCTGTCTGAATAAACACTGCAGCCATTCACACGGGGAATTAAATCAATGAATGGGATCTGTTTTCCCATTCATTGATCTAGCGGCCGACGATCGGCGGTAATGTGCGGCGGTACCAAGCGGGGTGGGGTGTACTGAGGCGGGAGGGATGTAGTACCTACGCCCCTGCACAGAGTTGTGGCACTTTGCAGGGGCGTAGTTACTCGTCCCGGCAGAGGGGAAGTGGTTAAGGGATCTCACAAAGCTGTAAACTGAAAGATCTGTTTTTGCGATGATATTATAATGATTTATAGATTACTATTGATTTGAGTCATAATCTTCTGCGGCACAATACAAAATAAGAAATTTATGACAATGACTAATACAGACTATCTCTAAACAACTTAGAGCAGTTACCGTATTTTTCAGAATATAAGATGCACTGGATAGTGTAATGGTTAAGGGCTCTGTCTCTGACACAGGAGACCTAGGTTTTAATCTTGGCTCTGCCTGTTCAGTAAGCCAGGACCTGTTCAGTAAGGAGTCCTCAGGCTATACTCCCTAACATTGCTACTGCCTACTGAGAGTGCCTAGTGGCTGCAGCTCTGGTGCCTTGAGTCCGCCAGGAGAAAAGTGCAATATAAATGTTATTTGTCTTGTTTTTTTCTCCCCAAAAAAGGAAAGGAAAAGTCACAGTATCTTATATTCCAAATACAGGGAGTCCTTAACTTACGAAGGCCTGCCGATATGAACCGCTGACCCACTGCGATGTCGGGGACTCCCTGTATTATCCGTGTCCTCCTCTGCTCCCCTTTGCATAGATAAAAGCATTGGCAGTGTGCATCTCACCTCATCCATCAGAGCCCACAGCAATCAGAGACCTCTCCTCTCTTTCACTGTTCCCCTAGTTCTGGTCGCGTGTAATGACACAATCAGCAGAAGATAGCACTAGTAGAGCCGTGTGAGAGAGGGGAGGTCTCTGATCACCACAGGCTCTGATGGATGAGATGAGAGACATGCTGCTGCTGATGCTTTTATCTATGCACGGCAGAGATGAGGAGTACACAAGAGAACAGAAGACATAAGGGGGGCAGAGGACACAATGGGAACAGAGAACACAAGGAGGACAGAGGACACAAGGAGTAAACAGGAAGAAAAATGGAGTACACAGAGAACACATAGGGACACAGGAGGACACATGCAGGGCACAGGAAGGTCAAAGGGGACACAATAATTCGGGAAAGAACATCTACAAAATACCCCTGGACTATGGACGCACAAGGTTTGGTATACCGGTACTTCTTTTCTGTCCTCTAAACGTTTTATAGTCCAGAGCTACTTATATTCTTAAAAATATAAGGCACAGTACACTCTCAGTGATGGAAGTGTGATAGGATCATGCATGGCCGGACTGCGCATGTGCAGTACTGCGGGTCTGGTGGGCCAGCCAGTAGACAATCGGAGTGGCCTGGGAGGATGAGGAAGAAGCCAATGACCTAAAGAGGGAAGAAGGCAAGTATAACTGCTTTAAAGCACTTTTTGTTAAAGAGACCCTGAACAGAACAGAGATAAAAAAAAAGCAAATCTAGACTTACCTAGGGCTTCCTCCTCCCCCCCCCCTCCCCAGGCCCGCAAAGTCCCTCTGTGTCCTCTAGATCCCCTCTGTGGCCCCGCTGGTGGCTCCAGTATGTGCGTGTTTTAGGCCAAAGTCACACATGCGCTGCCCAGGCACCCAGCGTGTCATCACAGTCATTCCTGTAAGGGACCTGCGCATGTGCGGTACTTGAAAGATTGAACTGTGCATGCACAGGACCTTCACGACAATGGGTGCTATGACGCATCAGGTACCTGGACTGGCCTCGAATGCGCAACTACAGCTGAAGTTGCCAGGTTTACGAAGCCATCAGCGGGACCATGGAGGGGACCCAGATGACACAGAGGGACCTTGCAGTCTACGGGGTGGGGTGCTGGAGAAAGCCCCAGGTAAGTCCAGATTTGCTTTTGTACCACTGCTCAGGGTCTCTTTAATGGTTTGTTCTCCTCCTTATCATAATCATACTGTATAACAACAGAATGCATTGATTCTGCACAATGCAGCCCTGAATTGTCACACGAAGGATCGAATCTCAATCCCTGTGGGTGACTATAATTGTAAGTAGTGCAGTGTGACCCTTTGTTGATACCCGATGCTTTGCACACACCTCATTGTCTCCCCAGTGACAATCCTATTTGCCAGAACAACAACAGAACATCATGTTTCATGATAACTTATTATGATATTTCTTTTAAACCAGACACATAAATTCAGGAGTTTGTTTTGAAATTCACTGATTGAATGATAGAGGTTTTGTAATTTTGCTCAAACAATTATTTAGTAAATAACTGAATTTACTGCATTTACTGCAGAGCGATTGCACCACGGTGGAACAAAAGAAAAATCTACTAAAAGGCAGGCCATTTTTCGTGTTTATACTGGCAATCACAGGGTAGAGCAACAATCCTTCTCATGGGCAGCTAGTGCACAGACATCTTTGTTGACAAGAAGCACCTTGATTAATTGAATGATTGTGGAAAGGAATGACACCAATATTAGTTTAAGATATCATTACGATAACATATTACTGACACTCCATTAACATTTATAAAAGCAGAGAAAGAAGGAATTGCTAGGTTCATCTAAATATAGAAAGCTACTCATTCCCTCCAATTTACCATGAAAGTTTTCTTAAATGCAGATGTATTTCCTATTTCTCCTTCATATGCAAATACACTTGGTCCTAGACTGTGATAAACTGTCACCAATGCTTTATACAACATGAATCTGACATTCATTTGCTGCATTATAAATAAATATTTATTCTACTAGCTATTTTTTCTAACATATAAAAGATATTTCTTTCAAAACGGTTTCTATAAGTATTATATAAAAAGTATACCTATGAGTGGAAAAGCCTCATAGCAAAAATCATTCTAGAACCTTTGCTTTTGTACCCTTGATCTCCACCACCAATATTGACGATTGCTAAGCAAGCACTACAATTTAATGATCTACATTGTTTATTTATTTATTTTTTATCTCCGCGTACTCTTCAGAAGCTGCCATCCAGCTTACAGCAGATGTCTCATCTGTGCTTTTTTTTTTTTTTTTTAAATATATAAATGAACAGATTTTTATGTGCACACACGGAGGTAGGTGTTTTGAGAGTTAAGCTATATAAACTCCTTCTTCAAGGACTATGGCCTCAATTCACTAAGCTTATCTCCTGTCTTTAACCTCCTTGGCGGTCTGATTTTTTCCAGATTTTAGGGTCTAAAAGCGGTGCAATTTTTTTCCACTCTTTCAGACCCTAAAACCTGAAAAAAATCATTCTGGCATGGAGATCTGCAGCAAAATAAAAAAAAATGTACCTTCCTGGGCTCCTGTGCTGCAGTTTTCTCTTTGCCCACAAGATGGCGCTAATATACATATAAACGAACTTCTCTATATTTCTCTAATATAGAGAAGTTTGTTTTCAATATTAGCCCCGCCCCTGATGACGTCACGCTGCCACCACCGCTCTGCTGCCACCACCACGGCTGCGCTGCTCCAACTGGCTGCCGGGTCCCCGGAAGAATAGCGAGGACATGGGGGATCCCGGCGGCCAGGGAAAGACCCAACACTGCCGGGGAGAGAGGCTGGAGTCCCGCTGCGCAGCGAGATCGCGCGCGGGACTCCAAAACTACAAGTAAAGCTCTGCAATGCCTACCCCGACCTGAGCTCGGGATCACCGCTAATAGCTTATTTTTTCTACCCCGAGCTCAGGTCGGGAAAACCGGCAAGGAGGTTAATAACGCTTCTAGAGTTATCACCATGGTGATGAGGCATGTCGTATTCAGGAAACATTTTACCTCAGGGAAACCTAAAGTTAACTCTTCTGTCTTTAAGTTAACTCTTCAATCCTTAAAATAACTACAGAGGAGGTAAATTAACTACAGAGGAGGTAATTAACTACAGAAGAGGTAACTTAAGGAATGAAGAGATAAAATAACTCTCTCACTGTGTGGAGGTAAGTTTTCTCTTGCCTTATTATCTCCAGCATGATCTTAGTGAATTGAGGCCTATATCCCAAAACAACAATCATTAGTGAGGGATATTTTAGGAATGATGGCTATAATCACTCTACTTAAGTATTTGCCAAACACCATGTTCTGTTATATGGAAAGAGATGGGGGAATGAGCAGTAGATGTTTTGGTGCGTGGGCAAAAAATAAATAAATAAACAAAAACAAAAAAATAAAATGCCCTTTGCAGATCAATGCAAGGTGATGCTAATTATCCACTATTCAGTCTGCCACTATGTTTAAAACATGTTTTCCCACCAAAGTGTTAACTTACAATTTACAGAAAAAAGAGGGGGGCGGGGGGTTTGTTAGAAAACCCGGAACACTGATCTAAGTTGGATTTTTTGAAGCTAATTCCAGTGATCGCAATGAATAGGGATCCACTGGTGTAGTGCTTTGCCGACCGCCGATGATTGGAAAGCACTGCGAAAGCACTCCTAATGGTTTTCTAGCTTTAAAGGACAACTATCAAAGTTAACTAAAATTCTAAATGCCACATATATTTCCACTAATTACTAGCAAATAGCAATGCAAATGCTTTTTTAACCTATTTTGGTTCCTGGACGTAGAAACTAGGTGCAGGAACAATGCGCGCTACCGCTCGCTCCCGCGGCCGATCGCGCGCGTGCACGCGCACTCCCAGCCGCGGATTCGGTAGCCAGGGAATCAATGTATTGGGCTATGGTGCCCGATCACTGATTCCTCTCCCTCGCTGAAAAAGCGTCAGCTTCTCTCGGAAGCTGCGCCTTTTCTGGCCGTTCCCTTACCGATGCGTCACTCTAAGCATGTGTTACGCTTAGCGTGACGTCATGTAAACAAACTCATGGCCGCCATCTTGTGGCCAAAAAGTAATACTACAACTGAAAGTAAAAATAAATTAAAATGAACACACATTTACATTATAAATCTATTGTTTACCTCCCACCCTCCCAAAACTACCCAAATAAAATGTTTAGTATAAAAAAAAAAACCATTACAATAAAAAAAACAAACAAACATGTAAATATTTACCTAAGGGTCTAAACTTTTTAAATATCAATGTAAAGATGAAATATTTCTATTTTTTTTATTTTAAACTTGTTAATAGTGATAGATGCAAAATGGAAAAAATGCATCTTTATTTCCAAATAAAATATTGTCGCCATACATTGTGATAGGGACATAATTTTAACGGTGTAATAACCGGGACATATGAGCAAATACAATACGTGAGTTTTAATTATGGAGGCATGTATTATTTTAAGACTATAATGGCTGAAAACTGAGAAATAATGAATTTTTCCATTTTTTTCTTATTCTTCCTGTTAAAATGCGTTTACAGTAAAGTGGCTCTTAGCAAAATGTACCCCCCAAAGAAAGCCTAATTGGTGGCGGAAAAAACAAGATATAGATCAGTTCATTGTGATAAGTAGTGATAAAGTTATAGGCTAATGAATGGGAGGTGAACATTTCTCACGTGAAAACCACGGAACCTGAATGGGTTAAACAGTTTTCACTGTGGGCATTACTATGGAGCACCATGTCCAGCACATCCAGCATATAGAAACAGTCCTCACCTGCAGCAATCCTATGAGTAAAATTTGTTCAGAATGATAGAATGCAGAAATATAGCTTCAAATGTGTGTAAATAGTCATTGCTGCAGCTCTGTCTGTGTGTTCCTGTGTCTCTCTCTCTCTCTCTCTACCTCGCAGTGTTAAAGAAAACCTGTACTAAAAAAAACATCCTCTGGGGGGTACTCACCTCAGGAGGGGGAAGCCTTAGGGTCCCAATGAGGCTTCCCCTATCCCTGTAGCTGCAGGCAGTCCAGCGCTAGCTCCCCCATAGCATCCCGCAATCCTCTCCCAACAAGCGCTGATTTATTTACCTTGTCGGGATCCAGCGCAGGTGCAGTTGCGGCTCTTCCTTTAGGTAACACGGAAATAGCCGAACCTGATTGTATCCGCTCTACTGCGCAGGTGCAAAAGGACTCGCACCTGCGCAGTAGAGTGGATCAATCGGGTTCGGCTATTTCCGCCTTAACCCGAGGGGAGATCCGCTAGTACACCTGTGCTGGATCCCGGAAGGTAAATACAGTATTTACATCGCCGCAATTCGGGGGGCTGCAGCTGGACAACGGAGGGACAGAGAAGAATGGGGGAAGTCTCGTGAGGATCCAGAGGCTTCTTCCTCATGAGATAAGTACCCCCAGAGGACTTTTTCTCAATTACAGGTTTTCTTTAAGTAAACAGGTTACAGCCAGGGAGATCTCATTCTGAATTGGAGGGGGGGGGGGGGGAGGAAGCATTCAAGTAAGGAAAAAATACATGGTTCAGCCCTGCCTCCCTCTTCCACTAATGCCAACACAAATTGTTACAAACAGCTGGTAAACAAGGCATTTTTTTTCACGCAGGTTGTGATCAGAGGCTTCTGAAAAGCTTTCTATTGTTGCTGGATAAAAGCTCTATAGGTATCCCACAGGTTTACAGAAGAAAGGTTTCTTTGATACTTGTCCTTTAAGTTGTCTTTTTATTAAAAAACAATATCTAAATTGTCTCATTATTCTCGATATCCAACTTACAGTGTATAACTATAAACAAAATGAAAGTGTGAAGCCTGCACACACCATACACTCCGGATCATACAAGTTTTCCATTATTTCCAATTTTATGTAGCCCAAGGGTGTGGTGGTAGGCTTAAATTTTTTTGTATTTTTTGTAGTAATTTCACAGCAAATTCATAATTACAATGCAAAATAATAAAGCTACATTTCAAACTATTGTGAAATTAATTTTGCACGTAGTTGTAATTAGAATGTGACTAATAAGGATGCACGCTACCATTGCGGGTACGTCAAACTGCTGTAGCTGAGGCTCTAGATCAGGGGTCCCCCAACATTTTGGGTCGATGGCCGGGTCAACATACTTCAGACCAGTGGTGCTCAAATACCCCTTTTCAAAATTCGAGTTTGGTCGAATTCGAATAGTAAATTATTCGAGGTCAGTCGAATATTCGAGTCGAATAAATTTTACTATTCGATTCGACCTCGGACTTCGAGCTCACTATTCGAGTCAGTATTCGAGCTCATTATTCGAGCTGACTATTCGAATTGGCCTTAAATAGCTTCCTACACTTGTTTTGAGGGTGAATGATGCAAGAAACATCTTTTTTTCCAAGTAACAACAGCAAGTGATTATGTGGGGATGTTCCTTTAAAAAAAAAGGTGAAAAGAGAAGTTGTGTCCAGAATTTTGTTCAGTACTGTATATACTTCTTCTTCTTCTTCTTCTTTATCTTCTATATCTTCTTCTTCTTCTTCTATATCTTCTTCTTCTATATCTTCTTCTTCTATATCTTCTTCTATATCTTCTTCTTCTTCTTTTATATTGTCTTCTTCTTCTTCATCTTCTTCATCATCATCTTCTTCTTCTTCATCTTCTTTTTCTTCATCTTCTTCATCTTCTTCTTCTTCATCTTCTTCTTCTTCATCTTCTTCATCTTCTTCTTCATCTTCTTCATCTTCTTCTTCATCTTCTTCTTCATCTTCTTCATCTTCTTCTTCTTCATCTTCTTCTTCTTCTCCTTCTTCATCTTCTTCTTCTTCATCTTCTTCTTCTTCATCTTCTTCATCTTCTTCATCTTCTTCATCTTCTTCTTCATCTTCTTCATCTTCTTCTTCATCTTCTTCTTCTTCTTCTTCTTCTTCTTCTTCTTCTTCTTCATCTTCTTCAATATCGTCTTCTTCTTCACTTATTTCTCTTTTCAATTTTTTTTTAAAGAAATGCAGCTATTTTTGAGCGTAACAAATAGCTGGTGGCGCACGCATGTTGGAAGCGCCATTGTATGTGCTCCCTGGCAGTGGAAACACACAGACAGCAGGAGGTAAATTCAGCAGCAGGAGGAGGAGGATGAGTGTGTGGCAGCAGGCAGTCAATGAGGCAGGCAGCGTGACATAATAGCCCTGGTACCTAGCGGTGATACCAGGGCTGTAAATAAACACAGCAGGCAGGAGGTCCCAGACAGCGGTCGTGCAGCCCACATCGTGTCCAATACACAACTGGGACAACACAGTTTTCAACCCGGGCACCTCAGAAAAATTAAACCTTTTTTTTATGGTTTTTTGGTTTTGTTTGTAAAACAAATTACACAGATATATAGCTATTGTTTGACGTAATAGCTGGTGGCAGAGTGGCAGCAGAATGTAATTCTGTGTACCCTGGCAGTGGGAAACACAGACCGACAGCAGCAGCAGCAGGAGGAATGGAGGAGTAATGTGAGCAGCTATTGTTTGACGTAATAGCTGGTGGCAGACTGGCAGCAGAAGGTAATTCTGTGTACCCTGGCAGTGGGAAACACAGACAGACAGCAGCATCAGCAGGAGGAATGGAGGAGTAGTGTGAGTGTGGCAGCAGGTAGGCAGCGTGACATAATAGCCCTGGTACCTAGCGGTGATACCAGGCCGTAAATAAACACAACAGGAGGTCCCAGACAGCGGTCGTGCAGCCCACATTGTGTCCAATACACAACTGGGACAACACAGTTTTCAACCCGGGCACCTCAGAAAAATTAAACCTATTTTTTTGTAATGGTTTTGTAGTTTTGGTTTTACAACCAATTACACAGATATAGCTATTTTTTGACGTAATAGCTGGTGGCAGAGTGGCAGCAGAAGGTAAATCTGTGTACCCTGGCGTTGGGAAACACAGACAGACAGCAGCAGCAGGAGGAATGGAGGAGGAATTATGTGAGCAGCTATTGTTTGACGTAATAGCTGGTGGCAGAGTGGCAGCAGAAGCTAATTCTGTGTACCCTGGCAGTGGGAAACACAGACAGACAGCAGCATCAGCAGGAGGAATGGAGGAGTAGTGTGAGTGTGGCAGCAGGTAGGCAGCGTGACATAATAGCCCTGGTACCTAGCGGTGATACCAGGCCGTAAATAAACACAACAGGAGGTCCCAGACAGCGGTCGTGCAGCCCACATCGTGTCCAATACACAACTGGGACAACACAGTTTTCAACCCGGGCACCTCAGAAAAATTAAACCTTTTTTTTTGTAATGGTTTTGTAGTTTTGGTTTTACAACCAATTACACAGATATAGCTATTTTTTGACGTAATAGCTGGTGGCAGAGTGGCAGCAGAAGGTAAATCTGTGTACCCTGGCGTTGGGAAACACAGACAGACAGCAGCAGCAGGAGGAATGGAGGAGTAATTATGTGAGCAGCTATTGTTTGACGTAATAGCTGGTGGCAGAGTGGCAGCAGAAGCTAATTCTGTGTACCCTGGCAGTGGGAAACACAGACAGACAGCAGCATCAGCAGGAGGAATGGAGGAGTAGTGTGAGTGTGGCAGCAGGTAGGCAGCGTGACATAATAGCCCTGGTACCTAGCGGTGATACCAGGCCGTAAATAAACACAACAGGAGGTCCCAGACAGCGGTCGTGCAGCCCACATCGTGTCCAATACACAACTGGGACAACACAGTTTTCAACCCGGGCACCTCAGAAAAATTAAACCTTTTTTTTTTTTTTGGTTTTTTTTGTTTTGTTTTTACAACAAATTACACAGATATAGCTATTTTTTGACGTAATAGCTGGTGGCAGAGTGGCAGCAGAATGTAATTCTGTGTACCCTGGCAGTGGGAAACACAGACCGACAGCAGCAGCAGCAGGAGGAATGGAGGAGTAATGTGAGCAGCTATTGTTTGATGTAATAGCTGGTGGCAGTGTGGCAGCAGAAGGTAATTCTGTGTACCCTGGCAGTGGGAAACACAGACAGACAGCAGCAGCAGGAGGAATGGAGGAGTAGTGTGAGTGTGGCAGCAGGCAGGCAGCGTGACATAATAGCCCTGGTACCTAGCGGTGATACCAGGCCGTAAATAAACACAACAGGAGGTCCCAGACAGCGGTCGTGCAGCCCACATTGTGTCCAATACACAACTGGGACAACACAGTTTTCAACCCGGGCACCTCAGAAAAATTAAACCTTTTTTTTTATGGTTTTTTGGTTTTGTTTGTAAAACAAATTACACAGATATATAGCTATTGTTTGACGTAATAGCTGGTGGCAGAGTGGCAGCAGAATGTAATTCTGTGTACCCTGGCAGTGGGAAACACAGACCGACAGCAGCAGCAGCAGGAGGAATGGAGGAGTAATGTGAGCAGCTATTGTTTGACGTAATAGCTGGTGGCAGTGTGGCAGCAGAAGGTAATTCTGTGTACCCTGGCAGTGGGAAACACAGACAGACAGCAGCAGCAGGAGGAATGGAGGAGTAGTGTGAGTGTGGCAGCAGGCAGGCAGCGTGACATAATAGCCCTGGTACCTAGCGGTGATACCAGGCCGTAAATGAACACAACAGGAGGTCCCAGACAGCGGTCGTGCAGCCCACATCGTGTCCAATACACAACTGGGATAACACAGTTTTCAACCCGGGCACCTCAGAAAAATGAAACCTTTTTTTTTATGGTTTTTTGGTTTTGTTTGTAAAACAAATTACACAGATATATAGCTATTGTTTGACGTAATAGCTGGTGGCAGAGTGGCAGCAGAAGGTAAATCTGTGTACCCTGGCAGTGGGAAACACAGACAGACAGCAGAAGGGCAGTACACAGCAGCCCACTGTAGGTGTAAAATGTGTGGCTGCAGGCGACGTAAGAGTCAAAGTGAACCAGGCTGGCTTAGTGAGCAGGAGCCAGGAGGTGGTAAAGGGTGGTAAGGCACATTAACGATGGTTCTTAGCCAGTTCATGTCCCCCTCTCGCCGACAACAGGGGCCAGGAACTCGCCTTCCACCCACGCCTGGTTCATCTTGAGAAACGTCAGTCTGTCCACAGACTTGTGAGACAGACGTGAGCGTTTCTCGGTGACCACACCACCAGCTGCACTGAAGCAGCGCTCGGACAGCACACTGGAAGGGGGGCAGGACAGCACTTCCAGGGCGTACTGCGCCAGCTCGCTCCAGATCTCCAGGCGCTTGACCCAATACTCCATGGGATCAACAGGGGCATCGCTGTCAAGCCCGCTGTAGGACCCCATGTAGTCAGCCACCATGCGGGTCAGGCGCTGGCTGTGACCGGAGGAGGAGGATGCTGCATGCACCTCCTCTCTAGTCACTGCTGCCGGAGCCTCTACAGTCCTGTAGAGCTCGTGGCTGAGAGACAGCAGGTCTGTGGGGCGCTTGCTGCTGGATGCAGGCACCTGCTGCTGCCTCTGTGCTGGCTGCTGGACAGTGGGGGTGGAAGGCTGGGGGAAGGCTTCCTCCAAGCGCTCAACAAGGGCCTGCTGCAAGCTCCTTATTTGTTGCGCTGGGTCTCCTCCTGCAGGCGGCAGGAACTGGCTCAACTTCCCCTTGAGGCGTGGGTCCAACATCATGCTGATCCAGATGTCCTCCCTCTGCTTCATCTGGATCACCCTGGGGTCCCTGCGCAGGCACGTCAGCATGTGCGCTGCCATTGGGAAGAGGCGGGCCACGTCTGCTGGCACATCGACGGCAGTGCTGCTGTCCTCATCCTCCTCCTCTGCCTCGTCAGCCTCATCCTCTCTCCACCCCCGCACCAACTCAGCTGCACTGTGCTGCTCCCCCTCATCAGCAGCAAGGTCAGGGACCTCCACCAAGTCCTCCTCCTCCTCCCCCTCAGAGGTGGACTGTGCAGCTGCTTGCCGCTCCTGCTGGTCCAAGGCTGCCGCTGCCTGTTCCAGCAAAGCATCGAGGGCCCTGTTCAGCAGACAAACCAGGGGCACCCACTCGCAGACCATAGCATGGTCCCTGCTCACCATGTTAGTGGCCTGCAGAAAGGGAGCCAGCACTAAGCACACCTGCTGCATGTGCCTCCAGTCATCATCGGGGACGATGGACGGGATGTTGCTGGTCTTGTCCCTTCTCTGAGCGGCGGAAACAGTGGCCAGGGCAAGGTACTGGTTGACAGCGTGCTTCTGTTCAACCAGACGCTCCAACATCGCCAGGGTGGAGTTTCAGCGAGTCGGAACGTCAAGGATCAGCCGATGGCGTGGAAGATCCAGCTCCTTTTGCACGTCTTCCAGGCTCGCACAGGCTGCAGCCGAGCGCCGGAAGTGACGCACAACGTTCCTTGCCATTTCCAGCAGTTCGCCCATCCCCTGGTAGGTGCGCAAGAACTTCTGCACCACCAGGTTCAGCACGTGGGCAAGACAGGGGATGTGGGTCAGGTTTCCCGTCTATTGCGGCAACTAGATTGGCCCCATTGTCGGCCACCACCTCGACGACTCTGAGGCCTCTGGGGGTCAGCCAAATCCTCTCCTGCTCCTGGAGTTTGGCCAACACATGGGTTGCCGTCAGCTTGGTCTTCCCAAGGCTGACCAAGTGCAGCAGCGCTTGGCAGTGGCGGGCCTTCACGCTGCTGCTGAGGCGGGGGGTTTGGCCAGGTGTGCCGGAGGATGGCAGAGGATCGGAGGAACCTGCTGCAGTTCCCCTGACCCTGCGGGGTGGCACCACCCACTGTGTTGCTGCTGCTGCTGTGCCCGCTGCTGCTCTCCCATCCTCACCCCCTTCCACCAAGCTGACCCAGTGGACAGTGAAGGACAGGTAGCGGCCTGTCCCGAAGCGGCTGCTCCAGGAGTCCATGGTGACGTGGACCCTTTCACCAACCGCGTGCTCCAGCCCTCGCTCCACATTGGCCATCACAAAGCGGTGCAGTGCAGGAATGGCCTTGCGGGCAAAGTGTCTGCTGGGGAGCTGCCAGTCTGGGGCTGCGCAAGCAAGCAGCGCACGAATGTCGCTCCCCTCCTGCACGAGCGTGTACGGCAGGAGTTGGGAGCACATGGCCCGTGCCAGCAAGCCGTTCAGCTGCCGCACGCGACGGCTGCTGGGAGGCAGAGCCCTAACCACCCCCTGGAAGGACTCGCTCAAAAGGCTCTGGCGTGGCCTTTTGCTGGCACGGGAATCAGCAGACACAGCGGAGGAGGCCACTGAGGACTGGCTGCCAGAACAGGCCTCAGTGTCGGCGGCAGGAGTTGTCGAGGGGGGAGGAGCAGTGCGTTTCCGCACTCCTGCTGGTGCTGCTGGAGGAGCAGGAGGGCGGGTGGCTGCTGTTGCTGCTGCTGCTGCAGCTGAAGGCTGTGCAGTGATGGGTGTGGTGCCACTGCCAGCACCAGATGCCTTCAGCCTCTGGAACTCCTCATGCTGGTGGAAATGTTTCGCAGCAAGGTGGTTGATGAGCGAGCTGGTGCTGAACTTTAAGGGGTCTGCACCTCTGCTCAACTTCCGCTGACAGTGGTTGCAAGTGGCGTACTTGCTGTACACAGTGGGCATGGTGAAAAATCGCCAGATTGGTGACAGAAACATCCCCCTACGGCATGGAAGCGCTGCTGCCGCCTGTCTCCCTGTGGTGGTTGGGGGGGGGGGGCTTGGGTGCGGCTGGTGGTGGTACTGGCAGATGCTGCTGCTGCTGCTGAGCCTGAGACACCAGCAGGCTGTGGGACCTGCCTACTGCTGCCAATGCTTGCAATGATGCGCCTCCTTGCAAGGCCCACAAGTGCATCCTCCTCCTCCTCCTCAGAGCTGCTGAGGACGACATCCCCTGGAGGTGGTGGCACCCAGTCTCTGTCTGTCACCGGGTCATCATCATCCTCCCCCTCCTGAAACATGTCCTGCTGGGATGATGACCCCCCAAACTCCTCTCCTGATGCATGGATGGGCTGCTTGACTGTCGCCACAGTCTTGCTGTCCAATCCCTCATCCCCCAAAGTGCCCATCAGCATCTCCTCCTCCAAATCGCCAACAACAGCAGACAATACCCTGATGGTGCCTGGGGTAAAAATACTGCTGAGTGACAGGTCGCCAACTTGTGACGGTGAACTGGCCTCCTCCCCAGACCCTGCTGGGCGGCTGCTGCGAACAGGGGTGGTGGTGGTGGTGGTGAGGGTGGAGGCCTCGGATGCAGAGCTGATGGCGGGCTGCTCATCCTCCGTCATGAGTTGCACCACAGTGTCTGCATGCTTTTCCTCAATGGGACGTTTCCGACCCGGCTGGAGGAAAATCGGAGCAGGTGCTACACGCTGCTGCTGCTGTGTCTCTGCAGCGTGAATTGCAGATGCTCCTGCTGGGCGGCGCCCAAGGCGTCCACGGCCAGTGGCTATGGTAGGAATGTTAGCCACTGACGCTGCTGCTGCTGCTGCTGCGGAACTGTGCATGGTGTCGCGGCCGCGGCCTTCCACAATGCTGCTCCCTCTCCTCCTGATTCCCTTGCTGCCCTTCCCCTTGCCCAAACCGCGCTGGCTGCCACTTCCAGACATCTTCGATGTTTTGGGCGTAAAGACAAAAGTTTTTTAAAAGGGCGGGTTAAAAGTGGGGTACTTTAATGGAGTGGGTTGGTGGGTGAGGTGACTGAGTGAGTGTCCCTAGTACAGTAAGTAAGTAGTAACAGTTAGGAAGTACAACTAGAAGTTACAATAATCAGTAGTAATCACAAGGAAATTTAGTGTGTGTACACTACAGACAGTGAGTGCACGCACGCGCAAACACGCGCAGGAGCTAGCCTATGAACAGTGACTGAGTGAGTGTCCCTAGTACAGTAAGTAAGTAGTAACAGTCAGGAAGTACAACTAGAAGTTACAATAATCAGTAGTAATCACAAGTAAATTTAGTGTGTGTACACTACAGACAGTGAGTGCACGCACGCGCAAACACGCGCAGGAGCTAGCCTATGAACAGTGACTGAGTGAGTGTCCCTACTACAGTAAGTAAGTAGTAAGAGTCAGGAAGTACAACTAGAAATTACAATAATCAATCAGTAATCAGAAGGAAATAGAGTGTGTGTAGTGTGTACACACTACACAGACAGTGAGTGCACACACACACGCAGGAGCTAGCCTATGAACAGTGACTGAGTGTCCTAGTACAGTAAGAGTAAGTAGTAACAGTAAGTACAACTAATTACAATAATCAATCAGTAATCAGAACTTCAGAAGGAAATAGAGTGTGTTGTACACAGACAGTGAGTGCACACACGCAGGAGCTAGTAGCCTATGAACAGTGACTGAGTGTCCTAGACTCCTATAGTACAGTAAGAGTAAGTAGTAACAGTAAGTACAACTAATTACAACAATCAATAAGTAATCAGAAGGAAATAGAGTGTGTGTGTACACTACAGTACACAGACAGTGAGTGAGTGCACACACGCAGGAGCTAGTAGCCTATGAACAGTGACTGAGTGTCCTAGACTCCTAGTACAGTAAGAGTAAGTAGTAACAGTAAGTACAACTAATTACAATAATCAATCAGTAATCAGGAAATAGAGTGTGTGTGTACACTACAGTACACAGACAGTGAGTGAGTGCACACACGCAGGAGCTAGTAGCCTATGAACAGTGACTGAGTGTCCTAGACTCCTAGTACAGTAAGAGTAAGTAGTAACAGTAAGTACAACTAATTACAATAATCAATCAGTAATCAGAAGGAAATAGAGTGTGTGTGTACAAGACAGTGAGTGCACACACGCAGGAGCTAGTAGCCTTAGCCTTAGCCTATGAACAGTGACAGTGAGTGTCCTAGTACAGTATAACTACAATACTAAATACAGAATCAATCAGTAGTAAAGGACAGCAGAAATACTGGTATAGATGAGAGAAATATACTAACAGAGGACAGGAGAGAACAGCTGCCCACACAGGCAGGCCCTGAGGCCTAAAGCTGTAAGCTTGCCTGCAGCAGCTGTCTCTGTCTATGTAACACAAAAGATACTAACTAAAATACAATGTCTATCTAACTAACAACAATATAGGTGTGTATAGGAGGTGTATGTGAGCAAAAACGCTAGGTAAATGACCACAATAGAGCTCTTGCTAAGCCAAAGCACAAAGGAGCAACTCTCTCTCTATGCAAGTCTCAGGCAAGGACGGAGAAACCTAACATGGCGGCCGCTATTTATAGGGTAGGGGCTGGCCAGGGTCCCCCTCTGTGATTGGCTGCCGTCAGAGGGCCTGGGAGCCCTCTGATTGGCTCTAAGGACATCAATCTGGGCTATGACGCTATTCGAGCTCGGTACCCGAGCTCGATTAGCGCCGTTTGCTCGAATAGCTCGAATAGTGAATGGGCTATTCGCGTTTACTCGAATAGCCCATTCGAATAGCTGCAGCTATTCGGAGCTCGAATACCGAGCTCGAATAGCTGAAAAAGAGCTCGAATATTCGAGCTACTCGAATATTCGAGCTCTGCTGAGCACCACTGCTTCAGACTGCTGGGGGGCCAGAGTATACATAAGATGATGTAGAAGTCTTTGCGGGCCAGACAGCGAAGCATACCCAGGTGACAACCTGCAGTCCAAATGGACAGCAGTGTCATCTGATGTGGAATTTGACTGGAAACCAGTGAATGACTGCTTTCTGGCTTCCATGTGGATATCTGGCTATTCTATATGCGGACAACCAATATTTAAAGAGGCAGCTGACTGCTTCTATAAGTAATACATTTTATGCCTGGGGGGCCGGTAAAAAAGCCTCAGGGGGCCGCATTTGGCCCGCGGGCCTTAGTTTGAGGACCACTGCTCTAGATCGAGAAGGTGGTGAAGCGCATAGGACTATGGGGCTAGGGAGTACCAGCTGAAGATAAGTAATGTGAAAATACCCCAAAGCCACCAACCAAAATATACCTTGACAGAGGGCCCTGAAACATTAATTAGTCACTAAGTAAAACAAAATAGCAATCCTGAACTGCCAGTTAAAGAGGAACTTATCTGAATATAAATTTCTGAATAAAATTGCTTATTTTTTACAATATTACTTTATAAATCATTTAGTCAGTGTTTGCTGATTGTAACATCTTCCCTCATCCCGCTTTACATCTAAATTTGCCACAGGTGGCAACATCTTTAATTCTAGCAAGGTGCACCACTGCAAAATATTTGTTTTTGTGTGTTCCGACGTAAGCTGAAACAGCCCCTCGTTTACCAGAGTGCGGGGAAGGAGGTTTGTGATATTATAGCCTAGTCTACAGATCACTAGCAGGGTGGGGCTACAATTACATACCAATATAAAGCAATATATACTGTAGATATAGGAAGTGTTTTTGATGCTGGATAATTAACATACAATTGTGTAATGTAGTACATTCTACTATATATCATTGTGGTGCCTCTAGTCTTTAAGTTCCACTAAAGGTGGCCATACACTCGTTAGATTAGCAGCAGATAGATCATCAGATAGATTTCTGATCTATCTGGTGTGTTTAGGAACATTTTTTACTAGGAACAGATTTCCA
This sequence comes from Hyperolius riggenbachi, assembly GCF_040937935.1. Lineage (NCBI taxonomy): Eukaryota > Metazoa > Chordata > Amphibia > Anura > Hyperoliidae > Hyperolius > Hyperolius riggenbachi. The sequence continues at coordinate 408,781,376 of NC_090648.1, read as the reverse complement.
ATAGATTTCAGTTTGAAATCTATTGAAAATCGATCTGATGGCATTTTTTTCCCATCAGATTTCCATTAGGGCCAATGCAAAATGATGAGCAATCTCAACAGATCGACCTAGATTTTCCAGATTTCCATTAGGGCCAATGCAAAATGATAAGCAATCTCAACAGATCGACCTAGATTTTCCAGCCTGCCAGATCGATTGAAATCGATTAAAATTAATCGAAATCGGACGCAAATCGGTCGATTGGTCAATCGATTTGCAATCGACCAATCGATCGATGATTTTGATTGATCGATCGGCCAAAAATCGGCTGAGTGTATGGGCCCCTTAATCACTTCCCGACCGCCCCCAGCCGATGGGCGGCGGCAGAGTCCGGGCCCAAACGACCGCAATACGCCCATCGGCGGGGGTGGCTGCGGGAGTGGCTATGCGGTGATCGCGTCATTCGTGACACGATCAGCCACCGGGGACTGGCTCCGCCCACCGTTCGCTGTAACCCGCCGGCCGTTCGGAAGCGCCGGCGGGTTACTAGCACCCGGATCGCCGCTGAAACATTGTATAATAGGCTTTGTAATGTATTCAAAGCCTATTATACTGGCTGCCTCCTGCCCTGGTGGTCCCAGTGTCCGAGGGACCACCAGGGCAGGCTGCAGCCACCCTAGTCTGCACCCATGCACACTGATTTCCCCCCCCTGCCCCCTGATCGCCCACAGCACCCCTCAGACCCCCCCTGCCCACCCCCCAGACCACTGTTTGCACCCAGTCACCCCCCTAATCACCCATCAATCACTCCCTGTCACTATCTGTCAACACTATTTTTTTTATCCCCCCCCTGCCCACTGCCCCCTCCTGATCACCCCCCCACCCCTCAGATTCTCCCCAGACACCCCCCCCCTGTGTACTGTATGCATCTATCCCCCCTGATCACCTGTCAATCACCTGTCAATCACCCATCAATCACCCCCTGTCACTGCCACCCATCAATCAGCCCCTAACCTGCCCCTTGCGGGCAATCTGATCACCCACCCACACCAATAGATCGCCCGCAGGTCCGACATCAGATCACCTCCCAAGTGCAGTGTTTACATCTCTTCTCTCCTCTAAACACCTACTAATTACCCATCAATCACCCCCTATCACCACCTGTCACTGTTACCCATCAGATTAGACCCTAATCTGCCCCTAGGGCACCCAATCACCCGCCCACACCTCAGAACACCCTCAGAGCCCAGCCCTGATTACCTCGCCAGTGCATTGCTTGCATCTATTTCCCCCCTCTAATCACACCTTGAGACACCCATCAATCACCTCCTGTCACCCCCTAGCACACCTACCCATCAGATCAGGCCCTAATTTGCCCCGTGTGGGCTCCTGATCACTCGGCCAAACCCTCAGATCCCCCTCAGACCCCCTTCCGATCACCTCCCCAGTGCATTGATTGCATCTATTTTCCCCTCTAACCGCCCCCTAAGACACCCATCAATCACCTCCTGTCACCCCCCTAGCACTCCTATCCATCAGATCAGGCCCAATACATCCTGTCATCTAAGAGGCCACCCTGCTTATGACCGGTTCCACAAAATTTGCCCCCTCATAGACCTCCTGTCATCAAAATTTGCAGATGCTTATACCCCTGAACAATCATTTTGAGAAATTTGGTTTCCAGACTACTCACAGTTTTGGGGCCGTAAAATGCCAGGGCAGTATAGGAACCCTACAAGTGACCCCATTTTAGAAAGAAGACACCCCAAAGTATTCTGTTAGGTGTATGATGAGTTCATAGAAGATTTTATTGTTTGTCAAAAGTTAGCGGAAATTGGATTTTTATTGTTTTTTTCACAAAGTGTCATTTTTCACTAACTTGTGACAAAAAATAAAATCTTCTATGAACTCACCATGCCTCTCACTGAATACTTTGGGATGTCTTCTTTCCAAAATTGGGTCATTTGGGGGGTATTTGTACTATCCTGGAATTTTAGCCCCTCATGAAACCTGACAGGTGCGCAGAAAAGTCAGAGATGCTTGAAAATGGGAAAATTCACTTTTGGCACCATAGTTTGTAAACGCTATAACTTTTACCCAAACCAATAAATATACACTGAATGTTTTTTTTTTTTATCAAAGACATGTAGCAGAATAACTTTCGCGCTCAAATGTATAGGTCATTTTTTTGACTTTTTTGATGAATATAATAAAAAGTAAAACTCGCAGCGGCAATCAAATAGCACCGAAAGAAAGCTGTATTAGTGACAAGAAAAGGAGGTAAAATTCATTTAGGTGGTAGGTTGTATGAGCGAGCAATAAACCGTGAAAGCTGCAGTGGTCTGAATGGAGAAAAAGGCTCTGGTCCTTAAGGGGCGAACAGACTGTGGTCCTCAAGTGGTTAAGATATGCCCACTGGATTTGAATACTATTATACTGTATGGAAGTCATTCCACAACCAAAGAGAAAGTGAAAAATGTGTGTATAGCCCATTCAAGGCAGAGCAAACACAATGTGGAATTGAGCTTAAGTGGAAGCTTTGAACACATCTACTTCACTGCTTTTATTAATACAAACATATTCAAAAATCATCCATGATCTATTCTATTACACATTTTTTTTTCAGATAAATTATCTAAATGTCAATTCAAAATCTAAACAAGGAAATATGAGGCTGCATTCATCAACAAACATAAATAAAATAAATGGTTAAATAGTTCCAGCGGCATGAATTAAGTATTTCCAATAATATATAAAGGAGTGATAATCACTTGCAATAAAGGGCTGTGGAGTGTAAATTCTAAAATTAAATAAGATATGTAAATGTGTCTGAATCTGAAGCATTGTTTCCAGGGAAGCAATTTTCCGCAATAGTTGCCATTTTAAAACCATCATGCTAAGCTGGAGTGCTGGATTGCCATCAAAGGATTTACTTGTGCAAATGGATGAGAATGATGTCACCTGTCTGCACCTGTCTCTTATCTGTGACACTGGTATCTTGCTAACAGCCTTTCTTTTTAACACTTCTAAATTCCTTGCTTCAAAGAAGACTTATATGAAACAGGAATAAATGTTATCTTCTAACAGTTGGGGGAAAAATCTATTATCCTCTAAACGTTAATTACATTTGCAAAGCACTAATTTTGTCAATGCTCCAAATTGCGATAATTATATAAAACCAAGCAACTGGTCCTCCTACCATCAGATATAGTAAAACAATTACACAGTGTCCTAGAAATAAACAAAATAAGGTCATGCTTGTTGAAGAGTTAGAAAAAAGAAATTAAAATGACTACTTTTTCTGCCACTGATGGAACTAGAACTTGAACTACTGGTGCTGCTAATTCTTTACGCTCGGGATACACGGTACGTTTCTGTACCGTGTATCGACCAGCTGATCCGGGCAGCTGATAATATTCAGCTGGCCCGATCATGCCGCTCGACCCGCGCCCGCTCGATTCCCACCGGCGGACAACGGCAGGAAATCGAGCGGCTGATAAGGACCGCCGGCAGGGACAAGCGGGGATCGATCAACGCGGACGAGCGGGGGTCGAGCCGGCGGCTAATCGGCCGCCGGATCGACCCATGTATGCCCAGCATTACTGTCAGATCGATTATTTCCAACATGTCCGATCTGATTTCTGATCGATTTTCCGTTCACTTACTGTATATGGAAAAGACATCACTCTTTATAGTTGAGGTCAGCTCTTCATAACCTCACAGGTATCAGTTACAACTTCTATTTGTTCTTAAAAAAGTATAATAATGGATTAAAAAAATCTGCTTATCCAAACTAGCCTATGTTGCACCCCCCCTTCCCCCAGGCGTTCCCCCACAATTTCTTTCTGACATCAGGATCTTAAGCAATAAATCATGTTTCTTAATTTCTTCATTATGTGGCCAGACCATTTCTGCTTTAATTATACTACAATATATTCATGTAAGCAATCAAGGCTTATTTTGTTCAGTACTGACTGATTAATAATTCTTGCAGTACAGTACTGGGAAATTTCTGTATTTTTCTCTGCCAGAGAACTTCAGAAGTGTCAGTGTTTCATGTAAAAAGCCTAATTTAAAATCTATCTTTTACTAGGTATGTTATTCACTAAAAGACCTTAACCATAACTATAGTGATGTATATTGGTAAAGTGATGGCTACGGACAATTATCAAGTACAGACAGCCATAGTTTTCTCCCAACAGCACTCTCCCAAAAAGCAAATGTCTTTTAGTTTCATGAATACAGTAGCCATCTGCAGGAACCTTTGACCCAGGAACAGTCGCGTAGCTAAGGAGCTTTGGGCACCTTGCAAGTTTTACATGGGGCCTCCCAAGCATTCTATACAGTGGCTTGCAAAAGTATTCGGCCCCCTTGAAGTTTTCCACAGTTTGTCACATTACTGCCACAAATATGAATCAATTTTATTTGAATTCCATGTGAAAGACCAATACAAAGTGGTGTACACGTGAGACGTGGAACGAAAATCATACATGATTCCAAACATTTTTTACAAATCAATAACTGCAAAGTGGGGTGTGCGTAATTATTCAGCCCCCTAGGTCAATACTTTGTAGAACCACCTTTTGCTGCAATTACAGCTGCCAGTCTTTTAGGGTATGTCTCTACCAGCTTTGCACATCTAGAGACTGAAATCCTTGCCCATTCTTCTTTGCAAAACAGCTCCAGCTCAGTCAGATTAGATGGACAGCGTTTGTGAACAGTAGTTTTTAGATCTTACCACAGATTCTCAATTGGATTTAGATCTGGACGTTGACTGGGCCATTCTAACACATGGATATGTTTTGTTTTAAACCATTCCATTGTTGCCCTGGCTTTATGTTTAGGGTCGTTGTCCTGCTGCAAGGTGAACCTCCGCCCCAGTCTCAAGTCTTTTGCAGACTCCAAGAGGTTTTCTTCCAAGATTGCCCTGTATTTGGCTCCATCCATCTTCCCATCAACTCTGACCAGCTTCCCTGTCCCTGCTGAAGAGAAGCACCCCCAGAACATGATGCTGCCACCATCATATTTGAAAGTGGAGGTGGTGTATTCAGAGTGACGTGCAGTGTAATTTTTCCGCCACACATAGCGTTTTGCATTTTGGCCAAAAAGTTCAATTTTGGTCTCATCTGACCAGAGCACCTTCTTCCACATATTTGTTGTGTCCCCCACATGGCTTGTGGCAAACTGAAAATGGGACTTCTTATGCTTTTCTGTTAACAATGGCTTTCTTCTTGTCACTCTTCCATAAAGGACAACTTTGTGCAGTGCACGACTAATAGACAGATTCCCCCACCTGAGCTATAGACCTCTGCAGCTCGTCCAGAGTCATCATGGGCCTCTTGACTGCATTTCTGATCAGTGCTCTCCTTGTTCGGCCTGTGAGTTTAGGTAGATGGCCTTGTATTGGTAAGTTTACAGTTGTGCCATACTACTTTCATTTCTGAATGATCGCTTGAACAGAGCTCCGTGGGATGTTCAAGGCTTTGGAAATCTTTTTGTAGCCTAAGCCTGCTTTAGATTTCTCAATAACTTTATCCCTGACCTGTCTGGTGTGTTCTTTGGACTTCATGGTGTTGTTGCTCCCAAGATTCTCTTAGACAACCTCTAAGTCCGTCGTCAGAGAGCAGCTGTGTAACATCTGCGGCTGCGGGCACGCAGGGTGTCTCCGCAGCCACCTCGGTTCCCTGCTCGGAGGTTTTTTCCATTCCGCCGGCGTCTAGCACGCCGAGGATTGAATTGTCATTGGCACATAGGGTTGCTGTATCGCGCGGCCGTGCGTGTAGACAGGACCTTTATGCTGGGAGGAGGCGCGTCAGCTGACCCGCTGGTCGGCTGATGTCAGAGGGGACTCACGCCGCTCAGGATTGGCTAATTGTAGTGGGCGCGGCTGTGAGATCTCCCCTGCTTCTTAAGCCTTCACGGTTCACTCGCAACCTGTCTGCTGTTGCGAATACATACTTGTTAGCGCTCAGACCTTAGACTAGTATCCGGTGTGCTCTGATCTGGGAGGAAACCAGGGATTTCACACAAGACTAGGATTATTGCTTTATTGTATTATTATTGATATTCTGTGTATGACTCTGGCTTATCTCTGACTCTGCTATTGCTTTACGTTTCTGTACCTCTGCTCATCTGATCTAGTTGCTGTACCTCTGCCTGAATACCTACTACTCTTTTGCCTGCTGATTCTGTACTGTATCTGCCTCTCAGTTGCCGAACCTAGTCTGTCTGATCTCTCTACTCACCAGTGGGCCCTTGACACTAGTGAGGTGCTCTTCTGATAGTACCCACCAGCTCCTCTGGTGAGGTTTAGTTAAATCTACTCAGTTACTGTTTCTGATAGTACCCACCAGCTCCTCTGGTGAGGTCTCATTAAACTAATCAGTTACTGTTGCACCAAGCACATCTAATTCTGTGTTCCTCTTAGCTATACTTGCATTATTGGTGATTCTGCAGATCACCACATAATCAGGTATAGCGTCTGTATTATTGGTGATTCTGCAGATCACCACATAATCAGATGCCTGTGTTGCTACACCAAAACGTTATACAATCGTTACAAGCTGTATTTGTACTGACATTAGATTACACACAGGTGCACTCTATTTAGTCATTAGCACTCATCAGGCAATGTCTATGGGCAACTGACTGCACTCAGACCAAAGAGGGCTGAATAATTACGCACACCCCACTTTGCAGTTATTGATTTGTAAAAAATGTTTGGAATCATGTATGATTTTTGTTCCACTTCTCACTTTGTATTGGTCTTTCATGTGGAATTCCAATAAAATTAATTCATGTTTGTGGCAGTAATGGGTTCGCGAAAAAGTTCGCGAACCGCAATAGACTTCAATGGGGAAGCGAACTTTGAAAAATAGAAAAAATTCTAACGCCTAGTAAAATGATAGAAAACATGTTTCAAAGGCTCTAATACCTGGAGGCAGACATGATTGAGTGAAATACACATCAAATGTCCTAGGCTAACATCTAGGTTTCACACAAACCCCTATTTTAGGGCACCCTCCTCCCCTTCTCCCCTCCCTCCTACCGGAGGGAGGAGGGTCTCATCTGCTAGAGAATTATATTATTTCAAAAGCCAGTTTACATACCATAGCTGAGAATTGAACCCAGGTCTCACTGTGTGGTGGGCAAGTATCTTAACCGCTGTACCACAACAGTACTAACTGAAGCTGGCCTAGCGTTTACCATTTATGCTCAATCCAAGAGAAAAATTAGACAAGATAGCAGTGTTAGGAAGACTTGCCTAAGGTCTCCTACTGAATAGGTGCTGGCTTACTGAACAGACAGAGACGAGATTTGAACTCTGGTCTCCTGTGTCAGAGGCAGAGCCCTTAACCATTACACCATCCAGCCACTGCTTACAGATATGTAGCCAGGCATGGCCTTGTCTTTTGTGTTCAACAGTTGTCCAAAGAGAACCCCAGATAGCCAGGTAGATTCATATCTCTCTCTCTCTCTCTCTCTCTCTCTCTCTCTCTCTCTCTCTCTCTCTCGTAGGGATGGTCACCGCTTTCCGCGGAATTGTATTTTTGAGCATAAATGGATTGAGCATAAATGGTACATGCTAGGCTGGCTTCAGCATGTAGTGTTGGAGAGAGAGAGAGAGAGAGAGAGAGAGAGAGAGAGAGAGAGAGAGAGAGAGATGAATCTACCTGGCTATCTGGGGTTCTCTTTGGACAACTGTTGAACACAAAAGACAAGGCCATGTCTGGCTACATATCTGTAAGCAGTGGCTGCATTGTGTAATGGTTAAGGGCTCTGCCTCTGACACAGGAGACCAGAGCTCGAATCTTGTCTCTGTCTGTTCAGTAAGCCAGCACCTATTCAGTAGGAGACCTTAGGCAAGTCTTCCTAACACTGCTATCTTGTCTAATTTTTCTCTTGACAACTGTTGAACACAAAAGACAAGGCCATGTCTGGCTACATATCTGTAGGCAGTGGCTGCATGGTGTAATGGTTAAGGGCTCTGCCTCTGACACAGGAGACCAGGGTTCAAATCTCGTCTCTGTCTGTTCAGTAAGCCAGCACCTATTCAGTAGGAGACCTTAGGCAAGTCTTCCTAACACTGCTATCTTGTCTAATTTTTCTCTTGGATTGAGCATAAATGGTAAATGCTAGGCCAGCTTCAGTTAGTACTGTTGTGGTACAGTGGTTAAGGTACTTGCCCACCACACAGTGAGACCTGGGTTCAATTCTCAGCTATGGTATGTAAACTGGCTTTTGAAATAATATAATTCTCTGGCAGATGAGACCCTCCGGTAGGAGGGAGGAGGAGGGTGGAGGGGCTTACAAGAGGCTAGTTAAAATCTCCCTAGCAGAGTGTGTAGCAGCTGTACCTTAACTAATTAGTGTAGGCAGACAAGTGAGTCAAATGGTATAAGGACCTTGCTTGGAGGAGGGAGGGAGGGAGGGAGGAAGGGGGGGGGGCTCCAGCATTGAGAGCGGTGTGTTTGGCAATAATGTGTCTGCTGACTGTGATGTAGAGGGTCAAAGTTTTGCTCAATAGAGCTTTATGGGGCGAATCGAACTTCCGGGAAAGTTCGCCTTTGGTAGGCGAACGCAAAACACCAAAGTTCGCCTGGAACCGTTCGCCGGCAAACCGTTCGCGACATCTCTAATGATTACCACTATTCAAAGGTATAGTGATCATTACCAGCATAGCACCATTGAAGAGCTAATACTGTGGTTGAGGGAGGGTGGTCACAACCTCTGCATCTCCTATTGCTACGCCACTGCCCAGGAGAATAAAACCTGTTGCCTCTGGACAGTCACAAGATTATCTTTATGCAGTATAAAACAATGCATTTTTTCTACCAATTGAAGAATTATTTGGTGTTCCCTCTTTTTTGGAATTATAATCTGATCTAGAGTCCACTTCTGTGCTTTCCATATCCACTTGCAACCGGCTAAACCCAGATCAACGGTGTCAGCATGCAAGATCTTAAAGTGAAACTTAATTCTGGCTTTATTCTTTAAGATAAAAACTATTTCTATGCTCTCCTCTTACATATATATATATATATATATATATATATATATATATATATATATATATACATAATTGTTTGTTTCTGTGATGTCTGGATTCTCAAGTTTCTAGTCTGGCATTTGTGAACATCTGCCAATTTCCTCTGTAACGCAGTCTACCCTGCAAATATGTATTGATCTGAGACATATCTATGCGCTTTGGGGGAAAAGCGCTTTACAAATGTTATTGTATTGAGATATCCTCACTCCCTCTACTGTGATGCTTATAACAATCTACAATAGTAACTACCCCTACAAACCCCCTCCCTCTGTGTAAACAGTGTTATCAGAGAATGCTAGAGCCAGAAAATATCCATTTACAGTAAAAAAAAAATAAAAAAATTGTAAAGATGCAAATAATACAATTTTTTAGAATTTGAAGAGACCTCCATGATGCATAGAAATTATATTATGCAGCTCTGACCATCTAGGTAAGATTTCAAGATGCATTAATAAAACAATGTTATTAAGATGATTAGCACATGGCAACAAATATAGCAGTGGAGGAAACATTAGCTTCGGTTCACTTTAAATGGTTAAACTGGTATTTCACCACTCCCAGAAACTTTGCTGTTGTTAAGACTTTCTAAGGCCACATTAACTTCCCTCTTCAAAATTTCAGATTCTGGTTCACTGAACAATGAGTTTATTATCAATGGCGCTGTTGTGGATGAGATCCTCAGTTATTTAAACAAAATATATAGCTCATCCTTTGACTGATTTGACTGAGTGCACAAGCCATTTATCATGGCTAGACAAGGTTCCATAAAATGCTATCTCTTGTTGTCAAAACTACTTTCCTGCTCCTTATTTCTATGTATCTGGGTAAGTCTCCTGAGTTTGTTGGCCTAATTATCATGTGACTAGGGCAACATGTATGTAGAATAGTATGTTTTTATATAACACAAATATGCATTTTACTTTTACTTTATGTGGTTGTAGGAGAGCAGAGGTATGAAAACTCTGGAAATGGTTTATACACTATAATGGTTAACTGGGGATTGAACATACAGTGTGATGAGAGGTTAATGTGCAAGGAAATGTATGGTTAATTTAGCAGTTTGCACACTCTAATTGGAAATGTGATTGAAGATCTGTATAAATATTTTTATATCCTCAGACAAAGTGAACTTGGTTTAAAATGAGCTGATGTGATGTTCATGCTGTTTTAACATAAGTCCAGAAACCAGAAATGACATCAATGGCTGTGAAACCTTGTCTAATAAGTACATATATTTCATATACCATGTTGAGATTAAAGGCTGCTAATTAGTATTAATACCAATTTAAATGTACTTCTACATAAGGTATACATGCAAGAATTCATTTCAATTCACTGATGCTAATAAGGACAAAAGCTAATAAGGATTAAAATATTTTTTGCCTACAGAGCTATACTTAAATCAGTGCGTTTCCCACAGGATTTGTTATAATGAAATCCTGAATTAGCTTATGGTCTTTTAGTACAATGTCGGAAACTGCTTTTTAAAGAAACAGTTGCTTTTGTGATAAATGAAATGGTGTATGTGACTGATTACATTTGTATTCATTTTGCTTTCCTAAGAAGCAAGTAAAAAATATTATTCCAGCCCTGAGGCTACTAACGTGTGCTTTATTATTTTATCTTCATCTTGCAACAATTCCCATAATATTATTTATAGAAAAAAAAGAGACATTACTATTCTTTCTCTTCTTCGTTTTTGTTTAGAAGGTAGAATAAAATGACTGCAGCTTCAGTGTCATTAGCTAATGAATTAAATGAAGCAGTGATTTATTTAGGTCAATTCCAGTTTTGACAGTTAACGTTGCCCTAACCTCCGTTCCTCTGAGTGGACTGTCTAGCTCCTCCACACTTATTTCAACCCATCTTGCTATCCACACATTTCCATTATTATCCTTCCATAGAAAACAGCGAATGGTAGGTTAGATTTTACCTGAAATGTGAAAAAAAAGTCCTAATGCACTTGTCCCCACTTTTTATAACTTTTTTCCTCCACTTCATGTACACTTTAAGAGTAGAGATGGCCCGAAACCTCCGATTTTTGTTTCCCGAACTTTCGCAAAAGTTTGGTTCGCACAAACTTTCGCAAACCGCAATGGACTTCAATGGGGAACTTTGAAAACTAAAAACACTTATGCTGGCTACAAAAGTGATGGAATAGATGTTTTTCAGGGGTCTAACACCTGGAGGGGGGCATGACGGAGTGAGATAAATGCCAAAAGTCCTGGGGAAAAATCTGGAAAGCGTTTTAAGGGCAGAAATCACATTGAATGCTAAATTGCAGGCCTAAACATCTTGCATGTGTATACATCAATCAGGGAGTGTAATTAGAGTACTGCTTCACAGTGACACGCCAAACTCACTGTGTAATGCACCACAAACAGCTGTTTGTGTTGTGATGGCCGAGCTGGACTGGTGCGCACCATGATGAGAGTGAGGGTGATGGCGGCTTTCCAGCCGATATAAACGCCGGGCTGAGGTAGCTGAATGACAGAATAGTGACTGTCCAGCTGATCAAATTTGGTCTGTCCACAATGAAGCAACGACCCTATTATCTTTGGTGTGCCACCCCCCAAGACACTCATATAGCCGGCGGTCACTGCTTCATTGTGATACGCAAGCCCCTTCACTGCAGCAAGGTAATGATTACGAATGGTAATTGCCACATGTACATCAGAGGCGGGACAAGGTCCTTCAGCACCCAAGGCTGAGACACCAAAGTGCGCCCCCCCATCCCTCCCACCCCAGCCGTCACACACTGATTGCTATTAGACTAATAGGTGCCCCAGGGCCCACAACCTCCCCAACACCTTTATCTCTAGTTATCTGGCTTGCAGTCACTGCCATGTATCCCCTTTTCTTATTTCTTTCTGCTTCAAACACAATTGGGAATGACAGCTGAATGAATTGTGCGCCCCCTCCTACACTGCGCCCTGAGGCTGGAGCCTCTCTCGCCTCTGCCTCGGCCCGGCCCTGTGTACATGCCTTTTGTTTTGTTGTTGCAGCAAAAAAAATTAGGCAGGCATGTACACGCACCAGAAAATTAAAAAATTCAGGAATCCGCCTGGAGTCCTGGACCCTGTTGGTGGTGGCGGAGAAGGCAGTCAAGCGCCCTGCGGGCAGGGGTGTTGTGTGGGGAGCGACTTAGTCTTGGGGCAGGCAGTCACACGGCTTGCAGGCAGAGATGCTGTGTGTTGGGACTGACTTAGTCTTGAGGCGGGCAGTAGGCCTCCGGGATCCATGCCTCATTCATTTTGATAAAGGTGAGGTACTAAACACTTTTGTGACTTAGGTGACTTCTCTTCTCAGTGACAATGCCTCCAGCTGCGCTGAAGGTCCTTTCTGACAGGACGCTTGAGGCAGGGCAAGACAGAAGTTGGATGGCAAATTGGGACAGCTCTGGCCACAGGTCAAGCCTGCGCACCCAGTAGTCCAAGGGTTCATCGCTGCTCACATTGTCTCCATCCACACTTAAGGCCAGGTAGTCAGCTACCGGCCGGTCCAGGCATTGGTGGAGGGTGGATCCTGAAGCGCTAAGGCCAGGCATTGAACTAAAGAATGTCCGCATGTTCAACATAACCATGAGATCGCTGGAGCGTCCTGTCTTTGCCTGCGTGGATATAGGTGAAGGCTAGTGGTACCTTTATTGCGTTGTGCTGTGACATCACCCTTAAACGCATTGTAAAGCATAGTTTCCAGCTTGTTCTGCAAGTGCTGCATCCTTTCTGCCTTCAGGTGAGTTGGTAACATGCCCACCACTTTGTGCCTATACCGAGGGTCTAGTAGCGTTGCCACCCAGTACAGCTCATTCCCCTTGAGTTTTTTTCAACAGGCTTGACAGCATGAAAGACGCCATCTGCACAAGGTTGGATCCAGACATACTATCCATCTCCTCTTGCTCTTCCTCAGTGACGTCAGGTAAGTCCTCCTCCTCCCCCCAGCCACGAACAATACTACAGGAACGTCGAGCAGCACAAGCCCCCTGCGACGCCTGCTGTGGTTGTTCTTCCGCCGCTGCCTCCTCCTCCGCCAAAGAAGCACCTTCCTCATCATCCGAGTCTGACTCCTCTTCCCCACATAACTCTTCCTCCTCCTGCCCCCTCTGTGCTGCCGAAGGTGTTGAGGAAACATCTGTTTCTGATGAAAATGTATCCCACAACGCTTCCTCCCGTAACTGTTCTTCTTCACGCTCCTCCACAGCCTGATCCACCACTCTACGCACAGCACACTTCAGGAAGTAAGCGTACGGGATCAAGTCGCTGATGGTGCCTGTCAGGAACCGGCCCGCGGCATGCCTGAGTATACGGTTCCCGACTGCGGGTTTGACCAGATCAAGCAGGGAGCAGCCTTATTCGAGCTAAAACAAGGCTGGGACCCCTCAGAACACCTCTCACTGCCACCACTAGCGGTTCACTAGACACTTCCACTCTGCTGTCGAGTCCTCAGCGCGCAATCCGCGTTTTCGGGTCAGCTTTGCGCTTAGGCCGAATACGGGAACGCCACGCACCCACACACACACAGTTGCAATCGTACACTGTAGTGAAGCAAAACCACTAACAGTCATTCCGAACGATACTGTTAGCTACTCGCACTGGCGTTTTCGTACGTTGGGTCAGCTGCGCGCTTTAGACCAACGTATGACAAACGCCCCCACACACAATGCAATTACAATTTCATATGGTAGTGTTGCTCAAGCATACAATTAGGCATGGATTTATACACAGTTGCACTTCAATCTCTTCTAGGCTATGAGTATTAGTTTAGTACAACAGAAGTCAAGCTTATTAAATAATAATTTAATATTCCAGGGAAAAAAGTGGAACAATGCAGATCAGAAAATATACAAAAGATTACAAAAAACAAAATAAAAAGTTACAAAGATAAGAGTCTACAAAGATACACACAAAGCGATTTGCTTACCCAAATACAGGGATCCAGATAGAAGAACCTTGGACTTTTGTGGACGGACACAATTCTGGTTAGACCAGGAGTCCAATTGCTTGGGCCAGGAGTCCAGCTGCAGCTACCGTCGGGAGGGGACTGATTTGAGGTATCTGTCCCCTGGTTTTTATAATGAAATATTCGCCTCGAGACTGTAAGCCTGTGTGGATGGGGGGGAACTAGATTTAATTACATCCTCAGTCATAATTGGATTTCCAGAGATCTAACATCCACACGTGAAAAATGTACTATAGCACACACACAACAAAATACTTCCTTAATCCAAGTTCTCCAGGTAAAAGTCTATACATCAAAAGATTGTGAAGTGAGACTTTTCAACTCCATTGTTGACCGTATTTCCTAGCTGATCAAAGATAAGGATATAGTTTGCACCTCCACGAATAATTTAATTTCCTCACAACGAAATAGTGTTTAACACACAGGAGGCTCTTCCTGGCTAGTCTAGAGTTCTTGACAATGCTTTAACAGCCTTCATCAACAGAAGTGGTAAATGTTTCAGTTGTCAATGACTTCCAAGCTTCCACTCCAGTTAGGTAGAACAAAACCCTTCACTTCTGCCATTGTCTAATTAACCAATGTCTTTGCTGGAGGCTAACACAAACACTGGTCCACATGACAGCCCAGGGGCCCCAGGTCTCTCTCACTCACTGGGGCCCCCAAACCACCATGCGACACCTAGAGGGAAGTGCGGGCAAGCCCTGGACCTCTCACCTCCAGGGAACTCACCCCACCACCTCTAAACTGAATTTGATTGCGATTCAGGTTAGAGGTGGTGGGGTGAGTTCCCTGGAGGTGAGAGGTCCAGGGCTTGCCCGCACTTCCCTCTAGGTGTCGCATGGTGGTTTGGGGGCCCCAGTGAGTGAGAGAGACCTGGGGCCCCTGGGCTGTCATGTGGACCAGTGTTTCTGGAGGCTAACACCCCAGCTCTATTCACTGAAGTCCCTTTAGATGCAAATGTAGTACAGCCAGATGACCATCGCTTCAAAGCTGAATACACATGTGAGATATAGCAGACAGAAAAATGACAGAAATATGTTCCTGTATTCCCTAATATCATCAGCACCTCAATATATCACCACACCTCCCCTCTTTAGAATGGGGCAAGGCAGATGATCTTCCCAGATTATCCTGCCAGCACCTACATTGTTGGGTATGCTTGACGGGACAGCCCATTAGCATTCCCATGATTGCTCCCCTTCCAGATGGCGCTGGCAGATGAGTCTAACGAATCATCCTGCCAAAGCCTACATAGACCTCAATTCACTAACCTTAACTCCTGTCTTTAATAACTCTTCTGAGCTGTTTTACAGTTATCACCATGGTGATATAATTGTGATAACTGTAAAACAGCTCAGAAGAGTTATTAAAGACAGGAGTTAAGCTTAGTGAATTGAGGCCATTGACGGCCTTATCATACTACACTATATTGGGCTCTCGGTGTCTCCTACATTGACGGCCTGGCCGGGTGGGGTAACCCTTTAGCATCCTCAGGAGGGTGCCCCACCTGTCAGTTAGCTCCAAGCTACACGATTGGAAAGCTAGGTCAGGTTGCTGCAATGTGTCGTTGCCCTTGGCAACCTGACGTAACCAACTAGGGGAATGCGGGTCAGTGACGACCGTGAATTCGCGACCATAGAGACAATGCTGCAGCTGGGGATGGGTTCCGACCGTCACTACCCGCATTTTCTCTATAGTGGCAGGAGCTATCTCTCGGTCCCTTTGGGGAATGATTATCTGCCGGCCTGCCTCCTCCACTTCGGACAGCTCCGAGGGAATAACTTCCCAGAACCCTCTCAGCCCGCCCCTCCCAGCTGGTGACCTGCTGGCTAGCCCCCTGAGCTCTTCCAGGCTGCTGTCAAATCGAACAGCCCCAGAGAGCTCAGTGCTGCCTGTCACACATTTCAGGAAGGCTGCAGACGGAGAGGCTCCTGGGCCCTCAGGGCCAGGTTCCGAAAGTGGATGTTGCTGACCCAGCAACATTTGTCACTTCAGTGGACAGTCCCTCTGCTGTAGACTCGCTAGCGCTGCGGGTTACCATGGCAGCTGAGGGAGCGCCCACATTACACACATGATAAATCACGTCACATTTGGTCTTGAAAACATCTGAAGGGGGAAGATCTGGCCTGGTGCCGTCTGCCCCTTCAGTGTGCAATCCATCTGCTGCCGCCCAGCGAGCACTGCTGGTTACTCCTGCAGCTGATGGAGGGTCCACATGACACACAGCATTATGTAGCACAACACAAATGACATCAGCATTATCCGTCTTACACATATTGACATTCAGAACATCACATCCCACATCAACATTATCTGAAGCATTATACACAGTGCTACTCAGCACTTCACAAGTAGCATCAACAGTTCTTGCATCGATCGCCTCGATAGTCCGTGCGTCATAAATAACATCATAAGTTTCTGCATTCTTTGTATCAACATGTCCCACTCCAGGCCTAGGCCCTGGAGAATCACTAGGGCTGGCTCCTAGTACACAGTCCGCAGCCCCTGGGGCCTCGCCAGCACTCCCCACTTGCACAGCATTATCACACAGTACCTTGCAAGAGTCCTGAACTTCTGCTGGGGATGCAGGCTCCACGGGGTTTGGAGTAGGCTCATACCGGGCCACTAACTGTCCCAGGTCAGTACCCAGAAAAACGTTGGTCGGGATTTTGTCGATTACCCCAACTTCTTTCATTCCGCTGCCGGCCCCCCAATTCAGGTGGACCAAGGCGGTGGGGATGGCTGGGGTGACAACCCCAATTCCTCGGACAGCAATAATTTTGCCAGGTATGTACTGCTCCGGGTTCACAAGCTGGGGATGTATGAGAGTCACTTCTGCTCCAGTGTCTCTCAGCCCAGTGGCAATTGTACCCCCAACCGTGACAAGCTGCAGATTATCTGCATAGCCAGTGGCATTCCTGGTAGCACACAAAGCCGTTGGGACTTCACTGGGGTTTGAGGCCTCACTGGATTTTGGGGCTTCCTTCTTCCTCTCTGCCCAAGTCGTGCTGATATGACCCACCCTGTCACATACAAAGCATTTCTGAGTGTCAGTGGTTGGTTGCCGGAATCCAGGAGACAGCGGTGCTTGCCTCCTCTGGGTGCTGGGTGACACAGGTTTAGCAATCTGTTCTCCCCACCAGCTGGGAGTAGTAGTCCTCCAGGACTCGGGGGCTCTATGGGCGGTGTAGGAATCGGCCAGTTCCGCAGCCTCATCCACTGTCTTTGGTTCTCGATCCAGCACAAACAGCCGGACCTCAACAGGACAGGTGTGTAAGAACTGGTCTTTTATCATCAGCTCCTGCAGAGCGTCAAGGGTTTCAACAGCCAGTCCTTTTATCCACTGCTGGAAAGCAGTGCGCAGGTTGCACGCATGATCCAGGTAACTGTCATTAGGACCTCGCTGCACTATCCTGTAACGTTTGCGATATACCTCTGGCGTGAGGTGGTATCGCGCAATGATGGCTTTCTTAATTGCCTCAAAATCTGTTTCTTCCTCCTGGGGGAGACTCACAAACGCTTCCAGGGCCTTGCCTTTCAGCCCTGGTGTGTAGTGAGCTGCATCCGCTGACGTTGAACCACGGGCTTGCTCTGCCTCATCATACTCCTCGAGCGCACGAACTAACTGCTCCTTAGTCTGGCCGCTCACCGTCTCGATGCCTTTGTGCTCACACAGGTTGAGTAGTATCTCTTTGTTTTGCCTTGCATAGCTGGATGCTTTCTGAGCCATTGTGTTGCAAAAAAGAAAATGAAAAAAGGGGGGAGGGAAAGCAAATACCAAGTGTGTATCTTTGAGCAAAAAAAAAAAAAAACGTATATAGATTCTGCACTGAGTAGACTTCTGTAGGTTAGATGCTTCTAGCAAGCTTCCAGCCTTTAGTACTCAGAATAGCGAGCTAAACTGCGTATTAATGTACTAAACATTCCCACCACTGCCAGCCAATTATGTCAGGAACCGGCCCGCGGCACGCCTGCGTATATGGTTCCCGACTGCGGGTTTGACCAGATCAAGCGGGGAGCAGCCTTATTCGAGCTAAAACAAGGCTGGGACCCCTCAGAACTCCTCTCACTGCCACCACTAGCGGTTCGCTAGACACTTCCACTCTGCTGTCGAGTCCTCAGCGCGCAATCCGCGTTTTCGTATTCGGGTCAGCTTTGCGCTTAGGCCGAATATGGGAACGCCACGCACCCACACATGCACACAGTTGCAGTCATAATTGGATTTCCAGAGATCTAACATCCATTTGTGAAAAATGTACTATAGCACACACACAACAAAAGACTTCCTTAATCCAAGTTCTCCAGGTAAAAGTCTATACATCAAACGATTGTGAAGTGAGACTTTTCAACTCCATTGTTGACCGTATTTCTTAGCTGATCAAAGATAAGGATATAGTTTGCACCTCCACCAATAATTTAATTTCCTCACAACGAAATAGTGTTTAACACACAGGGGGGTCTTCCTGGCTAGTCTAGAGTTCTTGACAATGCTTTAACAGCCTTCATCAACAGAAGTGGTAAATGTTTCAGTTGTCAATGACTTCTAAGCTTCCACTCCAGTTAGGTAGAACAAAACCCTTCAATTCTGCCATTATCTAATTAACCAATGTCTTTGCTGGAGGCTAACACCCCAGCTCTATTCACTGAAGTCCCTTTAGATGCAAATGTAGTACAGCCAGATGACCATAGCTTCATAGCAGAATACACATGTGAGATATAGCAGACAGAAAAATGACAGAAATATGTTCCTGTATTCCCTAATATCATCAGCACCTCAATATATCACCACAGTGCCTTCACTGCAACTCACCAAGTTGGTCACCTCCTCAAACGGCCACATGAGCCTGCATGCATTTCGTATCAGTGTCCAGTTGTTGGGCCAGAACATCCCCATCTCCCCAGATTGTGTCCTTCTACTGAAATTGTAGAGGTACTGGGTGACGTCTTTCTCCTGTTCTCGCAGGCGAGAGAACATAAGGAGGGTCGAATTCCAGCGAGTCGGGCTATCGCAAATGAGGCATTTCACCAGTAACTTGTTTCTCCGCTGAAACTTGGCAAAGTGTGCCATGGTCATGTAAGACCGCCTGAAATGCCCACATTACTTCCTGGCCTGCTTCAGGACATCCTCTAAGCCTGGGTACTTTGACACAAATCTTTGAATGACTAGATTCAGCACATGTGCCATGCAGGGTACATGTGTCAGCTTTCCCAAATTCAACGCGGAAATGAGATTGCTGCCGTTGTGACACACCATGTTGCCGATCTCCAGCGGGTGCGGGGTCAGTCACTGATCCACCTGTTTGTTAAGAGCAGCCAGGAGAGCTGGTCCAGTGTGACTCTCCGCTTTGAGGCAAGACATGTCTAAGATGGCGTGACACTGTCGTACCTGGCATGCAGCATAGGCCCTGGGGAGTTGGGGCTGTGTAGCTGGAGAGGAGATTGCACAACTAGTAGAGTTGAACTGCCACTCAGCCAAGGAGGAGAGGAGGCCTGCCTACAAGCCGTAGAGGTGTCACAAGTTGGTCCGCTGCACATCCACGTACTCCCCTGCTTGCCATGGGTCACCAGGTTGATCCCAATGGGCTGTGTAAGTAATGTAGCGGCCCCTATCTGTGCTTGGCAGACCAGGCATCCGTGTTCAGGTGGACCCTTGACCCAACGCTGTCTGCCACTTGCCTCTCAACTTCACAGTACAGTTTGGGTATCACCTTTTTAGAGAAATAATTGTGGCCTGGCATCTTCCACTGCGGTGTCCCAATGGCCACAAATTTACGGAAGGCCCAAGAGTCCAGCAGCTGGTATGGTAACAGCTGGCGAGCTAACAGTTCCATCAAGCCAGCTGTCAGACGCTGGGGAAGGGGGTGACTGGCAGAAATTGGCTTCTTCCGCTCAAAGATTTCCTTCACGGACACCTGGCTGCTGTGGGCAGAGGAGCAGGAACCACTCAAGGGCAGAGGCGGAGTGGAGGAGGGTGGCTGTGAAGGTGCAAGGGAGAAGGTGGCTGAAGATGATGCACCTGAAGGAGGAAGAGGAGAAGGAGGGTGGCTTTGCTTTTGTGTGCTGCTTTTGCTCAGGTGCTCTTCCCATTGCAGTTTGTGCCTTTTCTCCATGTGCCTTCATAAGGCACTTGTCCGTACGTGGGTGTTGGCCTTTCCAAGGCTTAATTTTTGGAGGCAGAGAGAACAGATGGCATTGCTCCTATCTGAGGCAGACACACTAAAAAATGTCCAAACCGCTGAGCCCCCCTGGGGTGATGGCACTATGGTGGCATCAGCAGCTGACATTGAAGGGCATGTTGGCTGGCTGTACATAGGTGGCGATACATGCCACCGGACACTGCCACCAGCTGTTTCTGATGACGAGCTCCCCCTACTTCTTTCAGGAACTCGTCTCCTCCTATCCTCCTACTCCTCTCTGACTCCCCCCCTGAACTGTCCACCTGTTCATCTCCTCTATTGGGAACATACGTCGGATCCGTATCATCGTCATCATCATAATCATCCTACCCAGTTTCGTTTGCCTCAGACACCTCCAAAACCGCACCAACAGCAGGTAATTCATCATCCCCCTCCGCACATGTTACATCCATAGTGTCGCCTAACTCAGACATATGAGGTGGTGTAACTTGCTTAGCGCCTTCATCTGGTTGTAACAATAATGTCTGTGCATCAGTGATTTCCCCACCAAATAACTCCTGCGAACTGTCAAATGTAGCAGATGTGGTACTTGGAGTAGTGCAGGTGGCTGCGGAAGATGAGGTGTTCTGTGTTAAATAGTCAACCACGTCCTGACAATCTTGGGAGTTGATGGGACATGCCTTCTTCTGAGCACTATACTTTGGTCCAGGGCCATACGAAATCACATCACCATGACCTCGCACAGACCTGCTTAGTGGCCTTCCTCTGGGTCTGCCTCTAGCTCTGCCTCTACTTGTTTTGTCAGTTTTGTCCATATCGGGGGGGGGGGATGAAGTGAAAGGTATGCACTGACTTGAGTAATACAATGTGCAGTCACACAGTTGCAGTTAACAGGTATGCACAGAGTGGTATATCACACTGCGTGCGCTCACGTAAGTAGGTGGGTGCACTGAAGTGAACAACAGGTAGGTATATGCAGTGGGTATTACAATGTGCACCTGTCACACACACAGGTAGTAGTCGCTGAATGTGCTGGGCCTGGCAGTGGCACAGTGGCACACACAGTAGGAATTACCAAGGCTGTCTATGCAACACAAGTGTCAGTGGGACACACACACAAAAAAAAAATAGATCACAAGAACAAGATTAGCTCTCAAAAGAGCTGTTGTGGGGTGTTTTTTTAGCAATAAGAATCAGCAAGGAGAAAGCTAAGAAGCCTACAAGAGCCTAACTAAGCTTTCTCTATGAGAGTCTGCAGCAGCAATCCCTTAACTAATTACTGCAGGCACACGAGTGAGTGAAAAGCCTGACGCTGCCTGCCTTTTATAAGGGGGGGTGGGGCTCCAGGAGGGAGTGTATCCTGATTGGATACAATGTGCCTGCTTACTGTGATGTAGAGGGTCAAAGTTGACCCTCATGATGCACTATGGGGGCGAATCGAACTTCCAGAAAAGTTTGCGGATCTCCACGATCTTAAACCACGAAGTTCGCCGGGAACCGTTTTCCGGCAAACCATTCGGGCCATCTCTATTTAAGAGGCAGGTCAACCTGCATTGCAGAAGTGCCCATGCAGCCAGTGATGCTCATCACAACCTTGGAATCATGGGTAACCTGTAAGTACGGGCCTATTTTGAGCTATTATGGGTACAAAATCAGAATCCGTGATCAGCCACGATCACAGATGGCGATTTCAAGTGCATCCGTAATTTCACTCGCATTTGACCTGTAATCCCAGCTTACAAGACGTAATAATGAGTCAGAATCCATGATTACTTTAACTGTTAATAAACAAGCCGACATACAGTATGTGCAGGAAACACCTCTGTATTGCTAGAGCTAAAGCATCTTTAAATTTTATCTGCAAGGCTCCCCAGCCTCCACGGAGGCGCTTTTACTGGCTACACATATCCAGCAGAGGCTCCTTGTACAGCCTGATGAAGCGGACACTGATCCCAGAAATGCATCCCATTTTTGGGTGCTGTGAATAAAAAGTTTGCTGTTTATTTGACTTGTGTAGGTCTACTGTGGGAGGTAAGTCCATCACTACCTCCCATTTTTAAACGGTTGCTAGATATTTTATACTATTTTGGTGCCTCTGTTACATTATCTACTGTACTGCAAATTTGGTGTTTCTAGCATGTACGCTGGCTTTGCTATTAACCGTTTAAGTAAATATGGGTTCCAACTTGTGATTACAGATGTAATGCGAAATTCCGAATCGGAACCGCATTCGAATTCAAAACTCAGATTCTATCCATAATCACAATCACCAGTGGTGTAGCTAGAGATCATGGGCACCATAGCAAAATTTACATGGGGCACTCAAATGTAGGCACTCTTAAGCATAGTCATCTGCCACTACACTATGGATATGAGTTAACTGAGCAACTTACAGTCTCATGCAATTAACACTGCACATAGTTCATGGGCACGGAGACAAAGTCAGAGGATGGAGAAACACAAGAAAGTTAATGGTGAAAACATTAAGTACTCGCTGAGCCTCTATGCTCCAGGCTCCCTGATATGGCTGCTATGGCTATTGCTACACCCCAGATGAACGCGGGCGAAGCGGAGGTGTGTGAAGCCTTGATCAAAACCACTAGAATCCAGAATCGGGTGCATCCGAGCACAAAAGCATGCAGCATGCTGTTGTCCCCACCATGATACACCTTGGCCTTTTCCTGGAGTAAATAGGAGGAGCTAGTTGTTGGCTGTAACTGCCAATCCTGCCTGTAATAGGTAGTAAAGTAGGGGGTGAGTGGACAACGGGTTACACCTCTTCCCCAAAGGGACTGCAATAGAACAATCTGTGAAGATATGGCTGACCTCCTCTAGATGTATTGCATCTGTCTGATAGCCCCAGCATGACATAATTATTGAAATTTCAACATGATTTACATAGTACAGTAGAGTTTTGGTTATCCACCACCGATGGGGATCAGCTAATGCAGATAAGTGTATTTTCTGGTTGCTTGAGAAGCAATGTTCCCCAGTTGAATTGAGTGTTTTAGGGCTCCTTAACTGTTTCACAGAAATGTAAAAGTTAAATAAACACATTGAATAAATTGAATATATATTTTAATATAATAAAGCACACATATCATTAGAGGAGTCTGGGATTGCTATGTTATGATAGGTGGGGAGCAGTCCCCTCCTTCAGTAGTAATGAAGCCACGGCGCTCTTTAATATAGTGCTAACCCTGGGGTGGGCCGTCAAAAATCAACATAAACCTTCAAAAGTAAACAAAGCTAAGTTGCCTGACAGTTAATAATTGGCCAGGGTATCTCGACCAATTACGCTGAGAATACACGGCTCGATTTTGAGCCATTAAGATGGCTCGATAGATCATTTCGGACATATCCAATCTCCTGCCCGATCGTTTCGCCGCTCAATTCCGGACTGAAGTGAATGGAGAAAGATAAGAAAAACAAGCGGAAGATAAGAGAATTGACTGCGGAATTGAACGCCGAAACGATCGAGCGGGAGAATCGAGCGCCAAAATCAAGCCATGTATGCCCAACATTAGATTTCAGTGGGGACAGTCAGAGGTTTTGTCCTCTAGTCTGAAGACCTATACCTAGGGTTAAATAGGTTATAAAAGCAACAGTTAGTGCTGTTATGGTCATTATTCAACTAGTGCTGTGGTCTACATCTCCACAAAAGATAAGGGAATGACCAAATAGCCACCAAGTCCTAATAAGGGAAGAGCAAAAATGCCTCTGAAGTTATCACTAAGGGCTTGTTCACACTACAAGAGCTTTTTAAGTGCTAGTGATTTTGAAAAGCTCTTGCTAATGCAATGCTATGGAGGATTTTACAAAATCACATCGCTCCAGTGAGAAAACACACATAGGATAACATTAGCAAGAGCTTTCAAAATCACAAAGCTTGTAGAAAAGCTCTTGTAGTATGAACAAGCCCTAAAAATTTGTTGAATTTTTTGTAACATTTTTTTAGTGGAAATGTGTTCACAAATTACATTGCATCAATGGCATTCAATTTATTGAATTTAGTGGTTAAATGGCAAAGCCCCTACACATGCTAGAATCAACAAATTTGCTAAGTATGGTAAAGCCTCTGTAACCCCTAGTCCTTTATGCAGGCTGGTATAGCTAGAATGCAGAGCTCAGACCACATTGGGCTCTGCAGCCTCAGCTATACCCACCAACATGGTCGATGCAGGCAAGACCTCCCCCTCCCCCTCAAAACTCTTGTGTATACCATGGACAAATATTCTTACCTCCACTGCCCAGGTAACTATCCCCATGCCTATGGCTGTATCCCCTGTAGGGAGGGTTCATGGTGGTATCTGGGGTTACTTTTAACAAGGGGACCCCCAGATTCCCATGCCTTCCCAGGTGAAGTGGGTTTAGGGGTACTGAAGTGCCCCTATAACCATTTCCACAAAGAGTTCAAAAAATAAATAAAAACACAACCATGGATAAATTAGTTTATTGTTTCTAGTTGCAGATGAATGTTTGTAGCACCATTTACATATGGTCATGTTGTCAAGATCCTGTTGTAATACAATACATCACTATCCATCTTAGTGTAACGATTGTGGAACTTTCTCCGTGATCAGCGCACAACGCGTGCGCTGACACGGCGGAAATCCTCCACAAGCGTATATTTGCAGGCACCCAGCAAAAGGTGCTACTGTAACAACTCTGA
Organism: Hyperolius riggenbachi; assembly: GCF_040937935.1. Taxonomy (NCBI): domain Eukaryota; kingdom Metazoa; phylum Chordata; class Amphibia; order Anura; family Hyperoliidae; genus Hyperolius; species Hyperolius riggenbachi. The sequence continues at coordinate 408,756,580 of NC_090648.1, read as the reverse complement.
GTAAAGACCACCAGAGGAGCTGGCGGCCTATACTCCTGAGGAATTCACCCCTGAGCGGTGGGTGATATTCCTGTAGCCTGTGGACCCCTGAGTGAGGGACCAAGCCTGGGATGCAGGAAGCCCTGCTGCTAATGTAAGGCTTTGCCCTGAACTGGGCTAACGTAACACAGTAATAACACAACCTAGTCTTGGGTGTGAGGTCCGTATTCACAACACCCTGGAACTAGTCTGGAGCATAACATAAATAATAATACAATTCCCTAGTCTTGGGTGTGAGGTCCGTATTCACAACACCCTGGAACTATGCTAGAGAATACACAGAAGATACACAGTATTCCTAGTCTGGGGTGTGAGGGCCTTGATCTAAACACCCTGGAACTGGTCTAACAAATAATACAATTCAATTAGTACTTTAAGCTATCAAGAATCGGACTCAGTGTGGATTCCCAGCTCCAGCCGGTTCTGGCACACTGTCGGGTCTAGCTAAGGTCTGAGTGCCTTCACGCAAGTGTTAGCAATGGCAGACAACCAGCAACTGACAAGCAGCAGAATATATAGTTGCTGGACTCTGTCGCCCCGCCCGAGCCATTCAACCAATCAAGAGTCCTGCAGGAATCAGCTGATCTTCCTGATCAGCTGACACTTCCCCTGCTGGTATAAAGGTCCTGAGTTCAGGCCCACGCGCGCGTAGCTCTCCATCTGCCTATGTGCACTAACAGACCCAGCCACACCAAGCGCATGCTGCTGCATGCGAACCGCCGCGTTGGACGCGGAAACAGCCGCTTTGCTGTCAGGACATGCGGCGGCTTTTCCGCATTCCACCATACTACCAGACGCGTGTCCATGCGTGCAAACCGCCTCTTTGGACGCTGAATCATCCGCCTCGTTCTTGGCATATGCGGCGGCTTTTCCGCGTTTTCTCACACTTAGTGTTGATAATTCTGCATCATTTTGTATCATCTGCAAATATGGCTACATTACTCTGTATTCCATCTAATTGAAAATAATTGGACCAAGTACTGACCCCCGAGGTACCCTACTGCTAACAGTTTCCCATTTTGAGTATGTTCCATTAACCACCACTCTTTGCTTTCTATCCCTTAAAGAGACTCTGAGGCGAGTCTAAATTCACTTTCTTAACATGCAGTCATGTTAAGAACTGCTAAACCGCTGCTATCCCGTGGCAAAACGAGGGGTTTATACTCCCCAAATACCCCCTGCAAAATCCATGACTTCTTGGTTGTGGATTTTGCTGCTCATGGAGGCAGAGCTTTCAGCTGCAGCTCTGCCTCCATGCGCGTAAATCGCCACGCGGATCTCTGCCTCTCCCTCGCCCCTCTCTGTGAAGGAAGATTGAGAGGGGCGGGGAGAGGCGGCGATCAGCCGGGATTGACACGCTTAGAGGCAGAGCTACAGCCATAAGCTCTGCCTCATCAGGAAGCTCTCCCCAGAGTTAGGAGAGGGGATTTGGGGGTATAAACCCCTCGTTTTGCCACGGAATAGCGGAGGTTTAGCAGGGGTTATAGTTCTTAACATGACTGCATGTTAAAAAAGTGAATTTAGGCTCGCTTCAGAGTCTCTTTAACCAGTTCTCTATCCACATACCCACATTTTTTCCTAGTACCTGTATCCTCAACTTCTTCACCAAGCTATTGTGGGTAACATTGTCAAAAGCCTTTGCAAAGTCCAAGTACATCTATAGCTTTCCCGAGATCTAAATACAAACACAAATTTTGTACATGAAAATTTGCGGTAAATGCGAACAGGTGAAAGATCATTATTCAATAAGAATTGTTCCCCGGTAAACATGTTCATCCATCCAACCTTAATGGCCTGTAATTCAGGGTAGCTGAGGATGAACATGTAGAAGTATACTTCTCTTTTTCTTCAGTCTTCTGTTGACTTCTACCTACTCAAATCTGACATTTTAATTTGTAAACTTAAATCTTCTCCTCTAACATTCCTTTCTTCTATTATTTTGTTCTCCTGCCTTCTTTCTCCTAAAAATGTGAATGAAGAGCACTCCTTTGAATTTGCAACTGGGGTTTCCTTCTGAGGAACCACAGTTGCTTACATTTTTTTTTTCAAAGAAATGTATCAAAAAGGAGGGGAAAGAAATAGGTCTATTCTGAGGTGAGCCATTTGTTATATCAACTGGGCAAAGCATGTGATAAGTTTAATGTTCATCTGACCTCTTTTTTTTCCGGTCATGCTGGGAATACACAATGAGTTTTTTCAGCAGATTTACTGGCCGATCAATTTTCCGATTGTTTTTCTGATCGATTTTCATTCACTTCTATGAGAAAATTGATCAGAAAAACGATGAAAATCAGATCAGACCTGTTGGAAATTATCTATCGAGCCATCTAACTGCCCCAAAAAACTCATGGTGTATTCCCAGCATTAACCCATATCTTACCACATTTAACATTATAAACTGAATCCAATATTAAGGACACTGGAAGGATGTGAGACATCCAAACAAGTTATTTCTTGCATTCCCAAGCGAGCTAATATTTGCAGTTCACTTTTGTGCAACTGAGTCAAGAAAATTGCTATTCACATGCATAAAACAATCACCAGCCCTTGCTGGTGATTGTTGTAACTAGATCAGACCAATGATTGAGTTAACAAGAATAGCATATTGTGTGCAAAAGAAGTTAGCCTATATTCTCATCCTTCTATGCAGACCATTTAAATGCTCAACTCTTTATGAATTAAATTAAGAAAAGTCCCTAGAGTAATTATAAAAAATGAGCAGAGGTATATAACACCCATGATGAATATCATTGCAAATGCCACTAATAGAATTCCATTCACATTGATTTTTGAACTTGGACTTAAATAGACACTGAAGCAAAAAAAAAAAAAATGGTAGTCGTAGAGCTTAATGGCTTTTTTTTTGCATAGGAGGTAACAACTGGAGTTTCGTAACTCTTCCTGTACTGGAAGCAATTATACTTTTGTCTCTGATCCTAATGTTTTATTTCTTATCTGTACTACACGTACAAATCATTGTATCATATATATTTTTTCGCTTCAGTGTCTCTTTAAATACAGAAGACAGATCAAGTAACATTTGTTTTTAAAAGCCTAAAGCTTTTAACTTGATTTTCATATGTTCCACATCTCATCCATCAGTGGCTTTCTTGAAACCTGCAGAGAAGAAGAAAACCCTTCACTGATGCAAAGTTAATCCATCATTATTATCCAGAGTGTTTTAATCAGTCATTATTATCCAGAGTGTTTATCATGTTGCCACTGGTCTCTTCTCTAGTGAAGAAACAAGCTTGCTCCATTATAATTAGATAGTAATCTATTAACCACTACGGTAAGTGTGCAAAGCTTTAAACATACCCTGTGCTTCAAATACGAAAAGCAGTCATACATACACATGTTCAGTAGTTATTTACACATTAACTAATGTCTCTCAAAAGTAGCACCTTGCTATGTAAGTTTGCTAAGTCAGTTCTAAACTTAAGGTGGCTACACACTTATAATTTTTTCCCCCTCATATTCAATCATTTAATCAAATCTGCTCAAAATAGATGCTGCAAATGATTCCCAATCAATGATTTTCAGCCTAAAATCAGTCGATTTAGTTGATAGCAGTGGTGCTCATCCGGATTCGAGATATCCGGGTAACCCTGATATCCGAACTTTTTTCAGCTATCCGACCTCTGATCCAGATTCCAGATACCTGGGCCCAAATCCGGATAGCTATCTGCGGATATTTGGCTGCATAACCCGGATATCTGCGGATATCCGGATCCAAAATACTGTAACTAAGGTGATGACGTCCTGGAGCCAATCAGAGGGCTCCCAGCAGAAGCCCTAGCAACCAATCACAGAGGAGAACCCTGGCCAGCCCCACCTGACCTCATTGAGCCAATCAGAGGGCTCCCAGTCTAAACCCTGGCACCCAATCACAGAAAGGAACACTGGCCAGACCCCCTGTATAATGAGGAGGGCTGCCATGATGAGACATATTGTCTTGCTGAATGCTCACTGAGAGACATGCTCGAGTGCTGGTGGCCTAGCAAGGGCTATACACAGTTATAAACCTAACGCTGTTCAGTGATTAACCCCTTCACTACTATCACTACACTATTGTTAAATCGTTAACTAGCTTAATTGATGTCATAGTGTGACAGTCAGAGTGTGTGCTCCAGTGCTGCTGGGCCTAGCAAGGGCTGTACACAGTGATAAGCTGTTCAGTGATTAACCCCTTCACTACTATCACTACACTATTGTTAAATCGTTAATTAGCTTGATGCCATTGTGATAGTCAGAGTGTGTGCTGTGCTGCAGGGCTGCAGGCAGCTGCTATGTGGCTGTGTGTGTGCTGTGTACAGACCAGGCCAGCTGCTGCCTGCTGGCCAGCTATTAGCCTTAGCTAGCTACAGTATAGCTTAGGTTAGGGAATAGGGGATAGGAGGATTACTGCGCTATTGTGTAGTTAGTACTGTAGTACTGCAGTCAGTGCTAGTAGTTGTTAGAGTAGTAGTACTACTGTGTTAGCTTTCTACAGAACTGCTGTGCTGTGAGCAGTGCCAGTGTGCCAAACACAATTGCTAACTTCCAGTCAGAGCAATATCCTGCCTCTATCTGGCCAGCAGACGCTAGTCAGCCAATCAGGTGCACTGTCATACACCCTTTGCCTGCTGTACCATACCTAGCAGGAATTACATAGATTAGCATTCAGGTGGGAGGCTTCGGTTGGACGCAATCGTGAATTGCGTCGTTTAACAGGGACGCCCCGTGTAGGCACATCTCCCACACGGTCCCCTCCCTAACCACTCACCTGTCAACCGCATCCTAGAAGCTGCAAAAAATAAATTTAAAATCACAAACACTGGTCCACATGACAGCCCAGGGGCCCCAGGTCTCTCTCACTCACTGGGGCCCCCAAACCACCATGCGACACCTAGAGGGAAGTGCGGGCAAGCCCTGGACCTCTCACCTCCAGGGAACTCACCCCACCACCTCTAAACTGAATGCCAACTGCAACAAACACAATTGCTAACTTCCAGTCAGAGCAATATCCTGCCTCTATCTGGCCAGCAGACGCTAGTCAGCCAATCAGGTGCACTGTCATACACCCTTTGCCTGCTGTACCATACCTAGCAGGAATTACATAGATTAGCATTCAGGTGGGAGGCTTCGGTTGGACGCAATCGTGAATTGCGTCGTTTAACAGGGACGCCCCGTGTAGGCACATCTCCCACACGGTCCCCTCCCTAACCACTCACCTGTCAACCGCATCCTAGAAGCTGCAAAAAATAAATTTAAAATCACAAACACTGGTCCACATGACAGCCCAGGGGCCCCAGGTCTCTCTCACTCACTGGGGCCCCCAAACCACCATGCGACACCTAGAGGGAAGTGCGGGCAAGCCCTGGACCTCTCACCTCCAGGGAACTCACCCCACCACCTCTAAACTGAATGCCAACTGCAACAAACACAATTGCTAACTTCCAGTCAGAGCAATATCCTGCCTCTATCTGGCCAGCAGACGCTAGTCAGCCAATCAGGTGCACTGTCATACACCCTTTGCCTGCTGTACCATACCTAGCAGGAATTACATAGATTAGCATTCAGGTGGGAGGCTTCGGTTGGACGCAATCGTGAATTGCGTCGTTTAACAGGGACGCCCCGTGTAGGCACATCTCCCACGCGGTCCCCTCCTAACCACTCACCTGTCAACCGCATCCTAGAAGCTGCAAAAAATAAATTTAAAATCACAAACACTGGTCCACATGACAGCCCAGGGGCCCCAGGTCTCTCTCACTCACTGGGGCCCCCAAACCACCATGCGACACCTAGAGGGAAGTGCGGGCAAGCCCTGGACCTCTCACCTCCAGGGAACTCACCCCACCACCTCTAAACTGAATGCCAACTGCAACAAACACAATTGCTAACTTCCAGTCAGAGCAATATCCTGCCTCTATCTGGCCAGCAGACGCTAGTCAGCCAATCAGGTGCACTGTCATACACCCTTTGCCTGCTGTTTCATACCTAGCAGGAATTACATAGATTAGCATTCAGGTGGGAGGCTTCGGTTGGACGCAATCGTGAATTGCGTCGTTTAACAGGGACGCCCCGTGTAGGCACATCTCCCACGCGGTCCCCTCCCTAACCACTCACCTGTCAACCGCATCCTAGAAGCTGCAAAAAATAAATTTAAAATCACAAACACTGGCCCACATGACAGCCCAGGGGCCCCAGGTCTCTCTCACTCACTGGGGCCCCCAAACCACCATGCGACACCTAGAGGGAAGTGCGGACAAGCCCTGGACCTCTCACCTCCAGGGAACTCACCCCACCACCTCTAAACTGAATGCCAACTGCAACAAACACAATTGCTAACTTCCAGTCAGAGCAATATCCTGCCTCTATCTGGCCAGCAGACGCTAGTCAGCCAATCAGGTGCACTGTCATACACCCTTTGCCTGCTGTTTCATACCTAGCAGGAATTACATAGATTAGCATTCAGGTGGGAGGCTTCGGTTGGACGCAATCATGAATTGCGTCGTTTAACAGGGACGCCCCGTGTAGGCACATCTCCCACACGGTCCCCTCCCTAACCACTCACCTGTCAACCGCATCCTAGAAGCTGCAAAAAATAAATTTAAAATCACAAACACTGGTCCACATGACAGCCCAGGGGCCCCAGGTCTCTCTCACTCACTGGGGCCCTCAAACCACCAAGCGACACCTAGAGGGAAGTGCGGGCAAGCCTTGGACCTCTCACCTCCAGGGAACTCACCACACCACCTCTAAACTGAATGCCAACTGCAACAAACACAATTGCTAACTTCCAGTCCACATGACAGCCCAGGGGCCCCAGGTCTCTCTCACTCACTGGGGCCCCCAAACCACCATGCGACACCTAGAGGGAAGTGCGGGCAAGCCCTGGACCTCTCACCTCCAGGGAACTCACCCCACCACCTCTAAACTGAATGCCAACTGCAACAAACACAATTGCTAACTTCCAGTCAGAGCAATATCCTGCCTCTATCTGGCCAGCAGACGCTAGTCAGCCAATCAGGTGCACTGTCATACACCCTTTGCCTGCTGTACCATACCTAGCAGGAATTACATAGATTAGCATTCAGGTGGGAGGCTTCGGTTGGACGCAATCGTGAATTGCGTCGTTTAACAGGGACGCCCCGTGTAGGCACATCTCCCACACGGTCCCCTCCCTAACCACTCACCTGTCAACCGCATCCTAGAAGCTGCAAAAAATAAATTTAAAATCACAAACACTGGTCCACATGACAGCCCAGGGGCCCCAGGTCTCTCTCACTCACTGGGGCCCCCAAACCACCATGCGACACCTAGAGGGAAGTGCGGGCAAGCCCTGGACCTCTCACCTCCAGGGAACTCACCCCACCACCTCTAAACTGAATGCCAACTGCAACAAACACAATTGCTAACTTCCAGTCAGAGCAATATCCTGCCTCTATCTGGCCAGCAGACGCTAGTCAGCCAATCAGGTGCACTGTCATACACCCTTTGCCTGCTGTACCATACCTAGCAGGAATTACATAGATTAGCATTCAGGTGGGAGGCTTCGGTTGGACGCAATCGTGAATTGCGTCGTTTAACAGGGACGCCCCGTGTAGGCACATCTCCCACACGGTCCCCTCCCTAACCACTCACTTGTCAACCGCATCCTAGAAGCTGCAAAAAATAAATTTAAAATCACAAACACTGGTCCACATGACAGCCCAGGGGCCCCAGGTCTCTCTCACTCACTGGGGCCCCCAAACCACCATGCGACACCTAGAGGGAAGTGCGGGCAAGCCCTGGACCTCTCACCTCCAGGGAACTCACCCCACCACCTCTAAACTGAATGCCAACTGCAACAAACACAATTGCTAACTTCCAGTCAGAGCAATATCCTGCCTCTATCTGGCCAGCAGACGCTAGTCAGCCAATCAGGTGCACTGTCATACACCCTTTGCCTGCTGTTTCATACCTAGCAGGAATTACATAGATTAGCATTCAGGTGGGAGGCTTCGGTTGGACGCAATCATGAATTGCGTCGTTTAACAGGGACGCCCCGTGTAGGCACATCTCCCACGCGGTCCCCTCCTAACCACTCACCTGTCAACCGCATCCTAGAAGCTGCAAAAAATAAATTTAAAATCACAAACACTGGTCCACATGACAGCCCAGGGGCCCCAGGTCTCTCTCACTCACTGGGGCCCCCAAACCACCATGCGACACCTAGAGGGAAGTGCGGGCAAGCCCTGGACCTCTCACCTCCAGGGAACTCACCCCACCACCTCTAAACTGAATGCCAACTGCAACAAACACAATTGCTAACTTCCAGTCAGAGCAATATCCTGCCTCTATCTGGCCAGCAGACGCTAGTCAGCCAATCAGGTGCACTGTCATACACCCTTTGCCTGCTGTACCATACCTAGCAGGAATTACATAGATTAGCATTCAGGTGGGAGGCTTCGGTTGGACGCAATCGTGAATTGCGTCGTTTAACAGGGACGCCCCGTGTAGGCACATCTCCCACGCGGTCCCCTCCTAACCACTCACCTGTCAACCGCATCCTAGAAGCTGCAAAAAATAAATTTAAAATCACAAACACTGGTCCACATGACAGCCCAGGGGCCCCAGGTCTCTCTCACTCACTGGGGCCCCCAAACCACCATGCGACACCTAGAGGGAAGTGCGGGCAAGCCCTGGACCTCTCACCTCCAGGGAACTCACCCCACCACCTCTAAACTGAATGCCAACTGCAACAAACACAATTGCTAACTTCCAGTCAGAGCAATATCCTGCCTCTATCTGGCCAGCAGACGCTAGTCAGCCAATCAGGTGCACTGTCATACACCCTTTGCCTGCTGTTTCATACCTAGCAGGAATTACATAGATTAGCATTCAGGTGGGAGGCTTCGGTTGGACGCAATCGTGAATTGCGTCGTTTAACAGGGACGCCCCGTGTAGGCACATCTCCCACGCGGTCCCCTCCCTAACCACTCACCTGTCAACCGCATCCTAGAAGCTGCAAAAAATAAATTTAAAATCACAAACACTGGCCCACATGACAGCCCAGGGGCCCCAGGTCTCTCTCACTCACTGGGGCCCCCAAACCACCATGCGACACCTAGAGGGAAGTGCGGGCAAGCCCTGGACCTCTCACCTCCAGGGAACTCACCCCACCACCTCTAAACTGAATGCCAACTGCAACAAACACAATTGCTAACTTCCAGTCAGAGCAATATCCTGCCTCTATCTGGCCAGCAGACGCTAGTCAGCCAATCAGGTGCACTGTCATACACCCTTTGCCTGCTGTACCATACCTAGCAGGAATTACATAGATTAGCATTCAGGTGGGAGGCTTCGGTTGGACGCAATCATGAATTGCGTCGTTTAACAGGGACGCCCCGTGTAGGCACATCTCCCACGCGGTCCCCTCCTAACCACTCACCTGTCAACCGCATCCTAGAAGCTGCAAAAAATAAATTTAAAATCACAAACACTGGTCCACATGACAGCCCAGGGGCCCCAGGTCTCTCTCACTCACTGGGGCCCCCAAACCACCATGCGACACCTAGAGGGAAGTGCGGGCAAGCCCTGGACCTCTCACCTCCAGGGAACTCACCCCACCACCTCTAAACTGAATGCCAACTGCAACAAACACAATTGCTAACTTCCAGTCAGAGCAATATCCTGCCTCTATCTGGCCAGCAGACGCTAGTCAGCCAATCAGGTGCACTGTCATACACCCTTTGCCTGCTGTTTCATACCTAGCAGGAATTACATAGATTAGCATTCAGGTGGGAGGCTTCGGTTGGACGCAATCATGAACTGCGTCGTTTAACAGGGACGCCCCGTGTAGGCACATCTCCCACACGGTCCCCTCCCTAACCACTCACTTGTCAACCGCATCCTAGAAGCTGCAAAAAATAAATTTAAAATCACAAACACTGGTCCACATGACAGCCCAGGGGCCCCAGGTCTCTCTCACTCACTGGGGCCCCCAAACCACCATGCGACACCTAGAGGGAAGTGCGGGCAAGCCCTGGACCTCTCACCTCCAGGGAACTCACCCCACCACCTCTAAACTGAATGCCAACTGCAACAAACACAATTGCTAACTTCCAGTCAGAGCAATATCCTGCCTCTATCTGGCCAGCAGACGCTAGTCAGCCAATCAGGTGCACTGTCATACACCCTTTGCCTGCTGTACCATACCTAGCAGGAATTACATAGATTAGCATTCAGGTGGGAGGCTTCGGTTGGACGCAATCGTGAATTGCGTCGTTTAACAGGGACGCCCCGTGTAGGCACATCTCCCACACGGTCCCCTCCCTAACCACTCACCTGTCAACCGCATCCTAGAAGCTGCAAAAAATAGATTTAAAATCACAAACACTGGTCCACATGACAGCCCAGGGGCCCCAGGTCTCTCTCACTCACTGGGGCCCCCAAACCACTATGTGACACCTAGAGGGAAGTGCGGGCAAGCCCTGGACCTCTCACCTCCAGGGAACTCACCCCACCACCTCTAAACTGAATGCCAACTGCAACAAACACAATTGCTAACTTCCAGTCAGAGCAATATCCTGCCTCTATCTGGCCAGCAGACGCTAGTCAGCCAATCAGGTGCACTGTCATACACCCTTTGCCTGCTGTACCACACCTAGCAGGAATTACATAGATTAGCATTCAGGTGAGAGGCTTCGGTTGGACGCAATCGTGAATTGCGTCGTTTAACAGGGACGCCCCGTGTAGGCACATCTCCCACACGGTCCCCTCCCTAACCACTCATCTGTCAACCGCATCCTAGAAGCTGCAAAAAATAAATTTAAAATCACAAACACTGGTCCACATGACAGCCCAGGGGCCCCAGGTCTCTCTCACTCACTGGGGCCCCCAAACCACCATGCGACACCTAGAGGGAAGTGCGGGCAAGCCCTGGACCTCTCACCTCCAGGGAACTCACCCCACCACCTCTAAACTGAATGCCAACTGCAACAAACACAATTGCTAACTTCCAGTCAGAGCAATATCCTGCCTCTATCTGGCCAGCAGACGCTAGTCAGCCAATCAGGTGCATTATCTGCCATCTTTAATGACTTGCTAGAACGGCCCTCAGACACTCACATCAGATTTGGAAGAGCACACAGAGCACTGAGACCGAGAACCTTTGAAGGTGAGCAACCGAGAGACATTATTTGTTGCTTAGAATCCTTTACACTAAAGGCAGAAATTATGCGGGCAGCTAGGGGACAGGAGGCAATCATATTTAATGACAACTCTATCCAGCTGTATCAAGACTTGTCTCCCATCACACTAGCTAAACATAGAGCAATGAAGCCACTACTAACTGCTCTGAAAGAGATCTTTGGGATTTTTTGTGGGGTCCTGGTGTCCTGCCGCTCATGGTGGGGCCGTTGAGAATTTTTGCGGCCTCATCCTGAGTGGCCGGGCAGTGGGAGGAACTGTTCACCATATACATGCTGCCACTTGGAGAAATCATACAAAAACATGGCCTGACATATCATTGCTATGCTGATGACACCCAGCTATATTTGTCATTCAAACCTGACGTCACAGACCCTACTCCACAAATAAACGCATGCTTAGCTGAGCTTTAGGAGTGGATGAATAATAATTGGCTAAAACTTAATACTGACAAAACTGAGGTTCTTGTTATCGAGGGCCAGGGCTCAACAGCAAAGCAGCTCCAGTCTCAACCAACACCGCTAAGGATAGGGAGCTCAGACCTGAACAACTCAGACTGTGTGCGCAGCCTGGGAGTACTGATTGATGGGAAATTAAGCTTCAGGAATCAAATCTCAGCTGTTGTGAAACATTCCTTCTTTCACCTAAGGAATATTGCAAGGATTAAACACCTAATTCCTTCAGAGGATCTTCCAACCCTAGTTCATGCCTTCGTCACATCAAGGTTAGACTACTGCAACGTCCTCTACACAGGCCTGCATAAGAAAGACTTACGCCGCCTGCAATTAGTACAGAATGCCGCCGCAAGGCTGTTAACGAGCCAACCCCGCCATTGCCACATAACACCAACCCTGAGCTCACTCCACTGGCTACCGATAAAATGGAGAATTCTGTTTAAGATTGGCTTACTGACATTCAAATCCTTGCACAATCTGGGCCCTAGATACCTGAAGGACTTGTTGCAACTACATCACACCCCCCACAATCTTAGATCAAAAGGACGTAACACCTTGGTCACCCCCAGAGTCCACCTCAAAACCTTTGGAGACAGAGCCTTTTGTCATGCTGCCCCTACACTTTGGAACTCCCTGCCACACCCAATCAGGACAGCCCCATCCCTGGAAACATTTAAGTCTAAACTGAAAACCTACCTTTTCAGTCTGGCATTCATGAACATCTGACTATCTCCTCTGTAACACAACCCAGCCTGAAACCCTGTATTAATCTGAGACACAGCTATGCGCTTTGAGTCCTATGGGAGAAAAGCGCTTTACAAATGTTATTGTATTATTGTATTATTGTATAAGATGTTTATGTATGATAAAGAAATAGACACTATCATTTAAATTTATAAGCATAGTACTGTCTCCAGTATAGGGATATATACAACGTGTTTGGGGGATCTCTCCTGTCTCTTCTCTTAAAGAGACTCTGTAACAAAATTCTGAGCCTTATTTCTTCTATCCTATAAGTTCCTATACCTGTTCTAATGTGCTCTGGCATACTGCAGCCTTTTTTAGTTGCACTGTCTCTGTAATAAATCTTCTCTTCTTTCCTCTGTCGTCTCTGTCGGGCTCAGGCTGGAATGTGTGGAATGTGCAGCACTGCTTGTCATTGGCAGAAGCTTTACACACCCTCTCCAAGCTCTGCATGAGTCACACAGTAAGCTGTTCTCAGCCAATCTCACTTTGGTTAGAAGCCATGTTTTTTGTTGTTTGTAAACACTGCATAACAATGGCAATTACAAGCCAGGGTTGCAGCAGGGAGTGGCAGAAACAGCACAGAGGGGCCCAGGAGAACATAAGGAATAGAATGGTATGCTTTTTATTGTAAGAATTTTAGAGTACAGATTCTCTTTAACTTCAAGAGACATGCTTCTTCTCTCCTTTTCCTTTTTTCTCCATCCTTTTCCCTCTAAATTGATACCCTCTAAATTATACGTAAATGGTAATCAGTGTTCTACCTATAAACACCCATAAATGGTTTTATTTCTGATATGCTGTTGATGTTACCCAATATAACATTTTTCATATCCAATTTGATGTTTATATAGTTACTAGGGGACAAATTGGTCACTGCATAGGCGGATACAGCAATAGACTCATTTATTTTATATTTGTTCTATTTTGCCAGTGAAATTTATTTGGCGCAAATCTCTTTGCTTGCCTTCCACGATCCCCACACGGTGTGTCTAGGTATACACTGACCAATCTGCCCCACACTGTAGGTGAGCACAACACGCCACATTGTTCTCACGTGGATGGCCTTTTTCTCAGATAGTTCTGATAGTCTGTACTTCGATATAGAGTATACAAACAACATCTGAATGCACATGTCCCACACTACACATTCTATCTCTTATCTTTCCGTTCTTTTTCTTTTTTCTATTCTATCTTTATGTTATCTTGCTGAAACAAACCAATATTGGCTGCCCATCAATGCCTCAAGTACAGTATCTAAGATGACCAGAAATATGCCTGCCAATAATACTAAAATCACACATACTTCAGGGTGCTTATTACAACTAAACATATCGTCCCTAAATGTAAATTGCTTTAACACGCCTGCAAAAAGATCTATGATTTTTGACCTTCTCTGTAAAGAGAATACATATAGCATACATGCAAGAAACCCACTTCCGCACAAATCATCTCCCATCTAGATTCGATCCCAGATTCCCGCTGGCGTCTCATGCTACCTCACCCACTTTGAAAACGAAGGAAGTTTCAATTTTTATTCGCAAATACCTACCTTTTACATTAGAGGAGGTGGAAAGAGACCCAGAGGGTCACTTTTTGTTTGTTAAAGGCAGATTACACAGGGCAAGCTGGCCAACATATACGCTCCAAATAAGCAACAGACATAATTTATTGCTTCTACTTTACACAAATTACAGGGCTTCAATCTGGGTGTTCTGATTGTAGGTGGAGACTTCAACGTACCCCTACAACCCTTGCTAGACTGTTCCAACGGCTCCTCAGTGCTGAGTGCACTAAGACACATAAAAACTAAACTACAACAGCTATCCCTATTAGACCCATGGCGTGTCTCTCACCCAAGAGACAAATATTACACATATTTCTCTCGTCTCCACAACAAATACTCCAGGATCGACTACTTTTTTGTGGGCCAGCGTGACTTGTCGTTAGTTTCGGACTCTAGGATAGGAAATATCTCTATCTCTGACCACGCTCCAATATTCTTGACATTGACACTCCCTGAGAAGGTTTCCAAAACATGGTGTTGGAGACTTAATCCTAACCTTTTAAGTGACAAAGCAAGAGCTCAGACGATCTCGCATTCCCTACAATCCTATTTTGACTCAAGACATATCTGGCTTAACAGTCTGGGAAGCTCACAAACCAGTGGTCAGGGGACAGTTCATCAAAATGGGTGCCAACCTCAAAAAATAAAGAGAAGAAGGAGTAGCCACTTTACTAGCAGATATTGCCAGACTAGAGAAAATACACAAACAGACTATTACGGTTCAAGCATTGGAGGAATTGTCTACGGCGAGAAAGGAGAGGGCCTGGAGCTGGAGCAAAGCGTAATACGCAAGGCCCAGCATGATAGGGTAGCCGTCCAGGAGTAGGGAAGGGGTGGTGCCTTAGTGTGGTGAGGGAGGAGTGGTGTCCCTGGTGAGTAGCAGGAAGAGGCTGGGCTGGGGAGTAAGGGTATTGCGTAGGGGGTAGGCGGAGCTTAGGCACTCCGCGGAGAGAAGAGAAAAAGTTGGCTGCACGCACTGCTTCTCCACAGCATGGAAGACGTGGAAAGCTTAGTAGCGCGCATCCGCGACGAAGCAGCAGCCAGGGGGCCCGAATGGGTTCAGTCCCAGCTAGCAGCTATGGCCCCGAGTACGTCTGCGCAGCCGGAGGGGAGCCAAGGTGAGACTGCGCAGGCCAAGCGTAAATCCAGGCCGCCGGAGCGGCTCAGCCCGGACGCCAGGCCAAGACGGAGCAACCGCAGTGGGAGCCCCCACGGGGACCCTCCGGCGCCTCCTGCCAAGCGAACACATGCTAGCGGCAGGGGGGCGGCCAAGAGGAACCAGAGAGGCGGGAAGCGTTCGTCCAGCGGCGCGCAGAAGGGGCAATCGGCTCCTGCGCAGGCGTCCAGAGGATCTGCCCAGCAAACGGCCCCTGTGCCCCGCTCATCCCAGCAGGCCAGGCAGGCTCAACAGGAGGCTACCGCAGGGACGGGCACCGCTTCCTCCCAGGGCGCGGCGTAGGCCCAAACCCAGAGACCAGGATCATCCAAGGCGGCTAAAGGAGGAGGGAAGAGCAAGGGCAAGACTTCATCCAGAGGCACCAGTCAAAGGGGTGTTCGGAGTGTGGTTCAGCGCCGCCAGGACCATGGTGGGCAAGACAACAGACGATCGGCAGAGAACGCACCACTGTCGGATGAGGATTCATCGGCGGGAGAGGAAGCGGACGCCAGCTCGGGATCCGGAGTGACGGCTGACCAGGGCGTTCGCCCGGCACAGCCAGGTGAGGCCAATAATGCCAATGTACTGACCAATTTGTTGTTTGGGTCGGGTGCGGGGGGGCAGGGAGTGGTTACCGGTATGCCATCTCAGGTACCTTCTGCTTTAGAGGTGTTGTGGGCAGGTTTAAGAGCCATGTCAGGCCTGCCAGGGCCGGTGGGAGCGTGGTCCGCGCCAGGGCAGGTAGTACCTCTTCCCCAGGTTGCTCCGGTGGGGGCGGGATCTGCGCCAGGGCAGGTAGTACCTCTTCCCCAGGTTGCTCCGGTGGGGGCGGGGTCCGCGCCGGGGCAGGTATTACCTTTTCCCCAGGTTGCTCCGGTGGGGGTGGGGTTAGCCACAGGGCAGGTCGTACCTCTTCCTCAGGTTCATCCGGGGGGGGGGCGGGGCCGGCCCCAGGGCAGTTGGTATCTCTTTCCCAGGTTCCCCAGGTGGTACAAGCAATCCAGGTTTCTCCCCCTTTGTCGGAGCCAAACGGGTCAGCAAGTGGGGAGGTATCGGTCACGCCAGGGCCGAGTGATCAGTCGGGGGGCGGTGGGGCGGAGAGAAGGGAGGCGGATTTGGTGCGTCTCTCAGACGCTGCTCATAGTGAGACGTATGTTTGTTTTATGGGACGTTTGGGGGCCCATTTAAAACAGGAGACGAGGGAGCGTATATGGAGGGGGGAATATGTTGAGATTTTTTCCCTTTTACCGTTGGAGAAGTTTAATTTAGATAAGGGGAAACCAGATGAAAAAAAGAGGGAGGAGGAACGCCGCTACCGGCTTATCCCCCGAACGTTCCAAAACTGGTTTCAAGCATTTAATATATTGGCGAGTGTGATTGGGGAGCGTCAGCCGGACTGCTGTTCGTCGTTATTCAGGTATATGGATGCGATAGGGGATGCTCATCGGTCATACGGCGGAAATGCTTGGCTCAGATACGACGAGCAGTTTAGGCAGAGTAAGGCGGTCCGTCCAGCCATACGCTGGGACCACAAGGACATCGAGTTATGGATGCGCCTTATGATTCCTGATCGGGCGACACCGCCCTTTCAGGGACAGGCCAGCAGCCCAGCCCTCACTGGACAGCTGGCCGGTAAGGGAAAAGGAGTGTGCTGGCAATTCAACGACGGATCTTGTCGTTTTGGACAATCGTGTCGTTTTAAACACGAGTGTTCAGCCTGCGGAGGTTCACATCCGGCCTCAAAATGTTATAGACAGCGCAGAGGTAAGGCGGCTGAGCCTGCAAGCAAGAGGGACGACACCGGTGAGGGTGGAAAAAATGGAACAGTTCCTCGGTAGGTATCCTCAGAGGGAGGCAGCGGAGTTCTTGCATGCAGGTTTTAGGGACGGTTTTGTCATTCCCAGTAGTTGTACGTTATCAGCGGACGGTCCAGTGAAGAACTTGAGATCAGCATATGAATTTCCTGAGGTAGTGTCTCAAAAGTTGAACAAGGAATTGGCAGCGGGCCGTATTGTGGGCCCATTTACAGAACAACCATTGCGCAATTTAGTGGTGTCACCCTTGGGTGTTGTGCCAAAGAAGGAACCGGGTTCCTTTCGGCTCATTCATCATCTGTCTTTCCCAAAAGGATTATCGGTTAACGATGGCCTGGCAGATCAGGAAACATCAGTGGCATACACATCCTTTGATGTGGCATTGCGGTGGGTCAAGCGATTAGGTGCGGGGGCCTTGTTGGCAAAGACCGACATTGAAGCTGCGTTTCGGTTGCTCCCAGTACACCCAGCGAGCTTCCGTTTGCTTGGATGTCACTGGAAGGGTGAATACTTTGTAGACAAATGCCTTCCTATGGGGTGTGCCATTTCTTGTTCATATTTTGAGAAGTTCAGCTGTTTTTTGGAATGGGTGGTGAGGGAGGTTTCAGGTGTACGATCAATTATCCATTACTTGGATGATGTTTTGTTTATGGGGGCATCGGATTCGGGTGAGTGCATTTCCGCGCTTGCCGCAATGAGACATGTGTGTGCTCTGTTCGGGGTGCCTCTGGCAGAGGACAAGACAGAGGGCCCGGTGACGTCCATAAAATTCTTGGGCATCACTATTGACACGTTGGCCATGGAATGTCGGTTACCGCCGGACAAGGTGGAAGATTTAACGGCGGCAGTGAAGCTGGCTGAAAAGTCTAAAAAAATTACGTTGCGAGATCTGCAGTCGTTACTCGGGAAATTGAATTTTGCCTGCAGAATCATGCCCATGGGACGTGTATTCTGCAGGCGACTGTCCATGGCAACGGCAGGAAAGTCCTCTCCGCACCATCGGATTCGTCTATCGGCAGAGTTGCGGGGGGATTTAAGGGTGTGGGTTAGATTTCTGGAGGAATTTAATTGCAGACCCTTACGGATTCAGGTAATGGTGAGTAATGTGGATGCTGAGTTATTCACGGATGCGTCGGGTGCAATCGGTTTTGGAGCATTCTTGGCAGGAAGTTGGTGTGCCTCCGCCTGGGACATGTCCTGGGTGGAAGCAGGTTTTACCTCCAATTTGGTTATGTTGGAATTGTTTCCGATCGTAGTAGCATTTCGTTTGTGGGGGCAGAGACTGGCTGATAGAACGATTCGAATTAACTGTGATAACATGGGTGTGGTGGCAGCTATAAATAACTTTTCGGCGTCATCAACGCCAGTTATTTGTTTGATGCGGCAGTTAGTACTGGACTGCTTGCGTTTGAATTCTCAGATTACTGCAGTGCATTTGCCAGGAATTGATAACATGATTGCTGATGCCCTCTTTCGATTCCAGTGGGCCAGATTCCGGGCGGCGGCTCCATCGGCGGACGAGAGTGGGGAGGAGTGTCCCGAAGCGGTGTGGAAAATTCCTTTCGGGCAGTATCTGGATTGATCAGGCAATCCTTGTCAGCATCGTCATGGGCAGCGTACACGTTGGTATGGAACACGTGGGATGCTTTGATGGTACAAGTGGGCTGCTGTCACTCGCAAGAGGACAGGCTATGTCTGCTATTATACTTTGTGGGAAAGTGCTTTTCGGAAGGAGTGTCGTCATCAGCAATGTCTAAGAAATTGTCGGCATTAGCTTTTTGGTTTAAAATTAGGGGTTTTCAGGATGCGACAAAGGATTTTAGGGTGAGGCAGGCATTCGGTTTTCAAAAACGGATCAATCAGGTAAGGGCAGGTGCATCTCTTTATTTCGGACGGACGGCCCGCTTTGTCCTTGCGGAGCAGTGGAAGCTTTTGGGGCCATGAGGCCTTCAGCGGCTCCCTCATTCCTAGTGCATAGAGATGGTACCCCCTTATCCAGGTTCCAATTTATTGTCGTTTTTAGAAAGTGTTTAACTGGGCTTGGGCTCCAGGCACGCGAGTTCGCCTCCCACTCTTTCAGGATAGGTGCAGCCACAGAGGCGTCTAGGTGGGGACTTAGCGAAAATATCATTAAAAGAATAGGGCGATGGGAATCTTCTCGTTATAAGTTGTATGTTAGGCCGCATTTGGTGTGTTAAAAAAAAAAAAAAGGGGGGTTAGGTATTGGGAGCAGAAGAGGACATTTATTGTTAGAGACCTGTTGTTTGTATTGCAGGTCCGCAGGTCCTTGTTTGGATTTTCAGACACTCATATGTCCGCTGGGGAGCAAAACGAGCGGAGGTGAGGCCAGAAGGTCGGCAACTTGGCTTCCCCAGGGAGCAGGTTTGTATACGGTGGCTCGGTTTCCCAGGCATGGTGTGGTCTAGGGTAATGCTGGAGCCACACAGATGTTACAGACTTGATAGGGCCCCGGACATTTTGGTGCTACATGTTGGGGGGAATGACCTGGCTGCTAGGTCCACAAGGGTGTTAGTAAAGGACATAAAATTTGATTTTTTTGCGTATTCGTACACTTTTTCCGGACGCGATCGTGATATGGTCAGACGTGGTGGCCAGATCGTCTTGGAGGTTGGCGAGATCGGTCAGCAAAGTCAACAGGGCCAGAGTGAAGTTGAACAAGGAGGTGTCTAAATTTTTTATTAGAAATGGGGGCTTGGCCATTAGGCATTTGGAGTTGGAGGAGGATACCCATCTTTTCTTAAGAAGGGATGGGGTTCACCTTACGGATGTGGGGTTGGATTTGTGGGCCCTAGGGATAGAAGATGGAATCCAGCGAGCTCTGAGGTTGGGGGCCTCTCGGGCATGAGGCTTCATGCCCGTTCGTAGTGGAGGGGAAGGGGCTCCGGAGGTTGAGTTTATCAGGTTAAGGATTTGTCAAGGGACAATCCTGCAAGAGAGACAATTCGGCGGAAGGTCGCTTTAAGTGGGCATGCAGCTGTCCCCGAGCCAGAGAACGCGGCGGGGGCCGGTTCAAGGCTGCATACCAGGTTCAGAAGGGTACGATTCTCAGAGGGCGCCTCCGGACCCCTTACCTCAGTGCTCAGAGTTACTGTTGTGTTTTGAATAAAGAGTTATTTATGTATGATGGAAATGTTGTTCTTAAATATGTTTTGGTTAAAATAAATGGGCTGCTTTGGCCGAAAATTTATCCAAGCCGGGTAGTCCGTGTGGTTTTATTCAAGGATGCATGAATGGGGTTACAGGAAAAGGGGTGAAAATGGTTTGGGGGTTAGACGGAGACTGGGTAGGTTATACCACTATCAAGGAGAGGGCCTGGAGCTGGAGCAAAGCATAATACGCAAGGCCCAGCATGATAGGGTAGCCGTCCAGGAGTAGGGAAGGGGTGGCGCCTTAGTGTGGTGAGGGAGGAGTGGTGTCCCTGGTGAGTAGCAGGAAGAGGCTGGGCTGGGGAGTAAGGGTATTGCGTAGGGGGTAGGCGGAGCTTAGGCACTCCGCGGAGAGAAGAGAAAAAGTTCTCGCCCTCCCTCCCTTTAGTTTTAGAGTATAGGGGGTTAACTTGTCATTGCAGCAGGAGGGGAAGGGGCTCCGGAGGTTGAGTTTATCAGGTTAAGGATTTGTCAAGGGACAATCCTGCAAGAGAGACAATTCGGCGGAAGGTCGCTTTAAGTGGGCATGCAGCTGTCCCCGAGCCGGAGAACGCGGCGGGGGCCGGTTCAAGGCTGCATGCCAGGTTCAGAAGGGTACGATTCTCAGAGGGCGCCTCCGGACCCCTTACCTCAGTGCTCAGAGTTACTGTTGTGTTTTGAATAAAGAGTTATTTATGTATGATGGAAATGTTGTTCTTAAATATGTTTTGGTTAAAATAAATGGGCTGCTTTGGCCGAAAATTTATCCAAGCCGGGTAGTCCGTGTGGTTTTATTCAAGGATGCATGAATGGGGTTACAGGAAAAGGGGTGAAAATGGTTTGGGGGTTAGACGGAGACTGGGTAGGTTATACCACTATCAAGAAATTGCATTCTTTATTATTTACAGATGCTAGACGTAAAATTTTAGCTGGGAAAAAAATATTTTATGAATTGGGAAACAAAAGCGGAAAGTATTTAGCTAGAGCACTTAAAAAACAATCAACTCGCACGCACATTTCCTCCATTGCAGACAGCAAACAAAGAAAAGTGGTAAAATCTGAAGAGATTGTGGAAGAATTTAGAAATTATTATGCTTCTTTATATTACCTGAATCCACTTTCACAAGACCAGAGGTTGACAGAAACACTAAGATTCCAGAGTTTCTCCAAAAGCACGGTAAACCCCTTTCAATTACACAATCTTGAGAAGGAAGAAATGGAATCTCCCCTGACTACTGATAAATTCCTATTGGCTATAAAGGCATTAAAGCCTGGCAAAGCACCAGGCCCTGATGGTCTTACATCACAGTACTATAAGTCATTCAAACACATTTTGGCACTGGCAAGGTCTCCTCCTACCTATCAGCCATCTATTCTTGGATGTCAGCTAGGTTCCTGAAACTAAACCTGGACAAAAACGGAATTTACGATCTTCCCTCCACGGCCAACTGTGTGTGTGTGTGGGGGGGGGGGGGGGATGTGGAGACAGGGTTAACCACACTACTAGTTGCCCTACCTCTCAAGCCTACTGTCTGGGTGTCACCCTGGAGTCCGTATTCTTCTTCACCCCCCCACATCCAAAACTTCAAAAAGTCCCGCAACTTCCACCTCCGCACCATCTGCAATCTCAGAGAATCTCAGAGATTCCAGTGACATTTAAAGTGATAGAGGTCTTTATGAGTATTAGACCATCTATAACCAGACAATTCTTTACTGCAAACAAGGAGCAATACAGCGTCCTAATTACAAGTGATACAGAGGAATTACTCTGGCAGGTCCTACTATTTTAGCTACAGCTCAGAATATTTTTTTATCCCTTTTTCAAACATTTTTGCATTTTTACCCTTTCGCAAGATTTGAATTTTTTTAATCTTTTTTAGAGTATCAGATGGCTCAGGTGTGAATGTGGGTGAATGTACACGAGCATTTCATCCTAAATATACAATAACCAGTAGATCAATTATATCCCTGAGTGCATCCAGGATGCTGTTTTTAGCATACACTCCAATATATTATATTTTATGTATTTAATGTGATTTGAGCATGATTTAATTGTTTCTAAACACAGATTTAATTGTATACAGTATTTACAACGATTAAAATCTGAATATTACATTGTCATTCCCAGTGCTGTTTATTTGTATATGCAATTCTACTATAATATTGTCCTGAGGTATTTTGGGAACCTCTGGCTTACAAACAGCAGCGGGTGAAATATATATGAACAGGGAGTTTTCCCTCCACCCTCGTCTTGCCCTGAGCGCTTCTCCACATCTGTATATTATGGAACTTCCTACCTCCCACCATTAGGGTTGCTCCCTCCTTCAACATCTTCAAGAAGGCCCTCAAAATGCACCTTTTCACCCTGGCTTAACCCCCCTCACTGGTGATTTAAACCCACAGCTGAAATCTGGCTCACTATCTTTGATGTTGCTACCTCTCCCCTCCCTCTAGATTATAAGCCTTTGGCAGGGTCTTCTTCTTTGCGTCTCCTACCTGTTCATGCACCTCTACTACCATATACCCATCCTATGGATCTGCGAGAACTCTTGAGTGAACTCGACTTGCCTCCATAATCCCTTCCATTAACTGACTAAGCATTACCTGGTACTTATACTGTGCAGCATGATCTGGTTTGCATGTATTCCTGTATTGTTTTATTGCAGTTTGTCACCCCTAAATATTGTCTGTAACCTTAACTAATGTCCAGCACTGCGTAATATGTCGGCTCTTTATAAATACAATAAATAAATAAAAGTAAATCAGTAGCCAGTATCCCCTTTCCCACTAGATATCTTTACCTCTTCTGAAATAGAGCATCGGGGGGTCTGGGTGGTTGATATTGTGGTGAAACTCCTCCCACAATTTGATGGTAGGACCATGGGCCTGACAATTTCCTATCTGAACCTCATTGCATTGTGGGAAATAACGTCAGTTTCCAACTGCGAAAAAAGTAGCATCTCTCTCTGTGCCTAGAATTCTCAGTAAATGAACATTCTGCACCTGCCAGTACTAAAAATGTTGCTGCCTGTGATACATTTCAGAAAATAAATTCAGAAGATGAAAGATTTTAAAATGTGCAAACACTGTCTAAACAATTTCTAAATTAATATTTAAAAAATTAAGCAATTTTATGCATTACCCTATTTTTTACTGCAGTTCCTATTTTAATGCCATTGTGACAGGGTTGAACTCATACCTCCAAACAGCACAATAATAAGGCTGCCACTAGAGGGAGCTTTGCTATGATTGCAATGTTCTGAGAAAATCCAGGGCCTGAGGCTCATATTAAAGTTGGACATCAACTGAGCCACATGTGTGTGTCTCTCTTCTGTTTAATCATTTATTTATTGTATTTATAAAGCACCAACATATTACTCAGCGCTGTACATTAGGGTTACAGATAATATTTAGGGGTGACATACAGTGGTAAGACAATACAGTAATACAAGAAAAACCAGATCCCGCAGCACAGTATGAGTACTAGGTAATGCTTAGTCAGTCACTGGATGGGAGCATGGAGATTAGGCAAGTCTAGTTCACTCAGATCCATAGGATGGGTGTACGGTAATGGAGATGCCGTGAACAGGTAGGAGACAAAGGGAGGAGGATCCTGCCCGAAGGCTTACAATGTAAAGGGAGAGGTGGGGACACAAAAGGTAGGGGAAAACAGGTTGGTGTTTATAACTATAGGCAGAATATTCATATCTAAATAGAATATACTAGTTCCTGTTCACTGTCAGCCTATGGTTTTGTCCATTGTCTAGTCTGTATATCATTGCATTATGCTGATAGAGATATGTTAAAATTGGACATCAACCGAGCCACATATCTGTGTCTCTCTTCTGTTTGACACAGATGCTGTTGGCTGCATTGTGGCACTAGTCTGCACTTCCACCACTGAACACTGGTAATACCATATTAATGGAATCAGTGATGAGTCTTGGCAAAAGGAGCAGGGCATCTAGCTAATGAAGTTGGGGTTGCATACTCACGGTTCTTTTTTTTTTTTTTTTTTTTCCTGCAAGAGCCTTTGAATGTAAAAACACTTGAACAAAAAGAGTGTACAAAGCATTTCTGTATTCTTTTCCTTAAGGTGTTTTTGCTATGAAGTCCATTATTTTTAAATGTTCTTTGAAATTGGGGAAGAAGGTGAACTACTCATGTTAGTCACTGTATCTGTGTTTGGCCTGCCGTTACTGCAGTACATTTCTGTTCTGCGGTGGCATATCAACACAGTCCAATGGTTCTGGAAGCTGAAACTGCAGTGGTTCAATTGAGAAACATTTTAGTTTCTGAGTTCTTACAGTTGGTGCAGGTTTGTGAGAGTAGCTGAACTTCTCTCTAGTGATGGGCCGAACCTCCGATTTTAGGTTCGCGAACTTCCGCGGAAGGTTCGGTTCGCGGAAAAGTTCGCGAACCGCCATAGACTTCAATGGGGAGGCGATCTTTGAAAAATAGAAAAAATTATGCTGGCCACAAAACTGATGGAGAAGATGTTTCAAGGGGTCTAACACCTGGAGGGGGGCATGGCGGAGTGGGATACATGCCAAAAGTCCCGGGGAAAAATCTGGATTGAACGCAAAGCAGCGTTTTAAGGGCAGAAATCACATTGAATGCTAAATTGCAGGCCTAGCGTGCTTTAAAACATCTTGCATGTGTATACATCAATCAGGTAGTGTAATTAGTGTACTGCTTCACACTGACAGACCAAACTCACTGTGTAACGCACCGCAAACAGCTGTTTGTGTAGTGACGGCCGTGCTGGACTACTGCGCAGTGTGCACCATGGTGAGGATTGCTCTTCCTCGCTCAGTGATGTCTGGTTAGGTAATGTCTGTCTGCCTTATCAACTTTCGATGGTTCTTTCTCTACCATTGTTAAAGCTTACATCTATTTTTTTTACATTACATTTTCTGCTTGCTGTTCAGTACCTGCAACGAGAATCTATTATGGAGGACAAGTCTGCCATTGTGACCAATGGTAATGGGGGGGAACCCTTCCTGGTGTGATTGCATTCCAGAGTTGGAGCCTAACAAACGGTCGGCTACCACCACACATCCATTGCAAGGAGGGCAGCAGGCATGCCCGCCCCGAGGTAGTGACCAAAAATAACAATACGGGACTCGGGAGACCCTGCTGTTTTCGAAATGAATTGACTTTAAATCCTTTAACGGGAATCCGTTATGGAGGGCAAGTCTGCCATTGTCACCACGGGTAATGGCCGGGGAATCAAGGTTGGATTCCAGCCCAAAGTGGGAGCCTGCTGAGACCCATGCTGTACCTGCCCTGACCATGCTTTGCAGACCAGGCATCTGTGGTCAGATGGACACTTGACCCAGCGGAAGACAAATCAAGTCGAAAGCATTTGCCAAGAATGTTTTATGGAGGGCAAGTTTGCCATTTTTTTCAATTGTTTGAAACTGTAGATGGTACTAAAGTCTCAGTACCATGGTGACTGACCACGGGTAATGGCCGGGGAATCCGGTTTCTATTGCGTTCCGGAGTTGGAGCCTAACAAACGGTCGGCTACCACCACACATCCATTGCAAGGAGGGTAGCAGGCATGCCCGCCCCAAGGTAGTGACCAAAAATAACAATACGGGACTCGAGAGGCCCTGCTGTTTTCGAAATGAATTGACTTTAAATCCTTTAACGGGAATCCGTTATGGAGGGAAAGTCTGATGGTGCCTTCACTGCGATTCACCAGGTTGGTCTCCGGCGAGAACCTGTTATGGAGGTCAAGTCTGCCATTGTGACCACAGACCATGGCTAATGGCAGAGGAACCCTTCCTGGTGTGATTCCGGTCCAGAGTTGTAGCCTAACAAATGGCTACCACCACACATCCAGGCAAGGAGGGCAGCAGGCAGGAATGCCCGCCCCGAGGTAGTGACCAAAAATAACAATACAGGACTCAGGAGGACTTTTTGAGGCCCTAATTGTAATGAATCAACTTTAAATCCTTTAACGGGAAACCGTTATGGAGGGCAAGTCTGCCATCCATTCAAGTGCACGTTATGCACTGACTGCCAGGTATAATACAATGTGCAGTCACAGATGCAGTGAAAGGTATGCAGTGACTGCAAACAGCAGTTTGTGTAGTGACGGCCGTGCTGGACTGGTGCGCACCATGACGAGAGTGCAGGTGACGGTGGCTTTACAGCCCATATGGTCCCCGGGTGATGTAGCTGAATGACAGAACAGTGACTGTCCAGCTGAACAAATTTGGTCTGACCACAATGAAACAACGACCTTATTATCTTTGGTGTGCCACCCCCATCCGAGACACTTCTATAGCCGGCGGTCATTGCTTCATTGTGATACGCAAGCCCCTTCAACGCGGCAAGGTAATGATCATGAAGAGGGATGGGCACATGTACATGCCTTTTGTTTTTGTTGCAGCCGCCTGCAGTGCAGCCAGAAAAATTAGGCAGGTATGTACACGCACCAGAAAAATTAGTATAGCGGCCGCTGCTAGCAGCGGCCTAAAAAATTCTGGAATCCACCTAGAGTCCTGGACCCTGTTGGTGGTGGCGGAGAAGGCAGTCAAGCGGCCTGCAGGCAGGGATGCTGTGTGTGGGGACTGACTTAGTCTTCGGTCGTGCAGTAGCCCTCCGGGATCCATGCCTCATTCATTTTGATAAAGGTGAGGTACTGAACACTGTTGTGACTTAAGCGACTTCTCTTCTCAGTGACAATGCCTCCAACTTCACTGAAGGTCCTTTCTGAGAGGACGCTTGCGGCAGGGCAAGAGAGAAGTTGGATGGCAAATAGGGACAGCTCTGGCCACAGGTCAAGCCTGCGCACCCAGTAGACCAAAGGGTTCATCGTCGCTGCTCGCAGTGTCTACATCCACACTCAAGGCCAGGTAGTCATCTACCTGCCGGTCCAGGCGTTGGTGGAGGGTGGATCCGGAAGGGCTACGGTGAGGCGTTGGACTGAAGAATGTCCGCATGTCCGACATCACCCCGAGATCGCTGGAGCGTCCTGTCCTTGCCTGCGTGGACTTGGGAGGAGGAGGATTACTGCCACTGGTACCTTTATTGCGTTGTCATGTCACATCACCCTTAAAAGCATTGTACAGCATCATTGCCAGCTTGTTCTGCAAGTGCTGCATCCTTTCCGCCTTCTGTTGAGTTGGTAACAGGTCTGCCACTTTGTGCCTGTACCGAGGGTCTAGTAGCGTGGCCACCCAGTACAGGTCATTCCCCTTGAGTTTTTTGATATGGGGGTCCCTCAACAGGCTGGACAACATGAAAGAGGCCATCTGCACAAAGTTGGATCCAGACGTACTATCCATCTCCTCTTGCTCTTCCTCAGTGACGTCACGCAAGTCCTCCTCCTCCCCCAGCCACGAACAATACCACGGGAACGTGGAGCAGCAGAAGCCCCCTGTGACGGCTGCTGCGGTTGTTCTTCTGCCGCTGCCTCTTCCTCCTCCTCCACAGAAACACCTTCCTCATCTGAGTCTGACTCCTCTCCTTCCCCACACGACTCCTCCTCTTCCTCCTCCTCCCCCCTCTGTGCTGCCGCAGGTGTCGAGGAAACATCTGGTTTGGATGAAAATCGCTCCCACAAGTTCTCCTGCCTTTTCACGCTCCTCCACAGCTTCATCCACCATTCGACGCATGGCACGCTCCAGGAAGTAAGCGTAGGGGATCAAGTCGCTGATGGTGCCTTCAGTGCGACTCACCAGGTTGGTCACCTCCTCAAACGGCTTCATGGTCCTGCATGCATTTCGCATCAGTGTCCAGTGGTTGGGCCACAACATCCCCATCTTCCCATATTGTGTCCTTTTACTGTAATTATATAGGTACTGGGTGACAGCTTTCTCCTGGTCTAACAGGCGAGAGAACATGAGCAGGGTGGAATTCCAGCGGGTCAGGCTATCGCAAATCAGGCGTCTCACCGGCAAGTTGTTTCTACGCTGAATGTCCCCAAAGCGTGCCATGGCCGTGTAAGACCGCCTGAAATGCCCACACAACTTCCTGGCTTGCTTCAGGACGTCCTCTAAGCCTGGGTACTTTGTGACAAATCTTTGCACGACGAGTATTATCGTAAGAGAACAGAGGCGCCAGCAGGATAAAAGGTAATACAAATTTTAAAATTTGCTGGGAGGCAGTGGTGGACTTACCTCCGGAAAGCAGACTCAAAATACTGTCTGAATTAAACAAATAAATGTATTATTGGTACCCCAAAAGATGCAACGTGTTTCGCAGGCACAGCCCGCTTCATCAGGCAATAAGATAGGGGACAAACAGTAGCTCGTCAGTAGCACGAATAGCGCCTCTGCGAAACGCATTGCATCTTTTGGGGTACCAATAATAAATGTATTTGTTTAATTCAGACAGTATTTTGAGTCTGCTTTCCGGAGGCAAGTCCACCACTGCCTCCCAGCAAATTTTAAAATTTTTATTACCTTTTATCCTGCTGGCGCCTCTGTTCTCTTACGATAATACTGTGTCCACCCCTGGTGGAGGGGTGACCTACCCCTACTTTCCTGATCTACAGAGAGCGACACCTTAATCCTGAGTGAGGACAGGTCTAATCTCCTCACCTGCATCTACAGTGGTTGCCTAAGAGGTAACCCATGTTTGTGAGTATATTCATCTCACACTTACATTTATCCACGGTTTCCAATACATACTACACTATATTGGGCTCTCGGTGTTTCTTATTTATCTTTGCACGACCAGATTCAGCACATGTGCCATGCAGGGTACATGTGTCAGCTTTCCCAAATTCAACACGGAAATGAGATTGCTGCCGTTGTCACACACCACGTTGCCGATCTCCAGCTGGTGCAGGGTCAGCCATTGCTCCACCTCTTTGTTAAGAGCAGCCAGGAGAGCTGGTCCAGTGTGACTCTCTGCTTTGAGGCAAGACATGTCTAAGACTGCGTGACTGCGTACCTAACATGCATCGTAGGTTCTGGGGAGATAGGGAGATGGGGCTGTGTAGCTGGAGAGGAGGAGATGGCAGCACCGCTAGAGTTCAACTGCCACTCAGCCAAGGAGGAGGAGGAGGATGTCAGCGAAGAGGATGTAGCTGGAGGAGAAGAAGAGGAGGTGGCAGGAGGCCTGCCTGCAAGCCGTGGAGGTGTCACAAGTTGGTCTGCTGCGCAGCCACGTACTCCCTGCTTGCTGCCATCGGTCACCAGGTTGACCCAATGAGCCGTGTACATAATGTAGCGGCCCTGCCCGTGCTTGGCAGACCAGGCATCTGTGGTCAGGTGGACCCTTGACCCAACGCTCTTCGCAATAGATGACACCACTTGCCTCTCAACTGCACGGTACAGTTTGGGTATGGCCTTTCGTGAAAAATAAGTGCGGCTTGGTATCTTCCACTGCGGTGTCCCAATGGCCACAAATTTACAGAAAGCCTCTGACTCCACCAGCTTGTATGGTAATAGCTGGCGAGCTAATAGTTCTGCCACACCAGCTGTCAGACGCAAGAGGGTGACTGGCCAAAATTGGCTTCTTCCGCTCAAAGACTTCCTTCACGGACCTGGCTACTGCTGTGGGCAGAGGAGCAGGAACCGCTCAAGGGCAGAGGCGGTGTGGAGGAGGGTGGCTGTGAAGGTTCAAGGGAGAAAGCGGATGAAGACGATGCACCTGAAGGAGGAAGAGGAGAAGGAGGGTGGCTTGTCTTTTGAGGGGTGCTGCTTTTCCTCAGGTGTTCTTCCCATAGCTGTTTATGCCTTTTCTCCAGGTGCCTTCGTAAGGCACTTGACCCTACGTGGGTGTTGGCCTTTCCACGGCTCAATTTTTGGAGGCAGAGAGAACAGATGGCTTTGCTCCTATCTGAGGTATACACGTTAAAATATTTCCAAACCGCTGAGCCCCCCTGGGGTGATGGCACTATGGTGGCATCAACAGCTGACCTTGAAGGGCATGTTGGCTGGCTGGCCATAGCTGGCAATACATGGCGCCAGACACTGCCCCCAGCTGCTTCTGAGGACAAGCTCCCTATGCTTCTTTCATGGACTCGTCTCCTCCTACTCCTCTCTGGCTCCCCCTCTGAACTGTCCCCCTGGTCATCTCCTCCATTGGGAACATACGTGGCATCCGTATAATTGTCATCATAATCCTCCTGCCCAGCTTCGCTTCCCTCAGTCAACTCCACAACTGCACCAACTTCAGGTACTTCATCATCCCCCTCCTCACACGTTACGTCCATACTATCGCCACCTAACTCAGATGTAGGAGGTGTTGTAACTTGCTTAGCGCCTTCATCTTGTTGTAGCATTATTGGCTGTGAATCAGTGATTTCCACACCAAATAACTCCAGCGAAGTGTCAAATGCAGCGGATGTGGTGCTTGTTGTAGCGCTTGTGGCTGGGGGAGATGAGGTGTTCTGTGTTAAATACTCAACCACGTCCTCACAATTTTGGGAATTGATGGCACGTGCCTTCTTCTGAGCACTGTACTTTGGGCCAGGTCCACACGAAATCACAGCAACACCACCTCGCACAGACCTGCCAGTGCCAGGTGACCTTCCTCTGGGTCTGCCTCTACCTCTTCCTCTACCTGGTTTGTCCATTTTGTCCATCTCGGGGGGAAGCTAGGTATATGCAGTGAGGTGGGTTCACTGAGCACAAAAGGTAGATATGCAGTGAGGTGAGTTCACTCAACACAAAGGTAGTTATATGCAGTGAGGTGAGTTCACTGAACACAAAAGGTAGTTATATGCAGAGAGGTGAGTTCACTCAACCCAAAGGTAGGTAGATGCAGTGAGGTGAGTTCACTGAACAATAAATCTAGTTATATGCAGTGGGGTGAGTTCATTCAACACAAAAGGTAGTTATATGCAGAGAGATGAGTTCACTCAACACAAAGGTAGTTTTATGCAGTGAGGTGAGTTCACTTAACACAAAAGGTAGATATGCAGTGAGGTGAGTTCACTGAACACAAAAGGTAGTTATATGCAGAGAGGTGAGTTCACTCAACACAAAGGTAGTTATATGCAGTGAGGTGAGTTCACTGAACACAAAAGGTAGTTATATGCAGAGAGGTGAGTTCACTCAACACAAAGGTAGTTATATGCAGTGAGGTGAGTTCACTCAACACAAAGGTAGTTATATGCAGTGAGGTGAGTTCACTGAACACAAAAGGTAGATATGCAGTGAGGTGAGTTCACTGAACACAAAAGGTAGTTAGATGCAGTGAGGTGAGTTCACTCAACACAAAGGTAGGTAGATGCAGTGAGGTGGGTTCACTGAACACAAAAGGTAGATATGCAGTGAGGTGAGTTCACTCAACACAAAGGTAGATATGCAGTGAGGCGAGTTCACTCAACACAAAAGGTAGTTAGATGCAGTCAGGTGAGTAGTTATATGCAGTGAGGTGAGTTCACTGAACACAAAAGGTAGTTATATGCAGAGAGGTGAGTTCACTCAACACAAAAGGTAGTTAGATGCAGTGAGGTGAATTCACTCAACACAAAGGTAGGTAGATGCAGTGAGGTGGGTTCACTGAACACAAAAGGTAGATATGCAGTGAGGCGAGTGCACTGAACACAAAAGGTAGTTATATGCAGTGAGGTGAGTTCACTGAACACAAAAGGTAGTTATATGCAGAGAGGTGAGTTCACTCAACACAAAGGTAGTTATATGCAGTGAGGTGAGTTCACTGAACACAAAAGGTAGTTATATGCAGAGAGGTGAGTTCACTCAACCCAAAGGTAGGTAGATGCAGTGAGGTGAGTTTACTGAACAATAAATGTAGTTATATGCAGTGGGGTGAGTTCATTCAACACAAAAGGTAGATATATGCAGAAATGTGAGTTCACTCAACACAAAGGTAGTTATATGCAGTGAGGTGAGTTCACTGAACACAAAAGGTAGTTATATGCAGAGAGGTGAGTTCACTCAACACAAAGGTAGTTATATGCAGTGAGGTGAGTTCACTGAACACAAAAGGTAGTTATATGTAGAGAGGTGAGTTCACTCAACACAAAGGTAGTTATATGCAGTGAGGTGAGTTCACTCAACACAAAGGTAGTTATATGCAGTGAGGTGAGTTCACTGAACACAAAAGGTAGTTATATGCAGTGAGGTGGGTTCACTGAACACAAAAGGTAGATATGCAGTGAGGCGAGTTCACTCAACACAAAAGATAGTTAGAAGCAGTCAGGTGAGTAGTTATATGCAGTGAGGTGAGTTCACTAAACACAAAAGGTAGTTATATGCAGAGAGGTGAGTTCACTCAACACAAAGGTAGTTATATGCAGTGAGGTGAGCTCACTGAACACAAAAGGTAGTTATATGCAGTGAGGTGGGTTCACTGAACACAAAAGGTAGATATGCAGTGAGGTGAGTTTACTCAACACAAAAGGTAGTTAGATGCAGTGAGGTGAGTTCACTCAACACAAAGGTAGGTAGATGCAGTGAGGTGGGTTCACTGAACACAAAAGGTAGATATGCAGTGAGGCGAGTTCACTCAACACAAAAGGTAGTTAGATGCAGTCAGGTGAGTAGTTATATGCAGTGAGGTGAGCTCACTGAACACAAAAGGTAGTTATATGCAGAGAGGTGAGTTCACTCAACACAAAGGTAGTTATATGCAGTGAGGTGAGTTCACTCAACCCAAAGGTAGTTATATGCAGTGAGGTGAGTTCACTCAACACAAAAGGTAGTTAGATGCAGTCAGGGGAGTTCACTCAACACAAAGGTAGTTATATGCAGTGAGGCGAGTTCACTCAACACAAAGGTAGTTATGTGCAGCGAGGTGGGTTCAATCAACACAAACGTTTGTGTATGCAGTGATGAGGTGGGTTAACTAAACACAACAGGTACTAGTAGTAGGTAAATGCAGTACTGGGTAGTACAATGTGCAGCTCCCTGTCACACACACAGGTAGTCACTGAATGTGCTGCTGCTGCTGGGCTGCTGGCAGTGGGACACACACAGTATGAATAAGCAATGCTGTCTAAGCAACACAAGTGTCAGTTTCAAACACAGGAGAAAAAAAATGATCACACAAGCAGGATTAGCTCTGAAAAGAGCTTTTTTGTGATTAAAAAAACGAAGGAGACCTTCCCCAAATATGCACACGCAGGCTACCTGGGGAGAGGGATGGAAATATGAGAACACAGATTACTTCTAGCAGGAAGGGTTATATGTGCACACAGGCTAATTCTATAATATTTGTTAGGAGAGGGGGGGGGGAGCACAGTATGCCCAACAGGGCTTTGTTGTGGGTCCCACGTAGCTCATTGTGACCCAGAACCACTCTGAAAGTACAAAGGGCTATAAGGGACTGAAAAGCACACTATTAAAAAGCAATGCTAAATATTATTTTGCCTTCTTACTAGTGATGGGCCGAACCTCCGATTTTCGGTTCGCGAACCCCATTCGTGAAGTGCCGCGGAAGGTTCGGTTCGCATGAACTTCCGCTAACCGCAATAGACTTCAATGGGGAGGCGAACTTTGAAAACTAGAAACATTTATGCTGCCAGAAAAGTGATGGAAAAGATGTTTCAAGGTGTCTAACACCTGAGATCTTTCAGTGACTCAATTCACAAGCCTGATTTTTATACACACAATTGATCCGTACAGAAGTATATTAAAATATAACTTTTATTATTTATTATTTAAATGTTTGTTCATTTTTCATTTTCTCATAGTACATAAAACCAGGTTGGGACCTTTAGTACTATATATACAGCACTTGCACAATTTAGAACAGTTTTCGTGGCCGTGCTTCTGGACCCAAAAACCTGGACTAACTTAACTTTTGCTTTCTACATCTATTATAAAAAAACCCACCAAGCCGATTGGGGGGGGGGTTATAATAGATGTAGAAAGCAAAAGTTAAGTTAGTCCAGGTTTTTGGGTCCAGAAGCACGGCCACGAAAACTGTTCTAAATCGTGCAAGTGCTGTATATAGTACTAAAGGTCCCAACCTGGTTTTATGTACTATGAGAAAGTGAAAAATGAAAAAAAATGTAAATAATAAATAATAAAAGTTATATTTTAATATACTTCTGTAAGGATCAATTGTGTGTATAAATATATATATATATATATATATATATCTTTCAGTGACTACAAGAGGGGAAAAACTTTTTACAAAAATACCTTATAGTTTTTGAGAAAATCATTTTAAAGTAACTCCTTCTGACCGTGGGAAAGTTAAGCGCCCGCCGACTTTAGCAGTTAATAGCAAAGCCCCTTTAAAAGCTAGAAACCCCAAACTTGCAGGAAATGTTAAGAAGAACAGTGGGAATAAGAGGAAAAAACATTTTTCAAAAAGACCTTATAGTTTTTGAGAAAATAAATTTAAAGAAATTTTATCTAAATAAAATGCCGTTTTTGTTTTTCTATGTAAATTCTTGAAACTTTACCTCCATACGGATGTCCACTGGATCTTCACGACGTCTGATGTTCCCTGGACGTTATCTGTGACCTGAGCCATTTTGCAACCTTGTAATGTGCGTTGTTGGGAGCTGGTGGGCCTTTTCTTGTTTTGATGTTTGGTGGATGGCTACCTCTGAGCATTTGATATATTGTGGTGAAAAATGTATTATTCCCTACATACAATGACTTTCTAAACCTGCGCTGACCTTTGATGTCTGCCTGACTTCTGAACTTTTGGACATTGTTCTTCTCGGCCGCGGTTCCATTGTTCCTTGGCGCCAATATATTTGCTATTAGATCTAAATGCATTATTGGACCAATAGATCCAATGCAACTCTATGGGCCATCGATCTGCTGCTGGCAGCAGATCGACCTACATTTTCCATCCAGTCAGATAGATCAAATCGATCGAAATTGGCCGCAAATCAATCGATCGGCTGATTCGAACTCACCTCAGTTGTGTAACGCATGCCTTATAATCAGCTCAAATGAGTGTGAACTGCAGTGGAGACTGGACATAGACTTTAATACAAATCCTGCATGCAGCGAGTTAGATTAACACGATCAGTTTCAACGCTTTACTGTGAACAGTCCTATAGAATTGCATGGGCAGTGAGTTGACAAGCAGAATTATTCTGCAGTGCAATCGAACACTGTGAACCTAACCTTAGGCTAAGTATTAAAATCAATATGTATGGAGATTTATTTGCACACAAAGATGACAAAGAATATAGATGGCAAGCATGATTGTTGCAGCATTTTACAAGTGCAAGTCTTACCTTTAGGCTAGCTTCACACTATGCCGGATTGAAAATGTGTACAATTTACTGAACACACATTCCAGCCCAGTCTAGTACATTTAACTTCCAATCGCATCAGTTTTGAGAAGTAATCATAGTAGACAGAAAAGTCATTGCTGCAAAAGCCTTCAGAACATTTACTAGAAAAAATATGACAAACAATTAAGATTAGTAGGGTGGCTCTGGTAATGACTCATTTAACTTGAATAAATTCACTAAAGAAATAGACTTTAGTGAATCATAAGGAGAAAAAATAATTTAAGTTCTCTGTTCTGCCTGTCAAAAATAAAACCAGAGGGTGTAGTACCATTTAAACAACTGACAGACATATATCATTAAAAGAATTAAATCTCTGACTAAGTAAAGCATAAAACTGTTATTTTCCAAGGATTTTTGTTATTTGCCAAATAATCTACTTTAAGGATCAACTTTTACCATCTACATGCTAGAAGTTACATACAGTACTGTATATAGGAGAGAGAGAGAGAGAGAGAGAGAGAGAGAGAGAGAGAGAGAGAGAGAGAGAGAGAGAGAGAGAGAGAGAGAGAGAGAGAGAGAGAGAGAGAGAGAGAGGCCTACAGCATTACTGGAGATTGAAATAACAGTCCAGTTTAATGGACTTCTTATGGAACAACGAGGGTTGATTCCCCAAACAAACCATTAAAATTGCTGTTCACAGATAGCACATGGCAGTTTTACCATTATTTATACAAGTAATATAGTGTGCTCTATGCACAATGTGCAACTTGCATTTTGTACACAGCACACCCTTGGCTAATTGAATGCATGTTATGTAAATAGCATAACATGCATTATAGTAGCAATGCCTACATTGTGTGCATTATTTGATTTGTGCTATGTGTGGTAACACAAGCTGCTTTACTTGACTCCCCCAGTGGCAATGAACGTTCTTTCAAACAGAATGCCGGATGCCGGGCATAAAAAAAAGCTTGAGGACATACTATGCCAACTGTGGGTAGATTTCAAACCTATTGAACCAAAACGGAAAGGCAAGTTTCCTCTTCATAACTGCAGCTGCCACCCGGGACAAGGTCCTCCAGCACCCAAAGCTGAGACACCAAAGTGCGCCTCTCCATCCCTTCCACTACAGCTGTCACACACTGACTACTATTAGACTATGAAGCACCCCAGTGCCCCCAACACCTTAATCTCTAGTTAAGGTCCTGAGTCCCTGGTTTATATGGCGATTAGATACATCGCCCAATATTTTTATCCCGCAGTGATCGGCGATCCAGCCATCACTGCCTAGCCATATGATTATGGACACTTTCATGGGGAGCACCCACAGTGCCTCCATGAATTCTCCACACTGCAAGCAGTTTTATTGGTCCTGGATGCCAATTGACAGCCAGGCTGCCTTACACTTCCCAGGGAGTTCACATTTGTGTTTTCCCTTCCCTCAGTCATGCCCCCAAGTACACCCATGGGCACTCCACCCACTACTTTACAGTGCACTATATAAATCAACATGTGCGTGCTAATGACATTACCTGACAAAGGCGTGGAACGCGGAAACGCGTCATAACATCATTAGCACATGGTTAGCACCACGGCAGACACTTCTGGTCTCTCCATCCATCAGGACCCAAACCGCTACTGGCCACAGCAGTTTCCAGGTCTCCCCTGTTGGTTGCGGTTAAGAGGGCTTGTTAGCCCAGATATACGCCTTTGTCTACTTACATCTTGTAAGTGCAATATGTTTTGCACATGTTTTTATTGAATAAAGGATATCACACTACGGAGCGCTCCTGTGCTCTTTATCTGTTTTTGCTTGTATCAAGCCCAGCTGCACAGCCCTGAACATTGATCTTCTGTCAGAAGACGTGTTTGAGCAGTGCAAGCAAGATTTACCATCCTTCTCCTTAATCTCTAGTTATCTGGCTTGCAGTCACTGCCATGTATGTATCCCATTTTCTTATTCTGATTACTCTCTGCTTCAAACACAACAGGGGAATGATAGCTGAGTGAGTTGTGCCCCCCCCCCCCTCTCTGCCGCCACCTCCACCAGCAGCAGCAGCCAGAAAAGAACCATTGTAATCATGCACCATGTGCTTCATCTTTTCTCAATGGCTATGGCCCCACACTTTATTTGTTTGAGATGGCTGCATTAGGTTTCGCAAGGCAACCAGAAACCTATGGCCTAATGTGTTAGATGTGTGCGGCAAGTTGCCACTACTTCTGCTGCAACAGGACCAATAAGGTGCAGAAAGTGTCTACCTGAGATCTGTGTGTGGTTTGTGGTGATAGTAAGGGGGGGGGGGGTTGCTTCTTGCACAACATAGTATTTCATAGTATTCTGCATAGATGGGTAGCTTTTCTTTCTTTTGCACTGAGTTGAGCAGAGACTGACATTTTATCTTTGTAGCTGTGATCTAGAAGTGGCCAGCCAGTAATCATCCCAATTGTTTATGCTGCGAATGTGGGGGTCCCTCCATAACATGTGCCAACACATATGAAAGAGGAGACTTCTGTGCTCATCCTCCTCCTGTTCCTAAGTAGACGCCAAAACAATTCTACATGCACTTGTCTCCCTAGCTGCTGCCATCACGCAGTGAACACAAGTTTGAGTGACATACCCTTCTCTCAGCCCCCCCACCTGTGGTGGGATCTCTTCTCATTGGCTGATGGGCATCCTGGGAGCAAATGATTTGCTCGATAGACACCCATTCTACACTTCCTGCCAAATTTTGGAACCGCACCACTACCCAGCTTTGCCTTGTCTCGTTTGGTTAGAAGGCGAATGCATGGCAAGCCACTGGAACTTTCTTGTGGGAAACTTTAATAAGCAAAAAAGGCCCAATTCACTGCAAGATTTACAAATATCACTTGCTCTATTCTAGTACTCTGCATTACTATGTGAGCGTAGCTTTAGGCAGGAACCACTTTCTATTCAGAAACATCAAGCCATCATATTTAACCTTTTTTTAACAGATGTAAGAAGCAGACAGATAGTTAGTGTGCATCTGCGAAATAAGATATTTTAGTCATCTAAAAATACAGCCAATTTAACAATATTTTCCTAGAATTTATTCAGGTCTCCATGAAGGGATGAATATTTCATGCAGTGTAAGGTATGTGAACTTTTGTGTAACCTCTTCTTACCTTTCAAGCGATGTTATTTTGGGTGATGTCTGCGTAGACTAGGCTTTTTGAGACATCATATAGTTATCTCTGGGAAGTGTTTAATTATGTCCACATTGGTGCTGTTGAAAAAAAATTGTGCTGTAGTGATAAAAAAAAACTGAAGAGCTGTTTCTCATCCAATTCGTGTATAAAAACATGCCACAAACAAGCTTATTTGAACTCCAGGGAGACAGTTATGTGCAGAGCTGAAGCACAGTATATGTGAGATGTATAACCTGTCAACAGATTTGTAATACTACCAACCTAGCCAATCCTACCATTTATCCAGTAGCACAATATAGCCATGTCTGTGTCCCACCCATCTCCAGTCTGCTCCAATAGATTAATAACACTATTATAATAACACTTTTTCCTTCTTTAAGTATGGTAATAAAATACAATTCATTATCTATGGCTTACAGTCATATGAAGAGTATGAGAATCCCTCTCAGACTTTGGACTGATGAGACACAAAAGAAGTTATTTGATCATAACAAAAAGCACTTTGCATGGCAGAAGAAGAACTTTCCCAGAAAAACACCTGCTGTCTACTGTCACATTTGGTGGAAGTTCCATCATGCTGTGGGTCTTCAGGTACTAGGGCACTTGTTAAAGACAAGGGTTTGATGAATTCAACCAAATATCAACAAATTCTGCAGGATAATGTTCAAGTATTAGTCACAAAGCTGAAGTTACACAGGGGTTGGATGTTTCCACAAGACAATGAACAAAAACAAAGGTCAACAACATCTACACAGGTATTCATGCAAAGGGAGAAGTATAAAGTTCTGGTACAGCTGTGTATACCCTGACTTGAATATCATTGAAAAACTATGGCTATCCATGCTCGGCAGCCATTACATTTAACTAAACCGAAGAGATTTTGTATGGAAGAATGGTAAAACATGCCTCCAGCTGGAATCTAGACCCTCATCAAAGTCTATAGGAAGCATCTAGGGGCTGTTATATTTGCAAAATGAAACTCAAGTATTGATTTCATAGCTCTGCCAGGGTATCCACATTTATGCAAATGTCTAATTTTGTTATGGTATTTTCCGTTAATCGAATAAATTTAATTTCACTACAGAAATACTGTTTCAATATGGCATGACATATACTGTATTAAAAGGAAATGGCTATTTTGGAAGCCAAGCCTAGGATACACAGAAAACCTAAAAGGGGTTTACATACTTTCTTGTATGACTATGTCTATCAGAGTGCTTGTCCTGCCTTTAGGGTGTTAGACTAGGTACCACAGTTTGACCATTTCAGCCTGCAGGGTTTTTTCACCTTATGCAACAGAGCAATTTTCACCTCCCATTCATTTGCTAATAACTTTATCACTAATTATCACAATTAATTGATCTATATTTTTTTTTACTCCACTAATTAGGCTTTCTTTGGGTGGTACATTTTACTAAGCATTATTTTTTTCTAAATGCATTGTCACAGGAATATTAAGAAAAAAATGGAAAAAATTCATTATTTCTCAGTTTTCGGCCATTATAGCTTTAATATAATACATGCTACCATAAATAAAACCTATGTATTTTATTTGCCCATTTGCCTCGGTTATTACACCATTTAAATGTTGTCCCTATCACAATGTATGGCGCCAATATTTTATTTGGAAATAAAGGAGCATTTTTTCAGTTTTGCGTCCATCACTATTTACAAGCTTATAATTTAAAAAATGTTCGTAATATACCTTCTTCACATGCATATTAAAAATGTTCAGACCCTTAGGTAACTATATATGTTTTTTTTTCCATTAAAAAAATCTTGGGGGGTAATTTTTGGTGTGGGAAATAAACAGTTAATTTTAAATGTAATAAAATGTGTTTTATGTATTGAAATATGTATGTAGATGTAGTTTTACTATTTGACCATAAGATGGCCACATTGAGTATTTTTTTAGTCCTTCTCGCTTCCAGGAAGCGAGAAGAGGACAGGAAACGTTTTTTTTTCAGAAAGACATCAGCCTCTGATAAGAAGCCGTCGCTTTTTCTGTGGGGGACATGGATCGATGAACGGGAAACGCTCCCATTCATTGATCACTAGGCTACCAGGGGGCGGCACGAGGGCACACGGGCACGTCCGCGATCGCCCGCGGGAGTGAGCAGAAGCAGACATCATCAGTGCAGCAGCCGGCATAAATGATTAAATAATGTACTGAGCTAATTTCTGAAAACTAGTGCAGCAGAGGTGACAATGAGTCTGTTTATTATTCCAGCTTGTCAGGTTTGCTTTTGCAATCTCACTTAAGGAGTTCATACATCAAACTGTTGATCTGCTACCAGTTCGACCATCAGATCAAAACCTGATCAGAGAGCAATCTGTTACCTCCCCACACACTGTAGACAGATTCCCAATAGATTTCTGCACAAAATATAATGTAAATCATCCTAGTGCTGTCGCCCACCGGGCCACCTGCCAAAGTGTATGTGTCTCCTCCTAATCCCCCACCCACGAACCCATGGTGAATGTTGGATTTTCACCTGTCAGCAGGCATGAATACTTGCTGCCTCCTTTGTCCAGAATCTTTTTAATTTGCCACTGCGAGCACCTGTACCAAATGACACGGATGCATGTAGTGTCTTCAAGTGAACTGAACTCCTAAAACAGTATCCACAGGTAAGCCACAATGTTCAACAATCTTCCTGTTCATAAGAAAAATCTCCATAGTAGTCAAGGTCACCGGGATGGAGAACAAGAAGACTATAAAATCGATAGATAGCATTCTATAGGGGTGTGAGGGTATGATAGTGGTTTCAGTAGGAGCCAGGCTTTGCTTTGCATAATCCTTGTAGGCACACTGGCA
This sequence comes from Hyperolius riggenbachi, assembly GCF_040937935.1. Lineage (NCBI taxonomy): Eukaryota > Metazoa > Chordata > Amphibia > Anura > Hyperoliidae > Hyperolius > Hyperolius riggenbachi. The sequence continues at coordinate 408,715,359 of NC_090648.1, read as the reverse complement.
CTGTCTAACCACTTCAGGACGAGAGCAATTTTCGCATATCAGCCCTGCTCCAATTAATTTGCCAATAACTTTATTACTACTTATCACATCTAAATGATCTTGTTTTTTTCAGGACAAATTAGGCCTTTAGTGAGTAATATTTTTGTTTAGTAAATACCTTATTTTCTATGCATTTTAAAGGGAAAATAAGGGGAAAAAAATGATAAAAACACACTATTTCTCTATTTACATCCATTATATCTTTACAATTAACAGTGCTAACTATAAGTTAAACCCACATATTTTATTTGCTTATCCATCCTGGTTATTACAACATTTAGATAATGTTCCTAGTACCATGTATAGTGACAATATAGTATTTGGAAATAAAGTTGTGTTTTTTCTGTTTTGTGTTTTTTGCTTTCTAATTGCACACTATTGTTGATTACAAAACCTTATTTGCAAAAATAACAGTAATATACCCTCATGGCATACATATTTAAAACGACTAGTTCCTAAGGTAAAAAGATAGTTATTTTCTTTTATATTCTTTCACTTTGTTTTCATATTACAAGTCTTGGTTTTAATACAGAATATACACTTTTTTATTGCTTTTGGTTCAGTTTGTTACTAAAAAGAATACACAAGACATAGGCCTTAACCCTAAAACATCCTAAAATCTATTCTACTACATATCATGGTTAAAATGTTACCCCATATGTCTTGAGTAGCTATATTAAAACTTTCCCAAGTTTATTTATAATTTTGAAAATTATTTTTTATGTTGGATTGAGTTTGTCTCTACCCATTTCTCGTGTTATGTGGGTCCAAGCTTTAAAACACACCAAAATATATTCTACAATCATCCTGATTAAAATGATACCACATGTGCCTCATTTAGTAACTGGTGGTGCATTCTCCACAATTACACTGGATGTGTATACTCGTCCAGTTAGGCTGAAGTGGCTAAGTTAGGCTACCTGCACACTTTCAATAGCTATCTGCTTCAGGGATTGGGACTTGACCTGTGGAGCAACAGTTTGGGGTCAACTTATGTACAGGAGTGTCATTAGCCTAGAGGCTACAACATGTCTGTTATTATGGAACAGGGAGGAGAGAGAACTCAACTCAGATGAGTGGAAAATCAATGTGCTCAGGTGCAAAAACGGCATGCCAGGTCTTTAGGCAACATCGAGGGCTCCCATACACATGCTGCATTCTCATCTGAGACAGTATTTATTGGCTCCCTGGCAAAGTTTAGTCCAGCATGTGTACATAGCTAACTGCTTCTGGACATTGGTGATCTACACCCTATTTATTGTCTCTTATCCCTGCCAGAGCATACATTTCTTTTTTTTTAACAATAGATTTTTATTGAGTTTTCCATAACAAATACAGAAGATCAACTGAGTCGGATAGTAATATAGAAGAAAAACTATGATAACAATAAAAACAAAAACAAAGAACAATCATATAAAAGCTATTGAAAAGTCAGTGTAGATCGTACGTTAATTCACTATTTCACAGTCAATCGTCTGTCACCAAAGTCATCATTGAGTTCTCATACTTTAACATGGAATCAATACCGCAGGAGATTCTTAGATCACCGGGTCTTTCGTTAACCACTGCTATCCTCGAAAATAGACGGGGAAGAAAGCGAAGCAAGAGGAAACAAAAGAGAGGTAAGCGATCAGGACTGCTACCTAGACTGAGAGCTACGCCACATAAAACCCCTCTTCCTAGCGCACTTCTTGCAAATGTGAGATCCCTCACAAATGAAATGGATGAGGTCCGACTGGATATCTCCACGTATAAAACTATGAGAGACTGTTGGCTTTTGATTTTTTCGGAGACATGGCTGGACCCATCCATTCCATACCAGACGCTGCAGTTGAGCTTGCAGGTCACACGCTTCACCGTGCTTATCGAAAGCATGATTCTGGCAAGAAAACAGGTGGAGGACTATGTGTTTATATCAGTAATGCTTGGTGCACTAACGTAACCATAATCAACAAGTCTTGTTCACCTGATGTGGAATATCTAATGCTGAGATGTCGACCGTTTTACCTACCCAGGGAACATACATTTATTATAATTATGGCAGTGTACATTCCACCTCATGCCAATACTAAGTCAGCAAATGAACAACTGTTTGATGTCATTAGTAAGCAACAGAACTTACACCCTGATGCAATTTTCATCATTGCTGGAGATTTTAACCAAGCAAATCTTAAGAAGGTATTTCCCAGATTTTATAAGCATGTGGACTGTAAAACCAGAGGAGAAAACACCTTGGATCATGTCTATACAAACATAAAAAGTGCCTATAAGATCACCCCATGCCCCCCACTGGGACAGTCTGACCATCTATCTTTGTTTCTTTTTCCCGCATACAAAGCCATTATCAACACTGCTAAACCAATTAGCAAGTCTGTTAAAGTCTGGCCTGAGACTGCCGTCTCTCAGCTCCAAGATTGCTTTGAAAATACAGATTGGGATATTTTCTTTCATGAAACAGACCTGGAGACGAGTACTTCCTCTGTATTGTCATATGTTAATTTCTGTGTGGACATCATCACTGTCAACAAAAGAATTACGGTTTACCCAAATCATAAACCATGGATAACAAAAGAACACAAGGAACTTCTAAAGAATAGAAACAAAGCTTTTAAAATACAGGACAAAGAAGCATATTCTTCAGCCAGAGCAAGTCTGAAAAAAGGCATACGAAATGCAAAACTTAAATACAAACAAAGGATAGAGAAAAACTTTAAAAAAGACTCAAACCCAAAGAGGATGTGGCAAAGCATTCAACTATTCACAGATTACAAAAAGAAGAATAGCACTCAATATACACTGGACAATAACATCCCCAGCCTAGCAGAGGAACTTAACAACTTCTTTGCTAGGTTTGAAAAAGACAACAATCGGCCTCCAGTCAACTTTGGGCCCACTACAGACTCACAGCCTTTAATCCTTCACATACATGAAGTGCAGCAAGCACTCACAAATATCAACACCAGGAAAGCTGCAGGTCCTGATGGTGTGCAAGGACGTGTGCTCCAGGCCTGTGCTGGTCAACTAGCGAAAGTTTTTACACAAATATTCAACCTCTCTCTGTTCATGGGTGTAGTCCCATCATGCCTTAAATCTACAACCATTGTGCCAGTCCCAAAAAATCCTAGGATAACCTGTCTTAATGATTATCGACCAGTTGCTCTAACCCCTGTCATCGCCAAGTGCTTTGAACGACTGGTAGCCACACACATCAAGGCCTCCATCCCAGCAAATCTAGATCAACACCAGTTTGCTTACCGAACAAATAGATCGACTGAGGATGCCATCTGTGTAGCTCTCCATGCTGCCCTCTCACACCTGGAAAAGCCCAACTCCTATGTTAGGATGCTCTTTGTTGACTACAGCTCAGCATTTAACACCATTGTACCTAGCCAGCTGACCAACAAACTCCATGCACTAGGTCTTGCTCCCTCCATATGTACTTGGTTATTGGACTTCCTTACTAATCACCCTCAAACTGTCAGACTAGGAAAACAGACATCCTCCACCCTTACCCTGAGCACTGGCGTGCCACAGGGCTGTGTATTAAGTCCTCTCCTCTATGCACTTTTCACCCATGACTGCCAGCCTATCCATACCTCAAACATGATTGTTACGTTTGCAGATGATACGACTGTCATTAGGCTTATATCAGACAATGAGGAAGCTGCATACAGAGAAGAAGTTAGGAACCTGACTGCATGGTACGACATTAACAACCTGTTATTAAATACAAAGAAGACCAAAGAAATTATTCTGGACTTTAGGACCATCAAAAAGACCACTCACCTACCGCTAATGATCAATGCAGAGGCTGTGGAGAGAGTTTCCAGCTTCAAATTTTTGGGAGTCACCATCGCAGAGAACCTGTCCTGGGCTGACAATGCTTTAGCTCTAACTGGCAAAGCACAACGACCCCTCTACTTTCTGAGAAAACTAAGGAGCGCTAACCTCCCACAGAAGCTGCTGGTTAATTTCTACAGATGCACTATAGAAAGCGTTAACTTCTGACCAATTGCATGACGGCTTGGTACAATGAGGAAGCTTGGAGACAATGAGGAAGCTGCATACAGAGAAGAAGTTAGGAACCTGACTGCATGGTACGACATTAACAACCTGTTATTAAATACAAAGAAGACCAAAGAAATTATTCTGGACTTTAGGACCATCAAAAAGACCACTCACCTACCGCTAATGATCAATGCAGAGGCTGTGGAGAGAGTTTCCAGCTTCAAATTTTTGGGAGTCACCATCGCAGAGAACCTGTCCTGGGCTGACAATGCTTTAGCTCTAACTGGCAAAGCACAACGACCCCTCTACTTTCTGAGAAAACTAAGGAGCGCTAACCTCCCACAGAAGCTGCTGGTTAATTTCTACAGATGCACTATAGAAAGCGTTAACTTCTGACCAATTGCATGACGGCTTGGTACAACAGCTGCACGAAAGCTACTAGAGAAGCCCTGCAGCGAGTTGTTAAAACAGCAGAAGCCATTATTGGCACTGAACTACCATCACTGGAACTTTTGTATAATACTCGCAGCGTGAGAAGGGCCAAAAACATTATCAAGGACAACACTCACCCTGGAAATGCCTTGTTTGAGCTCCTTCCATCAGGTAAACGTTTTAGATCAATCCGCACACACACAAACAGACTGAAAGACAGCTTTTTCCCATCCACCATAAACTTGATGAACTCTGAATCCTCTCTGAAATAATTAGCACTGTGTACACATTGTTTAAACATCTGTAATACCTGGCATACTTGTATAATTTCTTCTCTTCCTTATTAGTGTTGGGCGAACATCTAGATGTTCGGGTTCGGGCCGAACAGGCCGAACATGGCCGCGATGTTCGGGTGTTCGACCCGAACTCCGAACATAATGGAAGTCAATGGGGACCCGAACTTTTGTGGTTTGTAAAGCCTCCTTACATGCTACATACCCCAAATTTACAGGGTATGTGCACCTTGGGAGTGGGTACAAGAGGAAAAAAAAATTAGCAAAAAGAGCTTATAGTTTTTGAGAAAATCGATTTTAAAGTTTCAAAGGGAAAACTGTCTTTTAAATGCGGGAAATGTCTGTTTTCTTTGCACAGGTAACATGTTTTTTGTCGGCATGCAGTCATAAATGTAATACATATAAGAGGTTTCAGGAAAAGGGACCGGTAACGCTAACCCAGCAGCAGCACACGTGATGGAACAGGAGGAGGCGCAGGAGGAGAAGGCCACGCTTTGTGAGACACAACAACCCAGGCCTTGCATGAGGGCAAGAAGCGTGCGGATAGCATGCTTTGTACCGCCATGCAGTCATAAATGTAATAAAGATAAGTGGTTCAATAAACAGGGACCACGCGGCAACGCTAACCCAGCAGCAGCAGACGTGATGGAACAGGAGCAGGCGCAGGAGGAGAAGGCCACGCTTTGTGAGACACAACAACCCAGGCCTTGCATGAGGGCAAGAAGCGTGCGGATAGCATGCTTTGTACCGCCATGCAGTCATAAATGTAATAAAGATAAGTGGTTCAATAAACAGGGACCACGCGGCAACGCTAACCCAGCAGCAGCAGACGTGATGGAACAGGAGCAGGCGCAGGAGGAGAAGGCCACGGTTTTTGAGACACAACAACCTAGGCCTTGCATGAGGACAAAAAGCGTGCGGATATAGCAGCAATGCTTTTTGCCGCCATGCAGTCATAAATGTAATACAGATGAGAGGTTCAATAAACAGGGACCGGAAATGCTACACCATCCCAGATGTTCATTGGTCATGTTACTTGGTTGGGGTCCTGGAGTGTTGCGTAGTCATTTCCAATCCAGGATTGATTCATTTTAATTTGAGTCAGACGGTCTGCATTTTCTGTGGAGAGGCGGATACGCCGATCTGTGACGATGCCTCCGGCAGCACTGAAACAACGTTCCGACATAACGCTGGCTGCCGGGCAAGCCAGCACCTCTATTGCGTACATTGCCAGTTTGTGCCAGGTGTCTAGCTTCAATACCCAATAGTTGAAGGGTGCAGATGGATTGTTCGACACAGCTACGTCATCTGACATGTAGTCCTTGACCATCTTCTCCAGGCGATCGGTGTTGGAGGTGGATCTGCACGCTTGCTGTTCAGTGGGCTGCTGCTGCATGGGTGTCAGAAAATTTTCCCACTCCAAGGACACTGCCGATACCATTCCCTTTTGGGCACTAGCTGCGGCTTGCGTTGTTTGCTGCCCTCCTGGTCGTCCTGGGTTTGCGGAAGTCAGTCTGTCTGCGTACAACTGGCTAGAGGAGGGGGAGGATGTCAATCTCCTCTCTAAAGTCTCCACAAGGGCCTGCTGGTATTCTTCCATTTTGACCTGTCTGACTCTTTCTTCAAGCAGTTTTGGAACATTGTGTTTGTACCGTGGATCCAGAAGGGTATAAACCCAGTAATTGGTGTTGTCCAGAATGCGCACAATGCGTGGGTCACGTTCAATGCAGTCTAGCATGAATTGAGCCATGTGTGCCAGAGTCCTACCAGAATCCTCATCATCCTCTTGTGAGCGTTGTGATAGTTGTTGTGATGCATCATAGTCGTCACCTTCCTCCTGGTCTGCTTCTGCTGACCATTCGCGTTGAATTGTGGAAGTCCAACGTGCACCGCTCTGGCCCTCGTCAGTGGTGGCATGAAATTCCTGCTCCAACTCCAGCTGTTCCTCCTCCTCTTCTTCGTCATAGCTGCTGGGGCCAGCGTTCCCTGAGGCGGATGGCCTGATGTTGGTACCATCACGCTGATCGTTTTCTCCTTCAGATTCCCCCAGTTGCATCATGACAGCTGTTTCCTTGATTTTCAACATTGACCTCTTCAGTAAACACAGCAGTGGTATGGTAATGCTGACTGAAGAGTTGTCACTGCTCACAAGCAACGTGGATTGCTCAAAATTTTGGAGGACTTGGCAGAGGTCCAACATGTTGGCCCAATCGGATCCACAGAAGCTTGGCAGCTGTCCGGATGCGCCTCGGTACTGCGCCGTCATGTACTGGACCACTGCACTCTTCTGCTCACAAAAGCGTGCTAGCATGTGCAGCGTAGAATTCCAGCGCGTAGGGACATCACACAGCAAGCGATGGTGGGGGAGATTGAAGCGCTCCTGCATCTTGGCGAGTGCCCCCGAAGCAGTACTGGAATTTCTACAATGTTTGGCCACTCGACGCACCTTCAACAGAAGATCGGCCACACCTGGGTATGTCCTCAGGAACCGCTGAACTACTAGGTTCATCACGTGCGCCAGGCAAGGGATGTGTGTCAGCTTAGCCAACCTTAAAGCGCGAATGAGATTACTCCCATTATCACACACAACCATGCCCGGTTTCAAGTCCAGCGGTGCCAGCCACAAATCCGTCTGTTCCTTTATTCCCTTCCAAATTTCCTCCCCTGTGTGCTGCTTATACCCAAGGCAGATCAGCTTCAGCAACGCTTGCTGACGCATGCCAACAGCTGTGCTGCACTGCTTCCACGATCCTACTGCTGCTGGGTTAGCGTTTCCGGATGAGGTACAGCTTTGAGATGCGTTGGAGGAGAAGGAGTCAGAGAGGTAGGTGCTGCTGTTGTTATCCAGTGGGAGGGACGGCGGTGCAGCTGTTTGCGGCGTGGGCAACACCCGCGCCGTAGCAGGTGAGGAATCGCTGCCAGGCTCCACAAGGTTCACCCAGTGCGCGGTAAGGGAGATGTATCGACCCTGTCCGAACGCACTCGTCCAAGTGTCAGTGGTGAGGTGAACCTTGCAGGCAACGGCATTCTTCAAGCTTCGGGTTATTTTGCTGACCACGTGCTCATGCAACTCAGGCACTGCAGAGCGCGCAAAGTGGTAGCGGCTGGGAACCACGTAACGTGGGATGGCCACTGACATCATGCCCTTGAAGCTGTTTGTCTCCACCACTCGATATGGCAGCATTTCGCAGGCCAGAAGCTTGGCTATGCTGGCTGTTACTGCCACGGCCCGGGGGTCATTTGCTGGCAATTTCCACTTGCGCTCAAACATCTCCAACACAGACAACTGAACCGTAGCGCTGCACACGGAAGGGCTGTTGATTGTTGTGTTTGATGAACACTGGGAGACCTCAAGAGCACTACTCCGGAAAGTGACAGTGTCAGCGTCGTCTGATGTTTGTGAATGTTGTGAACCACGCAATGGCTGGGCTACTGCTGCTGCTGAGGTGGGTCTGGTGGTGAGTCTGGTGAACCCAAGGGAGGCAGTGTTGCTGGTACCCTGTCCTGCCGCGTTTGCCCACAGAGTGGGATGTTTGGATAGCATGTGGCGGCTCATGCTGGTGGTGGAGAGGTTGTTAATACTTTTCCCCCTGCTCAGGCGAGTCTTGCACACCTTGCAAATCGCCATGGTAACATCCTCAGTGCAGTCTTCAAAGAAAGCCCAGACTTTGGAGCACCTGCCTCCTTGCTGGCGATTTCTGTTTCCTCCTCTTTTGCCTCTCACTTGAACTTCCACGCTTGTGGTGCCTGAAATTGCGCGCCGCCTACCTTGTGGCACAAGGCGAACTCGTGCAGCAGTGGGTTCTTCAACAGACTCATCTGTGCTGCTGCTACGACGGCGATGTTCTCGTTCACAAATAAAATCTGGGTCTCTGTCCACATTGTCCATACCCTCCTCTTCCATCTCCTCAAACTCGTCATATGTCATTGTGGGGGGCCGCCGCCGTGGAGTAGAGCTCCCCAGAACAACCTCTGCGCAGCTCACTCCAACGTCGTCTTCCAGATCTTGTCGGCCGACCTCCTGCAATTGCAACCCCTCCTGCCCAACTTGCTCTGGGATTTGGGTTTCCGAGTCCTCCTCGGACTCGCCTTGTATTTCAGTGCGCGGTGCATTTCCCACAGTTAATGGTTGTGAATCCGGGCACAACATTTCTGGCTGTTCCTCCATTGACCTTTCATAGGTGGAAGTTTGTTGCGCTGGGAATAGCTCCTGCGAATACCCCATTGTGTCCTGAGGTAATTCATAGGACTGGTTATCTGGCAGTTGTGTGCGTGGTGTCGCTGCCGGTTGTGTCAGCTTTGTGCCCACTGGCTCCTTGTAACTGGCTGAGGACTCGGACCTCATGCGTGATGTGCTGGTGCTGCTTAACCCACTGCTGGACGCTTGAGAGGTCATCCAAGTAATTATCTGGTCCTGTTCTTTTGGATTTGTGAGGGTTGTTGTCCTGGACAACATGGGCGGTATTGAGTGGGTTTTCTTGGGTGCTCCCCTGTGGCCTGTACGTGAACCGTCAGGGGAAACACCTCTTCCCTTGCCCCTTCCTCTTTCACCGGATTTCTTCCTCATTTCACTTATCCTTACAGTACACGCTGACTGACAGCAGTACAGTGGCAGTACAGAAATGCTATACAGTACCACTATTCCCAGCAGCGACACAGAGCACAATGCTATACAGTGGCGGGTGAGCGGTGTACCACTATTCCCAGCAGCGACACAGAGCACAATGCTATACAGTGGTGGGTGAGCGGTGTACTACTGTTCCCAGGCCCAGCAGACACAGAGTGGAAGTAAACACAATGCTATATAGTCTGGCTGAGCGGTGTACACAGAGTGGCAGTACACACAATGCTATATAGTCTGGCTAAGCCGTGTACACAGAGTGTCAGAAAACACAATGCTATATATAGCGTGGCTGAGCGAGGTGCACAGTGGCAGTACACACAATGCTATATAGTCAGGCTAAGCCGTGTACACAGAGTGTCAGAAAACACAATGCTATATATAGCATGGCTGAGCGAGGTGCACAGTGGCAGTACACACAATGCTATATAGCCAGGCTAAGCCGTGTACACAGAGTGTCAGAAAACACAATGCTATATATAGCGTGGCTGAGCGAGGTGCACAGTGGCAGTACACACAATGCTTTATAGTCAGGCTGAGCCGTGTACACAGAGTGTCAGTAAACAATGGTATATAGTCTGGCTGAGCGGTGTACACAGAGTGTCAGTAAACAACGGTATATAGTCTGGCTGAGTGGTGTACACAGAGTGGCAGTAAACACAATGCTATATATAGCGTGGCTGAGCGAGGTGCACAGTGGCAGTACACACAATGCTATATAGTCAGGCTAAGCCGTGTACACAGAGTGTCAGAAAACACAATGCTATATATAGCGTGGCTGAGCGAGGTGCACAGTGGCAGTACACACAATGCTTTATAGTCAGGCTGAGCCGTGTACACAGAGTGTCAGTAAACAATGGTATATAGTCTGGCTGAGCGGTGTACACAGAGTGTCAGTAAACAACGGTATATAGTCTGGCTGAGCAGTGTACACAGAGTGGCAGTAAACACAATGCTATATATAGCGTGGCTGAGCGAGGTGCACAGTGGCAGTACACACAATGCTATATAGCCAGGCTAAGCCGTGTACACAGAGTGTCAGAAAACACAATGCTATATATAGCGTGGCTGAGCGAGGTGCACAGTGGCAGTACACACAATGCTATATTAGTCAGGCTAAGCCGTGTACACAGAGTGTCAGAAAACACAATGCTATATATAGCGTGGCTGAGCGAGGTGCACAGTGGCAGTACACACAATGCTATATATAGCGTGGCTGAGCGAGGTGCACAGTGGCAGTACACACAATGCTATATATAGCGTGGCTGAGCGAGGTGCACAGTGGCAGTACACACAATGCTATATTAGTCAGGCTAAGCCGTGTACACAGAGTGTCAGAAAACACAATGCTATATATATAGCGTGGCTGAGCGAGGTGCACAGTGGCAGTACACACAATGCTATATATAGCGTGGCTGAGCGAGGTGCACAGTGGCAGTACACACAATGCTATATATAGCGTGGCTGAGCGAGGTGCACAGTGGCAGTACACACAATGCTATATTAGTCAGGCTAAGCCGTGTACACAGAGTGTCAGAAAACACAATGCTATATATATAGCGTGGCTGAGCGAGGTGCACAGTGGCAGTACACACAATGCTATATATAGCGTGGCTGAGCGAGGTGCACAGTGGCAGTACACACAATGCTATATATAGCGTGGCTGAGCGAGGTGCACAGTGGCAGTACACACAATGCTATATTAGTCAGGCTAAGCCGTTTACACAGAGTGTCAGAAAACACAATGCTATATATATAGCGTGGCTGAGCGAGGTACACAGTGGCAGTAAACAATGCTATATATAGTGTGGCTGAGCGAGCGGTGTACTACTGTTCCCAGCAGCGACACACAATGACTGGGGGGGACCCTGGCTAGCGTGGCTGGAGAGCGAACTACCCTGCCTGCCTACCCAAAGCTAAACCCACAGACAAATGGCGGAGATATGACGTGGTTCGGGTATTTACCCGAACCACGTGACCGTTCGGCCAATCAGAGCGCGTTCGGGCCCGAACCACGTGACCCGTTCGGCCAATCACAGTGCTAGCCGAACGTTCGGGGAACGTTCGGCCATGCGCTCTTAGTTCGGCCATGTGGCCGAACGGTTTGGCCGAGCACCGTCAGGTGTTCGGCCGCACTCGAACATCACCCGAACAGGGTGATGTTCTGCAGAACCCGAACAGTGGCGAACACTGTTCGCCCAACACTATTCCTTATTACTATCACTATGTTCCCTATATGCACCGTGGGGTTGTCATGAAAAGTAATTTAGTTGTGTTACACAATGACAATAAAGTGAATTGAATTGAATATCCAAGTGGTAGACCGTCACCCAAAGGATTAGAGGGAGCTTACCAACTGCTGACAACCCACGTTATAAGGTTGTATGTCTCGCATTCAGTGGTAAGAAGAGGACCAGGAACCACCCAGGATCCAGGACTTCCACAAATACTTATGTTAGTTCGAGTACACCATCCGGAAGATTAATGCCAATGAAACATGCAAATAAATGGTAGATCTAAGTGTAACCCGTTTATTAAAAAGCATAGCACATAGCCATGAAAAAAGAGAATAAAAATCAATAAAACTTACATACGGGCCCAAGCAATGGGAACCCCAAAATAATATTGCGTTTGTATGCTGGTTAACAAGGAAGTATCACACTTCTAAGTATACCCACACAGTGATAAAAGTATTAAAGATTAGAAGTGTGATACTTCCTTGTTTTCTTCTACAATAACCAATGGGATCTTTTGAGGGGTACATCCCCTTCCTTTTTGTAACAACCAATATGGTTGATAGGGGAGTGGCCTGTTTTTGAGCCCATCCCTTCCCTCTTGTTCATTAGTTTATAAGTTTGGTGCCAGCCGACTGCTCTCTTGATCCCCTGATGACGCAAGACTGCGAAACCGGTCGGGAAAGAGACAGGCGGCACCTTTTTTACTTACTGGTTGTGGACCAGCATACAAGCGCAATATTATTTCGGGGTTCCCATTGCTTGGGCCCCGTATGTAAGTTTTATTGATTTTTATTCTCTTTTTTTATGGCTATGTGCTATGCTTTTTAATAAACGGGTTACACTTAGATCTACCATTTATTTGCATGTTTCATTGGCATTAATCTTCTGGATGGTGTACCCGAACTAACATAAGGATTTGTGGAAGTCCTGGATCCTGGGTGGTTCCTGGTCCTCTTCTTATCACTGAATGCGAGACATACAACCTTATAACGTGAGTTGTCAGCAGTTGGTAAGCTCCCTCTAATCCTTTGGGTGACGGTCTACCTCTTGGATATGAGAACTCAATGATGACTTTGGTGAAAGACGATTGACTGTGAAATAGTGAATTAACGTACGATCTGCGCTGACTTTTCAATAGCTTCTATATGTGTGGACTTTTGGACTCTGTCCTTTCTCGGCAACGATCAAACTAGTGTTTTTCCTTGGTGCTGATTTTTAGTCTTGTAAAGAACAATCATACACTGAAATATTAAAAGTACCATAGTCACTATGTTGTAAGAATAGTAACCATTATGGATTAGTAATACTTTCTAAGAAGATGGTTGTCAAAAGCATGAACTTACAATAAAGCCAATGTGTAGGAAAAGGCGGATATAGCTTTATTGGTACTTAATGTATAATGAAGCTATTTCTTTGACCTATAACTAACCTGTAGCTAAATCACAGGTATGGGGAATCATAAACTTGTCAGCTCTTACCCTACCCACACAGGCCCATGGTAGGGGGAACTGGCATGAGCAATTTGTCCCAGCAGAGGGAAATAGGGAAGGGTTGGGATTTGGGGGAGGGGACAACGACACTCCAGTTAGATGAGGCTAAGGGAGATGCTTTTGACTTATTGGTAAATCTCCAAGGAAGAACTAAGATATGATAAGCCAAGGGTAATAGTCATTTAGGTTATTGTTGTTTGTGAAGTGAGTCCAAAATGTCTTTCCAAGCAATTGGTATGTTTAGGAGAATGAAAGGGGAAGTAGTATTATGGCATAATTTGGCTTCCATCTCAAGATTATACTGAGTATTTTGGATTATCGGGGAAAGAGTGGGTACCTGATCGGAGGCCATTCACTCAGGATGGCTTGACGTGAAGCACATATGATATGGACAAAGGATTTCCTGTGACCAATAGGTATTTTGTGCAAACCTATAAGTAAGAGGGCTAGCTCTGGGCTCTCCACTAAGGATAGGTTTGTGATAGAATTATTTAGGAGAAAGATGCCATAGTGGTTTGATCTTTGGGCATTCCCATACGATGTGGCAGATTGTATCAATCATGTCACAACCTCTCCAACGTTTGGAAGAGTTTTTATTAGAAATACTAGCTAGTAAGCTGGGGGATAAGTACCATTTATAAAATATTTTCTTTGAAGTCTGAAGATGAGTGGTGCATTTGGAGAGTCTTTTAAGAGCATTATGAGCCTTAATAAAGTTGCTTGTGGTTATAGAAACATGCATTTCTGTTGACCAGTATAGGACATATTTATCTAATGAGCTTCTTTTTTGTAACATAAATTGGTACCAGGCAGAGATCCCCCCTTTGAGTGACCTACACATATCTGGCATAGGGAGGAGAGTACTGTGGATTGCAATAGAAATATTGCTGCCGGAATGTAGCCAATGGTCTACCTGACAATATTGGAAAAGTGTGGCGAGAGAGAGTAGCAAAAGTTAGTAATTTATTTTGAGCTGTAGTATTTTTTAGAGATATACCTAAATAAGTCCACTTTTGGTGTCTAAAGTCTGGGATAATTTCTCCTAGAGATGATATGTGTATAGGGATTACTGCGCAATCCGTGTTGTAGGAGATGTCCAAGAGCATGTCAGACCATGCACACATAGTAGCCTGCATGACTGGGGATGTAAAGTGTAGAGTTGGGCCGAACGGTTCGCCTGCGAACGGTTCCATGCGAACTTCCGTGGTTCGCGTTCGCGTCCCGCAGGCGAACGTTTGCGGAAGTTCGGTTCGCCCCATAATGCACCATGGAGGGTCAACTTTAACCCTCTACATCACAGTCAGCAGGCCCAGTGTAGCCAATTAGGCTACACTAGCCCCTAGAGCCCCACCCCCCTTATATAAGGCAGCCAACGGCGGCCATTACGGTCACTCGTGTGCCTGCATTAGTGAGAGTAGGGCGAGCTGCTGCAGACTGTCTCTAATAGGGAAAGATTAGTTAGGCTTAACTTGTTCCTGGCTGCATACCTGTTCTGTTCAGTGAGCCCACCATACCTGTTCTGTTCAGTGAGCCCACTGCATACCTGTTCAGTGAACCTGCCACTGCATACCTGTTCTGTGAACCCACCACTGCATACCTGTACTGTGAACCCACCACTGCATACCTGTTCAGTGAACCCACCACTGCATACCTGTTCAGTGAACCCGCCACTGCATACCTGTTCAGTGAACCTGCCACTGCATACCTGTTCAGTGAACCTGCCACTGCATACCTGTTCTGTGAACCCGCCACTGCATACCTGTTCTGTGAACCCGCCACTGCATACCTGTTCAGTGAACCCACCACTGCATACCTGTTGTGTTCAGTGAACCCGCCACTGCATACCTGTTCTGTTCAGTGGACCCGCCACTGTATACCTGTTCAGTGAACCTGCCACTGCATACCTGTTGTGTTCAGTGAACCTGCCACTGCATACCTGTTCTGTGAACCCGCCACTGCATACCTGTTCTGTTCAGTGGACCCGCCACTGTATACCTGTTCTGTTCAGTGAACCCGCCACTGTATACCTGTTCAGTGAACCCGCCACTGTATACCTGTACTGTTCAGTGAACCCGCCACTGTATACCTGTTCTGTTCAGTGAACCCGCCACTGCATACCTGTTGTGTTCAGTGAACCCGCCACTGTATACCTGTACTGTTCAGTGAACCCGCCATTCAATGTGATTTCTGCCCTTAAAACGCTGCTTTGCGTCAAATCCAGATTTTTCCCGGGGACTTTTGGCATGTATCCCATTCCGCCATGCCCCCCTCCAGGTGTTAGACCCCTTGAAACATCTTTTCCATCACTTTTGTGGCCAGCAGAATTTTTTTTTCCAAAGTTCGCCTCCCCATTGAAGTCTATTGCGGTTCGCGAACTTTTCCGCGAACCGAACGTTCCACGGAAGTTTGCGAACCCGGTTCGCGAACTTAAAATCGGAGGTTCGGCCCAACTCTAGTAAAGTGAGCTAATTCTCTCCTTTGACTACTGAGAAGTAGTACATTTTTCAGAGATGTAATACGACTCTGTAAGCTTTCCCACCTAGCCCAAGTTTTCGGAGTTGTGTAGAGGACCACCAATATTTGGCCATATATAATATACATGCTTGGTGATATTTTTAGAGGTCTGGCAACCCAAATCCTCCTTGAGAAGAGGGGATGGTAAAAATATTAAATGCTATTTTGTGTCTTTTTCCCCCATAGGAAGGACAATAGAAATGTTTTGATTTATCTGAAAAATTTGGGGGGGGGGGGGGGGGGGGCTATAGGGATATAGAAAGGTGCAAAATAAATAGAGGACTTTGGGTAGTGATTGCATTTTAAATGCTGCGATATTTCCTGATGGAGATAGTTCTAATTTGGATATGTTGGACATTCCACTTGTAACTTGCTAAGTAGAGGGGCAAAATTACAGGAATATAAGTCTTTAAATCTTCTGGGTACTTTGCTGCCCAGGTAATTTAAGGATTGTTTGGCCCATGGAAATGGGAAGTCGGTTGAGATTTTTTTTTTTTTTTTTAGTTCGGGAGTTCGGAGGCATATTAAAGTCCAGGTGATTTAGTCTAATTAATTTTAGAAAAGGATATTTTAGAAAATTCTAATAGCGATTTCAAAACCTAGTTGGGTTAAGGCGGAGTAGGGATCCGAAAGAGTCAAAAAAACATCATCTGCAAAGAGATTTATCAAGGATTTTAATTCTACACCTTCAATGTTTGCGTTATTACATGTAGACGTAGCCAAGGTCTCCATCAACATCACAAATATCAGAGGTGATAGGGGGCATCCCTGCCTGGTACCGTTTGTTATTTTAAAGCTCTTTGACAAAAACCCAAAACATTTACTTTTGCAGAAGGAAATTTGTAAAGTGCCATAATGGCTGTTTGAAATGGACCCGGATGCCAAAATTAAAGAGGACTGCATTCAAAAAACCCCAGTGTACCCTGTCAAAGGTTTTCTCTGCATCCAAAGCCAGGAACAGAGAAGGCCTTCGGCAGTGGCACAAGTGGTGCAAGGCCTACAAAACTCATCTGGTGCTGTCCAGAACCTGCCGACCCTTTGTAAATCCAGCCAGGGCATACATTTCAATCACTCGCCAGCACTGCAGCCCATTCACTCAGTTGTTTAAAGAGGAGCTGTTAGGTATAAGGTCTCAGAGAAAATAAACACATATATCAGTAGCTAAAGATTGGCTGTACTTACATTACATATGCATTTCACTGTCCACGTTTGTACTTCACATCATTTTTATATAGTATTTGCAGAGAATGATGCTCCTGACAGCTCATGGCAGGTTCCATGTTTGTCTGTCTCCTATGAAGCCAAATGTGTCGTCATGTCCTGCCTGCTTCCTGATGATTCCACTCTCACAAACGCTGGCAATGAATAACACTACTGTGCAGTAAATATTAATTAGCCATGTGGCTAGGAACAATAGCGGACTCTTGCAGTGTACTCTGCCCGAGATTTATTAGTGCTGTGAGCTAGACTGTTACATGCTGTTGAAACTTGAGCCTCACTAGCAGCCAGGGGAGGGCCCCAGAATGCTTTGCAGTATCTGTTATTCGGCTTGCGTCCTCCTTAGGAGCCTGGGAATACGGAGCCTTGCTGTCAGCAAACATCTAAAGTAAGAAAGATTTTTAACTGCAGTATTGCCTTTTGGCTTCCTTCTAAACTGTTTAACACAGGAGAATAGAGGTTTAAATTAGCTTTTGCAGCCTGACAGTTACTCTTTAAATGACAGCTGAGCTCCATGCACTGTTCAGGATCAAAGTGTAAAAAAAAGGATGGCTCTGTTCCTTAACTGTTTACGGACCTGAATAAAACTAGACTTCAGAAGCTTCTGTGGAGTAGGTCAAATGTCTTGAGATACCACAGTGTCTCTCTCTCTCTCTCTCTCTCTCTCTCTCTCTCTCTCTCTCTCTCTCTCTCTCTCTCTCTCTCTCTCTCTCTCTCTTGTTTTGGGCCAGTCTATATCTTCATAACAACAACAACAACAACAAATAACATTTGTAAAGCGCTTTTCTCCCGTGGGACTCAAAGCGCATAAGCATGGCTCCGACCATCGTGGTACAGAGGAAGAATTTTATAAATCTGGAAATGCCAGGCTAAACAGGTGGCTTTTCAGTCTGGATTTGAATAGCTCCAGGGATGGTGCTGTCTTTACTGGGTGTGGTAGGGAGTTCCAAAGAGTAGGGGCAGCATGACAGAAGGCTCTGTCTCAAGATTTTTTGAGGTGCACTCTGGGAGTGACCAAGTTTATAGAACTTGCTGATCTGAGGTTGTGAGAGGTGTGGTGCAGCTTCAGCAAGTCCTTCATGTATCCAGGGCCCAGATTGTGCAGGGATTTGAATGTCAGCAGTCCAATCTTGAAGAGTATTCTCCATTCTACTGGTAGCCAGTGCAGTGAGCGAAGGATCGGTGTAATGTGACAGTAGAGAGGCTGGTTTGTTAGCAGTCTGGCAGCAGCATTCTGCACTAATTGCAGGCGACGCAGGTCTTTTTTGGGGAGGCCAGCATAAAGGGCATTGCAGTAGTCCAGCCGTGATGTGATGAAGGCGTGGACTAGGGTTTGAAGATCCTCTGGGGGAATCAGATGTTTAATCTTTGCAATGTTCTTCAGATGAAAGAAGGAAGATTTAACTACAGATGAAATTTGGTTTCTGAAACTCAATTCCCCATCGATTAGTACGCCAAGGCTGCGCACAAGGTTGGAGCTGTTTATGTCTGAATTCCCAATCCTGATTGGTGTTGCTTTAGGATAGAGCTGTTTTGATAGCGAGCACTGGCTTTGGACAAACAGGACCTCAGTTTTGTCAGCATTCAGTTTCAACCAGTTATCATTCATCCATGCCTGAAGCTCAGCTAAGCAAGAGTTTATTTTTGGGGTAGGGTCTGTTCCACCAGGTTTGAAGGACAGGTATAGCTGTGTGTCATCGGCGTAGCAGTGGTACGTCAGGCCATGTCGTTGGATAAGTGTACCGAGTGGCAACATGTAGATTGCAAACAGCAGAGGGGATAGGATTGATCCTTGTGGCACTCCGAATTGTAGAGGTGCAGGTTTGGACATTATAGGTCCTAGGGATACTCTCTGTGTTCTGTCAGTCAGGAATGATCTGAACCACTGGAGGACTGATCCACTGATGCCACAGTACTCCTGCAGTCTGTTAGGCAGGATTTCATGGTCAACTGTATCAAAAGCAGCTGAGAGATCCAACAGGATTAGGATGGAGCATTCCCCTCTGTCCCTTGCCATGAGCAGATCGTTGCAGACTTGGATGAGGGCTGTTTCACAGCTGTGGTGTTTCTTAAAGCCAGATTGTAGAGGGTCCAGGATGTTGTTTACTGACAGCCTGGTTTCAAGTTGCAGATAGACAGCCTTTTCAATAACTTTACCTAAGAAGGGGAGGTTGGAGACAGGTCTGTAGGTGCTCATAGCATCTGGATCCATGGAAGGTTTTTTTAAGAAGGGGCTTGATGATTCCTTCTTTTAGAGAGGTAGGAAACCTCCCTGCTTGCAGAGAGCAATTTACTATTTTGTGAAATGCTGGACCAAGCAGGTCAGGGCATTTCAGCATATGTTTAGTTGGTCCAGGGTCCAGGTCGCAGGTTGTCTGGCGGAGACGACAGAGGATGTCTGAGATCTCTTCCTCACTAATACTTTTGAAATCAATTCTCAGGGTTTTCTTTGTTTTCAACAGCATTTCCTGAACAGCAGTTGCAAAGTCTAACTGACAAAATAGTGTGCAAGTGATTAGGGAGCCTGGCTGGTATCTTACTATTTTGGCAGTTAAACTGCTGCTCAGGAAATGCTGTTGAAAACAAAGAAAACCCTGAGAATTCCCTATGAGGAAGTGGACTGGCCCAAAACCTGTCGGTTCTGTAATATTTTAACTGCCTACTTTATTCGCGATAGTCCTTTCTTTTGCGAACAATGAAAAAAAAAGTGGTTTATGCATAAACTTTTAAAAATGCTTCTAAAATAGTGTGAAAAGTTTTTCAAAAGAATGAATGGTTTCATCAAAGCAACATGTTATCCTCAGTAGTAGGAGAACAGAGGTGCCAGCAGGATAAAAGTGGATAAAACCTCTAAAATATGCTTGGAGGAAACGGTGGACTTACCTCCAGAAAAGCAGACACGAAAGACTGTCTGAATAAATATAAACACATTTATTATGTAGAGTACCCCAAAGATGCAACACGTTTCGCAGGCACAGCCCACTTTATCAGGCAATAAGGTGGGGAAAAACTGTAAACAAGAGACAGTAAACAATGCTATAATCATTTCTGCAGTGAATGTTATACAACACAAAATATGCAACATTACGTTGAGGTAGGGTGAGAAACGGCGCTGAGGTGATGGTATACAATACTGTATACGTAAAGTAGAAAGAAAATAAATAAATAACCTAAAGTGCTAGTGGTAACGTTATGATATTAGGTATATGGGACACTAAATTAATATGGAAAAGTGGACTGTAGGATAATATTCTTAAATACAATTAAATAGCAACTTGAACTTGATTAAAAGGAATTTTATAAGGGTGCATTGAGAGTATACAGTACAATGTGCATAAATGACAATCAAATAAGAAAAAACTCACCAGAAATTCGGCAATAGCAAGTAAAGCGCCTCTGTAATGCAATGAGGACGCTTTCTTCTTTACATGTATATGCCATTACTAATGGGGCCAATCGGAGGGCCGGAAGGGCTTCGGTGTGCGCAGTTTGGTGCCCAGGCAACCATGCGAGCAGCCAATGGGCTGCTGCCAGCTGTGCACACATGGTTGGTGCCCTGAAAAAGGCACATTTTGTGATTGAAGTAGTAATGGCGCATGCGCCGGGGTAATGTGACGGCAGCGGGATGGTTAGCCAATCCTCTGTCAGTGGGTGTGTAGCAAAAGAGGCGAGACGAAAACGGCGCACCGCATGAGTGAGAGGTACGCATGTGCTGAATTTGTTTCACCACGTGTGGTAGAGTGACGTGAATGCCGCTCGGCTCTCTCCGGGGACTTAGTTTGCATAATGAATAGCAGGCTGCGCAGGTGCAGAAAGAATCTATGTTGTAATGCACCCATGTTGCTGATGGGCGAGTAATAAGACAAGTAGTTATTAAAAAAGGGGGCATTATGAAAAACCATCGTAATCAAAGTGCCTTTAGTCTATTATTGAAAAAAATAGTGGGAAAGAAATGTATACCTCCAACGTAGAAGGGTTTGTGTGATAAAACGGTGTTATGCTGCCATCTAGTGGCAGAAAAAGGTTCTGGCAATACCCTATAATTCAAAATCAATTGCAATCATTTGGACTAAAAGTAAGAGACAATAATCATAAAATGCAGTACTAGAGGATCATAAAAATCAATTGCATATACCAGCAGAATACATATTACAGCCATAACCATGGGAAATAAATGAAAAATTATATGTAAATTATGACCAATTTCTTTTATAATGTTAATAAATAGTAAAAATTAAATACAATAAAAGAAACATATTTCAAACATATATAAATATATAAATATATGGATGCATATTTGTATGTTTACATTATGTGCAAAAGTACAATAAATTATTATTTAAAAAATACAAAAAGAAGGCTATAAAAGAGAGCGGCCAAGATAAAAGAAAAACGGTAAGAAAGGTGTTTAGTAAATTTTCTGTAAAACTTCATTCAACCCTTCCGGAGCGAGGGTTTTTAAAGTTTGGATCCAGTACATTTTGTACTTCTTGAGATGTTCAAACGCATTTGACATTCTTGCATCAATTGAGTCGATTAGTGTAATACTGAAAAATTGTGGGTTATTGGCGTGGTGAGTGCTGAAGTGCATGATACACTGTGAAGGGGGAATTTATTGGTGATGTTTCTCTTATGTTGTCCAATTCTGCTACGGACCAACTGGGTAGTCCTCCCCATGTACTGGAGCCGTCAGACATGAAATCAGATAGATAACATATTTTGATTCGCAGGTGAAATGTTTCTTGATGGGATATTGGATAACGGTGCTCGAGGAGGTAAATGATGAGCCAGTGTTAATGAATTGACATGCTGTGCAATGATTTTTGTTACAGGGAAAACAGCCGGGCTCCTGTGGCTGCGTGGTAGTGGATTGGTCAGTCTTTGGTATACGCAGTCTGCTGGGTGCCAGGATGTTTCAGAGATTGGGTGCTCTCCTGTAGGTAATTGATGGTACTTTGGGTAATATGGGCTGTAAAAAAGGGTCCTGCAAGAGGAGATCCCACCTGTATTTTTAGAATATTATGAATGAGCAAGTGTTGGGCATTAAACGGGTAATAAATCTAGGTGGGCCTGTTGTATTGGTTGGTTTGCTGGTGGAGGATGTGGGGTTAGATTGTTTAGCTCTGTATTTGGCATCTTTAATCAGTTTTTTGGGATAATGGCGTTCTGTGAATTTTTTTGGTGAGAATTTCGGATTGGATGTTGAATTGTGATGAGTCTATGCAATTCCTATGTATTCTTCTATATTGACTGTAGGGGGTGTTGGTAATCCATGGGTGATGATGAAAGCTATTGAAATGTATGTAATTATTAGCATCTACCGGTTTATAGTACCGTATATTCCGGTGTATAAGACCACTGGGCGTATAAGACGACCCCCAACTTTTACAGTTAAAATATAGAGTTTGGGATATATTCGCCATATAAGACTACCCCTCTTCCAATGTACACCACATTAAAATTAAAAAAAAAATCATATACTGGTGTTATATATGGACATATTCTGGTGCTGTACTGTATGTGTTACCCAGTATATAACAGTATAAAGTCAATTGACTGGTTGGATTGGTCAACTCTCCCTCTCCATAAGTGGATTGGTCAGCTCTCCTTGTCTACTGGTTTATCAGAGCGGTATGGGAGAATAGATCGCACTGTGCTCATAAAACCACCTCTTTCACCTGTCTGGCCCACCCTTGTATCCTATTTGCCTCCTTCTCTGACTCTTAGATCTCGCATATATGCGCCTGCGCCGCTTCAATACAGTCCTCAGCAGTGAGATCTGAGAGGCGGTAACAGGATAGGGCGTATCACCTGGTGTCAATGACACCTGGCGTATAAGACGACCCCCAACTTTTCAGAAGATTTTCAAGTGTTAAAAAGTAGTTTAATACGCAGGAATATACAGTATGTCTTAGTTTTTATGTGATATGATTCTATGTATAGTGTAAGGTCAAGAAATTCAATGGAGGAACTGTGATGAGGATGTGTGAATTGGAGTCCTGCTGT
The DNA here is from genome assembly GCF_040937935.1 of Hyperolius riggenbachi. Lineage (NCBI taxonomy): Eukaryota > Metazoa > Chordata > Amphibia > Anura > Hyperoliidae > Hyperolius > Hyperolius riggenbachi. The sequence continues at coordinate 408,692,501 of NC_090648.1, read as the reverse complement.
ATTGGAGTTAAGATAGCTGACAAATTGTAGGATGAGTCAAGTATCGCCTTTCCAGATGAAAATAAGGTCATTGATGTAACGCTTATAGAATACAATGTTATTGAAGAAGGGGTTGTGTGTGGATAGTTTGAGTTGTTCAAGAAGGCCCACAGTGAGCTTAGTGCATGATGGGGCGAATGAGCTCCCCATCGCTGTCCCACTCATCTGATGGTATATTTTCTCATTGAATGTGAAGATGTTATTCAGAATGAATTCTGCGCATTGCAACAGGAAGGTATGTTGTGCAGGTGGCATGGATGAGTTAGTAGCTAGGAAGTGCTGTAGTGCTTGGAGGCCAAAGGAATGGGGAATGTTCGTATAGAGGGCAGTAACGCCACATGTGAGCCAGACGTAATCTGGCCGCCACACGACATCATGTAAGAGGAGTATTAATTGTTGGGAAGGAGGCGAGGGATTGGACATGTGGCTGTAGGTGTTGATCAAGAAATCTGGAGAGGTTGCTGGTGATGGAGTTTATCCCCGATATTATGGGTCTACTGGGTGGCTTCTGCAGACTTTTGTGTATTTTGTGTAGATAATAAAATATAGGGGTTATTGGATGGGTGTTGATTATAAAGTTTCTTTCATTTTTTTGTGATAATGTTGGACAAGAAAGCGTTGTTAATAAAAGTTTTGAGTGAGTTGTTTAGGATAAGTGTTGGATCTGTGGTCAGGGTTTCATAGTGTTTTGGATTGTCTAGGAGCTTGGCTGCTTCCTCCAAATAGTCAGAGTGGTTCAGTACAACAATGCCACCCCCTGCAGGTTTGATAACTACATCTTGGTTTCTCTGTAGTTTTCTCAGGGCCAAGTATTCACAATGACTAAGGTTGGATCTGGAAGAGGGTGAATTATTATGTAAAGCTTGTAAATCGTCGAGGACCATGCAATAAAAGTATTGATGAAACAACTTCAAATGCATCTTTAATCTATCAGACCACACTCTTAGCACTCATGAGACCACCCTCTTAGAAAGAGGTTTATCCTTCTGTCCAACCAACCAAATCAATACATTCAAACATTTTTCAGATCTCAATAGCTATATCCGTAAACTTACACTGAAAAGACATTACGCCATCAAAAACCTTAAACCCACCACAGGTACTGGTCCTACTTCTCTCATCACTGAAAATGACACATTACCAACCGTAATCACATACCACTCTGAAATAGATACAGAAAAGTACATCACCACCCAGTTGAAAGGGAGATCACATTTTTATCCAGTAGCATCAAAGGGTTGTTTCATCGATACTTTTTATTGCATGGTCCTCGACTATTTACAAACTTTACATAATAATCCACCCTCTTCCAGATCCAACCTTAGTCAACGTGAATCCTTGGCCCTGAGAAAACTACAGAGAAACCAAGATGTAGTTATCAAACCTGCAGACAAAGGGGGTGGCATTGTTATGCTGAACCGTTCTGACTATTTAGAGGAAGCAGCCAGGCTCCTAGACAATCCAAAACACTATGAAACCCTGACCACAGATCCAACACTTACCCTAAACAACTCACTCAAAACTTTTATTAACAACACTTTCTTGTCCAACATTATCACAAAAAATTAAAGAAACTTTATAATCAACACCCATCCAATAACTCCTATATTTTATTACCTACACAAAATACACAAAAGCCTGCAGAAGCCACCAGGTAGACCCATAATATCGGGGATAAATTCCATCACCAGCAACCTCTCCAGATTTCTTGATCAACACCTACAGCCACATGTCCAATCCCTCGCCTCCTTCCTTAAAGATTCCCAACAATTAATACTCCTCTTACATGACGTCGTGTGGCAGCCAGATTACGTCTGGCTCACATGTGATGTTACTGCCCTCTATACAAACATTCTCCATTCCTTTGGCCTCCAAGCACTACAGCACTTCCTAGCTACTAAATCATCCATGCCACCTGCACAACAAACCTTCCTGTTGCAATGCGCAGAATTCATTCTGAATAATAACATCTTCACGTTCAATGAGAAAATATACCATCAGACGAGCGGGACCGCGATGGGGGAACTCATTCGCCCCGTCATACGCTAATCTCACTATGGGCCTTCTTGAACAACTCAAATTATCCACACACAACCCCTTCTTCAATAACATTGTATTCTATAAACGTTACATCGATTACCTTATTTTCATCTGGAAAGGCGATACTGCACTCATCCCACAATTTGTCAGCTATCTTAACTCCAATACAGCAGGACTCCAATTCACACATCATTATCACAGTTCATCCATTGAATTTCTTGACCTTACACTATACATAGAATCAAATCACATAAAAACGAAGACATACTTCAAACCGGTAGATGCTAATAATTACATACATTTCAATAGCTTTCATAAATTCATCACCCATGGATTACCAACACCCCCTACAGTCAATATAGAAGAATACCTGTACATAGGAATTGCACTCAATTGACTCATTACAATTTGACATCCAATCCGAAATTCTCACTAAAAAATTCACAGAATGCCATTATCCCCAAAAAACTAATTAAAGATGACAAATACAGAGCTAAACAATCTAACCCCACATCCTCTACCAGCAAACCAACCAATACAACAGGCCCACCTAGATTTATTACCCGTTTTAATGCCCAACACCTGCTCATTCATAATATTCTAAAAAACAGGTGGGACTTCCTCATGCAGGACCCTTTTTTACGGCCCATATTACCCAAAGTATCATCAATTACCTACAGGAGAACACTCAATCTCTGAAACATCCTGGCACCCAGCAGACTGTGTATACCAAAGACTGACCAATCCACTACCACGCAGCCACAGGAGCCCGGCTGTTTTCCCTGTAACAAAAATCATTGCACAGCATGTCAATTCATTAACACTGGCTCATCATTGAACTCCTCGAGCACCGGTATCCAATATCCCATCAAGAAACATTTCACCTGCGAATCAAAATATGTTATCTATCTGATTTCATGCCCATGCCGGCTCCAGTACGTGGGGAGGACTACCCAGTTGGTCCGTAGCAGAATCGGACAACATAAGAGAAACATCACCAATAAATTCCCCCTTCACAGTTTATCACGGCACTTTTGCACTCACCACGCCAATAACCCACAATTTTTCAGTATTACACTAGTCGACTCAATTGATGCAAGAAAGTCAAATGCGTTTGAACATCTCAAGAAGTACGAAATGTAATGGATCCAAACTTTAAAAACCCTCGCTCCGGAAGGGTTGAATGAAGTTTTACAGAAAATTTACTAAACACCTTTCTTACCATTTTTCTTTTATCTTGGCCGCTCTCTTTTAGCCTTCTTTTTGTTTGTTTTTTTAAATAATATTTTATTGTACTTTTGCACATAATGTAAACATACAAATATGCATCCATATATTGATTTATTTATATATGAAATATAGCAAGGAAATGAGCAGCGCTACTTAAAAACAGACTAGTGCCTACCTGCAAAAGAGTGCAAGCCCCACTTGTGGGGTCGAATACACACCGAGCATACACATGACCTGTCTACCACTAGAGGAGGATGTTGGTTTCCATTAACAGCTTGCATGCAACCTATTAAGTACTCGTCCCTCCCACTGCGAAGAAGTCAATCCTCCATGGGAGGGGCCTAACACTAACTAAATCCTAACCTATGTATATGCATAGCCTGGGTGCGGCTAATCAAATAAAATCGAAAATTGAAAATTGCGCAAAAGGTGGATCAGCGCAACACCAGGCCGCCTCCGAATGGCCTCCATCAGAGATGCGCTGAACCCCCCCAGGAACTACAAACGCACCTTGAACCCAAACAGAAGCTCTGCATATACACCAAAAGCATGGCTGTTGTAATATGTATTCTGCTGTTATATGCAATTGATTTTATGATCCTCTAGTACTGCATTTTATGGATTATTGTCTCTTATTTTTAGTCCAAATGATTGCAATTGATTTTGCATTATAGGGTATTGCCAGAACCTTTTTCTGCCTCTAGATGGCAGCATAACACCGTTTTATCACATGAACCCCTCTACGTGGGAAGTATACATTTCTTTCCCACAAATTTTTCAATAATGGACTAAAGGCCCGTTGATTACGATGGTTTTTCATAATGCCCCCCTTTTTTAATAACTACTTGTCTCATTACTCGCCCATCAGCAACATGGGCACTTTACAACATAGATTCTTTCTGCGCCTGCGCAGCCTGCTCTTCATTATGCAAACTAAGTCCCGGAGAGAGCCGAGCGGCATTCACGTCACTCTACCACACGTGGTGCGACAAATTCAGCACATGCGTACCTCTCACTCACGCGGTACGCTGTTTTCATCGCACCTCTATTGCTACACACCCACTGACAGAGGATTGGCTAAATGTCCTGCTGCAGTCACATTACGCCGGCGCATGCACCGTTACTACTTCACCTAATGCGCCTTTTTCGGCGCACCAACCATGTGTGCACAGCTGGCAGCAGCCCATTAGCTGCTAGCATGGTTGCCTGGGCACCAAACCCCACCCACTGAAGCCCTTCCGGTCCTCCGATTGGCCACATTAGTAATGGCATATACTAGGGCTGAACGATTTTCGGTTTTAAACCGAAAATCGCTATCAGCAGTGTGACGATCTTGAGATCATCAGAGCTGCAGTTTTTGCAGCTGCTGATTCCTGCTCTGCTTCCGGCTCCCTCCTCCTCAGTCACGTATAGCAAAAGCAGAAATGTTCCCTGTAGGTGCTGGAGAGGGGGCCAGTGAGGGGGTTAATGAGTCGGATCATTCCCCCTCCCTCTCTGGGTGACAGCCAGGCTGGTGAATGGGGCAGACAGGCATACACAGGAAGGATGGCTTGTCCCGTCCCCCTTCGCCCGGAAAATGAGAAGCGCCTAATGGTAGCCACTAATGATCCAATCTTTTTCATCCAATCTTACCAAATCTATGTAGTATAAGGGTAAATTGAGTGAATATACTGAATGGATACTTCAGGCAGTTACCTTATATTACATAGAAATGGTAAGATTGGATGAGAAAGATTGGATCATTAGTGGCCACCCTTAGAGACGCGCTGCCCGGGGAGCCGAGCCGTTCACGCAGTAATTAATTAACACTTCTCTCTGCTCTCTACCTGGCAGGGGACAGTCAGCAAGCTACTATTACTGTGGTCTCCTCTCTGCATGCCTTGTGGTGTGTGCTGCTGCATGCCTGGGTGACAGTGATTGACACTGAAAATGTCACCCTGATAGGCATGTGGAGTCACCGCTGTCATGTCACACAGTACTGATAAATGTATAGTAATATATAATATAAATATATAGATATATATCTATATCTATATCTCTCTCTCTCTATATATATATATATATCTTTTACGCAGCACTGTACAGAGTATATTGTCTTGTCACTTAACTGTCCCTCAGAGGAGCTCACAATCTAATCCCTACCATACTCGTATGTATATATATGTACCATAGTATAGGGCCAATTTTCAGTAGCCAATTAACTTCTCTGTAGGTTTTTTTTGGATGTGGGAGGGAAACCAAAGTGTCCGGAGGAAACCCACACAGACATGGAGAGAACATACAAACTCCTCGCAGGGCTAGGACCAGGCTAGAATTTGAACCAGGAACCCAGCGCTGCAAGGAAAGAGCACTAACCACTACGCCACTCTGCTGCCTTATATATTTTTTTTTTCTTCCAGGAGTAATAAGCTGCATAAAAGGGGCACCTATTACTAAATTCTACACCTGGGTTAAGCCTGGGTTCACACACGTTGAGGTTTTGTGTCATGGATGGTCAGAGCGATCTGATCCATCGTTGTGAGTAGAAATTTGTGTATTGAATCGAAATCGCAATTTCTGCCAGAAATCGTGCAATTCAGTCTTTTCCTAAAATCGTTCAGGCCTAGCATATACATATAAAGAAGAAAGCGTCCTCATTGCATTACAGAGGCGCTTTACTTGCTATTGCCAAATTTCTGGTGAGTTTTTTTCTTATTTGATTGTCATATATGCACATTGTACTGTATACTCTCAATGCACCCTTATACAATTCATTTTAATCAAGTTCAAGTTGCTATCTAATTGTATTTAAGAATATTATCCTACAGTCCACTTTTCCATATTAATTTAGTGTCCCATATACCTAATATCATAACGCTGCGTAATATGTTGGCGCATTATAAATACAATAAATAAATAAATAATAAATAAACCCTACCACTAGCACTTTCGGTTTTTTATTTTCTTTCTACTTTACGTATACAGAGTTGTATACCATCACTTTGGCGTCGTTTCTCACCTTAACGTAATGTTGCATATTTTGTGTTGTATAACATTCACTGCAGAAATGATTATAGCATTGTTTACAGTTTGACCCCACCTTATTGCCTGATGAAGCGGTCTGTGCCTGCGAAACGCGTTGCATCTTTGGGGTACTATACATAATAAATGTGTTTATATTTATTCAGTCTTTTGTGTCTGCTTTTCTGGAGGTAAGTCCACCGCTTCCTCCGAACATATTTTAGAGGTTTTATCCACTTTTATCCTGCTAGCGCCTCTGTTCTACTACTATATCGTGTCCACCCCTGGTGGAGGGGTGACCTACCCCTTTCTTTCCGATCTACAGAGAGTGACTTCTTAATCCTGAGTGAGGACAGGCTTAATCTCCTCACCTGCCTATACAGTGGTGTCTTTAGCAGTAACCCATGTTTGTGAGTATACCTATCTCACTAATCATTAATACCTATTGTTTTTAACATACTACACTATATTGGGCTCTCGGTTTTTCCACTTTCCACTTTATGTTATCCTCAGTGTATGAAAACAGGACCGGCCCTAGACTTTTTGACGCCAGAGGCAAATTTAGAAAAAATTGCCGCCCCACCCCCTCGGTGGGGGGCCGCCGAGCTGGAGGGGTAGCGGGCAGGACGGGGGTATTAGGCCTAGCGGTGGGGAGGACGGGGGTATTAGGCCTAGCGGACCCTCGCCTGGGTCACCCGATCTGCGCTCCCCTCTAGCTTTAAATAATTAAGAAGCAGACGGACGGGTGGGTGCCGCCCCTAGAAGTATGCCGCCTGAGGCAAAAGTTTCACCCCGCCTCATGAGCGGGCCGGCCCTGTATGTAAAAACTGATTGATGACGGACTGGGAGGCTAATCCATTTGTTAGGGGTGTTTTTTTTTACTTGCATCTCACAAACATAACTCCTGCCTACCTAGTTTTCAGTGGTGTAATCCACTGCTGTCAGGAGTTGCCGTTACAGCTGTTATGATAACGGCTGATCTCCTCCGTATTTCCTTCTTGTACTCAGCAAGTAGAAATCCGCACCGCTTCAATAGATAACTCTTGTTTTATTGATATGAAAAACACATATAATAAAAAGAACCGTATGGCAAGACAGTCCACTGTTTCGGGCTCCTGCCCATCTTCGTGTTGCCCGGTTCAATTGGTTGAACCGGGCAACATGAAGATGGGCAGGAGCCCGAAACAGTGGACTGTCTTGCCCTACGGTTCTTTTTAATATATGTGTTTTTCATATCAATAAAACAAGATTTATCTATTGAAGCGGTGCGGATTTCTATTTGCTGAGTCCTATTGAAGTCCCTGTGGTATCCTGGGAAGGTTTCCTGCACGCTTCATCACCTTGTTCTAGCTACAGGTGGATGGCCAGAGAGTGCAACTCATCCATACTGAAAAGTTTCCTTCTTGTACTCACACACAGAGAAAGGACCCCCCCTCCCTGCTGGAATGGCTTAGGTAGATGCCGGCAACTGTTCAGTGAGTATGCCATGTGTTTACATAGTTGCCCGGCAACCAGACTCCGGCATCTGTGCAGAATAGTTTGTATCTTCTGCAAGCGAGTCATCTGCTATCAGCTGTATTGTGTCCCCTTATTGAACTCTAAGTTCTTCTGGCAGCTAAAACAAGATAAGGGGACACACTTGCTTGCAGAATATACAACTATTCTGCACAGATGTCGGAGTCTGGTTGCTGGGCAACTATGTAAACATAATGTACTTGCTGAATAGTTGCCGGCATCTGCCTTAGCCATTCCTGCAGGGAGGGGGGTCCTTTCTCTGTGTGTGAGTACAAGAAGGAAATACGGAGGAGATCAGCAGTTATCATAACAGCTGTAACGGCAGCTCCTGACAGCAGTGGACTACACCACCGAAAACTAGGTAGGCAGGAGTTATGTTTGTGAAATGCAAGTAAAAAAAAACACCCATAACAAATGGAATGGCCTCCCAGTCCGTCACCCGTCAGTGTTTACATACACTGCGGATAACATGTTGCTTTGATGAAACCATTCATTCTTTTGAAAAACTTTTCACACTATTTTAGAAGGATTTTTAATAGGTTATGCGTAAACCACTTTTTTTTTTTCATCATTCGCGAAAGAACTCCCTTTTTTTAAGCAGCAGTTTTATCAGAAGAGCTTCTGATCATGCTGCCAGTAAAGTACTCTCCCTGAAATAAGCATGCATGCACACAGAAACAAAGCCACATCTGTGTACACTTGAGATCTACAAACTATAATGCTGGGTACACACTATGAGATGTCATGGTCGATTTACTGTCAGATCGATTATTTCCAACATGTCCGATTTGTTTTCCATACCGATTTCCGTTAACTTTAATAGGAAATCTATCGGAAAGCAAATCGGACATTAGGCAATGCACACATATGCAGGCACATCCACAAGCAAGGAGCCGCTGGCCTCTGGAGATAAACTTACATACACTATATCTGTTTTATGTGTACACTACTGACTGACTTTAAATGAGTTTATCTAGGTCATAGTATAGCCAAAGACAAATGAACCAGTTAAACATATTAAACTACTAACCAAATTGCTACATCATTTCAAATGATTACTGATATAAAAAACAAAGAAGAAAATTTTATAAATTTATTTATTTGCCTTGAATTCAACATAAAAAGATAGCTGCTTTGCCTAGCTAGTTAGTTGAATGACCCAGCATACGTACATATTAAAGAAGACCATGCCAATAAAGCAAACCTGCTAAAGTTTATAAAACATGTCTTGGCATTTGTCTGATGAAAGTAAACAAAGAAGAAAGACTTCTCTGAAATGCTATCCAACACACCAGAGGTAAATTGACTGTAATGGTTTTTGGCAGCAGAGAAAAAATAGAAATGATGAACATCAGAATCCTCTAATGTGATTTCATCCAAAGTCACCTCTGAATTCCATGGCCATACAAGTCACCAAACCCTGAGATGACCTTGGACATAATGGTTATTATCACAAAATAGTAATTCCATGATTTAAACTATGTTATTGTTAAAAACAAAAGGTGAATGCATTTGGTTAGCAACTTAGCATTTCTTCAATTAAGCTCCAGATGGCATATTCAACAGATAACATTTCATTCCGGCAGCCTCTTTAAAATGAAACAAATTATTGAGTAAAAATGTATGCTCTTAACCTGTCCAAAAATAAATAAATAATAATAATCAGATGAAACTTTTTTTGTGTGTGTGGGGGAGGGGTTGCTGAGGAATCTTTTCATCTGACACGATCAAAGAGCATGACATTTGAGATATTCCTTATTCCAGGTGGTACACGTGACAATTAAATTAGTTTGCCTAAGGCACACTAACATCTTCATATATTACACTTGATATATTACTACTAACTATTTTTACAGATATCCCTTTTAAAATATCAGGGACTCTAACACTGTTCACCAAATATAATATTTTTTGGGGGGATAAGATCACTTCTGTAGTATATAACATTAGTGAATAATTGAAACTCCTGTGCCTTAAAAAAATATTGTTAACCTTGAGTATTCAAAAATTTTTATTAAAACATATAAGCACAAAAAATAAATATATAAAAATACTGATTCATTCTATCAATATTCAGCTGCAGTTATATTGCTTTGCATACAGGACATTCAGTCTGGTCTCACCTCCACACATCCAAACTGCCTTCACATTGACTGTCTACACACTCTTACTTGTCTGCTTGTTTGCCCAAAAGCCAGCCTTGAGACTATCAAACTAATCCCAGAACCGCCCGTATATGGGCCAAAACAGTCCCCCAGAGGTGTGCTTCACAGATGTAAAGTGATAACAAAGCACATTGCTATTCAATTCTTCATTCAATTAAGGTTCATACAACATCAATAGTGCAAAATGCAACTCCAAATGGCTGTCCGCCGTCTCTTAAAGTTCCTTTTAAAACTGCTGTGATTCACAATAATAATATATTGCAGTTGAATGCTTTTCATAGGCTCATATGACAAACCGCTGCAGCGGTATTTGCTTGAACTCACATCACAAAAATCAAGCACCTCACTCCCCCACAGAAGATCTGCCAACTTTTGTTCATACCTTCATTACATACCGACTGGACTACTGTAATGCTCTCCCTGTACCGCCTACAGCGGATACAGAATACTGCTGCTAGACTGTTAACCAACCAACCCCGTCACTGCCACATAACACCAGTCCTGCATTCCCTTTACTGACTACCAATAGAATGGAGAGTCCTATTCAATATGCCGATCTTGAATAGGACCCTCCATTTTATTGGTAGCTAGTGAAGGGAGTGCAGGACTGGCGTTATGTGGCAGTAGTGTTGGGCGAACAGTGTTCGCCACTGTTCGGGTTCTGCAGAACATCACCCTGTTCGGGTGATGTTCGAGTTCGGCCGAACACCTGATGGTGTTCGGCCTTTTAAGTTCGGGTTCGTCCCGAACTACTGAATGGCCGCCGAACAGGGCCGAACAGGGCCCCTGTTCGGCCGAACAGGGCCCTGTTCGCCCGAACATGCCGCAATACGGCCCCCCTATGGGGTCGCAGGCATAAGGGGGGAGCATGCCCCGATCGCGGGGGGGGGGGTCGGAAATTCCCCCCACCCCCTCCGCTAGTGCTCCCCCCTCTGCCCGCTTCCCCATACAAAAGTTTAAGGCAAGTTAAATAGTACTTGGTGGCTGGCACTGGCAGTGGAGTGAGGAGGAGGAGGAGTCCGAGTAGCAGAGTGACGTGTTGAGGCCGGGCAGCGGGCGGTTCAGCGGTAGTACCCTTGTGGTACTTCCGCCCTTTCTCTGACCTCACGTCCTCTGCATACGAGGGTACGCGTCACGCGTACCCTCGTATGCGTCATCATGTAGAGGACGTGAGGTCAGAGAAAGGGCGGAAGTACCACAAGGGTACTACCGCTGAACCGCCCGCTGCCCGGCCTCAACGCGTCACTCTGCTACTTGGACTCCTCCTCACTCCACTGCCAGTGCCAGGCCAGCCACCAAGTACTATTTAACTTGCCTTAAACTTTTGTTATGGGGAAGCGGGCAGAGGGGGGAGCGCTAGCGGAGGGGGTGGGGGGAATTTCCGACCCCCCCGCGATCGGGGCATGCTCCCCCCTTATGCCTGCGACCCCATAGGGCCCCCAAAATGGGCATGTTCGGGGGTCCCATTGACTTCCATTGAGTTCGGCGTTCGGGCCGAACATGCCGAACATCTGGCCCATGTTCGGCCTGTTCGGCCCGAACCCGAACATCCAGGTGTTCGCCCAACACTATGTGGCAGTGACGGGGTTGGTTGGTTTACAGTCTGGCAGAAGTATTCCGTATCAGCTGTAGGAGGTACAGGTCCTTTTTTTTGAAGGCCGGTGTAGAGAGCATTACAGTAGTTTAGTCGGGATGTAATGAAGGTATGAACTAAGGTTGGCAGATCTACTGACATTTTAATCACTACATAATCTGGGCCCTTGATACATGAAAGAAATGTTACTGCTGCATAGCAATCCCTGCAATCTAAGATCCACATGTGTTGGCATTTGCAGAAATATAATTTTTGTTGTGTGAATATTTCATCCTACTACCAACTACTGAATCTGATAGAGTCTAAGCGCTTTGAGTCCTATGGGAAAAAAAGTGTTAGAAAAATGTTATTGTTATTGTTGTGTGTTAGATTAGAATAAAGGGCTGCAGTGTTGACCCTATTCATCATTAAAACCTAGGCTTCTCTCACACTTAAGCTGTTGCATTGCTTTGAACACAATTGTTGCATACTGACGCAGAAGCAATGGTAGCCCTGTAAGGATATCACATTGCTCACTGTGTGGTGCAAGATACTCTTGCTGTACAAGACAATGCACTGTCAGTGAGGCTTACTTTCATTGTAATGTAAGCCTCACTGTATGCTTGTGCTGTACTGTTAAGGTGAGATGTCTTTTTTTGTAACTGTTACATTGCGATTGAAGAAAAATTGCATCGCATCAGAAACCAAGAAGTGTGAAAGGACCCTGAATGGGAAATCAGTGTGCTGAGGGCTAAAATATGTGCAGCAGAGCATACTAGTACACATTACAGTGCTACCATCCCCATGAATTACTTAAACTTTGGATGCTAAGAGTGCATACCTCCTTACTTGGCAAACCAGATAACCAATCTCTGTTCAAATTTTCTGACCCCTATGCAGTATGAGGTTTTGTCTAAATTATAACAAGTCAAGTTTGCACTCATAGGCCACAATTCATAAAAGGCTGTGCAATAAAAAAATATGGACAGTAAAATACTGCATTCTGTATTTTAGACTTTTGTGTGCTAATTCATAAAAATGTTCACAGGTGCGGTAGAAGTTCGGTAATTTACCGAACCCCATTGACAACAACCTGTTCTGTGTTGGACCCCTTGAAACAAATTTCCATCACTTTTGTGGCCAGTTTTTGTAGGTTTTAAAATTTGCCTAGCCATTGAAGTCTATGGCGGTTTGCCAGGTTCACCTGTTCGCAAACATTTGCGGAAGTTCGCGTTTGCTGATGGAAAATTCAATGTTCGTGACATCTCTATCTATTAGTCTTTCTTAACATTTTATTTAATTTCCACAGCTTAGAATAACTTCCAGGAGACATTACACATGCCATGCTTAGGTGATTTCTCCACTAGCTTCTCTGCATCTTGAAACAGGAACCAAAGGGGTTAAACGGCCGAACAGCTGCAGGGAAGCCTCTTTTGTTCCGATCTTTCTGCCTGCTGCCTGGGGGGGTAAAAAAGCTGGAACCTCCTGAGAAGCCTGTGCAACCTATCAAAATCCAATCATCTGGACTTGCAGGAGACAGGGGCTGGTTCTATTGGCTTCTACTCCTGTCAGTCATAGCTTATCCCTCTCTGCTTGTGTGAGTCACACCTGGCTTCCCACAATCTCGCATAGTCTCCACTCTGATTTCACCATTCCAGAGGTGGCGGTAAAATTTCTGGACACTATTGCATGTTGTAGTCTTTATGAATTGACATTTACTGACATTTGTTGAGGTATTTACCGCACAAGTCAATAATTTACCTCACTGCTCTGTAATTTCAGCTTTTTAGACATTCATACATTTTCCTAAGTGCTCAGTAAAGTCAGCTGTTTTCTGTATTACTGTATGCGGTAATGCTTTATGAATCGAGGCCAGGGCAGTTTCTAAGATAAATTGCACCCTCTCCCCCCCCCCACACCCCGTGAAGTTGCGAACCCTTACTCTATAGTGACAGTCACACAGCCACAGGTCACAAGTAGATCTGCCTACTTACTAGTGACCAGCTGCTCATCCAGGAGAAGGCAGGGAGCAGGAAAACACACAGGCGAAGAGAGCCTGAAAAGCTGACTCCTCCATGTGCGCTGCACACTGACAGCCTGCAGTAATGCTACAAGAGATCAGGTGTCATCACGCGGTCGGTGTTGACATGATGATGACTTGATGTTGGATGCAGGCAGCCCAGATGGAGTCAAGGAAGGTGATCGCACTGATAATCTTCTTCCATTTAGCTGTTATGTCTTTTTTCCTGCGTCCCCTTCTTCTACTTGCCGGTCTGCACCCAGGGCAGTCGTCCTGCCCGCACTGCCCAAGAAACAGCCGTCATCTCTGCCATATAACATTCCTATTTGTCATTTAAGGGGTTTAATTTTAATTCTCAGATCTGCACAGCAGCCATTTCAGTTCATTGTTTCATATAGCTGCCAAAACCCCCCAACTTTTCAGTTTTTTTTATTATTAGCAGTGCTCATACAGATAAAACTATTTTGATTTGTTTACTCTTCAAGACTACTGTGGTTGCACTGAACTTGTTGATCCACTGCTTTATTTGCCCTACAAACGCAGGAACATTTTACGTATTCTTACTATTTTATATTTACCCATGTTAATGTCATTTTAGGTACACTTTAAAGATTAAACTTGGTTACCAGTTAGCATCTGCTCAGTTACTGTTTCCATATGCTTTTCTTCGAGATTTACAAATTCACCGTTATACACCATCATGTAATGTTGCTAAACTGCCATCACCTTAATTATAGCGACTTGTTCTAACTGGAAGTTAGAACAAGATGAAATGTAACATTTTGGTGTAAAATGCTAATTATTAAAAACATTTACAAACATTCCAAACTCTTATATTACATCAACATACTGTATAGCACATATATTTATTAGATTTAAGTCAGTAATGTATTCACCTCTTCGTATGAACTGAAGAGCAAATTAGCATCACACAAAAAAAGAGATATTAGCACACATTATAAGCATAATCACAGCATTCATTTGGCATAAAATCAACAATGTTACAGTAATTTAATGCACATTGTTTAGGAAGATAGGCAGCTATAAAATCTGCTGCTGACTTACAGCAACAGCTGAAAATAAGTCTGCAGTGAAAATTCATGAATAATGTATTTGTGACATAAAAACTACATGCAAAAAGCAATAACAAACAGCTTAATAAAGCTTTTCATACAGTTTCTTATTGTGATATGCAATAGGACAAGAAACGGAATTAAGCACAACTGTATCATGTATCTGTTTTAAAATGTATATATATTCACCTCCGAAAATGATGTCTACTTATGTCCATGTACATATATGAGTCAGAATCTAACCCATTAAAACATATAGTCAGATACAAAACATTCTTGGGATTAATACCCAGAATTCTATACATATGATTAGAGTATACTTGACTAGGAATGAATAAAAAGCATCCATCAACTAATGCTGAGAGAGGCGACCCCACTGACAATGGATCAGGTAGATAATTGCTGATAGGACAGCTTATATAGAAATGCATCTATACTAGTTATTCTTCAGCAAACCTCTAACAATCGATGCAGTATAGCTTATTTATCCAAATAAATGACATGGTATGCACAGGAAATACTTTTCAATCAAGGAATATATTTTCCAAACAGCCCCTGCAATACTTATATATTCAATCTGTTTGAAGTCAAAGTATCTTTGGATCACAAGGCCAAGAACATATCATTGTGAGCTTGAGCTAGTCCTGTATGTTTATATGAATTAAGATAAGCATTAGTAGCATACTGAAAAAGTACATAGACACACACACACACACACACACACACACACACACACACACACACACACACACACACACACACACACACACACACACACACACATACATTCACCTAAAGGATTATTAGGAACACCTGTTCAATTTCTCATTAATGCAATTATCTAATCAACCAATCACATGGCAGTTGATTCAATGCATTTAGGGGTGTGGGTCCTGGTCAAGATAATCTCCTGAACTCCAAACTGAATGTCAGAATGGGAAAGAAAGGTGATTTAAGCAATTTTGAGCGTGCTATGGTTGTTGGTGCCAGACGGGCCGGTCTGAGTATTTCACAATTTGCTCAGTTACTTGGATTTTCACGCACAACCATTTCTAGGGTTCACAAAGAATGGTGTGAAAAGGGAAAAACCAAGTATGCAACAGTCCTGTGGGTGAAAATGCATTGTTGATGCTAGAGGTCAGAGGAGAATAGGCCGACTGATTCAAGCTGATAGAAGAGCAATGTTGTCTGAAATAACCACTCGTTACAACCGAGGTATGCAGCAAAGCATTTGTGAAGCCACAACATGCACAACCTTGAGGCGGATGGGCTACAACAGCAGAAGACCCCACTAGGTACACTCATCCCCACTGGAAATAGGAAAAAAAAAGCTTTAATTTGCACGAGCTCACCAAAATTGAACAGCTGAAGACTGGAAAAATGTTGCCTGGTGTGATGAGTCTCAATAGAGTCAGAATTTAGCGTAAACAGAATGAGAACATGTATCCATCATGCCTTGTTACCACTGTGCAGGCTAGTGTTGGTGGTGTAATGGTGTGGGGGATGTTTTCTTGGCACACTTCTTTAGGCCCCTTAGTGCAAACTGGGCATCATTTAAATGCCATGGGCTACCTGAGCATTGTTTCTGACCATGTCCATCCCTTCATGACCACCATGTACCCATCCTCTGATGGCTACCTCCTGCAGGATAATGCACCATGTCACAAAGCTTGACCATGTCAATTCTGAAGGTGAAAGGGGGTCAAACACCGTATTAGTATGGCATTCCTAATAATCCTTTAGGTGAGTGTAGTTGCTTATGTATATTTTAAAAGTTGGAAAACACAGTGACGACAATATTTTTTCAAGCTCTTAGCTTTTGATGGTTGAAAGAAGTAACTTATTAAAGGCTTTCACTTCTTCCATGTTTGATTATTATTAATATTTAAAGTGCCAATATATTCCTTGGCACTGTACAGAGTAAGACAATTGTATACACACACACACACACACACAAAAAATAGACATTAGTACAGAATACAGAATAGGTAGGATGGATTCCAGCACTGGAATGCAAGATCTTTTTACGGAAGCACAGTTAGTTACAAAAGGTAAAAAGAGCCACCCATGTTGACAGCTCTTTCATGTGTTTTTATGCCTCCTCAGGACACCCAGGCTTTAGTAATTACAGTGACAAATGTAACATGATAAACAAAATATATAGAAAATTCCAAGACAGAAAAAGATGAGAGAGCCGTGCCCTTGCGAGCTACAAGTATATTATGTTATTGGTTTGTTTTTGTGCTGAACTTGCAGAGGACCATTGTTTAGTAACTGGATGATTCCCTCCACCACAGAAGTAGTGAGCAATTCTCAACATTAACATAACTTTCAGTGAAGTGCCTTCTCCATTCAGAGGTGTCATTCATCACCAGTGTTCAAGCTGTGACTAATTGAAGGTCTGATGGAGTTGCAAATATACAAAATGTACAGAATTAAGCCATTATGGACAAGTGAAAGGGGTGTTGGGTGTTTGGTGTGTGTGTGTGTGGGGGGGGGGGGGGGGGCATTATTATCTTTATAAATCTTATTTCATTGTAGTAATGATTGAATGCCATGTACCACTAGTGTGATGGTATTATTTTATTCTTTATTCTTTCCTGCACTGAAGGGTAAACTGCTACACTGTGGCTCATGAAATAGCCCAAAGCATGATCCTGGCACCCTTGTATCCCTGCATGCAAATAGCATGGTGCTTGTTTCCTATGTGTGTAGTTTTTGTGACAGTAACAAAATTCTGTGCTGAATCAGAAAGATGAAAGCGCTGCAACCTGCAACTAGAGATCATCATTTTTTTTCCCTAAAGAAATTCATGATCACTTTTTTTTTTTTTTTTTTTTTTTAAGAAATCCTGGCAGAGAATTGGCTGCTCATAGACATTTTAGCCTATACGGTAAGCAGAAGCTTGACATGATTACACATAGCTAATAAAAGACTTACAAATCTTTCATGCAAAACAAAAGTTTACCTTTTTAAAACTGAAGGTAAAACAGAAGGTATTTGCGATTATTCAGGTTGAAGCGAGCATACATACATACATACATACACGATGCATCACTGCTGAATATGCAAATAATCTTTTGTTCTTGAAAGCTAAACACAACTCCAGGATCGCTGGTATGCAATAATGTTTCAGCTTGTTAATTGTACAGAGCCACAATAATCCAACATGCATACAGACTGTTTCGTATTGGTTGATCCTCATCAGTGTATGGCATGGGTTAATGTGGCTCTTTGGGGTAGGACTTGAAACACCCAGAGTATCAGACTACCGAGCAATCTCATGGTGAACCAGAACTCCAATGGATGGTCCTGCTCCTCCTTGACCTTTCCGCAGCATTTGATACTGTAGACCACTCCCTCCTTCTCCAATCACTACAGTCCATGGGCATCCATGATCTCACCTTGGCCTGGATCTCCTACTACCTATCCAATCACTCCTTCACATCTTCCTTCAATGGTTTCTCCTCAACCCCTCCCCCCCTCTCAGTTGGACTCCCATAGGGCTCTGTTCTGGGCCCCCTTCTGCTCTCCATGTACACTTCCTCAATTGGCAAACTTATCTCCTCCCTGGGCTTCAAATATCAACTTTATGCAGATGACTCTCATATTTACCTCCATACCCCCGATATCTCATCCACCACCATGAACAAGGTCTCCTCATGTCTCTCAACAATTTCCTCCTGGATGTCAGCTAGGTTCCTGAAGCGTAACCTAGAAAAAACTGAGCTCCTGATCTTTTCACCCGATGCTGCTGCACCCCTCCCAGATTTCCACCTCACAATCAACAACACAACCATTCACCCTACCTCCCAGGTCCGCTGTCTGCGTGTCACCTTGGACTCTGACCTCTCCTTCATCCCCATCCAAAACATCACCAGTGCCTGCAATTTCCACCTCCATAATATCTCCAAGAATCGCCCCTTCTTAACCCTGGACATGACCAAACTGCTCATCCATGCCCTCCTCATCTCCCACCTCGATTACTATAACTCCCTCATTTCTGGCCTCCCCTTGAAACGCATTGCCCCCCTTCAATCAGTTGTGAACACGGCTGCAAGACTCATCCATTCTTCGCAACGTTCCGCATCACCATCTCCCCTCTGTAAATCCCTGTACTGGCTCCCTATCCGTTTCAGGATAAGTTTCAAGATTCTATGCCTGCCATATAAATATGTGCACAAAACCTGCCCTATCTACATCTCTGAGCTTGTTCACAGGTACACCAGGTCATCCCCTCCGATCCTCCAATGACCTTCGCCTCACCGCCCCACGCATTTTCCACTCCCATGCCCGCCTGCAAAATTTTTCAAGAGCCGCCCCCACCCTCTGAAATGCCCCTCCACCGCCCATCAGACTTGCTCCCTCCTTCAGCACATTCAAGCAAACTCTCACAACCCACCTCTTTAAGATGGCCTACCCACCCCCTACCACACAGTAACTCTCTACTGAAATACATTTAACAGCCTCACCTAGTGTTTCCACCCCACTGCTTTAGATTGTAAGCCTCTGGCAGGGTGTCTCCTAGGGATGCTCGCTGGATTCCGCGGAATAGTTAATTCCGCGATTCCAGCCGGAATTAGGTCAATTCCAATTCCGGCAGTCGGAACGGAATTGCTAAACCTCTGAAACGGAATTCCACGGAAATGGTTTTATTTCTGCGGAATTTTCCGGAAAACACAAATCAATCTCTCTCTCTCTCTCTCTCTCTCTCTCTCGCAGTTTTTCAAAAGCCAGCTTACATACCATGGCTGGGATTTGAACCCAGGTCTCAGTGTGTAGTAGGTATCTGACTTACCCCCTAGACCACCAACCACACTACATGCTAAAGCCAGCCTAACATGTACCATTATGATCAATCCAATAGAAAAAGTAGCATGCTTAAGGATTTGTACTTTTTCAAAAGCCAGCTTACATACCTTGGCCGGGATTTGAACCCAGGTCTCAGTGTGTAGTAGGTATCTGACTTACCCCCTAGACCACCAACCACACTACATGCTAAAGCCAGCCTAGAATGTTCCATTATGATCAATCCAAGAGAAAAATGAGCTCTGTCTCTCTCTCTCTCTCTCTCTAGGACTTGATGCCATTGAACTGAATTTTCAGCTTAAAACCATCAACGGATACCGGCAGATTTTCACAGGCATTTTTGGAATTCCGCCAGATTGAAAAAGCAATTTCGTTCCGACCAAATGGAATGGAATGACCAATTTCCGCCTAAAAATTCCAGAAAATACAATTCCGCGGAAAGCGGTGACCATCCCTACTAGAGAGAGAGTGAGAGAGAGAGAGAGAGATGAATCTACCTGGCTATCTGGGGTTCTCTTCGGACAACTGTTGAACACAAAAGGCAAGGCCATACCTGGAGTTCATTTTTCTCTTGGATTGATCATAATGGTACATGCTAGGCTGGCTTCAGCATGTAGTGTGGTTGGTGGTATAGGGGGTAAGTCAGATACCTCAGATACCTACTACACACTGAGACCTGGGTTCAATTCCCAGCCATGGTATGTAATCTGGCTTTTGAAAAAGCACAAATCCTTAAGCATGCTACTTTTTCTCTTGGATTGATCATAATGGTACATGCTAGGCTAGCTTTAGCATGTAGTGTGGTTGGTGGTCTAGGGGGTAAGTCAGATACCTACTACACACGGAGACCTGGGTTCAATTCCCAGCCTGGGTTCAATTCCCGGCCAAGGTATGTAAGCTTGCTTTTGAAAAAGTACAAATCCTTAAAGTGAACCTCCAGACTAAAATTTGACTCAGCAGCACTGGAAAGGCCTGGTGTTTCTTTAACTGTTTCACAGCATCAGAACATTTTTTCTCTTATACAAGCCTCATTTTTAGCTGCACAAAAAAAAACTGCCTGGGCATTTTTCCCCTAATGCTGTGCAAAGCATGATGGGATTTCTGATGTTGTTGTTCTCAGTCTGCTGTTTTGGTGCAATTTTTTTTTTTTTTTACATTTTGAATTTGACATTTGAAGCCTAGCACGTGCAGCTGGGAGGAGTGATCAGGACACAGGACAGTTGGAACTGTGTCTCCTGCTCCCTGTCACCTCCTTTCAACCAAAAGATGGCTGCCCCACGACAAAGATGGAAGCACCCATGAAATACAAACATTTGCCTGTTCATGTAAAATGGGGTGGGTAAGAGATTATATTACCTATCTATTCTAATTAACATAACTAATGTAACTTAAAGAGGCACTTAAGCCAAACGTTTTTTTAAAAAATGACAGTTTGCTAAATAGTTTAGGCAAATAAAAGACTTACTGCATTTTTTTTTTTCTTCTGGAGTCCTCCGTGTCCCACTAATCCTCCCTGACAGCAAGCCCTGTCGGCGCCTGACGGCGAATGACCCAGGAATGTAAACAGATAAATCTTCCCTTCACTCCTGGGTCCTGCTGCCGCCGGCGCCGCAGCCTATACTGCGCTGTGCTAGTGCCCTAATATCAGAAACGTGCGCGCGCGTGCACGGCGCGGGCGCGCGCGTGCACGGCGCGGGCGCGCGCGTGCACGGCGCGGGGGCGCGCGTGCACGGCGCGATTAGCATACAATACAATCGTGCACTGCACAGCTTTCTAAATATCTTGTCCAGCACAGCAGTCATTATTTACAACTGTGCCCTGCCCTCCATTGTCCAAACGTTTTGGGAGACACTGGAAGAAGGTTTATTTCTTACACACAGCATTCTATACAAATGTAAGTATAACATTTTATATATCAATTTAATTTTATTTGTATTACTCCAAAGAAAATATTTATGATTGTAAATTTTATAGCCTACAAATAGAAAAAAAAAAAAACCTAAATACATTTTTATTCATTACATATACATTGTATATGAGATATTTCAATTTCAGCAATGCATTATTTATTTAATTATATGTTATCAAATTGCATTCTATATGTTATTTATTGATATGACAAATTTTGCGCTCTTTTCCACTACTGTGTTTGCGATGGCTGAATTAAAAAAAACGCAAACCGCTATTGATTTGCAAATCGCTACAGTTTGCTTTTGAACATAGGAATCGCGGTAGGTCCTTTACACTATCGCGAACCTTTTTTTAACAAATCGCAGTCGCGTGTTGGAAAGATTAATGCGACGATTTTGCTATGCACTGCATAGCATAGCAAAATCACTATCGTGAATGTCGGTGAATCACCTCACAATTTTGTACTTTTGATGCATAGCAATCACTAGCATTTAGCGTGAACGCTAGCAATTGTTAGTGGAAAAGAGCACAAATACAAAATTGCTGCTGCAGTTTCAACTATACGTCCGACTATACGTTTATACGTCGGACTATACTAAACGTCCGACTATACATTTGATTATGTTATGCTTGATTTCTAATAGAAGTGAATGGGAAAAAGATAATAAAAACGAGCAGAAGATGAGAATAGAATGGTGCTAATTATGCTAATAGATCGAATGCATAATTGAACTTGAAAAACGTATTGTGTATTCCAAGTATAAGAGACCTTTGGAACTAAAGGCCCATACACACGTCGGATTTTTCTGAACGACGGGTCGTTGGAACGTCCCGTCGTTCAGTCGTTCGCACGCGGAATCCGACGTGTGTACAGACTATCGTTCGCGTGATAAGACTGAACGACGGGTCGTTGGAACGTCCCGTCGTTCAGTCGTTCGCACGCGGAATCCGACGTGTGTACAGACTATCGTTCGCGTGATAAGACTGGTTTCCAACCAGTCTTATCACGCGAACGATAGTCTGTACACACGTCGGATTCCGCGTGCGAACGACTGAACGACGGGACGTTCAAACGATCCGTCGTTCAGAAAAATCTGACGTGTGTATGGGCCTTTACCCTTGATTTGTGATGTGATTCTGATTGAAAGACTCACAATACGTTACAACAATGTAAATGGCAGCAGCAATTATTATCAGTGCAAGCTTATCGTATTGCAAGCACAATGCTCATGATGCTGCATTTTTTATGCGATTGATCTTTACTTTAGGGCCTGTTTCCACTACAGGCATATTGGATGTACAATGCATGCCCAAAAATGTACTACAAACGCCTTACATGCAGCATTTTGCTGTTATTCAGCGCTTGTGCAAGTGGAGTTTCTTGATTTCTGTGAGATCATGGGCACCCCTGTGCACCAAAACCGAGTGACCGTGTGTGATAATGCAGCAAAAAAGTGTGTGGTCATTCCGCTGTTATGCTGATCCGTTCTTGGTGTGTCCTGGGTGATTTCCATTATCTTTTGCTGTGGTGAGGGGATTGTTAGGACGCTTTGCTTGTATGATGCCCAGAGGCTTTGATGGTGGATTGTCAAGGCTAAAGGAGCACATACACATAACGCTTTTCCAGCCGATATACGGCCGTTTTGATCACAGTGATCGAATCGGCTGTGAAATCACTGCGCACACCGCTGACAAACCGATCGATTTCCGTCTGAAATCGATCGTTCTCGTCGATTCTCGTCGATCCATCAGTGCGTAAGATTTTTCTCGTTCGCCGGCGGTTTGGGAGTGCGTCGATAGCGGCGTTCGAATGCCCGAAGACCAACGCAATACAGCGGGTATACATTACCTGTGCCGGCCGGTGAGAGTCCCCTGGTCCCCATCTTCTTCTCCGCTCCGGGCTCCAGACCGTTCCTGCAGCTACACAGAACTTCCTGTCCTGGCAGTAAGTTTAAACAGTACAGCGCCCTGTACTGTTTAAACTTCCCCTGGACAGGAAGTTCAGTAGCTGCAGGAACGGTCTGGAGCCCGGAGCGGAGAAGAAGACAGGGATCAGGGGACTGGCGCCGGCCGGCACAGGTAATGTATGCGGGGGGGTCATCAGCAGCGGCAGCTCCACAGATTGTGATCGGTTTCAGGATGAAATCGATACACAATCTGTTTTACAGTAAAGATGGCCATACGATCCCTCTCTGATCAGATTCGATCAGAGTGCGATCTATCTGTTGGTCGAATCTGATGGCAAATCGACCAGTGTATGGCCACCTTTATGCTGGGTACACACTATGAGATTTTCTGGTCGATTTATTGTCAGATCGATTATTTCCAACATGTTCGATTTGCTTTTCGATCGTTTTCCGAGCATTTTCCGATTGATTTCCGTGCACTCTAATAGGAAATTGATCGGAAAATGCTCGGAAAACGATCGAAAAGCAAATCGAACATGTTGTAAATAATCGATCTGACAATAAATCGACCAGAAAATCTCATAGTGTGTACCCAGCATTAGAGGTTATCTTTGCTGGGGCCTGTAGTTTGCTAAGCTTGGGCACTGGTCATTTGTTTTGTTGATCTTTGGGCTTTGCTTTTCTAATGCTGGGAATACACCATAACATTGTTTGTTAGTTTTTCTGTTAGAATGCATAATTAGATTATTTTCTGTAGAGACTGGCCATTATCTCTGGTGCATTGTCTTCTGTTTATCTTATCTCTTCGCTGAGTAGAACAATGCCTAATTACTAGGCAGATAGATGGTAACATAGAGAATTTCAAACAAGTAGAACTTTATCTATCTGGCAGGTAAATCTAATGCTGGGTATACATGGTGCTTTTCTGAGGCTTGATAATGCCGCCGGATAGACTGCCGCATGTCCGCAAGCGCATGTTGATTTATTTTAGCTCGTCAACGCGGGCACTTCTCTTATCGTCTGCTCTTTTTTTCCATTGTCCCGACCGCGTTATGAAGCGTGGAATAGATCTGGAGAGTGATTGGACATGTCTGAAATTATCAAGCAAGCCATCTAATGGCTCAATTCAGCCGCAGAAACGCACCATGTATGCCCAGTATAACTGAAAAATTTATTGTGTATTCGCAGCATAAGGTAGGGCAGGGGATAGGGGTGGGGGGGGGGTGTGGTTTGCTTTGCTTGGCTGGAGCCCTATGGCTTTACTTTGCTGAGACAGGGGGCATTGGTTTTTTTTTTTTACCTTGTGCTTTCCTTTTCTTGGTGATTTGCTTTGCTGGGCTTGTTGCTTTGCTTACCCAGGGTCTTTGCTTCTGCTTAGGTAGTTAGGTAAAGATCACGCCTTCAGGATAGGTAGGTATGTATCTATGTCTTCAGTATAGATAGTTCTGTATATGGTCCTTCAGTATATATAGGTATTTATCATTGCCTTGACTGTAGGTAACCTGGTATAGGGTCATTCGCGATACGTATGTACTTATAGGGGCCCTCAGTATAGTTAGGTATAGGGGCCTTCACTAAAAATTAGTGGTTGTAGGGACTTTCATTATAGGTAGTTTGGTAGGTATAGGGGCCTTCAGTATGGATAGGTAGGTAAAGGTTCATTCACTGTAGGTAAGGGGGTATAGAAACTTTTATTATGGTTAGTTTGGTAGGTATAGGGTTTCTCAGTATAGGTAAGTGGGTAAAGTGGACTTCACTATAGGTAATTATGAAAATGGGCACTCAAAATAGGTCGGTATAATGGACTTCACCAGTGGCGTAGCAATAAGGATAGCAGCCATGGCGGCTGCTATAGGGCCCGTAGCCAAAGAAGGGAAGGGGGGGGGCCGGGGTCTGCTCCTGGCTTTATTTTTATTTTCCCTTCCCTCCCTCCCTCACTTTTTTCCCCGGGGGGGCCCGACTCTTATCACTCCCCCTCACCTCGGCGGGCCCCCCTCCTGTTACGCGCGGCGCTGCGGCGGAAGATACAGCTATAGTCTACGGGCTGCAGCAGACTCTAGAGCTACAGCCGCCTGGTCCACTCCTGTCTCCACCTCAGCAATACCGCTCGCACTACTTCCTGATTCAGTGCGTGCGAGCGGTATTGCTGAGGAGGAGACAGTGTGGACCAGACGGCTGGAGCTCTATAGTCTGCTGCAGCCCAGAGACTATAGTTGATACAGATACTTCCGCCTCGGTGCCGCGCATAACAGGATGGGGGCCCGCCGAGGTGAGAGTGAGTGATAAGAGTCGGGCCCCCCTCCCTCCCAGCTTCTGCAAATAGTCCACCCACCCTCCTGAGTTGACCAGGCAATCTTCCACCTGACCAACCAACCACCGTTACACCCCCCCAGGTAATCACCCACCCAAATCCCCCGGGTAATCAGCAACCCTCCCAAACAGACCCCCCAGGTAATCACCCACCCTCCTAACCAGACCCCCCAGCTAATCAAACACGCACCCAGCTCCCCCAGCTAATCACCCACCCAGACCCCCCAGGTAAACACTCACCCAGACCCAGGTAATCACTCACCCAAAGACTCAGGTAATCAAACATGCACCCAGACCCCACAGTTAATCACCCACCCAGACCCCACAGGTAATCAAAAGGACCCTCCAGGTAATCAAACAACCAACCACCCACAGGTAATAACCTACCGACCTACCTACCCACCCAGAACAAGGTAATGTTACAGCCCACCCACCCACCCAGACCCAGGTCCTATTACAGCCCAGGACCCAGGTATTATTACAACCCACCCACCCAGACCCAGGTAATATTACAGGACACCCACTCACCTGGACCCAACTAATATTACAGCCCACCAACTCAGACCCAGGTAATATTACAGCCCACCAACCCAGACCCAGGTAATCTTTTAGATCACGGGTTATCTTTTAGCCCACCCACCCTCACAGGTAATTTTTTAGCCCACACACCCACCAACCCTCCATCCCAACCAGATAATCTTTTAGCTCACACTGCCTTCCGACCAGATAATCTTTTATCTCAACTACCCTCCCGAACAGGTAATTTTTTAGCCCACCCACCTGCAGCACTTTACAGAGTACATCGTTGTCACTCACGTCTTCAGAGGAGCTCAGACTCTACTCCTACCATAGTCCTACTCAAATGTCTTACCATATTATTATGTATTTACAGTATATAACACTGACATCTTCTGCAGCACTTTACAGAGTACATAGTCATGTCACTGACTGTCTCCAAAGAAGAACACAATCTAATCCTACCATAGTCATAGTCTACTACACTACCATATTACTATTATTATTATATATTTATATAGCTCTGACATCTTCTGCAGCATTTTACAGAGTACATAGTCACGACACTGACTGTGCTCACCCCAGTGGCACCCTCCTTTCCCCTCCTCCGGCAATTATCACCCTCCTCTCCCTTCCTCCCCACCGCAGTGGCACCGTCCTCTCCCCTACTCCCCACCATGTACCACCCTCCTCTCTCCCAACCCTGTAACAACCTTCTTCACAGCCAGTGGCACCTCCCTGCCCCCCACATAGTTGCACCCACCTCTTCCCTTCTCCCCAACCAGTGGCACCCTCCTCACAAGTTATATGCTCCTCTTCCATCCTCCCCACCCAGTGGCACCCTTAACCCACCTAGTGGCATCATCCTCCACATCCAGTGGCACCCTCCTCCTGAGTGGCACCCTCCTCTTCCCCACTCCTCCGTTAGGGCCCCAAAGCTACACCTCCCTCCCCCCTTACCCAGGAGGAGCTGCGGGTAGGGTGGGGGGTCCCAAGAGAAAAATTTGCTATGGGGCCCAGCCATTTATACCTACGCCCCTGGACTTCACTATAGGCAAGTAGGAATATGGGCACTCAACATTGATAGGTATAGGGGCCTTCACCATAGCATAGTAGTACTAAGGACACTCATTAAATGTAGGTATACAGGCCTACACTATATGTAAGTTGGTATAGGGGCCTTCAGTATAGGTAATTAGGAATATGGGCACTCAATATAGGTAGGTGTAGGGGCATTCACTATTGGTAAGTAGGAATATTGGCACTCAAAATAGGTAGGTATAGTGGCCTTCACTATAGGTAAGTAGCAATATGGGCACTCAAAATAGGTAAGTTTAGTGGCTTTCAATATATGCAAGTATGAATATACTAGGCAACATTTTTAAGGTATAGGGGCCTTCCCTATAGGTAAGTGTGAATATGGGCACTCAATATAGGTAGGTGTAGTGGACTTCATCATACCACAGTACGACTGAGGGCACTCAATATAGGTAGGTATATGTGCATTCATTATAGGTAAGTGGGTATAGTGTCCCTCAGTGTAGGTAGTTATAGGGGACTTCACTATATGTAGGTAGGTATAGGTGCTTTGACTATAGATAGTTATTTATAGGTGCTTTGTATTTCGGTAAGTCAGTACTGTGGCCTTCACTACAGCTAAGTCAACTAAAGTCTGGCTTAACCTTCTTTGAAATAACACACTGCATGGCCATCCACCTGCAAAGCTTCCCAAAGAAATTGATCAATTAAATTTTTACTGACCGGTTAAACTCCTCAACCAGTTCCATTATATCTACCTATACTGTTTGCATGGATTAAATATTGTAATGTAGATCTTCTTTTAATTAATATAATGTATTATTTATATTTCATGTATTATTTATGATAAATTACATTTTCTTTTTCTACTATTTATTTCAATTTTATTTTTCCAGTTTCTTCAATCATGCCCAGCTGTATTATTGATGAATGTCCACACTCTTCTGCTCAAAATTTAACACAACAAGGGATAATACTTCATGTATTTCCAAGTGAACCAATTGCAATAAGAAGATGGTTGGAGAGCACCGGACAAGTTTTTGATGATATTGACAGCATGATAGCGAAAATCGTAGAAGGGAAGAAGCACGACACCTACCGAATGTGTTCTAGCCATTTTACTAATGAGAGCTATGAATCAAAAGGCACTAGAAAAGTGCTAAAGAGACTGGCTTTACCAAGCATTTTTCCACAGGCTGAAAATAATAAAGTAATAGATGAACAGTGGGTGTTATCATCTGGGAAAAAACGACCCCCTGTGAAGAAAAAAAAAGTAGAGACTGGGGAAAGTTCTAACATTTGTACTAAATGCCAAAAATCAATGACAACCACTATAACATTTGTTGACTCAAGCACACAAACAGACGACTTACAATTTGATATTTCTAATCAAGGACAACTAAATCTACCACAAACAGATATACAGGTTTCATCTTTCTCAACACCATTGAAGGAAGTTACAGTTTTTCCGGAATCTACCCCTTTTGGTATGTCATCACTGCAAGAAAGTCCGATCACTTTCGGTCCACCACTATTCAGCTTACGGGAGACTCCAACAATCCAGGTACCACATCATGATATAGAAATGGAAACACAAACTACAACAGCAAATCAGCCACCAACACAAATTGATGATTCGGAAATCAAGTCAGCTGACATTACAGACATTTCAGATCAGCATCAACAATCCAGTGGAGAGGAGTTCAATCCTTTCGATGTAACATTAACGGAATCGGAAATGATGACCATGATGGAAGACAATCAAGATCTACATCTAGAAACTGAAGAAATAGAATCCAACATCTACACCAAATATGTGAATATGAGAAAATTTATTGTATTCGAGTCATGTTTGGATGATCTGTTTAAAAAGGTCAAATGTCAACACACTCAGCTATGTCAAAAACCTGTCATCAATATAAGCAAACAACCCCAAGGTTCAGCAATTATAGTTCGCGGTGTTTGTGAGGACGGACATCGATTTAAAATTTTTGAGTCACAACCGAAGATCCAAAAAAGTTATGCAGGGAACATTTTATTATCTGCTTCTTTGATTTGTTCAGGATGTAATTTTGCAAAAATTTCTCATTTCTTCAACATTTTTGGCTTACAGTTTTTCACAGAGGTAACTTTTCATCACTACCAGAAAACGCTGTGTTTCCCAGCAATCCATAACGCATGGGAAAAGGAACGAAACTCAGTAGTAAGTCAAATTTCAAGAAGACCGGTCACAATTGGTGGAGATGGGCAGTGTGACAGCCCTGGCCACAATGCAAAATATTGCGTCTACACTATGATGGATCTAATGTCCTATAAAATATTAGACTTTGAACTAGTGCAAGTCACCCAGTGCAAATCATCTAATGCCATGGAAAAGTATGGATTTGAAAAATGTATGACTCGGACAGTGGAGAAAAATATAGACATTGAACATTTTGCTACAGACCGTCACGTAAGCATTAGAAAATGCATGAGAGAGGAGTACCCGGACATCGATCATCAATTCGATGTCTGGCATTTCGCTAAAAGTGTTTCCAAAAAAGTGCGTGAGGGAAGCCGTAAAAGTGGTTGTTCTACTTTAAACAAGTGGATAAACAAGATCAACAACCACTTCTGGTGGTGTGTGAAAAATTGCCGAAATGATGAAAAATTATTGAAAGAAAACTGGCTATCTTTACTTCATCATGTTGTCAACGAGCATGAATGGTATGAAGATGGAGTTCTCCACAAATGTTCACATCTTCCTCTAACATTTGAAGAACTTGAAAATGGAAACTGGCTTCACAAACAGACAACAGCTTATGACAAACTTTGTAGTATTGTGGAGAGCAATGACATTATTACAGACCTCAAACACCTCACATGGTCATGTCACACTGGGCCATTGGAGGTGTTTCACAGCACGGTGTTGAAATACCGAACCAAACGCATCCATTTTGGATATGACGGCATGCAAGCCAGAACCATTCTAGCTATTCTTTCCAACAACTACAACACGGATAAAGAACAATTAGTTGTCACAAGAAAATCACGACGTAGCGGAGAACTGGGCACAAAACGGGTCAAATATTATGCACCAAAAGGTAAAGGAAAGTGGACAACAAGAAATGTGTACACAGATCGATCTTTTGATTTCCTGCAGGACATTCTTATTGATACACTACAGTTACACGATGGAACACAAACTTCTTCATGGGTGTCCATGTCTGCCACTTTACCAAAAAACATTGCAAAAGTACCTATGCCAGACAAAACTGAACTGCTTAGTAAAAGACAATCTAGATTTGGAAGCACTATTTAAACAAAATGTAGTCTATTAAACTATTTTACAGGTGTCCGGGTTGAAAACTGTGCTGTCCCAATTTTGTATTGGACACAATGTGGGCTTCACGACCACTGTCTGGATCCTCATGCTTTTTTTTTACGGTCCTGGAGCCACCGCTAGGACCCAGGGCCTATTATGTCTCGCTGCCTGCCCTCCTGCCTGCTGCCAGTCTGCCACACACTCAACCTCCTCATGCTGCCTGCTGTTGTATTTCCTCCTGCTGTCTGTGTCTCCACTGCCAGGGAACACATTCAAAGGTGCTGCTGCCCATGCGCCACCAGCTATTACGCTCAAAAATAACTGCCTCCTGCCTGCATCAATTAGGAAAAAAAAATTGTAATTAATTTAGAGGTGTCCAAGACACATAATATAATGATAGAGAAGAAGAGGAAGAAGAAGATATAGAAGAAGAAGATATAGAAGAAGAAGATGAAGAAGATATAGAAGAAGAATACGAAGAAGAAGATATAGAAGACAAAGAAGAAGATAGAAGAAGAAGAAGAAGATAGAAGAAGAAGAAGAAGAAGAAGAAGAAGAAGAAGATATAGAAGAAGAAGAAGAAGATATAGACGAAGAAGAAGATATAGAAGAAGATATAGAAGAA
Source organism: Hyperolius riggenbachi (assembly GCF_040937935.1). Lineage (NCBI taxonomy): Eukaryota > Metazoa > Chordata > Amphibia > Anura > Hyperoliidae > Hyperolius > Hyperolius riggenbachi. The sequence continues at coordinate 408,661,426 of NC_090648.1, read as the reverse complement.
GAAGAAGAAGATATAGAAGATATAGAAGAAGATATAGAAGAAGAGGAAAATATAGAAGAAGAAGAAGAAGAAGAAGAAGAAGATATAGAAGAAGAAGAAGATATATAAGAAGATATAGAAGAAGAAGAAGATATAGAAGAAGATATAGAAGATATAGAAGAAGAAGAAGAAGAAGATATAGAAGATATAGAAGAAGATATAGAAGAAGAAGAAGATATAGAAGAAGACGAAGAAGAAGAAGATATAGAAGAAGAAGAAGAAGATATAGACGAAGAAGAAGATATAGAAGAAGATATAGAAGAAGAAGAAGAAGATATAGAAGATATAGAAGAAGATATAGAAGAAGAGGAAAATATAGAAGAAGAAGAAGAAGAAGAAGAAGAAGATATAGAAGAAGAAGAAGATATATAAGAAGATATAGAAAAAGAAGAAGATATAGAAGAAGATATAGAAGATATAGAAGAAGAAGAAGAAGAAGATATAGAAGATATAGAAGATATAGAAGAAGATATAGAAGAAGAAGAAGATATAGAAGAAGACGAAGAAGAAGAAGATATAGAAGAAGAAGACGAAGAAGAAGAACATATAGAAGAAGAAGAAGATATAGAAGAACAAGAAGAAGATATAGAAGAAGAAGAAGATATAGAAGAAGAAGATATAGAAGATAGAAGAAGAAGAAGAAGAAGAAGAAGAAGAAGAAGAAGAAGAAGATATAGAAGAAGAAGAAGATATAGAAGAAGAAGAAGATATAGAAGAAGAAGAAGAAGAAGATATAGAAGAAGATATAGAAGAAGAAGAAGATATAGAGGACTAAGAAGAAGAAGATATAGAGGACGAAGAAGAAGAAGATATAGAAGAAGAGGAAGATAAAGAAGAAGATATAGAAGAAGATAGAAGAAGAAGAAGATGATATAGAAGAAGAAGAATAAGATATAGAAGAAGAAGAAGAAGATATAGAAGAAGAGGAAGAAGAAGATATAGAAGAAGAGGAAGAAGAAGATATAGAAGAAGAGGAAGAAGAAGATATAGAAGAAGAGGAAGAAGAAGATATAGAAGAAGAGGACGAAGAAGAAATAGAAGAAGATATAGAAGAAGTAATAGAAGAAGATATAGAAGAAGTAATAGAAGAAGATATGAAAAATCTACATATTGTTAGTAACTACTTGTTATCCATTTTGTTCTAGCATTTGTTTGTTTGCTTATACCTTTTTATATTTTTCTTTTATAATTTATAATAAATATAGAACTTGTTTAAAATAAAAAAGTTTTAATATTTATAATGTCGTTGTGTAAATGATTATAGATTATCACGTAATTTTTTATTACAAAGTGTTTTAATATCAGGTGAACTTTGCACAGGCATAGGCTGTAATGTAAATGTCATGTAATGTGGATTGCAAAACTTTATTTTTAAACAAGCATAATTATTAATGTAATATAGAGAGTAATTAATGGTATTCAAGGTGATAAGTACCGTACTTTTATGACTATAAGACGCTGCAGACTATAAGACGCACCTAGGTTTAGAGGCCAAAAACTGGAGGGGAGAAATTATATTGAACCTGGTGCCTCCATGGTGCGGTTGCGTCTTTTGTAACTTACTTCCCATAATTATTGTCCACCTTTTGCCTTTCTAGTACCTCTTGTGTCCTTATGTATCCTGTGTCCCCTGACCCCCTGTGTCTTCTATGTCCTCTGTCCCCAGGTGTCCTTCGTCCTCTTTACCTGTCATCCTGTGTCCTTCTGTCCTCCAGTGTCCCGGTGTTTTCTGGAATGCCTGTCCCCCTGTTCACTCTAGTGTATGCTATGCCATCTCTTCAGTTCCTTCCTTGCAGTGTTGATACCTATTGCACCCTCTACAATGTCACTGTTCCCTGACCCGCTGTCCCCTCCGGCGTCCATTACATAACAGAGGTGATGGCTCAACAAGTTTATACAGGGTAGGTCCCCTCCGTCTTCCAATACATCCCGAGATGAAGGATGCGATTACCCAGAAGTGAGTAGGAAGTAGCCGCTCAGTTTAGAAAGATATAGGCGAATCAGGCTGAAGGGCACTGCCCAACACCCCCAATCGCAGCTCTCGCTGCTCTCTTCTCCTTTGCTGATTGCTGTCACGGTCTTTCGGGCGGGACGAGTCTCCTTCATTTTGGCCAATCACTGCACGCTGTGCAGTGATTGGCCCCAATGACGGAAAATCGACCCACCCAAAAGACCTCGACAGATATCAGCAAAGGAGAAGAGAGCAGCGAGAGCTGCCATTGGAGGTCTGGGGTAGCGCCCTTCAGCCTGTTTTGCCGATATTTATCAAAACTGTGCGGCTACTTCCTACTCATTTCTGGGTAATTGCATCCTTCATCTCGGGATGTAATGGACGCCGGATGGGACATAGCCTGTACAAGTTTGTTGCAGCTTTCATCACCGTGATGTATTGGAAGCCGGAGGGGACCTACCCTGTATAAACTTGTAGAGCCACCACCTCTGTTATGTAATGGACGCCAGAGGGGACGGTGGGTCAGGGAACAGTGACATTGGCCTCAATTCAAGGAGCTTTATCAAACACTTTATCAAACGTTTGATAATTTACCTCATGGGTAAAATCTAATTTTTATTTCAATCTAAATTTTATTTCGGTAAAACATTCGATAAATATATAACACCTTAGTGAATATAAAATTAAATTTTACCAATGAGGTAAATTATCAAACGTTTGAAAAAGTGTTTGATAAAGCTCCGTGAATTGAGGCCATTGTAGAGGGTGCAGGAGGTATCAACACTGCAAGGAAGGAACTGAGGAGATGGCATAGCAGACACTAGAGGGAACAGGGGGGGCAAAGCACAGGGGACAAGGGAGGCTGAAAATTTTGCATTTATAGTATAAGACGCATCAATTTTGTCAACCCACTTTTGGGGGAGAAAAATTGCGCCTAATAGTCCAAAAATTACGATAGCTTGTCGATGCGAGCTACTTTTCACCTTTCCATCGGATCAGCTATACCGGCACATCGTATTGCCAGTTTAAACACATACAAACCTCTAACACGATGAAAACTTGGAATCCTGATATTTTTCAACAGTGGTGTTGTCCTCTACCCCTTTTGTCTCCGGACCACAAATTCGATTTGCGTTTTTACTCACCAACATGCCTGCGGATAATTAAGAAATCTAGCTTCTGTGTTCATCATCCTATTTTTTAATAATGCACAATTGTCAACCTGAAGTAAGGTAAGCCATAAATAGGGACAAGGGCGGACTGACCTTTCGGGCACTCGGACAAAAACCAAGGGCCTGTGGTCAGGGGTGGCCCGCCAGAGCACACTGAGCAGGTGGGGAAGCAGACAGTGAAAGGAAGTGATGGGGGAAGCGGCGGAGAAGGATGGACGAACGTTTCCCCCCCTTCCCTCACCTTGGGGCCCCCTTCCCGTCTTTGTCCTTTGTATTAATAATATATTTTTGTCTAGGCACAGTGGCTGACAGCGGGCCTGACTTACTGCTGTCACAGCCACCTGATGGAGATTTGATCTTTGTGCCGATAGTCTGGTCTACTCAAGACCAGACTTGCGGCACTCATATAACAACTCCCTCCGTCGGCTGGAAGAACAGAGGTAAGTCTCTGCCCGCTATCAGCCGCTACGCCTATACTAATAAAGATTATTAATGCGGAGGGGAGAGCCGGGAAGGGGGGCCCCAAAGGGGATTGAAGGGGGGGAAACATTACCCCTTCTCCGCAGATTGCTCATTGCTCCCTTTCACTGGCTGTTTACCCTCCTGGGGACACCTACAGACCAGGCTATATTGAGGGCAGCTATAGACCCGGCTATACTGGGGACACCTATACAGCTGACTACATATATTGGGAACACAAATACACCTGGCTTCAAATACTGGGAACACCTATACACCTGGCTACATATACTGGGAAGACCTATACATATGGCTACATATACTAGGGAAGACCTATACACCTGGCTACATATACTGGGTACACCTATAGACATGGCTACCTATTCTTGAGTCACCTGTAGACCTTGATATCTGTACTGGGGACACACATAGACATGGCTACCTATTCTGGGGACAAACTGAGACCTAACTACCTATGTGGGGATACCTATAAACCTGGATACCCAGAAAGGCAACACGTATAGGCCTGGTTACTTCCACTTGGGATAGCTTTTGACCTGGTTAACTACACTGGTTGCACATATTTTGGGTGAACTCATGCTAGATTAACTATTTTGGGGAACAGCTGCCAGATTAAGTGTATTTTTGGGGAACCGCTGCCCGATTGTGTATTTTGGAGGAACTGCTGCTGCAAGATTACTTGAATTTTTGTTGATCCGCTGCCAGATTAACCATATGTTGTGGAACCGCTGCCAAATTATGGGTATTTGGGGGAACGACTTATGCAAGATTAATGCTTCATACACACTTGAGATAAAAGTCTTTGGAAAAGGCAAGATCACAGACCAATTTTAGCCCATTCCATGTAGTATGAGAGCCATACTCTACACAGTCTATTCTATGGAGCTGCACTCCCCATCAGATAAAATCTTTGCAAGATGATGCACACAAAGATGCCCGTACACATTCAAAAGATCATTATCTGCAAAAGATCTGTTCCTGCAAAATATCCATTCCTGCAAAATGCATTAATAGTCTATGAGATCTGCAGATCATCATACACACTTGGTTTAACAGACTTCATCTGCATATCTGGCAATCATCTGCAGATCTGAAAATCCATCCTGGTGGATCTGATCTGCAGATGATTGTCTGTTAAACCAAGTGTGTATGAGGATCTGCAGATATCATAGACTATGAATGCATTTTGCAGGAATGGATCTTTTGCAGGAACAGATCTTTTGCAGATAATGATCTTTTGAGTGTGTACGGGCATCTTTGTGTGCAGCATCCTGCAAAGATTTTATCTGATGGGGAGTGCAGCTCCATACAATAGACTGTGTAGAGTATGGCTCTCATATTACATGGAAGGGGGTAAAATTGGTCTGTGATCTTTCATTTTCCAAAGACTTTTATCTCAAGTGTGTATGAAGCATAAGTCTATATTTGGTGAACGACTGCCATATTAACTTTACTTTGGAGGAACCGCTGCATTACTGCATGGTTTCTTGTTGAAATGCTTTCAGATTAAATGTATTTTGGGGGCAACAATATGGCATAATGCAAACTTCAACGGCAGACCTTTTACACTACTGCTAAGGTCATGTATATTTTGCCCCACCGATTACCACGCCCAAATTCTCTTGTGTGACCACGCACATTTTAATTCACGCCACAATGTTTTTGGCCTGTGTAATATATGTGTCGACAGTAATTTTTTATATCTTACTCTGTATAAAAGAGCATGTAATGTGGCCCAACCCTGGTATTGGTACCCATTATCTGCTATTGCCCGGGTTCCACATGACTTTTCACTCCGCCCCTGCATAGGTAAAATGGATGTCTTCAATCTCTGTGGCCATGTTGGTTATGTAAACCGCTGCACACAACTGGGTTCCGGAGATACAGGGTGGAGAAGCGAAGCATGCCTGGTGGAGACAGCCACTACGCGTCCACAGAAGTAAGGAGGAATGTGGTAGAGAGAAGGAGGCATCGGGTGTAGAGCAGGGTCATGGGTGAGAAATCTGGAGGCATTGGGAAACATGGGAATACAGGAGGACACATGGGAAAATAGAAGTACATAATGGGGGGACAAAGGAGGGCATCATTTGCAAGAGTACATTTATAAGATGATCATTCAATATCAATCCCACAATTTCTTTCACCTATTTTTTTAAATTGTTATCCTGGTGTGTCTTATATACTGGTGCATATTGTAAGATGCGAAGTAAGGTACGTAAATTTTAAAAAAAATTAGAAGAATTGAACAACACATCTTTTATATTAATTAAACATTTTTTATTACAAAAATAGAAACAGTAACAATGGAAATTTAAGTTATTTATTTATATAAAACAAAAAATAAAACCATAAAAACGGCAAAAATAAGTTACAGTAAAAATATTACAAACATGAATAAAAAAATTAAATAAAATAATAACTTCCTTTTACATAACCATTAATAGTATAAATTATTCATCGATCATGTGCTCAGCTGCACCATCTCGATGTTCCCTGTATCCCATATAAACGCCATCAGGGTCTGGAAAGGCCTGCCTGACTCTATTTACAACGCAAGCAGGAATAGGTCGGCGATTTCCTCGACCCAATACTCCATGAACAAAGGCAGTAAAGGCACGGTACACGGATTTCCGATAAGACCTGAAAAGCAAAATATAATATTAGTTATATAAGTTAGATAGGTAGGTGCCCCCAGTACAGGTTAGATAGGTGTGCGCACCGACTATAAGTAGCAAGAATATTTGCCTCCAGCATTGGTTAGTTAGGTAGGTGCCCAGAGTATACGTTACTTATGTAGGGGACTCAAATATAATTAGCCAGTATTGTTGCCAACTGTATAGGCTAGCTAGGTAGGAAGGTTCCCCAATACAGGTTAGATAAGTAGGTGCCCCCAGTATAGGTTAGATTAGGTAGCTGTCCACCGGTATAGGTTAGGTATCTGCCCCCGTATAGGTTTAATTAGTTAAGTGCACCCCAGTATAGATTATGTAGGTAGCTGACCCCAAGTATAGGTTAGATTAGGTAGCTGCCCCCCAGTATAGGTTAGATTAGTTAGCTGCCCCCCAGGATAGATTAATTAGCTGCCCACCAGGATAGATTAGTTAGCTGCCCCCCAGGACAGGTTGGGTAGCTGCCACCCAAGACAGGTTAGGTAGGTGCCCCCTGCCCCTACCCCACATAATGGAGGGGTGAGCAGCAGCGCATGGAGGGCAGCCCGACCTTTCGCTCTTTTCCTCTCCCCAGCCGGGACGGCCTCCATGCTCCCCCCTCGTAGTGCAGGGTTATCGTGCATGGAATAGCTGTACTAGACTACTTTCCTCCGTCTCTGGTTTTGAAATAGTGTGTGTATTAGCGTCTATGAAAAGCAAGATTAGACCGGCGGCAATTTGAACCAGGGACGGAGGAGAGTAGTTGAGTACTGCGCTTCCATGCGTGCTCAACCTGCACTCCGAGGGAGGAGCATGGAGGGCGGCCCGGGGAGAGGAAGAGAGGGAGAGGTCGTGCTGCCCTCCATGGGGTTCGGTTCCCCCCTCCATTATGGGTGTTGTGGACACCTACCTAAACTATCCTGGGGGGCAGCAACCTAACCTGTCCTGATGGTCCGCTACCTAATCTATCCTGAGGGTCAGATAATAACCTATACTGGGGGACAGCTACCTATCTTACCTCTTGTCAAGTGTGTATGTTGAACACTTATATACTCGGTTGTATGTTACCTCTTATATGGACTGAATCTCAATGGTCTGTGTACATAATGAAAATGGATGTCATGGATTTTTAAAGAAATAATATTGTGTTTTACTAGAAAATTGAAGCAACGTATTAACGTAATACAAATAAATGTAATACTTTTATTCATACCTGTTAATATCTCTATCCGCTGGATCCATGCCAACAAATCCTGAAGATAACAACAGGAAAATGCGTGCCCATCGCTCATTTCCACATAACTGTGGCATCATTGGATGATCCAATATGCATGGTAGATCTTCCATAACAGTTTGTACATTGGAAATTTCATTACAACAGATTGACTCAATCCCTGTTGGCATTGGCACACAATTGCCACAACTGCACCATGCACGATGTCCAATTCTGTGCCTATCAAAGTCATCTTGGTCATCGGGGTTATTTGGGTCACGCATTGGATTTTCTGGAAAGCTGAAACTTTCCTGATCCTGGCCACTTCTACGCCTCATCTCTGCATGTAGTAACTCAACCTGAAAAGAGCAAGAATTAAATGATTATTTTTGTAACATTTTTTTTATAAATTTCTTCAAGGCAAAACAACATTATTGGTAATGTTCAGGTGTGTACATTTGTTTTACAGTAATACAATACACAGTAGACAGGCCCGTTTTTAGCGCCGTGCGGCCCGTGCCGCCGCCCGGGGCGCTGTTGGGAGGTGGGCGCTGAAATGGAGGGGGGAGCCGGAGCCGCTGGGAGGGCAGCCCGACCTCTCCCTCCCTCTCCTGGGCCGCCCTCCGTGCTCCCCCCTCCCCGCGGCTCCGGCTCCCCCCTCCATTATGGGGGACATCTACCTATCTAACCTATGCTGGGGGGCACCTACCTATCTATCCTATACTGGGGGGCACCTACCTAATGTAACCTACCCTGGGGGGCAGCTACCTATCTAACCTATACTGGGGGCACCTGTCTAATCTAGCCTATACTGGAAGGGAGCGTGCAGCTACCTAATCTAACCTACGCTGGGGGGCACCTACCTAATGTAACCTACCCTGGGGGGCACCAACCTAATCTAACCTATACTGGGGGGCAGCTACCTAATCTAACCTACGCTGGGGGGCACCTACCTATCTAACCTATACTGGGGGGAACCTACCTAATCTAACCTACACTGGGGGGCACCTACTTAATCTAACCTACGCTGGGGGGCAGCTACCTAATCTAACCTATACTGGGGAGCAGCTACCTAATCTAACCTATACTGGGGGGCACCTACCTAATCTAACCTATACTGGGGGGCAGCTACCCATCTAACCTATACTGGGGGGAACCTACCTATCTAACCTATGCTGGGGGCAACTATTCTGGCTACCTATATTAGAGGCACCCACCTAGCTAACCTGTACTGGGGCACCTACCTAACTAACTTATACCGGGGGCGCCTGCCTATCTAACCTATACTGGGGGCAACTATACTGGCTACCTATACTGGAGGCACCTACCTGGCTAACCAATAGCGGGGGCAACTATACTGGCTCACCTATGCCTGGCTACCTATACTGGGATACCTATTCTTGGCTACCTATACTGGGGGGACCTATACTAAGTGCAACTAGACCTGGCTAACCTATACTGCGAGCACCCATACCTTGCTTGGGGGGGGGGGGGGGGCGCAATTTTCACACACTCGCCCTGGGTGCATTTTAGCCTGGAAACTGCACTGACAGTAGATACATATAAGCTGAAGGTGTGGGTGCGGTGTAATGTATGGGGAAGTCAGCCACGGGGAAGGCATACTGACCTCTCCTTCCCTTCCTCTGCGCGGTCCGCACTACGCGCTCCCCCCTTCTAGTCTGACTGCTGAGTGAGCACAGGGAAGCGCTGTATACAGACAGAAAATCGCCTCCCTGCATTTCAATAGCCGTTCACCTGCCGCTGTTCTCCTCCTCTGCATAGCCGGTATACACACACTGTTTCCTGTTTAGATAGAAGCAGTGTATGAATCAGCGGATTGCAGAGGAGGAGAACAGCGGCGATTGAGCGTCATTTGTAAAGCAGGCAGGTGAGTTGCATTGTGTATACAATGCTTCCATACAATCACTCTTTAGTAAGACTCGGAAGGGGGAGTGGACCGAAGAAGGGAGTGAGAGGTCAGCTTCCCTTCCCAAGGCTGAATCACCACCTCCATTATGGGTCGGAGGGCGGGAAAATTACTATACTGGGGGACAGCTACCTATGTAACCTATTCTGGGGGGCACCTACCTGGTTAACCTATACTGGGGACAAATATACTGGATCACCTACGCCGGGCTACCTATACTGGGGGGACCAATACCCAGGCACCTATACTTGGGAAACTATGCTTGTCTAGCTGTACTGGGGGGACCTATAGCTGGCTACCTATACTGAGTGCAACCAGACCTGGCAAGCTAGAGTACGGTAACATATACCTTGATCCACTATATGCAGGTATCTGATATTTGAAGATACAGTCATCCGCATCAAAAATTTTTTAATTTTTTTGGTTGGGTGGTCAGTGAAAAAGCCTTGGAGTTACAAACGTGGACCATGTACCTTATTTGGAGTAAAACATGTTTTTGCTTTAGGATGTCACAAAAGAATGTAGGCGTGTCATCATTTCACAAAGAATCAACTGAGAAGTGCAAAACTATTCTTAGAAATCATGATAGGCTCCAGGATAGAACAAAGAGGACTCCAGTAAGTCTGGACTCCAGTAAGCCTGAAATTTAGATAACTGGAT